>NC_085050.1:3388333-4588333 GCF_963662255.1 Cinclus cinclus
TATGTGCTATATCATAGTTCCATGCTTTAATTGCAGTCTGGCCCCCAATCCCCCCTGCACCTCTCCTAGCCTGAAGCCCATCAAATACAAATCTTCTTTTACACCTATCCAGGAACTCCAAAAATTCTGCCTGGCTTGTTACAGCAATGACTGTGCAAAAAAAAAAAGGAATTTAAAGCCCTGCACAGGTGGTGTCAAACAAGCTGCCCCCAAAGCAGTGCTGCAAGATTGAGACAACATTTAGATGATTTTGGGTTGTCACCTCCCTTTATGGACAGCACAGCCTGGATGCCTGATGGCCCAAAGAGAGTTTCCAAACAATTATGACCAGTTTGATTTTGAATTGTGCTCTCAGGATATTTATCAGTTCCTCAGCACTGCTGGCATCTCCCATGGGATGCTGGAACGAGACCCAGCATCTCACAAGCAACACTCGGTGACTTTCAGGATCAAGCCTGTGATTCTCACCAGGAGAAAAGCTCGCCCTACTATTGAAGCCTACATTCTCTCCTGCTTAATTTCTTCAATTATTCTTAATTGTGCCCTCAGGAGTAGAGCTCTGTGAATAATTGATTTTTTTTGTTTTGTTTTGTTGCCAAACTGAGGGGAGGGGAATTATTCAAGGTTGATTGGAAAGGAAACACATTTGGTTTTTTGCACCATATAAAAAGCCCTTCTCCCTGACATTATTCAGGGCCAAATAAAACAGGTCAAAAACACAAAAGTGTTTTGTAAACAATAAAGTGTAACTACATGAAATCTTAAAGCATCATTTGAAATGTGATAAAGACAAATGGCATTTAAAACAGTGAACTGAGAGGTTTCAAATGCAGCCATTTGGAGCAAGGGGCCTGATAAAGATCAGTCAATCAAAATTGATGAGGACATTCATTTCCACTCTCCACACACATTTTCTTGTGAGCTCTTTTCCCCATTTTCCTTCACAGTTCACCCAATTTTGCTATGATCTGACTCAAAGAACCCTGCCTTTGGTATTGGTTTGGTATTCAGCCTACAGACAGGTAGATTTATGCCCCTTTCCTGAGCTCTCCTTTAACCAAGCTCAACCTCATTAGCTCTGCTCTTCTCTCAGCAGTCAGTCCCTTCTCCCTACTAATCATTTTCTCTTTGTCTTTCTCTCCAATTTATCCTTTACCTCCAATTTATCAATATGTGCCTGGGCAGGAGGTGCTAACATTGATTCCTGTGCAAACCTGCAAGGCTACTTTTCATAGATAGCTGGGTTTTGCTGTTTTTCCTGCAATTACCATTTTTTTGGCTCACTTTTAATTTTTTTTTTTTTTTTTTTTGCTTTAACAATCTCTTTGAAACACATTTCAAGCTGGCAAAGGTCTGTCTAGCCTTCTTTTTTATTTTTTTTTCCTAGAAAAATTGTCGGTACCTCATTTGTAGGCTTGAGTTGGAAAAACCTGCACCCATAGTGCTCCAGCACCTTTACATAGTTCATAGTTTATGGATATTTTACATTACTGTGTTCACAGAAATACCTTTTTCTCGCCCAATTCAAATATTCCTCATATTTGCCTGAGGCAAAACCTTAATGCTCATGCTCGGTACTTCCAAGGATTACTTAGGAACACCTGCATGGATGGATGCTTGAGGCTGTAATAAAGCCAAACCTCTCTGGATGAAATATTGAAGGGAAAAATATTGGAGGATCACCAAATTAGAAAAAAGGAAGAGGAAGAAAAAAGCTACCAACATTTCCCAGCACATTCAAATGTCAGCTGGGCTCTAATCCCCTCCTTCCTGCTCATGTCCAGGCAGAAGGATTTGATAAACAGTGAGGGATGGCTGAGGATTGCTCGCTGGGGAGAGTTATGAGAGCCCTGTGCACGTTTCCAGAATTCACCTGAGCACAGCAATGTTTGCTGCCCCTCAAGGTGATCCAACACCCAGTCCTGCTGCCAGGGTTTGGTCCTTTCAGGAGCACAGGGAGGCTGGTGATGAAAGTGTTCAATGTGCCAGAGCTTTTCTGACTTTTCCATCAAGAAATGTGTTATCCCTGCTCACGTGTTTTTGTTCAGCACATATGCTTCATTGATTTATGTTGTACGAACATACCTTGGCTGTGTCCTCAAAACCTCATTACTGCCTGCTGAATATCCGTTTCAATTGGAATTTTATTCATAAATGCAAATTTGCAAACATTGTTAATTGTGTGTCACGCATCAGAGTGATTACAACTCCATCTCCTCTGTTTTGACATAATGTGTATTTCATATTTTGCAAACCCACCAGCCTAGAAAAACCATGATAACTTTTCATTCATACAGAAGCAAATATTTGCCATTGTTTCTAGAACTGGTCAACACCTCCCAAGAAAGAAAACACCCTGCATTTAACAGGAATGAACTATGGTCCTGTGTAAAAACAGCAAAATATTTAATTTCTAACAGGAATCAGAAAATATTCTCTCGTTTAGGAAAGAAAACGCAGTAGTACATTAATTTGTTTTGTATTGTCTGCAAGGAATTGGTGCTCCAAATGTTTGCAACTGTTACGTAATATTAGATAAAGAGTAAATTAACAAGATCCAGTTAAAAGTAAGAATAAAATGTCGAGATTGGTTTGATGTTGTGTTTCTGGTGTTCATTTTAACACCTTTCTCTGTCATTTCACTTCTCCCATTCCTCCCATGTTATAGTTTTCTCCTTTGTCCTATAATAATTTACTATTTCTAATTCTCCCCTCCTTTCCTCAGGATTGTCCTTGTTCTGCTGAAGAGTGGGCACAAAAAAAAAAAAAAAAAAAAAAAAAGAGCAAGAAATGCAAATTTTCACTAGTTCCAGATGAGAGTAAGGTTTCTTCTGGTGGCTATGAGATTGCATATCTGGCAGCCCAAATACTGTCAAAACCCATTTTTCCAGTGTTGCAGACCCCCTGCAATGGACCTGGAGCACTGGGATTATTTCTTCACCTGGGAATTGGAGCCTGAAAGTGGCATAAGGGTGTGCAATTAAAACCCTGGTGATTTTTTTAATTCTCAACAGCTGCATAGTTTGTTCAGCAGGGAATAGGCACAAGCATTGGCTGGTTTCTCACATGGAACCTGCTGATCTGCTTTGTGAAGTTTGGATTCTAAGATGTTTCTCTCCATGTGGGTGTCCTTGGTGGCACAGCACAGAAAAGGAGATGTTTTACCTTCCACAAACATTTAAGTGTTTTATTCTATTGGGAAACCAGTTGGTGGTCTCCACTGCTGTTGCTTTTGGTACTTAAATAATAGATATTTTGGGTTTCTGAGTCGCTATTGTTTTGGCAAAAGGGTTTTGTGGAGCTGTGCCTTTCTGGGTACAGCTCTCTGGGGATGAAGGACAGATATTCAGCTGCCTCCCCATTAAAGTAATTTTCTCAAAACTTGCACAGTCCCTTCCCATTAAATGAATTGTTGCTGCACCACTTCAGTCATGACCGTGCTCTTCCCTCAAATTGTCTGTCTTTAATTGGCCTCCTTGCTTACAGGTAAGTGAAGATGTCACCCAGGTGAAAGGTGGGAAGAGAATTGTCCATCATGTGTTTTTGATACACACAGAAAATGCAGTAGTAAATTTCAAGTCAGGTGGAGCTGTTCCCTGTGCTCTACCACTGGATGAAAGGCTCCAATTTAAAGGTGAGTGTTCTCTGTTTAATGATTAAATAGAAAAAAAATATACATGATTTCTCAGAATTCACCTAAAGATACAAAATTTAACTTTATAAATGTTTCCACACTACAGACCCCTTAGATGCCAGTAAAATTCAAGGAATGAGCTTGCTTTTTTCTTAGCTTGGCTTGTCTACATGAGCTTTGAAAATTAATCTTTTTTTTTTTTAGTTATTTCTCTCAGGTCTTCCTCCTGTAGCTCCTTTCCAAATCCTTTCCAAGCATGCCTTTGTGGATAGCAGACATCTAAATCTGGTGTGTTATTTCAAGCATTGCTCCAGACAGAACAGGAAGATGTAGAAGAATGGTACAAGGTAAGAACTCTTTTCCAACAGATCTGCTATGAAATATTCCAGGGACGGGAAAAAAAGGGACAAAAAAAGAAAAAAAAAATAGGGTTTTACTGCTCAGAGAAGACACTTGAGCCAGACAGACCTCTATGTGATTTATCAGGACAGTTGAAATGTTCCTCTTGTTATTTTCTCTAATAAATACTTTATTTGGTGATTTATGGTAGGTATCTTGTATCTTGCTGTTACAAACCTACGGAGATTCGACAGTAATTAATCATGATGAAGAGCCTTGCTTCTCAGGAAGGAAGAACATGCAATTCTGCAGGCTGTTAGTCAATAAAGAAACACTTTTCAGGGATTCTTAATTGACTACCTTCATCACCAATTTACATACAGAAAACTTCTGCTAAGGATACCTTGAAGGGAAGATTGACAAATCAGAATAAAACAGAACTTATAAAATAAGATTCTTGCTATGAATTCCTCAAACCACTTCCCCACATGGCAGTGGGGTTTTGATGTCTGAATTGCTAAATAAAATAAGGTTAGGAGATCCTGTTGTAAATCTCTACCAGGCTGGGGAGAATTTAAGAAACCTTTAAGGAGAAGTGCCAATGTATAGCAAGGAGACCTATAAATATATCATGGAGGTTTACATATGTTGACTCCATAACTGTGAAATTCCCTGTTGCACAGATAAAACTCTTTAGTCTGAGTGAAAAGTAGAACATGAAAATGTATCCTGGGAACTTTTTCCCGATGAAAAGGTTTATGCAGAATTTCCCAAGTGGTGGGATGAACCCAGGGAAGCAGGGATCAAGAAAGATGTTCCCAGACATATTGATCTGTGAGACTGCAGAAGGTCCTCACAAGGAAACTGAGAGAAATCCCATTGCTCAACGTACTTTAAATTAGGCTGGGTACAGCAGCTGTTATCTATCTCTGGCACTGCAATAAAAAATAATAGGATGAAATCACCCTGGCACAGCTGGGGACATAAATAACAGTGTTTAGCTCACAAACAGCTTAGAGGGCTATGGGTATACTCCAAACATGTTCCATGGGTTCAAAGCGTGGGACACATTGCAGGGACAAATCTGGGAGGGAGCTGGACTCCACATGTTGTAAATGTGTTCTCTTTGGGTGCCTGTGGCCTTCATGCCTTGACAAAGATGTACCTTTATGTTCACTCTTGCACTTTGTTCCAGTGGCTCCTCACCTGCGCCTCCAGCACCTACAACATCAATTCCCTTTGGGGAAGAGTGACAAACAACTAGGTCCTGCAGCCTGTTGCTCCCTTCCCCACCTTCTAAACCCTTAGAAATGTTAGTGCTGTCCAGAAATCCTTTGTCTTGTCCCCTGGGAGCTTCACAACTGAAACATTTCGTCTTTGGTTCCCCTATTTTTCTACTGTTATGTGTGCAAGGGGATAGAAGACTAACAAAACCAGCTATGTTAAGTCTCTGATTCCTCAAGACACTCAAAAGTCATCCAGGAAGGGATCCAGCTGCTTCTTGCAGGATATAATGTCTGATTTCCATGGCCTAGACCTCCAGGAAAAGGCCAGAACACAGAATGAGCTCGATTGGTTATGGCATAATGTCGAGATGATGATTTTCTTTACAAGGCTTAGTCCAGCTCTGGGACAGACACCTTTGTATGTGCTTTTCTTGTGCAGAGGGGAGAAATTCAACTTGTCTGGATGTGGGAAAATAACATCTGTTTTATGGCTGGTAGTGAGGATTGGCCAGGTTTGTGTAAAACCTCTCAGCAGCTCTGCTTCCTCCTGTCCCTCTGCTTGGAGCTTGGCATTTTACATCAGTGAAGGTGATGCTACGTGGCTCAAACTGAGGTGATGGAATGAAAATTGAGCTTTCAAACTTAACACCATTTCTTCTATTCCAATGTTCATAAAAACTGATTTTATTCTCAAGATTGCCCTGAAGCAGTACTAAAAAAACCAATAAAATTTTAAAAAGGTGAATCCTGTGAGTTAAAAATCACCAGCACTATTGCTGTCAAGGTAGAGCAAGCTCTGTAGGTAGTAGTAACAGCCTTCTTTAACTCCACACAGGAAAACAATCTTTAGCATAATGATCTGGAAAGAGTTCTTTGGAAGGAATTGAGGATACGGATGTTTAGTTCTCTTAGGAAAGACTACCTAAAAAATCCTTCAGTGGAAAATGTCTGAAACAGAGATCTGAGCACAGCAAATATTGTGGGGGTGGTGGGGTGCAGGCACAGGTCAAACTGCAGGTCCATAGCAAGGCAGAGTTTCTCTCTGCATCAGTGCTGTTGATTTATTCTGGGGTTTTTAAATCATTCCCTTGTGAAAACACAGGCACTTCTGGGCAGTGCTGTTGCAGCATTAGTGAGGAAATGCTCCCTGCAAACACAGAGGCTCTCCAGGCTGGCAGGTGAACCCTTGATCCATCCTTCAGTCCCAGGATGGCTCAGCTCTGGAGCCTCACTCAGCCCTAGATCCTGCCAGCCCTGTGGCTTCCCCATGTTCTGCCCAGCTGCCCCAGGGATTTGGAATGGGAGGGATACACAGAGCAGGGCTGGCTGGAAAGGGGCCCCACGCAGCTCACAGGGATGGAAAACTTTCCTTTCTGCCATTCCTGGGGATGCTGTGAACCCTTTCCTGCCTTTACCTGTCTGGAGCTCTCAGCAAGGGCCTGGGAGAATGAGGTTGAGTGTCCTGTCCTACCTTGCATGATCTCAAACCAAAATCACAGAGTCTGGGTGAAAAGGAGAAAAGAGGAAGAGATATTGGGAACTTTGGCTTTTGACTTCAGAGATGTGGGGAGCCCAGAGAGACAGAAAAAGGCAACACCACCTGAAGTCCATGTAATCATGTGAAATTGGGTGACCTTGCTCTGGCAGTTGTTTTTCAGGTTATACAATTGGACGTTTTTATAATAAGTATCTATATTTAATTTATACATTTAATATTTACTTCATACATTTTGCATTTATACAATACATCCCCTGTGACGGTGGGCAGGCCCTGGCACAGGGTGCCCAGAGAAGCTGTGGCTGCCCCTGGATCCCTGGAGGTGTCCAAGGCCAGCTTGGATGGGGCTTGGAGCAACCTGGGACAGTGGAAGGGAGTGGAACTGGATGAGCTTTAAGGTTGCTAAAAAACTTGATCCATTCTTTTATTCCATGATCTAGTCCTTGAAGAGGAGGTCAGTATCTTTGTCCCCAGCCTGAATTCAAACCCTAACCCTCTTCTTGAGGAGTGTCCTGATGGCTTCACACTACAATTATCATCCTTTTTCACCTTTTCTGGGTAATCTACACTCAGTTTGTGTCTGAACATGAAAACTCCCAGCAAAATGAATAAGGATCTGTTCCTTTACCTTGCAGGGTACAACTCTGTCCTTGAGCACAGGCTTTGGAATCCAGGTGATGAGAAAAGACAAGCGCTTGATCTGCTCTGTTTCCTTCAGGTGCTCTGATAACAGAGCTGGCTTGTAAATACAAAGTGGAAACAACCTACTGTGCACTGGAAAACTGGAATAACTCTCTGCCAAGCCCTGCAAAGAAAGTTCCTACTTTTGAGAGAACAGATAATGTTTGTCAGGCCTAAATAGGAATGATTTCCCTACAAAAAATATACTCTGAGGAATGGGGGAAAATTGAAGTAAACTGTTTCCTCCTGCCTCTTCCTCCATGCAGAAACTGATGGGGTTTAGCTCAGGATGTTGCTTTTTGAGAATCCATTTTTGAAATCCCTCACATTTTTGAAGTTACAAACAGCACAGCCCACGGAGCTGTCCCAGAGCCCTGGATGCTGCTCTGCCAGACCAGGTGCTGATCTCCTGCAGTGCATCCTGCTCTGCTTCCACGTTATTTTGCTACAACAGATGTTTACAGAAACACAGAAGCAAATATTTGCCTTTCCTCCTTTCTTTCTGATTTTTTTTTTTTTTACCACAAAGGAAAAAAAAAAAACAAAAACAAAAACATAAATTGCTTCCAATTGTTTGGCTTTCACATATACATATACATATACATATACATATACATATACATATACATATACATATACATATACATATACATATTCCCCAATATTTTGTGATTTTACCTCAAGGGCTTCTAGAGTGTTTAACAAATTTTGAGCCTTTGCAGGGTGCCCTGGCTGGGACAGAGTAAATTGTCCTCCCAGCAGCTGGCACAGTGCTGTGTTTTGGTTCAGTGTGAGAATGATGTTGATAACACACGGATCCTTAGCTGCTGCTGAGCAGTGTTTGCACTGAGTCCAGCACCTTTCAGCTTCTCCCACCACCCTGCCAGAGCTGGCTGGGGGCACAAGAAGCTGGGAGGGAACACAGGCAGGGCAGGTTGATCCAAAGGGATATTCCAGACCATATGGTACCATGGGGTATTTTTATAAACTGAGGTAAGCTGGCCTGGACCTCTGGTTGGGAGCTGGCTGAGCATCACTCTGTGGGTGGTGAGAAACTGCATTGTGCATCACTAATTTAGATTATTTATTATTATTATTATTATTATTATTTTCTTTTTCTTTTTTTCTGTCCATTATACTGTCTTTATCTCAACCCACAAATTTCTTTTTCTTCCCAGTTCTCACCTCCACCCTACTGCCTGGAGGGAGTGTGTGAGCACCAGGACACAGAGCTAACAAGGAAGCCAGATTTCTGACCTCCCTTTTCATTAATGTGTTCAACTATGACCTATTATACCTCACACAGAGAGGGAAAGCTCAGTTCCACAGAACCTTTGCATGGCTCGAGGGGAACAAGTTTCAGCTACCTCAGCTAAATGTCAGAGAGACTGAGCCAAGGTCCACCAACCTCAATGAGAATCTTTTATTTTGCCTTGACTTCAGTGAGCTTTAGATGGGGAATTAAGCCTACCTGCTAGAAGCAATAGCAAATTTTCAAATCCTTCTTCAAACCTGTCACAGGGGAGGAACAAAGCCCCAGAGCATGTTAATGAGGATGGAGTGCACTTGGAAAAGCTGTTTATATTGGACTGTGCTCTCTTCAGACCTCTCATAATTTCTGTAAGACATTCCTTTTCATTTCCATCTTCAGCTGCAGCTCACTTGTAATATCTGAGGCCCTTTTGCCCCCCGCTCCCTTTTTTATGTTCCCATTTCAAAGACAAACTCTGCTGCACCTTCTTTGTATTAAAGGTCACAGTCAAAGTTTGGAAGTTGGCCTGTAAATTCCTTCTGGTGGAAAGTGATTCTTTGTTAAGGCAAAGCTAGAGAAATAACAAGTTCTGTGATTTGGGAACCACTTTCAGGGCATCTTTCGGACTTTCACAAAATTCTGGAGTCTGTAACACAGCCATGTGTAGGACAAAACAAGGAGAAAAATTACATTGAGAGCTGGATGATTTTGAGGGGTAGAAAAAAGTCCTATTCCTCAGCTGTCACAAATATACTCAACCCACAGACACTTAGAATGTTTTTTAATCTGAAAATTTTCTAAATATCCCAATTCTTTATTCATGTTTGTGAGCAAATTACTTCTCTGGAGGGGAAGAGCATGGTTGCCAGTACCCGTTTCACATTTAATTCTTATCTGAATCTCCAAATTACTTGTCAACATTCTTCTTCTGACTCTGCCTGAGGGCCTGAGTCGTTTACATGAAACACCCAGGAGCTGGTGCTGAATCCAGGCTGGGAGCTGTTCTCCTGGAGCAGGAAAGCAGAAAGCAATCTCACAGGTTTGCAGTGTGAATTGGAGATCAAAGCACCTGAGCAGAAAAAAGAACCCTACAAATAACCCCCTTGAACCCAAAATGGAATTGCTACAGCACTTCTCCAGGTTCAATTTCATTCTCTGCTCAGAGGGACTCAAACTTTGATCTTCTCTGAGAATGCTCTAAAACCACCAGGGTATAAGTGGAGAAACACAGCAGGGGTAAGAAAGGATGTGTTACTAATTCTTCTCACTTAGCCTTGCCTTCACTGAGTGAAGAGCCCAAAATTATCAGGGTGTCTTTTCCTGAGGAGTTGAAATATTTTTTGAGTGCCGAACTTCCCTGTGATCCAAAGAAAACTCTAATTTCACAAAACAATTTAAGATCCAGAAGGAATCAGAATATCAGACTGGTTTGGGTTGGAAGGGACCTTCAAGATCATCTCTTTCCACCCCTCTGCCATGGACAGGGACATCTTCCACCACCCCAGATTGCTCCAAGCCCTGTCCAACCTGGCCTTGAAGAATGAGTGGCTGCTTGTTCTGAGGTTTCCTGGCACAGGAAATGTGCCAGAATTCAATGATATTCCAAGGATTCAGTGACCCTTCAATGACCCTGTCCTGCACCCAGATCTGGTACTTGTAGAACGAGATGCAGTGGTATTAATCTGAAAGAGGGTAGATTTAAATCAGCTAATAGGAAGAAATTCCTGCCTGGGAGGGTGGGCAGTCCCTGGCACAGGCTGCCCAGAGAAGCTGTGGCTGCCTCTGGATCCCTGGAAGTGTCCAAGGCCAGGCTGGATGAAGTTGCCCTGATCTCATTATTGTGGAGTTGGCATCTGGCCTAAAGGACATTTTATTTATCTACATGAACTTTAAACCCTTTTCCACCACCAAGCCAGCAAATACAATCTTAGCATGCTTGAAAGTTGGGCCACGTGGGAAGAAAGCAGAGTTTTTCTGGAGAAGATCCATAAGACAGTGAGGTTCCTTCTGTCCTGGACCCCAACCAGAGCAGCTGCCATGCACCTGGCTGTTCAAGAGCCATTTAGGCCAGGGGCTGAGCCAAAACACTGTCCACAGGTCTAAAGTAAATTGCCAGCGTGCTGCTATCCTCACTGCTCACAGCAGAGTAAAGTGCTGGCCTTAAATTTTTGCAAGGTGAAGGATTACTCAGATACACTTTCCCTGAATTTTGAATTCCCTTGCATGGAGAACTAAGTGCAAATGTGCTTAAAGCAGAAAAAAAAAAAAAAAAAAAAAGATCTGATGAGTAATTCCTGCTATAAAACGAGAAAGCAATAGCTGTTCCCACTCTTGTGTTTTGCTCTGTGGGTTTCCTCTACAGAGCAGAATTAAACCCCCAGCAGTTCTGCCTAATGATGATAGCCACAAAATGAATTCTTTCAGACTGGCACTTGCAATTACATTCACCTGAAGGTCTGACATGGTTAATGAAACCATGGAAAAATGCAATTCTCTGAGTCCTAAACCACACAAACACACATTGATGGTATCAGAGGGAAATGAGCCAAATTCCTGATGGGACACACGAAGACATAAACACCAACACACACGAATTTTCCATGGTGGTTTGTTGTGATAAAGAGGATTTGAATTCTTCAGAAATTCTACACAAATATTTGAAAATAAATGGAAGTGGTGTTTGTGATGTCAGTCATCAGGGGAAAAACAAAACTGCTGAATAATTCGCAGAATAATTTAACAGGGGGGCAAAATTGATCAAGGAAGTATTTTTATCCTTGGAAAACAATGGGATATGTGTAAGGCCACTGCTGTGTGGGATTATTAGATGAAGAAGTAATGTTACACTCTGTTATCCCACAATGCTATGGATCCAACACAAAGCCTATTAAAGTGTATGCAAATGTTTCCATTATACTCTGTGGCCTCCCTGCTGATCCACGAGAAAATCTGATTACAAGTTCATGAAAAATAAATATTCCTTCTCCCAAAAGTAGCTTATTCATAGAATTATAGAATACTTAATGCTGGAAAAGCCCTCAAAGGTCATTGAGTCCAGCCATTCCCTCAGCACTGCCAAGGCCACCACTAAACCATATCCCCAGGTGCCACATTTACACTTCTTTTCTTTCACATTCACACTCCAGCAACAATGATTCCACAGCTTCTCTGGGCAACCTGTTCCATCTGAATCTGCCCTGTTTGAGCACATGCATTGGAAAACAATTCCAGGGCTGGGTTAGCCCAGGATTTGAATGGATATAACGGAGATATGTTGGTGCTCTACGCCATAACTTTGGATTTAATTTGTGCAGATGAAGATAAAAAATCATTAGCTGTTGACAAATAATTGTAGGTCTACATGAAAATGAGCTCAGAGGTCTCAGTGCAACTCCTACATCATAATCTGCTAATAATTCTTATACCTTCCTGGTCTCCAAGCACCTTGTAATCTTTATAATGGGTTTATAATACTTTTGTGAGACAGAGAGGGGCTATTTCATTCATCTTCACAGGTGGAGAGGATGGCTTATGCTAATAGGTCTCCACAAATCAAGGGATGGCTCTGGAAAAGGCTCTGGGATTCAACCAAAAAGCATCTAATCCTTGCATAACTTGTGCCTAGTTTTTCCTGTATGTGACAGAGGAACTCCAGCAGACTAAACCATGAGATGCACACAACATAAAGTAGAAAATGTGTAGATCTGTGGGTTTAGATGCCTCATCAATCAAATCAAATTAAATGAAAATTTCAATTGCAATTTTTGTCTTGGGTTGTGTCTTCATTTGAGCAATGTGGAGCTCACCAGCACTCACAAAGGACATAATCCCCCTTCTTCCAAGAAATTCCCAAGGAGTTTCCTGGAACCAAAGCTGATTTTCCAGTTAAGGACATTGTGGTAACCACATGTCCTTTTGCCCAGGTGACTTTGCTCCGTGCTTGCTCAGCTGTCAGTCTGAAGCTGCTCATAATTTTAATTATGAATACAGGAAGAAGGGAAGATCCCTCTGCTGTGTTCCCAGCATCACTCCACTGCCTGACAGGAGCCTGGAGAAATTCAGTGTGTCTGTGTCAGCCCTGGGCACTGAGGCAGCAAGATCAGACTTGACAAATCAGCAAGCTGAGATATCAAGGCAAAGAAGACTCAAGGACAAATTTACCACCTTGGAATATTCAAGGTCAGGCTGGATGGGGCTTGGAGGAAGCCAATAGTGGATATGTCACTTCCCATGGCAGTGGAACCAGATAAACTTTGAGGTCCTTTTCTACATGAAATCTATGATTCCACAGTTTTGGCAATGTTTCAATTTTTCTTCATCTTTTCTTCATCTTCTTCGTCTTTCTTTTCTTCATCATTTCATTTTTTACAGTATTCTACTTCATGAGACAATGCAAAAGCCCTTGGAAAGCAGCATAGTTCTCACTCTCACTTGCTATTGCTTATTTATCTATTGCTTGAACTGTTCATGCAGAGAGATTAATTATTTTTCACTCTCTGAATGAAGATCAGGAGAAATCTGTGGCCTAATGTTACCAGGAGCAGGAACAATGATGCTTTTATTGGGATAACCGTGTCCTGGGAACCCTTCCAGAAAGAAAATCCTTTGAAGAAAGTCACATCAGGAGGAAATTATATTCTATTTGTATTTACTGTGCTATTCAAGGCAAGACTCAGAAGGCATGGAAAGATGATTTACCAATTTGTCAGTGGTACCTGAAGTCACACAGAATCCCTGCTTGGCTGCAGTGGGATGATCCCTTGTACCATCTCTGGGCCCTTCCACTTTTCACTTCAAATGAGCCTTTCAGCAGCTTCACCTGCTGGAAGTGGGGTTTAGGTTAACCCTAAGGTCTCAGTCTATCAAAGGGTCATTTCTGGCCTTGTGGAACCAGCATCTCTCAGTATTATTTTACAGATTGTGCACCTGACATCTGGTCTGATCAAGGGTGGCCAGTTTGTGCGTATTTTATGCTGCAGTGCTGTCAAATCCTAATAAGAAGTGACAGGATTCCTCTATATAATTTCTATGACTGCTTCCTTCTTCCAGCCCTAGTCCCATCCCCTTGTTTTCCTTCATCCTGAGCTTTGTTAGCCTCTCTTGTCTCTGTGCTATACCTGTTATTTTGAGTTATGTCCATCCTCCATAATTGCTTCTGAAAGGCTGAAGGTAAACATAGAAGAGCAGACTGATAAACAAATGCTGTAAGAAAGCCAAGTATAATAAAAGATAGAAGCATGGAGCAGTATTTGGGAGTAGGATGCAATTTTAAAGGTCAATAATGCGCCAAGGAAATTTTGCCTGGAGCACATCTTGCATTGATAACAGAGAGCTGCTATTTTAGGATTGCTTGGCTACTAAATGAGTTTAACAATCTACCTCTGAGTTTATCTCCCCATCTCCCATTGCTTTTCTTTCTTTCTTTCTTTCTTTCTTTCTTTCTTTCTTTCTTTCTTTCTTTCTTTCTTTCTTTCTTTCTTTCTTTCTTTCTTTCTTTCTTTCTTTCTTTCTTTCTCTTTCTTTCTTTCTTTCTTTCTTCCTTTCTTCCTTCCTTCCTTCCTTCCTTCCTTCCTTCCTTCCTTCCTTCCTTCCTTCCTTCCTTCCTTCCTTCCTTCCTTCCTTCCTTCCTTCCTTTTTTTTCTCTCTCTCCATCTTTTTCCCTCTCTCTTTCTCTGTACCAAACTTATCATAGCTTAGAGTTTCCCTTAGAAAATCTTGAAACACATCTCCACTCCTTATTAAAATTATTTTTCATGTCAGGCCTTCTTCAGGAAACACTCATTGGATCAGTACTGCTACAAATGAGAGCAGGTTTTTAATTTCCAGGTTGTGCTGCCTTTGGGTAAAGATCTGTGTCACCACAGCTCGAGTTTTCACTATCTCAGTTTCTCTCTGATCTGAGAACAAACTGCTTTGACTTTCTGTGTTCCCATTATGGCAGCTTCAGCTGAAACCTTGGACTGAAATGGTCACACAGAAACCAGTTTCTCTCTGGGGGTTTTGAATCCCACAGGAATATTACCAACAATCCTAAAAGCAAGTGAAAATATGAATTTAAGAGAACACAGTGGCTTTTTAAATGTTGCCTTACATTGTTGTAGGTTCTAATTTTTTTCCAAAAGTAAAGCCCCTGTCTATAGAGTTATGTTTTTCAGCAGTCACAAAAGATTTCTACACCATCCTTTTCTAAGCTGACATCAATTTTGTAAGGTAGGTGCTCAAATCCCTATTTTTGCCAGTTGAGCTGTTCCAATTATGTCTTGGAAATCACTGATTGCTGCTTCAAATTTGGCATCAAAGACCCTGACTTGAAGGAAATCTACAGTTTAAGCCAAACTTGTCAAATTTGTAGAATTTTAACACTTTAAAATTTAAACACCTAAATTTTGAAATTTTAACTCAAAAGTCCAGTGTAAATAAAAGTGAAGGGAGACAATAATCTTGATGCATCCAAGATTTGCTGCCTGCTCTCCTGGTGTCTGTCTGCCTGCATGGACAAACTCCCATGTTCACAAATGGGAGTAAAGGATGGTTGAGAAGAGCAGGGTCTGCCTCTCCCCCTTGTGTGGTCCAGTGCAGCTTGATTATAATCATGGAATCACAGAATATCTGGAGTTGGAAGGGATCCATTAGGTTCATCGAGCCCAACTCCTGGCCCTGCACAGGACACCCCAACAACCCCACCCTGTGCCTGACAGCACTGAGGTTTTTGTAGGGTATTCTATTCATTCCCAGATGAAACCCATTAATCTTTGTTTTTATAAATGACAGCACAAGTTGTAATAACCTGTGGACTTTTGTTCATGTGGTCATACAGGGCTCCCCCTGTGCCCTGTGCAGTCCAGGACAGAGCAACTGGAAGCAGAACCTCTCCAGCAGATCTTTGTCAAGCTCAGTGTTTATACACCCTAGATAAATAATGGTGGTTTTCTTGCCGCAGTTACAAAAGAGATAATGGGAAATGATTTGTGGCTTTGGCATTTATAGACTCCTGAGCTACAATAACACATATTTTGGAGACACAGTCCTGGGACAGACTTTGTTCCACGGGCAAGGCTCACAGCACGAGGTTGTAGCTGGTCTCATGCAGATACATCTGGGGCTGAGCAGGGGAACTGCTGCTCCCCTGCCAGCTGCTGTGTAGGACAGGCTCAGCATCCCTCACCCAGCAGAACATGCCAGGGGTTTGATCCGTGTGAAATTTGTGCTGTCCATGAGCAGATCTGATGCTTTTTTATCCTTAAGATGAAAACAGCAGAGTCTGCAGCTCCATGGGAAGAATTAGGCATGGTGGGGGGTAGATGTCTTTTTAATGAAGACTTAAGGCAGAATTCTGATCCAATTTTTTTTTTAAAAAAAAACCTCCATAAAATATTAAACCAAGTCCCGTTATTATTGCAAAGTTTGAGTACAAATGCTACCATTCTCCTTGGGAAGATTTGTGAGACTTTTCCTCACACGGGGCTGGGATGTCTCTGAGCCTCTTTTCCTGCCTTCCCCAACCTTACTTCTGAGAAAGACCAGGAAGAGACTGCATGTGCAATATATAGTTCTTTCTACATTTGACAGACAAATGCAAAAGGCAATTAATACCATTAGCTGCAATTAATAGTGCTTAAAGAACAATGCCCAGGAGGCAGCCACTTATAGATCTCTACACAAGCTGCTGATTTTAAGAAGGAAGAGCCATTTTCTGGTATTAACTAATTATATGTCGCTCTAGGTACTTTCTCTCTTTCCTTGCAGTGCAACACATACCACAAGGAGGAGAAAAGCCTTTAATTTTTCCCTATCTGGAGCTCTAATATTAAGGCTCCACCACTACTAATAGGTAAATGTTAAACTTTGGCAGTTTTCAATTATCCTCATATTGAAGCCAAAAATGTCCTGTGCATACATCTTATTATTGCCTGACTAACTTAATTTCATAGTTCTATTTTTACTTCAGTAAAACTCAGCAAAAACCCCTCTGGCTTTATTCATATTGTTTTTCCCTCTGTTAGTTTCCAAGTAATGTGAATGTGGATGTGACTAAAAGCACTCAATTATCACTCACTGGCAGCTCCCTGACAGCCACCAGTTGGGTTCTCAGTCCATCTCAGTTGCACAATAAAACACACTGGTTTGAACAGCTTTTGGGGTGGCTTTGCTGCATTATTCAGTTGGCTAAGAAAATTCCAGCTATTCATAAGAAGCTGGGAATTAAAACAGAATGTTATGCTTGTTCAGGGTGTTCTTGTAGGATACATCCCTCTGAAAGGACTGGAATGCTTCATTTCTCTAATATTTCACAGTATAAAAGCCTTGCTGTTGAATCCAAACAGTCAGTGCCCCAAACTTTACACCCAAAGTTCCAATTTTTAACTTCCACTGTCCCAGGGTGCTCCAAGCCCCGGTGTCCAGCCTGGCCTTGGACACTTCCAGGGATCCAGGAGCAGCCACGGCTGCTCTGGGCACTCTGTGCCAGGGCCTGCCTATTCTCACAGGGAAGAGCTGGCAGCATTTAATCAATTAATTGCTCTAAAGCAACCTACCTTACATCAGTCAAGGTTCATCTTTTCCTTCTTTTTAAATCAGTCCCTTCACTTTAATCAGGTCCTTCCCCCAGAGGGTGGTTGGACACTGAGCAGGTTCCCCATGACAGTGGTCACAGCACCAAGCCTCACAGAGTTCAAGGAGTTCACTTGAATAATGCTCTCATTATTCAGACTGGGATTGCTGCAGGACCAGGAGTAGACTCACTGGTCTTTGTGAGATCCTTCCAGCTCAGTATTCTGTGGTTCTATGATTAAAATCATTATTCAGGATTGTTTCTGGGCATGATTTGTTCTACCACCTCCTAAGACTATTTATCTTCCTTCATTGTCATTCCGAATAAACGAACTTAACAGCTTTAATAGTTATTGGCAGTTCAAATTTGCCTACACACAGTCAAATCTATAAAAATTAGCCAAATACTTCTTTTTTCCATGTCCCTAGATGTGTTTCTTATATCTCTTAACTGTTTGAGGGCAAGCTGAAATAAACATGTGCTTTGCTATTTCGTCCAAGAGCCTTCAGTTTGGCTGTCACTTCTTCACATATTCAAAATGTAATGACATACACATGCCTTTACCACAGGGCTTATCACCCTCCTCTCTCCTCTCTGTACTTGTGTAATAGGTTCTGCACCAGTTCCCAAACCTAAAGAAAGATAAAAAGAGCAGGACTCAACCAGCACAAAGAGCAGCTTCCTGTGCCAGCAAGCTCCAAGGGGGATGCAGAACCTGCAGCTCTGAGGAGGTCACTTGGTCCTTCTGCTGGCACACCTGGGGATTTCTTCCCTTGCCTTTTCACTGCCCTCAGTCTGGCTCCCACCACACAGTTTTGCTGCCTTTTTTCCAGGAATCTGCCCAATGAGGCTCTCTGTGACCCTGTGCCAAGGACCCAAGACTCCCTAAAGACTCTCCCTTCTCCCTTTCTGACGGACCTTCCCTTCTCCCTGTCCAACAGAATGAAAACTCCAGCATTTCCTTGCTGTATTTACAGTGTCATAAAAGATATCTTGCTGAGAGACATCCATTCCCTGGTAGGATTCTGTTTAGGGTAATTGGGAATCCATTGTGCAGGAATACAACCCTCTGATTCTTATCTTGTGCCCTTGCCTTCCCTTTGTGTCTCACAGCCTTTAATTAAGCTGCAATTTGGAAGCTCTGTAAGACAGGGACTTATCTGTCTTTTGTCCCATAAAGTAGTTTATAGAATGTCATAAAGACAGAAATTTTGCAAATCAATCTGCTGGCGTGCCACCAATGCACTGGAGGTGAGGTAACAGGAAGCTCAGGAAATGCAGAGCTCAGTGAAATCTGGTTGGGTTTATTGGGATTTGTTAATATCTCTTAAACCCAGAACATTCAGTTCACACCCATCTGAAGGACTTTCTAGGACAGAGCTGGGCAGAAAACATATTTTCATTCCTTCCTTATTCATTCCATCAGTGGCATTGTGCTATTCTCAACAGCAGCTATGATTTGGTTTATCCCACATTAATCCGGAAAGGGGGAACTAGACATTAAAAATGTACTTTCTCTGGAGATGATAAGGTAGGAACTACATGAGGAATAAGGCAGCTGGAGGGAGGAGGAAATATAGGAAGGGATATTTTAGCCTAAGGAAGAGCTTAAGGAAATGTTTAAGACTACATGGGAATAGAGATCTACTGGAAAAGGATAAAGGCAGAAAAAAGCAAATCAAAATTAGGGATTTAATTTCAAACTAATGGCTTTTACATGATATTTGACAGGAAAACTAACAATTCAGATGTGCATATTCATTCATTCTTATAGGAAAATCACCAGAACAGAGCTTGAGACAATTCAAGGGTGCAGCAAATCCAACCAACACCACCTCCAAACAGCTGCTGAGAGGGGACAAAATGTCCCTCACCTTTCTTCTACTTGAATTTTTTTGATTTCCACCAAGACACAACCCCAGTAGTGTGGCATTTTGCTTTGGAAAAGGGAAAAAGAAAACAAACACAGGAGGCAGGGAAAAATCCGTGCATAATTATCACCTGGGGTATCTCTGCATGAAAGCCACCGTGCTTTAACTCAACCCTACATGCTCTGACAGCAAAGTAAATCTCACATGGACTGAGAGCAGACCCAAAGCTACTGAAGTCATGGAGGCAAGATTTAATTTCTGTTACAGAAAAAGGAAGGGAACTTTGATTTTCTGATCATCTTTGGCTCCATAATACTTTTACAGTTTCCTTATCACACAGACCAAAGTTGTCTTGTAGGGTTTCTTTTGCTATATCTGTTCTTAGTATCTGTATATGCTATCTGTTATCTTAGCCTTGACTCACAATATATCAATGGCACAACATTTCTTGGCCTTTCCTGAATGACATTTATCACAGTGTAGAAATAGCACGATTTTTTTTGAAATTATAGCCACCTCTGTGTCCTCTGGTTTTTTGTGATCCCTCCAAAACCCTCTCTTTCCTTTCCAAAACTATCTGCCCCATTGGCTGCCACCAAACAGGCATTGATAGCAATTATAAAATAGTTTTATTAATCTTGCTTGAAAGAGTCACAGGCAATGGGAGTGTGGGCAAAAGGGAGGTGGAATTCAGATCGCAGAATTGATATTGCAGCAATTAAAAAAGAGAGGAGTGCACGAAAAAAAATGAATCTCCAAAGAAAGGGAGGAAGGGACACCTTTAAAATTAATTAGCAATTTACAAGAGCCTCCAACCCCACTGGTAGAATTAAACATATTTACTCGTTTTCTCAGCATGTGTGTGTTCTGGGGAGTGACACATTAATTAATATTAAATATCTAGCCCATGCTCTGCCTCAGCTTTCAAGGCACATTATAAATATTGGCAAGAAAGATCATTAAAAACAACACAGATCGAATGTTCAGCTTGATTTGTAGAAATTGCCTGCTAGCAAAGGTGCTGTGAAGATGAATGAGCTTGTTAAAAGGGGAGAAGATTTAAAATATCAATTTGTAAGGAAAAAAATAGCTCCTTCCACCCTCTGCGATGTGGCCACAAACACTCACAGAGCAAAGGGGAAAAAAAACCCCATGTTTCTCTCATTACCATGAGAGGCTCACAGAATACTGGGAAATAGCATGTGTCTAGTTCTGCCTCTTGACAGGAATTTTTGAAGGGTTGGACCACAATGACCAGCAATTTCTGACTCCTCTGTCATCCTTTCTCACCTGCTGCTCTCTGCTCCACCACACACTGACCTCTTCCTACCTCTTGTCCCCACTCTGGTGGGCAGCATGGAATCTATCTGTAGGATGAAGGAAGCCTGCAATTTTCCTTCCCTGGGGCAGCGTAGAATTAGAACCTTTTTGGTTTAGGATATTTTAAATCACGTGAAAAAAGCCTTTGGAACATTGAGAAGGGAATTTTCAGACCAACTGGTAGATGTAGAAGAACTTGTACTTCTGTCAGATGGGGGGAATCTGTAAAGCCAGATGTTTTAACATCTCTGATATTATTTTGAAGATTTCTGTTTCATAAGGCTGAGAGTGATTTAGACTCAGAGTCATAGAATTACTGCATCAGAAAATCAGAGAAAGGGGCTTCTCTGGAGAAGTCTTTGACGCTGAAAGGGACCTCTGCAGGGTTTGTTGTCCAACTTCCCTGCTCAGGCAAGGTCACCTAGGGCCAATTGTCCATGACTGGGTTGGATGAAGATGGTCTTTACGGTCCCTTCCAACACAAACCATTCCATGAGTCTTTAATTTTATGACTCTTTAATTCTATGATTCTGTGACCATAAACTATGGGGAACTATTTTTGTTTTAATTATTACAGAGATTGCACACAACATACACTCTAACCTCTTGTAAGGTAACACTGACCAAAAATTTTTGCCTGTTTAAGACAGACCAAAATTCCTTGTTTAAGAAAAAAAAATGAAAACCTGCACACCCTCATTCTTTGATGTGTTATTCCTACAGACTTCCATTATTTTCTCCATAAATCTCTCTTCCTATCTTTCCAATAGGTTTTATGAAACTACCGTAGTATGTAAAATATGGATTTTGGTACCATTTGGATGTTTCTCTTCTCCTCCACTTTTGGGACAGATATTTTACCAAGACAACGTTAAAATAACACAGATCTTCAGAGGGCAGTCTGGCAATAGCTCAAAATCTGGGAAGGGAAGACAGAGAGCCCTTTGGGGAAACTGATGAAAATGCCAAGGATACAGAAGGAAAAAGATAACATCTTCATTTCTAGAACATGCTCACCAATTCTGCTGTGGACAGAAATGATTGCGTAGATGTTGGACATCACAGGGAAAACAGATGTGCCCACTCTGGAATCTCACTGCTTTTAAAAATCATGGAAGTTTTATCACAAACCCATCGATGATTTTGACACCAGTGCTCAAAATGCAAACCCCACAATCAATAGGACTGGGAGGTGAACCAATCCTTCACAGCAGCTCCTGCTGTCACAGTCCTTACCACATCCCTGTGGCTGCATCTGCCAGCGACCCATGCAGGAAACTTCCCTTTTGGAACACTGAGAAGTTCTGCATGGATGCAGGGGCCAGAACAGAGTCACTTACTTCCCTTGTGACAACATTTTTCAGGCTTTGAAACGTGGAGATGCAGAAGCAGTGAGCAGAACTATTCTGAAAATCAAACCCACCTTTACTTTTGTAGAGCATCTGGAGGTCTCTTGTTCAAAGTGTGGTGTAAATCATAAGAGCAATTACATCTAAATATTTGGGAAGCATTATACTGCTAATATTAATTTTATTTTCCAGAAAGGTTGCAGAATCAAGGCTTTCATTATGTGCAACCACTTAAGATTCCAAGTTACTCTTGCTAAAGAGGCAATGATAGCTTTGGTGTCTGGGCTGAGATCCAAATGAGTAATTACATTCTGGAAGCCTACATTCCTCCTCAAGTTTTATATGAGATAAAGTTCTTTTCACTTAGCAATGTTTCTTTTTTAAGACTGACGTTTTCCAAGCCAGAGGCAGCTGCATTTCACTGGTGGGTGAAATAATCCCTATGTAAACATAATTTGAATAAATCAAGTGCTTTGTGGTTTTCAAAACGCCACGTCCACTCCAATTCATGGTTTTCATTTGTTACATGCATGGGATAAAAACCTGTAATGCAAGAAAAACAGAAGCCTATCAAATATTTGATTTGAAGGAACAGCCTAAGCACAGACAATGGGGAAAATTGCTTTGGGCAATTCACATTTGCTTTCAAGTGTTTTGTTCATAAGCAGCTTTTAATGAAATGGCATTCAAACTGCATATAGTGCATGTAAAAATAAAAGAGCTCCTCACCTACTGAAACTTCCATTAACAAAACTCCCAATGAGATGAACAGAAATGAAAAAATCCATGAACTTCCTCGAGATACATTTTAGCAGTCTCCAGCCCAGTAAATAACTAATGGGTGTGAGTTTTTGCTTGTGTTCAGAAACATAAACTCAGAAGCATAGATTCAAAGTGCTTTACTTGCTAATGATTCTCAATGCATCAAAGCTGAGAGGTGCAGAGGCACAGGAGCTGAAATGAATAAGTAAAAGGCAGCAGTGAGATTTCCAGGCATTTTAAGGTGTTTGCAAACTGGAGCTTGAACTTAAAATATAGTTCTGTTCAGAACATACAGTGCAGAGAGCTGCTGCCTGCAATCTGTGGGACATTACTCAGTGCATGTTGCCATGCCCAAAGTTTTATTTCAGATGAGTAGTTATAGCCAAAGACAGAGCAGGTAGTTTCCTTTGGACGTTTTCTCCCGTGGATGATCCTCTTTTAAAGAATAAAAGGAAAGCTGCTCATACAGCCCTGGTTGGAACAGGAAACTCCACTGTTTTTTGAGGCAGGATCCATACGTAGATCCCACAAGGGAGAAAAGTGAAGAAATAAAAAAAAGGAAGACGGGAAACTTGTGCTAAGGGAGTAACTCCCTTTTCAAGGTATGTTGTTCTGCACCAGGCATTTCTCTGTGGTCAGAGTGGTCTTGTTTTATCCCTGCTTATCTTGGATGTGCTGGCACCCTCCTCATTCCCTTTCAGCCTCCAGCCAGGCCAGGAGCACGTTGCTTCCTTGTGGCAAAATCCAAAAGGCTCAGTCCACCAGCACTGTTGTCTTTTGTTCAAATAGGTTTGTTGGAGTAAGCTTGGAAGCTAAGCAGAATAAATCATAAACAATGTTATTACTGCACAAGGGTTCTTACCAAGCTAAACCTTGTTATTGCAAGGTATTGATCAGACTGGTCGAATCTCTCATAGCTTAAAGGATTTTACATCATTTACAGTAATTACAGTGTCTTCCTAAGTGCTGAAGGTATCTCTGAACTCCCTGAAGGACGTTCTGAACAGGCAGAATTAAGTGACAATTTCCCAGTTGCTTCTGTGAGGGCCGGATTCTGCATTCTTGGAGAACATTGAATATTTACATATCTGTTCCTGAGGGTTCTCCTCTCCCAGACCAGCTCAGTGCCATGGGGAGCAGCTTTGGCTCGCTGTCCCCACATCCCACGTTACATAACCTGGCACCATCTGCTCCCCAGCTGCAGGGAAATCCCACACGTGGTTCCAGTCACATTAAATCTGGAGCTGGAAAAGTGGAGACACTTCATGTTCCCTCCGAGCTGCGACCGAGATAAAAATACCCCAGCTTCCTTCTGCTGTGCATGTGGGCTCACTGCTGGGGAATTTTGTGCAGGAATTTCACCTTCCCAAATGCTGCCCTGCTCTGCTTTCAGACTGTGAGCCTGCACCCCACTTAGACTGAGGTACACTAAGGTACCACGCAGGAAATGGGCTCATTTCCCCTCAATAAATAGGTGTTTTTCATAATATAATCATCGTATGATAATCACACCCTTTTTACAGCCCAGACAGGGGAGTGATTACTATGCAATGATTATTTTACTCTGGTAGTAAATACGTTTATCAAGTAAATAAGTTTATAAGTTTATCAAAGCAGCAATCTCAGCCAGTAATTTCCATTCAGACAGGCAGTGACTTTACAATCTACCTTGGGACATTCTTTCGCTATTAGCAAAGCAAATGAGAGAAAAGTGCCTTTCAACCACGGGTTTTGTTCACAGCTGTGGACGGCTCAAGATGTCATTATTGGTTTTGTGTTGGTACCTGCAAGCCTGGGTTAATCCTTTGTGACAGGTCCCCAGTGGCATCTCTGTGTGAAATGAGGGCCTCTGGGTGCAGCACCTCAAATTCCTGTCAGGGAATACCTTCTGAAATGCTTTTTTTGGTTGGTTGGTTTTTTTGGTTTGGTTTTTTTGTTTTGTTTTTTTTTTGTTTTGTTTTGTTTGGTTTATTTGTTTGTTTGTTTTTTAAGTTGTTTTTTTTTTTTGTGAGGATTTGATGGGAGGCACAGCAAGTCTTTAGAACAGGAAAAGTGTGCAATATTCCAAATAATAAGAAAATATTGAGAGTTTCAACTTTAAAAGTTTTTCTTTTGAATAGTCTGAGGCATAATCCAAGTCAAATAAGTAACTACAGCGACCCTGGAGCAGGAATCCTTGAGTTCCTCTCCTTATCCTGGCAGCGATTTGAGATATGACCTTGGGCAAGGTCAAGTTCAGATTTTCTGTACCTCAGCTTCCCCATTTGCAGATAGGATAATAATAATTCTTACTCCACAAGAAGACCATGGGCCTTAATTACCGTCCATAAACCACCTTGAAACCCTTATAGAAAAGGTTCTGTAAAAGGGCAAATGTAATTACTGTTATTACAGTGGTGCAACTATAAAATATTCATGGTATAATGGCAAGTCCAGCGAGCACTCAGAAGCTTGTTAGATCAATTACTGTGCATGAATGCACAAGCACATTAGAAGGTTGTACAAGACACCAGGCAATTTCCTTCCAACTCTAAGATCCTGTCCTGCAGAGGGTCAAGAGCCTCAGTTTCCCATTGAACTCCATGAGAGGCCCTTGAAAATAGCAGGAAAGCTGGGTTTGAGGACTTTGCAGACTTAGAATCATGAAAGAGCAGTAGAAATTCTTGCAATGTGGGAAAAAAAAAAGAAAAAAAAGAGAAAAAAAATATATTTTTTTGTATTGATCAGAAACCTTCTAGCAAAGTTCAGTGATGGGTTGTGCTGGTACCAAGCACCCAAGAATGGAGGGTTGGATCCATTGCTGCTACAATCCAATAAATCATGGCAGCATTTCTCAAGTCAGTGCAGCTGCACTGGTTTATGATAGTGATGCTCTTAAGAACACAATACATTCTTGAGGGGTTTTTTTAGATGCAAATGAGAGATTACACCAAAATGAACTAGTGCTGCACTGAAAAAATTAAATAGATAAATAAGCAAATAATTAAATCCACTTCTTGTTCCGCCCCAGAATCAGTGGTTAAGCAGAGAAAGTGTCAGTGAAATATACATTAAAAAGTTAATACTTTAGGATTTATAACAGCAACTGGCTATATTGTGGATTTGAATTATTCCTGTTCCTCCTGTTCTTACATTTGCTGTTACCTAGAGGGTCACAGAGCCAGCTGTTTGGTTTTGAAGCAAGTTGTCATTAATGGCTTCCTAACCAATTACAAGACACACTTAATAAGTGATGGTGCTGTTATGCAATGCAGTTGTTCCAGGACTTCTCTCTCAAGGACAACACTGAAATTTTTATGGAGTCTAATCCCTGTTGTCACATTGTCTGGCTGCATTTCCTCAGACTTGACACTCCACGCTCCACAGCTGTTACACCCCACCCCTCCTTTCCAGCACACCTGAGCTCGTGTCCACTCAGCATTTCCTCATGCTGGAACTGGTGCCAAAGCAAGATTTCTTAAAATATGAATCCCGGGGTTTCAAAGGTGATATCAAAATTTGCTTCTGTAATGTGCTATGGGATTTTAATGTGATTTTTTTTTTTTTGGAAGAAGAAAACATTTTTTTTTGGCTCTGTGGGCGTATCTCAGTGATGTATAAAGGGGAAACTTCCCACTGAAAAAGAAGAAATCAACATTTCCCTTGCTGGCCTGTAAGCCCAGTGTAAAGGCTGTGACTTGGAAAGCAGCCCTGAAGCTCTGGAGGGACTGTGTAACTACAATTAGGAGTTCTCAGAGCTAAATGCTTCTCCAGTCGAAATTGTAGAGCTGAAGCTTCAGTTAGAGGATCTATTTTCAGCAAAAACCAAGAAAATTGTGCCTACAAATAGCAGTGAACTTGGGCTTGACTGCTGGGTAGATTTTCAGGAAGCTCTGAGTGTGCTTCAGGATCAGATGTTTCCAAGCTTCCCAGCACCAGGAGAGCTCATCCAGCCTCTTTTCATAGGAGAGGCACAGCAGAACTGCAAGTCCTTTGTCTAAAACCCAAATTTCCCAGCCCAGCAGGCATTAGACAGCACAGCTGTCCAGGTTCCAAGCTCCCAGCTCCTGGCAGTCTGTCTAACTCTTTTCCATGGAGGAGAATGTGCAGATTCCCTTTATCCTGCTCATCCAAAAGGCAGGACCAGTGGCAAGCACATTCTGCTTTTGGAGAAACGCAGGCAGCCTTGGTGCGCTCAGACTGCCTCAGTGAATTTGGAATTTGGAATATTTAAATCCTGCAGAACAAAAATGCAGTAAGGAAAAATAAAGCAATGCTTCCTCTTTGTCATTAAGATTTAAATTTTTTCATGGCTTCAGGATCATTTATGGAACTCAAATTTTCCTTTCCAGGTGGTTCTTGCCTAAGGCATAATAAGTAGATGATCTTAACAAAGCTCTCTTGGAGGACAGGGGCCCAAAGCAATTACAGTTGCTGTAATTTAGGGCAAAAGTCTTTAATTTCTGTTCATGTTCATGTCCAGCATCCCTGTTTCTTCTTACATCCTGGTATTCATTCAAATCACATTATTACATAAATATACTTTGCCCATGAGAGGACTGAGGGAGAATAGATGCACGAAGTGATGAAAAAAGGTATATACGTATTTAGTGAGAAAATAGCAATCACAGAGGGATATTAAAAAGAAGAAAATGGCAAATGTTGTGTACATTAGCAGCTGACAAAATGTGACTGGTGAGAAAGATCTTCCACTGTCCAAAATATTCAGCATCCAGAGCTGTTGAAAAGGAGCTCATGACATAACAATTTTTGAATGGGAAATTTTGATACAATATTTCTTTTATCTCATTTCTTTTATGAGGATATTCAGGGAATGTATTTGTGTCTTTTCTTCAGCATTGGGCCCTTAATCTCTGAACAGCAGTACAAGGTCAGAAACCCCAAATCCATAAAAATTGCTGCAACCTCCAGAAATGGAAAAATCTATTATTTTTCTTTTTCTTTTTGAAAAAATAAATCCTTTCAGCAGCCAAGATGAGATAAGTTCACAACTGATGGCTAGAATTACCTACAATCCCTGCCCAAAGAAAGTCCAGCCCATGGACTTTAGGCCAATCCTTTCCTCCTGCAGGTCACAATCTGTGGGACCACAGGCAATATTCAGATTAGATGTGTATAAACCTTTGCAAAACACCAGGTTTAAGCACCATGACCAAATGAATGAGCTCAACACCTCCAAATATCATGAGTTTTGCAAGAAAATCTTGCCCACTGCACTTCAAAACCTTCCCATCCTAAGTGTCTTTTGCTGTGCTCCTCAAACGCTGGAGAAACTTCCTCCTGCAGAAACAATTCACAGAATGAGTGTTTGAACAGTCAAGCTTTGTGAACAATAAGTTTATGCATATGCATTAGCTGTCCTAAAACTTCTGTTTAATGAATAATCATAAAGATAATGCTGCTGATTCCCTGACTCAGGCAGGATGTCATTTTGGGTCGCATACTTAAAAGAAAAATGAGAAAAATTAGGATATTTCAGGCATGAGAGTGACACCAAAAGTGATGACAATGGAAATATCAAGGCTAGAATGAGTGATGTGATAGATGAGAACACTGAAGAAATATAAGAAGGACGGGAAAGAATAAGAAAGATGAAACTTGTGATGGATTTAGTACCCAAGATATATTGTAAGAAAACTGGATGTGGTGCAGAGGGGAAAACCAGCTTGCCTTGGAAAGATAAAAGGGTGAAGTTAAAGCATATTTACCACAGCAGGCTCTAGAAGGATCATTCAGAGCAGTAGGGAGTAATTTGGGAGCTGCAGTTTGTGCCAGGCAGAGGCAAGGATGGATGGTGTGACTATGGGGTGCAGAACTGGGTGTTTAGGTCACCAACAAGATTTTTATCTTGTCTGTCTGGAAAATCCTGGCTCCTCCAGTTCGATGGATGCAGAGCCAAGCAGCCTTGCAGCTAGCCTGGGTGATAACAGGAAACAATGCCCAGCTGACAGAGTGGATCCTGAAGGAAGAGGGCTGGTGATAGAGGAAAGAAAGGCAAAATCCAGCCAGCTTACAATGGGAAAATGAGGATTTAATAGGGCTTTATTAAGCCACGCCAGAAGAGCTGTCAGAGAGGCAGTCTGATACATGAGAGTCAGGCTGAGGGAGATCCATCACAGCCTGAGAGCTGTGGGGCTTCAGAAAGGAGCTAATAGCTCTCCATCCTTCATGTAGGCTGGACATGGACTGAAGTTCCCTGCACAAAACACGTTCTCTACAAGGGGAATTTCATCCCCCATCAAAACACAGCCACCTCTCTGGTGGGTTGGCCAATTTCATCTTTCCTACTAACACTACCAAATAGCTTTGGAAGAGTAATTTCCCCTCTTTGAAACTAATAAAGTAATTTATGTGAGCAAAATGTAATTACCCCAGCTGAAATCCAGCCAGCAGATTGGTTTCACGTTTCTGCTGGAGAGAAAGCAGCAGAAATAGGCAGGATTCCTTCTTAAGCTGGAGTGTGGATTGAGTCCTGGCTCAAGAAGAATGAGAGGGCCCTGAAGAATTGCTCCTGAAAGGTGCTGAGTTAACCACAGCCCTCCCCTCTCTTCAGTGTGACAGAAGTGCTCAGCACCTTTTCTCATGGCCTGGTGCAGTACATGGATGAGGGTAATTTGAAAAGCTGACCTTTGTGAAGGCAAAGGGAGATTTACTCACATCTCCCACTGGTACAGGATTTGGCCATTAAACATGTTCTTTTGTGCTGCCAAAAAAAAAAAAAAAAAAAAAAAGCCTTGTGTTGATCAATCCTGACCCTGCAAGAGAATCAGATTTAACAACATCATAGTCCCAAATGGCCTGGCTGGAAGATGTCCAGGGCATAATTCAGGGTAGAAAATCCATCAGTCTATGCTCACGGCGTGTGCCTGAGCCCCTCGACACAGGTGGGGATGTGGAATGCCAAAATCCAGCCTCATATTGCCCAGACAAGGATTCCCTGGTGGGTCAGAGTGCCAGATCCCAAGGCTTTGCACCTCAGCCTGGCCTGGGGGGTGAGTGGCTGGACACGGGAGCAGAAGAGCTCGGGGCTGGGACACTTTAATGTGGTTGTTCTCTGCTGTGGCAGCCCCTCCTCTGGCACATCCTTGCTGCACAGAAGGGACAACCTTGCCTTTGCAGTGAGAGATAAAGCAGGAGTCTCAAAGCAGGTCCCCTGAGCATCTGTGTCACTGTACATTTTGCTGTTTCATTTGTTCTCTGCAATGTGCCACTGAAAGAAGTGATTTCTGCTTGCAGTATTACATCACCTCCAGGATTATTTTTTGAAAATGTGTCTTATCTACCATGTCACAGTTGTTTCCTCTTCTAACGAGCTGATACCAATGAGTCCACCTGTGGAATTACTCCATAAAAACAGACCATGAAAAAAAAAACAAACCAAAACAAACAAACAAACCGAAAGGAAGAAGAAGAAACTAAATATTTACTGGCATGTCTGCCTAACTGCCCTTTCCAGCTGTCTGCTTCAAGGTTCTCTGAGGATGAATTACTTGATGTTGATGGAATTATCTGAAAGTAAAATGAGCTGCACAACTGGAATTCACCCGTGCAATTCCTGCTGCCTCTTAAGTATTTTGTCTCATTTAGCCACATATTAGTGACCTCCCAGCTGGGCTATCGCAAAATCCTTGTTTATTCATAGAATTACAGGATGGTTGGGATTGGAAAACCACCCAACAACTTCCACTGCATCCAGTTGCTCCAAGCCCCATTGAACCTCACCTTTAACACTTTATAATCCTTGAAGATTGCATTTATGTAGATGCTGCTTTGTTTAATGAACTTGGATGAAAAAAGGATCAGTCCCTTCAAAGTCATCCAGAAGACTTCTGTGTGCTGGTTTGTCCATCACACAAGCTACAAACTGTTCTAAGGCTGCCTTTAATTTGTGAGGTAACTTCCCTTAATCCAGTTTGATGTTAAAAAAAAAAAAAAAAACAAAAAAAAAAAACCAGGTAATTATGAAGAATAATGGTGCTTTCTTCCAACTTCATTGTGTTCATGTTTCCCTTGGAGCCCCAGCCCATTAAACCAGATTATTTGATGGCAATCTCAGCTTCCCCTAAAAACATAGGTTGGATCCAGCACAGGTGGAGATGGGAGGCCTCTCTTTTCCTTATATCAGTAATACACATCTCCTGAAATCTTCCTAATAGTCACAACAAACTTCTATGAAATCCAAGAGGCAGAATTCCATCTGTTCTCAGAGCTGTAAATTATTTATGGTCAGACAAGGAGACTGAGGTCTTAAAAAACACAGGGGGAAATTTTTCCTAAGAGTAGGAGCCAGCAATGTCTTTCCAAAGTGTGGAACATCTTGGCTTGCTCTTGCTTTCCAAAATTACCTAAAAAATCTGCATATTAGTGTCTACCTAGAGTCTGCAACCAGTGCTTTAAGCCATAGAAAATATTTACATTTGAGCGTGGAGTTCTGCCCCAGCCAGAACTCTAATCCTGAGAAAGGCATTGTTTCTGAAAGGACTCCACAACACAAATTTCACTGCCTTTTAGCAGCTGACTTTGTGAAACTGTCTATAAATAAATGGAGAGGCTTTAAAGCTATTTAAAGTTTTCTAGGGAATCTGCATCCTTAGAGATCTTTCCACATGTCTTAAAATAGCTTGAGTTCTCTTCCAAGGGTGTTGACTGCTCTAATTTTGCATTTGGGAATTTTATGTTTTATCCCCAAGATAACACAGCACACAGACACTGTGATGGTTTCCCTGACTGGGCCCATCAATCTCAGTTCTTTGTTTGCCACAGTAGCTGAAGCGTAACAGATGCCATGGAATCATGTCACAATTTCATAGCACAGCCTGGATTGGAAGGGAACTTAAAGATCTTTGAGCTCCATCCCACAGCCATGGCAGGCTCCTCCCAGGTTCCTCCAAGTCCATCCAACCTGGTCTTGAATATCAGCAGGTAACCCCTCTCATCAGCATCTCATTAGAACCACCCCCTAACATTTATATTTTCTATCATTGCCTGTAACTAAATTCTCCATTTCTTGAAACCCCCTAGACAGCCCCTGCATCCTCCTTAGGACACATCCCAATACTTTGTCTTTTCAGGAATGTTCCCTCAGCCTACACACGATGTGCTTAATTTCATGGAGCAGTGATCCCTGTCTCATTGAGCCTCTAATCTAAGAAACAAATTACACTTGGGTTTCATTTTATGGATACAGGTACTAAGAAACAGAATTAAAGGCAGTTTTTCTTTCTGAAATCTTCAAGTTTCAAAAGATGATGCACAAAAAAAACTTGCTGGAAACAATTGAAAGATTTCTGCTGTGATATTTGCAGCTCCAGCCATTGTTTCCATTGCCAGTTGTTTGAAATCGATTCCTTCCTTCTTGCTTTTTTTTTTTTTTATTTCACTGTAATATCAAGAAATCAGATGGCTAAAATACTGTTGGAATGATTTTCAGTGTTAAATTGGAAAACTTTCCTTTTTTGTTAATAATAATATTGATTTGTAGCACTGTTTCTTTTATATATCCCTATTTAATTTAATTTTCAATTCAGAAAACTTTGGGGGAAATTTGAAAGGGCCAAAAGATTTTGACAACTTTTAATGAAACTCAGTGATTTTTCAAGTCTTCTTTTGAAGAAAGACATTTTTTTTCCTGAGGTAAACCCTCAACCAACTGTACAGACAAACTTAAATCAGCAGAGCTTTTGTAAATCCATCATTTAAATACAAAATCCACTGGGATGAAATGTGGCTACTGTTTAATAATGCACAGCAGCACTATACAATAATTTAAGATGAGAAGACAAGGAGAATGACACATGGAATTGAAAATGCTGCCTGAGTGTAAGCAGGCAAAATGTAATCATCTGAATGTGAATTTTGCCACGGCAACAGAGCAGGAATTCCTGCACTCACAGCTATTGCCATGAAATCTTTAATGACAACTTGTCAAGGTGTCTTTTATGTCTTCTTCTTCTTCTTAGGAAATGACATCCCTAAACACAGAGACCCCAAGCATTGTTTCTCACCTGCTTGGAGGAATGAGCTCCTCGTGGTGAATCCTTATTACATTTTTTTCTGAATACTCAATGTATTTTTGGGGTTGCCCTTAACTGGATAAACTGGACATAAACACTGTTTAGACTTTGGGACACCTGAGAAGGTCAAAATTGGACCACAATGAATCCCATTTGGATGTGTCAGGGTAGGGATGAAAAGTCATATTTTCATATTTCTTTAGAATATATTTGTGTTTTTAAACGTTTGTATTATTCCCTCCCTCCACCATTCCTCTAATGCTTTGCTATTAAGTCTTATTGATTTCTTCTGATGTGCATGGGTTTATTTTGCTGCTGGAGTGACAGTTTAAACCAAAAAAGGATGAATAACCCGGTGCTTTTTTTAATTTTTTCCCTTCTAATTCCTTGAAGAAAAAAAAATCAGGCCCTTTGTCCAGCAAGGAACATCCACTCAGGGGTTCAAACAATATTTCAACTCATCTTGTCTAGTCCAAAAATTAAGCACTTTGGAGGTCTTATTAAGTCAAAAAGAAGCACCAATCCAAAGACAATTCCTTAGATGAACAATCTAGTCTAGCAGAAGGTATTCCTTCCTCTTCCTCTTCCTCTTCCTCTTCCTCTTCCTCTTCCTCTTCCTCTTCCTCTTCCTCTTCCTCTTCCTCTTCCTCTTCCTCTTCCTCTTCCTCTTCCTCCCATTTGTGCAGAGCATGAGCCCCCTGCTCCACAAAAAGCAATTGATTGCTAGAAAGGGAAATAAGAGCTGAAGGGGGATCATAAAAGTAACATTTCCCTTGAGGAAGTCACTCTCAATCACAGGAGAAGAAAGAGTGAGCACATTATGGACCTATTTTTGTATCATAACTCCTTTTGCTATATGATATAGCCCAGGGTTCTATGACTGAAGAGGTAAAGCTCTCTCCATCTTCATCAGCAGGGAGCTGGGAGTCAGGGGAGTCGTTCATTAGACAGAGAGATCAGACAGTCATGTAAAAAATAACAGAGCTGGGGTAGGAAATCAGCAGTGATGGGGGAGAGGAGTGGCACAGGCAGAGTGAAGAGCGAGCAGAAGGAAGCACTGTGGTAAAGGCAGGAGTCCTGTCTGCAAATCAAAGGAGAATCCTGAAAAAGTCACAGTGAGAGGGAGTGAAGCAGATCAGTGGGATGGTGGGATACTGTGGTCAGGCTGGTGGCGTGAAAGATGGGTAAAATATTAGCAAGGTATTGGCAACCCTGGCTAAAGTGGGGACATAAATACCATCCACAAAGAAACAGATATGGATTAATGCTTCTGATTTCCCACCTTTTCTCCTCTTGTTTGTTTCTCTTTTCATCTGCTTGACAGCTCACCCTGGAAAGGATCATGGCTTTGGTTGTCCCTCTGATGAGCTGAGCATCTTATTCTTACTGAACAAAGATAGTGGTGATAAAAAAGGAAACAAAGCAAAACCCTGACTTTCCTGAAATCCACAGGAAATTTTCAGTGATACCTGAAGATTTCAACCACAAGTTTTGTGAGCCTTTCACTTGGAGTCTGTATCTCAGCGTAGATACACTCCCTTCATAGTTAATGACCAGAAACAGGGGTTTCAGGGCTGTCATTCACCTCTTCAAGAGGGAAATGTATAGAAGAGACAAAATCCTAAAAGAGCCTATTTCTTGCATAAATTCTCAGCCTAGGAGGGCCTGGCTCTTGTGTTGATGTCTATAATGCACCGAGATGAATCCTGCTGTCTGTGCCTGAAGAAGTTCAGCATGTGATGGAGCCATGAAATCAAACTTGTGAAGGGAATGAATGTGCCAGGCTGGGGGTCATTCATTTCTCACTTCTTCATCAGGCTTCATTGCTTCTGTCTCCGCTTCCTGAGATAAGTCACTCTCAAGAGTAAAAATGAGAATCCTCCAATCTGTGACTCATTTGAGTGCAAAAAATTTCCTGCAAAGAGGGGTGGTGGAGATGCCTGAGGCAAGTCTTTCCATCAGCTCTGCTGGGACTGGGGAATGATGGAGGTGTTGGATGGAGGAACTGGCTCGAGCTGAGCTGGTGGAGGGGAGGCAGAAGCTGAATTAGTCATGTGTTGTGATGAGAAGAAGCTGAGCAGGTAAGTTATGGGGGGGAAAGAAATCCCCCATGTATCATCCTGCAGTCTTCCAGACTCTCATTTCCATTTCCTAATGAAAAATGAAGAGGCAGGCAACTAAAAGTTTCAAAAACTTTAAAAGGCCATTCAAAACCTGTCAGTAAAAAAAAAAAAAAAAAAAAAAAAAAAAAAAAAAAACTGCATCTCTTCAGAAAGTGCTGGGATTTCTAAGCAGATGGTCTGCTTGCTTTCCTGAAGTATAACAATTAAATTGATGCTTCTAAAGCAGCATCCAGGCCTTTAAAGATAATAGCCAGACACGATGTCATTTGCACAGAAGTGCAGAAAACTGTGGTAATGAACTGTGGGAGCAGAGTGGGTCCAGTCCACCTCCTGTGAACCAAAAGATGCACAGTGCTCGAGGTACAGATGGCACAAGCACACTCAGCTGCTCCTATATGTCTTTTGTTTAGTAAATACTATATTTAATGGCCTGCCATTAACTGCTGAACATACTAAGTTAATTTTGCATTTAAATAGTAAAACTTTAAGGAACTTCATAATTGCGTATCTTTTTAGCAAATGACAAGCCATATGCTAGGAAATTTCAAGCCACTAATTAAACAAAACATGCCCAAGCATGTTTTTTAACAAATACTGTACATCATTATTTAAATTCAGGGCAAATACTGTTCTGAGCACTACAAATAGCTAAAATGGTGTTTAATAAGATACACCATCTGCATTTCAAATTGATGCCACCCACATTTAAATCTCTTGAATAATCCCACTGAACAGTTACTGGGGAACAGAAATGCATTCATGGCTCGTTCCATGAATCTGATCCCACTGTTCTGCACAATTCTCATTGGGTTATTAAACTCACTGGGGTAAAACTGCCAAAGTGCTGCCTGCCAGGTCCCAGATCACACTCATCCAGAAGTGCACCAACCAAACCAAACTGTCCTTCCAGAGCCCTGGAAAGGGAGTAATTAGAAATAAATCAAAATAGATGTGCTGGTATTTTTCTCTTTCACCCCCTGCCCCCATTCTATTTAGCTGCTCAGAGCTACCAACATATGGAACCCTACAGATTGTGAGATCTCCAGATAACTGCTGGGGCCATCCCTCCATCAGCTGACAGGCAGCACACTGGGAGAGAATGCACAGAATTACCCTCAGAAAAGGAAAATGATGGCATTTGGGCATATAGACCTTTTTCCACCTCTCTCCCCCCAGCCTCCCCAAGAGAACAAGCCTGAAATGCAACATCTGTTTGGTTTAGCATCCAAACATCCACCATGGACTAGGTCTGCAGGTGTTCAGAGTCCAAAGCACGTTGTCTTGTCTATGCCAAGACAGCTGGTGTGAAGTCACAGGCTAATTGTGACAATTCTCCTACCAAGGAGCTACAGGGCATAGTTATGACAATTAACATGGCAGAAATGGAGCCAGGGAAGGGAGGGACTTCAGCAAAGACATCTGCTGGGAAAATGAAGTCAGTATGTCCCTTTTCTAATTTCTTTTTGGGGGGGGCAGGGGGGAGCCTTTTTGTTGTTTGAGGTTTTTTATTTTTTTTGGGGGGGGGGGGGTTGGATTTTCTTTTCTGGTCTGCAGCTGATGTTTTCCTGTGGACAATGACACTCTCCCTGAGATTATTTATCAGTACACTGCAAAGGCTACTTTCAACAAAAGCTGTGGGGTTGTCTTGAAACCTCTGAGAGCCTGGAAATACAGCCAAATCTTCTGTTCTACCTGGTTGGGTCAGAAATATATTGAATGACACCCAGAAGATTAAGCCAGAGCTGGTCCCGACACTATAAATAGCAAAGCAAAGGAGCAGCTCAGGGCTTCTGCCTTTCAGCGTTAACTGAATTTACTTTTTAGTGATTTAGAAGGGTGGCATAAAGATGAAATGTATCATTTCTATCTGTGCTATGAAAGGCTCTAAAACTTGTGTGCAGAGCCCCATTAAACTGCCTCTCCTCCAGCCTCCGCGGTGGCAAAGGGACCGTATGTTTTCACAGGCCTTTGGCCAATTAGAGATCCAGCCAGCAGGTCACTTCTTTCACTTTATGTCCTGTTCTCCATCTGATCCCTTAGGAAATGAGTGTCTGTAACACATTGTGTCTTTCCCCCTGACGAGGATAAACATTTTTTTCGACAGCAAAAAAGCGCAGCTCGCCGTGATATTTTGCCCCACCAGCCCTGATGCTTTGAATCACAGGGAACTTTAAGATGTTTTGAGACTTTGGTTGAACTGTTTAGATTCAGAGTAGGTGTTAGGAAGAAATTATTCCCTGTGAGGGTGGAGAGGCCCTGGCACAGAGAAGCTGTGGCTGCCCCTGGATCCCTGGAAGTGTCCAAGGCCAGGTTGGACGGGGCTTGGAACAACCTGGGACTGTGGAAGGTGTCCCTGCCATGGCAGGGGATGGAATGGGTTGGGTTTTAAGGACTCTTCCAACCCAAACCATTCTGTGATACCATGAACTCTCTTTCCTCATGCTGCTCTCTCCCAGCTCTTCACCAGGACTCGTCTGTTGTGTTTGATTCTGTGCTTTCTGGTTTTCACGTTGGATTTCCAGAGGACAGAGGTGTTAAAACTACTACTGACCTCAGGGACTGGTGTCAGTTGCAAGTAATAAACACATTGAGACTTTCTAAATCCATTTCTGCCACATTTATTTGTCTTATTTCAGCTTTCAAACACTGCTACTTGTGGTGTCTCCCAAATCCCTTATGTGTTCTTTTAATGTACTTTTCTGCAAGCCACTCCAAATTTCTGAACCCAAAAACAACAGCTCAATAGACTCCTTTAGAGTCCGCAAAACCTATTTGGGATGTAGGTTTTAAACAGCTCAAAGCAGTTTTAAGACAAAAACAGAATAAACTTCATGTAAACCACAATGCTGAGCCCTCAGCAATGCTGTCAGGAGTGATCCCTCACCACACCTCACTCTGGAAGGGGTTTCAGAAATGCTCTACTCTGTTTTTGACAGGTTCTGGGGGAGTTTTCACCACTGACTTCATCAAAGTAGAGTTCAGCCAACACTGAGTACTTCTGAAAATCTCATCCCTCTTCTATCAATCCATCCATTTTTAATTAAGAACAAAGAGGGCTATGCTTGGTATTATGGATTAATGGTCTGAAAAAATTCAGTTAAATTTACATAAACCAAAGAAATTATGATAAAAGCAATAAATCACTGGTACATTTTGTTTTCTTTCTTTATCCCCTTTTTTCCCTTTTCAAATATTAGTTTCATTGAAAAGCAGACAAATAGATATTCTTAATTCTCTTTTCTAAAAGAATTGCTGAGTTTATCATGGAGTCCATTTTGACTGCTAAGTTAACGATCTGGGGTTAATTCTAATAAGATTTTAAATGGAAAAAAACCCTTTAATCTTTACAGTAGTGTGAGCCAAAGCTCATAGCTAAGAAAGAAAAAGAATTAATTGTCTGCAATAAAGTTAAATAGTTTGAAAAGCAGAAAGGAAAAAGGCTAGGGCACAAAAAATATTTAACTTTATTGGCCTATGGACCAGTATTTCTTTTCATCATCTATCTGTATTTCTCAGTTATAGAATCACAGAATGGTTTGAGTTGGAAGGGACCTTAAAAATCTTCCAGTTACTATCCCATGCCATGGGCAGGGACATCTTCCACTAGTATAGACTGTGCAAACACAATCCAAACCAGCCATCAAGTCCATCCAACCATCATTTCCAAATTTTTTCCTGGAGCCTTTCTGATTCAGGCTTTTTTTTGTTTGTTTTTGTTTTGTTTTTTTTTGTTTTGTTTTGTTTCTTTGGGTTTTGTTGGGTTTTTTTTTGTTTTTGTTTTTGTTTTTGGGTTTTTTTGTCAGCTGCCTTCTGAAACACAGGCTGCTGTTTGAAGCTGCTCTTCTATAAGGACCACAAAGATCATCAGAGGGATGGAGCATGTCTCCTACAAGGAGAGAGGAGAGGAGAGGAGAGGAGAGGAGAGGAGAGGAGAGGAGAGGAGAGGAGAGGAGAGGAGAGGAGAGGAGAGGAGAGGAGAGGAGAGGAGAGGAGAGGAGAGGAGAGGAGAGGAGAGGAGAGGAGAGGAGAGGAGAGGAGAGGAGAGGAGAGGAGAGGAGAGGAGAGGAGAGGAGAGGAGAGGAGAGGAGAGGAGAGGAGAGGAGAGGAGAGGAGAGGAGAGGAGAGGAGAGGAGAGGAGAGGAGAGGAGAGGAGACTCCATGGAGAGCTTCCAGTACCTTCAGTGCCTAAAGGGTACAGGAGACCTGGAGAGGGACATTTGTAAAGGGCTCAGAGTTATATGACAAAGGGCAGCACTTTTAAACTGAAAGAGGAAGATTTAGATGGGATATTGGGAAGAAATCCTTCCCTGTGAGGGTGGGCAGGCCCTGGCACAGGGTGCCCAGATTTGCTGTGGCTGCCCCTGGATCCCTGGAAGTGTCCAAGGCCAGGCTGCATGGGGCTTGGAGCAGCCTGGGATAGTGGAATATATTCATTTCCTTAGCAGGTGCACTGAAGGAGAACAAGCATCCTGGATTACACAACACCAGGCAAAAACCACAAATCTTTGTTGTTCCCCACACAAAGCACTGCCCCAGCCACCCTCCTGTGAGGACAGAGGTCAATCTACACCCAGACATCAAGGACAGATCCTTGGAAAGTTGCAAAAGAGGTCTTGAAACTTGTTCAAAGTGGAAACACATCCACCACTTCTGGATGAAACATGCAGAGTCCCCAGTGCCTGGAAGAGCCTGGCTCAAGCTGGATTTTATTCCATGGTATTTGCCAGCACATGCTCACGTTTAGCCACTTGTCCATGACATGATCTATTGTCCTGTAATTATTTTTTTATGCCACGTTCCAGCCGCATTTTGAATGTCACACATTTTAATTAGCTACAAGACCATTAAAATGATGCCTTTTCACTCCATGTGCCCTGGGAAGGCTGAGCTCTTTTAAAGGAGTGATTGAAGCTTGCAAACACAAACCAGTGATATGACAAAATTAACTGGACTCATTGTTTGCAAAAAGCCAGGCTAACAATCCGTGAATAATTATTTTTTTCCCATTAAATGGTATGCTGAGATATCCTTGTGACAAGCCCCTCTCAGGAATTCTATGTGTAAGTATTTTATGGTGTCACTCTTCCTAGATAGTGTGACATTTTTTTAATAAGTCATCAAGTCACACCTCATGGTTTTCCTATTTAAAGATGAAATGAACCCATGACACATCCAATAAATCATAACTATCCATGCATACATCCATAGACTCACTAAACTTCAGGTTTTAATATTATTTCTGTTCAGGGTTATAAAAACAGTGAATGCCAGATTTCTCCATGTTTTCTCAGAGGTGGATTTTTTTACACTGACCTTGGAATAGGGGAGAGATGGGATGAAGGAAAAACAAAGAAGAAACAGAGGGAAAGGAAGAAGCACTGTGGACTGATTGCTGGAACAAATGGGACATAACTGAAATTCTCAGGAGATGAGGATGCTGCAGAGAAGAAATAGGTCAGATTTGTTCAGCTACCCTCTGTATTTAGAATCACATAATGGTTTGTGTTGGAAGGAGCCTTAAAGATTATTCCACCTCAGGGACACATTCCACTATCCCAAGGTTGTTCCAAGACCCAGTGTCCAAACTGGCCTTGGACACTTCCAGGGATCCAGGGGCAGCCACAGCTTCTCTGGGCACCCTGTGCCAGGGCCTCAGCACCTTCTTAGGGAAGGATTTCTTCCCAATACCTAAGCCAAATATATTTTCCTTCATAAAGTCTCATTGAGTAGGATAATGGATTTTTTTTTAAACAAGCAAACAAAAGAACTCCACCCCTATAGATTTTCTCATATCATAAAATGAAATATTTAAGATTAATGCATTTAAATTTAGGGATTGTTTGGCGTTTTTAAGCAGGCATTGTCAATTCCCTACAGGAAGGAAATACTTTTCATTAAAAAAATTCAGCTTGGTTGACAAAGCAGTTTTCCATCAGATGAATTTCTCTGGAAGTCCTTAATGTGATCTCAGGGGACAGAACTGCTGCCACCACTGTGACTCACAAAAGAAAGTAATGGAGGGGGTACAGCAGAGGGAAAAGAGACCAGAATTCCAGGTGAGCGTCGAGGATTTGTCTCGATTTGTCACAGATCCCAGCAGATATTGCTAACAGCAAAAAGCCCTGTTAATGTCACAAAGGGTGGCAAACAGACCTTTAACCTGAGGGATCAGCACTGCTGGGTTTTGTACAGGTGTGGAACTGACCTGAAGAGAGAGAACCCTCTAACAATTTTCTTTTTTTCCTTTTTATTAATAAATCTCTCTTGAGTTACAGTGATCACTGAACCCCACTGTTGCTTTTTGCCCCCTCCCTCTCAGACTGATCATCAGCACTGGATGTATGATCTTATCTAACCACTTAGCTCCAGCAAAGCATGTTGTTAGTATCTTAAATGCTAAGGGAAAATTGATTTCCCCATTTAAAGAACTGTATTTCTGTGTGAATATTCCAGTATTTTTCCCAGATAAAGAGAGCCTCCTGAGGGTGCTTCAAGGGAAGTATTGTACTATAATTATTATTAGATGAGTTCCTCCTACTCAGTATGGAAGTGGGCAGTCTGCAGTGAGACAGCCTGCTTATTAAAGGGTTGCTTCAAAATAAAACGAAATTACTTTTACAATAACTTGGGTGTTTCATCCATGGAAGAAACTTGAGAACTGGATAAGAAATGGAAGGGTGAGAAGTTAATTTACCAGCAGAAAGCATCCTATAAATTTTCCCCAAAACTATTTAGGATTTTAGACAACTCACTAAGTAGCTGCAGCATGAATAGAAAACAAAGGGGAGAAGAGCATAAGAATTACAAAATAATCACAGCAGGTCATGTTAACAAGTTGCCCAGGGCTTGTGGTGTGAATATAAACCTAAATCGAATTCCATCTTCTGCTTGAGGAGAATTCAGCCCCTGCTTTCCCAAAGGAGGACCTTGTGTGGCTGCAATGTGGCATATTCCAGGGGAGAGGGAGCATTCCAGGCCTCCTGTTGATGCACCTCCATCTGGCATTGCTAATTACACTTCCACCTGACATGAGGCTTGATTATTAATTGCCCTGGTTGCTAAAACTCATTCTTCTTCCCCGCCTTAGTGAAATGAAGCAGAGATTTAGTGAGCCCAGTTCAGAGTTGTCTCTGCCTCCATTCCCTGGAGCCTGGAGTCTTTGCTTTACATGGATGAGCTGCTTGTTTCAGAGATTGCAGCCTCAGGTGAGTTTTGTAGTAGTGTTTTCTCCCTCAAATCCTCTTGGAAGAGGGGTCACATTCTGTGTTCAATATTCCCTGAACCCAAGCACATGGCAGGGCACTCACACACAGGAGTTGGGGCTCCTGTCTCCAAATAGCTACACCCAGAATGGACAAGCAGACTGGAAAAGCAATAGCAGAAATAATTATGCCCCTTATAGCCAACAACAAAAATATTAAAGGATGTGGAGATGTGGCTTTTCTATACCAAGAAAATCAGGGGTGAAATCTGTGGCTCCTCTACCCAGGGTCACTGTTTTAACAGCTGAGGCAAGGTAACATCTCCTTTTCTCCTGTTAGGGAGTATGATCCTTTATTTCTTGTTAATTTTTCTCCCCGGTGCTCTGAATTAGAAATATTTCAATTTTTTATTCACCAAGATTTTGTTTTTGGTTTTTTTTTTTTTCACTTGGCATGAAGTGAACAGTCACTGTGGTCTCATTTATTTCAGTTTTCAGCAAATTTATTCTTTTCTCTCCCACATCACTGCCATTCCTGTCTCCACTCTGGTAGCTGAATCTCAGGTCCCTTTGCATTCAGTCCAATGTACTCGGAAGCTATTCAGTCTCAAACTAAAACTTACCTCTTGTGAAAGTTCAGCCACAAATTACAGATAAACAATGATCCTTGCCTTGGATGCAGTATAAGAGCAGCATGGAAACCTCACCTGGGATACTGCACATCCAACAGAAAGCAAGGATCAGCCTCCAGAGGACATTCAGGCTGTGATTTCACCAGCCTCGTGTCCAGCAAGATAAGAGATCCATTGGCACCAGATTCTCCAGCAGAGGAAAGGTTTGTTTTGGGTTTGTTCCACAGTTATTTCTGGCCTGCCCACTGAGTGAACAGGATGGCACTAAATAGCTGATATTCCACAAATATGTCCCAGAGGAGATGTGGCTGCCAGTGCCTGTCACACACGCAGACAGACAGTCTCACACAGTTTGTGAATATACAAAGAGCCCAAACTCCAGCTGACTGAAGTGCTACAAATCACCACATAAAAAAGCCCAGCCCCTCATTAAATATCCTGCTTTAGAAGCCACACAATCCAGAGGATTTTGTGCAGAACGTGGATTGTCAGTGTTTCTTGTTCCATGGGGATTTCTCCCTTTTCTAGTGACACTGGTGTCACCTGCTCATGACCAGCCTGTGGGCACAGCCCAGGCTGAGCTGAGCTCCTTCAGGGAGCTCTAAAATCTCCCTTCTTGGCAGGCTGTTCCTGCTCTTTGAGGTCCCAGGGTGGTGGCAGAGGACATCCATGATGATGGAAGCTGTGTGCACGTTGTACCACTGAAGTCAAGGCACGCCTGGGTCCTATCCCTGAGTCGGAGGCAAATGTCCTGGCTTTGTGTCCCTGAAGACTTCACCCTTCTGTGCAGCCTCAGGGAGTTTGGTCACAATGTCTCTCACCAGCTTGGGGATGTCTTTTCCTATTTACCAAGACAAGTGTGAGCTCTTGACTGGGTAAAATTCAACTCAAGCGAAGAAATTTTCCTTCTGTTGAAAGCAGGAGGAATTTTGCCCTTCATTTATATGCAACTTCAGACTAAAATCCAGCTCTAATTTAGAGGGGAATGAAGAAGTGGATCTCCTTGGTTCAAGGACACTGCATTGAAGTACAGATTAACTTTTCACTGTGGAGAAAGGAGAATCTTGATGGCCAGGGGAACTTCCTTCTGCCTTCTTGCATCCACAGGAGAGAGCCTTTTCAGCTGATTGGTTTTGGCAAAGGATACCTGGCTTTTTAAAGGTGTGTCATATGCCACATGCCTTTGGAAAATGACTGGGACAGATGGAAACCTGCAGAGGGACAGGGAGTTGTTCCTTTGGGACTAAGAATCATAGAAACATAGAAATATTCTGAGTTGGGAAGGACCCAGCAGGGTCATTGAGTCCAACTCCTGGTCTTGTACAGGACACTCCAAGAATCCCACCTGTGCCAGAAAGCATTGTCCAAACACTTCTTGAGCTGTGACTGGCTTGATGCACCAACCATTGCCCTGGGAAATCTGTTCCAGGCTTATCTGGTCTTCTCAAGGAGGCTTCAAGACTGAAGGATAGGGCAGGCACAGGAAGACACAGGAAGAGACCTTAGCAAGGACCTGGGATACCTCAGGTCAAGACTGGAAGACTGCTGGAGAGAGCAAAGCAGCCATACAGAATTTGCTGAAACCCAGAAAACCAGTGAGCTGACTGGAATCAAAAGGAGAAGCAAGGACACAGTGTCTTCTCTTTCTTTCTCTGCTTTACCAAATTGCTTTGAGTTGTCCTAATTAAAAATGTAATTGTTCTAGCCTGTGTAAAACCCATATTTTTGAATTTAAAGGGCACTGTGGTCTTCAAGGGGATATTACTGAATTATCCAGGCACATCGTTGGGAAAGTTGTGCTTGATTTGTGGTCCCATCACAGTAATGAAGGAAACCCCACAGCAGCGCTTTCCAAACTGAATCAGCTCTGTGGCCACCAGTAGGATTCAACCTCATTAATCCTGGCTCCAGGCAAGCCATCTTTTCTCTAAACCTCTCTGACAAGAGATTTCACAGGCTGTGTTTTGAAGAACACCAGATGCACAGTGACAGGTAGTCACCACTGACCCCTTCCGTCAGCTGCAGGACAGAGTGGATGGTTGCTCCTGTCACCTGCAGTCTGGGACATGAAAATGTTCCCCCAAACATTCACCATTCCCTGGGAATGACACCTAGAGAGGCTCCCTGGAACAGAGGCTGGGCAGTGTTAAAGGAATAAAGCAGGGATTTATTAAAAGGCTTTTAAAGGATTCACCTTGGGCAGTACAAGAGCCTGGCCAGGGCTCCACCCAAGATGGATCCAAGTCAGGAGTTTTCACACTTTTATAAGTTTTGGTCCATTTCCTTATTGGCGTTATTTGTCCAATTCCAGCTCCAGGTGATGCAGTCCCATCCTCCCAGACTGCTCTCCTCAATTTTGTTGTTTGCACTTTTTGGGGCTGAAGCTGCAGTGGTGTCCTTGGTTCTGGGCTGGAAAAGGATTGTTTTGTGTGACTGAACTCTGAGGAGAACTTGTAACACTTGATATGAAATTCAGAGTCACACACTAAAGCACTACAGAATCTGGAAAATATGAAATCTAAAATTTAAGGCATCAGGAACACAAGGAACCACTGCATCCATGGTGAAAATACTGCCACAATGGGTCACACTAACATTGGCTCAGGGTCCTCAAAGGTGAATACGGATTGGATTATCTCTCAGTGAAGAAAGGCTGAGAGAGTTGAGACTTATTTGATTTATCTTTATGAGGGATTTTTTCAAGGTGTATAAATACCTGATGGCTGAGTGAAAGAGATGAAGCAGCTGGTGTCCAGTAACAGGACAAAAGATGATGGTCGTAAATGGAAATACAATAAACAATTTAAATACCAGGTAAAAAAACAGTTTTTCCTGTCAGGGTGATTGAACTATGAGTTTTCTTCCTTAGAAATTTTCAAACCAAACTTTCCTGGATGCTTGCCTGGAAACTTGGCTGTAGTTGGTTTTTCTGTGGTCATGGGTTTTGGAGCAGACAGTCTCCAGAATCCCCTCTGAGCTCAGCTATTCTGTCCCTCTGTGACTCTGTGCTCAGCCCCTCCATGTACAACCCCTAGGGAAATCAGCTGCAATGAATTCATTTTGCTAATTACTCTAAATCCCACCTTCCCCCTCCTCCCTAAAAAAGAACCTCTCAAAACAAAGACAGGGGGCTGTGACCTTCTATGTAATTAAATTACTTCCTTAATGGAAGCACTTACTATACTAAACCAGGAAACCTTGACCTCTCTTTCCACTGATAAGGATATTATGCATCTAAAGACCAGTCTTCTCTGTCTGATGTTCCACCCTCCCCCATCCCTTCTGCTTATGGAAGAAGATGAATCTTTCCATCTGTGAACTCCCCAGTATGCATTATTCATGGAGCACTTTTATCAGCCCTATTAGCTGCACATGAATCCAGGTAAATGTCGAGTCATCTTTGTTAATCCTTCATCCAGGCTCTTGGAAGCGATACTGCCTTGAGTGGAAATGTGTTTGACCTCCCGGAGTATTCACTTTGCCAGAGTCACATTTTGATGAGAAAGTCTGAGTGGTTCTCTGCGGCAAAGTCTGGACTCTTACCTTTCTGAATAATTGGTAGCAGGAGGTGGCCTTGTTTGCATGTTTCCTTCTGGGTCCATATTTAAAATGGAGGGGAAAAAACGACCTTTTAGCTCACCTCATGTCCATTTGTATAATGCCTTGCCTGGTGCAGGTGCCCTGCTCTTTCACAAGCTTTAAGAGTTGCAGGTTTTGCTTTTCTCCTCTGCTCTAGGAGATGATTCACTGTCATACATCCTGAAGATTTTTCCCAGGAAGCACATATCCAGGGAAACTACCTTTTCACTCTAACCCTCAGACAAATTCCATTTTCAGTGTAGTGGGTTTAAAATATGCCACTTGTTGTTACCTGATACAACAGCTTTACTTCCACAAAGACCTGAGTTCTTTGGAAAGGGACTTTCAGAAAAAAAAAAAAAAGAAAAAAAAAAGAGAATTCAGGGACATTAGTGGGAATTTTCTCCTATCTGTGCTAACAATCAAGCCCATAACCCCACAATTGCAACGATTTTATATTTTGCAGAATGTTTAGTCAAAAATACTTTCCCTCCATCTTCGTGGATATTGAATTTCTGCCTGGATGCTGACACAGTTTGCAGAGGTGGGCTGGAATATCCTAGTGGTGAGGACACTGGCTGCATATGGAGACTGGGTGGCATCAGATTTGTGCCATGGGATAAGGAATGTGTGAGTGCTCCATTCAGCACACAGCTGGGCTGTGGAACTAATTTTCATGAACATAACTTATGATCTAGGAACCTGTTTTCCATCCTCCGGTCTGTCTTCTGCCTTGAAATGGAATCTGATGTGGAAATATCCATACTTATGCCATTTTAGCTTAAAGTAGCCAACTTTGAGAAGTCCACACCAGCTTTCACCCTGCCCAGTCACAAATTGTGTCTTTGTATTGGTTTGTTGTGTCTGTGGAGACACCAAAACTCACCTGATGGTCCCTCTCACAGAATTTCTATGCTTGGTGTGTGCACACCTTACTGCTCCAGACCTGGCCATTAATACCCTGCCCAAGGCAGTCCCATGAGGAGACTGTGGTGGAGCAAAACCACAAATACTGGGCAGTGCCCAAATCCTTAATCCAATCTTCCCATGCGTACTGCAGTTGTCTTGCAGACTTGTACTACACTGAATATAAAAGATTTAAACGTGCCAGGAAAGTTGCTTTCTACTTCTAGGCTTTCCTGTTTTCTCTCTGTGCATCTCCCTTGTTGATCCCACATCTAAAGCAGAGAGCAAATGGAGGCTGATGCCAGCTGGAGGATTGCTGCAGGACAGACATGAAATGATGCTTCCCCTTGGTATTCTTCTCTTTCATAATCCTTTCCTAATCTGCTTACAAGGAAGGCAGCACCATGTTAGAGCTCCAGCTGCCTATCTCGGATGGATGCACAGACACAAGTTTGCACATACTTTACTCTGCTTCTGCCAGCTCCACAACAATCACATTTACCATTCGAAATAAGAGTTGTGGAGATGCAACCCTTAGAGAATGTGGCAGTGCAAAAAACTTGCAGATATACAGTGGACAGCAAAAATGTCTGGAGTGGGTTTGAACCCTTCCTATCAAAGAGGTTATGAAGCAGGCAAACAATCCAAGTATAATAAATAAAATCTACTCATTTCACACTTTTTTCAGCTGGCATTTAAAACTCACCATCTCAGCTTCCTGGCTGCTGGAGTCTGGATTAGCTTCTCTATAAAGTAGCATGGCTTTCTCAGGATGAAACAAAGCCGTTTTCTAAAATCCATATCCTCTGCACAGCAGAAAGCCTCTCCCTCATGTTTAAATAAGCATTTAAAAGTTGTTGTGAAGTACCCAGCCTGAGTGAGCACAGGACCTAATGGGCCAACCCTAATTCACATCAGTGCAGAGAGGCTGGAAAGTGGCCAGGAAGAAAAAGACATGGTTAACAGTGGCTCAACATGTGCCACCTGTGCCCAGGTGGCAAATGTCACCTGGCCTGTGCCAGCAGTGGTGTAGCCCCAGGATCAGGGCACAGATCACTGCTGGGCACTGCTGAGCTCGCACTTTGAGTGCTTTGTCCAGTTTTGGGCCCCTCAAGACAAGAAAGAAATTGAGAGTCTGGAGCATGTCCAGAGAAAGGAACAGAGATGGAGAGGGGTCTGGAGCACCAGGAGCAGCTGAGGGAGCCAGGTTTGTTTAGCCTGGGGAAAAGGAAACTCAGGGGAGACTTTACCACTCTCTACAACTCCCTGAAATAAGGCTATTCTCCAGTGAGAGAATAAGAGGAAAAGGCCTCAGTCTGTACCAGGACAGGTTCAGGCTGAACAACAGATAGAATTTGTTCACTGAAAGGACAGTCAGGCACTGGAATGGGCTGATCAGGGAGGTGCTGGAGTCCCCATCCCTGGAGGTGCTCAAGGAATGGCTGGACACGGCACTCAGCGCTCTGGGCTGGGTGATGAGGTGGTGTTCTGTCAAAAGTTGGACTCAATGATCATAGAGGTCCTTTCCAGAGGTGGTGATTGTCAAGAGATTCATAGGGAAAAGTGTCCTATGAACCTTGAGGACAGCTAAATATGAAAACACCACCTCTCATTTAGCACAGCTGTAAGCCACAAGCTCACAGAATGAACTGCTCTGAGGAGGCAGGTGACATGCACCCCTGCTCCCAAGCTCTTCCCAGGCATCCAGAGTTGATTGCTGTCTGGAAAAGGATGCTGGGCAGGGAGGACTTTTCCTCTGATGCAGCCTCCTGTTACTGGCAAAATGTGCAGAAATAGCCAAAGAGCTGGAAAACCTCGATGGTAAGTTTGAGCTTGAGTAGTTGTAGGAAAAAACACCAAGAGCTCAATCTTGTGACTCTGCAGCTTTGCCAAGCACGTCACAGACATGGCACAGCCCTGAGCTGGGGCAGCTGGTGTGAAGGGAGCTCTCACCTGGTGTTGTGCTGGAAGGTTGGAGTTAAATGGTGTGTAAGGTCCCTTTCAACTCAAACCATTCTGTGATTGTGTGTTATATGCATGGTGGAAACAGAAAACATTAAAACTCTCTCAGAGAGCCTGAAAATTCTCTGGTGAGAGCTAAAACTACCTTCTCTCACGACAGATGGTTTGAGGTAGATTTTCTTACAAGCTTTGTCAACTCTGGGAAGCACCAGATTAAAAACAAAACAAACAAGCTAACAAAAACAAAAACCCAAAACCAAAGGAAACAAAAAACAAACACCCCCACAAAAAAAAAAAAAAAAAAAAAAAAAAACAAGGAAAAGAAAAAAAAAGAAAAAACCCAAACCTAGCACTGAAGTCATTATTCTTTATCCACTTAGAAGGGACATGAACATTTCTCCTGGCTTTCCACTTCTCTGTTGGTCTTCTTTTTGCTAATTAATTTTTTTTCATTAAACAATTTATGACTGAAGCTTTCCTCTTTCTTAAAACACATGGAGCAATAAGAAGGTGTTGTAAGCCACCCCTTGCCCTCAATGGCCCACCAGGAATGTCAGTGCAACAGTGGCTTCTGTTTTGGTACCAGGAGTTTCAGTTTCACACTTTAGACATCCCTATTTTATTATCCATGCTATATGGGTGGGGAAATGAGAATTCTGATGACCAAAAACCATGCAGGGAGGAGAGAAGGCAAGAAACCTAGTCTCTTTTCTGAGAAAAATAAAAGACCCCAGAATGCAGCAACTGAATGTGGCTGGTAGGATACACTGATCACAACCCAAAAGATACACACATGCAAGTTTTTAGCTCTGTCAGGATCTAGATAAGCCTATCTGGTAATAGCAGCAGCTGATCCAATGACATGTGCAAAACTCAAATCCACCAAATATGAGATTACATTTTACATTCAGGAAGCATCTTTCCCCGAGGATAGCATAACATTTTGAAAATTATTAAATATTAACTTGATATTAAACTAGCCCCTTGCATGTGTGATGTGTAAGGGGGGAATAACTACATTTTTTATGACACACCTAAAAGCAAGGGCAGAGTGATCCACGACAGAGGATTATGCTTCCTGTACATATCTACTGTAAATGCTAAAAACTATCAAATGTGGTTATATTCTGTGTGTCAGCACATACCTGGGGTGGCAGAATGTGAACAAACCCAAGTGGAAAGTTGCAGAGAAATAGTGAAGAAATCGGGAAAAGGCTTGAATGTCTCCCACCTATGACCTTACACTCCACGGTATTCTGGGCAGATTGCTCAGTCTCTCCATGTCTGTTTTCCATCCCTGAAACAGGAATAAAAGTCTTTATTTTCTTTGCCTTTCTTACCTATTCATGCTAAAATCCCCCAGGAGGTGAAGTGGTTATTATTTTGAGTTTGCAAAGCACAAAGTATGGAAAAGCCCCAGGCCCTAAATGATACACTGGTGTGAGCAATAACGAGACTCAGAGAGTTCTTTGCTTCTCACTGCACAGCACTGGCCACAGCACAGGAAATAATGTCTGTTTGCTACCTCTGCCAGGTGGAAAACTCTCCCTTCTTTCCCCAAAGGCCTGATCAGTAATCAGGATGGAAATCTTTCCTGATGGAAGGCTTGTCTGCCTGGCAGAAAGACACGATTATATCCAATCCTGGAGCCAAACCATCAGTACCTGAAGGATGAGCCTGTGTCCCTCGGTGTGGGGAGCTCCAGGAGCTCACACACAGGTCAGCCCATGGAGCAGCCAGGGGATTATCCCAGGACAGCAAATCCAGAAGGAAATGCTTGCTGAAGGCTGGTGTTTCACAGAGATAAGGAGCGCTCGCTGCCTCCAGATTGGGAAGGTTGCAGCCTGCTCCACAGAGAGGAAAAAGACCATCTTTTAGCCTGTCAGCAGCATGGAGACAGATGGTCTTTTATGCACTAATCTTTTTCTGCACCCCTAGAAAATCAAGGGATTTTGTCAGTGAGAAAATACATGGCCAAACTCGCTTAGAAGGAAGTATTGCTATATGATTTGGGTCATTATGGGTTAGGCAAGATTCCCACTTCTCTGGGAAACTGAACATCCCTTTAAAAAAGAGCTGTGTGAGACACAATCCTCTTTGATGCGCTCTGTCCTGCCTTGTCACCTCACAAGGGAGTGTGCACAGAGAGCCTGATCCTCCTCTTCCCCCCATCAGTGACCATCAGGGTAACGTTGTAATTGGGAAGACACATTGGGATCAGGCTAAAAGGCCCCTGATGGGATTGTTCTTTAGGAGCAAATACTATGCAAGGGATGCATATTATACAAAAACCTGACCAGCAGCCTCTATTTTTCCCTTTTATTTTTTTTTCCTGTCTCCTCCAGCCCCTGCTGGGCTCTAAAAGACATCAGAAACCAAGAGTCCAGAGGAGAAAAGCTAAAACACAAGAGTGTGTTGGCCAGCTTGTCTTATTTTCCTCTCCCAGGTGCTCCCTCTTGTAACAATTTCATTTATTCCACTTGAAATCCCATTGCTGTTAATCCCAGTCATAAAGGCAATGGAAATATTAGAGTTGAGCAAATAATTTCATGGTGACTGACATTACCCAGTGAATTCACTGTACTTCACAGCCACCTTTTCTGAAATTTGATGATAGAATCATAAACTTATTAGGGTTGGGAGAGACCTTAAACCTGATTTAGCTCCAGCAGGGACACTTTCCACTAGACTAGGTTACTCTCAGCCCCATCCAGCCCAACTTTGCCTCAGCTTCTCTGGACAGTGTCAGGGATCCTACACTGATCAGGATTATCAAAATGTAATCTCAGCAGTGTATTTATCACTGGCTCTAAAAGTTGCATGGCCTTGATTCACATCTGGATGACCATGGCCAGCCAAACAGTCCATTTCTACCATCCACTGCCACAGGTCACTTAGGAGCTCACTTTACTCATCCTTTTTGATCTGTGTATTTTTCACAGCTTCACAGAATTAAAAGCCAGAGTGTTTTCTGGAGTCATCTTTAAATTAGATTAGATTAGAAATTTTCCAGATTTCATCTGATTTCTCCTGAGTAAATTCAGTAACTTCTGTTGAATGAAATGGATGTGTCTCCTGTGAGTGTAATGAAGTGAGGAAGAAGGAAGTCGTTCTGTGAGCAGAGGAGGTAAAAGCTCAGCTTTTTTACAGGTTTGTGCCTTCACAGCATCAATTGCAGCACTCCCTCAGAGACTCTCACTTGACCCTCTTGCTGGGAGAAAAACAAGTTGTGTTATCCCTGTTTCAGAGAGATGCCTGCCAACCAGTGGGTCAGTGCCTGTGAGTCTGGCCAGCTGCCACCAGATAAATTGTCTAATGTCAGTTCTTCCTGTCCTTTCAATTCAGGGAGTGCTAATTCCCTTCACCACCCTGTGGATATTGAATTCTCTCTGAATCTCCTACCTCCTCCCCTTCAAATCTCTTTTGGAATTGACTGAGTTGCAAAAGTCAGGAGAGGATGAAGGGAGGAGAAGAGCTGGGCTTGTAGACATAAGATCATGTAGCTGTGTCTTCTTAGGGAGCTAATAATGAATGCAAACAAGACTGAAGAAAAAGTGAGTCCAATTATTGGGAGAATATTTATCTTTATTCATTAAGCTCTAGGGGGAAAAAGCACACAAAGAAATAAAGCCCATCTCTATTATATTCATTTGTATTCTCAAGCAATAGGGCTTTGGGACTGATCCTCAGCCAGGGTCAGTACCTGGCACTACCTGTATTAGATTTATATTTATGTCTCAATACAATAAATGAAGACAGAATCCTTGCTGAACTACAGATCAAAAGGTAGATATTTAAAATATTTTTTATTTCTTTCTAGGTAAGTATTAGGGAATTATGATTGTCCTAGTTTTAAACCTTATTTATATAGTTTTAGAGGGTACTACTCTGGCACCAGCCACCCCACAGTTCCAGCGTTTCTTATGAGCCCTCCTTTAAGAGTTCAATATTTGCTGTGAATTCAATCCTGTTTTTCCTTCCCCTGTGAAACACCTACTTTTTTTCCCACATTCTTTTTTCACAAGCCCTGCAGTAGCATTGTCAGAAGCACATGCACTTCACTGAGATGGAGGAAATAACTGATTATCAAATACTTTGCAGAAAGTAATCAGATAGAGATGAAGTTATTTTACTGGCAGACCAAAGTCAAAATCATGGCAAGCCTTGCAGAACAGGTAGGGAGGAAGTTGGAAGGAGACACAGAAGTGAGTCCTTATGCAAGGGTGGAAAACCAGCTCCAGCGTAAAGGGTTCTTTCTAGATAGGGGCATTTTGGTATTGTCTGACAGTATTGCCCAATGCCTACATGGGAAATGGGGCATGACTTGGAGGCAGTCTCATCTGAAATAGAGGGACTGAATTTGGGATTGTCAGGATCTCCTCTGCCATCCAATACACTCAATAAGGCAGCACCATTAAGGCCACAGAAAATGAGAAACTCCAGAACTGGAAGTGGCCCACCAGGATCATTGATCCAAGCCCTGGCCCTGCACACAAACCCCAACAATCCCTGGTGTCCAAACCCTCCTGGAGCTCTGGCAGCCTCGGGGCTGTGCCCGTTCCTGGGGAGCCTGGGCAGTGCCCAGCACCCTCTGGATGAGGAACCTTCCCCTGATACCCAAAATAAACCTCCCCTGACCCAGCTCCAGCCATTCCCCGGGCTCCTCTCACTGGCCTGTTGGTGTGAGAGAAAGAAAACAGACATTTTATCAGTTGTGTTTGTGGCACCACTTTTTTTTTTTTTTAGGAAGCTTCAAGAAGAGTTAAACCCTAACCAGCACTGACTCTAGCAGAGGACACGTGTTTTACAGCACCCCTTTCTCTGAGGAACAATGACCTGCAGAGGTAAAGAGCTTTTCCTCTGCATTAGCTGCTGTGCTGATGTAACTCTGCTCTCTGCATCTGTGCTGCATAAAGCATAAGCCCACATTACGGATTGTGCTGAAGCAGTGAGACAGTTGTTCCATTCCAGTGTCTTGGTACCCCCAGGAAATGAGGCTTCTACTGCAACAGCCACACGGGAGCAGCTGCATTTTTCTTGAAAAGCCAAATTTTCAGTGACCAGCAATTTTGATCTCTGAAGGACCAAAGGCAGCTCCAACTCAAGCATTAAAAGATGAACTGCAGCTGTAGCAGTCCAAGCAGTTACAACCCCAAGATTATTCAAATAAAAAGGCAGGGAATTCTTTCAGGATATAATGGTTTGTAAGCGCAGCAGCGCATCGCTGCATAGATCAATTCACAGGCACTTACCAAGAAGAAATATATATTTTTTAATATTTAAACAAGCTTGTTAAATTTTTGTTAATATTTAAAGCAAGCCAACTATGCAATATGTAATTTACGTAACATACCACCTGTCCAAATTATTGGTTTCATTTTTAAAGGTGTAAGCAAACATACCTGAATTCCCAGCTGAACCTGGTTTAAAGAAAAAAAAAAAAAAAGATAGATACAACATTAATTCCTGCTTTCAGTTCAAAAATGAAGCAGGGTTTTTCTATCAGGCTTGCTGCAAAATCAGAATAGCAGCAAAAGGTCCATTGTGTGGTGTGCATCGACAGGAAAATCCCAGTGATAAAATCCTGCTTTTTGACTTACTCACAAAAGGGAGAAACTGTGGAATCACATGACTTTTAATTTTAAAGTGCTGGAGAATTTGAACAAGAAGTGTTAGATTATAATGCATCTGAAAAGGTGTTGCTATAAATGAAGGCACTGTGGGAAAATTTCCCCTGACTGCTAGGGAAGGGAATCAGCACAGAATAAGGTCCACAATCTGTCTGCCTTAAGTCTCTGACTGTCACCTCAACTATTCATTTAAATTTTTTTTTTCCCACTTTAACAGTGCTGAGGTTTCTCTTTTACCTTCAAATTGCCCTGGTAACTTTAATCATTGCAGGGATTACAATAACAATTTCAAATTAATGCTGTAATTCAGAGCACACAGGTTTGCAGAAAACATTATCACTTCTCCTGAAAGGAAAACTGCACAGCCTTAAGTGTAATGTTGTTATCATTTTTCTGTAATTAACTGCTGAAAATTTGACTTAAATTTACAAAGACATCGGTCAAGTTAATTATCTTGTTGCTTAGCAAGAGAGAAGGAAAACTCAAAAGGGTTACTGGAGCAGGGTTAATAAAGATTTTGAAATCCTGGTTTGTTGAGACCCATGCAGCCTCAGAAAAATGATTTTCCACAGCCAGCAGAGCTACAGGAACAATGATTTGCTCCCAGAACTTCTGCAGATGAACAATGAAGCCTTGGCAATTAAGCCCAAAGGTGGGTAAAAGCAACAAAAAAAGCAAAACAAAAATTTCGGTAGGCTGAACATTTCCAGTCTGTACCTCCTTTGTTTATTCAAAACAAGGCACATAAACACCAGATGAGCTTTGGTTTTAGGATTTTTTGCGGGGTGTTTTTTTTTGTTTGTTTTTTGGTTTTGGTGTTTTTATTTTTTTTTTAATAAAAAGAGGAAATCACATGTTCTAAAATATAATCTTATTTTCCAAAGAGATCAAAGAGACAATTCCTAAATGGAGTATTATGAGTCAGACATCTAGTTAGTTTTAAGGATTTGGTTCTTGCTGATACAGATATTTTACTGCTTATAGTAGTTTAGCAGTGTCAATAAAAGAAGGGTTTAGGATTTTTTGGCTTGGTTTTAGTTTGGTGTGGGTTTTTGTTTGATTGTTAGTTTTGTTTTTTGGGGGGCTTTTTTAAGTACTTTTTTCAGGTGAGACAAATTCCTTTCCCACTCAGGCAGGAACAAGGATGTCAGTGTCACTGTCTTGGTGTGAATTCACAGAGTTAACTTGAAGGGTTCAATTACCCTTTGCCAGCAAGTCCTTGAGAATTTAGAGTTCTGGTCCCTGAGTCAGTGGAATCTAGGTTGCTTGAGGACAGATTTGACTACATCTGTGAGAAAACACCTGGGCTCAAAAATCATGTTAACTAATCAATGTAAGGATGGCAAAAAAATCTGCAAATCTGTCAGTCATGAAAAAGTGTCATAGGAAAGTGTCTGGATCACAGAATCACAGAATGGTTTGAGGTGGAAGGGATTTTAAAGCCCCTCCTGTCCCACCCCCTGCCACGGGCAGGGACAGCTCCCATCAGCCCAGGTTGCTCCAACCCCAATGTCCAACCTGTCCTTGGACACTTCCAGGGATCCAGGGGCAGCCAGAGCTGCTCTGGGCACCCTGTGCCAGGGCCTGCCCACACTCAAAGGGAACAATTCCTTCCCAATATCCCATCCAGCCCTGCTCTCTGGCAGTGTGAAGCCATTCCCTGTGTCCTGTCCCTCCATCCCTTGTCCCCAGTCCCTCTCCAGCTCTCCTGGAGCCCCTTTAGGCTCTGGAAGGGGCTCTGAGCTTTCCCTGGACCCTTCTCCAGGTGAGCACCCCCAGCTCTCCAGCCTTTGGAGCATCCCCATGGCATCCTCTGCTCTCTGTCCAGCAGCTCCACATCCCTCTGCTGCTGTCCCCAGGGCTGGAGGCAGCTCTGCAGGTGTGGTCTCACCTGAGCAGGGCACAGGGGCAGAATCCCCCTCCCCTGCTGCCCACAGTGGGGGATCAGCCCAAGATAGAAGAAGGTAATTAGAGATGTGCCAATTAGCACCCCAGATTTGCACTGATCATCTTTACTAATGCAATGAGCAAATAGATTTACCTCCATACACAGAAAAATAGAGAATCCAGCCAAAGCTGTAAAAATGACTGCCCTACCAGTCAAGTTATTTCTCTGAGAGATTGAAGAAGAAAAAAAGAAAGAGGAGGATGCTGCTTCATCAGCCTTGAAAACTGCAGAGGTACCTGAGAAGCCAGAGAGAAAAGTCTGGAAACACCTGGAGGCTGGAGTCCTTCTGATTCCTGTCAGATGTTACATCAGCTGAGCTACAGGTGGGCTTTGGGCCCACCAGTAGCTTCTTCATGGAAGGGAATATTTAAATTACTAAAGCTGAAGGAAAAACTGGCTGGAAATGAGAACTGTATGAGCTGAATCTATTTTTTTGAAGAAAAAATATCTACCTATCACAGACGCCTGGTTTAGGATGAGAAGCAAATCCTCCAGAGGTGTTCCTTTCCCCACAACAGCCATTGAGAGTCCAAATAACCACTTTGAAAACTGCCAAATTTTTGGAAAGCTGCGACAGCTCAAGAATAACTCTGATCCCCTGAGTGACCCCTTTAATCTTCTTTGTCCTCTGTAGCCCCTTGGCATGGCCACTTACAGTGAATAATCCTAATACTTGGGGGAATCTCATATATTCAGGAGGACCATTTATCCATAATTTCCTTCTCCTGTTCCTAGTTTTCATCATGTTTCTGGAATACACTCTGATGGTGTAGTTTTATATTACTTCCTCCTACCAGAAACTGGCTGAAAACAGATTTTTCTCTCTGTAATATAACCAAATAAACTAGCATCCAAAAGAAATTTCTATCAAAGACTGCAAGCCTGGAGGCACAGGAAAATTGGTGTTCCTGCAGAAGACAATTATTTGGTTTAAGAAGGGTAAAGATTCTGCAGGGATTTGATACTAGCTTAAAATTTGCAGGGGTGTTATAGCTATAAATCAGGAGGAAAGTAAAAAGCCTCAGATGGTCCTATTTGCTGGCAACTTTACCTCCACATTTATTTTAGAAAATATATCTAATGGCAAACAAGGTTTGTTACTGCTGGGTTTGTCTGTACTTCAGCAGCATCTAAAATACTGCTGGAAGCTTTCCAAACTCAGCATAAGTTTCACTATCCCTCTGAAAGTTTTGCATTTCCTCTCTTTCGTGCACCTGAGAAGAGTGTGGCATGAGAAAAAAATCTCATCAATGGACCAAACACTGCTCTCCTGACCCAGAGCAATTCCTGGAATCTGGGTCCTCATCCAGGTCTTGGAAAAGCAATTAATTATTGCAGGTGCTTCAGGTGCTCAGACAGAGACACCTTGAAGAATTTCAGGACATTATATGCTCTGAATATAATTAGTGGCTTTCAAAAACCTTGGCTTTCCTTGCGCTCTCTGATGAGGAGAGAATTTTAAATTCCCATGGATGGATTTATTTTATTAGTGGTTTGGTTTTTATTTATTTGCTGGACTGCTGTTGTTTGGGTTGGGTTTTTATGGGATCCAGGACTGAAATGTCATTCCTAAAAGACTGCATTATATGTGTTGTTTTAAGCATTTATTCTACCAAACAGTAATATTTACAACATGCAAACATAGAACATTTTGGTGAAAATGAAAGCTGAAATGTCACTCTGATCTCTTGAAAGGAGTTTGAGTGTGTTCCCTTTCCCTTTAAATCATACATTTTGCAATCAAAAACAAAATTTCTCTCACACATCTGTGATCTGTTCCAGCAGGCTAGATCCACATAATTCACATGCAGGCATCAGAATTATATTTCTCTTGTAGAAGTAACTATTCAATCAACCAAATAATTCAGTGCAAAACAATATATCTGACACTTTTAATACACATCCCTTTTGAGTCCCTTTCAGGCTATCTCAGGATTGAAGATGACCCATATTCAGAAATTCATGATCCATGCTTCAAAAATCAATGCTGAACTCGGCAAACATGGACAAACTTCTGCTCTGAAAACCTGTAAAGGAGGAGAAGTGCTTCTTCTTCTTCTTCTTCTTCTTCTTCTTCTTCTTCTTCTTCTTCTTCTTCTTCTTCTTCTTCTTCTTCTCCTCCTTCTCCTCCTCCTCTTCCTCCTTCTCCTTCTCCTTCTCCTTCTCCTTCTCCTTCTCCTTCTCCTTCTCCTTCTCCTTCTCCTTCTCCTTCTCCTTCTCCTTCTCCTTCTCCTTCTCCTTCTCCTTCTCCTTCTCCTTCTCCTTCTCCTTCTCCTTCTCCTTCTCCTCCTTCTCCTTCTTCTTCTTCTTCTTCTTCTTCTTCTTCTTCTGCAAGTATCTCCTGTCATTTGGGTCATGGGATGGTCTCCACCAATTACAGTGGGATCCTTTATTTGGGAATCCTTGAGAAGTGTGGGAGGCAGAATCTGGGTCTCTCTATGAACTGAGCAGCAGATGAGGATCTGGCTGCTACCCTGCAGTGTTGGAATCCTGGGAATGTGGAAAAAGTCAGCCCGACCTCAGTCCTTCTCTACTTTTTTTGTTTCATCCATTCTTATCTTTTTATCTGGATTTCCTTTTATTCCAGTTCTGCTGCAAGACTCAGCTGCTCTGTTGGCTGCAGTGGGGGAAAATCCTTATGATGACACAGCCAAAGAGATTTGACATTAAGAGCAGCTCTGGGAAGGGCAGAGAGGGGCAGCACAGATCCTGGATGTCAGATAACACTCGCTAAGGGTAAAGTTTGACATCACTTTAGCGTTTTTTTTAATCTTCCAAAGCAAGTCTTGCCCTACGCTTCAGCCTGTGTTTCATATGGTAACCAACCAGATCTATCTGTGCTTTCAAAGTTTCTATTTAATAAACCCTTGTGACTTCCTGTTTTCATTTCATTCCAGCCTCCACTTTATCACCAACTTTTAGACTCAAAAATGTAGAGACAAAACTGTTGCTTAACTCTTGAGAACTGTTGCCTTCTTTTCTCCTTATTTGTAGTCATATATTATCTCCTACATTCATTAAGATAAGGGTTTTAAAACATGAAGATCTAATTGCACCTTCTTTCATAGTTAAGTATCCAAGTCAGTGCATTTCAGAATGATGAGCCTCTGAGAGTTTAGATCAAGTAGTTACTTATCATTGTCATTAAAGCCCTGTTCAGAGTGGTTTTAATATTGGATTGCATTTTGCATAAGCAATTGTGACCCGAGGCCAAACTTTACAACAGAGATGCACCAAGCTTGGCACCACTCCTGTATTTAGCACACAGATGAAATGGTCCCTTTTTTCAATGTCGTTGAAGGCCCTTAAATTCTAGTGCTGTTTCTGGGATCTCCATATGCTAATTACAACGAAAATTCATGCAGTGTTTAGATAGACAGACTAAGGCACCTCATTTCTGTTGCCTAAATGCAAACTCAAACATTCATTTTAAAAAAATCCTTTTTTATTTAAGTACCTTGCTAGTGCATAGTGAATAATTTGATGAAAATGGAGGCTTTTATTCAATTACATTCATACAATTTTCCCACTTTGTGTATTTTTCAAGCCTCTTTATAATTGCCTACACTTTATTCCTTCCCTGCAGCTGTGCTCCTGAATGTATTTCATGGACTGTTGAAGTGCATTCCCAAAATGTCCTCTAAGGATATTCAATCTTACTTAAGCAATGAATTAAATTTTTTTACTGAGTCATGGTTATATTGGACAAGCAGGTATCTATTTGTCAAGATGTCTTGATTTCTTAACACTTTTGAGCTTTTGGGTCATCTATTTCTTCAGCTGTTGACATCTGGACTATACTAAACCCCAGAAAAAGGAAATTACAGTGACATTCACAATCTGCTTAGGCTTTGTTAATGCTCTTGAGTACAGTCCTTCTTGCAAAGAGTGCACTTCTAAGACACTTATTTATAAAGAATAATCAGTCCAAAAGCCCTCTCTCTACTGCTGTGACTTTCAAGATATTTACAATGCAGGAATTTGGAATTGTGGAATGGTTTGAGGTGGAAGGGATCTTAAAGCCCATCCAGTTCTGACTCCCTGCCATGGGCAGGGACACCTTCCACTGGCCCAGGTGGCTCCAAGCCCCATCCAACCTGGCCTTGGACACTTCCAGGGATCCAGGGGCAGTCGCAGCTTCTCTGGGTAAGCAAAGACAAATAAATAATTATTTTTTAATGTCTCATCTAAACCCATTCTCTGTCAGTGTGAGGCCACTCCCCAATGTCTTGTCACTCCAGCCCCTTGCAATAGTGTCTCTCCATAATTCCTGCAGGTCCCCTTCAGGCACTGGGAAGCCTCATTGAGGTCACCCCAGAGCCTTCTCTTCTCCAGGCTGAACAATCCCAGCTCTCCCAGCCTTTCCACACAGCAGAGCTGCTCCATCCTTCTGATCATCCTGGTGCATCCTCTGGTCTCTGTCCAGCAGCTCCACATCCCTCTGCTCTTGTCCCCAGGGCTGCAGGCAGCTCTGCAGTCTCACCTGAGCAGGGCACAGGGGCACAATTCCCCTCCAGGATCAGCCCAGCCCAGGGGGGCTCTGGGCTGTGAGTGCACATGGCTGGGGCATGTCCAGCCTCCAGTCCTACCGTGGCATTTTTTGCTTCAACACATAGAAAAAGATCACCAGTTGTGCCTTTTGGGTTTCATCTTGTTCAGATTTCTTAGCCATGAATTACAAACAGATTAAAGGTGCTTCTGCTTTTCCAAGGTTCCGATGCACTTAGGGACTTACTCAACCCAGTACCTGTCTATTTGTTATTGGCTGTAGTTAAAACGTCACTGGCTGAGCTCAAATGACTAGATAGAAGCCACTATAAATACATTTAGATCTTTTATTTAAGGGAAGGTAAAGGAACACTTTGCAAACATTTAAACCTCCAGCAGCTCTTTTTTTAGCCTGACCAGAGAAGTAAATTTAAATCCCAAATCCCAATCACGGAATGTAAACACTTTTATAGCAAAGCCTTTCTGTATGATGCTTCCTTCTGAAGGCACTTGTGTCTGTGACTTTCATAAATGTCCTTTTTCCCTTGGGACAACCGACTTATATGAGCCAGCAAAGATCCTCAAGGAAGCATTTATCCAGTGAGCTCTGCCTGTGACTTTCTTATCTCACATGGCTTCATGCATCTTCCTGCCACATCCAGCAGTTGAAGGCCATACATCATCCAATATTCCAGCCACCCCCCAGCAGAAGCTTTATATCAGATGGAGACACTGGGCCAATATCCAGGACATTTGCAGTGCACCCTGAGTGAGAAGGGATTGTATCAGCGGGGCAATCAGAACGTTGTTATTGTTTAAAACAACCTGTAAATATTAGGACAGCTTGTTCACCAGCAGCACTTTGCCCCCCTTCCAGTGACAGGTTTTGATCTATTATCTTTAGATCCCAGCTGGATTTTCAGAGCTGAAAATAACTTTGTTATGCTTTTCAAGTTAACTACAGAAAGTCGACGAGGAGAATTTGGGGGGGTTAATACAATGTTCTTTGTCGTTGTTACATTCACATTTATTTTATTACCAGCCTTAAAGAAAGGTTATTTCAATGCACAGCAGTGGAGAGGAGGTGGCAGACCACAGTAAACAGAGATCACAGTAAACAGAAAACAAATGTATTGGTGGGACAGAGGGGCTCAGAGGTGACTTGTGCAGGTCTGAGCCAGGTTTGAGTATACAGTAAAAGCACCTTAAAAATCTTTCATCCACTTTTCCAACCAACCAGGCCGCAAAAACATTTTCTTCTTCACTCAGCAGCCTGGAAAGGATCTGACTGCTCCTGAAATTAGGTGCTCAAGGGCTTTCTCACACCCATCTGAGGCAGTGGATAAGACTCCTGTTCCCCACAGCAGTGGGACCTTAATCAGATTTTTTCCTGTGAAGTGCTTGCAATGCTTTGAGTTTTAGCCACGTTAAGGGGAACTGTGGAAATCCTACAGCGCTACTGACACTTTAGGCAGTAGTCCAGATAAGTGTATAAGAGCCAGAAGTGAAATCCAACCCACAAATCACATTTTCTTATCACAATCCTAACTTATTTTTTGACCAGTAATGCAGATAAAAATTAGGTAATATTTTTGCTGTCTAAGAGAATAACAATGAGTCTCTGAGTTCACATTATGCACCTTAATCATTCCAACAGCCAGCGTGATTTAAGAATGACCTGGAGCAGCACAATATTTGAAAATGATGTCCTTGGTAACAGGGATGTTCATCCATACCAGAACCTGACAAATTTTTATCTCCACCGCAGGGGAAAATTTAACTTTGCATCACTCCCACATGACATGACAGAACATTCTACTGAGTGTTCTTGAACTTCATTTTCTCTCTGCTAAGATCTCACCTATTGCAGCTTCAGGGGGAAAAAAAGCAAAGAGGACAACATTTACAGCCCCTCCTGCTCCAGGAATGCAGAAAAAAATTATCATTTTTGTCTGTGAAGCACTATGTGGATTGATTCACAGACTATCCTGCTGAGAGTATCAGAGGAAGGAAAAGCTCTCCTTTGACTACTGAAAGCAGCAGAAAGCCTTGAGAATTTACAGCAAAGGCTACTCGTTTATGTAGATGCATCTAAAAGCTCAATTCCTAACCTAAGGTCATTGTCTGGGTTCTCAGGAGTCAATAGAAAAGGATTTTGGCACCTGTGGAAGTACCATTGATCCCATCCTGAGATATTGATTTCAAATAAGTGGGATGTTTTCTCACTGACTGCAGATATGGGTTATACAAAAAGCTACAGAAATGCCATTTCAGAACCTGTATTTCAGTATCTGTGCATTGCTGCTTGATGGCCTGGCAGGGCAGTCCTACATGGTCTGTAAAGGTGGATTAAAAAGCTGAAAATCTTTTCACCCGTTGAATGACTTCTGTTGGCTACAAGTCAAGCCCTGAGCTTAAATAGAACTGTTTTCTTTTGGAAAAGAAAAAATCCAATGCATCATCCAATCAGTACAGGTGGCAGAACAGACATAGAGGGAAAGAGTAGCAACAAATCCTCAGCAATTTCTTTTGCCACACCTAAGACAGATGAGTAGAACCAGCTGTGAAAAGGAAATCTTAGTATTTATTATATGATTATGTGAGTTTTGAGCTTAGGATGATCGAGCTTCGTGGGAGGTGTTTCTTTCCATATGTTTTTTTTAAGTCCCATTTGATTTGATTTTGTGTAGCTCTCCTATTTGTGTACAAGCTGCTTGTTTTTGTTGATTGAAGGTACTTGTGCTTTTGCAGCAACTTCCTAAGGAAGAGAGAACAAAATTAATAGAAAACTGACTCAGCACTGCTCAGTACCTGTCAGGATGAGGAAAACTAAAAGGTGGGTTTGCAATTCCTGCAAAGGTAAAATACCTTTGTGTGTTTGTACCCATGCCCCTGCTAAGAAATTACCACCTCAGGAATAGGTTTAGGACACACTCATTGCTGCAATGCCATCACAGGTTTACTCATCCTGGTAGGAATGGTGAGTGATCCATGCCCACACTTTCCACCTGTCTGCATCTCACCTGTCATGCCCTTCTGTGGCACCTAAAAACTTCTTATTACTCACTTGAAGAAGGGAGGCCAGATGGTGAAAGATGAAAAACAAAAGACAAAGAAGAGTAGTGGTCTGAAACTTCCTCTGGAGCTGTTCTTCCCATTGTGAAGATGCATTGGAACAGATGGTTTCTTTAAGAGCCTGATCCAAATATAATGGAAGACTAGAAGCACTTCCCTTTATTTTGATGAACTTTTCACCGGTTCTGGAAGACTGGACCTCAATCAGAAGACCCCCAGTGTGGATTTCCAATATGATACAACATTTTTCCTGGGGAGGGGAGAGATTTTCATGGCTCTAGATGAATCCCTATATCCCATAGCCCTAAATGTATGGGTTAAACGTGCACTGAACTCAGGGAGCTTATACAACTCTGTAAATAACTCCTCTGGAAGTGTGACTGTGGCCAGAGCTCTCATGGCATCTCTGAGCTGGAGGGCAGCCCTTCTCACTAACTGTTGTTTGAATAATTGGAAAATCCCTCACCCGTTGCTATTTCACGGCCACAGCCACAATCCTCCCCTGAGCTGCAGCCTGGGCTGTGGATGCTTCATTTCCATTTAATAGGATGAGAACCTTGTGGCTGTGAATCACCTGCTGCTGTCTCTGCTGCCTTCACACCAGCGCGTTCGCTGTGTTCCGGCAGCCGCGGCTCAAACTGATGGCAGAGCTCACACCTCATTTCCACATGTGACCTTTTTCAAATTGGGAACCTTTCCCTTGCCAGCCTCCTCTGTTCCAGAGGCCTGATAATCTTTTAATTGTTTATATTTTTTTTTTTTTTGGCTGCCGTTGTGTGCTAGAAACTTCACAGACAGACAAGGTACTGTCATTCCCTGAAGCTTTTATTAACAGTACTTTTTCTGTCTGTCCAAGGTTTTCTACCACATTTATTTGCATTTATTTACTCTTGGCCAGGTGTGTGTGTGTGTGAGGATGCCTGTGAATCACTGTACACCCTAACTGCACTCCAAGGTGCAGTCCCACAGTGCTTTGGCTCAGCCAAACCAGAGCTACTGCAGTCACTCTCTCTCCTTCATCCCCAGCCTCATGTTCCTGCCTTCAATTCCAACTGGCACCTCCAGATTTATTAGAAACATTGATATTTCATGCAGCATCATGTAGGGAGATAGCTCAGGATGCTGATGCAGTTAGAAACCAGTCAGATTTTGATCATCATCTAGATTTTGGCCAGTCCATTTTCCTGAACCATGTCAGAAAGATATACCAGGATTAAGGTTATAAAGCTATAAAACCCAAAGGAAGGCCACAAAAATGGTGAAAGGTCTAGAGAAGAAGAGCCATAGGAGAAGTAGCTGAAGATTTGTTCAACCTGGAGAAAAGGAAACAGGGGAGACTCGTCGTGGTCTTCAACATCCTCATGAGGGGCAGCACCAATCTCTTCTCTCTGGGAACAGCAACAGGACTCAGGAAAATGGCATGAAAAGGAGGTTTAGAATGGATATCAGGAAAATATTCTTCCCCCCAGAAGGTAGCTGGGCAATGAACAGGCTCCCCAGAGAGACAGAGCTCAAGAAATGCTCAGGCAATGCTCCCAGGAACAAGGTGAGATTGTTGGGGTGTCCTGTGCAGGGCCAGGAGCTGGATTGCTGGTCCTTGTGGGTCCCTTCCACAGGATATTCTATTCTATGACCTGGGGTTGCTCTGTATTGATAAAGCAACCCAGGAAATGAGACCACATGGAAACAAATGGGATTGATGGCAACAAACCAAATTTCCAGTGACTTTCAGTGCCCAGTGCCTCTCACCTGCATACATGGCTACATGCTTGTAGATGCTTATTTCTAAGTACACACAAATACAAATCCATAGATCAAGCATCCCTAGACTGTTATACATAAGACTAGCAACATTAAAAAAAAAAAAAGCAGAATAAATAATTTGAAAGATGCCACTGAGAGGCTTTTACAGGAGCTGCAGGGTGGCAGATCCCTTACTCACCCTGACCTCCCTGGAGGTGCTGTTGGGTAAACACCTCCAGGCTTTAATTAATGAGCCAGTGATTAACACTGCCCAGCTCGTTAGGACCAAGGAGCTGCACCCTGAACAGATTCCCAGCTCCTTCCCTTACCCATGGGATGGACACGAGTGGGGCCAGCACCTGTGTCTCCCCATGAGGTATAAAGGCAAGGTCTGGGACAAAAACCAAAAGGGATGGTGGATGCTTGGGGCTGGGTTATGTGGCTATAAACTATAAAAACACAAGGTCTTGTAGCTGGCCCAGGGGGAGCTGGGATGCTGCTGCTCTAATCCTGGGTGGATCCAACCTTTTGTGAGGAAGGAGAGAAGCTGCTCTCGCTGCCAGGTGGAGAAGATGCCTTCACCTGTGTTCACCTGTGCACAGTGGAATATAAATCACCTCCTCCTAGCACAGTGCCAGTGGGTCCCTCAAGGGGAAAGCAGCAATGTGACCACCTCACTAGGGAGAAATTTCTCCTCATTGATTTGTGTTCCCCTTTGCTCTGTGTATTTGTTGTGGTTTCATTTTCCCCTTTCTAATGTTTTCTACAACTGTAAAATCCAACTCCTCTGCAACAACCTCTGCTAATATTGTTTCATCCTTTATGATAAATGCATTAGTTATTCTATTATTGCCTTTACTTAATTTTTCACTCCTGTCCTATGACCTAGAGCTGAACAAATATTTTTTTTCTTTCTCTGCATGGGATGTTTATTTCCTTTTCTAGCATTTATCCAACACCTCCCATATAGCAAAGATGTCCTTTTGCTTGTTTTTAGGTTAGCAGTGGTTGTAAATGTGAAAACCATCTTCTAGTCCCTACTTCTGACAGACAGGAATTTTGGTCCTCATGGGTTGGTAGATTTTTAGCCCAACTTTGGAGGTTTTTGGCAATCAATGTTCTATAACTGGTGTTGATTAATAACTGAACAGTAACCACTGGTCAATAGGACAAAACGTCTGTATTTCAAAATTATATATTGTAGTACAGTTTGACTAAATGCTGAACAAGTATATAAATATTGGATAGAAAAAGTAGTTATTGAAGGGTGAATTTAGGCTTTCTAAATAATAAATTTCTTTTGCTTCCTTCTTTTGACTATGGAGAAAACTAAAGATCACTTATGTCTTACTATAGTCCTCTCAGTTAAATGACTTTAAATAGGTGGGATGGATCAGAAGAAAGGTGATTCTCACTGAAGAATTTTATTTGCACAAGTCCTGGGTTGTTGATTTTTTTCTTTCTAGTTTTTTATGTGAGAGGATTTTGCTCTTCTTGCTCCTCAGGGAATAAATGATAAGAGCAGATCAATGCCAGGGACTGCTCCTCTAGGTTCTTGAACTGCTTGATATCAAACACAGCAGGGAATTTGGTTCAAGTGCTAATCCATGACTGCCCAAGCTGTTAATCACTAACATGTTCTGTGGTGCTTTTATCATCTACTGGCTGCCTAGGAGTGGTCTGGGAATGGGGCTGCTCTTGGGACATTGTGTGGAGAATGTGTGAACTTTCTTTCCACCTTGTACAGTTTTCCAAAGCTGCCTCAGCAGACTTTGTGTTCCAAAATACACTTACATGACCTCGCATCAAACCTCAACAAGGCAGTTCAGGTCTGCAGAATTTTTTTTTCTCTTCTTTTTTAATTGAGCAGGAGAGAGGCAGCCTCCAAGAATGAAAGCAAACACTTCACTAAACAGATGAATGTGTTTTTAATCTGAGTATCTTCGGCTTTCAAACAGCAAAGATTATAACTTTGGGAATGGCCTTAATTTCCAGAAAGACTTCCCAATATCTGCCTGCTGGAAGCTGCACTAGAGCACCTCTGAGCTGCTCTGCAGTGACAAAAAGAGATTGCACCAGGGTCAGTTTAGCTGTAGTCATGTAATCATCAAACAAACCCAGAATGAGAAAATGAGTTCAGACTCTTGTTTCCCCCCTGCCTCCTCCTCCCATCTGGTAAATATTTCTTGTGTTTTTTAAGGCTGTTTTCCTTAGTCCTTCTTGATCTTGATCTGTCGATCACCTGTAGGTAAATCTCAGGAAAAATGTTCACCCTTTGCAAACAGGAAGCTCAGAGATTGATCTCTCTACTCCAGTCTCCCTCCAGGCAAACCCACATCATCATCTGTGTGATTATGTACCAATTCAAGATCAGCAAGGTCAGAACCAAGTTTATAATCCTTCCCTGTGATCCCTCTGGGCTATCTTCATTCTCTTTAGCCATTCTTGTGCTCATCCACGAATTCAGACAGCTTGCGTTGTCCTTCAGGCAAGGGATCTTTGAGGGCAGGGAAAAGTTTTCTTAACATACCTTAAAATAAAAACAAGCAAAGTACCAACCTTTTCTATTTGACTTTGAGGCAAAACTCTCATTCAAATTCCCATCACTTGGGATTCATCTTTCCTAGCTTTAGCTGTCTTAGGTGTATTTAGGCATGCCCAGCATCTGGTTTAAGCTGAAAACCTGTGTTTAGGCATGCCCAGCATCTGGTTTAAGCTAATAAACCTAAGCTCCATGAGAAGCTGCACAAGAAGTATAGGGATGCTCCACAGGTTGTTTTCCTACCCTTTAGATACACAGGAAGGCAGGATGCTGTCAGGGCAAATGTAACTGTGAGAGGTACATGTGTTCCCAGATGTGTTTCTGTTCTCTGAAAATTCAAAAGTCCTCTTGAGGCTGTGTCCTGTGATACTGAACAGTTCTATCCCTTTCTTCTCCTCTATTTCCCAGGGAAATTGTATTCATTTGTTTTTCATCTGTTTTTTACATTTAAATTCTTCAGGGAGGTTCTTCCTTTTCAGGATGTGTTTCCACAGTATCCAACGCAGGATAATCCTGGCACTGCAACTTCATGATGCTAAGACAAATAGTAAGGAATTGCAATGATAGAATCACTTAAATTGAAAAATACCTTTATGATCAAGCCCAACAGTTGCCCCAGCACTGCCAAGGCCACCATTGACCTTCCTCCCCAAGTGCCACATCCACACAACTTTTAAATTCCTTCAGGGATGGGGACGCCAGCCCTGCCCTGGACATCCCTTTGGGTGGAGGAGTTTCCCCCAATATCCAGTCTAAATCTTTTCTGGCACAACTTGAGGCCATTTCCCCTCGTCCTGTCTCTTGCTCCCTGGGAGCGGAGCCTGACCCCCACTTGGCTCCACTCTCCTGTCAGGGAGCTGTAGGAACTCATTATATCTCCCTGCAGCCACTTTTTCTCCAGGCTGAGCCCCCCAGAGCTCCCTCAGGTGCTTCTCACCAGACCTGTGCTCCAGAGCCTCCCCCAGCCCATCTCTGAACACTGTTCATGTGTTGGGTGTGGCAGCAGGATCAAGCACATGCAATTCCATGTGAGAAACTTTTCTTGGAAAGCCATGGACTTCAACATGCAGCCAAGATGAGTCCAGCTCATGATTCACTCCTAATTTGCTTGTAGCTCTCTTCAGACTATCAGTGGCTTGTAATTTTTTTCACTGTAAGAAACAACTGTTGCCATATTTTCTTTGTAATTAAACTTGAGATGAACAGGTTATTTTGTTATAATAGTTTAAAAACAACATTATTTAATTGAATTTAGGTAGGCTTAGCTTTGAAGTCCTTTGCTCCATCAAAGTCCTTGCAGGTTTCTGCCCACAGCTGACTTAGTGGTTGCTTTGACTAAACTGACAATTCATAAATAATTGCAGTTTGCTAAGAAGACCTTAAAATATAATGAATATATTTTAATACATTTCACACAGACAGTTTTGTCTAACCAGGTTGTAACTGAGAAAACCAAATCTGTGACCATCAAATATATTTTTATCCAGAATTTGTTTATATTTGAGTGCTCCTGAAAGTATTAAGCAAGCACCTCAATACTGAGTGTGTAGATGGGCTGCATGCAGAAATACCAAATGGTCTCCTCCTCACAGTAGTTGTCTTTGATGCGACTCAGAGTTAAGCACATGATTAAATGCTTTTTGACAGAAGTAGAAATTAAGCGTATTTTTGTAGGCACAGGGGAATTTGAGACTGATTGTCAGGTTATTTGCCTAATCTGATATACTCCTTCCACTTTGGGAACTTCTCTAGAACTAGGAATGGCTAGCAAAGGAATGTGTTTGGTTTATAATTTAATAATGAAATTTTTGCAGGGCCCTGGCACGGAAAGCCTGGTAACACTAGATCTGAAAGGGTCAGGGTAAGGGTCATAACTTTTTATTGAGGTTTTTGTGCATTACTAGATGCACACTTTTAGGAAGGCGTTTGTTCATGCAAGGTGAAAGCTTGGATGTGATGTGCAGTAACAATCTGTTTGACTCACTTTAAGCCATGGAAAACCCTACTGAATTTTTTGTTGAGTGTTCATATGTTTTATGTTCTCCTGCTTCAAAATTCATCATACACATAATTGAATGCAAGGGACAGAAATGTGTTGTTCACTTGGAGACAATGTGAAGTGAGGGAGAGGAAGCTGGAAAGGAGGATGGGGATTTAGAAGCAGGCAAAATTTGATTGCCTCTCTAGGAAATTAAACACTCAATTTGTCATCCTAGCACTGAAAAAACTTCCAAAGGCTCTTTGGAAGGACAAAACATAAGGACTTGTTTATTTACTTATATGTGCACACAGAGAGGAGAGTGGAGGTAATTTATGACATTCAAATGATTCCTGCATTTGTGTCTGAGCTTACCTTGAAGGAAACGTTAAAGTCCTTCCCAATTCTGAAGATTAGTGCAAAGCTAATCCTGGGCTGAACTTGAGGCAATTGAAAAAGTTCAACACAAATGTGCTTTGCTGACATTGAGAGAAATTCAAGCAGGGAATTGGCAGACTTGAGACTATGCCCTTATTAAAGCCTGCTTCTCCCACATGGCTTAACAAGTTCAGCTTTTTAATTTTTTCCATCATAAACTGTGTTTGAGCTGTAATTTCTTCCATCTTGGTAACACTGGAAAGAGGCTAAATCTACTTTGGGGGCAGTGGTTTGTCATATTCCTAAGCAAAATCACAAATTTTGAAAAAGAAAATTAAAATATAATAATGGGCTTTAATGGATGAACACATACAAGATAGTCAAGGAGAATCTTCTGAGACTCTGGGGAAGGGAAAAGACTCATGAGTGAATCTGTAGCCTGAGATTTCTTTCTTCAGTGTTTTGTTTGATGCTGGTTGGATGTTAAGTACTCACCAAAGCCACTCCCCTCCTCAGCTGGACAGAAAATCTGACTGGGGAAAGTGGTTTGATTTATTGTCAATCAAATCAGAATGAGGGTAATGAGATGGAAAGCCAAATCTTAAAACACCTTCCCTCCAACCCTCCCTTCTTCCCTCACGTATCTTCACTCCCAAATTCTGTTAGAAATCTGCTTTTTGGGGAGGAACAATGTCCTGGAAGGACACAGAGCTGGGCAGTGAGATCAGGTATTTCAGATGAGTTCCTGCACCCACTGCTGCATCCTTCAAACTGCTTTGGGTGTGCTTCAGCAGCAGCAACTCAGCCCTACAGATTGAATGGTTGCCCAATCCCTACCATGGTCTGTACACATGGGAACTTGGGCTCTGATTTTGGTCTTCTGGAGCACACTTCAGATAAATGGGTAAAATAGCCCAAAGCAGGCAAAAAAGGTTCCCCAACAGCCCCTGCTCAGACTATTTGACTGTGGGCATTTGCTAAAGTGCCAATATTAGGAACTTCATCACCTAAAGTCAAGAAAAAAGGACTTCTGCCAAAAATGAGATCACCTGGAGCAGCTCATGTCTCTGAAAATTCACAATCCTAGTAGAATATATACAGTTAATTTGGCACATTGCAGGTGCCAAAGACATGTCTGAGCAGAGGTACCAAAGAAACAGTTGTCTGGTTCATCTTATCCAAAACAATGCAACACCATAACAAAATGACATCTTAGGTCTTCCCAACAATACAAAAAAACAGTTCGGTGTTGCAGTAGCTATAGGTGGTCTTATTTTTTTCAGCTGAGTTCTGATTTAGCTATATTTCTTCCAGCTCACTAGAGAGAGCAGTTTCTGCTGGATCAGACAGGCATGTACTCCACTCCAGTCTGTGAGAAGATAAAGAGCTGTAGGAAACCAAGAATTAAAAACTGCTGGTCCATGACAAAAGGTAAATGGAATACTGAAAGAAGAAGAAATGTCTAATGAATTTTGTATCTATAAGGGATGGAGATTTGTCATGTCCCTCTGGAGAAGACACCTGTTCAAGTGCCCTTGCTAAGATGATAATGAGCAGGGTGACTCCTATGACTGGGATGCTAATGAGCAAAGCTACACTTTTTGCTATAAATGTTCCCATGGATAGCATGGATAACAAAAGATCTGGGCTGTTACTTGTCACCGTAGGAATCAGAGAGTCTTTGACCATGAGAAACCAAAATATCCAGATAATAACCAAATCTAGATATTTGTGTGTTTTCCTATAAGTGCAAAATTTTTGGGACACTTCTGGGTGAGATCTACATTTGGAGTGCTTTTTGCCACACACCTCAGCTGATCATCTGTGAGTCTTTTGTTATATTTCTTTCCAGAAAAATTTAGCCTAAGAATCTGAGTTTGTTAACAGGACATTCTTGCTCATTGGTCTGACATAATTCTGCACTGGTGAGAGTAGACTGTGCTTCCTGTCGGGTCTTCAGTCAAAGCCTGGTGCTTTCCTAGAAGGTGCAGTCAGTGCCAGGGGCTGAGTCTGTCTTTGATTATGTGAGAAGCCCTGACTATTACCAACAAAGTCAGTCAGGAAGGAGATCATGTCAGATGGGACATGACAACCACATTTAATAGATCACTGGAGAAATACTGTGAAATCTCAATGGCTGATCTTGCCCTACATTCATCACAGGCAAATCCCCAGCAGTTTCTTTTTTCAAGCCGCCTTTTTCGAGTTAACGCTTTCATGAGCGTCGCTTCAAACACAAGATTTCTTGTGAAATTCTTTCCATCCTTAGATGGAAGATGCAAACCAAAATATGCTTGTGATTTATTATTACGTACACTCAGACTTTGTAGTGAAGCTGGAGTCTAGTTTCTTGTTTTAAATTAATTGATTACTCCTATCAAAGAGGGAGAAAGCGATTCTCTGATAAGGGTGGTTAGAGCTCCCCAGCAGAAACATGGAATTAACTGAGAAACTGTCACCTTAAGTATTCTTGGTCCTGAAGTGGTGGCCATCTGGCAAGGCCTGAAACATTCCCTGCCATACCCTGTGAAGAAGGCAATCCTGTGTGAAGTGCTCAGGTGAGGGGATGACATGAAAATGGCCTTCTGAAAACAATTCTGATGCAAGGTCTGCTCTGAGAGATGCGCAGGAACTTTGCAGTAATTATGATTTTACAGTGATAAAGCATGTTTCATCCTTGGTCCCACAGTGCCCTGTGTAGGATCACACTGCTGAGGTGCTGACACTTGATGCCAGCAGGTGAAAGCAAGGCATAGTAAATGTGGCACTGGGGAAATGAGAAAAATCTCTGATGAGAAGGAGAACTCGCAAATGTAACCCATGTGCAACTGCAGGGTAAGAAAGTAAAGTTTTCAGAGATTATTTATCAGCCAGCTTTGCTGTATCTTTGATCCCAGCTCATGGCTTTTAAACACTAGTTGTTATCAATATGAAAGGTGTGAGCTTTGACTTCACGTGCTCAGACTCTTCTCTTTGCACAAATTCCTTTCAGACACAGTCCCATGCCTGGGGGTTAGTTCACAGCTTTCAGTCCTTTACCCTGCAGAACAGCCAAGATCTTATCCAACTTTATATTGAATTGAGACTAGAGAAAAGTCTTCTCACCTGTGCACTCCTGTTCAGAGAAATGGGCATCTTCAGATGACAGCTCATCTCATTCCTCCCCCTGTATAGGGCAGGGACACCTCCCAGTGTCCCAGGTCACTCCAAGCCCCAGTGTCCAGCCTGGTCTTGGACATTTCCAGGGATCCAGGGGCAGCCACAGCTTCTCTGGGCACCCCGTGCCAGGGCCTGCCCACCCTCCCAGGGAAGGATTTCTTCCTGAAAGATCCAGAATTGATATAATATGCCAATAAATAACCATGAGAGGAGTGCTTCTGTGAGTCAAGTGAAACTTGAGATGGTTTTGAACCTGACAAGACCTCTGCCTACATTCTAAATATTTAGAGCATCCTGAGGACTCAGGTACTGGGACACATTTGCTAGAAACTTTTGTCTAGCATGTCCAGAGGTTCTGCTTTCAACAAGTAGGATGCTTAAAAAGACACCAATTCTAAAAACATTCTAAACAACTCCCCATTTCCAACACTTATTTTCAATCTCATTATGCAGCAGAGGGGAAAACCAAAGGAACTCTAAGAGTTGTATTTTGAATTCCCATGAGGGCTCACCTCCACCACTTGAACAAAAAGGACTTTAAAAAAAAGTCAAAACAACAATACATGCTGAATTTTCCCAGGCACTTTCGGGGTGGGAAGTAGAGAGTTTGGGAATATGCAGGAGAAATATTTGTATTATAACTGCGTTAAGAAACAATGTGCTCTAATTAGATGGCAGCAGGCTTGCAATATCCCCACAGCCCTGCTCACATTATTAATATTTTATCCCGACTGGGACCTATCATGCATTCTTTAACATTCATTTTCTGTGCTTCACAGGTTACATGCAGGTCTTCACTTTCCATGACTAAATGTTAATAAATCAAGGTCTTCAGCAAACATTTTACAAAAGAAAATTTGAGGTTTTTGTTGGTTCTTTGTTTTTTGGGGGGTTTTTATGTTTGTTTTTTTTTTTTTTTTTGGCCACAGAAAGGCAAGGATTATCATTTACCCACTGCTGGGACACTTACTCCTACTGTGAATGATAGCAGAGATAGAAAATTGCACTGAAAATTGTTCTGAATAATATGTTCACAAAATTCTTATATTTTTCTATTTAGGGAGGATAGCTGCTCTGCTTTTAAGTCTAAGTTTCGATGCATTCTGCCATACACAGGTTTAGTTGGGAAGGTCACTGAGTAAGATTCCTTATTTCAAATTCAAAGACAATGCACCCAGCCACCTCTGGTCTATATTTCAGGAGAGTGTGCCCAGATTTCCTTCAGCTGCTCTTTCAAGCTGGCATCTTTAAATGGATTTTAGTCTGTTCTGAGCAGCTGCCCCTGTGGGGTCACCACCAACATGGGCTCTGCTGTGAAAATGCATTTCCTTCACAGATGTTGCTGTGTGGATTTCCTTGGTCAGGAATGGACCGTAAGATTTCATGACTTTAGTAATGAATGGGGGAGGAAAGTGAGGATGAAGCATTGATGGGAAAGACAGCTGCCAGTTAAAATCACGGAACAGGTATGTCAAAAAACAGCTGAAACTTCCACAGCAGGTATTCCCATCAAGCTTCAAGGAACTAGAGATGGGTCTCTTGAAAATAATATTCTGTTGTGTGGCCTCCTCAGCCTACAAATGCTCTTCCTTTCCTGTTAGTTCCCACTTGCTTTACATTTCTGTTTCCTAGCACTGTTTTCTGTTGAGTTAGAATTCCTTCCAGCTCACCCTCCATCTTTCATATTAAGTCTAATTGTTTCTCCCCTTTGCTACTTTAGAACAAAATCATGTTGGGCTTCTGTTTGGGTAGTGCTTTTTGATGTCAAAGATCATTTGCCTTTCATCTTTCATCTCCTTTAAAGGGGAATTTTCTTTCAAATATGGTCTTTCTTCAGCTTCTTATTTATCTTTTGAATTTCTTCCTTTTCAGATTGATATTTTTTTTGCTCAGATTTCTTTTCTTTACTGTTGCACAGTTAAATTGCTCTTTTTCTTTTAGGCCTCTGACCTCATAAATCTGTATCTCCTTTATCTAACAAAGAGATCAGAGAAAAAAAGAGAAAAGAAAGGGGAAACTCACTAAGTGGGAAAAAATCAATACATTGTATGCACGATACTCATTTGTGGGAACTGAGGTGATTCTGCACTATCTGAATTATTGAAGAATCCACAATCTTTACCAGGATCAAGGTCCCATTGTGCTTCACCAAAAACCATCCTTAAGGAGTTTAAGCAAACAGGGTGTACAAAAAGTAGAGGAAAAGATAATTCTCCATCTGTATGATGGAGAATTGAGATTGAAGAAAAGATTTTCCAAAGACCTTGACAAGCATTTAGGAAGCAAGCCCAAATTTCCCTTGTCAAGGTTTTGTCTTCATGCTGATGCATCCTTTGGGCAGGCTCGGTGCCTCCAGGGATCTCTAACACGTGGACTGGAGTGAAAATCATCAAGGAAAATGACTTCAAAGGCTTAGATTTTCCTTGGGACATTGGTCATGAGGCAGTGAACTAAGCTGGAAAATCTGGTCATAAATGTCACAGGCAGAATGGAGCACTTCTGAATTTGTGGTTTGCTGCTCACAGAGCAGAGCAGTGACCCCAGCACCTCCCTGGGTGATTTCACCGGGGGCTCATCTTTCCTTGGGATCCTTGGTTGACTGGGGAGGCTGTGCCTGCCTAGGGAAGTGCATCCTGCAGGATTTGTGTTTCTGCTCTGAGGAGTGTTTGTTTCTAAGGCGCTTACAGGATTTAAAGGGACTGAGGGGGGTGGAAGGCAAGCAGGAGGAAAGGACCGTGGGAAGGAAGGAAGGAAGGTTGGTTTGCCCAGAGGCCCAAACAACGAAATCCAGCAGTGCATAAGTGAGTCTTCTAAATATTCACAACAACTATTAAAAAAAAATATATCTAAAGTCTTATGCAAATGCTTCTTTCCTTCACATTTCTCTGTGACTTCATGCTGGCATTCCCAATTCTCACTTAATAAATGAAATTAGGAAAATTTATAAAGAAAATGATAAAGAGGGTTTGAGACATAAGTTAAGAAAAACTCAGCAAACCAAAATAAAATCCAGGGCTTTCAATTTGAATCTTCTTTAAATAATTCTCTTTCTGCAAGTCATGTTATAGAAGCTTCAGGCTCATCAAATAGACTTTGATACATCAGAGTTTGACTTACAAGGTTCCTTGAAGAAATTGTTTTCTGTTGTCTCTGTTCAGACAATGAAAGAGTTTCAGTCAGGAGGGGGAAAAGCCAATTTAACACTGAGGGCTTTGCAGTGCATCACAACACGCTTCTGATTCAGAGTATTTATCACCATGTTTCACTTGAGTAAACACTGTTGATTAGAACCCAAGCCAAATTATCAGACAACATGCTCAATGTCTGCTTTCATGTTGAATTCTCACCATGGTTTATTTAAAGACAAAAGCAATGCTACAGGGTTTACCAGCAGCCTCTTCTTGTTCCGTAATAAGTCCAAGCTTCAGCTTCCTTGGAACACTACAAGATGTTATTTGTTTGGCAAAGCCAGTCTTTAACAAACCAGATATGTACATCTATGACTGGAGTTAACAAGTCTCTGTTGTTGAATCATGCCAGTCAAAAAGCAATTTGTAAGTGCTGCTGTGCAGCTTCCAAACATATTTGGAGAGAATCTCCCTCGTTCTACCACTCTGCATTTCATTATTGTAAGGAAAGAACATAACAGCAGGAAAGTTCACATGAAAAAAGTCAAAAAACAGGGCAGCATTTCCAAGTCCCTTCAGAAGCAGATTTTCAAAGATCTCCAGGCTCCTCCAGATGCAAACAGGCACTTTCTGGGATCTTCTGAGCATGCCTACACACATTAGGTGTCTGAAGTACTGTGGGAAAAAAATAAGTTCTAATTGGTCCATTAATTATTTTTATAACACACATTAAAGATGATTTGTGAGTGATGGTGTCTGCAAAGGAGGAAAAGTGGTCTGATTTATCCATGTCTTCCTGTCTCTGTGAATATTCTTTGTGATGTGGTTTCAGCCTGGCTTTTCAAAATGTTCACTTTGGTAGGATTTATCCCACAGCCAGACGTCAAATACCAACTAATTAAGTCATACTTCATTAAGTAACTCTTTCACTGGAAACAGGTAGGATCCAGGCTCCTGATTTGGTTATCTCTCTTGAGGTAAGATGAATAACCTTGTAAAACTGTTCTTCATTTTACTCTTCCTAAAGACAGTGCACTGGAATCAAACATTTAATTCTGTGTGGTTAAAGTTCCATTAGAAATGCTCAATGTAATGGTTTCTACTCGAGGTTAAAGCAGTTCTTTTCCCTCCCCTTTCAGATAACACAATCTCACAACTATTATCTGAGACACAACTTAAACCCTGTAAGAAATATCTTTTTTCTCAGTGGAAGCCAACCAGAGGATTGGCAGATTCTTCCTCTGTTCCATTAAAGAACAAAGAAACATTAATGGGGTTGTACATTTATGTTTTAATATTTACATTTATTTAAACATGAGGAGGGTAATTTTTTAAAATAGAGCTGTCTAAAAATAGGTGTGGCATCTTTATAACCAATGATTCAATCCTTGAACACAATTTTAGACAAAAAATAAACGTTTTTCTCATCATTGTCAGAAAGAATCATTGCTGTAGCTCCTAGAAATTTAAACAGAGGTTAGAGCAGAGTTTGCAGATTACCAACTTGGAGACCCCAGCTCCTCAAAGTCATAGAGCAAGATAAAATCTAAACAATTTCCTTTTTAAACTGAAGAATAAAGTCAGTTGCCACATAGATGCTGAACAGAAAAAAAGGTTGGGTAGGTCACTGTGTTTTTAATGAAGTGGATGATATAACAACTTAGCAGGAAAAAACATCCATCTCAGACAAAAATTGGCTCCCCTACAAAGGAAGAACCATCCTCCCTTCCTGGTCCTCAATAAGAATATAAAATCTTCAGAGTCTGTAGTTAAGAATGAAATCTTATTCAAGGACTGCTGATATCCATTGATATCCATGGAATGCTTCAAACATTCTATGAATATTTTAAAAGATATCTCTAATCTTCAGTCTCTTCCACACTGAGATAACTGCCCTTGATTCTTTATCTTGGCCTAAGACTTGAGGAGCTGGTCTCAAATTAAGCAGCCACCCAGTCCCTCTGCATCTTGCTGTGCAGTGCTTTCAAATACAGCTTGAGCGCCTGCGTTTATAGAAGGGAAGTCACTAAATCTAATTTTTCTCCCTCTCTAATTGCATTTTGTGCCATCAGCTATGAAAACGTGACCCCACAGAAACTTAATGCTTCTGCCTGCATTACCTCACCTCCCCTGTGGATACACGCTCCCTGCCAGCGGTCCCCTTGTCAAATCCAGTGATAAACTACCCCTGGTGGGAGCAATCTGCTGCCATTCCCTGATTTTCCCAGTTACATTTACCAGGAGCTTGACTGTAACCTCCCAGAGCAGCAGCACGTATTTCTAGAAGAAAGAATTTGGCAGCCAGGACCTGAGCACCCTTTTCATCCCTGGTCAGTGAGGATTTGAGGTGAAGGTTGGATCATGTGGTTAAAGCAATGGATTTGGATAAACACCTGTGACCAGCTATGAGGTTTTTGGTGTAGGAGTTTGTGCTGCTGTCACTGTTTTTATCAGTGGTAAGCTTGTCAAGCAATTACCTGAAAAATGTTGGTTTGAAGGATCAAATAGAGGAAATATATATTCAGCAAATAAGCTGGTCTAGGGGGAGGTGTCCCTGCCCACCTCAGGGGTTTGGAATTAGATGTTCTTTAAGGTCCCTTCCACCCCAAACCAGTCTGTTTGTATCACTCCAGTTGCATACAGGATCATTCACCATGTAGCTGAAGAGCCCTTTGCACTCTCCACAACAACCCCAACCTACCTTGAGTCTTCCAAGCACGTAGCCTTTAATTGTTTCTGGCACTTTCTCTTCTATGAGACCAGAAAGAAAACTGTATGAATCAACATATGGAGAAAAATCCCTATTGCTTTAATAAAACAAAGATCCATAACCTGCCCACAGTACTTAAATTTTGAAAGGAAATCATTGCATTATTCCACAATGCACGAGGTTGATGTTGGAATGCCGGTATTTGTGGTGGCTAAAAAAACCCAAAAAATCCGGTTTTGGAGAGCTCCATGGTACTGTTATTAGCTGCTTTTACTGCAGCCAGAGTATTCTTTAATATCTCTGAAACAGTGTGACTTCATGGGCATGCAGGATGGGTCTAAAGCTTTGTCAAACAGCCTTGAGAGACAGCATTGCTTACCCAGTTGTGAAGGGGCTCACCGAGGGCAGGGCAGGCAGCAGGTTTGCATCAGTACAGAACATTTTCCATAGCACTAGGCAGAGCATTGGTCCTTGGATTGCCCAGCCAGGATGGACCTGCTTTGGCCTGCTAATTTTAGGATCATATTACCCAAAGTTTCTGGCTCTAGAGGAACTGGGTGGGCAGGCAAACAGTCTGCAACCAAAATATTCTGGGCCTGGTGGGACTATTTGATGTCATGTCTTGCTGCCCAGTCATACAAATTTAAATGCCAGGTTTGCTAAATCCACCAGTACTGGACACTGTTGATTTGTAGGAAAACTCCTGGAAACGTTGGGGTGTTTGGGTTTTTTTCCCTTTGTAGCCAGAGCAACCTCCTGTGCTCTGCTAGTCACTGAGCTGGTGAGTTTGGATCAGGGGTGCTCTCCCAGCCCCTGGGCTGGCTGCTCCTGATTTACACCTGTAAATCAGCCTGTGGCTGGCTCCTCAGGAAGGCTCTAATTTACAGTGGCAACCCGGGCTAAAGTGCCAAACTGCCCTGTCTTAGCCCAGGTTTTATCTCAAAGTAATGATGTCAAGTCAATTCCAGTTAAGAACAAGCTTTTTAATGTTGGATTTTTTGTTTGTTGTTTTTTGGTTTTTTTTTTTTTCATTTCTGGAAGAGTGAAAAGGAAAGTCAGCTAACAAAGATTACTTTTAAAGCAGCATTGTTTTCAAAGCAAGCTGAAAGTGAACTGCAGCCATCCATCAGACTGTACTGCACAGTAAACTAATTTCCCATTTCCACTTCATTTTGTGTTTAGCTCTGTAATTTGTAGATCTCAGAGCAGCTACTGTAAAACCTCATACAACCAGAAAAAAAATAAAGAAAAAAAAAAAAAAGAAGAAGAAAAGAAAGAAGAAAAAAAAAAAGGACAACCTAAAATAAACCATGAATAAAAAGCCACAAAAAAAAAAACCTAGAAGTGTCTGGACTTACCTAGAATATCAATGTGTCCCTGACAAAGGCTCTTTGTGAGGAAACCAAATCTGCATTGCCAGCACTCCCAATTCTGCAAACTTTTCACATTTTCTTGATTGTTCTCTCTGTTAAATCACCCTTTTATCTTTTCAACCAACTATATATATAATAAATGAATTATCTGCCTTATCCCTTGAAAGTGATCCATCAAGATGCAAATATGATGGCTCTTTCATAAAGGTAAAGAATTTGCATACACAAGCTGTAGGAATCCCTGACATGTTGCTCAAATATTAAATCACATGCATTCATCAGACAATGGACTTGTCTTATACTGTAAGAGAATATTCAATCAGCTGAAGCAGATGTTTGGAGGAAATTTCATTCTTGAGGAAACATTGTGATACTGACAGGTGCATAAAAGACTCTCAAATGTAGAGCAAAGATGAAAAATTAAATAAAAATCCTTTTTTTTAAATGGCAGTGAAAGCAATTACTTGTTAATGGGGAGCTGTAGCCGCTTTTGCAGCTGATGCCAGTTTGAATTGTTCCCTTGTGTTATCCAAAAATCTGCCATGAGGAGGCACTGCTGAAGAACCACACAGTGTGGAATGAGGCATCCCCACTCTCAGGGTGTCTTCTGCCCACTCAGAGGATGAAAGGGGACTTCAAACATAACATGGGAATAATGGGAAGAATATGGGAAGAATAATTAAAAAGAGAAAAAAATTTATTGTGTGCTAATTCATATAGGAAAAGGGCTGCTCTGCTCCCCACAGTGCATTTGAGGCTCTGCAGAGGAAAGGCTTTTAATCTACCTGTATTTTGTAAGATAGGGCAAAGGATTTTGTTGATATGGATATATCTCATTTTTGGTAGCTTCTGGAGGCAGAGGAAAATAGCTGAGGGCTGAGGTGGGTCCTGGGCAAGAGAACTGTAAGTTATTTACTCCTGAATTTTCCAGCTAAATAAAAACCTACCAGAAGCAATTGAGCAAAATACATTACTGATTCAAGTCGTTATTTTTAAAATATTTCTACAGATCTTTTGCATGTGTTAGCCCTCCCAAGCATCACACATTTCCAGGCCCCTTTCCCAGCCACACAGCTAATTTTGTTGTTGTCTACAAGGTATGGACATATGTCTATAAGGAAACTCTGGACATTAAGAAATATTAATAAATCAGAGAGATAAGCCTTCAGAAAGGAGATAGGAAACTTCCAGAAAAATAGTGAATAGCAGGCAAAAAGCATTTTCAAACAGGAGAGCATTCTGTCAGAAAATATCCTTTTGCCAGGGAAGGGGAGAAGGCTGTTAGTGAAGTTCACTCACTTTGAATTTTTTTTTCCTTTCCTAAATCCCTCCAGAATATCAAAGACTTTTTTTCCAGGTCACGAGGAAAGGAAAAAATTCTCACTTGTGTATTCTCTGATTGCAAGAAGTCTCTGTTGCAGGGAGTTGACTTTACTGTCTGTCTTCAGAGGGCTCCTTTGGCTTCACAACTGTAGAGTTTGGGTTTGGGGAGGTTAGTGGCGTTTCTTTCTTCTTTTCTTCTCCCCCCCCCCCTCCATTCCCCCTTTCACACTGCGTTTTACATTTTAAGAATTTCTTGGGTTTAGTCAAAAAATGCCTGCTGGTGCTTTCAGTGCCTCTCAGTGTCTCCAGCAGCAATTATCCCAGACCAGCTTCTTTCCAGAATCTCATAAAAATTTGCTTTGAGATACAGAGACAGTCTCTCTCACACACACAAGGGTTGCAACTGTCATTCTCTGTCAATTATTTTCTGTGGGAAATGAACTTGCTGCAGGAGATGGGAGCGAGTCTCATTGAAGTCATCTGGGCTGAATGGTTTCTTGGGGTGGTTTGTTTTTAGGGCTCCTTTTGGTAACAGATTCAACAGATCAGTAGCCAAGACTGTATTGTCTTGATTTTTGCATGCCATTGGTGAATTTAACACCATGCCCTGGAACTTGGAGATCTGTGCCTTTTATAGTCTTGGGCAGGGGATGTTGATGCAGATGTCTTTGCCATCTGAGCAGCTCAGAGTGCTTTTCAGGCTCTCATTTAAATGCAGTGCAGCTCCCACCACTCTTCTGGCACAGCTTTGCTCAGAGCTGAGGGGATGCTCGTGCCAAACATAAACCTTTACACTGACCACAACCAGGGGCCTCGTCCTCAGCTCTGCTGGGGCTGTTCTGCAGCTTGTTACCAGTAGGAAATGGCCTCAGGGTCACTGTGGTCACTGTGGTCACTGTGGCCACAATCCTAAAAATCTTCAGGTCCACAGCTATACCCTGACCAGGACAAAAGATGTAGCTGAGGATTAAATGTTACTGGGGGAAATCCACGTACCCAGATTTGGCTTGCTGGTCCCCAGCTGCCAGAACAGATTTTGGGGTAATTGGCACATGTTAAAAACAGGGAGACAAAAAGGAGCTGAAGGTTATTTTTCTCCCTCTCTGCTAAACTGGGGTATTGTCCTCCCTTTTAAACCTCTTTCAGTGTTACTCTTGGTGTTGTACATTTGAAATCTCCATGCTGAAAAACAGGTATTTGCGATGAAGGTAAAGAATACTCTTATTCAGTTAAAAGAGGTATTTGTTCTTTTAAGGTAAAATCTTCCAAATTGTTCCTTGTCAAAAGACAGCTGGGTATGCATGGATGAGCACCTCTTTCGTGGAACTCCCTAAATGCTCACATTTAAGCAAATAAGTAAGAGAAAATATGTTCCGTTGATAAAAGACACAGCTTTGCAGCCCCCACCTGCTTTCCCTTATTAAAAAGTAAAATTTTACTCTTTAGCGTGGATCAATACCGAGCTCCAGGGGTGTCTTGGCCTCTGGGTGGTTAAAAAGAGAGATGATAATTATCAGTCCTCTGGGCAGAACACATGCTTGGGGCTGGCAGGCTGTCCCTGTGAGTGTGTGATGGTCAGCAGGGCCAGTGCTCCAGAGACCTTTTGTGTGTGGTTCCTAAGTGACAGGACCGGGGTGCTGTCAGAAATCTGCAGCTTGATGCACTCGGCGGGGTGGAAGCATTGAATCCCTGCTCCTTTTATCCCTATTCAGCACAGTTCTGTGCATGTTGTCTCCAATTCTTTGAATCTGTTGGCTGAAGGAGTGCTCCAAGCGGTTCAAAAGCTCATAGAAATTCTTTTTTTTCCCCCTGCTCCATGTCAGTACATCAATGCTCTTAACACCTTGTTGCCTACCTGGCGGTGGCACCTGGGTGTGTGCTCAGGACATGGCAGCAACATCCTGCAGAAAACTGTTGCTTTGCTCTTTGAAAACGCCACTGCCCTTATGAAAAGCAATCTCCTGACACAAGCTGGAGGAGTAAATTACTGCACAAGGTGTCTGTGTGATATCAGGAGTAGAAAGTGCGAGGCAGAGTCACGGGGCTGGTCCCTGCGGGCACCACCATGGGGTCAGGAGACAAATCCTTCACCAGCTGATCCAATGGTGTGGTGAGAGCGCCAAGCAAACTGGGCAGAGTGCTGGTACAGAACATGGTAAATAAGCACCCTTCCCAGCTACAGGGCTCCATTCTCCTGTCCTGACACAGCCTCCTGTGCTGCCACGACTGCCAAGCACACGGGTGGAGGGCACAAATACCTCCAGGTGGTTTTGCTCTCCTCATGACTAAGCTGCTCCTTTCATACCTTTTGTCTTTTGCTGCCTGTTCCTCCTGCCTCCTTGCTGGCTGACTCTGCCTTATCTCCAGTAGTCTGTGTAATAGTGCCATAACCACTAAATCCTCTCTCAGGCTCTGGGTATTAACTGCTCTTGTCACCAGCTACTTCTTGTCAACATTACTTGATCCCCTTTGTGCATAGCCCTGTCTTAACTCATTCTACCTGAAATTCATCAGTATATTCAAGGAAAAGATATATAGGGAAATAGAACTCTGCCTTTCAATCCTCCTTTATTTGGAAAAAAAAAAAATCTCTCCCTACATGCAGAGCTGAAAAAAGGTTTGATTTATGTTACTGCTACTCTACTGATTCCACCTGAAGTTTCTCTAATTTCAACTGGTGTAAGGCAGATTAAAATCCATCTCAGAGTACAGGACCTTGCTGCTGTGGAACTACTTTTTACTGGGTAAGAGATAGGAAGCATTTTTCCAGTCTGAAATATGTTTTCATCGTTATCTCTTGCACAGGGCTCAGTGAGAGACTGTTACTGGAATTCTCTGCAAATCACCTGAATTACAGATAATCCTTTAGCAGCCCGGGAGCAATAAAAGACTGTATGGCATGGGAGGGAATGTTTCTGCGTGCCCTGAATGCAGTGAAAGCACAACAACTGCCTGCCAGCTGCACATCCAGTCTGGGGGTGAAAAAGAGCTGCCTTAGCTTGCCCAAGGAGGGGTGAACATGGCCCCAACATTTCTAATGGGCTGTCCTGTGGTTACCTCACTCATTTGCAGCCAGTCTGGCTTTGGGTTATCTTCTCAAAATGTTTCTTCTAGCACAAAATGTTTTATTTAAGGCTGGGAATACATTTGCAAAGTATTCTGTAGTGTCCTGGTCTGTCTGGCTGCATATCCTGCACATATCATGGAATATCTTCTCTCTGCTCTCCCCCTGACTTCCCCTCATCTCTGCAGATACTTTGCTCTTCACTCACTTGGGTAGGAGCAACACAGGTTTTTTCTCCACCGTTTCATTGAGAGGAGAGATAGGAAAAGTGCACCAGGTCCAACCCCCAGTTCAGTGCTCCACGAACTCCAGTTTGCACCAGTTAAAGATACACCCCAAATCTTTCCTGGAATATTCATTTATATCTCTTTCATCACGAACTCTCCAGCACTTCCCTCTTTGAGAGGATTTCTAGTTTGGGTAATGTTGGCAGTCTGTTTCACTGCCTTGCCAGGAGGCTCTGTACTCCTGTCTTTTAACTGGTTCATGGCCAAACTGATCACACCAATCTCAGCCTTCACCTTATCTGAAGCCAACACCTTTTTTCCTCCCTTTCCTACCTTTTTTCACCATTACAATCCCAGCTAACCAGAAGCAAGCAATACTTCGTTGGATTTTTTTCCTCCCAAATAAGGGGGAAAATAATACATATAGTGATATTCACACTGCGAAATAAGTGTGTGATATCCTTATGAGGATTGGTCTGCAATTAAGACAGCAGGATGCTTCCAGCAATATTTCAGTGCAGAAGTAATCACTCATCTCGGGTGAGTGAATTTATTTTATTCATGGTTTCAGACATGCTGGAGGTCTGCAATCCCCATCAGATAATGTGTTGTCCCAGCTTCTGAGGAATTTAGGAAGAACTGAACTTCTGGAAATTTCTGTGATTTCTTGCTAGGAGAGAAATGAGCCAGCAAGGAGTCTGGAGTCTGGTTCTTGCATAATTGATCTCATCATCTATATTTATGTGAAAGACAGCAGGCAGGTGAATTCTGCTCCCCCTCACATGCTCAGTCCTGAGCTGAAGTTCTTTGTGCCCTAATAGACATGGTGATGGGATTTAATAATAACCCAACTAGAGCTGCATCAGGCCCAGACTCCAGGCCAGTGTCTGATTTTGTTCTTTGTATCTGCATTTATAATTCTTTACTATATAAAGTAATGTGTCAGCATCCAATTCTCCTGTCACAACATTGCTAGCAGGGCTTTCCTTTTACACAGTAAATATTTCAGTGTTAAATGGTCTTACCAAACACTTCAGACATCCATCCCTAAGGCAAGCAGTGGATATGTTTCTCCTGAAGTTTTTGCCATCAATATTTGATGATGAAACCATGACATTTATGCAATACTCAAAGATTCTTTGATTGGGAAGCATAAGGAAACCAGGAGTCTATCAGAAGGGTTGGTAAAGGCTCTGGAGGTTTGTGAAAGTGCACAAGTGTTTTGTACTGAATCCTGGGCAGATTTCCAATGAAGGAATGCAAAAAAGAAAATACACACACACACACACACACATATATATATATATGTATACACACCCCCACATATATATATATAAATAAAAATAGGGGGTGAAGTGTCTTATTCCCTTAAATTATGAACTACAGGAACAGTCATTTCACCTCTATTTGAAAAGGATTTACATGGATGAAGAAGAGGCTGTCAGGGGAAAGAGCAAATGAGGGTGTGAGATGAGAATGACCTGAACAAGAAATTTCCTCTATCCTGAAGTCATTGCATCATCCAAAAATATTTATAGCTTAGATCTGGCTATGCCAGGAGTGCTCAGAGATGAATCAGAGTCAAGGCAAACCCACCCAGCAAAGAGACAGAGAAGAGCCCACAAGTTACCTGTGTCTGAAGAACTCGAATTAGTGGAGGTTTTGTAGCAAAAATAAAAATTCAGTTTTGACTACATTGATTTTAGGTCTGCTGGGAACTTTCAGGTGGACACTGCCACAGATTAAGGTAGGAAATATTGAAGACACTGACTAGGCTTAACCTAATGCAAGAGGGAGTCCAAGAGACCCCAAAGCTGCAGCTCAGGCATCCCATCAGCATTCCTGAGCTTTTCAGAAGCTTAAGCAAAACAGACCAAATTAGATTTATGCAGTTAAGTGAAAAGCTGAGGTTTAAATCCCGGTAAAGCTGATTCATTCCCTGCTACTCAGTATTTTAAAGGGCAGACTGTCAGCCAGTGAAACACTGACCCTGCCTCTGTGCAGCACGTGGCTCTCTCCTTCCCCTCACAAACCCTGCCTGCTCCTGCTTGGTTTGAAAACCTGCAGGAATAAATGTACAGGACTACGTGACTTGCATAATCCTGCAGCACAGAAAACTCAGAACCCCATAACTCACAGTTTACAAACACATTTACAAGTCTTTTAGCTTGGTGATGGGAGTAAATGAGCAAATAGGCTCAGCAGGCACTTACCTGATTTCCCTAGCACAGTAAAACCATTTAGTTCATTCCAAAAAAGCTATAGGGGATAACTGGAAGGAGAAGATCTTTCTGATTCTAATTCCTAAATATATTAGGTGAAAACACTTCACTTTTATGGGAATGTTTAACATTAACTCTATGAATATGAATCTTTGTTATCGGCTCAGATGGAGATCGTCATCTTTCAAACCCATCACTTCTGCCATATCTATTAGATAAGGTCCTTTTCTGTCATTTTTCCATCCAGCTCCATGTCTGATAGTAGGAAATTAGCACAGGGCTATAAATTCTCCCTGCTGTCTGATTTTGCTCTCAGCAGATATACTTTTCCCATTCAATTCCATTTCTTATTTTGTAGGTTCATTGTATTTCAGAAATAGCTCGCTGGGGTTTTTTGTTGGGATTTTTTGTTGTTGTTCTTCAAGCAATTACCATGCTACAGCTACAAAAAGTCATTTGCTTTCATTCAGGAAGGCTTCTCGCTCAGTGCCAATATAGAATTTTGTAATATGCTGAAAATCATTCATTTCTATTTACATTTGGAGTGTGTCTATTAGTTTCTAGGGAATAAATCATCACTGTCTGATGACTGAAGTGACCTTAAGTCTCTACAGCAATTTTAAATGAAGCTAAGTTCATTCTCATTAAACACACGTAATTTTGTCAAGCATTTCAGTTATTTATTTTCTTTGTTGATGCTCTGCATCATTTCAAATCCTTTCCTGCAGCTAATTATCAAACTATATTTCGTTCTAAGTCTGATTGATACTGCCATGCCTCTTTAGGAGCTGCTGATACGATAGCAACCTGTGATCTCATCCAAGCACCAAGAAATTTCTGGGAATTGAAATTCACCTTGAACCACTCCAGCTTAGCCACAATATATTTGATTAGCTTTACCTCAAAGCCTCTTTCTCCAGAATTTTGTACGTGGTTATCTCTCAAAACACTTTCTGATATCATTGCTTGTGATATTTAACCTCACCCTGCTATCCAGACAACACATTGATTTACCACGTTCCTGATACTGATTTCCTATCATCAGTGCCCATTTGGGCTACTTTGAGCACATTCAGCAGTAAGACACCTGAAACACGAAAATTTTACGATTTGAGAGCCAAGGTTTTTTATAACTCTTAAGTGCACTTTCACTTTCTTTATTGCAGCGAGTATGAAGTTAAATTTATCAAGTAGCATAAATCTCTTCCACCTCTGAGCCCCGTGGAAAAGAAATCATTAAAGGGACATTGCTGTATCATATGTTAAAAGTGGTGAAGGGAAGGAGAAAGACTGAAACAAAATGTTCACAGGATGCTGCTTGGATTTTAGTATCCAGGACAAGATGTAACTTCAAATTTCAGACATCTGTGGTGTCAACACCCATCCCACACTCCTGGGAGAGGAATGTGCCCTTGGAGGGGAAGACTCATGTGACCAGGTTTAGAAAACTGCTCCAGGATGAGATGATTCATCCTCTCTTCTCTCCATTGCCTGGAGACAAAGTGGACAACCAAATCCAACAGAAATATCCCCGCTGGATTCTTGGAGTTTAACAAGATGGGTCCCACAAGTACATCTGTATTTAAAGATCTGATATTGAAGCCAGCTCAAAATGTCCCATCTTGTCCTTCTAGGCTTGCATGATCAAAATCTCTAATGCCTGTTTTTTCAGGAGGTCTGAGTGCTCCTGGTTCCCATTCAAAAAACAAAGAATTTTATGTTGGTTCTTGATATCAATCTAATTCTGCCTCTACTCAGGACAGTTTTAAAATATGGTTTTAGCAGGAAAATGACTCTGACACTTTAAATAGTCACTCATGCATGCTTTCCCAAACCCATGTTTTTAGGCATCAGCCTTAAAACATCCTCACTTTCAAAAATCACTGTTGGCATCAGTCAGAAACCTTTGTAACAACTGCCTTTGGTTATGATGATTATGCTTCTTTTTTGTTACTTCTCTCATTTTTCTCCATTAAAGAAATTAAATAGACTTGCCTCTATTATAAGCCTTCCTGAATTACCAGGCTTGTGGGATGTTTTGGGATTCTAATACTGCAAAGAATGTTGAAAGTAACAAGAAAATCATGAAACCAGATGTATGCATAATAAATTGGCAGAACCTAATTTTACTTTATTTTTTTGTTTCAGGCTTCATTTTGGTGACCTACCTACTTGGCAAAGTTCTTCTAATCGCTGAGTTATTTTACGCTCAGGGGAATATTTAATTTAAATACAAGTCCATACATTTTGGCCAAAATGAGCCTGCAAAATTAACACTATTTTGGATAGCAGGAGAAAAAAAAATCTGGAATAATCATCTAAAGGCATTTGAAAACGTTCCAGGAACATCATTACATATGTATTTTTAGTCTTCCTACTGGCAGCAAGAGCAGTGTAAGACAAATTTGCATTTCAAGGCTGGAACCAACTGCATTTTGCATGGATCTGATAAAAACATCAGAAGAATAAGGAGATACTTCAGCACACAAATACATTTCCGAAAATGACCAAAAAAAGAAAATAAAAAATCAGAATTTCTAGGATGCATTTCTACACCTCCCACCTCAAAGTGTTGCTGCTTAGTCTCCCCTGAGTAAGTTGCAAATAGGCCTGACCTCTTAGTAAAACTCATTCATCTCTATGGGTTTTTCCATGTACAACCCACAAAAGCAGTCTCCAAGAGTTTACAGATTTTGTACAGATACTCTGGAAGAGCAGAGACACCTTTAAACATATCCCAGTGGTAACAAGTGAGATTTTTCATGGAACCTGTTCTCACTGGAACCCCACAATATCTCCTCAAAACTTATTTGAGCACCTGATCTTTTGCTGGCTCCCAGCAGCGAAGGCAGATCAAGAAGTTACAACCTGGCCTTGCAGTCTCAGCTCCTGAGTTTGTTTCACTGTAGGCTTCAGGGGCACTAATGGAAATGTTTTCGAGGCAAATCAGAGGATGCAGAGATCAAAATGTACTTCTGAATCTTCCAGAACTGCTCTCTGGCAGCAGCAGCAGGCTACAGATGAAATCTGGGCTATTTATGCAGGATGCTGCACAGCTCAGAAAAACTTTGCTTTTTATTGCACTTCCTGACTTTGAAGAATCTCTAGCTGCATGTGAGGCAGAAGGTATTTTACTTTCCAGACTGTTTTTGTACAGAAGAGATGTGTAGGGACAACAAAATGTCTCTTGGAGACATTTTATTCCTGCACACAGTTTTGTTTGATCCCAGGTAGGTGTTGTTGGGTTGCAAGTACTCACTCTTCACTCTCTTGAAGCAGCATCTGCTCTTTTAGTGCTGCAAGCTGAAAAAGGAGTATCAGAAACAAGATATCCTTATTTCTCAGGGAAAATGTCAGAGCAAATAAAAGGCTTATCTGAGTATAAAGTAAATATCTACAATTACTAGAGAACGTATCTCTTGCAGCTAGGGAGGAAGTAAAAAGCCTTGCTTGACGCACGATCCTTCCAGCAAACAGAAATAGATTGGCAAAGTTTCCTGAACAAGCTGCTCTGCAACTTTTTCAAGTTCTGCTGTGTCAAATTTGGGCTTCAGCCCTGGCTCTGCCCCAGCAAACCTCCTGCTCCTGTGCCTCTGCATTCAGCCCTGGCTCTCCCCAGCTCCATCCTGCCCCTCCAGCTGCCAGTGGAGCTGGGCAGGGGGGAAGAGAAGAGCCACCCTCACCAGTGGCACATTCCTGGCACTGTCCAGCTTCAGTGCTCAGCCAGCCCTGGGAACACCCCCAGAATCTTTTGCCATTCCCCAGACTTGGTGGCATTCTGGGATCAGTCTCCTTAGAAGCTGCTCCAGGATGAAAATTGAACTGCAGCCTAGAGTAAATTACATTTCTCTAGGGACAAGCAGGACTCTTTAATCCTCATTTCTTTTGATCTGATAACCTTTCTATCTCTTTCTCTTTTGAACATCTTTCTCAGTTTCAACCAGAGAAGTCTCTGAGCTGTCAAGCTCCACCAGTCTTTAGGAAGAAAGAAGAAAGAGGGAAGGTTTTGCCATGTCAATCTCATCACTCAGAGAAATACCTATGAACTCATCAGTGTGTGTGTCCTGCCTGGGACACAGGCCACCTCCTTCATCCAGCAGGTGGGAGAGGTGGCACTGAGGCCAGAAGAGAGGAGTGATTTAGGATACAAACCTCAGGAATACCAGGTTTTTACCTGCTATTAAACAGCATCTTTAAGCTTTTATGATCACCACAGTATCATGCAGCAATGCAGTCCAAAGGCTAATTATGATTTTACTGCAAAAATTACTCCTCTTTCCTGTTGAAAAAAAAAAAAAAAAAAAGCCTTTCTATTTCAGGAAATATTATTTGTTTTAAAAAATGAAGAAAGTGCTAAACAGAACTCTGCAGCTACATCATCTCTATAGCTTATTTGTTTATCCATATTTATAATGGTGTGGATAATTTTTTCCTCTCTAAGATGTATGATCTCATTTTTGAATAGTTGTTGCTACAAATCACAGAATCAATTCCATTTCTCCTGTTCCACTTTTGAGTAGGTGCCTGGAATTGCACATGGCATTCAAGGTGAAAAGGCATTTTGATTTACACCGGGTTGTGTCATTTTCTTTATTATTCTCCATTGTGGTTTTCATTGCACACTAAAAATTCTGTTCCACTGACCTTGCCTCCACAATAAACATTTTCATTAAGATATTTATAATGACTCACAGACCTACTACAGCAGAAACAATGTAGAATTTCCATAGCCAGCTGTATAAAATAAACATTCGAGTATTTCAAGATACTATGCATTATTTTTGCATCTTACATTGAATTTCCTCTTCTGTTTATACAGCTTGGAAGGCTCCTTTCGTCAGGATTTCTCCTGCCTTAGAAACCACAGGAGTTACCTGCAAATTCCCCTTTTCCCGTGCTCACTGTCTCTTGTAGATTATTAAAGCATCCTTTAAGCACCACCATGTTTAGAGAGCACCTCTCAGCTTCCCCACTGATAGATTTTCCTTGAGGAAAAATGAGCTTGTCCCTACCCTTCAATGAAATACAGAAGGGTTTTAGCAAATTGACATCTTTATGCCAGCACTCCTGTCCTTGGAGCTGCACACCTGGAAGCAGGAACATGTTCCCAGAGCAGGAATCAGTATTCTGAGCCTGCTTTGCTTTGCTCTGCTGATGCCAGAGCAGATTTAAGCCCAGCTCAGCTCAAGGCAGGGCAGGAGAACACTGGGGTTGCTGTAGAGCTGATGTCTTTGAGAATCCAAAACAGCCCAGCACTGAGTTATTTCAGAGCATGCAGCACATTTAGGGTTTGGAACTAGATGGTCCTGAAGATCCCTTCCAACCCAAGCTGAGCTACAGCTCTGTGATTTAGGTATTACTCCTGTAATGTAAACTCTGCGTTTAAGCTAAATACTCATCCTGGTGTCATGACCAATTCATCCCTAACATTCTGAGCTGAGGGTTTATGCCAGCAAGAGGCTCCAGTGGTGGCCTGAAAGGTTTCACAGCACTTTTTAAAAACCAATCTCCATGCCTCCCAACCAGCTCCACCAAAATCCCACCCACAAAATAACACCTACAATTAAGCAACACCCATCCTAACTTCCAGGCAGGAATCTAAAGTGTTTATTTCCACCCTCCCCTCCAAACTCTCTCTGTGATTAGATCAGAGGTGATGCAGCAGTGATTCAAGGCTGCCCAGAGCTGAATTCAGGACTCACAGGGTGGAAATGCTGTTTTTAGCTGCATATAAATGGGCAAAACCAGAACAGTCAGGAGGTGATCCAGCCAGGGCTTCATTTATTTCCAGTATCAAACCATGTTTTTGGTGCTTTTTCTTTAAAATTACTATCCAAGATAACAGAGAACCAGAAGAATGCATTGGCTGTTAGTCTGTATAAAATAGTGTCAAATTTAGCTACAACTGTGCTGGTATTTTGGGGGTATTTACTTAACTTAATGAGGAATGTGATCAGCACTAATGGGGAAAGCACCATGTTTTCATATGTGTATGCAAATGTTAGTAATTAGAATGTGCAAATGAGGAGTAGGTGTCCAGGGGAAGGTTGCTGTTTGCTTTCTATCGCTCCGGCATGATAATTATCAAAATATAATTTAAAAATGGTCCTCTTTTCCTTTAGTCCAAGGTTAATAATACGATTCAGTGGGCTTTAAAAAGGCCAGGCTTGCATTACAGCTTTGGCACACTTCCCAAAGTGTTAAACAAATTCATAAGCTGATCTAGAGCCTTTAAATTCTCCCCTTGACAAGACATTGTCCTTTTCATGACATGGGCAGCTGATCTGGACATGTGTATGACTGAAATGGACATTATTATTGTCAAACCCAGGTTTAAATTTAAGGTATGGGTAAAATTAACCCCAGTTTTCAAACAAGGAATAGAACTGCAGAGAATTTGTTAATATTTGTACATCTGATATTAACTGCCCATGACTCAGAAGCTTGTGAGTGAGGGGTTTGTAGGGCGTTTTTAGGAAAACAGCCCCCATGAAGTCACTGCTCTTGAAATAATCCCCTTGAATATTTGTACATAATCCCTTAAATTAAACTGCTCAGATGAGAAAATCTCAGTCATGGATATTCAGGAAGTTTTATCTGTGAACAAGAATTTGCCTCCTGTGAAGTCTTTGAGTCCATCAGTCCTGAGCACACAGATCCTATAAAGAAATTGGAACTATTAGACAGGATTGATCTTAGAGCCTGCAGCCTGCCATTCACACTGGAGATGAAAGGTGTCAGTCACAGGGAGACAGTTCAAATATTGCAGTAAAATCCCACAAAATTCTGTTATTTTTCTCTCCAAACTCTCCCTGGTTTGATCCCTCCCCCCACTTCAATCTATTTGGGGATTTTTGTTGTTTGTTTTTTTATTTTATTTTCACATTAGCCTTTAGTATTATGACTAGATATAGTAAAGCTTTTAGCAAGTAAGACTGAAATCTGGATTGTGCTTATGATTTCAACAAAACTTCACTGCTTTGAATGACAAATACACCAGAAAAAAAGGGAAAAAAATTAAAAAGCTGAAGGTGGATAGGGAACCATTCATAAACCTCTACCTGTTGACCAGCTGCAAACCAAATCCTCCCACAGCTCCTGAAGTGTTCAGCACATATTTAACATCCTAATATGCAGCATGGTGAGCCCATCTCTGAGTGCAGCCCCTCGTTTCACAGCTCAGCATGCTGCAGCTCCCTACACCAAGGCAGGGGATTTCTCCCTGTGCCTCCCAGAAGGGAGTGGGCAGAGATGGAGCCAGGTTTGCTTAGCTGCACCTGAGTGGATGGGGGACTCTGATCTCATTGATGCCAGATTAAGTGACCCCTCTATTCACTTCTTCTAGTGACCCAAAACTTTAAAAAGTATAAGAAACAAATTTCCCTTTATCCAGAGCAAAGCTTTGCTAAACATTTGCATCCTGCTGCTCATTAAGAAAACGCTTTCCCTCTTAGCTGGAACCCTGGGATTAGTGAAGGACTTAGAGATGGAAAAGGTTCTTGCAGAGGCAAAAACCCTCAGGGAGGCCTAAAGTGGACTTGCAGCTCCACTGAACACTGTGTCCATTTATGGACAGCACAGCTGAAAGAAAATATGGCCCAGCTGGAGGGAATCCAGAAAGGAGTGATCAAGTTGTTGAGTGAACTGTGCAGCTGAAGAAAGTGGAGGCTGAGACCAAGAGTGTCTGTAGGACACCAGCTTTGAGTGATACAGTGAAAACACCACTGCAGGATACTTCTGTAGAATAAAGGAGATAAATCTGTCTGAAATGGTACAGAAATAATTGTCCTTGTCTGGGGAAAGAGGGACAAGCCCTCCTGTGGAGACCCCTTCCATCAGTCCCACTCTTTTCATGTATTCCTGTGACATCCTGCAGTCAGGCCAGCTTTTTGTCTGCATTTCAGCCTGTCTCCTGCATGGCTGAGGACAAACCCCCATGGGCTGCAGCTACAGACCTGTGCTTGACTGTACACCTAAAGAGCAGCAAACCATTTCAGTCACTAAATTCATCATTTTCTCCAGAAATTTTAATTAAGATATTTACTAGGACAAAGAAACGGAGAGGAAAAGCAGAAGGAAAACCAACCTGCCTTCCTTACCTGTAAACATGCCAGCCAGCAGGCTGCAAGCCACAGCTCCTGCCAGGGGAATCCAGCAATCCTTGCTGGCTGCTGTCCTCTGCTTGAGGACATTTCTCACTGAGGTCATCTGTGCAGAAAGTGCACATCAGCAGCCTCCCAAAGGCAGCAGGGCTGTGATCAATACCCCAGGAGACAGCTAACATAACTTTAATTTCCACCTCAGTCCAAGGAAATAAAAAGCTGTGTCTTTCCACTGTCAGGCTCTAAGAGCCAGTTTATCAGATATTTTGTGAGGAAGCAATTTCCTGCTTCCTGCTTGTGTTCATGCCAGAGGATAAAGGGAAAATCTTTGAAGAAGGACTTTTTTTTTTTTTTCCCCCTGCTGCTTAGCACAGGTGGAAGAAGGGAAGGAAAAACACTTGTGTGAATTACCTGCCCCTGGTGAAACAGAGGTAAGTCCTCGAGGGTAGAAAGGAATATATGATATTTAAAGAAAATGGGAATCATCCTTTTGTGTAGTGATTATTAAGTGATATAAGAAATATAAGAAATTAAATGAGGCTGTACTGCACCAATCTGCCTGAAAGGTAACAGGTTTTCCAGGAGCTCAGACCTTGTGTAGCACCTCTGTGTCCCTCAACTCCAGTTCAGTCAGTAAAAAAGTAAGGTAAGTTCTGTGAAGCAGGAGCTGAGCTTGGCTGTCATCATCAACACTTTAGGCACATAATCAAAACAAAAAGTTTGCACATTGTACCTAAGAAGGGACAAATCCTTGAGAAGAGCTCCAAACTGTCTGCAAAACAGGGATCACATCCCAAGAAAGTGATTTTCAGGCAATGGCACTTTAGCCAAACATCTTCACTAGTGCCAGATCTTATTCCCCTTGAAGTGAGTGGATTTCTGCCATTGCCTTAACAGAAAAAGGATTCAGGCAAAAAGCTTCTTCCAGGCTGTTTGAATTTAAAACTGCAGCAGAGCTCAAGCCAGCAGAAGGATGGCCTGAAAATAATGTATTACATATGCTAAAAATGGGCTTGCTTAACTAAATTGACTTTCAACAATTGTTTCAACAATTAATATGTTGAAAAGAAATTACAAAGCTGCAGGAGTTGGACTCAATGGTCCTTTTGGGTTCCTTCCAACTCAGGATAGTCTAAAATTTCTTGATCCTATGATTTTATGGACAATTTTATATTTTTTTTTTCCTAGTGGATCTAAAGGAAGTTAGACCTTCACAGGGAGTGTGACCCTGGCCATGCCATTCTCAAGTCACTTCACATGTGCAATTGAATGGGTTATGAATGCCACACAAAGAATCATTTCAGACAACCTGGATTTACCTCAAAATATAAGTGACACTAAGATCTTACCATGTTCAGCTACCCTATCTCAGAGAATAGGTGGGGATTTCTCAATAACCATTAGGTCTGTTGCTTTTAATCTTTCACATAATCTTCCACCATGTCTTGATTTTGCTCAAGTTAGCAGTTTGTAATTTAAGTCATAGCTATTTTGGCTTGTACTGAAATATCTCAGGGTATAAAACTGGGTAAATACACCCTTAATAGGGTAAACACACCCTAGAAATGACACTTGTGGTATTGGATATACTGAAGACCTCTATGGAAAAAACTGGGAAACTCATGAACAGAATCAGTGCAGTGACCAATATTTCTAAAATCATCAGAATTAGCAGAATTATTGCACGTGCCCATATCCTCAGTATGGAAATACAGGAGCTCCAACTTGCTGCCATGTATCCACCAGCCTTAACTATGAAGCAGCTCCAAATGTGGGACCATGCATAAAGTCTCTAGCTTTATCTAATATTTTCCCCACAGAAATGATCAGCAGCTTGAAAAATAATTTCTAGGACTGATAAATGTTCAAAATTGCCAGGAAAATTTTAAAAGGCTTCCCATGCTGACCAATTTTGTTTTTCCCATAGATAGAATTCAAGGACACATACCAGAAAATATAAAGTAATCCTAAAATTAAATTCTTAAGGCTTTTACCATCTCATTCATAAACTAGTGAAGCTTGGAAGCCAAGTAGGATCTGTGCAATTTTTTTCTCTTGGAAGGCTCTGAAACACAGCCGTGGACTCCTTGGATTTGGAAAGTTCATTTTGATTTCCATGCTGGGTTTTCTCAGGTTTGGGTAACTGCCTGGGATGTTCAGCCATGACCTACAGGCACGGGGTGGTCCTCAGGGAGCTCTTGGCCAGCACAGAGTCACCAGATGTGCATTAACTTTACAGGATCCACAATTGCACCTGGGGGAACTTTAGCTGTCTACCAGTGAGGTAAAGAATGAAAATTGTTAATTCCTGAGTCAGGCATTAACTTTGTCACAGCTCAAATTGCTGCTTGCACATCCCACTGCTTAACCATGAACTGATGGAGGGCTGTGCAGTCATTTTGGGGCTGTGAAGATGTTTTGGTTCCCTGTTCCATGTCCCACTCTTCTCAGAGCCATCCCCTGCCCCTGCAGGATAATTGTGAGGTGTCAAACACCTCCATGGTGAGGAGTTTCACCCTGGCTGGGTGCGATCCCCAGTGCTGGCATCACTTCCAGCCAGGAATGAACTTCCCCTGGGGAACACTCACACAAGCACCACTTGCATTCTTCAATCTTCGTGAATGTGGTTTATGGAGCACGAGCTGCAGCAGGATGCAGTGAGGCATTTCAGGTCATGTCGGTATTTGGCTGCATCTTTAAATAATTATTGCTTTGGTGCACAGCAACTATTAAATACAATACAGACAGATACTTTTTTTCTCTCTCTCTCTCTGTAAAAAACAAAAGGCCATAAAATGCTCATGTCTACCCATTCATTACTTTGACTTTGCAATGGTTTAGGGCAAAAAAGCCCAGTAGTGTTTAGAACAAAAGCAAACAGGCTTAAGCCAGTGTTGTCAACACCATGTTAAAGCTCTTCACTCTGCTCTGACTAAATGCAACCAGCAAAGTGCCTGACAGTGTCCACCCAAAAATCTCAGAAAATGGTTGGAAATTCTGATGTGTTGAAGGCCTCTTTTTTTTGAAACCGATTTAAGTTTGTACTCTTAAATAAGAAGCCAAATCCACATCAAGAAACATGTTCAAATGTTCATTTTTAGGAGAATGTTTTATAGAACTGGTCTAAACCAATTTTTCTAATGAGAATTTCTGTTGAGAAAAAAACAAACAATGTTGCTTGAGTTTTATGTGTACTATCTGGCTGTTTCTCAGGAAAAAAAAAAAAAAAAAAAAGCCTCCAAAGTAAAATGTCATTCCTCAGAAGAATAAAGCATTTCAGGTGGGTTAAACAACTCCTTTTGTCTTTCAAGATTGTATTCAACTGCTGAACTCAATTATGGTAACCACTTTCAAAATATGGTACATTTCAGTGAGGATCTTATAGGAGGTTTGGTGGCTATTTCTCCTCATGGGAAAATAAATATTAAAAACCCCAACAAAAAGAAAAACAAGCTTCAAACCTTAACAGGGAATTGATATTATTTAAGACTAGGCTTCATTTTATGGGAAAGCAGGATTTTCAGAAGGAAAACTCACTGTCTCTGAAGATTAAATTCATGAACCTGACTAGTTTTAGTGCATTAAGTTAAGCAGATGATAACAACTCACAGTAAAGTTCTGTAAAGTGCATAGACCTTGGTGCTCTACAAATTGTACAGGGGCATTTTAGCAAAGTCAAACCTGCTGAATCACAACATTTGTGATTTGGGATTTGGGTGTTCTCTCATTTGCCTCCACACTTTATCCAAACTGTCAGAAATTGTTATTATGGATTCTGTCTGTTGAAAAACATTTCAAAAGAATATATGGAGAATATTTAGAAAGAGAAACACTTTCTGAAGGTATTACCAGCCCAAAGCTTGTTCCCTACTGCAGGAAGATTCTAGAACAGATACATTTGATATTCCTTTTGTATATGTCTGAGGATTTATGCAATTGCCAGCTTATTTCTTCAGGCTTTTTTTCAGTTACTATGAGAACAGCAGTTCCCTCCTAGGTGGAAGCAGAGATTATTTCAAAAACTTCATTGCAGTACACAATTTTGGTGTTCTAAGAAAAAAACAATAACCTATGATGGGACTCAAAGAACAACTCATAACTTGGTCTCAGTAAACCTTTCGAACCAATAAAGAAACTCCCAAGGTACCTGTGCTCTGGAACAAGAGTCTCTTGTTTACAGAGTGTGAAAACCAGGCAAACTGCCACAAACAATTAATTCCCATCAATTCTGAGCTTCTCTTTTATAGGTACTTTTTTTTCTTGATATGCCTTCCCAAAGGTAGTCAGGTGTGTTGGACAAAGCTAAATGGCTTCAAAGTTAATAAAAAAACCTCAAAAGATTTATGACTAATTCTATTACTATTTTACCTGCTGATTTAAATTGCATTTTGTCTTTCTGGCTAGTTTTCAGCAGACTTTTATTGTAAATAAATTAATTTCAAGGTAGGTTTTATCTCTGCTGTCTCCAACTTTCTGGAATTTCGAGGTCTAGCTGAGATATTACCTAGTCACTGCCTAAAGAGAAAACAGCTCCAGCAGCCTCACGAGGTAGAATCTGTAAGGACTCACTGATTTCATTATTTCATTGACTGTGAGGAAACCCAGACTAAGCATCCCATGATACAGAGCTGCCGAAGGGAGTCCAGGGGATGCCATGGAGATGCTCCAAGGGCTGGAGCCCCTCTGCTCTGGAGCCAGTCTGGGAGAGCTGGGGGTGCTCACCTGGACAAGAGAAGGCTCCAGGGAGAGCTCAGAGCCCCTTCCAGAGCCTGAAGGGGCTCCAGAAGAGCTGGAGAGGGACTGGGGACAAGGAGAAGCCGTGGCTGCCCCATCCCTGGAAGTGTGCAGGGCCAGGCTGGACAGGGCTTGGAGCAGCCTGGGCTAGTGCAAGGTGTCCCTGGCCATGGCAGGGGCTGGAACTGAAAGACCTTGAAGGTCCCTTCCAACCCAAACCATTCTGTGATTTTATGATATCAGAATTTCCATCTGTTCAGCTGGTTGAATCTCATCCTTAAATTTCTTTCTCTTAAGTGAAAACCCAGATTCCTTGGTATTAACAAGAATCCTGGAGTTGTGGCATTAACAATGCTCACCCCTCAAGAGCTGGCAAGAGCAATTTAGCACCTTGTCACACCTGATGAATAAACTGCTTCTGGTTTTTAATCCATTATGAAATGCGTGACCCTGGACTCCATCCTGCTCCCAAAGCTGACATAAGGGGATGTGTTGCTTTATTTAGTGACAGGAATGCACAGCTGTTCACGTTTGTTGTCCCAACCATACAGCAGCAAGGCCAGTTGCAGATTTAGGTGTGGATGTAGAATCTCCCTGAAAAGACGCAGGATGAGGGTGAAGTGGATTAAAACTGGATGCATCCAGCTACAATTATTGCTGAAAATTGACCCTCCCCATCTCTTCAGGCTCTCTCAGCTGGACATTCTTTTGTAGATTTATGTGCTTTCTTAAGCTTTTCAGAACAGACTTCCCCTCCCACAGGCTATAAAACTTAATTAATCAAACACATTTTTCCAGGGCTGAAATTTATAAACCTAAAAATAAAGTAAGAAAAGAATGTATAAACAACTGTGTAGAGTGAGGTAGAAAATTCACCATGGCTAATTCCTCACCTCTGATACTATCCAGTGGCAGATCTTCAAGGAAAACTGAGAAGACATTTACAATGAAATCTTTTCCCTGGCAAATCCTTCAGGCAGACAGTGGCATAAGGATTTGCCACTGCAGTTAATGGTTCCAAACTTACATGTACTCCTTGAAAACGTCTTGCCAGGTTTTGAGCACAGTCATTTAAATTTCCACAGCTTTCTGGGGTAATTTAATTACGCTCCATATGAAATGCTGTTTCACTTTGTTTGTTTTCAGCTGCTTGACTGATAATTGAATTGGATGTCCCCTATTCTCTGTATTTCAAGAAAGGAAGAGTAATGATTCCCTGTTCACTTTTTCAACGTCTCCCATTGTTTTCTACGTGTCTGATCATGTCCATCCTGGTTGTTGCTAAGTTAAAGAGACTATTTTCTAGGATTCTTCATTATTGCAGAACTTGTTGCACACCTCTGGCCATCTTTACCGCCTTTGTGTGGCTTTTCCCCATCCTTTAGAGGTGAATTATCCATTCTGAGATAACAAAAGTCTCAGGAGACACAAGACATGTGAATTCAGACAGGGTTGTGGTGGTGGTTTGGATTTCCATTCCCATCCTAATCATCCCTAAGATCCCTTCTGGCTCCAAGCACTTCCTAATTGCTGCCCCAGCCTGCAGGGTCTCCAAGATCCCTGTTCTGAGTGGCAACAATTAATGTAGAGCCATTCACTGGGAATGGATGTTTATGGTGGATTCTTTCCACTTGGGTCCCTTTGTGTTTAGCAATGCTTAATTCCATCTACTTTTCCCATTTCCAGCCACCCATGTCATAACTGCAATGAAAAACCATCCAAGAGTCACTTTTATTCCTTACAGTGCTTCCCCCAGTGTCCACTGAGGTCAGCAGAGAGAAATAGATGGGTGTTCAGCTGGTCTCAGATGGATTAAGTTGCCACAGATTTTACAAAGTTTTCAGAGCAAAAAACCACTTCTGAAATAGAAACGTTTTCCAGTTGTGTTCAGCAGCTGAGCTGCACATTCTGGAGATTCGAAATGGACTGCTTTACCCACAGAAGGACTTGATGGCAACACCACAAGAAAAGAAAGTGGTACTATAGCAGAGTTATTCAGACACATTTTAATTCAAATTGGATGGGAGGAAATGCTGAAAGCCACAGAAATAGAATTCTTCCTCTCTTGCTTCAGTGTAATTTAAAACATCAAACCATTTTTAATGAGTTTTAGTAAACCAAGTCTTGCCTGTGACCTTCTATGCCAAAATTTAGCCTGGAGAAACTTTTCAGAGCTGATTTATAAATCCTATAAAACAGGGAGGTTGATGGTGGAAACAGTGGGTTTTGGACACCAGCACTTTTGCTGCCTTATTTTTAACTTTTAACCTAAAGAGAGGCTCTGTAAGGTGTATTTAACTTGTAGCCCACTGCTGAAATTCTGCCTGAGACTCTGTCCTTGTAAAACTGTGAGTTTGATCTCTTCCACTTTGTTGGAATCAAGGAGAAAACCACGTTAGCAAAAAACTTACAGAGGGCAACATGCACCACCAAGATCTCACCTTCAGTAGAGGGCCCTCAGTGACAGCAATAAACAGCAAAAAGGCCACAGAGCTGCCTGTGCTGTGCTCAAAAGGTGGTTTCTGCTGCCATTTCTCATTCTGGTATAAGGCTGAACAAGGTCTTCAAGGTGCAGAGCTTCTTTCTGTCAATATGGACTGGGCCTGTGAGTGCAGTGTAGGACCTCTAGGAGAGAACTGTCACGCAGATAATTGGTAATGACTAAGTTCATCAGTCATTTTTTTCCTTGAGAGTTAGTAATTACAGGATTTTGCCATCATCAGGTCTCCTGTGCAGTGCTGCCTTATTGATTTCCTTGTTGACATTTCACACACTTTGGACCCTTTGCATCAAAATGAAATTTGAAATAAACCAAGGTCCTTTATCTCAGGTTATGGGTCCTTTATCTCAGGTTATGGGTCCTTTATCTCAGGTTATGAGTCCTTTATCTCAGGTTATGGGTCCTTTATCTCAGGTTATGAGTCCTTAATCTCCCATTATGGGTCCTTTATCTCAGGTTATGAGTCCTTTATCTCCCGTTATGTGTCCTTTATCTCATAGCCCAGGACAGTGATCATGGCCCCAAGACTGTCCTAGCCCAATGAGTGCTTGGACAATGCTCTCAGACACAGGGTGGAATTTTTGGGACTGTCCTGTGCAGATGTCCTGGACTAGATGAACATTGTATGTTTCTTCCAGCCCTTTTCTCTCCTCAGCCTTTATTTCTTGTGATTGTTTCTCTGCCCAAATGTAAAGACGTGTACAGAAATTACATAAACTCAGGGAAAATATTTTAAGCAAACCAAGAAATAAATCAGAGAATCACAAAATCCTTAAGGTTGGAAACAACCTCCAAGAGCATCAACTCCAACCTTTCGCCAAACACCACCATAACAACTAAACCACAGCACTGATTGCCACATCCAGTTGTGTAGATAAAATAATTTCATTTGGAATTCACTTTCCTTCTAAATTTTGACTTTACGTAGTGCCAGTGTCCACGTGTGAGTTGTCAGTATAGCAGGAATTTACAACAAAGACCATCACAGTGTGGATTTTAGGCATCCAAGTGTGGTGAGATAAATGATTTTTTGTAAGAGATAAATGAATTGTTGTTTCTTTCACTTGGCTCTAAAGGGATGCTCAAGAACTAACTCAGAGGTGAACTCCCTGCCATGTAAACTCAAGTCAGAGGAACTCTTCTCATTTCCTCTCCCCACAAGAACAGGACATGATGCTGTGACTCCATCCTGCACTGACCTCGATTCAGGCAGATTTCTGGGCTAACAACTGAACTCTTTACTAATTAGTTAATAACCACTTGCATTGATCAACTTTCTTTGTGAGAATTTCACAGACTTCAAGCAAATGCTGCAAGCACAACCCTCCTGGCAAAACATTGATTTTAGCCCCTCAAATACAGTTTAGAGCCACCACCATTGTGATTAACACTGAGAAAAACAGGAGAAAAGTTCATCAAGGCTGATGACAAACAGCACTCCAGGGAGCAATAAGAAAAAAGTGGTTTTATTCAGCACTGAGCAGGGTTGGCAGATGGAGATAGTGGTGGTGGCTGGGCTGTTTTATGATTCTATTGTTTTCTTGTGCATTTGATATTTTTTTACTTCATTTCCAAAATAAGTGCATGGTAGCCTGGAGATGTGGTGAATATTCATTCCGAGCTCCATTACTTACTTCACTAAATTAGGTGCAGTAAGTTATGGACCCCCCTGCACCTCAGATATCCCAGTTGTGAAACAGGGCTTGCCCTCTTACCTCCATAAAGCACCTTGGGACTTAGGGAAGAGTTATCACCATGTTCAACACAAAACCAACAGCTCAAAACACAGTCCTGATGCTGGTGGTCACATTGAAAATTGTGAGGACCATCCCTGCTCAGAGATCAGTTAGAGACTGTGAAAAAATCTAGGCTGGTTTTCTCTGGTTTTCCTGCCCACCCAAGGCAAAAAAAAAGGGGAAAAAAAAAAAGAGAGAGAGAGAGAGGAGGGAAGGGGGGGGGGGGGAGGGGGGAAAGAGAAGCACTTCAAAAGGCAAAAGCCATTGCCCAAGAGCATGAGATCTAAAAGTCTGTTGTTCAATATGTCTATGGTTCCCAAGGTAGGGAGAGATCAAACCTGCAGCTCCACCACCTCTTCTTTACAATAACACTAATCACATTAGTCATTTCACAAGAATGACTCACTTTGATTTTGCCTTTTCATTTTAATCTTTTATGGGTGAAGGTTTGAATAAAAAATTTTAGGTGCAAGAGGGAAGAGCTGGTTGTAAAAGGATGAGGCTGCAAGGTGGAGGCTCTGGAAATGGTCTCCACCTACAGGGAAGATTTAAAATTTGACCAATTATCTGCTTAAGGATATGTATCAGCTTCTACAGCGTCCTGGCTTGGAGGGAGGTTTTTTTCATTTTAAAGCTTTATTCTTCTTTGAGAGAGAAAAAAACAAAAAGAGAAAGAAAAATAAAGCATAATCAGGAAAATATTTCATTTTTCCCATCTATGAGTTTTGTCATTGCAAAGGAAGAAAGTCTGGTCTGATATTGCCTGGACACCTCTGCAAAGCCAACAACATTATGTCAAGGAAGAAGAGAGACAACAAACCAAGAAGTCAAAGAACCTCAAGGTGATCTCCCATCCTCAGCACCTCAATTTAATTTTCTGTGCCTGATGCTGGGCCAGGTTACAGACTGAAGCCTCTGAGTTCAGATGCCTCTGAAGTTCTCCAGGAGAACTCAAAGGAGTTCAGATGTCTCCAAAGTAGAACCATCTACTGCCTGAGCCTCTCCCTTAGTCCTTGCCACCTCATTTCAGTGCTTTGCCTAATTGAGTGTTACTTTCTTGTCTGTTGTACGGAATCAAGCCCCTGATTTTCGGTTGACTGGCTGTGAAGAAACAGATTAAGTTAAGTGGAAATGTGCAGAGATGTGTTTGGCAGTCCAGGCAAGATTTTCTCCTTCACATCAAAAATTAAATCATAGAATGACAGAAAGGTTTGGGTTGAAAGGGACCTTAAAGACCATCTTGTTCACACCCTGCCATGGGCAGGGACTTCTCCCACCATCCCAGGTTTTTCCGAGCCCCACTCAACCTGGCTTTTACAAATATTACCAAATTAATTTCTTCAGCAGGCAGAGCTTCCATTTCCAAACCCCTAACTTGGTTTCCTGACTAGGGGTGGGGGAGAAGAAGGATATGAAAATTACTCCAGGAAAAGCAGCAATTGAATTCCCAAGCTCCACAAATCTTTTCAGCTTCTGGTACACACAGGACATCAACCCAGTTTGTTGTCCCCTGAAGGAAGCTATTTTGTCATGACAATATTAATCAGATTTTCCCATTGTTTTCTTCTTTCTTCTCTCCTGAAATCCTTCTTTCACTGCCTCCTTCATATGAAAGGCATTAAACCACATTCAGGCCTAAATAGTCAAATTATGCCATCAGTTTCTTACTGTAGTTTCCTACAAATGAATACCTGAGAAAAATTGTGCTTGATTTAAGAGGACTCACTTACCCTATAATCTTTTAGCATGGGTAGATGTCTGAAAAGCCTACATGGAAAAGACAATAGTCTTTCCTTTTCCTTTTTTTCTTCATGTTTCTTTGTTGGTTTTTTTTGTTTTGTTCTTTTTTGTTTGTTTGTTTGTTTGTTTGTTTTGTTTGTGTGGGGTTTTTTTTTGGGGGGGGGGGGGTGGTGGTTTCTTTGTTTTTGCAATTGTTTCTACATCTGCAATTTCAGTCCAGGGCCAGAAACTTAACATTCATGAAAAATTAGAATGTGCAGCATGTTGTGGAAGGAGCTGAATTTTGCAGAGATGTGAAGACTTTTTTTACAAATATAAAGGTTTAGGGAAGTGTGCTCTGTTTGGATCCCTGGGACAAAGGATTTACAAAGCCCTTGTCACTGGCAGAAGTCAAGAGGTGATTTCAACAGGGACTACTAGGATGGAAAAACCTGACCAGAAGAGATTTCAGTCCTGTCATGGCACGAGGGGAGGAGAAGGGGCTCCCAGCTGGATTTCAGCTGCATTAATCAAGGAAATTAGAAATGCTCTGGGCAAAATCAAAATCAGAACTGGCAGTGCAGGAGGAGTGCACTTGGCTCAGGGTGCTGTGCCCTTGCTGAGTGGGGAGGGAAGGCTCCCTGCTCTCCTCACCCACCTCCTCGGGACCTTCACTTACAGCTGGGGCTAGATGAGGCTCCTCTCCTCCATAAATACAGATTTGGCCTTTGCTCTGTTGTGGACAATGTCTCCAAATCCCTGTCATTAGTATTTCTGCTCTGCAAATGAGGAAACTGAGGCACAAAGCACTTAGGTGACACAGTCTGATTCTTCTCATGGGACATCATCTGGGACCTGCTGCAGTTCCACCCTGTTTCCATCAGAAAGAAAAAATAGGCTATATTAAATGTTATTTAAAATATGAAATTTCTAGTGAAAGCCCATAGCAGGGGAGCTGGGACTAGAGGGTATTTAAGGTCCCTCCCAACCCAAACTACTCTGTGATGTGATCATATTTGGAAATAAAAAAAAAAAAAAAAAGCATAAACTTTCTTGCTTTGCTTATCTAAAAAAGTAATTGAAAAAATCAAATATTCATACATTCAAGTATCTGAAAATTACTGGTAGGCATTAATAGGAACAGTTTAAATGGGTCCATTCTAAGGAACTCAGCATGGAAATAGCTCCAAAATGACATCAACAAAGTGCAGGTAAGTACAAATTCCTAAACATACTGGAGCATCAATGTGATCTGTAGTGTGGTCACATGTGTCCACAAGAGTAAGAACAATAACAGTTCTGTCAGCCTGCAGAAATGTGTGACTCAGGCATCAGGCAAAGGTTTGCTGCTATGATATGATAGAGCTGTCACCTTTTAATATGTGATGCCAACAAGGGGGGGAAAAATTGATTCATAGCTGTCTTCTTAGTCGATTTTAATGAGACTGGGGGAGGAGAACACTGTGGAGGGTGAGCCACCATATGCTGGGGATATATGAACATAAACAGACAAATTACCATTGCTATTTCTGTGTCTAGGTCTATCTGCTGCCCTTTTTCCATTATAGGGTTAATAGGAGATCACTGGGAAAAAAAACAAAGAAAAAACCAAAAAAAACCCACAAGCAAACAGTATCTCTATGACAAGTTCTGGACCAGCTGTCTTAACTGGAAATCTTGGACTTTTATCCAAATTATGCATTATTTTTAGCTAAGAGGTCCCTGCTCCTGCAAATGCAAGCAGGTTTGTTTAGCCTCCCACATACAAATAATTTAATGGATTTCAGGGGGCTGCCTCCACTGTGAGCAGTGAACATCTGCTTAATGCTTGAAGGAGCAGCACCCTAATTTTCCAAATAAACCTCATGATGCATAAAGTAGTAACTGACAGACAATAAATTAATTCCCTCCATATGTGTTACAAGGCCAAGAAAGAAAACTAATGGAGAGAGAAATATCATTTTCAAAAATCTATGAGAGATAGTTTCACAAGAGGCTTATAAACTATCTTATGTGAAGGGTAAGATGATTTATCAGTGTGTTTGGGTCATGCTCATCCCTGGGGTAATCCCAGTGTTTGATGCTTGTGGATTCCCCATTCCTGGAAGTGTCCAAGGCCACGTTGGAAAGAGCTCTGAGCAACCTGTGATAGTGGAAGCTGTTGCTGCCTGTGGCTGGGGTTGGAAGTAGATTATCCTCCAGGTCTACTTTATCCCTACTTTCATTGGTTGGTTTATTGATTAATTTTATTTAATTTTTGGGGAAGGACAGAAGTTGAGGAAAAGAGGGACAAGAAGACTTGAGGACTCCAAGTGAAAATAAGCAGAGCTTTTTTGGAAATTTGGTACTTCTTAGTGGGGGCAGAGAGAAGAAAATGAAACAGCCTAATCACAACATGTGCCTTTGGAAAATAACATGCAATAACTGCAACCCAGAGCCCAGCCACAACAAAGTCAAGGTCAAGTTGCATGAACAACTTAAACTGTGGCATTTCCTGAGTTTTACTTATTTGGCTTTACAGCCTAAGCATTTTGTTCTTCTAGTTATTTTCTATTCCATATATGAAACACGTTCAAGCTGCCCGTTATTCATTAGTAGCTGGTGTTTAAAAGGAAATGGAATAAAACCATGGGGGCTATATGGGTTTGTGTGGCAAAAAAATCACCAGGGAGCTTGTTGTAATATTTCTTTGGCCTTTTGTTTTGAGGAACTGCAGAGTGAAATATTGCCCTCAGGACAGAAGAAAAAAAAAAAAAAAGTTGTCTCAGTGTTACATGAAGAAATTTCAGCCCTTAGCTCCAGGCAATCACAGCCTCAGCAACCCCCTCTCCCATGGTGATATTTTTCCATGTTTTCCCTCCACAGTCAGAGTTTATAGGCTGGGAAAGAGTGCAGACACTGTGGTGTGTTATGTGCACATGGTGGTTTGTTCTGGGTGTCTGTGAGGAGCTTGAGGTTTGTTCCCAGCAATTCAGGCCACTTTGTTTTATGCTTTCTGAACATGTACATGCAGAAAGCTTTTTCATAACAATTCTAGGCAGAGTAGTGAAAAGAGATTTTCATGTCAAATTATAGTGGGGAAAATAGAAAAAAAAAAAAAGACCAAACAGACAAACAAACCTCCTGTAAAACAACAGTAGGTATTCAGACACCTTTCCTTCTTATCACATTCTCAGTTCTGCAGATCAGAAAACACATCCATACAAAAAAACAAACCTCAGTGGAGGTCAATTAATTTTAACTGAGAGTCCCTTTAGAGGAAGCTTTGCCTTTGGAGAGCTGTCATTCTCTCTGCTGGTGATGTGGTACCCCGGAGATGAGAAATCATTTTGGGAAAGATGGTGTAAAATAATATGTGGGATCATAGAGGGCTAGGAAAATTCAGGTTGGAAGGACTACCAGGAGCTTCTGCTCAAAGCAAGATCAACTCTGAGGTCAGACCAAGTCAGGCAAGGCTCTGTCCAGCCTCGAGAAAGGCTGGAGACTGTGCAGCCCGTCTGGAAACCTGTTCTCACAGCCAGGAAATGGAGCTCTCTCCCTTTCCTTGTCTCTCAAGTCTGATTCTTTTGGTCATGGAAGAAGTTCTTTTTGAAGAACCTCAGAGATAAGATATGTGTCATCCAACCTGGTACTCAAAGCTGCTCTTCCAAGGGGATAGAACTCTGCGTGGCACATGCCATCAGTTAGGAATCTTGATATCATAAAGGGAAAAAGCATTTCCTTCTTTGTCACTGAAATGGAAGGGAGTTCTTTGTTGTCACAGACACTCATCTCCTGGAAACTGCTGGTTTAGATGTTAGATTAGCTCATTTAAATATAAGTGAAATTTTTAATAAGGTGTTCCAGAGAAAGTTCAGTGGAACAACAAGGGAGGAACTGTAGCTGCAAGCTAAGTAAGAGGATGAGAGGCAGTAAAAGGATGTCAGTGGACTGAGCTGAAGAAGAAAAGTGATTTTCTGAGGACAATTAAACCTATTGGGTGCTGACAATGATCTTGATAGTGCTTTTACTAATAAACTTGGCAAAACTGACAGTCTACTAATTAAACTGATGACAAGAGGCATCGCTGACACAGATGCATTCAGTCTACTGAAATAATTGAATGGGAATTGGAATAACAGAAATGGGATGAGGTTTAACACTTTGAAGTGATAAGGTCACACATTTGGAGATTAAGAACAATTAATCTAGTAAAGCTTCAAGTTTTCAGTGCAAGCAGCTGAGAGGAGAACATGGCAGGGTGTGTTGGTCAGTCAAGGGATGGCTGTGAGGCACTGACATGGCAAGGCCATCAAAAAGACAAATGTGGTTCTGGAGGCATCAGGTTGAATGCTTCAAGGAGCCATCAGGAAATGTTAATTGTGCCTTCCCAAGCAGCTGTTTTCTCATCTGGAGCTGTGCACACACTTCTAGCCAGCCCTGTTCAACAAAGATATTAAGCAGAAAATATCACAATCTCGTTTCTTAGAAGAAAGGAACTGAAATGAGATTTGAGTGAGAAAAGAAAGATTCCACCTTGATTTGCAGATATAAGAAAGAGCCAGTGTGGGTCAAACAGGGAACAGAAAGTAATTGCTCCTAATAGGATGAGCCATTCCTAATGAGGCCATTTCCTAGGGCCAGGTCAAATGTCCTCAAGTTCTGACAGGGAGGTGCAAGTTGATATTAGAAAAAAATAAAAATAAAAATTAAAATTAAAAAAAAAATCAACCAAAACAACCAGTTCCATGGGTGTAGATGAAAATAATACTTTGCTTGGAGGGGGGAGAAGGGAAGATAAATTTCTACTAAATGTTGCAGCAATTATCAATATCAGGTCAAGAATACCTTCTCAACAGCAGCAGTCTGTGCTGATACACTGTGGTTTTTATAATTCAGGTCTTTCCTTGACCATTTTTCCACCACGTCAGGTTCCACAGTCTAATTTCTACTTTTTAAAAACAGCTCTTTCCAATGGAAAAGATAATTTATCAATGAGACATTTTAATCTACATATTTTGTTTAAATTTTAAGACATATACCAATAACATATTAGCAGATATCCATCAGACTCCTCAAGTGTAAGCTTCTTAAGAAAAAAAAACTAGAAGAGAGCCTAGGAAAAAGAGCCAAGGCTGAAGAACTTCAATTCCCTCTTCACTGTGGTCTTACACAGGAGTAAATCCACTGAATTCCTGATTCTGACCCTGAATGAAAGCTGTCTCAGCAAGCAGGAATTGAATGGTGCTGTGATGTTGATACAAAACCTGGAGCTAAGGGAAGACAACAGAAAAATACTAATTAGGTTATGCTGAAGCTCATAATTAAGATGAAGAATCACCAGAACTCGTTGCTGTGTTGCATCATTCATCCTACACATATCCTCATTTTTCTTACTGCTAAATTTTAAATGTGTTGCACAAAGAGCTTGTGACATTGCAAAGTGTCTGGAGACCAAAACAATATTCCTTCCTGTCCCTTGAGGAGCCAAGCCTGTGTACAGCCAACAGAGCAGCGTGCAAAGAAATGCACACACTTCAGAAAAAGGACAGGGAACAAAATCCCCAACCTCGCTGCTTCTGCACGTCAAGAAGGATTTCCCTGAAACCACAGCTAAGTGGAACTGAATGCTCTCCACAGCCATCCAGGCACAGAGAAGAACAGCAGGGAGAAATAAAAAGATAGGAACAGGCAGAAAAGCAGAAAAATTGAGGATAACAGCACCCAGCACAGTAATCATAATGAGAGTGATTGGATTACACCTTGAAAAGTCACAGTTTTTTGGGTCCTGGGTGGTGCTGGGTGTGTGGTTTTGCACAAAAAGGCAGCTGGCAGGTGCCAGCCCCTCCACATGCCCCATCCCCACCCAGGCGCTTTCCAAGGGCTCTTCCACGTTATCCCAGATGTCCCAGGGGAACCCCACCACCAGCTGCAGGGCATGCAGCCCTTCCTTATGGTGCTGTGCCTCCATAGGTGGGGGCTGAAACGTACAGCTGAGTCCCAAATCCAGATGTTTCTCTTCTTAATAAAGCAGGAATTGGGTGAGGATTTATTGATGGAACGCTTTGCAGCCAACTGATGCGAATTGCTTGTGGAAACATTAAGAAGAAATGCAGCATTAATCGAGTTATGCTGAGGTCTGGGATAAATCACTGCATGGAAGAAACACAGACCTGGCAGAAACCTGACTTAGCCAACATGTAAAACAGGTTTTACACAGCATTTTCCACAGTGGATGCTTCTCTCTCACTGAAATTCACAACAAAAACTCAGCACAAATAACCACAGATTTAGAATCACAGGAGCAAAGAACTGGTGTGAGCAGATCATTGGCGACTGATTTCCTCCTAATTTTGAGGTTAATTATTTTTGCAAACAACAGTATTTATTCAAATGTTAATGGTAATTAAAAAAAAAGCCTGAATTCAGTGACACATCAGAGCCCTGTGTCACATCTGTGTCCAGCAGTAAGAGTCCCTACTGCCTGCCAAAATCTAAAGCTCAAAGTCACTTCACAGGTATTTAGGGCAGGTGTTTAGTGAAAACCAAGAACTTTCTATAGCCAATGAAGAGCATTAGCTAATTCCAGAAGGCCATTCATTTTACATTTAAAAGCACACAGCTTCCTAAGATAAGGTGGCAAGTTTTGCAAAGACAAAGACAGGCAATGATTTCTATCAAGGACAAGCACTTACACATGGACAAGGCGGTCACCTGGAAGCAGGCTGTGGCCCAGATCCACAGCATCAACTGATTTTTGCCTCTGTATTTATCAAAAAATGGTTTTTAATTGATGTGTTACGCTGTTATCCTGATAACTGAAAGAAGGTGGAAAATACAATTTTGTGGAAATTACAGCACTCTGTGTTCCTTTACTATCCTAGAATTAGGAGAATTTTGATAATACTGAGTTATTCTTTCCATTTGCATTTGGCTTCCCATGAAAGGACCTCTGAATCTTCAGAGCAGCTCAGGATACCCCTAAAAATGAACATGCAGAGAATGTGAACCAAGGAAAGAGGGATTTCAACGTCGGTGGCTGGGAGTGGGATAAAACACGGGGGTTCAGATTTCTGAACCTGAAACATCTCAGGAACTTCCTAGAAACCCCAAACTAAGGGAAACATCAATATGTGAACATTGGAGGATAAACTTTGATGATGTCAACACCACCAGGACCTGAGCTCCTCTCACTGCTCCCCACCAGAAGTTGCATAACCACATTAGTGCATTAGTGCTCCTGCAGGAGAACAGCCATGCATGGCCTGGGAGCTTTCTGGTTTCCTGACAGGAGCTGGCTCATGTCCAGCCATGGGAGCTTGGGAGGGGAGGCTGCACCACACCCCAGGCAGAGCCTTGGCTCCATTTAAATCTGCGGTGAAACATCTAAAGAGGGGCAAGAGACAATCCTGGTGTTTGGCCAGGTTGTCAGAACAGCTGTAATTCATGCTCTAAAGAGAGTCAGGAGCAGCTGAGGGAGCTGGGAAAGGGGCTCAGCCTGGACAAAAGGGGGCTCAGGCAGAACCTCATGGCTCTGCACACCTCCCTGACATGAGATCATAACAAAGTGTCTCTTGTCCCAAGTAACAAGCAGCAGGACAAGAGGACATGGCCTCAAGCTGTGCCAGGGGAGGCTTAGATTGGAGATATGAGGGAAAACCTCTCCCCAAAAAGGGTTGTCCAGCCCTTCCCAGCTGCCCAGGGCAGTGGTGGAGTCCCCATCCCTGGAGGGAATTGAAAGCCATGTGGATGTGGCACTTGGGGATGTGGGTCAGTGGTGGCCTTGGCAGTGCTGGGGGAAAAATTGGACTCTATGATCTTGAAAGTATTTTCCAATCTAAATGAGTCTATCACTCTAAGGGAGTTGGCCAAGCTCCTGCTGTCCAGCAAACAATAAAATTCCCACGTGGACTTTGAGCCCCAGCTCCAGACAGGGAGAGTAGCTCAGAATGCAAGTTGTGCACCCAAGCACAGACTAAGGCACGTGGTCAGATATGGAAGGAATGTCAAAAAACCTAGGTTCTATTACAGTTAATAATGATCTCAAAGCAAAATGCCAAGAGGAGCTGAACAGTTCCAGGCTGCACAGCTACTGCAGAAACATCCTGGAAGTCATGAGGGGAATGGGGGAGCTGCCTGGGACACTGGCAGAGGACATCACCTAAAATGCTTCGATATTAATTGCAGTTAAGGGGGGGATTTTTAAATGCACCATTAGTATGTTTAAAACTCAGTTCCATCATCTCTAAATCTGACTCAGACCCTTGGTAATTCCCACTTTGGCCCTCTATAAAGCAATTTGTACCCATGGCACTGAACGGACCTTACAAGGAGGGCATTGGCCTCCTCACACTCTTGGGGGATTCAAGGCATGGGAGATCCTTGGTGGCAGAATTAGAAATCAAACAGGAGTTTTAGCCTTGTCTCTTCCAGTTGTCTTTACCTTTCTGCCAGTCCAGACACGAACCCCAGGCTGTCACAGCTGCTACAACCTGCACTGAAACCTCCCCTGTGGCTGACATACTAATTTTCTGCATGTGAACTATACCCATTTCCCCAATAATAATTATAATTTAAAAGTATCTTTTGTCTCATACTGGTTCTACTGGTCTGTCCTTACAAGGCATAGCATTTCTTTTTGTTTTTTTCATTCAGATTGTGATATTAAAGTAGTCCCTTCTGGCCTGAAAAAAAAGTAAGATCATCAATGTTTCAGACTGGAAGAAAGGCTGTCACTAAATATCAGCCAACCTCTCCTTTCCTTTTCCTATCTACTTCAATGTTTTTGTTTCACTGGATCCAGTAAAAACTTGGTCTCTCAAGCTAAAGCAACCAGTCCCAGCAATGAGGCTGAATTTCTGCTTGGGGGATGGTTATGTTTTTTATTTCCAACCACGTGTCCTTGCTGTCAAATTCCATGTCATTTTTATTTAATCTGATTCTCTATCAAGCTGATTCCCTGTCTCCCAAGCCTCCCTGTCTTCCAGCTGGACATTTTTTAAAGCAGTGATTTGCAAAACATTAAAAAAGGCATATAAATAAATTACTGTCTGGAGAGTGAGTCATCATTATTTAATAGGACTGCCTCATAAAAAGTGGCTGTTTGTTGGCAAAGCAGACCCATGCTGCCCCCAAATTTATCCTGCTGCTCTCCAGCTTCCTGAGGGTTTGTCCTGCTCTATCGCTTCCTGATATTTTGCTTCCTGGTAAACAAGGTTTTGATGCTGCAGGAACCCAGGGGAGGACAGTGAAGGTGCTGTAAGATCTGAGATACAGGAGATGCCCTGTTGTAATGCTGCTGCAGCATCATGCATTCACAGGATCAGTAAGGTTGGAAAAGACCTTTAAGATCATCAGCTCTGATTGTTAAAGGACAAGACTCTCTGCAAATCACAGTTACATCTTCATTTCTATGAATTTGGGGCCTAAATTTAAGGAATTTTTTTCCTGAGGAAAATCTGAGTGCTTTTTACAGAGTGCTTTTGCAGTGCTTTTACAAAGGAGGGGACCAATACAACAGGGGTGGGTTTGAGATCCACCTGAGATCTCTCCCTCTTCTACCTCCCCCACTCACTTGGGTCTCCCAACATTTCTATGGAGTCTGAGCTTATTTCTTCATGTCCAAAATTCTGCTAAATAAGGGAGGATCCAATTAAAATAAACCTCAGGCTCTATTCCTTCTTCTTCTCTCCCACCTTACACCTGCTGTGGCCTAGTTCCCATTTATATTCCAGATATTTAAACCCCACACAAGGGCCATGCAATGACCCCACCTGAGGCTTCATTTCAAGCTCTCCCTTGTCCCCATCACAGCGTTGAGCTGCTGGCTCCCAGGCACTCAGCACTGCTGGTTCCCAGCACCATCTTACCAGTGGAAAAGCTCCAGACAAGTAGAGGAGCTGCAAGTTGCTACCTTTAAAAAATTATTCAGCAAAGCCTCCCAAAAACTCCAGTGATGTAGCCAAAATTCTGCCGTTCCTCATTTCCACTTCTTCATCCATGACTCTGCTGTAAGGACATGGCTTAGATAAACCCACATATGGTGAAGGAGCTTTTGAGGTTTGTTTTTTTTTTTTTTTGATGCCCTGCTGACAGGCAGAGCTCCCACTGATAGCCAGCACAATACTGACAAATTCCTTTTCATTCCCATTCCCTTGAAGTTCCCACCCATTCCTATCCATGTGCAGAACAGATGTGACTTCAGTGCTTCTATTTTAGGCCCTCAGTAGCATTTGAACAGGTATGAGAGACTTTCTGGTGAGAATTCCAGCCAGAAAAAGGATCAGGTCTATGTCTCCTGCCAAACAGTGCAACTCCTGTGAAGCAAAAACCCAAGAAAAATTGAATGTTTTAATAACTTCCACTGAGAACCTGATGTGTCTCTGAGACCTAATACACCTGAAGGGCCCCTGTACAATTAAAAAAAAAATTACTGAATAATAATATCCCACTTTTTAAATGGAAATTTTTATTTTCATGCTCTACTGAGACTGTTTCCAGAGCTCACAGAGCAGGAAGGCAGAGCACCCGAGCTAAGGATCAGCCTCTCTCCATCACTTACATGTTGAATGGAAACTAAACACTGCATTTCTAAATAAAGGATCCAAGAGTAAAAGTGTCTTTTTTCATTAAAAAGTCACTAAGAAGCACTAGAACACAACCTATGAATCTCAAGTTTTGGTGCTTTGAGTAACAAAAAGAAATTGGGACAAGTTCCAACATTTGGAAAATTTAATTAAATTAGGCTTGGACAGGAATCTTGTAGTTATTAATGAGAGCCTGCTAATAGCAGTGGTTATACTGGACCTGTGTCACCAGGTACAACAATCCTGTTTCTTAGGAATGATCATTTTTCGTACCTGAGGAATGCAGAACAAAGGGATAGACAATTATTTTGCCTTTATGCAATAAAGGTTATAAATCAATGGCCAAGGTTCTCTCCCTTTTACCCTTCATCTTCTTCATTTGATTGGCTAAAAGCCAGGATAGAAAATATGTTTATCCTCAGCAAAACCCCAGTAAAGTAAGCAGAAGAAAATTAAATAATTAGCTGCCTTAAAAAAAAACCAAACTAATTTGGGCTTAATTATTTTCTACTTACAAAGATAATCATCCTAATAGGTATTTTGTATTTGGTTATGGTTTATCTAGAAATGGCAATTATTAGCATGCCTTGACAATGGAACAAGCCAAGCTACTAACGAGGTGTAATTATAACATAGGATATATATAATTAAACATTATACATTGAAAGCCCTTGACAGCCTGCAGTGAGTTAATCTCGTGGTATTGCTCACAAGGGTTGGGAGTATTCAGTGTCCCTTCTGAGCTAAATGCACATTTGGATAATATATTTTCCTTTCCCCAGCTCTTCCTGCAACTAGATTGCACATTCCTCATGTCCTGGCAGTGTTTAAAATGGAATTTTAAAAGATCCGTTCAGACCTATTTGCACAACAGCCCAGAGTAATGATTATTACTGCAAAATGTGAGTGTACATATTTGATATACTGGGAAGTGCCAGTATCCTGGATCCTGATGCACTGAGCTGCTGTGAAGGCTGATGATGTTTTGCTTGAAAAGATGAGGAATATATGCAAAAAACGCACCTGGTGTTGATATTCATGTAACAAACCTCATAAGCAGGTGATAAACTGCATTTTCATGCCCTTCTCACCTGCATTTCAACCTTTAGTGTTTTTCCCTCCCAGTTCTTCTGAATCTCAAAATCTCTGGCTTCAAACAGCCACTGTATTATTTTACACAAAATCATGTAAAGTTTTGAGGCTTTTTCTCCATTTGGCCTGAACAAGGAATTTTTCTTGCCTGAGATGTTGTTTCATTTAAGCAGTAGTGTTTCCATGCAAGCTGAAGATCAAGTGCCTAATAATACACAGAGTTTATAACCAAACAGAGGAATTTTGTCATTGCAAATCAAAGATCTCCAGATCCGCTACAGACCCAACACAGTCCCAAACTGTGAAATATAACTTGTGCTGTCCTCCAATTACAGAAAACACTGGTTTAGCTTATTCTACATTAAAGGATTTTCAAACATTAGCTTAGATTTCTCCTCTCTCCAGTTTCTCTCCAGCTGGACTAAAGGTGAGTAAAGCACACGAGTGCACTCATGGAATGAAAAATGGGTTACCAAAACTCTGAGCCATGCTGAATCTGTTTCCCAAGTAATGCAGCACTGCAAGTGTGGACAGTCCTGCCTCCCTGTGCCATAGAGGTATCCAAGTTTAGGAAATTCTGTGAATAGGACAATGTAGCTTTTGTTTTCCTTTCTTCTTCTTCCCATGAATAATTAATAGAGAGCTTTTATTGCTTCACTTGAATGCTCATTTCCTACTCACTGCCAGGAAAACATCTGTGGTCAGGAGCTCAGCTGGGGCAAAGAGGTGTGTAATGGACAGTGGAAGGCTTCTGCCAGCTGATGGTCTGAAAGAAGATATTTCAGCACTGGAAGTCTTCCATTTCTGACTAGACAGAGAAGAGAAACTCTGTGTGATGGGAGTGGCAGCTCCAGAAATCAGAATTTTAAAGTAAGAAATGGGGGGGGGGGGGGGGAGTGTTATCCGCGCTTCACAAGTAGATTTGAAATTTTGGGACTAGTCCAAGATCACTTTTCTTCTGCTTTGGAGTCCTTTATATCAATGTCAAGATCATCTCCACAACATCTGAACTCTTTCCACACAGAGCCTCATATCATCATTATTTATCACATTTCTCCTTCTCCCGTCTCTGCAGCAAGACAAACGTGCAGTGAAGTGCTTCCCTTTCGAAGGGTTGTGGGGTCAGTTTTGTTTCTACTTTTAAGAACATTATTAATTAGGGGACATGAAGTCTGGCTGTCCTTTAGCACATTTATATATTTTTATGGAGGTGTGAAAAATAGAAAAATGAGGCAAGTATCAGGCCCTTTACAGGAGACAGGCAAAATTTATGAGGATATTGTCCTGGCCTCAGTAAATCTGCTGCACATTTGACCTTTCACTATATGGAAGAAAGTCACAGCGTGGCAAAGTAATGAACTTTTTGACCATGATATTTATTCTGGAGATTTACAAGGACTTTTAGATATTCTGAGCTTACATCTTGGAGAAAACAACTGAGTTCATGAATGGAAAAATAATATACTCTATACTTGATTTTTAAAAATAGTGAAGTCGTGACGAATCTTTGTACAAAGCATGGAAACACAGAACCATAGACCATAGAATGGTTTTGGTTGGAAAGGACCTTAGAGATCATCTTGTTCCACACCCCTGCCATGGGCAGGGACTCCTCCCACTGTCCCAGGCTGCTCCAAGCCCTGTCCCACCTGGCCTTGGACACTTCCAGGGATTCAGGGACAGCCACAGCTTCTCTGGGCACCCTGTGCCAGGGCCTCACCACTCTCACAGGGGAGAATTTATGCCCAACATCCCTTCTAAATCTGCTTTCTTTCAGTTTACAGTCACTCCTTGTTGTCCTGTCACCCTATGCCCATGTAGAAAATTTTCCTCCATCTTTCTTGTAGGCTCCTTTCAGGTACCGGAACATTAAAAAAAAATGGAGAATTTGTTTAAAAAGATAGAATACGTGTGGTATTTTTAATTCAGAAAATTGGAAAAAAAAACAACCCTACAGCTTTTATATATTCTTGTTTTACTCTTTAAATAAGAAAGACATCATCCAGAGAAGCTAAAATGTCTGCAGAAAAGACAAATGATAAAGAGATAAATACATTGTTTGAGAGAGAGATCCACAGTGAGAGTGGAGAGGCAGATGAGGAAGGTGGGTACAGACCCAGAAAAACTTCTTATGAGACCCTCAGGGCTAGATTTTCACTCAGGGGCTTGCCCACTCAGATCACCTTCAAAAGTATAAATTCTTTGTTCCTTTTAAACTCCTGAGAAGGGAGGTGACAGCTATGTTACCCAGTTTTTTTAATGGAAAAGAGCCTTGTTTTTCCCCTTGGGATGGCAACATTGGATGGGCAATGGCTGCTGGATCCTCTCAGTGGATCCTGCACTGCTATTCCATGGAAATCCCTCTTCTTGGTATAAAGGCAGAATTTGGGCTGGTGCAGAGGGAGGACACCAGGCTAAGCATTCACCTGGGATCCCGTTTAAAGCTCTGGCTCTTTGTCACACCTGACTTCCTCATGAGACTTCTTTAAAACGTTATATTTTGCTGTGTGACTCTAAGAAATTAGGTCAGCATGGCAGGACAGGTGAAGAGTCTTTCCGTGGGCTTCTAGGAAAGGACAAAAACACCTGGACAAGGATTTAACTGCAAAGCAAGAAAAGCAGGTCCAAGAACTCCTTTCCACTTGGTTAGAAGGAGTCACCAATGCAGCAGAAGTTGTATTTCACTTAGAGCTTGGGCAAGGGGAACAGAATGTGTGTGGGAACAAAGGTTTTGGCTATTTGTGTGTCTTTACTGCAAGCAGCTGCCTCCTGACTTCCCTCCAGCAGCTCAGTCAAGTCTTGCTGCCTATTCCAGCATGGTTTCACTCCCTCCTCAGATTTCCCCATGACACAATTCCCTCCTCCAATTCTCAGAGCCAATCTTTCAATGCCAAAACAGCTCCTGCCCACCCTGCTTAGTGCAGTGGAGCCTTGGCCAGTGACCCTGAGGTGGAGGAGTGACAGCCTTGAACAGCAACAAATAACAAAGGTAGCACTGAGGGGTCCGTAGTGCTGGAGTGAAGTTTTTAACTCAATCCTCTTGAAACAGAGCAGGCAGGGTGGATTAATCCAGACAACTCATTTTAAATCCATTCTTTCAGCATGAGCTGACATAACTCACGTTGACACCTTTGGGACCCAAAGAGCACCAGCCATGTTAAGCCCAATCAGAAGAAAATAAAGAATGTTGCTATTTTGTTTCCATCCATTGATTCATGTCACCTTCGTTGATTTTGGCTTTCTTCTTTTTCAGTTATCTGCATTTGAGAAAAATAAATAAAAGCTGTATTTATAGCGGGTGTTCTTTTACTTCTATATGTAAGTGGCAATTCCTACACTAGGAAACCCCAATAAGAGCAACTATTAGTTTCATTTTACAAATTTGGTTTGTACATATAACCAGTTCAAAATATTGTACAAGAGTCAAAAATATGCCAAGCACTTCCAAACTTACAGAACTGTGACTAAACTTGGTTAGGATTCAATAAGCTCTGCAGAGGTTAATTAAATTTGTAAAGATTTATTCTTCATTCAGGGCTGCGAAAGGCTCTTCTTTTTGGCTGTCATTGCCAAGTTGGTGATGGGGGAAGTTGAGAAGCCTGATCTACATCAATCTTCTGTGCTGCCAGATACTGAAATACTTTGCAGAATATTGGTCTGGCATAAATTGAGCAAAGAGGGAAGAAAACAGAACTGCAGCTAAAAGCTGTTTGGGTGATCTGTGGGCTGCCACGAATGTTAGACTTGCAGGCACAAGTGACACATTGAAAATGAAAATGAACCCTTTCCACCCTGCTTTCAGGCAGAATGGATGGTCAGTTCTCCAGCAGGGCTGTATGAGAGTGGAATGTGGTAATCTCGGTTCCATGGGGATATTCACAGAATCCCAAAGTGGCTCAGGCAGGAAGAGACATCAGAGGTAATCTACTTACAACTCCTGCCCTGAGCAGGGACACCTTCCACTGTCCCAAACCCGGGGACTGCTCCAAGCCCCAATGTCCAGCCTGGCCTTGGACACTTCCAGGGATCCAGGGGCAGCCCCAGCTGCTCTGGGCACCCTGTGCAAGGGCTCACCACCCTCACTGGGAACAATTCCTTCCCAGTATCCCATCCATCCCTGCCCTCTGGCAGTGGGAAGCCATTCCCTGTGTCCTGTCTGTCCCTCCATCCTTTGTCCAAAGTCCCTCTTCAGCTCTCCTGGAGCCTTTTTAGGTACTGCAAGCTCCTGGAAAGTCTCCCTGGAATAATCTCCAGCCCCATCTCTCTCAGTCTGCCAATATTACACTCACCAACAGCACTCGAGCACTCAGGTAAATCCTCTGACATTCCAAATTACTGGAAAGGCTACTACTACTTCACTGCCAGGAGTGCTACACACATCTACAACAGTTCTTTAGGAGATCAAGTGGGGGTGGGTGTTTCCTTCTGGAAAAGGAAGGCAGGCAGCAAAGCAGAGCGGTCAGCATCCCAGGAGAATTCCAGTCCATGGATTACACACACAGCAGGTGGCTGGGATGAAAAAAAAAAGATGAAGGCAGAAGGCTGAGAGATTAAGATAACATTATAAAGTATACTTTGGATGTCCAAGTCCCTGCTCAGCTTAATCTGCTCTGCAAGTCACCTGTTCAGCAAAGCTGGAACATGGTTAAATCCAGCTCTCCTCCACCAAACTCTGGGACACGTGTTTAGTTTTTAGTGACGAACTGTTCTGCTAAATACGGATTGACTGCTGGGTCTGAGCCTGAGGATGTTGTTAAAGCAGTGGTGAGAGGAGAAGCAGTTAACATTATTTATTTAAAAGCTTTTAACAGCATTCCTTACAAAAAGCTGCTTAAGAAATTCATCTATCATGGGGTAAGGTTCTGCCTGGGGTTAAAAACCGGTAAAAAGATAAAAAAAGAGCAAGACTTGATAGTCACCTTCCATGGACAATTGTCAAAGGAATCCACAAAAGAATGAAACTCTGTAAAGTTCCTACAGGGACACTGAGTAACCTGAAGTGTAACTATGAACAGTTGTTTGTTTTTTTTTTTTTTACCAAGTCATTTAAAATTATATATTTATGCTTTTAAAAACTATTTTATTTTGACGAGGTGTAGTTAATGATCACCCTGAATATTTCAGTTATATTGTGGATTGCTTGCCTCAAAACTGAACTACTTTCCTTTTGACATGAAAAAATATCTTGCAAAGAAAGGCCAGGCAGCAGCTGAGACAAATATCAACAAATATTGTAAATAATCTGGAACAAAGCCTTCAGCAGCACTTCCCCACCCCCACCCCCCGAGAAAAATGTGGTTTATGTGACATAATTTAGATTGGCCAAGACTAAATAAGACTTTGGAGAATTCTAGATGGCCAGACTAAGCTCTCTGCACAACCTTCATGACAGATGAAATTCACTGCAGACAAATTTGAGGAGACACATTCTGGAAAGGACAATTCAGCTGCTCACATGCATAGCTGAGTTATAAATTAAATGTAATTATTCAATAAAAAGATCTTGCTGTTGCTGAAGACCACTCCATGAAGACATCTGCTCAGTGCACAGCAGGGATCAAGAAGCAAACAAAATGCCAAGATGTATTCAGAGAGGGTAAAGGTTTAAGGCTGGGAATATTATAAAGCCATGGCCTAAGTCAGAGGTGTGCAGACATCTTGAACGCTGTCATCAAATGTGATTCAGAATTAATTTATTGTAAAGAGAAAAGATTCAGGGGGAAAAAATTGTGAGGGTAACATTGAAATAAGCAATGGAATATAGATAAATAGAAAATCTCATTTTCCCCTCCCCTGTAGCACAAGTTATGGGTTTGGCCACTGTCCAAAAGATGAACTGATAGAAGTTGGTTTTCTTGGTTGTTTGGGGTTTTTGTGTGTGTGGGTTTTTTTGTTTGCTTGGGTGTTGTTTTTTTTGTGTGTTTGTTTGTTTTTTTGTTTGTTTTTTGTTTGTTTTCTTTTTTTAAATATAATTAGCATGTGCAACATATTCCTACAAACTCTCAGCTCAAGAGCTGAAACACTTTCAAAATAATTGTCAGCATTCAAACTTAGAGATAGGCACCCTAAGAAGTGACATAACCAACCAAGTGACAGAAAAGGGCATTTGGAGGAAACATCCCCTCTGGCCAGGTTACTGAATATATTCATAGTCATTATAGACTTCTGAAGGTTTTACACTGTGGGTTTTCCAGTTTGCCTGCAATATTCCATCTCATATTACAATACTCTAAGAATTTCTGGAATATTGCCAGATTTCTTCAATGTGTGCTGGACTGCTTAACCTGTCTGAATCAAGGTTTCAAAGTTCTTGAGAGAGAAAGCATCAAGCCAAAGTGTTGAAACAAAACGTTGAAACAAATTTTAAAGTACAGCAAACTCAGAAAATAGAAGGAAAAGCAAAATTTGGACAAAAGACTTGATAGATGTAAGAAAATAGTTCAGTGAAGGAATAGAAATACTAGCCAAAAAACAGCTGTGAGAGTTATTTCCCAAACAAAAAGCATTTTAAGGATGTGAAACAAAAAAATCTATTTTATATTTCTCTATGCAGTTGATCATCCATTTCATCAGGCAGACAAATCCTATTGACTAAACAAGATTTATGTGCAGAGAGCAACAATGGGATCAACCTGAGGAACCAAGCAGTTAATATCAGAGCAGGGCAGGAAGCAACTCTTCTGTCTTGGCAAAAAAATATGTGAGGTTTGAAAAATAATATGGAGAAAAACTCCAGAACAACATTAATTGTGGAAAAAAGTGAGAGAGGAAGGGAGGGAGGGAAGGAGGGAAGGAAGGAAGGAAGGAAGGAAGGAAGGAAGGAAGGAAGGAAGGAAGGAAGGAAGGAAGGAAGGAAGGAAGGAAGGAAGGAAGGAAGGAAGGAAGGAAGGAAGGAAGGAAGGAAGGAAGGAAGGAAGGAAGGAAGGAAGGAAGGAAGGAAGGAAGGAAGGAAGGAAGGAAGGAAGGAAGGAAGGAAAAATTTTGATAAAGAAAATCCAGGAAATTTCCAAACTATTTCAGGATCTCCGCCCCTGAGTGGTTCAGACACTTTCTCAAGGGAAGATGGTTGGAGTGGAGTTGCCTCTTGAGCTCTCTTTGTAAACTGGTAAACAAAAACTGCAAAGCAAGGAGAGCAAGTGGTGTCACACGTTTCTTCCTTATGGCACCTAGAGCACTCCAATTTAGCTATTTGTGTTAGGAATACAAGATTCAGTGTCTCGTGTCTCTTTCCCACAGAGGTAATAGCTCTTTGAAATAGGGGATGGTGGTTCTGTGTCCCTTATCCCTATCTCTTTTCAATTCTACAAGAAAGTCTGCCTGCACCCAAATGCCTTTTCTGAGAAAATTGATATCTAGTTTGCTTCAAGAAAAATAACCAAAAAAAAAAAAAAATTTCGATGAAACTGCTTTTCATCAAAGAAAAGGCAATTTCTTAGAAATGTCCCAAACACCCCTGGGTAATACTTTGTTTTCTTTCTTCAGAGAGACCTACCTTGCCTTGAAAATGTTCACATTACAGAAATACCCTGCTGGCAGCTCTGCTTGCAGAAACTTAATCCCTCCATGTCCACGTGGAAGCTACTCCTGCACATGTAGCTAAGCAGTAGAGTTTTCTTTTGGTGCATTCAATGACTATAAGAGCATCTCCCTGAAAAAAAAAAAAAAGGGACTGTGGCACCAATAAAACCTATTTCATACTATTTACATGGTGATAAAAATTAAAGCTCCTCTGCAATAGTACTTAAAATAGGACAAAATTAATTTGCAGAGGATAAGAACACTGTAAGAACCTCATTTTAGCTCATAGGAAGCTCGATTATTTACTTCAATTATTGTGGTGTTCATTTCCTATTTTTCCAGTAGCATCTAGAGGCTGTAATCTGAGTCAACAACCTCTTCATTTAAATATTGTTTGTACAGGTAGATTCCTGTGGAAATATTGCAAGCACTTGGCACTGCTGTGGTTAAAGCAGAGCCATTTATCAGCTAAAATGCACTCACTGGTCTTTTGCATGCTCTTATTGCAAATACTAGGTAAAACAAGTAAACTGAAAATAATTTATATGAACACATTTTATTTTGTGCATGCAACAGACACAGAGCCAGGCTATGGGTGAATATCATCCTTGAGCACTCTGGGCTGCCCTCTCAGCTGCCCTTGCTCTGAGCAGAAACTTTGGCTTAGGATCTCCTGAGGTCTCTTCCAACCAGGGTAATTTTATGGGCAGTCACTGCTATTGAGAGAAATTTCCATAACTCCTGGGAAATCACCTACAGGTGGTTTTTTATCCAGACCTCCTGTTCGATTTTTAGGGTAATTTTGTTATGCATCACTGAAAACTGCTACAAATCAGCTGTCTCAAGGGTGAACATTTGCCCAGACAGTTCAAGAAGCTGATTAATTAAAAAAAACCTTAATTGCATGACAGGCAAACATTACTTTCCAAAAGGCTTAGTAAGGCACACCTTTCCCTATGGGCCTGGGTTTGGTGTTCACTTATCAGTATATGTTGTAAAAAACAACATTTGTCAGCTGGATGGTATCTAAAAATAATTTTTAAAACAGTTATTCTGATTTTTTCCTCTGAAATTTTGCATGTTTCTTTTTGCCTAACTTCCATCCATCCATCCACCCACCCATCCATCCATCCATCCATCCTGTGTGATATCTTTGGGCTCAAGTTTGAGTGAAGCAGTCAGCAGCAAAATCCTGTACTCCAAGCAGGGCTTGCCTCATCCCTACACACAGTGAGTCCTTCAGGGGTATAAATATTGAATTAAGGAGCACCAGGACACAGGAAGTCTGGGGTTTGCTCTGTAAGGACAGCTTCAAAATCGTATGGCTGGAAAACTGCTCCTCTCCTCCTAATTTGATAATATATGACCCAAAGAAACTTATGGACTATATTTTAGCCTTTGCACTCTTTCTCCTCCTGGTTTCTGATATCCTGGAGATGTTTCTCTGCCCTGTGGTTTATTAATGTGACAAACCAGAAAACTGGCATTAATTATGTACATAGCATCCCTTATTGCTGGCTTAGTGGGACTCATTTCCCATTGCCTTTTGCCACACAGAAGGGAGAGGAAAGAAAGAAGGAAGGAAATAAAGAAGGCTGCAAATCAGTTTATAGCTGGAGATTTCTTGATTGCAATCACTTTTTTCCCCCCTAAACTCTTGGAAATCCTGATTGCTGCTGTAAGTACTCAAACAAAGGAAACAGTAAGTTTGAATTACATCCTTATGTATTGTCCTATCCAGCTGTGATGTTTTTGAGTGAAGAAAACTATTTACTTTTATTCATTATAATCACTATAATTTAGTCCTGTTACCTTGTTGTGTTGCCAAAAAATGGTTATAATAAGAGTAAACGTGATCCTAAAATTCTTCAGTATAACCATTTTTTATCTTCCTTCCCAATCAAGTGACTGATTTAAATCACATTGCTTTTGAAAACAACCTTCACATCTTTGGCTTTAATTTCAAGACGACAAACTTGGGCATCCATTTGTAAATGCCTCAGTTCTTGCTCCTGAGATGTGACATCCACTGAGCTGCCACACAGCCATAAAGGGGTTAGGGAAGCATTCCCTGCTCCGTGAGGCATCCAGAGCTGGCACCAGAGCTGCATAATCAAAAGGGAATTATCCTTCCCTGCCTGTCTTGGTTCAGCTTGAAAGCTGTGCTCCCATTCCATCTGAATCCACTTGCATCTTCCATCTCCTGAAATCCTATCTGGCAAAGCCTATCTGGTTCTCATTGTAGGATCCAGTCACAGAGGTAGAGGACAAATCTGTTTTGAGGACAATTTGAGGACAATGTTTTGAGGACAAATAGAGCATATTTAAACTGTCTCTGAAAATGACTGATTTAACCATGTCCTTAAAGGATATAGTGATGAAGTAGCATCTTCTTCCCTGCTCTAATACAAAACTATCTTTAGTTGGCAGACTTTTTCTACTTCTAGACCTATTTTCTTGAGAACAGAGCTGATGATTATTATTAGTTGTCCCAGCCCACAGCAGGGAGCTGGAACTAGATGATCTTTATGGTCCCTTGAAACCCAAGCCAAGCTATGATTCTGTGATTCTATCCATGGTCTATCTGTGTAGGATGTGTCACCATCCTCATATGACATATTTCTAAAATTAAAAAAATCCTTCCCCCCCCATTTCCATGTTAGTGATGACTCAGCCATTATTTGCAAACTGAACCACCCTCCAGGCTTCAAATGTACCCAGCCTCCAGCATGAGGAGCACAAATGAGCAGTCCTGTGGAATCCTTCTCAAAGTACCATGACATTTCCCTCTGATCACCCCGTGATGCAGAATGGGCACAACTCCTGCGTGCCCCCAAATGATTTCCACTGACCCACTAAATCAAATCACATGCAAGGGTGAGGCACGGCCACAACATGACACAATCCACTAGCAAAGTGGTTTTTTTGAAAAGAGAGCTTTCCAAAATGTTTGTGAGAGCAGTCCCATTGAGACTGTTCTGGCACGCTTACAGCATCCCTGGGCAGCTTTTGTTTTGTGCCCACATTGTGATAAACATCAGCTCATCCACCTGAACGTTCTTGAACAAAACACTGAGATTTCAGCAACAAACTGCTCAGCCTTCCATTTGTGTCAATGTCCAAATTATTTCTCCCCAGTTTTTCCAACTCTGCTGTACAATGCTGCAAGTAATTCTGCTCGTATCAAAGGGCTCCAATGGAACCACTTTAGGAATAAGTGTATATGGTCATTGTTTATTTAGCATTGTTTATTCTGTGTACTTATTGGAACCATTTTTCTTGTATTTCTGAAACAAGGCATTATGTTGACTTGGATTTTCAGAGCAGTGTTAAATTGATGGTTTTTGAGTCTCCTATAGTTGGGAAAAAAATGAGAAAATGTGAACCTTTGCCCCTTGAAAGATAGAACATGATTAAGCCAATGCAGTTTGGTGTTACATTGCAATCTGATATAATGATATGCCAGCATTGCCCTGGTGAACCTGACACAGAACGGTGTCTAATGCAATGTGAATTTCCCTCAGCAGAGGAAATGTTAAACAAATGGACAACAAAATCTACCAATGACTTGAGCATGGCAAATGAGCAAAGTGATTGTGTTCCACACACTCCACAGAAAAGGAGGCAAGATTAAAAAATTAGACATGCCCATTGAAAAACATTTGGGGTTATTCAGTAATGTGGGGGTGGCTCTGGAGCCTGTTGTACCATTTTAAATGGGACTTTGGTTGCCTCTAAACCCCATTTCTTTGGATATTTCACTGTCATGTTCTGGCTCTTCTGGCCAGTTCAGCCTCAGGGCCTCAGGACTGCTCATAAAAAGTCAGAACAATCCATCCAGCACACCCAGACCTCGCACGGAAAATGTACAAACATTTAACCTGTCCTTGCATAAAAGGAGTCTCTGAAATTGCTTCCTTCTCTTTGAAAACTGTGATTGGAGTTCACTGCTGTCTTTTCAAAATGACACTCAGCACCTTTCATGCCATTCATGCCATGGTGGCTGAAGAGCTCAGCATGAAAGCAGGAGGCTCAGCTCCCTGCCTTTTTCATTCTGAGAGGGTTTCAGCCCACTTATTTCACCTTGCAGAAGAGAAATTTCATCTTTTTAAACTCTGGGCCGCTCTGGGTACTTTGTACTTCACTTCTTAATGCTGCTATTTGATCCATGTGTACAGGAGAGAAAAATGACATAAACATGTCTCTGTAGCCTGGTGCTTCAGCATGGGGAGGTCTCTGGTTTTCAGTTGCTTCCTGGGACAGTTCCTGTAATTTAACACTCACAGAATGTGCTTAAGCTGCCCAGGTAAGATGGAGAGAATGCAGAATTACCTTATTCTCTTATATGTCAGCAAAAAATGGCAGTGACCTGTTTTTATTATTATGGGGTTATTTATTTTTATTATGGGGTTTCTTGGTCCCCTGATTTGTTCTTTGGCTGGAAAGAGTAGCAGCTTCTAAACAGCACAATGGCAAATACCTCACTTAAACTATTCCTTCACAATCCCGTAAATGATCCCTGTGTGTCAGGGGCTGAATATTTTCTCATTCTCTTGGAAGAGATGAAGGCTCTCAGGCTGAGGATGGATTTCAGCTCACAGCTCACAGATGAAAGTACCATTCCCTAAGTCACTGTATTGTAAGGCAGAGACCACAGCTGTGTCTGTCCTTGGGTGTCCTGTGAAGGTGTTTGCTATCTGGGACTCCTTCACATCCCTTCACTCTATTTCAGCTTAAATCAAAGACAGATGTTAAAATTCTTGTTACAGGACAGGTGGATCTGTACCAGGACAAGCATTTTTGAGATGCTTTTAGGCACTTAATGGATTTTATGAATCATAACTTATGAGCTGTTTTCTTTAATTTTACACAGATTCTGAGCTTCTATCCTTTTTAAGGACCTTCTCTCCATCATCTGCATCAGGAATCAGCAGCAGCAGCATCTCTGCTCCTGTGCCAGTCACTGAATATTGGATGTGGGCTTTGCCACAAGGCAGCAGTGAGCAATTAGCTGGAATGCCTGGAGTGGAGAGGGCTTCAATGCCATCCCTGTGGTGTGCCTGTGATTTTCCTCCTCCTGTGCATATTTAACACTCACAGATTTTCTTTTTATCTCTAAGTCACATCAAGCTCCTACTGATGCATCTGGCTTTAAATACCTGTAAAAGAGTATTTTATTTTGCCTTTTGCATTCTGACAGCTGCCATAGGGGGTATATTATTTCTTCTTGAATACACTTGTTCTTTTACCTTGTATACCCCAGAACTGTTAAAAATTAGCAGATCAGAAGTGTTGTTTTTATTTGGATAATCTTAATACTGTACAAGTATCAGATTTTGTCTGACCTCAATTCCTCCCCATCTTGCATTACATAACCTGGCAGCTCAGACTTCTGATTAGGTTTAGTAATTTCTACAAATGTGTCAGAACATACATGTTACAATCATTTGACAAACATAAGTGTAACAGGTGAACCCACAGGAAAATTATTCTCAAAATTGAAATGGTTTCCATTTTGCTTTGTAGAATAAATTCATCCCTTTTTTTTTGGCTTCTCACCTCCTCAAGTGTTTGCAGTGCCATGAATTTTGATGTAATAAAAAATCCTTGTATTTGCACTAAAAATATTTGCATTAAAAATATAGGCCACATTGCAAAAGTCAATAATTTCAAAGTGTATTTTTTTTTCCCCTCAGAAGAGTTTGTAGGTTTGTTTTAAACCAACCATTTTCTGACAAAGATGTTATATCCACAAAGAAATATAAAAGGATACAAACCCAGTCTGGTTTAAAGCTTTTGGGATATCTAAGCTTCTCTTAACATTTTGGAACATCATTTTTTTAGGAGGGAGAGTCAGTCTGGGGTTTTTTGCTGTTTTTCTTTTTTTCTCTGTGCTTTATTTCGGCTGGTTTTGGCCCTATATTTCCTCTCCTATATGAGAGGGCTCATCGTGCTGGGCAGAAGTGATAACAGGCTGCTGGGCATTGGACAGGCTCAGGGGAAACTGAGAAAAAAGAAAGTTCTTGATGTATGTGAGGTTTTACCCAGGCTTTTAAATTTTTTTTTAATTTTATTTTTTTTATTTTTGTTCTGTGGAGAGGAGCTTTCAGATGTGAAAAACTAGCAGCTATCCAAAAACATGTAGCTGTGTCCCTCTGGAAACAGGGAACTGCTGATTGCTACAAATCTGTTTAAGGCTGGAAAATCTGCAGCTGGCAGAGGCAGGGCTGGGGCTCCCAGGGCTGCCCCCAAGGCTCAGCATTCACGGACAGAGCCAGGCAGGGACCAAGGGAGCACACCCAGGTGTCACTCAGCCCCTCTCCCTCACTGTGCTTTAACCTGGAGATCAGCCCCCTAAAATCAGCCACATCACAGATGGAGACACAGGAATGAGGGACTGAAGAAAAGTGGCAAAAATTACATATTGCACCCGAAGGGAGCTTGACACGACACGAAGACAAACCGCCAATAAATCCATGTCAGCTCAAATTTGTTTGTACAACCACACAAAAGCCCATTTTTCATGAGTTCCCATCCCCCAGCTCTCCAAACAGTGCAAGGTTAAAGCATGGAGGGGTTGGTGGAGATGAACAGCTTTCAGCTGCTGGTGGGCGAGCTGCAGCCCAGAGACCCCATGAGGAGGTGATGTGAGGATAAACCAAGGAGAGGATAATGAAGCAAAAGGGACTGACCACAGGATGTTAATGTGAGCTGCTGCCATGGGGAGTGCTCCAGACTGCCCGTTCCTGGGGCTGTCCTCACCAGTGACTCTGAGGATTTGGTGAGAAAAAAGCCCTTTTTAAAATTTACTGCCCTCGCTCTTGAGTGTAAAATGCTTGGAGTTTCAATGAATCAAAGGCAAAGAATTCAGCTTATCCCAGACATGGAGATCTCAATCCTTCAGAGAGATGAAAAAGCACTAATGCTGAGTGGCTGTGTGCACTTCCAGTAATTACTAAAGAATAAAGTCTGATATCAGTGGTATAGAAATGTTAGGGTATGTAAAGCTTGCATTGAATGAAGGGAATTTCAGGGAGAGAAGGATGTGCATTCATGGCTTCATTTTCATTTGAAAAGTATTACTACTGGTAATGTAAATATGCTGTCTCTTCATTAAATAAAATAAAAAACGTGCCATTTCCCTGGAAAGCCTTAACAAACCCCCACTTTTCCCTGCCAAGCCTGGCCATTCTCCATTTCTACAATTCTGAGTTTAAATTGGGGAACTTGGATTCTGGATTCTTTTTCTTGCCTTATAATGAAAACACTTCTATGTTTCCTTGACTGAATCATTAAATCTGTAAAAATCTAGAAAAAACCTCCTGGCTCTGGATGCCATGAGACACCAAGAAGCCTGCCAGTTTCCAAAGGTGCTCAGTGCCAACAAACTGATTGAAATCAGTGAAGCCTGAAGATATTCATAACCCAGTAAAGACAACGTGTGCCCAAAACCTGAGGCAGTCATAGATAGCAGGGACATGTGAAAAAGGATTCCTGCACACGCAATGCACCCTCGAGTAGAAGTGAACCAGGAGAGGTTTAGATTGGATACTGGGGAGCATTTCTTCACAGAAACAGCTTTTAAGCCCTGGCACAGCTGCCCAAGGGAGTGCTGGAGTTCCCATTCCTGGAGGGATTTAAAAGCCATGTGGATGTGGCACTTGGGGACAGGGGTTAGGGCTGGCCTTAGCAGTGCTGGGGGGGTTGAACTGGATGCTCCTCGAGGGTTTTCCCAACCTAAATGACTCCGTGATTCTACAAAGGGGAAAGGGCTGAATCGGAAGATGGATGATTAATTCAGTGTCCACCCAAAATGTCATCAATATTGTGGGTATCTTTTCATTACTGCAAATACTTGGCACTCTGGCAAGCTCCTTTCAAGCACTTTTAATTCTCTTTGCATCCTCTGGATCTGAGGATCATCACCTTCTGCATGGAGAATCAAGGATTTAAAAGGTGAGACCATGAGCCAGAAATAGATTTGGGCTGTCTGACATCTGCCTCCCTCGTGGGACTGGAACAATAGATTAGCATCAGGGAGGGATTCCTTGCTGCCGCTTTATTTGTGCTTCTGCAGAGGTTTTTCTTCTGTCTCCCTGTCATTCAGCAGTGCTCAGGCATAAATTCCTCTCTCTGCCATTGCCAAGAGAGGAGCCTCCCGACACTTGGAGGTGTGAAAGTGGTGAGTGCAGTTTGTTTGAGTGCATGGCAGTAGGCCAGGCAGCTGGGTGGTTTGGCTGGAGTCAGCAGCTGCCAAACACACAGGGTGAGATGTCTTGGGAGAAAAAAAGCTCTGAATCCTTCCCGTGTCGGGCTGACCCTGTTGGCTAAAGGTGGAAGGTATCCCTGCCCATGGCAGGGGTTTGGAACAAAATGATATTTAAGGTCCATTCTGTGGGTCTGTGATTGAAGATTAAATTTTAAATCGTCCTTCCCCACCCCCAACACACACAGATGCAGATCAAAATTGAGAACTTTTCCACTACTGTTTGTTGCAAGAAAGAGAAGTCCCGTAGCAGGATGGAATTTCATTCTTTAATTCCTCTGATAGTTAGATTTAGTCATTCCCTTAGGATGCCAGTGATGTTTCCTGAAGATGCCTATGGCATTTTCAGGCATTAAAGAGTTTCTTATTTTCTCTTCTTCACATTACAAGGAGAAGTACAGAATATGTCCAGAATGCCATAAAATCTCAGTGATTTCAATTTTTTTTAAAAAAAGACTTGTAACAAAAATAGCGATTAAAAAACTCACAAAACTACAAAAAGAAAACCTGCAATGAAACAACAAAAAAAGGCAGAAAGCAGGTCTCCTGAATGAGTTACAACTTTCAAAATGCCCAAAAGTGAGAGGGGAAATGAGTCACCCCAAGGTCACACAAAAGCTTGGGAGCAACAGTGGTGAAAGAATGCAAAAATCCCAGTTTGTTGCCTTAGAGAGAGGGACCTCCAGCTTTCCTGGGAATCTCTGGGAGCAGCTGGGGAATGAAAGTGACTGTCCCTGCCTGTTTCCTTGGAGATGGAGAGCAATGTTGGCAGCAGCAAGCAAGAGGGAAGTTTTCTCCTTGTAAAGGGAGCCAGGTATCATCCTGCCCTCAGCCTGGTCATGGATCCATGTGAGCCAAAAACCTGGAGTGCACAAAAAGATCTTCTTTCGACTGAATGTGTGGGACATGGGGATGGGGAAGAGGTTATTTCAGAGCAGGACGTAGGGAATCTAAATCTAAAGCTGATTCTTCCCTCAAAGCCTGCACTTTCAAGCTGCAGGGAGTGAGGTACGTTGAATATTCTGGAGCCTGGAAAAGACAGGAGTTTGCCAAGTTACATAATGCAGTTGGATTTTCTTGCTCTGACTATTCACCTGGATCAAATCTGCCACCAGCTTGCTCGTACAGAAGTCAGCAGCTGGTTCCTGTACTGGCCTGGGACACGTTCTGTTCATAAGGTACATTTTCCAGTGGAAAACTTACCAGAGAACTCAGAGGAAAAACATCCTTCTACACATTATATATGTAGAGCTATACTAGAGCTAAAAATACTCCTTCTCATGCACCTCCATGTAGTTTCGTGACTTTTGGCATTATGTGCAAGTGTCTGTGCTTGTTACAGGGTGTTTTGTGGAGGAGTTTGTGTCTGCTGACGTGAGCAGGGACAGGGACAGGGAGGGATGTGAGACTCTGCTGGGAGGGGGAATTGTCACCAGGGACCTGCTGGGACCTGGGCTCTGAGCACAGCCACCTCTGCCAGGACTCCCCTCTGGAGAGATTCTCCCCCAGCTGCAGGGTGCTGTGGCCATGCAGTCAGAAAACAGGCAGCTTGTACAGAGCACTGCCTGACAGATTCGTGTTGTGTTGTGTGTTGGTATCGCTTTGCACTAAGCCAGCTCGGATTTATGGCTCAGCCTGAGAGCAACCTCCCAGTTTATCTGAGCTGTCAGGTAACAGGACCCATCTGTTTCACAGGCAGCACCTTTTAGCTCTTTAATTTTGATCTATTACTTATTTATCTATTTCCTTTATCATAGAATCATATAATTTTAAGGAACGATAAAATGGTTGAATTGGAAGGGGCCACAAAGCTCACCTCATTCCAGCTCCCTACCACAGGCACAGACACCTTCCACTAGCCAAAGTCACTCCAAGCTTTGTCCAGCCTGGCCTTGGACACTTCCAGGGATCCAGGGACAGCCCCAGCTTCTCTGGGCACCCTGTGCCAGGGCCTGACCACCATCACAGGGAAAGGATTTTCTCCTAGTATCCCACCTAACTCCACCCTCTGGTGATTTGAAGCCATTCCCCCTTGTCCAGTCCCTCCATCCCTTGTCCCAAGTCCCTCTCCAACTCTCTTGGACCCTGTTTAGGTACTGCAAGACCAAATTAATTATTTTATATGAATTTTCATTTGCAAGAATAGATGTTTGCGTAGTCATTATTTTGGCAGGCTGGTCTAATGCTTCTCTGGTGTGAAATATTCATGCTTTGAAATGCTGGAAATCTGTGACTTCTCCACCTTCCCACTACCTCCACAACTCAATTTCTTTCAGTCACCTCAGCTGTAGCAGTAACACTATTCTAACATCTTTGCATTGAAGTCAAAGTCATTACTCATGCTTGCAGGCAGTCATAACAACCCCAAAGAATCATTGTTGTAGATCAAAGGGCAAATGAATTTATGACAGCCAATTAAGGCACAATTAATAATTAAATGCTGATGTGAATACTTAACACGAATATTGTTTTTTCTAGCAAGAATGCTGGCATCTGACTCCACATCTCAGTGGAGTCTGTGGCTAAGTATTAAATAACACAGCACACCAACAGAGTGGTGTCACTCCAACAGAGTTAATGAAATATTACCCTGGAATCTGGTCCTTGTTGCTCAGCTTTCAATTAAAGTGCAGGGATTTTAAGAGAATACATTAGATGTGAAAAATAAGTAACATATTTTTGCCTTGCTTTCAGTTTTGCTGCAGGCCCTGTCTCAGCAGAGATCTCTCTGCTGAGCCTCTTGATGAAGGTTTGGCATAAACTTGACAAAGGGTCATAAATAAAACAAAGAAAGACAAAAGAGGCCAAGTAGGAAGCTGCAATATGGTTAGACTTCCCTTCCTCGAATGTTTAAGTGAGGAAGGCAGACCTGCCCCATCCCTGGAAGTGTCCAGGTTGGATGGGGCTTGGAGCAAGCTGGGATGGAAGTGGAAGGTGGATGGGAAAAGATGACCTTTAAAGTCCCTTCCTATCCAAACTGTTCTGTGATACATCCAAGACAGAAGGTGCAGGTGGGTTTCTGGCTCTCACAGGAGGAGGATGGACATAAACTGGGTTATAAAGCTCAGCAAAGCTCCCGCAGCCCCAAAGGGAAACGTGAACATCCCTGCTGCTGTAGTTGAGTCCCTGGATGGGGATTTGGGCAACATCCTCTACCTGAACAGGCACCCACCAAAGCCACTGCACAGCTGGACAGGGCAGAGAAAATCCAGCAAAGGCTTCATGGGTCAAGATAAGCACAGAGAGAGATCCCCCCACCAAATACCATCACAGGGATAGCAAATTCAATTTCTGCACTGACCTGGGGGCTGCTGGGCTGTTCCTGCTGCAATTGGCTCCATGGCAGAAGCTAACAGCAGATTCCCACCGAAGCCAGCCCTGTATCCCACTCACCACCAAAACCTGGCCCTGCAAAGCCAATCCAGTAGGGAAACATCTACCAGGGACAGGGGTTTGGTTGTTTATTCTCCCCCAAAGCCTAACAGTTCAGAGGATCTGCAGTTATTTTATTATTCCTCTCTGGCCCCATTATTTTTTTAAAAGCTTCCTCCTTAAAATTTTTTAAAATAACAATTTCTCTACATGCAAGCAGTATGAAAACATGGTTTCCTACCTCAACCCATGTGGTTAGAAAGCTCTTATTTAAAATGCTTTCTCTCACCCCACCTCCTTCCTGTACAAAACCAACCCAAACAAATGAGGGATTTTTTTTTTTTTTTAACTTGGCAGCAGTTTTTAGAGCTCCCACTGTCATTTCTTTAAGATCTTCAACTTGTTTGTTTAAATGTTCATGTCTTTAGGCCTTTCTTCCTGCTTTTATTGCCGGAAACCATGAGAGCTGCTATTTGTTCCAGAAAATAGATTTATTATTTCTTCTTTACCCCAACTATGACTTTCCTCCCATTTAACGTAAAAAACTCAATTTACTCTTCCAATATACATTTTATCTCCTGTGACTTAGAGCCCCAAGCTGTGAAACAGCACATCTTTGGTGGGTTGTGACAATTGAAAATCAAGAGTAGAAGGCACTCTATAAAATTTAGGTGATGCATGCCCCAAACAGCTGCAATCTCATCAGTTCCAGGGTATGGCCTGATGATGGGAAGCAAAATACCATAACAAAATATAAAATATAAAAACAAGGATAAATATGCATTTTGCATTACACCCTATCAAACCTTGTCAGAAGGGAGCCGGCTGGGGAATTTGCAGATGATAGCAGTTATGTGGTGGGTATCTGAAATTTTAATGAGGGTTTCTCAGCTTTGGGGGATGCATTTTCTGGAAGCACGGGGGGGGTGGGTTTTTGGGAGCCCGGATGGGGAGTGTGAGAGAGGTCAGCCCTGCCACTGCCTGAGGCTGAAGGGGCAGGTGCCACTGTGCCAAAAGTGACACCTCTGGTTAGCAGGGAGCAGAGGGTGTGCACAGAGTGGCTGGGGGAACGGGCACCTTTGCTCAGAGATGTGCACAAGACCTGAGATCATTTGCCCAAATGAAAACTTTGGCCCAAGGAGTATATTTATTTAGTGAAAAAATACTCCCATCAAAAGCAGTTTTTCTCCGTTTCCCCCAAGAAAATGCTCAATATAGAATAATGACAGAAAAATCCAGCAGGCTCTGAGAAGGTCTGAGAATGCCCAAGATTACTTCTTTCTGTATCATTTCAATAGACAAGGAGGAGAAATTTGAACCCAGCCTCCCCACACCTCACAGTAGAGCTCTAGACACCAGACTCCGTGTGTTCTAAAGCAGGGGGTACTTTTGTATTTGTCACCAAAAATGCATTTACAAAGCTTCCTTTCTGTTCTACATCAGCCTGGAAAATACATTTTGAAACCTAAATTTACCACTAAACACAATTCTGGACTTCTTGCTATTCTGCTTCAGAGATCAGCATCTAAAATGGTGCAATGGTCTTTTGATTACCTTCAGAGTCCTGGTTCATCTGTATATGTAAAAAGGTAATTCAGGTCATTCAGTTGTAAATAGAAAGATGATTTCTGGCAGGCACTGAAATGCATGTGGGAATTTATTTATTTTCCACACTGAAAGAAGTTCTTCCTGCTAAGCAGTTCTGCCCTGAACACAGTCACAGCTAGTGGCTGCCAACCACACTGTTCTTTTGAGATACAGAAGCACTACAATAAAGAGGAATACAAAGAAGGATTGGTGATAAGAAAACCTGGGTAAAAAAAAAAGGCTTCTGTGCTGATTGCATCTAAAGATTTCTAAATTTAAAGAGAAACTGTTAAAAACTCACCATAAAAGAAATTCTGCTTCTAATGAAAGCTTAGTGGGGCACAACCACTTGGACAAGGAGCATATGGCAGATAATCTGAAATATTTCAGGATGCCTATGAGTGTGTAGTACTACAGATTGTGATATCAGAGTATTGGAAGTTACACTGGCTCGTGTATTTTCCTCGTGAATTTTCTTTTTTGCATGAATTATTTTAAGATAAAACCTCATCTCAAAGGAATAAACTTATTTTTTCCACCTGTTGGTTCTGGGGCAGCCTGGGCACTGTTATAATTTAACAGGGATGTGAGTGTCTTCCATGGCAAGAGGGGATCACTGTGAGAAGGAAATTGATAGAACATGAGGATGGATAAATTGGGCCTCTGCAGGAGCATTTCAGGGAGACATCCTGGTTTGTCAGAATTTTCTCCACACATTGAACAGCAAAAAGGACGAATTGAACATCTTTGCCACCTGTCACAGATGTAGATAACTAGACATGAGGCAGCAGGAACTTAAGCAGAGATGTGAACAAAGAAAAAAAATAAAATTATTCAGTCCAATCCATGACTCCAGACTCACCAGGATCTTCCCCATAAATAACAATGAGGTTGTTTTCATTTCTTTTTCTGGAGTTTGACTCCACTCCCACAGGCCTGTGTGTGCATTTCCCACAGTGTCTTAGTGGAAAAAAATCTGCTTTTAATGGGCAGCAAACTGGTACATCCCAGCAGCCCCAGATGCAATCATTTCAAGCTACTCAGTGAGGAGACAGTGATAGAAGGAACAGAATTCAGCCACTGCCATCCAGGAGAGCAGTGATACCTCAGTAGTGTCTGAATAGGATGAGGAAGAGGAGGATCTGTGTCTTCTTCTTTCTTTTTGTCAATTGATTTTCACTAGAAAAATATTGTATTCATATTCTATTTGCCTTTCCTGCACCCAAAGCACACGTGGCTGAGGGTAACTGTCTGTCTCATATTTGCTGTTATAAAATTTATAAGTGACTGTACTATTTCAGCATTTGCTGCCTCTGCATTTTGATCCCTGAACCTGAGGAAGTTAGGACCATACGGCTGAAAATATCAGCAACTGCTGTTGATTTTTCTCCCTCTAAAAGATGTTTTAAGCCTCATAACAGGCCACATGCAGCAGGCAAATACTGTTTCAAGAGCCTGGCTCAGACAACCATTCAGTACTATCCTATAATTGAATCCCTATCTTAAAAGTAAATAAAACTACATTGAGTCTGGGGAGAAGGAGGAAGAGCTTAAGAAGAATTTTAAAGCTGTTTCTTCTTTGAAGTGGTTTTATTGCAAATCATCTCATGGTGTAAAACTCAGCATTAAAACTCATGTCTTCTCAGATCACCAGTGTGGAGTTCAGCCAGACTTTGTGGAATCAAAAGGCAGACTTTGTACTTCACTGAAATACTGCCACAAGATGGGAAGCTTCATAATCTGGGGATGGTATCAGCTTATCTTCTCAGGTGAGGCTGCACAAGTGGTTTGGCAAATCACTAAATTTGGAGTGATCTGCATCCTCTTAGCACGTGCTGGTTCCTATCATGGACTGGCTTTGGAGAAGCTGCTGCACCAGAGGACTGCTGTAACTCTACCATGAAAATACTCCAAACATACACATGGTGGGCCCAATATTTCACCCCATGGATCTGTTCTTACTTAGCAATGAAGCAGTGGCCGCAGAGCATCCCAGAAAGCCCCAGCTGCAGAGGAACTGTGGAAAAATGGTCTTTCCATTAGCAAGGCCACCTTTAGAGGGCTGGTGACAGTGCCAGGACCTGAGTGCTGAAATCCTGAATGCCATTTCCTCTTCCGAGCAAATACAATGAATCCTCGCTGATTCTTCATCAAAAGTGGAGAATTAATTGGATTTCTCTGCTCGTTCCTAGCAGGATGATGGTTTGCAATTGTCCTGTAGCTGCATGCCTGACTGCAGCTCTGCTTTATCTCACACTCTGTGATTATGAAAACTGGCTGTACAGTGAATCATGCTGTGATTTACTTTGAAGAGGTCAGCTTAAAAAAATTCCCTGAGAGGAATTCTATTAGATGCAAACAGCACCAGGACAGAATTAAAATGCAGCCACAGTAGTCTTATATCCATTTCATCAATATCATTATATTCCTCCCACTGTTCCACCGTTATAAACTGATTGGAAGTGTTTTTTTGCTTTAAAGTGGATGGGTCAAAAGAAGTTGTCTACAATCACAAGGTCAACTGTGCTCCACCGAAAATTATAATAAATAACTGCAAAGCCTCAGTTACACTCCATGGTAAGTGGATAGAGGGTGTAAGGGAGGGCAGATGTGGAAAGTATCATTTAGTAATCACTCAGCCCAGAGGTTTGCTGCATCTTTACCAAGGGGCATGAAATGCTGATGCCACTGGATAATGAAATAACCATTTCCCTCTTCATCTGAGCCAGATCTTCCTAAAGCCTGTGTCTGTGCATGTCCTTCTTGGCTAAATAGAGGAAATCATTAGTACTAACGTAACACAGAGTGCAGAATTAGTGTTCAGTGCTCCACTGGCACCCAGTTTCTTCAATCTCCTTCTGCTTGAGGACAAGACCCTGCAGTAGAACCCTTGCATCAATCCTGTAGGGTCTGTGCAGGCTGTGAGGTCTTGTAGAGAAAGAAATCCCTCCCTGGGAGGGTGGGCAGGCCCTGGCACAGGGTGCCCAGAGAAGCTGTGGCTGCCCCTGGATCCCTGGAAGTGTCCAAGGCCAGGATGGACATTGGGGTTTGGAGTGACCTGGGACAGTGGAAGGTGTCCCTGCCCATGGCAGGGGATAGAACTGGGTGATCTTAGGGGTCCCTTCCAACCCAAAACCAATATTCTATGTATATTTGTGTTTAATTTCAGTATACTAGAGAAATCCCTCTCTCATGCCCAGAGTAGCCAGGAAAGATTATTATTTTTCTGTGCTACCTAATAGGAAAGGAATAAAGGATGCAAAAAACAGTTCAGCAGATTTGTCAGTAAATTTGCTGTTCTGTATCAGGAATGGATGCCTTTTACCAATCTACACACTCTCTCAACAACACAATTTCTTTTATTATTATTATTAAGGACACTGCAGAGCTATTGAATAACAAAAACATCACCGCAGTTTTGCCTGGACTGCCATCTTTAATCACATCACTCCAAAATGGTTTATGCAAATCCAAGTTTGGCTTGGAGCATCCATTAATCTCTCCTTCCCAAGGTGGAGATGGACAGAGGAAATACAGCATTTCCTGGTGTGGCAGAACACTCTGGCAACCTGCCCATAGACACATCTGGCAGGAGGGCAGAATTAGGGAGTATTTTGAGGATTGGTGCATTTCTGCTCTGGAAGAAGCAGTGGTTTTTGCATTCAGTGAGTAAATGCTTCTCCACACGCAGGTATTTGAACATAGTTTCACACATACCTCACAGGATTGTACATAGTCCTGGGCCACCAACATGCAGGAAATACTTAGGTATCTACTCAAATGATAATAAAAAATAAAGAAGTTTGAAAAAAAATATAAAAATAATTGCATTTTCTGAATTCTTCCTGTTCCTGTTTCTTGAATTATCCATGTTACGACCTCTTCAGAAAACACTATTTGTATCTAGAGCTTAATATTTTCTATGGCTCATTAGCCAATATTTGGCTGTAATGATTTTGTATCCATAGAGCCAGTGGTGCTCAAAGACATCATGTTTTATGCCTAAAATCACTTTTTAGACACCTGTGAATCACAAAATTAGGTTTCTAATGAAGTTGTTATCAATTTCTACATTGATTTTCAAAATTCTGCTGCTACAGCTGTCTGTTAGAATGTGAACTGTTGAAAAGAAAATACCATAGTGATTTAAAAGCACTCAAAAATTAAAATATACATGCAATCTTTCCCTGATACTGGCCCAAGTTAGAATGAAGAGGCCCCAGCTCTCAATTTTTTCTTTTACAATGCCTAAGCCAATGCAATTCAAGGTATATGGTTAATTGATTTTAGCTTTGTTAAAACCTGTACTAAAATAACAGCTGTATGTCAGAAAGGCAGCACTAAAAGTCAGGGAAATATTGTCATTTGAATCCCTCTAAAGATATAATTGTATATCATCTGCATATAATTAGGAGCAGGTGCGTTCTCAGGCAACAAAGAGGTAACACTAAAAAATTCAGTAAAACAGAAGTCTGAGATACACAGAGTACTTCCAGAAGATAATTAATCATCCTGGGACACCATAAAGACAAATTAAATGGAGTATCTGATACATCACGTTGGGAAAGTTCATTGGTAAATTTTCCTGAATGACTTAAAAATTGTGAACTGCCAAGAACAGAGGTGATGGATCAGTAAAAGATGCTACAGGAAACTGGAAGTGGGGAGAGAATTTGCCCCTGTTAAAATGTAAACCCCAAAGGTCTGCACCTCATACCCTGGGAAGCAACCACAGGACGCCACTCCCTGGTACTGGCACCTGTTCCAGCTGTGGGAAGAAATTTGGGATTTATGCCTAAACAAAAAGATTCCAGCTGTTGCCATCACACTTGCCCTGACAGTTCCTTACCACTCTATTTCTTCTTTTCATTTTCCAGCTCATTGTTTCCTTTCTTGACCCAAAGTTCATTCATATAAAGGGGAATTTGTCCAGCAATGAGTTTGGATTATGTCATAATTTATCCATTCCTAAGAAAGGGAATCTAGACCTATCTGACTGCTGTAAAATTGGCATTCAGAAATATTAATTTAGACTCAGAATGGATGTTCAGTTCTTGTTTCTTACTGAACTCTGTAGAATCAGGAATTTGCTCAATGAGCAGCTGTTCTGCACCTATATTCTTACATACATAATATTATACTGTTGTTATTTTTCATCTCTTATTCATCATCCTCATATGAGACATCATTGATTTTTTTCTTTCTTTTTTTTTTTTTAGGAGAACCACAATTTCTCAAGAAATCTTATTTTTCTCTTTGCCCAGCATTTTTCATTCATTGGTTTTTCAAACAGGACAAAAAGCACACCAGTATTTTTTGGCTATTGTCTTCTTTGTTCTCCCCCATCTTTCTTTTCCCCATGGATTTTAGTAGATAACGGGGAAGGAAAATGAAAACCTGAACACGTTTTATTTGGTCATTAAACAAAACAAGAGTTCCAAATAAATTCTGACAATTTCTCTTTGAATCATCCCCGCTTTGATATTTCAGACATCTATTCAGAAAAAGGAAAAATACCCCTTAAATCTAAATAAATAGTGCATGAACACATCATGAGCTGAAATGGGTTCACTGAAATTATTATTGAAATATCCCAGACAAGAAATAAGCCTGCAAGAAATTCAGAGTGATTTGGAAATTATTTGAGAACAGGAAAAGAGCAGCCAAATATACAGGATAAATGATGAATTGTAATTAGAATGTGGGTCCCTGGTCATGCATAGAAAATTTCCCACTGATCTGATTTCACTGAAAATAGAGTTTGGTCCCTGTTAATGAAATCTCTCCTCAAGTCAATTGATTTTTAGTTCTTCTAAGGAAAATGTTTGGTTCAGTTCAGCAATAAAAACTGTCCCCATTACCTAAAAATCTTCATTAAAACAAAGCATTATTTCTGTAAAAAGTAAGACAAAAAGAGATGGTTCTACAGCACCTGTTGCTGTTTGACAAAAGTATTTGGATGTCTGGTAGCACAACACAGATGGGCATGACAGAGGCAAATGCCCCAAATAAATGCATATTGATGGATTTATTTCATTTAAATAGAAGTTTTGCACCAACATACTCAAACAGTCTGTATTTACAACAATCTCTTTCTCCATTAGTGCAGCAAACCAGCAGCAGAAGTGGATTTTTCAAGAAAATCCATATTTTTTTTGTACATGGCTTCATAGGTGGATCAGCTGCCGAAGCAGGTGATCTTCAGTGTGGCAATTGTAAAGAATTAGTAAAGAAAAGAAACTAACCAGAATGTACCAAAATGGCTCCAAAATTCTGATGTTTCCCTTCAAACTATCTAATTCAGTGGCATTTCCACCTTATTTGTCTCATTGCTCAGTCACTGTAAAGGTCACACAAGAGTTTTGGCAGGAATTTTGGGGTGCATGAGGGCAAATGGGACTCACGCTCACAGGTCTGAGAGGGGGAATACTGGAAATTGCTAATGTTAAATCTGACATTAAAAATTACTTTGGCTTCCTAATGGTGAGCAAATGGAAATTAAATGAGCAGAAACAAACCAAAGGAAAAGCTATTTGTTTGAAAGCAGTAAGTTACTTGTTTTCCAGCTTTAAAAAATTAAAGATTTGTTTTGTAGCAAATCAGAGATAGAATATTACCACAATTTTGGATCAAGGTATTAACAACTTGAAGATAAATTAATTGTCCAAATGTTATGAGATAATTATTGAGGCACAGAAATCATCCAGGCCATGGTCAGTCCAGGAAGCTGACACAGTTTAACCTGATGATATGCAGAGGTAAAGAGGCAGAACCCAGAACTGGGGTGCTTGGAGTTCTCACAAGAAACACAGAGGGTGGAAAAGTGCATTAATAACCTAAATTTTCTCTGAAAATTTTGGAGAGGCAAAAGATTGTGTGGCTAAAAGTGAAGTGCACTGAAGGAATATAGTGCAAAGCACAATACTGCAGAGCTCTGATGAGGGTGACAGACAGTCAGGCTTGTAGTAAATAAATGTTATTAGGCTGCCACAATTACAGCATCTTCCTGTTTTCAGGCTGGTTCAGCCATCTGGCATGGGCATCCAGATGAAAGTTATGCAATTATTAAAACAAGCTAAATTAAATTAACTTAAATTAATCACAGTGTTCGAAAATAACTGGCCAGAAGCATTGAATCACAGTTGTTTTGAACACGATGACCTATTTTTCTGTTTTTCCTGGGCTTTCTCTAATTATGAGATAACATGTTCTCTTTGAAACCAGTGGCAAAAGTCCAGCTGAGTGAAAAGAAAGATGTGCACAGGGTAATATCTCCCTTGCACACTGCCAGTGTGACATTCACAATAAACAACATGCACCTGATGAGGGGCACAGATGGGGATTTTTATTCCTCTATTTTGATACCATGTAGGATGTGAAGATATCACATTGCAGAAAATTGTTTATCACACTTTTTTTGGGAAGATCCAAAAGACTTTTTGATTCCCTTAAAGTTTGCATCTTTCAAAGGGTTCCTAGCTAGGTGATTTTTACTTAGATGATTCCAAGATGATTTATTTATTAGATGATTATTTATAAATGCATTATTTGCCACAGATTTTGGGAGGTTGTTACAAAGGCAGCCAATCTTTTGGTGACAATGTGCTTTTAAAACAGTGTAAAAATGAACTAATTGAAAATGGCTTGGCTTAAAGTGCTGAAGAAATTGGGAAGGTGTTCAACTAACAGCCTCCCAGAGCAGTGAGGGATAAGAGCAGTTGAGAAGGAGAATCCCAAGAAGGACAATCCTGAAGGATTTATTTCTGTATTTATCAAACCTGCTTGCTGGTACACGGAGGGAGAAGTCACATCTTGCCTGCTCCTTTTTTAGACTCAGCCTGGCTCCAGGTTTAGAGAGATGCTCATGTCCTGCTGGTCCAGCAGGTTGTGTTTTCCACACTTGAAGCTCCTGATATTTGCCTGAAACCCAGCCCTGAGGACAGAAGGAGAGCAGCTTCCACAGCTCAAGTTGTGAGCATCCCCAGCTTTCTCTTAAGTGCCCCCAAATGCCTTCCTGCATCCTAAAACCCAGTAAAAGCCACACAGCAAGGATGTGCAGACTCTACTACAGCACAGGCAGAAGTTCCAGCTGAGTTCTATTTGGCTTTCATCCTTCTCTTTTGCCCTTTTTCCCCAGTTACACTGGCTTTAGGCAAAGCCTTTTTCAGAAGTTCTTCCAGTCTGTACCTGCATCGCATAAGGAGCCAGTTCAAGCAGTTTAATGCACTGGATTGGAATCCCCACTGCAGAAAAGGTGTGCTGTTTATTTGGGTTTATGCTCCTGATGTGTTATCTCCCCACAGGCAGAACCACATCAAATGTCTTGAAAGGGATTTTGGGGGTATCAGGGAAAATCTGTATTAGATATTGACAAGTCTTTTGTTTAGAAGTATTCAGGCAGGAGGTGGAAATTGGTTCAAAGCAAATCGTGTCTTGTTAGTGGGGTCCATACTTCTCAGAATAAAGGACAGGGATATGCACAGGGAAGGTGGAAAGACCCTCATCTACCCAGATTTCTGAAAGGCCTTTGAGATGGTCCCACGTGACATCCTTCTGCCCAATTTGGAGAGCACCCAGACTGACGTATGGAGCTCTCAGTGGATAAAGAACTGGCTCGATGGACACGTCCAGAGAGGACTGTGGTCAGTGGCTCTGTGCCCAGGCGGAGGCCAGGAATGAAGGGTGTCCCTCAGAGCTCCACCCTGGGACCAGGACTCTTTATCAGGGACACAGAAAGTGGGATTGAGGGCACCCTTGGTGACTTCACAGGTGACACGAGGCTGAGGGGTACAGTTGGTGCAAGAAAAGAACATGGACATCCAGGGGAACCTGAAGCTTGGGAAGTGAGCTCAGGAGAACTTCACATCCAAGACAAGGGGCTGCACCTTGGTCAGAGTGATCCCAGTTCTGGGTTCTTCAGCACAAGAAAGTCTTGGACCTGTTAGAGAGGGTCCAGAGGAGGCCATGGAGATGTTCCAAGAGCTGGAGCCAGGCTGGGAGAGCTAGAGAAGAGAAGGATCCAGGGAGAGCTCAGAGCTCCTTCCAGAGCCTGAAGGGGCTCCAGGAGAGCTGAAGAGGGACTGGGGACAAGGGATGGAGGGACAGGACACAGGGAACGGCTTTGAACTGCCAGGGCAGGGCTGGATGGGATACTGGGAAGGAATTGTTCCCTGGGAGGGTGGTGAGCCCTGGCACAGGGTGCCCAGAGGAGCTGTGGCTGCCCCTGGATCCCTGGAAGTGTCCAAGGCCAGGTTGGACAAAGCTTGGAAGGTGGACTGCTCTGTGGAATGTGTCTCTGTCAATGGCAGGGGTTGGAACACCATGGTCTTTGAACTGTCCTTCCACTCAAACCATTCTGGAATTCTCTGGTCCTGTATTCTTCACTGGGAAGGTTTTTAGCTTTCTTAAATAGGAACTGTAAAAATGAAGTCAGTGGAAAGTTCTGTTTAAAAATCAAGCCGAAACTTGCTGTTCATCACCTACCTAACAAAATTAAAATGCAGTAGTGTAACAATTGTAGAGAAACCCAGCTGTGAAATATGTGACTTGGACCAGTATGAAGTAAAACGCTAGACAGAGGGGATTCTACAGCTGTAATTAGATTTCAAGCATAAGGAGCTGCAATTTTACAAATTTCTTCCCCTTCCAAATTGTAGAAAAACCCTTTGGAGTCAAGCTGATTATCAGCATACCAGTCTACAGAAATGAAAATGAATAAATTACTCGCCCAAAATGACAGAAGCCTTTACAATAGGAATCCTATCTCTAATGGTATTGTTATTACCATTATAATTGTTACAATAATTTTTCTTTTTCAATCTCATAAGTCTGACTATCATATGGGCATTTAATTCAGATTATCTTTCACTTAAATATCATTCTTCTTATGACTAGGCCTCAGCAGATTTGCCTAAAATATTTTAATTTAAAAGTTCTCCCTTTCTGAGCACGTGATTGATCCTTTAAGGTGCTGTGGTTATCTGTCAGGAAGAGGGATTAGGAGTCTGGAGGTGTGATCCTCCTTGGCCTTCTTGTTTGGGACTTGTGAACTTGAGCAAAGCACCATAAAAAACAACAACAACAAAAAGAAGCAATACATCGGCCCTCACATTTCTTCTTTGAGTCACTAAGTTTTGCAAAAGGAATGGACTAAATGTAAGCCTAACTCATTTTTTCCCCCACAAATAAGGTTTCAGATCTTCAGCTGGAAGTCCCTAGAAGTGCTAATTATTTTTATTCCAGCATCTCTGTATAAACAATCCTGCTGAACAATCAAACACTGCAGCCTTTTATATTTTTTTATCCAGTTTGCTCCACTAGGATTAAAGTTATTTTAAAATACACATGAAGGACAGCGGTTATTAGCAAAAGCCTTAGAGATTCCTTTTGACAGTGAGGAACAGAGGGTTAAAGTCAGCTATTTGGAAATGTCTGCCTAAAAAACACCCACCAGACACATGAATTGCCTGGGTGTGTGTGTACCAGGGATCATGGTGTTAGCCATCCACATTTGTCAGCTAATAAACCCCTGCACAAATACCTGATTTATATGCATACCTCGAGGTTTGCACACACGAAATGCGTGAAGGGCAAATCCCTGTGAACAATTGCATTTGCCTCACTTGGAAAATCTGGATCTCTCTGTATATTTTGAGAAAGAGCCTATCTTCCTCTTTCCTCCTGGGTGATTAATGCTGTAAGGACCAAGTTAGACAGGAAGCACAGGGAAAACAGGTGAACATTTAAAAGGGGGCAAGAGAGACAGGAGTTCCCGTCAGATGATTAATCAGACAAATGAGTTATTTGGAGAGAACTGTTTGCATGCAGCTGAGTTTTCTAAGATGTAATGAAGTAATTTCATTATGAAAATAATCAGCTGCTCTGAATTCTGATCATTAGATGCTGATGATATAATTGTGGTATAATGAAAAGCAGTCTGGTGATTATTCCATAGAGAAGTTTTCTGCAGATAATATTCAAATTTACTTTATTTTGGCATCTTTTCAAAGAAGCTGCAAGTACAATATAAACAGCTGGACGGTGAGGTAATGTTATTAGAACTTCTGAAAGAAGTCCCCTTTTTAAACTATAATCTTGAAAAAGTTCTTTGAGTTTATCTGCATAATGCCAGCTGAACTTGTGTTTTATGGCAGCTCATTAAATAACTTTGTTCTCTATTTCCATTGGGAGCCAGCAGTTGTTTGTTGGGTTTTTTCCTCCTTCTTAATAATTAATTAGAAACCATCCCAAAGCCATACAGAATCCATTCTCTTGCATCGTGAATTATATTTTACCACTTACTCTCTTCTGCTGATACACTATGATAAATGCAAACATCATTTGTGACAGGTGGCTGACATTTATGGCCCTTTGCAGGGTAAAACACCAGGCTGATCTTCCTTCAGGTGTAACTTCACTGCTGTTTGAAAGCCAGAACGGTGGATTTTCTCAAGTTAATCATCAATCTCCAAAGCAGGCACCTGGTATCTAAATTGGGATTGCCTTCACAATTTTATGACACAAGTCAACCCATTGGGTTTGATGGGACAAACAGGTCTATGCAGATATCTGCTTTTCTCCTGGACTACGTGCAAGTTGTGAGGAATTAATCTCCCGGCCAAATGAGAAGTCCAAGTTATTCTGCTGTCTTGTTAAAAGTTGTGTATTTTCCTATCACTACAGTATTTGAATGCAGCTTGAACAGTAAAATGTAGTTTTATGCTCTGCTGACTATATTGCTTGCAGGGAAATCTCTGGGCTACAACATGGGCTAATCTTTGACTGATAACAAGCTCTTTGTTTTCTACTCACAGTTTCTTCATTATCCTTCCCCAGACAAACATGTAACTGCAGCCCTGTTTGATGGGGAATAGTGGTGAGAAAGCTTGTTGAACACCATGCTACTCAGGAAAAACCATTAGTTTCCCTTTGCTGCAAACAAGCATTTCCAACCTCAGAATTTGCCAGCTGATTTAAATCCCCTCCCTGCCTTTCTATCCATGGCACACACGGCTGTTTCTTGAATTTGTTTTCTAATGCAAAGAGAAAACTTGCCAATTCAGTGTGGTGTGAAGCCAGCCAAGTCAAGTAGCAGGAATGGGTAGAGGGAGTGGAAAGGGAAATAGTAAATGCTGAACAGGGGATCCTGAGATCTTGACTTCAAATGTCCTCCTGCTGTATTGAAAATATGCTGAATACAATAATTCTTGAGTTGAGGTTATCTTGAGTTCTTAAAGAACATTTTCCTTGTAGTTACAGCCTTCATAGCCAAGCCTGCACTGTTTGGGAGGTCACTGTGCTCTCTGGGTCAGTTTGTGCTCGTTCCACTTAGACCTGTTGTAAAACCAGAGTAATCAAAAGTAATCAAATGGTTGTAGCTCTTAATGCACAAAAAATAGCTCCATCTTCTCTCCTTCCCAGGGCTTCAAAAAATACATTCACAGCTTCACTACCACACATGTGATTTGCTGAATCAAATAGAAAGGCTGGAATAAAATGCTCTGTTTCATTTGATAATGTTTTAAAGGGGGAAGTAGAAGCCCACACCTCTCATTGACTCTAATTAGAACAGCATGTAATTGGCAGGGCTGAAAGTAAAGCACTAAAAAGCCCACAGATGTCTTTTGTTGTCTCAGAAATCTAAAAGAAGCGGGGAAAAGGCAGGACCAGAACTTGAAAGAAATATGTACACTTTTGAAAGGTGCTTAGTTGCCTTATTCTAAATTGGTTTTATAAAACTTAAGCACCTGTACATTAAAGCTCTCTCTATATATGCATATTTCTTACCATTATTACTTAAGACAATAACTCCATTTTAGACCTTCAGAGCCAGAATTCCATTTCCTGCTTTAACTACTAAGTGTCACTGCCAGATGGAAAGAGGTAGAAAAAGCCAACAGGACAGAAATATATTGCTGTGCTCCAGCCTTTGCATTTCAGCCAGCACAGGGAACTTCCACAGAGTCCAAGTGCACTAAAGTCGGAGTTGGTATATCTTAGTCTATTGGCCTGTGGAGCTGATTGCTGACTTGCTTTTTCTGACTTTCCTGCTGCAAGGGTCTCCAAATGGCATTGTTACTCTAAAGTGCTGTAACGAGGAGTAACGACCGTGACTCCCTCCTCATTACATTTCTTTACGGGGAGCTGGATTTTTCATGTAACTGCAAGGTGAGTTTCTGAGATGTTGCTTTTTTCAGTGCTTTTTATTTTACTGCAGTAATCAAAGAGAAAAATCATTTCTTCGACATGTTATGTGAATCCAACAGAGAAATGCCGGAGGGAGACTTTGGGAATTGCTGGCTGTGTATTCTACTGGCAGCAGACAGGAAGGATCGGGATAATTCCTGCACTTTTGACGGGTTGTGCTATCTCCAGATATTGCTGAATCATTGAGGCCATAGAACTTCCACCTGGAACTCGTAAAAGTGTTGGGGGCAAGCAGCATTTCTGTCTAAAATTTACCGCATTGAAGCACGTACTGAATTAACTTCTTTTGTGTCCTTTTTAAACACTGCTAAGGAGAAAATGGCTGGATATACCTACAGGGGTTTTTCTCACTACCACCCTACAGTCTATCTAGGACACAAATTGAAGCTCTGGTCTTGTGAATAAAAAGAATGATCTTTTGCAGCTTTTCACTGGTGTATAAATGGATTTATTAAATAGTACGAAGTAAAAGACGATTTCAATACTTACTGGGTATTGACAGCATCTTTACATTGAACAACAGAAGTAAATCTGTGAATGTCCAAGTGACATGGTCAGATGAGTCGTGGATACAAATGTGGTGGGGGACAAGTCCTGGGAATCATCAGTGCTGCTGACAGGATGTAATAAACACAGGTTATACCTCTGTCATTTATTAAGCACATGAGAAGGGTCCTCAGAGAAACTATTACAGAACATCTCTATTTTAAGTACTTTAAGACCAAAGCTCTGCTAACAGCTGTGCTTGGCTATGTTATTATTGTTATTATTATTACATGTACTGCTGGGGCAGCACAGTTTATAATACTAAAAATAATAGTAAAAAAAACCCATTAAAAATTAAAAACCTACACATCAGCCAAGCTATTTTCTCCTTCCTCCCATGCCCACTGTGCTAAGCAAGTCACAGGTAGAGTTAAAGAAAGAAATCCTACCCATTCTTCCTCCTAATTCACACAATTCATACATTGTGCAGAGCTGGGTGTTGGTAATAGATGGATTGTTAGAGTGTGTGCCATGGATACCTAGGAATAACAGAATGTATCAATATTGTGAGTAGGAAATGAAAATCTTTGTGAAGAATTATTCCTGTGAGTAAGCAGAATAGTCTGGTGCTTTAAACTGGTGGAGTGGTGGGGAACAACAAAATAATCATCCCATGTAATGGAATAACTACCTCCAACAACTCCATTTCCATAGGCAGGCAATTCTGATTTGTAAATAGCACACAAGCTAAATTAAGGAAAATATTAGTGGTTCACAGATCAAAACCTTACATAGGAAATTTTTAGCACTTGGTGTACTTTTGCAGCCAATCTAAATAAGGTGCTGGGTGAAGTTTTCAATGACCTTTAATTAAGATAGTTTAAGGGAAGCTTTTGCCATTCAGACTAATCTTTCTCATAATGCATCATCCATGTCCTTGGTAACTTTTCTAATGCTATCCTTTCCTCTGGTAATTATAACCAACTTCTGTGCAGTGAGACTCCCTATGTACAAAGCTCAATGTTTCACACCTCATGTTAAGCTCTCCCGCTAAAAGCAGTTTTCTGCTACAGTTGGATTTTCATTGCATGTCCCACTGTCCTGCTTTGAAAAGACAGGTGAAGAGCAGAGCCTTCCCTCGAAATGGAGCTAATAAACCCCTCCCTCTGAATTAGTGTAATTTTGAAATTAAGGGGCTCTCAGGCAAGGATATGGGGATAGGAATAACAGTTCTTTACTAGTGTATCTAACAAGACAAACAAAACAACAAGAGCTATGAAATTAGCACCAAACAGAGCAGTAACTCAGTCCCAGTCCTATTCTGGCTGCAGACCCTCTCCCTGTGCTGCTCTTACCAGTGGTGGACAGGGGCAGGTCCTGCACAGCTGCAGGAGGGCTGGGGGTGATGGTGGCAGTGTCCCAGGTGGGAGAGGGATGGAGGAGACACTGCTGCTCGCTGTGTCGTTCCCGGTGCTCAGCAGGGTGATTGGAGATAGCAGGCTGAAGCGAGAAGGCAGAAGTTGGGGTCCCACAGCAGAAAAGGTGACTCCCGGTGTCAGGATGGGGGAGCAGCAGCGACCGCCCTCCTCTGAGTCCATGAGCAAGCAGGCTGAGCAAGTGCCTCCCCCTCTGCTTTACCTGCTTCTGATCTCACAGTTTTTCCTTCCTTTTCCCCCTTTCCCCTGTCACTAGCCATCAGTGCTAGGGCCTAGCCATCAGAGCTTCTTGGTATGTCAATGGGGAAAAATTCTGCAGAGAGGAAAGGGAAAAAAAAAACAACCCCCAACACCCACCCATACTGAACATGGTCTGTTATGGCCCCTTTCCTCCTTTCCCCACTCCTAATTGAAAAGCAACAAATTTTTCCTGCTTGTAATATACACCTTGCTCAGAGCTAAAACATTTTGCTTAAGGTCAACTTTTTATCTTCCCTGACCATCGTCATTGAGCCCAGAGGGTTGTGACCAGTGGCACATTCCAGCTGGAGGCCTGTAGGTAGTGATGTGCCCCAGGGGCCAGTGCTGGGTTCAGTCTTGTTCCTATTATTGAGCAGTGACCTGGATGAAGGCACAGTGTCCCCTGAGCACATTTGCTGATGATACAGAGCTGGGAGGAATGGATGATCCACCTGAAGGTTGTGGGGCCATGCAGCAGGACCTTGGACAGGTTGGAGAGTTGGGTGAAGAGAAACCCAGTGAATCTCAAGAAAGGCAAATGCAGGGTCCTGCACCTGGGGAAGAATAACCCTGAGCACCAGAAATCCTTCCCTGTGAGGGTGGGCAGGCCCTGGCACAGGGTGCCCAGAGAAGCTGTGGCTGCCTCTGGATCACTGGAAGTGTCCAAGGCCAGGTTGGATGGGGCTTGGAGCAACCTGGGATAGTGGAAGGTGTCCCTGCACATGGCAGGGGGATAGAAAGTGGACGATCTTCAAGGCCCCTTCCAAGTCAAACCATTCTAGAATTCTGTGATATTTAAAGAACTAAGATAATGTCCAACAAACATCTGAAATTCAAATGCACATACAGGGTCCTGCACAGGGGGGAACAACCCCATGTACCAGCCCAGCTCAGGCTGGGGTGACTTCATAGAGCAGCTCTAGGGAGAAGGACCTGCGATCGTGGTGGACAAGAAGTGTCCATGACAAGCAGTGTGTCTTTGTGACAATAAGGCCAACAAGATCCTGGGATGTAGTAGAGAGTTTCCAGGAGGTTAAGGGAGGTGATCATGCCCTTCTTCTCAGCCCTGGTGAGGCACATCTGGAGTGCTGTGTGCAGTTCTGGGCTCCTCAGGACAGGAGGGACAGGGAGCACCTGGAGAGGGTCCAGGGGAGGCTACAATGATGAAGAAGGGACTGGAGCATCTCCCTTGCAGTGGAAGGCTGAGGGAGCTGGGGCTGTTCAGCCACAAGAAGAGACAGCTGAGAGTGGATTTATCAATGCATACAGATTAATGGTGGTCAAGAGGAAGGGGCCAGACTCTTTTCTGTGTTCTCAGCAACAGGACCATGGGCACTGGGCACAGACTGAAGCACGGGAAGTTCCACCAAAATATGAAGAGAAACATTTTTCCTGTGAGAGTGACAGCACTGGAGCAGCCTGCCTAGAGAGGTCGTGGAGTCTTTCCTTGGAGATGTTCAAAACCTGCTGGAGTGGAGTGGTTGGACTAAATAATCTTAGAGGTTCCTTCCAACCCCAACCATTCTGTGATTCTCTGAAAATTTCCATTCCCATCAATGAAGCTATGGTTTGTCTGCAGCTGTTTTTTTGGGACAGTGGGCTAGGTTTGTGCTTGGAGGCTTTGCTATGTCCTTCCAAGAAGATGATAACCTTTCCATAAATGCCGTCCCTGAAAGGAAACAATCAGCAGAATGAGAATTAAAATGAGTTGAAGCAGAAAATTAATCAACCAGGAGGTGTAAATGGATTAACTCCTTTCCAGGCAGTGTCCCTTCCAGCATCTCTCCACCTTTCCAAGGACAGGGTGAGCATGAGAAGTGTCCCCTGGCCTGGAGATGTGCCTAGCAAAGCCTGGCTCAGCTGGTCGGGGAAGCGTGCCCAACCTTCTGCACCACTTGCTGAACAAATGATCATTTAATCTCCCATTAATCAGGTCACTTAGGCAAATGCTAAACTGACCCCCTAATACTTCCTCTGACATCTGCAATCAAGTGCTGAGAAGCCCAAGTTCCTCAGGGCTTTTCTCTTTTTTTGTTATGCTTTCTGTACTAAAGTCAAAGAAGGCCGAGGATTCCATTGTACAACAGAGCATCTGACTCACCCTTATAACTACCTTTAACATTTTTGCAAACTCCAGGATTGCTGATGTTTAAATCAACAAGAAACAAAATTAGTTCCATCACTCTTTCTATCAGGAACTCAGCAAATAAAAAAGAAAATCTCACAGTGAAACTGCTTCCCACTCCTAAATTCTGTGCTGTGTCACAACTTAAATAATTCAAAATTCCCGCAAAGTCTCTCTGCTCCTGAAGGAGGTAATCTATCAGCTTTTTTCATCATGTTTGCAGGTTAAATATTCACTAATGGTTTATTAGCACATATATTGTAGATGATCAACTTTGATTAATGTCCAAGTGCTACAAAGTTTCTCATATTTAATAAATATTTTCAGTACTCCCTTATTGCTTTATCAACATAAATTACAATAACCGTCTAATAATTGTAAATCAATATAAGCCCTGCAGTAAATCATTCTGAAGCAGAGAGCTGTTAAAAAGGGAAATCACAGAATCATTTAGGTTGGAAAGGCCCTCTAAGGTCATCAAGTCCAACAATTCCCCCAGCACTGCCCAGGCCACCACTAAGCCATGTCCCCAGGTGCCATATATGTGGTTTTTAACCACCTCCAGGGATGTCTCAGTGACACCATAGTTTTCCTGTTCCTTTTCATGACAATCTAATCCAATGCCAATCTGAACTTCTCTTTCATTCCTTTTTTATGCTTTCATTGCTGATTTTTACTTTTTTCCCCCTGAACCCTCAACAACTGGGACAGTATATTGGTTAAATCATCTCGTTTGAGCACATTTTTTTTTTAACCTTGTCTCAATTCACTGTGATTATGAATGTAGGACATTTGGGGTTTTTTTGCTACAGATGCCAAGTGTGATTCTTGAGGTCTTGTGGTAAATTTTACTTTGCCTCTGGCTATCTCTTGATTTGTCTTCTGTTTAGTTATTTTACTGAACCTTGTGTATATACTGAAACCAATGCACCTTGAAGAGAGCAAATTACAGAGCCTTGGTTTCAGAAGAGGGGGCCCTATGAAGGGATTTCTGAGAATCACAGCACGGTTTGGGTTAGAAGGGACCTTAAAAATAATCTCATTCCAACCCTCTGCCGTGGGCAGGGACACCTTTCACCATCCCAGGTTGCTCCAAGCCCCATCCAGCCTGGCCCTGGACACTTCCAGGGATCCAGGGGCAGCCACAGCTTCTCTGGACAACCTAGAGATAGAGCAATCCTGTCTAGATTTAGGTTGGAAGATGTTGCTTTCTGCTGGCTGCTCCCCTGGGTATCCTCTATGGCAATGGAGAGAGGGAAGTCTTTCCAAATAGCAGTTCCCAAAGTAGTCACCCGAAGCAGGCAGGATACATCTTCCTCCACAAGTGACAAAAAAGGAATGACTAACTTCGATTCAACACCTACCTTTTGGATGGCTAAAGTTAAGGAGGATGAATCATGCTGCTGCTTCACTGGATTCCCTCTGCTTTACAGAATAAGGATTTTATTGTTGCTTCTATCTTTACGCAGTCCTTGCCCCAAAATCTCTCCTAGTTTTATGGTCTTGGAAAGACCTATTTTACACAGTCATGCTGTTGAGCTGAAATCACAGGCTGGAGTCTTGGTATGGGGAGAACAAAATCCACTGAATTTAACTGCAGGATATGCTATTTGGTGAATTGCCTTTCAATAAATTTTCCTATGATTATTTTCTCTGGATTGGCCAATCTGTTTAATGTTTCCTGCTCTTTCAAAGTGGGCCATTATGTCTGGGATGATTTCAGGCTCCTAATGTGAGTGTAAGTACTTTTAACAACAAAGTCTTTACTGTGCTGGAGTGAGTCACTCCCTGCCAGCAGAACTGTACGTTAAAATCACTGCCAGTTTCTGCATTATTTGTCAAAAATCACTACTCACCAATTCTATTTACTAGGACTGATGTGCCCTCCCTGAACATTTCTGTTACAAAATCTCTGCTCAAGTCTTCCAGTGCTTGATGAGCACAACTTATGACTCCCTTCACACACCCCCTTTATAACGTGGTATCTCCATTTGCTTTGCCGTGTGAAATCAGCCTATCTTAATATGTTTTTTTAACTAAACAAACCAACTATAATTTACAGGTATTAGAAAATGCTGTCGAATTCTTCCCTCTTGCTCAATAAACTTACCTGTCAGTCCATATTCTTAGCAATATCTTGTAATATTCCATTAGAGATTGGTCCCACTTGAAACTTCTAAAACGGCATCCAAAACTCCAGCTGCAGCAATAGGTGCAGAGACAACCCAAAACATCACAGAAATTAAGATTATAAGAGTATCTAGCTGTTGCTGCTCTGTAGGAAGTTTTCTGGATCTGGATTTCTTAAAAATATCAGGGACAAAAAAAAAAAAAGAACAAGTAATGTGTGTGGGAGAATGATGGACACAAGATACTAATTCTTAGAATATGTAAGCTGTAGTGTACAAAATGAAGCCCAGACACATATGTTTGGGAAGTGTTAAATAACACCAACTCTCCTGTTCAACAGGCACAAACCACCCAGCTAGACTGGGAGATGTCATTAAATGAAAAGAAAATAATAGAATTATCAGCTATCAACTTTATTTTTCCCCAAAGGACAATAAAATTTCTTCAGCAGCTACAGACGTGCATAACTTGGCTTAATATTAAAGCTTTACAGGTTATGAACTTAGATGACACCAACATATTCACTTAATTTGAATTTGGTGCCGTTCATGCGCTTTCACAGAGCACTTCTTGCATCAAGGCTGTAAATTTTGACAGCATTAGGTCTCTTCCAGAAAAACATCCCCAAACACTCGAAACAATGGGGAATCAATAAGATGCTTTAGTAATTTGTTACACAGAACACCCATGATTTCAAAATCTGTGTTTCATTTCCAAAATGATTTAAGTGATTTTGTCCATTGGCTTTTGCCATGCTTCTGTCAGCCAGTTTAAAGAGCTTTCCATTATGAGAAGTCTTCTCTCCATGTCCCTACTTATAGATTAGAAGGTGACTTAATCATAGTCTTCCCTCAGATAAACTAAACAAATCAATATTGTTTAGTCTTTGGCTATAAAGACGGCTTTCCAGAACTCTGTAAATTCAAACACTCTTTTGAACTCACTACTTTGCAAGGCGTGGTTTCATATCTGAAATATCTGACATATTTTCTGCTCCTATTTGTATGATTTTCCCTGGTTTTATTGAAGTTTCTGTGCTTAAATCAGGCCACCTCACCAAAGGGTTCAGAACGTTCTGTGAAATCAGTCTTTTATTGCTATTATTTTTATCACTGATGTAGGGGTGCTGTCTGATCACTTACCCCATTTATAACGCAGATTTTATTTAGGTTTTACAGAGTTCTGATGGATAATGTTCACAGTTTGTTTAGAGATTCCTCTCAGAAAACCACTAAAATAGCTTTCCCTTATGATCTCGGATGTCTTTCCCACTAAATGATTCTGTAATTTGTTTTTATCAGAGTTTCACATGCTGCTTCAGCTTTTCACTTCTGCATGGCTTTTTGATAGACAACATCTCATCACAAAGCTTGGAAAACACTATGACGTGACTGATTGATTGATTTGCTTTTATCTGTTTGGGTTTGGGGGTCTTGGTCTGGCTTTACTGGGCCAATATTTTCCTCTGAAATTTGCCAAAATAACTCACAGAGCTTACATCCTGATTAGTCAAAGGCTGCAAATACCATGGACTACTCTCTTTATTTGCGCATACAAGAGGTTCTAACAGTATTTGTGACACCTTGTGGGCTTGCTTCACATAATTTCTAAAATATTTCCATATTTACATCATATGGTAGAGTAGCCAGAGATATTTTCACGTGGTTATTCTGCAAATGTACACCAGGAAAGTCTTCTGTATCTCTAAGTCTAAAGGGGACAATATAGGGAAGAGTCTCATTATACTGCCAAATATTTCTATAAATATATACTTTTAAACTTCTAATTTACATGTGTTTCAACAGTCTTACAGAAGGTGGTAGCAGCTACCCTAAAGAAAGCTTTGAGCCTCTTGCATGACTTCCTTTTCCAGGAAATACACGTCTTTTTTCCAGCTGGAGACCTCTTTGCTCTTTAATCCTATACAGGTTTTAGAGAGGAAGCATTTGAATCACTCTTTTCAAGTGAAAATATGTTAAGGAATAAGAACATTTCATGTGTTGTTCATGTGTTTATGACCAAAAAGTCAAATTTAAATCAGAATCTCAGCATCATAATCCTTTAGCAAATGTTACCAGCTGTTCAGCTCCACACTTTCTTGCTTCTTGAAGCAAGTAGGAAAGTGAAAATCCATCATATCAGTCAGCTAGAGGTTCTTAGTCCCTTTACCTTTACAGATGATATATCAGAGTGCCTGTCTTTCTGGAAATTTTAGTTTTAATGGGCTGGGATCCATCTTCCTGCAGATACTAAAATAAAAATATGCATCAAGTCATTTAGATGACTTAAGCCTATATATATAGACTCACTTTTAGATGTTCATCTGAGAAATAGAATTAACTTTTCTTCTTTGTCTATTTATTATGTCACAGAGCATTTTTCTTCATTGGAATGGCCAATGAAAGCAGCATGGCTGCTCTGCTATTATGATACCCTTCCAAATGCTAATAAGTGTGAGATTATTAGAAAAAAAAACAGAGGTGTACGATAGGCAGAAATATTCATCTCAGTGAAATTCTGAGAAGTTTGCCAAAAAAATTAATGTAAGAGAGGAAAAACAAAATCATGAAAGGGCAATAGGAAAAAACCGCCCCACCCACCAGGGAAAATATTTTCTAGAGTGTTACAGTCAATCAGATATCAGGAAAATTCCTTCTTCAGACACATACTATTCTTTATTGCATATAAACCTAAATTGCATGTGTAAAATAGAAATATATTATTTCCTGTATGGTGTAATAGCTACTCTGCATTCTTCTCTCATAGCTGTGCAGAGCCCTGCATGACACAGTGTGGATGCTAAACACCCTGTTAGATGATACTGTAATAAAGATCAATATACAAATTTACTGCAATAAAGACAAACAAATTATCCAGGGGTGAGCGTGGCTTTTGAACACTATAATCTTTGTCCATGCAGCAGCAAAACAATGTTTAACTCTGAACATCTGAAACCTGGGAAGTAAAACAGCCTCTTTTTTCCACATAGTTGTGACTCTGGTGGCAATGAGAAATAACAGACAGATTACACTGTAGACTTCAGGTAGCACAGAAACAGTCCTGGAAAGAAGGGTTTTAAACGTTTTCTCCCCTCTGGCAAATAAGAATTACTGTGAAAAATGATCTGAGACCTTGTGCCTCATGTACCACCCAGGGTGGTAATGCCACTGGGGCCTTTGACAGGAAAATTGGATAAGGAAATGAGGAAAACAAGTGAGGCACGTTTATATCCATGACTTTTTGTACTGGTATTTCTCATATCGAATCATTAAGGTTGGAAAAACCCTCTAAGATCATCGAGTCCACCCCATAACCCAGCACTGCCAAGGCCACCACTGACCCCTGTCCCCAAGTGCCACATCCCCATGGCTTTCAAATCCCCCCAGGGATGGGGACTCCAGCACTGCCCTGGCAGCTGTGCCAGGACTGGAAAAGCCTTTGGGTGAAGAATTTTTCCCCAGTATCCAACCCAAACCTCCTGGCACAATCTGAGGCCGTTTCCTCGTGTCCTGTCACTCGCTGGTTTTGAGAGGAGCCCAAAGCCCAAATCTGGGAGAGTTGCCCAAATCAGGAGGGCTCAGCTGGAGCCCCCAGTGCACCTCTCCAGCAAAGAGTGGCTTCTTGGCTCAGTGCTCACACCCTAGCAGCTCCCAGATCCGCATTTTGGATCCATTAACCCATTAGGACTCCAACCTTTCCCAGCATTCTCCAAATTTCTGTCCAGCTGTCCATTCATCCTGGATCTCCACACTGTCCCTTGGACTGCTCTTCAAACGTAGGAGCATCAAATTAAAATCCAAACATCTGTTACCTTATCTTTCTTTAAATCCTGGTTTACAGCTCATTTTTCTCATGCAACCTACTCACGTTTTCCATTTGCTGCTTGTTTACTTCCAATCGCTACTCTGCATTAAATGCAACAGAAGTACTAGAAATGCCTAATTATCTCATCTCATTTCCTTTTTGTTATTGTCTGTGGACTGAAATATTTTCTTCTGATAATTCATTTTACTTTCATTTCTAGCCAGCCTGGCAAAACATGAAAAAAAAGATTAAATTATTTTGACTTAAAAGAGTATTTGTTTGACCTTAAACAAAGTAATTCAAATTCTTTCTTAAACTCTATTTTTTACTATAAAGAAATTGACTTTTTAAATACTACTTTTAGTTTGAAATTATCCTTTTCAGCTTTATCCTTTTTTAAACATTATGCACATATTTTGCTTGATATAATTCAGCCTTTTAGTCTCATCAAAAAGATTTGATAGCAAAATATCCCATACTCAGAGACATAAATGGACCACGAAATGTTTAATACTTTACTATGTTCATTTATGTGCAAATTCAGACTTTGTACCCAATTTAATGTGTTTTTGTCTTAATCTACAAAGTTTGCTGGGCAATGATGCCTCCCCTTAGTATTTGTGCAACACCTGCCACAAAAATGTTTGGACCTTAGTGTGGATTTTTTATTCATAGACCAAACCAAGTGCCAGGAAAGGATGGAAATTGTCTACTTTTCTTGTCCTTTCCAGATTTAAACTTGGGTGAGGCATCTGTCAGCAAATATCCTAAACAGAAATATTCACATGAATAAAAGCCTTATTTATACAGCCAAGAGGGAGCACTTAAGGGTTGTTTAATGTCTAAGTACTAAACAATTAACAATAACATTATCTTTACCAAGAATGGTGGCAAGAGATGATGTATTCTTTCAAGGATTTATCTGTACCCATTCATTTAGGCCTTTAGCAAGAGGCTAAACATCAGAAAATTTAGTTAAGGTGTCAGTTTAAGGGCCTGAAAAATGTTGGAGAGGGTTTGGACAGGAAAAATCACCTTTTGTTATGTTTGGTGTGTTTTAAATAGCTCCCAAGCCTTGTGGGCCATCAGTATGCAGTTACTTGAGGAATATTGAGTTGATTGCAGGTGGCTGCTGTTGGGAGATGAGGGTGGAAGAGAAAATCAAACAGAACTGGTTGTAGCTGTGCCACCAGAACAGGCAACTACAGAAGGGCCATCTAATTTTCTGAGTTTTTAAGTTTTACCCACAAAATAACACTGATCCTGAATTTTAAGCTATGATGGAATCAAAGAATGGTTTGGGCTGGAAGGGAACTTAAAAATCATCTCATTCCACCCCTGCCATGGGCAGGGACACCTTCCACTGTCCCAGGTTGCTCCAAGCCCCATCCAACCTCATCTTGGACACTTCCAGGGATGTTTGGCATCTTCATGTCATCAGAGCCAAATTATTTAAGAAACAGAAGAAAATGGCACAGCATTAGCTGTGTCTCCAATGCTCCTCAGCTGAATTATATGACAACTTTTGGAGACTCAGGACTTCCAGCTGTATGGAAATGTCCCATTCAATGGCAGAAATGCTGGTGGGGAGCAATGATCTCAAATTTCTGGCCTATTTTCAATTGGGATCTGCAGTGTCCTTTTCTGGTATAACACAAAGGACAGCGAGTTTCAGCATATCCTTGGGATATCATATAAAATAACTGCACTAATTATTCCTAGCAGAATTATGAAACGATCTAGTCCATTTTAAACAATATTTTTATTACCCCTTTCCCCCCTCTGATCCAGCGGTATTTTGCAGGTTTGGGATATAATCAGCAATTCTGTGTGAAAATTTATCACCCAATTAAACACTGTTGGTTCAAGTTGATAGGAAGAATTGCCTAAAAATAATGAATCAATTTTGATCCAAGGGTACTTTTAAAACAACTACTTGAAAGGGATAGGGTAATGTAATTAGTCAGGGATGTAATTAGAAATATTTTGGTGATGGCTTGAGTGAATGACATTTCTTGCTCAGCCGTGCATTTTGGAAATGTTACACCCTGATTCAAGTTCTCAAAGTAACTTCTGTCTTGAAATTTGAACATGGTGGAAAAAACAGCTGGCATATGCTTTGAGGGGATGCTCTTCTGAGGCTCCCCAAAATGCCTTTGCTACAACCTTGCCCCTGTGTCATGGCCTTTATTCAGATTGAAAGGGAATTTCAAGCAACAGTCTCATGTCAACTTGAGCAAAGACCAGACTTTGGATCTTGAAGAGATTTAAGGAAGCAGCATCTAGAGACACAATTAGTGATACTTGGGCTAGGACTGACTTTTGGCTCATGTTCAAAGATCTGGCTGTGGGATAGCTTAAAGTGACACAGGGCAGGGCTGGATGGGATATTGGGAAGGAATTGTTCCCAGTGAGGGTGGGCAGGCCCTGGCACAGGGTGCCCAGAGAAGCTGTGGCTGCCCCTGGATCTCTGGAAGTGTCCAAGGCCAGGTTGGATGCGGCTTGGAGCAACCTGGGATAGTGGAAGGTGTTGGGGGTTAGATTTACCTGGTCTTTATGGTCCCTTCCCACCCAAACCATTCCACAATTCTATGACAGCTTAAAATTCAGGATCGTTATTTTGAGGATGAGACTGAAAACTCACAAAATTAGTGGCACTTTGTAGTTGCCTGTTCCAGCAGGGGTTTTGTGGCCAGATTTTATCCTTTAATTTCTTTAGCAGAAACACACTGAAGAAAGGTGTATTTTGAAGGGTTAATAAACATGAACAGAGCAATATGAAATGGATCAGGATAGAAAAGATTGATTGACGGTCAGTGTTATGGATTGTTCTGCAGGAACTTTAGGAAGGCAATATGGTTTGGAATTGAGCCTGGGACTACACCTCTAAGAACAGGTTTGAGTTGGGCAATGTAAAATCCCAAGCCTTTTATATGTAGGATCTGAATCTGCATTTATATCTTTAATTAAATAATTTTCTTTTTAAAATAAAACTTATTTCCTTTGTATATTTGAAAGCTCTTCATTGTAGAACAACTGATATTTTTAATGACCAGCTGTTTAGAAACAGCCTTGTACACACTAAAAAACTGTACATAAATTTGCTTCTGTGTAAACAAAGGAAAAATTGAGTATTTTCAAGGCTGTTTAAGCTGTTCTTTTTTCCCCCATTAAAGCTGAAGGGTTAAGCCTCTCTGTAATTTGGCAAATCAAATGTTCTTTCACCCAATCAGTGATGGATAGAATGTACAGATGTTTCACCATCATTTAATACTGAACAAACCCCTCCAGATTTCCTCCAGACCTCCTTATCTGTTATATAGTAACTGTTTAAAACTATGAATGATTTTTTTTTTCCTGTATTAAATCCTTTCTGTAGAGTGACTTTCTTTAACAGGATGTCATTGATTACTTTTCTGTTTAAATCTTTTTTAATGTCTGGCTTTCTGGGTTTTTTTTTGTGTGGATGGCTTTTTGGTTTTTTTTACTGTTTGGAGGGGATGTGGTGTCTGGTAAGGCGTTTTGGGATGAGCCTGTCTTTCACTGAAGGTAGTATCAGCTAAAACTCCTTCCTTCTGGGCCAGGCTTGGTATTTGTGGTGGCTCAGCAGAGCACAGGGAAGGGTTAAAGAGCTGTATGATGGCAACTGCTTGGCACAGGGCAGTGAGTCCCCAGCTCAGATGACACTGCAGCCACTGTGGGAGAGACTGATCAACCACCAGTGCCTCAGAGGAAAGCTTTGCCTTGCACCCTGTGACTCGTTTTTCTTGCTTGTGACACGGTGCAGGCTTTTTGTTTAAAATGTGCATAATTTTGTAGCTGCAGTAGTTACAGACTTTAATCAGCAGTAAAGATAAAACAGTATGGCTTTTGTTCTCTTGCTAAAGCTCTTTTCATGTGGTGTCTCTGGCTGCTCCACAGCCACATTTATCCTGGATGTTTTGTCCAGCCTGGCCAGTCCACGAGCAACAACATTCCTCATTTTTTTTTCTTCCTACAGCAAACATTTTCCACACATTTCCTCTCCCATGTTTATGAACCATCATCAATCTGGGAGTAACATCTGTCCTTGCTCATCCCACAGCTGTGTATGACCCCCCAAAAAATGTCAGAGCACAATTCCCCCACCATTCCACAATGCTCTCACTTTGCTGATGGACCTGAAAACTCTAAAACTGAAAATGTTTGGCTAAAAACTCCCAAATGTGAATGGTGGAAAAGGAGGTCAATTTGATCCCTAATGAGATGGCTCTGACAAAATCAGGTAGGAGGATTTCTTTTTCTTTCACACAAGCAGATAAGCAGAACAGAACCAGCAAGTGCCAGATATCAATCTTATTTGAATGGAATAACAAAGCTGTCTCCCATCTGATGATTTGGCCCTTCATTTCTCATTTTATTGACAGAAGGGAGAAAAAAAGCTCTTAAGACTTTTCATCAGTTGTGTAGCACTTGGATTAAGACGGGAAAACTTAAATGAAAACTACAAAATTTAAATTTCTCATCAGAAATTAAAAGCAACGTGCTTCCTTTTTTCCTCCTATGCATCTGGCCCTTTTGTTGTTAATTTTTTGCTGTACTGGGGATTATGGAAACAGAACTGAGACAGTGGACTCTGGTTGCACTGTGCTGTTTAGGGATAGTTTTGTGCTCCCCTCATAGCAAGGGACAGGAAAGAACCTGACATTTACCTCTGTTTTTTTGCCAAGAGCCAGCTGGTGTGACAGCATATGTGTATTAGCAGGACAACTGGCAAAGCCAAGCTTTGTGTAGCATGTGCTCGTTTCTTGCAGGGAGGGGGTCAAAAACCTGGCACAATAAAAGCTGGAGATACTTTAAGATTTTGAGGAGAATGTTTAGAAAATATAGAACAGGAGTCCACAGAAAGGTAAGTCTTTTAATGCTATTCATAGAGGAGCTTATTCTGTGCATAACTGAATATGGAGGTCCATTAAAATGAGTTTTCCCAGGAAAGCTGCAGTACCTTGACTGTTTTAGTCTCTCAGACTTAAATAATTTTGAATCAATTCTTGTTAGTACAGAAAAGTCTGTGCCTGAAAGATTTTTCTTCACTCTCTTTAAATTGCTGGTGCAAAAGTTGATGTCTCTCATTCTCATTAGTACTGGGTTTTGTCTGGGAAAGGGTGTTCGACCTTACAGGACAAAGATGAATTTGGCAAGAGAAGAGGTAAAAAAGAATTTGGGTGCCCTAAGCTGCTACCTGATTGTAAGACGGAGTTCCTAACAGAGGGATGTTGTTGTAGACTAACTTAGAGGAGTGGAAATTAGGAACCTAATTTTATTGCATGTGCTGGAACCTTCTTGTTCACTGAGCAGAAGGAGAGGGTAAGCAGTGTCCAGACCTCCTGTCTGGCATGAGAAATGAAGAGCTGGGAAACCATTTATTGCCTAAAACTGTAGTCTGCTGGTCTGCAGTCCACTTTTCCCTTTAGCACTGGAAGATGGCATCTCTAATTTCCATTTCACTGACACTGAAGCGGTTCTAGGATGAAATGTGAAGGCACAGAAGGCACATCTGAGCCAGCATGCAGGAGGTCTGTGTGACAGCCAGAGCCAGCACCTCCTCTGCTGTGCTGCAGTCCCACAGCTAAGCACACATAATTTTCCAAGTCTCTATCATTATGGTCATTTACTTCAGCAATTTAGATTGACTCATTAAAACGCTTCCCCTTGGTCTTCCCAGATCAGGCAAATCTACTGCGTGTGTTACACAACCTCACCATCATCACAACCTCACATCAGCCCTACCAGGGCTGCTCTGAACTTACGTGAAGGGCAGATCAGCTCTGCTCCACCACGTTTATCTAAGCATCCAAGTCCCATTTTGAAGATGCCAAGTCTTCTGCCAATTACTATTCTGGTCACTTTTTGAGTTGCATTACAATTTCTAATGATACAGTTTTCAGAGGGAATTTGGAGATAAAACATGGAAGAGATTAGGCAATTTTTCAAGAGATAACCACTGTCACCTTAGAGAGAGGAAAAAAATAGGAGATTTAAAGTAAACGTCCTCAGTGTATTCGAATGCCTTGGAAGACCTGAATGTTTGCCAACTAAGAAAACAGTCCTGAAACTTAGTGTTTGGAAATAACATTACAAAAGAAGTCCGAGAAGGGAGATGTGAGATGCAGAACAGGGTATTACTTAAGCTTATTTGCTCAATATCTTACTTTTACAGTTTCAACCTGTATCTGATGTCCCTGCAGCTGTAATTTATCAAATTCCCTTGTAATTTACAGCTTTGCAATTCCTGCAACTCGTAACAGGCATGAGAATTAAGGTCTTAACTGAACAGGTGGAGGATTTGGAGGCAACTTTTGCTCACTTTTTCCCTTTTCACCCCTGCCAATCCCATTAGGTGCTTTGTTGTATCACATTCAGAGCACGTTATTCCTTTATTCTTACACCACCCTGCGTTGTGGGCAGTAACCTGGAGCCTCCCTCCTCTCATCCTCTCACCTCCTCCTGCTGTTTTAATGGGAAACAGGGAGTTTTTATCACGAGGCAAAACAAGGGGCCAGTACACATCAGCATCAGCATTGCACTTTTGAAGCACTGAAGACAAATATTTCAAGATAATTTGCCATTGATATATATATTAGACCACATCCTGTGGGTGTTCCTCGGGGTTTAGGCAGACCAAGGTCAAAGGATATCACAAAATAGAGGATTTGGACCCTTTTGCTGTGTTAGCTCCTTCTGTACTGCTGGGATTTTCCTTTTAAGAGGGACCCACGTTGGAAATGCAGACTACATAAGCCTTGACCCAGTTTTGGGGAAGAAATGTTATTATACATTACCTTAAAAGGCTCTTAAGATATTTTTGGCCACTCAGTCCATAATGAAAATATATATTCAATACTTTAATGCAGCATTTCTTAATATTCTAAATGGGTTAAGGCACCACAACCACACTGACTTTAGATAATGCTAATTTTTTTCTACTTGTTTGCATGTCTTTTCTTTAAACCATTAGTAAGATTTTCTTAAAGCATTTACAGCGTCAAATAAATCACAGGTTTGGACTGCTCTGACAGTGTTTTACTGCTGGGTAAGTTGAGGTATTATCAGTAATACAGAGTTGAGCACCTCGTGGGATGGTCTGTATTGGCCACTCACCTTCAGAAAATCAGACACTGAATGGTAAATTTTGCTTTCTTGGTTGATTCTTTCCACATCTTCTGGAACATCTCTCTTTTGTCACTTGCTTTCACGATTCCTATGACTCTGCTCCCCAGACATGATTACACCTAGTGTAGCAATTATAGATATTCTTGGCACTCATGTATTTTTTATTGGTACATTTGCACCTGTTAAGGCTTGAAATGAGCTGTGTTACACCAGCTGACTCCCAGTTTTACATGTATTTTTCAATGTCTTGAACCCAGCTGATTGTCTTAAAGGCTCAGTGACAGCAGAACTCTCTGGATAAACAAGTCCACGCAATCAGTTCTCTATATGCCCAACACATGCTGACACTTAGAGGAAAAAGCTGTATATAATAATAATAGCTAATAAAAAGCACCTGATATAGACTGTTTTTTCAATCCCAGCACAAAGCAATAACAAACACACCTAAATGTGTGCTTCAGCAAGTATCCTGTCCTCGAGCCAAATATCCTTTAAGAGAGTCAGGGCCCTCCCATAAAACACTTGTTTTCTCATCAGCTTTATATAAATAAGCAATTTCCCAGGAGCACTTTCCATTTGACTCCCTATTACTCCAAACTCTCTCAAACCCATATGCATTTATAACCTGCTAACATGAAAAAAAGCATTGAAGCATTATAATAAAAGTATAAAATATGTGTATCTTGGTCCTTCGAGTCAACTGCAGAAGTTGTGTTAATGTCAGTGTGTGGGGGGGAGGAAAGAGTGAAGTTAACTAGAGCTTGAATATATAAAAAAAACAAACTAGGAGTTTTTCTAGAATTTCATGATTAGAATCACTTTTCACAGGGCTCTGTAACATCTCATCACAGTTCTCTTGACCACCTTTCTCTTCCATTCCCACTGCTTTGTCTCTGAGACAGCTCTGTGGCTTGGGGTACAAAAGACCAAGAGAAAAGCCTGTGCTCTATTTCTTTGAGCATAAAGCCTTTCACCATGTGCTGAAAAAATGTAGGTACCACTAGCTCCTGCAGTTCTTCATCTCCTTGATCTTATATCAGCTCTTTTCCAGATGCTTTTTCAGATTATTCCACTCTCTGTTGCTTTTATTTCAGTGTGGTCTCTGCTTGTTCCTTGCTTTGGGATATTCCCTTTTCCTTCTTTCTCAGCAACTTCACATCAGCAGAAAATAAACTGCCATTCATCAAATGATTTCTAGTTTCCTGACAAAATTCAAGTATTTATTTCTGCCATGCTGTAGTTCTTGAATCACTTTTTGAGAGACCACAGCACAAAGCAACACAGATGTCAGCCCCTCTGAAGAGATACCAGCACTTGATAATCTGTGACCAAACTCATGCTTAACTCATGTGTAGGACACATCTGGGTTAATTTAAGGGAAGAATATATATGAATTTTAATTTAAAAAATTGCTTTAACTGTAATTCAGCAACTTTATTACCTCACACAAATAAATTCTATCTTTGGCAACTCCTTCTTCTCCAACTTAAACACCTTTCTTCTGATGCAAAAAATCCCAAATCTGAAAATACCCAGTCCTTTCAATACCTCTGAAGGAAAAGACTCAGCTGCCAACTTTTTTTTTTTTTTTTTTTTTACTTACAGTGGTCCACCTGCAGAAAATGAAATTAGTTCCTTATGTGGGATTTCATCAATGATGTCTGCATGATAAATCTGTTATTTTTATGTCTTTGCCTTTGAGATTTCACCTGATTCTTATTTACAAATGACTAGATGCAATTCCCTGTACTCACTTAGATTTCACTTAGCATTTTACTACTGAAACAAACCCCCAAAACCAACGACATTTTCTGGCAGTGGCTTGTGCTTATTGACTCCCAGTTCAGAAACTACTAGAAAAGGTTTCACCAATGTTAAATGTCTTTTATTTTTTCAATCACTGTTATACGGAGTAGAAAATGAAGTCAATTAAACTAAGAATACTGTATCTAATGACATTACTTATTTATAAGACTAAAGCTATGTCCTTGTGGGTTTATAGTTATGCAGATCTAAGTCACAGAACTTGAAATAAGCCTTCATCTTGACTTTGGCAAATATTTTTTAAAAGCCCGCAAAATTTTTGTTTGGACAGAAATGGCTTCATTTTGACATATTTATAACACAAAACAAAGCTAAACGATTTGTAGGAACTGTCATAGCAACATGCTTTGCTTTAAATTGCCAAAATTCTGTAACAGAAATCACTCAGGTTTTATAAAATATTTTAAGTAGTTTGCATGAAGAAATCATAAAATGGAATGGATCCTACTTTATTGTCAGAGAAATTCCCCCATTAGAATAGTGGTAGTTTCCCCCCCTCCCCCAAACACATTATTGCAAGTCCTGTGACCACTCTAGTTTGCTATGTGTCCCTTCAATATTTCTGAGCAGGTTCACCAATTTAATGAAAAAGCACTTTCTATTTTTTCCTTTAGTTTTTTTTTTTATTATTATTATTTTTTTAAGGGGCAGTTCATTCAGCCGTTATTCAAAAAGGAAGAATGATTTGAAAATGTCAATATTCCTGCAGTGCCTTTCCCATTTGAGGTGAGCTTCATGGAAGGCCTGTGAGCCCTTAGGTAGCACTTGACCTGACTGACCAAGAGGTGCAAGCATTTTCAGAAGCAATAAAACTGCTTTATTCAATGGAAACATTCACAGCATTTCTGATACTGAAATCAAGGTTTTTATCTAGATGTGGCACCCTTGTTTTACAAAGAGCGTTCTTCTCGCACTTCTCTCACAATTCTCAGGTCCATGTGGGTTTTTGGAATGTCATTTTCCTTCTGTGTGAAATTACATCCATCTTCAGGCTCCAGTGGATGAGCCTGCTGCTGGATAACTGCATAACCCTGGGATCATTCACACACACAAACACAAAAAGCAATTATTTAATGAGGACTGGCCAAAGGGGTGTGAAATACTCCAGGCTTCTTGCTCATGATCCATTAATATGTTCAGGATAAAAAAAAAAAAAACCAACTGAATTTTATGTTGCTGTGTTATTCTGTAGATGAGAAAAGATTTCTTAGTTGAAGTACATGAACCTTAGCAGAAAAAAGGGTTTGACCTCTCTAATGAAGTTAATTACCAAGGAAGACTCTGTAAATTAAGTTAAAATGTCCATTAAGATACAAGAAAATTCCAGCTTACAACACACTGGTCACCACCAGTAGTAGCTCTCGTCATCAGATATATGTATTTTAGTTTTTTCTTGATTTTTTCCTCCTCTTTAACTTACAGAACCTGCTCCACTAGCAAAATTAGCTTTCTATCATTTTCCTGACTCATCAAGGCCTGAAGGAAAAAACCAGAATCATCCACAGTCTTCTAATTTGTGACACAGACTATTAACAACTTCATTAACTTTCTTCAGGCCATGTTTTAGCTCAAAGTCTCTTGTGCATTTTTACAGGAGTTACTGGAAAGATGCATTCTCTTGGGCTTCTGTCAAGAGAAAAAAAAAAGGGAATTAGAAAGTTTACATTCTTTTAAGGAATGGGAAATACTTCCCGTAAACATTATTGTAAGTAAAATCTTCATCACTGCTTTGTGCTCAAAATACATTTGAAAATACATTTTATTGTTTTTCTTCTCTTTAGGAAACAATGTATCACAACCATCTGCTTTAACCCTTGATTAAGCACAGAGAATCATTAATGTAGAGCAAACCAGAAACTATAAACAAGAAGTTTCTAAACCCAAGTTTCTTGTTCTATACCTAGACTACCAACATGCAACATTATATCAGGTATAAATAATCCCTGTCATGTTCTGTCCTCTATAAATCTCATAAAGGCAACAGGAGTTTCTGTAACAAAGCCTGAGAAAGGATCAAAATTTAGCCTAATACTCATGACACTGTTCTGGGGTACTGAGGAATCCAGCAATTTTCACTGTGATGAGCAGGTATTGGACAGCTTCCCATCATGCCACCTATGTGTAGAAAGCACAGCAGAACCCAATAATGGAAAAGCAGAAGGTGTGAGGGCAGTAACTCCCCTGAAGGGGAGCAAATCCATTGGCTGTTTTCCTCAAGAGCAGAATAATTCCCCAACTGCATGTGCAGCCACGGCAGCACAGAAACCCTTCTGCTCCTCAGACTGACAATTCTGAAGACAATCTTATTTTGTGACAGTTATTAAGATCTGGATATTAATCCTTCTCCCCACGCTTTTCTTTGGCTGGGAAAAGAAAGGGATTCTAGGGACAGAGAAGTTCCAGAAGACAACTTTTAACTAGTTCTGCATGTGCCAAAAATACACCCTGCAGTTCCTAATCTGTGCACCTTCTGCCTTGTTCCTCTGCCACCTCCTGTCCCTTTTCTCACCCACGCAGCCCAGTTCCCTCCTCCTCTGGTGTCTCCCTCTCCGTGCTCTGCCCCCTGGACAAGGCTCCTGAACACAAATTGTGTGCACAGATGAACCACGATGAATTACAGCTTACATCATTGTTTACCTCTGACAAGTTCCCTTAATTGAGAACCCCAGCAAGAAAAAAACTATTCTGGCGTTGCGTGGGCTTCCCAGTCATGGACAGATTTCCTGTTGTTTTGATGCAGTGTGCAAACATAAGAAAATAGAATTTGTTTTCCAAGGAGCTAACAACATCAGCAGCACAAGGCATGAAGTGTTTACAAACAACAGATGGGAGACAAACAGCTCGAAGGTGGCGGTCAACATGGGAAGCAGCACTCTCTGCCTAAGAGCTGCTTGACTGAACAAGGGGTTTGTAGGGAAGAAGAGCTCTGAGGAGAGATAGAAAATGATTTTTTTTTCTGATATATGTACAATTAAGAAAGCTCTGAGGCAGAGAAAATGAGGCAGCTTCAAAGAAGTCAACTCAGTTATTCAAGAAGAGCAGAGAAGATACATTTTCCTGAGTCTCAGTCTTTGGGACAGAAACACATTCATTCATTTGATAAATGTGAGAAAAAGAAGTTATGGCATTTGAACTGAATATTCTAAAATTTATATCACATTCTCTGAATATATGCATAACTTCTAAACCCTTCTTTTTCTATCCCCCTTTGAAATACAGAGACCCAACGATTCCACTGCAAAGTGTCCTTCTTGCAATTAAAGGCTGAGAGATGATCTCCACAAACACACAACCCCCTGTTCTGACAATTGGTGGCATCAGCTGAAGTTCAAAGGAAAATTCTGACAAAATCTAAAACCTGTTCCTATGGTTTTGAGAAGAAACTATTTAAAGAAAAGGCTTTTTAACAGCCTGCTATGGTGGGCATTGATCTAGGTCCAACACCAGCAAAGAGCAGGTGTATTCTTTGTGTTTCTTTTGAATTTTCAAATTCAGCTTTCTGAAAGCAGTGACGGTATCTGCCCCATCCTCACAGACAGACCCCCTGGGTTGTTTTTTTGTTTTTTTTTTTTTTTTCCCATACAAAGTGCATCTGCTGCTTGTCTGAAAATCACTTCAGGGGTCTGAGGCAGGCTAAGCCCCTGGATGCTCTGCCTGGCAGGCTTCTTTGAGCCAGAGAAAGGGGAAGCAGAGGGCAGGGCAGGCAGGCGACTCTGTGTCACAACACACCTTGCAAGTGACTCTCCATCCAATATCCAATTTAAATATCCTGCAGGAGGGGGAGGCTTCACTGTGCTGTTCACGGAATACCCAGCACAGAAGTGTCTCACTGCACAGGAGAAGCAGGAAATATTTTTTGACTCATTTACTTCAGCAATACAGCACTCAAGTAAATGTGTCAAAAAATGACACACCCAAACAAAAATACAGACACCCAAACGAGTTCAGGGACAGGGAGTGATGTTAGTCAACCCCTGGATATTTATGTGCACTCAGTCAAGTCCAAAAGGAAATGTCTTATTATACAAAGCACTGAAAGATCTTTTCAGAGCTGCTGACAACCTGCCTTCAGCATAGGTGGCCAACTATCTACATTAAAGGAACAAGTTGGTTTGTCTTTAAAGATCACTGGGCCTAAAAGGAGCTTAAAGTATTCCAAGTTCTACCTGCAGCTTTCAAAATCTGGTTGAATTGCCTATGAGATAGAGCCTCCTCAATTTCTCTCACTTAGATATTAAATTATTCTTTTCCTTAAAAACCTCCACTAGTCTTAGTTTGCCTGCTCTCTAAAATTCTCTTTTTCACTAAAGGACAAATGCTGTACAAATAGGAACAGGCATTCAGGATTAAGTGGTGAAGAAAGCCCATTTAGACACAGAGGTAGTGAGATAATAGCAGAAGATGTAAGAACTCAAAAAAGTTCATGTTCTTGAAGCAAACGATCAAACTGTTTTTCAGTAATAATCTCTCTTGCTGCAGCAGAAAGTTCTACAAGAGAAGAGATGAGTAAAAGGTGTGAAGAGTTTTCTTGTGTGTACACAGACACAATGCTGAGACTATGCAGGGGAAAGGGGGGTTAGTACCTGCTGTGGTATTCTCACAAGAGCAACATGTGGAGATAAAAAAACAGTTTGTAATACTCCAAGAAGCAGACTAAGCTACTGTAAGACTGAAAACATGTCAAATATTAAGTCTAACTGAAGAAGCTGGTATTGTGGAGGACTTAGATGCAAGGAAAATACAAGAAAACAGAGGGAAGAGATATATTGATTGCTATATTAAAAAAAAAAAAGCCAAAAAGCTAGAATTAGGATGAAGAAATTATGTGATCATATTTATAAAACATGCTCAGTTTAATTTTGTATCTTTCTTCAATGTAAATTCTTCTGGTATGCTGGAAAAAATAAAATTTTTAGATTATTATCCCCATTATCAAGGTAACTTTGTCAGAGATCACATGTCATATGTAATTTTATGGAGAAAAATCTGTATTTGGTGGATTTTAATGGTATTCAAAAAAAAATTACACTACTCTACATCATGTCAAGATCCCTCCTTTCTAATGCTGTCATTAAAGAAAAAAATGCAAAAGAGGATTCAGAAAGTCAAGTTAAGATCTGTCTGTGCATCAACAAACTGTAGATTATTGAAAACCAGGACTGCTGTGAGCTGAAATTTGCAGTGTGGAACCATCAATCTGCCTGTAAAGCCACAATTCCCAATGTAGAGTTCCTTGAGCAGAGAAATTTAAGCCCCCCCCCCTTGATTTCCTTTCCTTGTTATCCCAGGGACCACACAGCTTTGAGTTCTTCCAAGAGGAATGCACTCAGAGAACCTAAATGCTCATCCTGCCACGTGAATCCTGTGAACTGTCCCCAGAGCTCACAAGACACTGGGAATTGTCCTGTGCCTGCTCCTTCTGGTTGGTCACTCTGTCCTTACAGAGCCAGGTCCTGCACTGGTGTCTTTCAACAGTGATCCCACTCCTTCCCTGATGGCCTTTTCCATAGCTAAGGACTACTCCACCGAGATGAGGTGAAGGGGCACAGTCAGAGATCATCTTGCACAAAACCCACTTAATAACTGGGTTCTAGATTGTGACAGACATCTCCACAGTTGACACAGAACTAAAAAAAACCCAACAAAAAGCATCCATGCATATTTCCCTTAGGCAGAACAGTCCTTTTGTCTTTCTTGCTACTCCAAGTGCCCAATATTTCCAATGGTTTGGTGATGTTTCTTCTCTCTCCGTAGCTGGATGTTGGCAGCAGGTGATCTCGGGGAGTCAAAAGCATTTCTTTAGAGCTGTCATTTGGCCTCCCTTGGCTGGTGTGAGCCACGTTCACTCACTGAGCAGCTTAGCAGCTTATCTCAGTTTTTAGTAAACAGTGGTAACAAATTCAGTTTTCTTCCTTTTCTTTAAGACAGTGATAAAAATAAGGGCGATTTCAAAAATCACTTAATAACCTAAAGGAAAGAAAGAAAGAAATGACAGAGCCTCTTTCAGGACCATGAAAAAGTAAGTTCATACAGCTTTTCAGATTTCTTCCTGGCATTCTGGGAGATTTCTTAGCAACAGTCCAGCAATCCAGGTCTTCTCTCAGATAAAAGTGATCTGGACTAGGTAAGTAATCTCGTTTATTTCTGAAATTAACACACTTTAAACGAAAAAATACAAAACCAGCTGAATGAGTCCTTGAGTTCAAATTTACAAGAGATGTATTTGAAGCCCTGCTACTGGTGAAGGGAAGAAATACTATTTTTCATAATCATGCTTATTTATTATTTGTGGTCTTACACGTACAATATAGCTCATGCTCATTTCAGTCAGATGCCTGGAGGAACATTTAGCTGACATTCAATTAGCAAAGTAATGCACGGTGATAAAGCAGTAGGTAATTTACCATGTTCTGTTTGGGAGCATTCCTTATTGCCATTAATATTCACAACACCAGTTGTGAATATTCACAGCCAGTTCCAAAGGAAAGCATTGCTCCTACCTAGAAGAACCAGCAATCCAAAACAACTGGATTATAAAAATATATGCAAGAAACAGAAGGTCTGTAGGTAACAGTTTCCTAACATCACATGGCTCCATTTAACAGGGTGGGAAGGACAATAACAGTACCTAGAAAAGGAATTTGGTGCCACCTGGGAGCCCATTAAAAACACAAACTAAATCCCCAGTTTGCCTTGCCTCAAGAATTTGTATCTCATCATAAAGGGGAGATCAGACTAGCACAGCCTCTGTTCACACCTGACACTGTGAGGTTAAAATAATTCAAAGTATTTCTGTACACTATTGACTGTGACTACTTCCAGCAACATGGCTGCACCAAGTATGTGCCACGAAGCATTTGGTCACATTTAAATTCACATTTAAATGAGTTCTCGCCTAAGGATTTTTTTTTTCCTGGCTTCAATCCCTGAGAGAAGGTTCCTATGCAGCTCCACTCCTCACTTATTCACTGTAAGCATGAATATGGATCCTGACTATATTTTTATATGGGAAGAGAGAAGTAAAAGACTGGAAGCTGCTGCCTCTACTTGAGGCCTAACAGGCACCTGTACCACTAACATCATTCCCATACAGGCTGAGGCAGGGAAATTGTTTCGGCAAGATCCCTGCAAGCCTAAAACTGTCAAGCAAAGGTAAAAGCGTGGGAGGACTCCTCCCCTCCTTGTTGCCTGTGAGTTTAGGTGGAAGCCAGGGAAGCAGATGGATGCCACAAGAGGTGCAAAGGATGCCTGGAACAACAGCACTGTCAGTGGGATTTGCACTGCATGGGAACGGCAAAATCCCTTCACAGCACCCACGCTCCACAGGGATCCTCCACCACTGGGGTTTTCAGGACTTCGGGCTCAGCGGTTTTGGAGCAGGATGTCCAAAAGAGACAGCAGAAGGTGCTGCCAGTGTAGCAAAAGAAAAAAAAAGTTGGTAAAATGAGCAATACAGTTGAAATAAGTGGGAAATCGAAGTGCAAGGCTCTGCAGAGAGGACCGGACACTGGTATTTGGTGCACAGAATCGGCAAATCACAGGATCAGTGAGGTTGGAAAAGAGATTATCGAGTCCAACCTATGACCCAACACCACTGAGGGCCATGTCCGGTCTTTCCTTAATCACCTCCAGGGATGGGTACTCCACCACCTCCCTGGACAGCCCATCCCCACGTCTAAGCACCCTTCCTGTGAAGAGATCCCTGCCAGTGTCCACCCGAACGTCCCCGGCACAGCTCAAGGCTGTGGAGTCAGCTCATCCTGACTCCCCGGGAGCGGGGCCCGACCCCGCCTGGCTACACCCGCCTGTCAGGTAGGGCTGCCGAGCCCCCAAGGAACAAAGACACGCACTCAGAGCTTCTGTAGTTTAAGAGAACAGGACAACTGAGGCTCTCGCAGTCAGTGCTGACGGTACATCCAGAACCCAGGGATCCCATCCATGACCGCCCTGCCAGGCGCCTGGAGCCGCACAGAACGCACCCGGGGAACCGGAGCCCGCAGCTCTCGGCTCCAGCCCTGCTGCCACAGCTCCCAGCGCTGTCCCTGGGCCCCCCACTGCCTTCAGAGAATCACGGAACGGTTCGGGCTCGAAGCCCATCTCGTTCCATCCCCTGCCCTGGGCAGCGACACCTCCCACCATCCCAGGTCGCTCCGAGCCCGTCCAACCCGGCCTTGGCACGGGGCGAGCGCAGCTTCCCCGGGCAACCTGTGCCACGGCCTCACCGCCCTGGCACGGAGGAATTTCTCCCTACAATCGAGCCCAAAGCCGCTCTCTTTCAACGCGAGCCCATTCCCCTCGCGCTGTCACAACCCGCTATCGTAACCATCCCCTCTCCATCACTCCCGTGCCTCCCCGCCGCTCCTCGCCTCCCTCTCCGCACCGCCCGCGCCGGGGTCCGCGTTCCCCGGTCCCGCAGCGCCAGTGCCCCGCTCTCAGCCCCCCACCTGCCTCAGCCGAGCCCGCTCCATACTCACGGCCGGCCCCGGAGCCGAGAGCGGCGGCGGCGGGTCTATCTCTCCGTGCATCCATTCATCCATCCCTCCCTCCCTCCCTCCTTCCCTCGTCGGCAGCGCCCGGCGGCGCAGGCGCGCTGCCGCCTCCTCCCCCCGTGGCTGTGGCGGGGCGGCCGCGGCGGCAGCGCCCGGCTCCGCTCAGAGCCGAGCGAGCGCGGCTCGGGCCGGCGGCGGGAGGAGGGAGCGGGGCGAGCGGGGAGGCGGGGACCGGGCGAGGGAACCGCGCCGCGCACCCGGCCCGTCAGTGACCGGCGCTGCTGGGGAGGAGGAGGAGGTGGCGGAGGAGGAGGCGGCGGCGGCGACGAGAGATTCTCCCACCCCCACCCACCGAGCTGAGGTGAGGCCAGGGCAAAGCATCTTCCTTTCTTCCCTTCATCCCTTCCTCCCTTTCATCCTTCCTCCCGACCTCCTTCCTTTCATCCTTCTTTCCTTATCCTCCTTCCCTCCTATCTCGCCTTCTCCTCATCCTTCCCTGCGCTTCCTGGTCCTCCTTTCCTTTCTTCTCTCCTTAGCCACCTTTCTCCACTCCTCCCCATCCCCCAGGCTCCTTCTCCCCGTGCCCACATTTCGCACCCTCCAGATAAAATAATCTTGCCTTCCCCCCCCCCCCCCCCCACCCCGCTTTTCCTTTTTTTTAAAAAAAAAATTTAAAATGCAATTTCAGTTCTCGCGCAGTGAAAGACTGGGAGAGGGAAAGAGACAGAGTCGGTCACAGAGATAATCCCCCCTCCTGTAAAGAATGGATTTGAATTAATGGTCATTTTGTGGTGTGTGTATTATGGGAAGGGAGGGGGGGGGAGAATTATATTTAGGGAAGAAAAGAAAGGGTCAAAGGTGTGTTGTTTCACTTATTCATCTATTTACCCGCCATCACTTCGAGGTGAAACCTGCCTCCGTATTATCTTAAGTATATTTTTTGGGGGGTATTGTTTGAAATTATTCTCCTTTCTTCAGGCGTCAGAGGCTCCTTCCTCCCTTTTCTCCATCCCCCCGTGCGTCCCTGTGGTTTGCAGTGGCTGCTGCTCCGATCGTGTGAGCCGGGAGCCGGCGGGGAAGGGGAGCGGGGCTGGGGGCTGCGGGCACCTCCTGCATCCCTTCCATCCCTTCCCATCCCTGCCCTTCCCTCTAGGCCTCTCTCTCTCCCAGGGTCTGAGACCTTCCCAGCCGCCCGCTGCACATCCCAGCCAGCGCCCAGCCCGAGAGCCGCCAGCTCCCAGCAGAGGATCTGCTCCGGTGGCGAGGAGCGAAAGTTTAAAGCGTGGCTTTGTCTTTGAGAGGAGCCGTGGGGATGTTGGCTGGAAGGCGACGGCAGCCAAAGCGTCTCCTTGTGGGGCTCCTTGGAGTGGAAGAAGTTTTGCTCGGCCGTGGTGGTGGTGCTGGGGGGCTGCCAGGCTTGCCTGGCTGCCGTGCCCATCTGGGAGGTGGCGTTGGGGATGCTCGGTGGGACATCCGTGCGCCAGGGATTTGGGAAAGAAACTTTTATAGGTATTTACAGCAGGGTGTAGCGTGAGGTGGCAGGAGCTTCCTTCTCTGCAGGTTGGAGGGGCAAATGCCCTCCCTCGTGTCTCGCTGGCTGCCTGTGATGCCTGGGTTCTTTCTAAGGTGATGCTCTGTCACTTGGTGGTTGTGTCTCTCTCCTGTGGAGCATTTACTGGATTGTGAGCGTGCTTCAGAGAATTCCAGACTTGTCAAACTTCCGCTTGCTGCATTTGAAGTTACTTCATACTTCACCAGGATAGAAGCGCTTCAGCCCCCTGTTATTCTAGAAATCCACAGATACCACAGCAGCCGATGCTACGGCACAACTCTGTGAGCCTGGATATTTAACGTCTGTGTTATACATTGCCTTGGCGTGTATTCCTGAAAAATGTTGGACTTGTCCAGACTGCCGTGAGTGCTGTGTGTGTTTTGGAGTGCTAGGCAGATGAGGAGCATAAACGGGGGCAGGCTCAAACAATGCTGCTGATGCGAGCACCAGGTTTTCCTGGCTTTGTGGTTATTACAAGGCTGCTGGTTTTCCTTTTTTAACCTGTAGTGCCTGTGGTTGATACAGTGCATTGTATCATCCGTTTCATACTCCAGGTCAAACAGGACTCTTTCTGGAGGAGAAGAAGTACTGATGTGAAGGGTGAAGTTCTGCTCTTAGTTGTGTAAATGCCTGTTTACAGAAGTACCACCTCAGCTGGGTACAAGGTAGCTGTAACTCCATTAATGGGCTCTGCTGATGACAGAAGCCTCAACAGGAAAGCCCCAGTGTCACTCGAGCCCTTACATGGAAATACAACTGTCATTCATGCAGATTTTCTGAGAGCTCTTTTAATATTAATGTTGAGCATGGTACTACTGAAATACCTTTGAAGCATTGAAAACTAAGAGTATTGGTAGGCTGAGGCTTGAAAGCCAAAGGAAGCAATTAGATCTCCTACTCTGACCCCTTGACTGTTGTAGTCAGTTGGATTTCATCCAGTTATTCTTGAACGCAATAACTTGCATTTGGCTGAAACATGTTTTCCAGAAAAATTGGAATTTTGATCGGAAGACAGTTAGAGGTAGAGAATCTGCTGTTTATTAAGTTATTTGGCTTCAGCTGCTAGTCACTGGTTATGCCTTTCTCCACTGTGCTAAAGAGCTCAAAGTATTTTCTTACCATGGAAGTATTTATCTGCTGTAACCCAGTACTCCCTCTCTTCTCTATTTGAAAAACCAAGTGAACTGAAATTCTTTAAATTTGTTGCTGCGTGCATTTCCCTCACAACTCAGTTTCTGGGGATTGTTTTTTTCCAAATCCACTTTTTCAGCATTTTTATGAAAACGTGAGCTGGATGCAGCACGCCAGAGCCTTGTCTCATGAGTGTTTTGTGCATTTAAATATTACCTCTCTGGTGTTACTCTCCTGCTTCTGCATCACATTTACATATTAAACCTTCATTTGCAGCCCTGCAAATTTTGATCTCCTTTTCTCTGGGTACTCTCACTGTGGCAAACCCTTTGCAGGACTATTTCTTTCCACAAGAGTTCATCATTCCCTCCACAGGCTTGTGCTTTCCTGATTGCAGCTTTGTAACTTTGTACATGGCTTTTTTAAATAACATTTTGTTTCTAGCATTGATGGATTATACCCGACACACCTGATGGCTTTTTGGAACCGATTTATCTCAGTTATTGTAGCACTCTCTCAATTTATACTTGTGCAGATTATGTCATGATTTGTGGTGTAGACTTAACAAGTAACTGAAAAGGTGTTTTGTGGTAGTGGCTCCGCCTTTGGGGAACTCCATATTAATCTGAGTTGTGCTGTGATGAGCTCTTCTCAAAAGCTGTTCTTTTTTCTTTTTGAGATGTCACTTAACCAGTTCTTCACCAGTTTAATTGGTTCTGTTTTGTTGCCAGGCTCTCACAGAACATTGCACCAAGTGCCAGAGAAGTTTATGCATGCAGACAGATATTTCTGCCAATTGGAAGTATCAGTCATATAAAGGAATTAAACCAAAATAATTTTAGAAAGTCAGCTTTCGTTATTTTACTTCCTATTATTTATTACAGTGCTCTGACACATCAGTTGAGTCCCATATAATTTATCTTAAATGATTGTTTTGTTCAGGACTGCCGTTGTTCTAACCTTCCTATGGCTCCAACCACTGTCTCACTGGAACTTTCAGAGAGATGGTTGTAACAGAAGTGTTCATTCAGACTTTTGGAATTTCCCCAGGATTTTCAGAATTTTCGGAATGTTGGTAGGACCGATAACTCCTTGGATACTTCTGAGAGTACTTCTCCATGGTGATTATTGGTCCTGCTGACCAAAAATATTTACTGCAGAGTAACACTGTCTTAACATTGTATTTGCAATGAGATGGAAAAATAATATTCTCATGAGGTATCAGGAAATAATCAACTTCTTTGCACATGCAGAATTACTTTTTGAACATACGTGCCCTTTTGCACTATTGGTGTAAAGTCCCTGTTCAGCACCACACCTGTGTGACAGCTGAGATTTCTTTTGTTCCTGCAGTTCCCCCCTGCTTTTCTTCCTGCTGCCAAGAAATGTCTTCATCCTCACCTATTAGTTTTTTACACCTACTGTTTCAAAAAGTATGAATTTTTTATCCCTTAATGCTTTTCTTCTTGTTATATATGAATTATAACCATAGTATTTATTGAAATCTGTTTTGTGGCCAAACTGCAGTAGTTATGACAATGCCTTGCAGGTATTACATGCTGTCTGAACATACCAGCGTGAGATTTTTTTTTCTGTGTACATCCATACAAAGACAATTTCTTACATTTTAGGTGAGCAGGCTTTGCTTTTAGTACAGCATATTCCAAGGCTTGGCTAAAGAAAGTTGAACTCTTCGTTCACTTGCTCCACAGTTTGTTCATAGGTGTATAAAGCAAAGGAATACTTTGAATTTAGATATAATATCAAATGGTCATGGAAAGATGAAGGGCAGCTGTACAAAAATAATCATAAAATCACAGGATGGTTCGGGTTGAAAGAGACTTTTAAGATCATCCAGTCCCACTCCCTTGCCATGGACGGGGACACCTTCCCATGCCCCAGGATGCTCCAAGCCCCAGTGTCCAACCTGGCCTTGGACACTTCAGGGATCCAGGGACAGCCACAGCTTCTCTGGGTACCCTGTGCCTCACTCACAGGAAAGAAGATGGAAATAAATATACAGTATGCAGTTGTGAAATGAGAAGGGCACCATGCAGAAATAAAGAATAGAACACTAAGCTGTTAGTAATTAGAGTGGCATGTGTACGATATGAATTAATGGGAGGCTTTCTGGCTCGGGTCTGTTGGAATTGTTCCCTTAGAGCTGCTTTAGGTAAGATGCAAGGAGGGGATAGAAAAAAGACCAGAATGGGATGGGAAGATGAAAATTACAAACGGAAAGTTGTATTTCACAGGAGGGTGACAGCGACACCTGACTAAGATAAACGTGTTGATTTTGTATAAACACTACATTTATTAGGATTAAGTGCTCTGAAAACATTCCCGAGGCACAGCTTTCCAAGCCAGCAGGCTGCTGCAGGGAGCAGGAGCAGCTGAGGCTCTCCTTCCTCTTTGGAGCTCCAGTATTGATAGGTGAGATCCTCCAGCTGGATCAACCAACACCGCCTGAACCTGGCAGGGAGCAAACTGCTGCTGAGTCCAGCCTGCCTCCAGCAGTGTTGGAAAGTAAAAAGACAGGATTTTTTTAGAGACTACAGTTAGCAAAAAGTTGAAGAAGTGACAAAGACCAGAAACCAGGTTTTGTCTTGTATAAAAAAAGTGGTTGATGACTAAATTAACAACATTATTAGTTCTGGTGCCTCCAGTATAAGAAGGATGTGAAACTGTTGGAGCGAGTCCAGAGGAGGGCCAAGAAGTTGCTGAGGGGGACCAGGGCATCTTCCCCATGGGACAGGTTGAGAAAGTTGAGGCTGTTCAGCCTGGAGAGGAGAAGGTTGTGTGGAGACCTCACAGCATATTCCAGTATCTGAAGGGGCTGTAGGAATTCCAGAGTGGGATTGTTAATCAGGAACTGTAGTGACAGGACAGCAAGTGATGGGTTCGTACTGAAAGAGGGGAAATTTAGGTTAGAAATACAGAGAAATTGTTTCCTGTGAGAGTGGGCAGGCCCTGGCACAGGGTGCCCAGAGAAGCTGTGGCTGCCCCTGGAAGTGTCCAAGGCCAGGTTGGACAGGGCTTGGAGCAGCCTGGGATAGTGGAATGTGTCCCTGGCCATGGCAGGGGGTTGGAACAAAATGGTCTTCCAGGTCCCTCCCAACCCAAGCCACTCCATGATTCTATTCTAAGCTATTGTGTTGTAGCTTCTTCCTGTTGTAGAGGAATCCATGGTACATCTAAATATATCCTGGAGCCATAACACTGTTGAAGCAAGTCTTTGGTTGGGCAGGCTCAGCACTCTACAGCTGTAAATTAATTTTGTATCAGGTTTCTGGGTAAGAGCTCTACATCTCAGTTTTCTCATGGTTTCCTCAGCATCACACACGAGCCACTGAGTGAGCAGTGATATCTGGTTCCAGACAGTGGTTGGATACAGAATGGCATTCCTGAATGTTTCCAAACACTAGCCTAGGCTGAAGTCATATTTATACAACAAAAGATCAGCTGCTCTGGGGAAATAAACTGCTGTGACCATCAGTTACCAGTAGAGTTGATTGGAAGGCAGGATTTTTGTGTTCTTTGTGTTTTGAATCTTTCTTTTTCTTTTGGCAGGGCATGAGCAGGTGAATTTTAAAATTGCCAGCAAAATGAACAATCTTTCCCCTAGCAGGAGTATCCCTTCTCCCCCCACCCCCCTTCATATTTCATTGTTTCTCATGTCTTGTGCTGTCATCAAACAGAGCATTTTGACTTTGTAAGGGGCAGGAGGAAAGCTTTCCTGTAGTTTTTCATTGGTTGTGTGGAGAAAGCACACCTTTCCTTGAAGTACTTTAACTCTGCTGAATCAGCATTTTCTGATGGCCAGGCTTATTCCCCCCTCCCCCCCCCCCCCCCCCCCCCCCTTCCTTTGGAATATTTTTTGTTTAGCTGTGCTTTTCAGCCACATTACCCCCTGCATTAGTATTCTGGTACAGAGAACAGTGGAGAGACATTTTCAGTGTTGCAGCAGAGACTGCCCAGGTTTTCAGGCTTCTTAAGTAATGAGAATTACTCAATTAAGGTGAAGCTGAATCCTGTAACATTGAGAACAGCTCACAGGGACTGCATTTGAGAGGTAAGGAAAGCAGTAGATTTAGTAGCTATTCAAAAGAATTTCTGTGTTCAGAGTATTTTAAAGATATATTTGTAGATGCTCCAATCTGCTGTTATTACTGGTGTTCCAGTCATTATGATGTGACATTTTCTTTCTCCTGTGGACTTGTCCTTTTCTTTGAAGCTCTTTATTAAAAAAACCCAACAAGCATATGTTACAATATGCTTAATGCAGGCAGGAATATTCAAATGGATGGCAGTTTGAATGTAAGTGGAACATAAATTCTAAATACAAAAAGTGGAAGTGGTTTTGGTCAGGGAAGGCTCCTAGTTGCCCAGGTGACTTCTGCAAATGGGGATTAGGCTTTTAAGTTACTTAAAGCTTCTGAATGGATTATTCACTTTGCCCTTTTCTAGAACTAATCAACCTTAATTTTTAATATGCTGTTGTTTACTAACAAAAGCCACTCTTCCATATTCCAGTGAATCCCTTTTTATGGCAGTTTTCCATTAAAGCCCATTCAGCACAGCAGGAGCAGCTGAATCTCTCAGTTGTGCTTGTAAGGAAAGGATCAGTTGGAAGTATTCCTTATGTTTTAAATACAGAAGCTGTGTCCATCCTGTGCAGAGCTGACAAAATCACTTTTATCAGTTCTCTGTGTCTTTGCAAACATCAAAAGAAACTCCAAAAGGCTTCTTCCCAGAGATCTGACTTTCAAGTTAGACTGTGGAGTAAAGCATTTAAAAAATAGAGTAAAATTTTGGTAAGCACTGATTTTAGTTCTGTTGTAGTGTCATCATGTCAGTGGCAATAGTTGTGCCCTTTCCAGAGGATCCACACTAAGAAAAATGAATTAACTCTTTCATAAAGAGGCATAAAACTTATATACAAACAGATAACCTGAGGCAGATGCTTTTATTACGTTTTTTTCCCTCCTTTGCTACTTCAAGAAAAACATTTTTTTGTTTGCTTTTTGGGATAGCGAAATTTCTTCTTCAAGGCTGTTTTGTAACTTTTAAATTACTTTGGAAATTTCTGTAAAATAATAGTTTTAAGTAAATGAATGAATATAAATCAACAGAGAATAGGTGTGATGTCCTCTATCGTTGAATATTAACTTTCATGAATGTTATTAGCAGGTCTTTCTTCCAGATATAAAATTACCAGCTGTGATAAGTTATTCATGGTTAATTCTTCATTATATTTATGGAGAAACTTTGAATATAGAACCCAAATACTATTTTTTTCTTCTGCATCTCTGTAAAAATCATGGGATGGAAATGGTTATTTAATTTTTTACAAAAATAGAACAGGATTGAGTCTAACATTTTTATTGTGACAGAATATTTACATAAAATTGTGTCATCTGTGCTTGGTTTTGATAGAGAATTTATCAAAGTGCTTCATAAATTGTTATCCCATGCTTACAAATGTTGACTGTTCAGATAACAGACTGTACAGGCTTATAAGGAAAGGTATAAAATAGATAACAACTAAAATATGAAGTGAGAAATCCAGGGTAAGCAGGAGGATAGTTCTTCCATTTGTATAATATAGGAAAGCTGGTTACTTTAATTCTTGCAATTAAAATCCACAGGAGACTGTGGATCTTTAGAAAGAAGTTAGAGAATAGCAAGGAAACACTTCCACAAAAGTTCCATTTGTTACCCTTTGTTTTCCCCTGTAATGGAGTCAAAGTGAGAGAGATTCATGTATCTTTATTGCAGCATATGATCTCCTTTCTAGTTCTTGTGCAGATAGTCTTCAGTGCTTACTATAATCAAGTCAGAAATGCAAATTCAGAATTACAGCTGCTTAGTCTAATTTTAAACGTCTCTATTATCTCCGTCATCTACATTCCCAGGGCTTGGATGCTCCACAGAAATACTTCTAAGAACAAGAAATTGTCAGGAAGGCTGTGAATGAAGGAGGATGAGGTGGTGCAGGGAGAGGACCAGGATAAAAATGCTCTGACCAATGTCCTGCTTGGCTGCAGAGTTTGCAGAGCTGTTACTTGGCTTACATGGGTGGCCCATGCTCCCCCTAAAATTCAAGCTGAATTTCATTCGGCGTGTTTTGGGACTCCTGGCCTTATTTCTGGGTCACATCTGATACCTAGCAAGAACAGGAAGGTGAAAAGAAGGAAAGAGAACTATTTCTGTCCTATGATTTAATTCTCCTTGCGTGGCTTAGGGAGAATTCTGTGCAATCCCTCTATGCGTTAATTTGCTCCCGCACACTGATTTCATCCTGGAGCAAAGTTGGGTTTTTTTCCCTTTCGTACTCACATTCCAACCTTGCATTCAGGCCTGAGCCCAGGGGATGCAGGTGAGTGTGGAGGAAGTGCTCAGGTGCTTTCTAGGTGCTAAAGAGCAGTGGGGACACAGGTCCTGGGCAGGATTGTCTTCTGCTCGTGCAGTGTGTGGGTGAGAACCAGCATCAAATCTTAACACACATTTTATCATTCTCTGCATGCTTTTCTCATCTTCTGATTAGCCTAAGTGCATTTCCAGTGCATTTTCTGCACATACTTTCTGGTTTGCCTTGTTCTTAATTCTGTACTTGCTACCCACCTGTATTTTGTTTACAAATTCAGCCTAAGAACTAGAAAATGTCTGGGGTATCCGTGTTCAGATATTTACTTTCATTTGGCTGGGTAAGAAGCAACATTTGATTTTTCTTTTTAATTATATTTAATATATTTAATTATAATTTCCTTAATATGATCAGTGAAACTATCATTTTGCTTCTTGTGGAGTCTTCTTGGAACACCAGCCAAAGGTATTGAATAGTCCCAGGTGATCTCAAATGCTGCAGCACAACCTAATTTACATGACAGAGCAGTATGGAAGCATACATTTTGTGCAAACATAGCCAAAAAGCCTTCAGAATTAATGTCTTGAAGTAGTTGAGAAAACTGAGTGACTGTAGTAGCCATGGTAACTTTTTTCCCTTTTGCTTTTAAGTAGAAACCTCACTGATTATAAGACTCTGCATGAGCTTTTGGCTGGGGATCTGCTCAGCAAACTACAAATGTGGTGGCAGCAAAGGAAAAATCATGGATAACTGGACAGATTGAACACAGGGAGGGAGAGCAGTGTGGATTGGATGCAAAAATAGTAGGCTTGCAAACACAATTAGGTTGAGAGCTCTAATTGTGGCAGAGATGCTTTTTTGGAGGCTCCACACTCCATGTTCTCCTTTTTTGCTGCTAGTTTTAGAACTGTTTTGGCTTGACATGTGCTGAAGCTGCACATCCCCTTTAGCTCAAATGCTGCCAGACACTGACTTTGGACTGACAGATCCTTGCAAACTTGGTTGCATCCTGAGGGTGGAGTCAGCTTTATTTTAATTGTTTTATGGCTTTTGGGTTCACGAGAATGATGCTGAGATGCACTGACAACATGAGTGTGTTCAGGTCTCTTGTCAGCTTAATGGGTTTATTTTTGCTGGGTGGTTGACAGTCAGCCAAAAGAAACAACAACAACAAAAAAATACATAGCCCAAGAACAGCTTCTTGGCTGGTTTTTCATAAAAAGATCAGTCAGGAGGAAGAGAAAACACTAGAGATAGATATTTTGAATATTTTTTTAAGCCAGTTTTCATGATGGTGTAAAAATGGGGATCTCTTAATTTTGCACTCTCTCTGCACCACAAACTGGTTAGAGGTGGTGTGAGGTCTGTTCTGTTGCCACGATATCCAGAAGAAAGGTTTGTGCCACCCTTGAGGTGCTGCAGGGTTTGTGATGTCTAAAGCTTTCCCTGGTCAACCCTTGGGAGATAATCCACAGTAATTAAATATTTCTGGTAGCAGTGAGATGGGCTGTGTAATGATTAGGACATGGGTGGATCAGAGTAGTCAATGTTTGATTACACAGTCAAACAAAAGCAACCTTTAAGGCAAGACTGAAAACCACATACCCCAGAGAAATACCATAGGAATTTTATCAAGGGCAAGTCCTGCATTCTGCACCTGGGATGGGACAGCCCTGGGTGTGTGGACAGACTGGGGAATGATATCCAGCTCAGGATATTCCGTGATTCTTTAAAATAACACACTGGAGTTTAAACTCTTCAGGTGTGCTTGAAATTACTGCTGAAAATTGCAAAGACTGATTGCATCTCCCAAAAATTTTCTACACTCGCCCCTTGGCTGGGCTGGTTTGAATGTTTCTCTTTCATTGCTGGTTTTCATTAGTAAGTAGTTTTTCACTAGGGTGAAAGCAAGATGAGGAAAGAATTTTGAAATCACTCCTTAAAAAAACATAGTTTTGATAATTTCCACCTAGCTTTAATTAGAAATTGGAATGGAAGTCACCTTTGGGCCATTGCAGCTTGGGTATGGGAAATACAGGCACAGCACAGCTGCTGTGGGACATCTACATCACTGCAAGACTGAACGGCTTCAAGTTCTTAGAGATCCTTTTACTAAGAGGAAAGTATGTAAATACAAAAAAAGAAAAAAGTACTGTGTAAGAGCAGGTAAACCTCCTTTAAGCATTGAAATAAAAGCACCCATATTGATCTAAACTCTGGTCTTCACTTAATCCTCTTTTTGCAGTAAATTCAGTGCCTTGAATCCGAAATCCGTTTCTCCAATTTCAAGAAATGTGCAAAACATGAGGAACACTTAACAAGGACTGAATAGAAAGATTTATTTTACCAGGAGCCTGTTCCAGCATTGCAGATGTTTTCTGGCTGTCTTGTCTAAGGGACTAGTTTGGGTATTCAGATTATGCAAGATTAAATCCTTGATCCTCTGAAATTAATTACAGAATTTTCATCAGTGTTGCAAAGCTCTTTCCCAACACTTCTGGAGCTGGTTCTGCCTTTGGCTGTGGATTGTGTCTGTGTCTTTTAAGTGTAGCTGGAGCCAGTCCTGTGTACTATTACAGTGATACATAAATTGCTTCTGTCTCTGGAAAATTAAAATGTTTTTCTGTGTTACCTTTTAGAGCAGTCTTGAGCACTGATTGTGTCTGTTGCATGCTTTAGAAAGCAAACGATTTATGTGAGCAGGATCTTTTTTGCCATTTTAGCATTAAAAAGAATTAGCAGTAAATGTCTGGTACAGTGCTCTTTGCATCTGATTTCTGAGCTGCTGCAAATACACAATACATGCTGCTCAATCTCTCATTTTAATGAGCTATTTTTTGTGTTGTTGATTTAATCTAAAGGCTGCTTTTCCTCTGAAGTGAGAAGCTTCTTTTGTCACGTTGGGCGAGTAGAAGAAAACATTACACGTGGATTGAGTTCTCTAAATATGACAGAGAAACCTTGCAGCGTTCAGCTTTGCTCTTCATTAGGGCACGAGTCTCGTGCAGGTCTGATTCTGTACAATATTCTGGGTTATAACTCAGTGCCAGAAACGACCCCAGCCACAGCAAAGCACTGAGTTACTTGATAAGTTTCACTGTGTTTCTCCCCAAAGATGGGTGGAAAGATGCCCTGGGAGGAACCACAACTCAGGGCCAGTCTTTAGTGTGGCAGGGTACATGAAGTGATGGTGAAATTTTCATGAGACAACCAGGATTTCAGAGAAAATTCAGCAAAATAGTAATAGAATTTCAAATGTCTAGCACAGGTCTGTAACACCCGTAATTTATCTCCTGTTGTGTGTGATGAATCTGAATTAACTCTGGGCCTGTGTTTCTAAACACAGAGTACTGTGGGAAACATCACAGGGAGAGATGCAAGATCTGTCAAGGGCAGTGATCACAGTCAGTGTGTTAGAAAGGTTTCATTATTTGTTTCTCCAAGGAAATGTTGGTGACTGAAGAAAAGCTGTTTTGTTGGCATTTTTGGATCCCACTAAATAAAATAGATGGATTTGATGAAGGTGTGTAATCACTTGGATTTCTTCTGTCCCAGCAGTGAAATCATACCACCATGTGGACAAACACGTACGGTCCTTGCACATATTTCATCACCATTAAAGAAGGTGTTGAGTTTTCAGCCATGTTTATCAAGGTGTTCTCTTGTGAAAATGCAAAGCAAAACCTCACCATCACCTTCTACTGAAAGGTGTCCCTGCCCATGGCAGGAGGTTTGAAACAAAATGATCTTTAAAGGTTCCTTCCAACCTAAACCATTGTGTGATTCTGTGAGCCTGTGATTTCATTCTTTTAAGGAAATAATTTTGTTGAGACTCATTCCTAAAGTCAATCTAAACTTCAGACCAAAAAAGTGTATGTCTGTCTATTTCTAAATAATGGAGTGCAAATTAGCTGTCAGTAGTATTTTTAAAGCTAAAACCATTTGAATGTGTTAAAATTGAATTCTGCACAGTATTGTGAAAAAGCTGAAAAATAGGAAAACGTTTTTTATTATGATAAATTATTGAGCTTCAGGTGATTTCCAGATATCTTACGTGTTAAAGCAATGAGCACTTCCCATGCTGAATTAGTTTTTGCTAAGTTAGGTTCTTGAGCCAAATGAAAAATTAATTTTAAGAGCTGCATTCTGTGAAGGTTGTTACAAAATGTGAATCACTGTAGTGAGGCCCCAGTAGAATGCAATCTATTCTTCCTCGTGTTTGATTTCAGGCCAGCTGAATGTGGGGAGATGCTTTTTTGCTCCACACGGGCTCACAGTTGCTGCAGTCCAATGTTTTCTGTCCTGGTGCTATTTTTGTTGCTGCTGTTTGTGTTGAAGGCTTGTGATTTCATTAACAGTTATTTTAAAACATGAACAACCTGACAGAGGGCTAAATAGAGCATAATTCTGTTTCCCGTGTAGATAAGCTCAACAACACATGAATAAAAATCAGGTTGGCCTCTCCTCCACGCTTCACAAGTCTCCCGCGTGGCTTTGGCAGCCTTTGGGAAATGGGCCATGTTATCTATAATTTTTAAAATCATTAGCATTACTTTAATCCAAAGTGTATTTCTAGATGAATTTGTGAATAATAATAGTTGAAGATTCCTTTCTTGCTGGCTGTTTTTGTCTGTGTTCCTGGCGTGGGGGAGTGGGATCTTATGCCATGAGCCACCTTCCCTGGGTGGGAAGCCATGCACTGAGTGAAGGAGTTCAACAGTTTTCCCAGACTTTGAACCCATGTTAGGTTGTGATAACCCTCAAACCACCAAACTTGTGTTTTACATGTTTACTGCACCTCTGCAGGTCATCCTGAGAGAGGGTCTTTGTCACTCAGGGTGTCACAGCACAGGCTTGTGGTTGTGCTTAGAATTAAGGAACTCTGATTAAATTACAGTGGCTCTCCTGATCCTCATTTTCCTGGCCTTAGGAACGGTAGGGTGACCTTCTGCTGGCACTACAGGGAATGTGGGCTTTGTTGATGAATTCGAGATCTGTCCCTGAGGTTTCAACCAGAGATGCTTGTTCTACAGTGCCAACTTTGTGTTTTGAGGTTATCACTGTGCCATTTGCCCCTTCTTCCACATTAGCTTCCATGTTCTAATACTTGTATTCATTTGGTGTGATTTGCACAATACACGAAAACAAGCCCATGCTACATTTAAGTGAAGAGAAAAAAATGACTTTTTCTGGAGTGATGACAATGAGCTGTTTATTACCACAAGCTGTGCGTTCTATCTTCTTTTACTTAGAAAGCAGTGATTTGTCTGAATTTTTGGAGTGTTTTTTAAGTGAATAATGATATAAGAGCCTTCTTACTTGAGGCTTCTTATAAATGTAGTTATTTATATGAGGAAAAATTGTTCAAGTGTGGATTATTTATGCGGAGGAGAAAACTGGCTCTGGATTGATATAATTTTTCTTTCCCATCTGCTCTGAACAAATTTGTTTTCTCTTCCAGCAGTGAGTGCTTGCTTGCAACTTTGTTTTAGATACTTAGGAACTCCTTTTAGTACTTCCCCTAATAAAATGTTCCAATTCCAGCCTCACCTTTTGTTCTTCAAGACCAACTTTGTTCTCTGATGGCTTCAAGGAAGTGTTGTGGCCTTTCCCCTTTCATTTTTAGCAGACCTGGTTTCACCAGGCGTTTAAAAAAGTAGAACCGAACTTTTTTTTCCTTTGGCCTGGTGATATTGTCATGTTTTTTCCTTTTTTTTTTTTAATTTCTTTTGTTTTTCCTGTTCTCTGCAACAATTAAGATTAATTGCGCTTTGCCCCCCTCCCCCTCTTGATTTCAGTTTTGATGCCAGTCCCTTCCTAAGCTATGCCCAGAACCTGGGCTCAGCCTCCTGAGGGAACTGTGATATCAAACTACCCACTAGATTGTTTCAAAATGGGTAATTCTGCCATTGGGAATGTGCAGTTGTTGGTTAAAAGAGCATCCAAGCAGCCTTCCTAAAGCATTGTTAATTATTGACTGTAAAGGGAGATGTGGAAGGCTTTACATCAATAAAGATCTCTCCTACCTACAGCCAAGAATGACCTGATTTATTTTATTTTTTTTTTTTTTTTTTTGATACACCAGCAGGATCTGTCTGTAAACAGTTTCTAAGCAACAGCTCCCTGTCCTCTGGAAAGGATGTCACATTTTATCCCTGACTCCTGGGTTTTACAGCCCTTCTGCCCAAATCTGCCCTGGTTTAGGGGGAGGTTGGAGGAGCTCTTCAGCAGGGATGATTTTTCTCTTTTGTAGCACCAGCACCCACCCAGGGCTCACTGAGGTGTTGGAAATTAAATCCCTGTCTCCTTTAGTGCTGCTTTGCCAACAGCTTTGCTGTCACAGGCCAGCACTGTGAATTATTTCTGTGCAGCTTCATAAACATTCTGTAATGATCAAAGAGCCCATGTTTCTACTTCCATTTAAATCCAGGAGGTGACAAACCAGAAACACCTAGGTACATTTTTTTTCTTCAAATGATTACATGGTTTGAGCTGGTTTTAAGGGAAAAAGTGAGTTTTCCCCACAGCACAAGTCTATATTTTCACCAAGACTTGTGTGTCATCTGTCTCAGACTGGGAAAATTCAGAGGTAAAGAAAGAGAGAGCTCTTTGTCATCAGATTTTTATTAATCCCATCCCTGGAAGTAAGTATTTAGTTTTAGAAGATTTGGGAGGAAGAAGAGTAACAACCCATCTGTTAGCAGAGTATGGTAGGACCTACAGAAATGTTTTGTTCATTTTACTTGGTTAGTTTTAATTTGCTTTGTTTTCTGCTACTGTTACATAGTATTTCAGTTTGAAAAATGGTCTTGCTGCTTTTATTAACAGAGAAGACCTGTGGATGTTGGAGCTGTTTGGATGTGAGTAATGGTTATGATTGATAATATAGGCTGTAGCCTATGGCCTGATTTAAAGCAATTGTAGAGTTTATTTCTTTTCTAGATGAGGCAAAATGATAGGTCTTGTGTTTGAGAAAAACAGAGCTCCCTGAATGTTTCCTCTGCTATTGTGAGGAGCTGTCTAGTTTCTTACAACTCTCTTTCATTTCAAATCAAACAAAGGAAATAGAGATTTCTGCCACATACAGAATGGGGAGTGAAAAAGTAGTGGAGGCACTTTTCTGGCTTGCATTAAGAAACAAAAATGAGTAGAAGGAATTCTGAGAGAGAGGTTAGGTGTTATGATGTGGAAGTGGAAAGCACAACAAGAAAAGAAGTTTAAGATACCTGTCTGTTTAAAACTTAACATCAAAGTCAAAAAATCCGGAGTTAGAAGATGGATGGAACACGAGCTTTTGAATAACTTTTTATGAAAAGGGCAATAAAACTAAGATTTGTGATGTTCTTACTGTTTAGGGGCTGCTAGGGTGGCTTCCTGTCAAATACCATAAAAAGAGGCTGATGAAAGACCGAGAGTAAATTCTGGTTTTTACTGTTTGCAGCGTTCTCGCCTTCTCCATTACATTTTGACCAAGAGTAGTGTATCATCATAAAATTCAGACTGAAAGTGAGCTTTTGGGGCTTTGTGCCTTTCTGTTGATTTCTTAGGTAAAGTAAATGGTCATCTCAGTCAATCCCTACCGATATTTGGCTGATATTTCCCTCTAGCTTTGGGCCAAATTTACCTGATTATTTGTCTTTCATGTAGAATAATTCCTCATTATTCTCATCATTTCTCTGTTATTGTGTAAGATGTGGATGAATCCCACTGAAAGAATATCTCTGTTACTTAAATATTCTGCTGCATACTAAGTATTCTTTTCTGTACAAGGCAAATTCTTGCACCTTTGCAAGCTCTGGGTTTATAGAAAAACCTCGCTTTTCATAACCAAACTATTGTAGCTTTGTTTTCTGCATATATTAACAAAATGTTTGAAGATTGAAGGGAGTGAACATGCAGTGAGTCATCTCATGTGGAGAATAAAACCTGATAGATTTGTGAATGAAATCCAGCTTTGTGAAGGGGAGCATGCAGTTTATTATTGCTGCTTTTTGGGTTTGTTTGGGTTTTTTTTTTTTTAGTATATTTTCGCCTTTAACAGATGCGTGAGGAAAGTTTTAATTAGACTTGGAAAGTGCTGTCTTGTACATTTGTAAATCAGCAAGTACTGGGATGACTTGAATTCAGTAGAACTTTAATATGGCTAGGAATATCTGCCTGAGATGTTCTGTAGAATTTTTGGAAGTGCCTCCATCGACTCTATTTCAGGACCATTGATTCTTAAACCTAAACACAATGACGTGGATGCCTAAAAGGTTTGATAGTGAACTGAACACTGGAAGTTTGATAAAAGTTCCTTGGCTGTTATGTGTTAGAACAAATGTAGGATTTTAGCAGAACTGTGGGTTGGTCTGATGACATCTCTGGAATGCCAAACTCTGCCCAAGTCCAAGCGTGTGTTGTACAGAGATTTTTGCAACTCAGGAAATACTAAACATGCTGATCACAGGGAAGGTTAATAATAAAATCTGTCCTTCTTTCTGTGTTGGTGTTTGGAAACAAGAGGATATGCACGGTTTGATTGATCCCTGGATATTCCATCCAGCCTCTAAGAACCAGCTGTTTATGGACTCTGAGTCTCAGGGCAGCAACTGGACCAGAGTCTTTAACTGAGGACAGATCTGTTATTGTTTCATAGATTCCCTTGTTCATGTTCACTTCTGAAACAGCCTGCTGCAATTGCTCCATGAATCTGAGGGGAGAAATGTCTGTTTGATAGTTTGAAATCTGATGAGTGAAGACTTTGAGGTGCATTTAAATTCTTGTGTTGTAGGAGCTGCTGTGAGTTCTGTTCACCTCTGTGCCATCTGTCTTAGCACAGAATCATGGAATGGTTGGGGTTGGAAGGGACCTTAGAGATCATCCAGTTCCACCCTCTTGCCATGGCCAGGGACACCTTTCCCTATCCCAGGTTTCTCCAAGCCCCATCCAGCCTGGCCCTGGACACTTCCAGGGATGGGGTGTGCTTTAATCACATTTCTTCTTTGTGATTTATTTAATATTTGATTAATGAGGTACGTTTAGACTCTCTTCTAAGGGAAGGCATTCCATGTTCCCTGTCATGGAGACTTTATAGATATATCTTCTGGTTCTGCCAGACCTTGGTGGAGGAGGAAAGACATAAGGAATTAAGGATATAGATATGTCATAGATTTATGTGGTGACATACAAGTATTTCCCTCTGCCTTCTTTTCCTTAGAAAAGCTGTGCAGAACTTTAGGTTTTTCAGAGGTCTCTGGGATCAGTTGCCATCTTCAAGCCAGCCATTTTATACCTAAAGCAGAGATGCTTTTCCCTGTGTTATTCCCACACTGTTCTCTGTTTTATGCACTGGTGTGAAAAATGAATTTTCATCAGCCATTATTGCCCCTGGTCACTGGGGTTGATAAGATCTACAATCTGAACAGGGAGATTTCTGATGGAGTATTCTGCTTTACTTATTTGTTTATATTAATAATTAGAAATAGTTCACCTTACTCTTCACCTCCCTTTTTTCAAAGTGGTTACAGGAATTCTTTCTGAGGACTGTTGGTACTGTACAAGTTACAGAGGGAAGATGGGAGGTTGTGCTTTACCTTCCAGAAAGCTCAGAATCCATTTAAATAAAGGAGTTAATTGTTTTAACAGGCAGTATGATTTTGTTGCATGGACTGAAGTTCTGCAGTGAAGTAGGAAAAGCTCAGTGAGGATGAGGCAGGATTTGTCTGAAGACAACTTTACTGAAGTGTAGTCAGGGATCACAGGAGAGGAAAACTTGGCTTTGAATGAACTTGGGACTAAAACTGTGACTGTTGAGAACATCTGAAACAGTGATCACAGAAATTTTGGTTCAAAGCCTTGTAGGAGATGGGGGGGAAAAGGCAAATTCACTGTGGTAGTGTTTAATCTCCAAAAGAACTACACATACAGGGAGATATGATTAAAAGGCAATTAAAAAGAACACTTTGGGATTTTGTTCTTGAGAAACTTCACAGAATCATAGAATCATTTAGGTTGGAAAAGACCTGGGAAATCATGGAGTCCAACCATTTCAAGGCAGTAAGGAAAATAAATAATATTCATTAAAATAGAAAGTGAGGGAAAGGCAATGAGGACTCAGGACAGCAGTGGAAGCTACTTTTAGATAAGAGAATTTTTTTAAAAAGGTATCATAGTGTGGAAGTGTTCAATGCCAAAAACCTTTTACGGGAGGCCTAAAATAATTCTGCAAAAACGTTCAAGACGTGAAAACCAATTATGAATCTTTTTCAAATGCTTTGGAAGCAAGAAATGTTGCAGAGAGTTAGCACTAAGGCAGTAGAAAATGGAGGTAGGAAAGGTAAAAAGGCAAAGAGGATGAAGCCCAGAAAAAAAACCAGGGATAGTCTGAGCATCCTTGTTGTGAAGCAGCCTGTGAAGGGTGTTACAGGGAAGCTTCCAGAAAAGATGGCTGAGACTGAATTGTCGGTCAAAGAGTAACATCATGTCAGTAAAATGGAATGAATTTCTAGCTGACCATGTATTCATGTTGGGTCTCGCCCTTGTTCCCCTGTCTCAGATACAGCAGCTGCCTCAGGGGTCAGGTTTCATAGCACACAGAGCATTGATTAGATCCCGAATTGACTCTGGCTGCTTTCTGCCAATTTTTATCACTACTTAATGTATTGCTTAGGTTGGAAAGGTGCCAGTTTCACCTTTTTTATTTTTTTTTTCCATCATAATCCTAATAATCCTATGTGGAAACTCTCTCTATTCCACTGAGGTGCCTGTAATAATTTATTTACCTGATAGTATGAAAGTTTCTTTGCCTTTTTTGAGTTCCTTTGTTTTCTTAATCTTCGCAGAGATTAGTTTTTCAGAGACACTGATCAAAGATTCACTATCAATCTGTATATGTAAAGTTCCTCTGTGGAAAAATTAATCTGATGTTAGGAAAATTGCTTTTTTTGAAGGACTGGCATTCCATTGTCACCTATTTACTTCTCACATTTCCTTTAGCCTGCAAATACTAATCACTTGTTAATTAATCCCATCAGAATGCAGGTTATTATGTATTTATGCAAGAAGTTACTGCATGTTTTAATGTTGGTAAAGAAGAAAATGCATCTTCTTTCTCCTTGTTTTGGGGGATTTTCAGTTCCAGGAAGAGTCAGACTGGAGAGGTGTTTTGAAGACTGAAAACCAAATTAGATATGTTGTTTTCCTCTGTGGTCAGAGCATGGAGTGAAGGTAATTGCTTGGACAGGTTGCTAACAATTCAAAATACAACTCTGCAGCTACTGTACCATTTACTCTTGAATTTTCTGTTAAATATCTCTATTTTTTTTTTTTTTTCTGAGTTGGTCCTATTCACTTCTGCATTGCTTCTCGAGATTCTTCTCAGGTCCATTAGTGGTGAAATCAGTTTCCTTCTGAGAATAACACCATAGCATCAGTGAAAAACTGCTTTAAACTCCTTAAAATGCCCTTGCACTGAACCTCATGTAAAAAGTTTGAAATTTTTTTTTGTGTTTAAAATTTTGGTTATTTTGAGAACAGGTAATCTTTAAAATTTCCATAATATTTTTGGAATGGGCACTTAGAGGACGTGGCAGTGCAGAACCACAAGCATCTCAGATTTATGTCATCTGACCATATGGATCTGCCTGTTGCTTTTCCAGATGAATGAATTTAGAGGATTCTCTCAAGTGAAATACCCAACAGTCTCTCTCTCAGTGGAACTGTACAGCCTGTAACCATGTATGTTTATAGATGTCTCTTGGTTCAAAAAGTACTGTTGTAGAGTGATGGATATTTTAAGGATCAACCACTGTTCTTCAGACCTCTTTATGTAAGAGATGCAGAAAAATTCCACATTTAAATGTTTTTGGTTTTTTTTTTTCTGGTGTAGGGATTTGTCTACGTTTTAGAGGTCAGCCAGGTTTCTTCCCCCTGTGGAGCTAGGACAAAACCAAGTAAGCTGAGTAACTTCTGTGTATTTGTCTCATACCCCGCTGCTCTCTCCTTCCCAAGAGCAGAGATTTATATCTGGAAAGCCAAATATTTTCTCTCTGCCATTTCCTTGAGTGCTTTCCCAAGACAAGTGCTGTCCTGCTTCGGGTACAAATGGATAAGGTTAGGGCAGCTTCTAATCCATGGCAGTTCCAGATTTCTTTGAAGTCCATGGGTGTCCTGAGCATCCTCTTCCAGGCTCAGCAGAGGGGATGTTTGAACAGCTCTCTCAGCAGAGCACACTTCCCACCAACTCCACAGAGTTGCTGCATTTCTCTCAGCTGTTTAAAATTCATGTGCTCCCAGCTTATTAAGAGTGTTTTTCCTCTCCTTTCTCTGTGTTTGTGATTCTTTCACCTTCAGTCAGTAGTAGGAAATCCTGTGCAGATTGAAAAGGCTGTAGAACCCAGATGTCAGTCATTATGCTGCAGTCTTCCTTCAAAATCATTTGTTTTCAATGGACAAGAAAATTGTTCATTATACGTACATTTAATGAAATCACATTGCTCATTGAGTTTTTGCAGGTTTGCCTAGGGGTGGGAATAAAACCATGATCAATTTAAACATAGCATCAGTTTCTGTTCAGCCTTACTGTAAAAAGGATAACAAGGTTTTCATTACAGTCTTCCCTTTTCCAGAGGTTTATATCACCTACTAATTTACTCATTATAAGAACATTACATGGAAGGTTCGTGTACTAATCAAATTCCGTTTGCAGAAAAATGCTCTCCAAACAGCCTTTCCACCTGCTCTGGAAGACAGGTGGTTTGCAAAAATTGCACTGAAACTTCCAGACACTTTGGTTCAGAGAGAAGGAGGTGCCAGATCAGGGTTCTCTGTATCGTGGTGCAGGAGCTCCCGTGTTCCTATTCCTGTGTTTCATCTCATCCTAGGACTTCTGCCATATGAGAAAATGCTCCAAGGGCTGGAGCCCCTCTGCTCTGGAGCCAGGCTGGGAGAGCTGGGGGTGCTCACCTGGAGAAGAGAAGGCTCCAGGGAGAGCTCAGAGCCCCTTGCAGAGCCTAAAGGGGCTCCAGGAGAGCTGGAGAGGGACTGGGGACAAGGGATGGAGGGACAGGACACAGGGAACGGCTCCCACGGCCATAGGGCAGGGCTGGATGGGATATTGGGAAGGAATTGTTCCCTGGGAGGGTGGGCAGGCCCTGGCACAGGGTGCCCAGAGAAGCTGTGGTTACCCCTGGATCCCTGGAAGTGTCCAAGGCCAGGCTGGATGGGGCTTGGAGTGACCTGGGACAGTGGAAGGTGTCCCTGCCCATGGCAGGGGTGGAATTGGATGATCTTTAGGGTCCTTTCCAAGCCAAACCAGCCTGTGATTTGATAAAGAGTATATCAGCACTCCAGATTGAATTTATGTTTGAAGAAAAAAAAGGGAGATGGGAAACAAGAGAACTTCACCTTGATGGTTTCTGTAATGGCTTTTGTGACTCTTTGAGAGAGAAGGGGAGGATGGGGTGTCACTTCCTCCAGTACCTTTGGTTATGAGTCTTGGGCAGCATTCCCACTCTGTGCCAAGTGCAGTGTAAACACATGGCAAATGCAGACTCACCCCCTCTGTTCCAAGTGATGCTGGATTTTTTCAGATGGAGAGCAAACACGGAGTTAGAATTGGTCACCAAGATAAGAGTCAGTGATAACCCATCCCAGTCCCAGCCATGCTGAGTTTCCTTCCATGCTGCAGCCAAGTCAAGCCCTGGGAGGAGGCTGAGAGGGAGCAATGAGGGAACAGCTCTTTGGAAGAGTTTCTGTGCAGGTGTCAAGCCCAGCCTTTGAGAGGGTGCAGCATTACCTGTTTAACAGTTTACTCAGCTGCTGTTTGGATGTTTGGAGCTGAACTCAATGTCCTGTTGCAGAAAGCTTATTTTCAGTAATTCTTTAGCTCCAGGGCTAAGTCAAGCAGCTGCTGTTGATAATTCTCCTTCTGTGCCAGCTCCTGAGCTGTGCTCTGTCATTTGTGCACAGCTGATGTGTGCTAAATTCACTTTCATTTTAGAAATACTTTTTCCAAAAGTATGTTTTTGTTTTTGTTTTTTTTGTCTTGGTTTCATTCAGTTCATTCTGCACCTGAACAAGTCCTTGTATGAGCAGAACTGGGAGCAGACCATGTGGACAGGGAGAAGTGAGGAACAGGTGGATGCAGCTGAAAACCATCAGTGCTTCAGGAAGGAAGGCTCATTAAATTGCAGCCCAGTGGGTGTCTGAGTGAAGTCTTGAAATGCTTTAAAAGTAAGGTGAGCAGAGTGATGCAGAGAGGTGATTTAGTTCATGGAAGAAGTTTGAGAAAGCACTGACTTTACAAAAAACTGAAGTACCTTTGTAGTAGTTTTCTGAGTACATGTGATGGAATAAGATTGCTCTTAACAGAGTGTGCAGACAGTGAGGTGCAGGATGATAACATCAGGAGGAGGAGGGGGGAAAGCAGAGCTCCAGGTATATGGATGAGTCAGAATGTCACAAGAGTAATATCTTGGAAGATTTAGGTGTAGGTTGGATTGGACAACATAAGAAATCCAAAAATAATACCCATATAACAGGACAGAGAGATAATAACTTCATTTTTGACTGGGAGTGTGATTCTTCAGAGAGGAGGTTTAGAAGCCACATGACTTCTTTCTGCACCTCTTGTTTCTTGGTAACTGTTCTAAAAGCTGAGTATCCAAACTGAATGCACCATGGCAGTCCTGTTGCTTTCCACACAGCCTTTAAAACCTTTTAGTCATTCCTTTCCACTCTGTTCCACTCCCTTCAGAAGTAGTTTATTTTGTTCTTTCTTTTTTGTTTTGTTCTATTTTATTTTTTTTTTCTTATATTGTATCAGTTTCCCTGAATAACTCAGATTTTGTGGCTGAACTATTTCTAGTGTTCTCTTTATCCTTGTGGTGATTGCAATTTCCATCGCTTTACCCATTTTTTCTTTTTTCTTTCTTTTTTAATTCTTTCTTCTATAGAAACTAGAAGATGCTTGGGAAAATACTTTATTTCAAGTAATGGACAGCCAGCCTCAACAGGCTGAAAATCTTTCTTCCAAGAAATCTTAGCAACATTTAAGCTGATTTTCTGCAGACAGGTGGATAATGGATTGTGTCAGGAGGATCTCTGTGCTCCTAGCAGGTCTTTAAAGCATTTGATTTGGTCAGTGCTTGTTTGTCCTGGTGAAAGAAAGATAAAGCAGTAAAACATTATTCGGAGTGGTTATTTTGGTCACCTGAATGTTGATGTAACTCTTTGCCAGTAATTCCACATTTAACTTGGGGGTGCAGATATTCTTAAATCTCACTTCTGGTTTTTTGTAGCAGTGAACATAGTTCTGTTGCTTTGGGGGGTGCAAATATTGGATGAAAATGCTGTATATTGATATTTTAGAGCGAGTGAAAATTTAATGAACAGTTTTCTACAAGTTACCTGCAAGGCTAAACATTCTATGTGGATTAAGGCTGAAGTCATAATAAAATCTCAGTTTGAATGTAGATGTGTGTTATCCATAATTGATAATTTCAGTATTTCGCTTGAGTTGTTTATTGCTGTGTTCATAGTGTTAGTCAAAAGCTAGACAAAAATATAAATCATTATTAAATCTATTAATTTCTGCCCTCATGCATCCTTTTGAAGAAACTCTTAAGTTATACGTGGAAGTTGGCACAGAAAGTCATGAGGTGGAACGTATTATGTTAATACTTGATATTTATAAGGCAGTAAAACTATAGTCAAGCTCTTCCATGGTATGGTTGTGGTATTAAAAACTTTTCTCAAACACTTTGAAGTCAACAGTGTACTCATGACTTGCAAAAAATAAGTAAATGACCAAAAAGGAGAGAGACAATTTGCAAATCGTTGTAAAGTTCTCTCTGTATAAATTAAATAATTATTGGGTTGAAAAGAACTGCTCATTTCCCTAAATGCTGAATTTCTCATTTGTACAGCAAACTTTGTGTGGAATGAAATCTTAAATGATTGAGAAATCTCATCTGGGACACGCTAAGGCAAAGCTGGAATAAAAAGACAGTTCTGGAGACACTGATTTCTTGATTTCTTTCTTGGAATTATAGAACTGTTAAGGTTGGTACAGACCTCTGAGATCACTGAGCCCAACCATGGATTTGATGGCAAATGTATGGTGAATTTGAGCTGTGGGATTGACAGAGGAAAAGCCTGGGCCTGGTGTTCCTTACAAGAAATAATTGCATCAGATGTATTAATTTTTTTTAATTTGGAATTAAAACAAAAATGTTGGGCTTTTTTTGCCCCGCCTCTTTCTTGTTGTAATAGATCCCTCTAAGCCCTTAGAGTAATAACACTTAACGTGGCCAGGAATTCAAACCAACAAGTTCATTAGATAAGTTCCAGTTCAGTGGCACCTGAAATTTCCTCCCAGCTCTTCCCCCACCAGCTCAGTTCTGACTGAGGCTGGGAACAGTTTGCTGATGTGTTCACACCAGAATGAAACGAGAAATTAGAAGCTGCAGTTTGCAGTTAACCTGTTTAGTCCCCGTGTTTCGCTGCCACCGTTCCGGCTCTGTTTGTGGTTCGCGTGCTCTTGTCCTCGGAGCGTGCAGTGGGAGCAGACTGGGAGATGCAGCTCCTGTGGTAGCCCGGGTGAAAGGGATGTTCAGGCTGCACCTGGGCATGGGGCAGGAGCAGAAGCCCTCCCACATCTACAGAACAGCAAAGCACTGTTTTTGAGATGTTCGATAGTCCAGCACTGCAGCGCGTGAAGAAATGTTGGTGCATCGTGGAATGGTTTGGGTTGGAAGGTGTGGGTGGGTACCTTGAAGGGATAGTGCAGAAGGCTGTTTATTTTAGGAATTTAGTAATTCATCTTACGGAATGAATTTCAGCTGTACTGACTGCTGAGGAGTGGAAACATCTGTGCCTGCCCGGTGAGTTTGGGTGTTACAAAAGAGTGGGTTAGCTGGCCACGAGTTACAGGTGCAGTTAGAGCTTGGGACTCCGGGTGCTGCAGTCCAGGATGGAGTGTGCTGGCTGTGCTGAGAGGGGGTGAGGGACACGTGGCTGTGCAGGGGACAGATAAGGTAAGAAAATGTTGTGTGAGGGACAGTCAGGGTAAGGCAGCTGGAAACAGAATAGCTTGGGGTTTAGCCAGCTGTGCAGAGAGGAGAGAAGGAGGCAGAGCTGTGTGCAGCTGTCTGCAAGAAAAGGAGTCAGTGCTGTGGGAAGCTGCCATGAGGAAAGGAGTCAGAGTTGTCAGAGAGGTCCACAGAAAGAAGGCATGAGAAGTTTTCTAATAGAGAACTGGTGGTGATGCCAGTTGTGTCTGTCTCAATGTCATTGCGATGGGAAGGGACCTTGTGGAACGTCCAGTTCCACCCCTGCCATGGGTAGGGACACCTTCCACTAGCCCAGGTTGTTCCAAGCCCCATCCAGCCTGGCCTTGGACACTTCCAGGGATCCAGGGGCAGCCACGGCTTCTCTGGGCTCTCTGGTCCAATGCCTCATGACCCATTTAGAAATTTGTTGCAAAAATATAATCTGAACCTTCCCTCTTCCAGTGTGAAGCCATTCTCCCTTGTCCTGTCCCTCCATCCCTTGTTCCCAGTCCCTGTCCAGCTCTCCTGGAGCCCCTTCAGGCCCTGGCAGGTGCTCTGAGCTCTCCCTGGTGCCTTCTCTTCTCCAGGTGAACCATCCCAGCTTTCCCAACCTGTCCCTGTAACAGAGGGGCTCCAGCCCTCAGGTCATCTTCTTGTGTGGCAAAAGACATGGGATGGGATGGGATGGGATGAAATGAAACATGGTGCGAGATGCCCAGACAGTTTGTCACCATGAGGTTGCTGTGGCAGCACTGACAGGCTGTGCTGGACAGGTTGTACTGAGATTCCAGATTCCTGAGATTACAGGTGGACTATCAACTAGAAGAAAAGAAAATAATTTCAGTTACAGCTCTAATGAGATTTCTGAACAGCACATCCAGCTGGTTCTACTTGAAGAAAAAGAAATGGCTTGCAATATGTTGTTTGGTTTTTATTTATTTGGATTAAGTTTTGGGCTATGGCCAGACCTAATTGAGATAAATTCTGTTATTTGACTGTGGATATGAAGGTGATGCTCTTGTCAAGTGTAGATCAGAAATCTCTAAGTGATGTCACAAATTCTGTTTCCTAAGAGAATTGGACGATAATCACATATTCTTTTTTTAATGTGATACCACCATGTTCTGTCTAAAAAAAAATTAAAAAATTAAAGTATGTTCATGAGACAGCTTTTCTGAGTAATTTGCTTAATCTGCTCCTTTTTTTTCCAGTATGTATAATTATTATCATACCATTGCCAGCATTATTTAATTTCTGTAATTATCAGCATTAAAATGAAAAGCCTTGGTGTTTTTGTCAGGCATTTTAACTGATTCCTCCTCTGACAGATTTCTCTTTCCTCCTTTGGTCTGTTTATTGAAAAGATTGGCAGTTCTGTAGAGTGTGGAGTTTGTAGATGCACAGTGATTTTCATATATTAAGGAAAAAATAATTATCAGTCTTTTAGTTCCGTTTATTCCCGTATCATTCCAGAGTTTCAGAAATGGGATATTGGGCGCGTGGTTTATGTTACTGTGGCACGTGGCTGGGTTCAGATGCTGTGGAGGGCAGCCTGCTCCAGAAATCTGTGCTCTTTTCCATCACACACATGGAAAATACAGGGGATTTGCCATTTCTACAGCACAGAGATGTAGCTTTGAGATGTTGTATTACACTAGGAGGTAAGGAAAATGGGGGTTTGGACATCTTCTGTGCCTCTTTGTTTAGTAAGAGGTGCTGAGTTGACCATCCCTGTTCCAGGAGGTGAAGGTGCTTAGGCTGAGAGTTGGTTGGAGAATCTTTCTTTGAGGCAGAGTTAGAGGTTACATTTCCATCCACGTTTGTCCAAGTCCAACTCGGTTTTCAGATCCCAAAAAATGACTTCCCCCCCCCCCCTTACTGAGTCTACTGACAAATCGTCCTCTCCCCAACATTTTAGGTCACAGGGATTTTTCTGCTTTGGCCTTTGGGGTTGGTGAATCTCTTACTATTGAAAATTAGATTGATCAGTCCTTTTCTCCTTCCCCCCAGGTTTTGCTTTAGGAAGTCACTGAATTATTCCTGTTAAAATCTGTCCCCTCCCTGCTCTCTGGAGCAGCAGTGACCAGGGCAGGGATTGTCCCCCTGTGCTGGGCACTGCTGAGGCCACCCCTCGAATGCCGTGTCCAGTTCTGGGCTCCCCATGACAAGAGAGATGTGGAGGGGATGGAGAGTCCAGGGATGGGGATGGGGATGGAGAATTCCTGAGGGAGCTGGGAAAGGGGCTCAGCCTGGAGAAAAGGGGGATCAGGGTGGACCTTGTGGCTCTGCACAACTCCCTGACAGGAGGGGACAGCCGGGGGGGAATTGGGATCTGCTCCCAGGGAACAGGGACAGGAGGAGAGGGAATGGCCTCAGGCTGGCTGGAATGATCAGATTGGAATCAGGAATAATTCCCTCATGGAGAACTTGTTAATCATTGGAAGGGGCTGCCCGGGGAGGTGTTGGAGTCCCCATCCCTGGAGGCTTCTGAGGAATTCCTGGATGTGGCACTCGGCGCTCTGGGCTGGTGACAAGGTGGGGGTTGGTTACAGGTTGGACTCCATGATCTTGGAGGGCTTTTCCAACCTAAATAATTCTGTGATTTTTGTGATTCCCGTGCAAACCAATCACAATCCACAGGTGGCAAAGCACTAATGTCACCCCAAGGAGCCAAACTCAAATTTACAAGGACTAAAAGTAAAGGCCATCAGGGAGATATTTTATGCCACCTTTCCTCTGGCGGCATTATACATGAGAGAGATGCTGCACTGCCTAGTTGGAATATATTGCTCATCTTTATCTCAGCTCTGTCTTCTTAGAAGTTCTGTTACATTTCAGCTTGTTTAAATTCAGAATGGCTTCAAGTGACTGCTTTAAATCTACATTTTATTGTTGCAAAGTACTTTTTTCTTTTTATTTTAAAGATAAAGGTTGAAAATAACTGTAGACGCTAGCCTAGATGTTGAATAGTGTCTGAAAAAAAACAGCAATAAATTGTAAACATAATTATTTTCCTTGAAAATCCCAAAGCTTCATTTGATAGAGATGCTCTTAGGTAGTTAAAGAATAATAAAGTAGGCTTGCCCTATCAGTGAATGATTGTAGCATTATTATTATTATTTCACAGTATCTTTCTTTCTCACCATATATTTCCAGATAATGCACAGTGGATAAAGCTTTTTAATTTCACTTTGTTTAGATTAGTAATTATTCTTACAAACACGGACTACTTGTTCTGTATTTGATATGGAACCTGATAGCCCATTTGTATGGAAAGGGAAGTAACAGATACCTCCGTGCTTTTATTTTCAATTATTAGGCAGTGTGAAAGAACCCAGGAATGCCACATGCAAAACCTGTGTGACATAAGCACACGCTGCTGGCAGTCACAACTTGAATTTCAGAGGCCATCAGCACTTGTCTGGGTTTTTTTTTTTTGCTGATGTTTTAGGCAGTGGAGCTGTGTCTTAAACACTTCTTGCTCTGTTTTGCTCTGGGGTAATGTGTGATCCTCAAGGCTCAGAATTGAAGCAATTAGAGTGGGGGAAAAAAAAAAACCTGTTGGGTTTTATGGCTTATTTTTTTTGACAGTGCAGGATTTTATCTCTTACACCATGTTTTCAAATGTGTTGTAATCACAAATGATCTTCCTAAAAGTTGTTTGCACAGTTTCTAAATGCGGATCACCATAGGAAAGGCGTCGTGTGTCTCATTTTTGTGGTTTCCTTGTTGTACTTCTCATTCATATTAAAGAATTGTGATTAGAAAAAAAATAAAAATTGAAGTTTGTCCCATTTTTCTCCTCATCAGTTACTTTTCTAAAGGCAAATCATTCTTCTTGATCAGTGACCTCTAAAACTAGTTGATTTACATTTAAATGCCATTTGCCATTTACATTCTTAATAAAAGGGCCACAATATTCACATTGAAACATTAGTTTTCATCTCACTGTGAAAACAGTTTATTCTAAGCCCTGTATCTATGGAAAATACTAATATTAAAATTGAAATTAGAAGTCAGTACTTGACAAACTGACACAATGTTGTTATATTCTACATTTCTTTTGTGGTCTTCCACTTTTTCTGCCTGCTTATGAGCTGTTTAAATTCCTTTGCCTAATTTTTAATTTTTTAGAATAATTTGCATTTGAAGAATGCTGAATAATATTATTTGATAGATTTTTTTTTTTTTTCATTTAACATTTGGATGGAAATTTTAATTAACATACAGAGAATTGGCATTTAAGTAGTTCTTGTTTTAGGACAATTTATATGCAGGATGAATGCATTATTTTTTTACTGTTTAAATCTGTAACAAATGTTATGTGTAGCTGTAGATGATTTTATTTATTTTGAGTATGTATGTATATTATCATATCCTTTTAATTTTAGGAGTGGGAGAATTCTGGCTATTATACTGATTTATTTTTTTTTTTCCTTCAAATGCTGAAATGAATAGAAGAAACAAAACTTTCCAGCATTTTCAAATGCCACTTAGAGCCTGAGCTTTGAATGAAGGTATGAAATTAGACATGACATAGATGTTATAAATTCCATAGCTGGAATATAAATCCAACTGTGATTTAGAGTATATGCATGACACTAAAAAATGCAGATGGAGTTCTGACCTCGAGAGCTCCTGCAGAGAATAAAGAACACTTTTACACTCTGCTCTCTCTGTCTTTATTTTGCATGGGAGTAATAAACATACTGAAGATTGGCTTAAAATTTAATCTATTACTTATTAAAAAAACCCAACCAAGCAATAAAATATGATTTTGAAAAGTGTTCCTGGGTAAAGTTTCCAAAAGCTTGCAAAAAGGAAGCTGTAAAGAGGTTTTATCTTCAGCTTCATTATGAATTGATGAACTTGGGATTTAAATTAGTTTTGCTCATTAATTTTCATGTTAGTGAGCTGAAGTTCATTGTATTGATCAGAAGTTCTAAACCTGATGTGATTAAACCCCATAAGTGCTATAAGAGAACAAACACTGGGGTTGATCTCTGATGTGATTTCTTTTTCAAATTAACAGGATCTTGTTAATTTGCTCTGATGGAATAGATCTGGGCAGGTTTAATAATTCATCTTACAGAACAGTTGTCAAGGGCACTGGGTGACACATCCTGCCTCACTGGTTCTAATTTTTGAGGCTCAATTTAAGATTAAAACTGCGAACTTAGTAACGGCCACTGCCTTTTATATTGTTCTGAGAACATCTCTCAGCATTATGAAGCCAAGTTTCACTGCAGAGCTGTGTTGGGCAAAAATGAAGAAGGTGGAGCAAATGCTGTTGCAGCTGCTACTGGCCCATGGGCAGATTTTTGGTTTTTGTGTGTAGATGTCTGAGTAAAAGTGACAGAACCAGCCGTGTTTCAGTTGCCCCTGGAGAAGTTTTTGAAAACTTGCAGGAAGCTGGAGAACAGCGCATTTTAAAATGTTTTTTGGGCAGATTTGGAAAAGGTTTTCTTTGGTCCTGCCTTTCTTCCCCACTCCTTTCGGGAGTCAGTGTTTATCTCTGTTTTGTTTTATTTTTAAGTGACCTCTGTCTCTAGAGTAATCAACTGACTGCTTGATTAAAATTGGATGTTTTGCATCATCAAATGAGCTTTTTGGCCTTTCTTGCTTTGATGTTTGGTTTTAGTGGAGACCTCAGTGATGCTGCTGCTGCTCCATATAGGATCTGGAAGTTCTAGTGAATAGGATTTTGTTTAATTTTGATGGGGATTAATACCTTCCTATAACTGATCATTTTTTAGAGGTTGATGTGATTAAAGAGAACCTGAGTTGTGCTTTCTATACTTAGGCTTTTCACATTCTAATTTCCCTTTTATTTTTTTTCTTTATGCCATCATTATTTATAGACCTTTCAGTGTGAATAATTTACAGGCCAAGGCCTTTGGACTTTAATACATTGGGATATATTTGGTTTTCCTGGTTCTGCAATATTTTGTTTTAATTTTTGAATCAGTGGTTAAAGGAGCACAGGGACACCTTGGAGAATCCTCTTATTAATGCCCTGATTTTCTCTCTGCTTTCTGTAAAGCTTCTGTACTCCCTTCAGTCAGTAATTTTGATTTTTCTATGACTTTGTGATCCATCTTAAATAAACATATTGCACACTCCTTTTTCCCCTTTCCACCATACATTTTCTCTTGAAGTTTACATTCTTACATAACAATTCTCTGTCGTGTTTAACACATCCCCTATAAATGTGAAAAACTTTGAGAAGGATGAGCCAACCTAAATCTAAAGTTGGGATCTTTGTGTGTCCCTATGAGTACCTGCGAGGATCATTTCTGAGACTGTAAACACACTTGTCTGTGTGCTTTTAATCAGTGAACAGTTTTGGTGACCATTCAGTTATAAAAACACTCTTGGTCTTGGTTTTGATTGAAAACTTTCCTTTTACCATTAACTCAGATGTTGCTGGAACATTGGATGCTTTGATGTCTCTGCATTTGAGTGTCATTGCCTATTAATGAATTCAATAAAAAACCCTCATCCATCAGTAACCTGTAGTGCCTTAAACCCACAGATTTCTTAGACTCGCTATTATGAACTTCGAGGTAGCTTCAATAATATTGTTTAGACATCCTTAATTATTATTTTTTTCGAATATGTCATCTGAAGTTCTAGAGAATGATAAAAAAATGGGTTGAAGTTAGTGTCCCTTGTCTTCCCAGCCACTGTTTCACATGGCATTCTGCTCTGAGTGGGGCTTATTTGGAGTCCTGCTGATAACAGATAAAAATACTGATAAATACTGTGGGCTCCTTCAGCAATGTTCAGTATTGTAGCAAAGAATGACTTTACCCAGGAATAGTTTAGCTTTTAACACAAATCTGGTGGCCTCAACAGAAGGACAAGTAGGGTGTGTAAAAAGACACAAACAAAAAAATTGCTTGTGAAATGTCTGCATTTTCTGGTTCTGATCTCCAGCCTGGTTTACCAACTTACCTTGAATTCTGTCATGTCAGTAAAATTATTCTTGGAATATGCCTTTGTTCCTATGTCAGGGGAGTTCCCTAGTCAGAAGAGGCAATGAGATTTTGCTGTGTTGGAAAGGAATTTTCTCCTGAGAAGAGCTATCTCCCTTTTTCATGTCAGGAAAACCAGTACCAATATGTTTTGTAATAGATAAGAATATAGCCAGGTGCATCTTAAGTAAATAATATCACTTAAATGATCTTATTCTGGAATATCATGCTTCTTCTCAGCTCTGATGTTATAAGACTAAATATCCTGTATTTTGAGACTAAGATTATAGTAAAGGTTTCCACAGTAGAATCAAAATCTCTTCTGAGATATTTGGAGCTGATAGTTTGTACTTGTACATCCAAAAGAATGATTATACTCTACGCAGTACACTCGTAGTAATATCTTGTTGTGAGAGAGCAAAGCGTGCAAATCCCCAAAGATCTTACAAAAATTAATCTACTCCAAACCTTAAAAAATATCTAAATGGAAAAAGAAATTTTAAAACTCTATTGCTCTCAGTCATTCTTTACTTGGGTATCTTTTTGCTGTGGAAAATTATTTTTTGATGTCAAAATCTGTATAAATTCTATTTTTGCATGATGTCACTGTAGTTGTTTTGAATATTAAAGCAAATTCTTGCTTGTAATGTCTTTAGAATCACAGTTCCTCTAGGGATCATTTGTCTGGTGAAGTTAAGTTTTTAATAATAAGTTTCTATGAAATTCTTCTTGCCCAGTATAAATATTCCCACTTGAACATAGATAAAGCCAGATTGAAAAAAAATAGATAAAGAAAAGCCTTGGTCAAAGTCCATAAAATTTTATAGTACAAATGACTGAACTGTGTTCCTTAGAATAGTTGCTATGGAAATTCTTCTGTTATTTTTTCTTTTTTTTTTTTTCCCCCTGCTGGATTTTTGTTGTGTATGCAGTGAGGCATTTAAATAACAGAAGGGATTACAGAGAAAGTTTGAAAAATAGGAGTCAACCTTTTATTGCAAGTACTCGAAATAATCATCACATCCTGGGTCACTTAGCACTGTCCCATCCCTTTTGGCTTTAGAAATTTTGCTCACAAATTGTCTCTGCACTTCAGAGTTAGTGGTATAATAGGAAATTGAAAATTTGGCTAAAGATAATAAACAGGCCATATTGCATATTGGCTTTCTGGTCACTGGTTTTATTCCTGACTAAGAATATGAAATTCAATTCTGCTAAATCTTTTGCACTTCATCAGCTTGATATTATAAAGGGTACCAAAAGGAATCCAAATTTGCCCTCACATTTATTTGTCTTTTTGATAATTAATTTTATTTCCAAACAATTAAATGTGCTGGGCTCAGTGCATGTTTGACTTAAAAACAGACTAGAAAAAAAATGCAATTATGATAATCAGAAACTGTCAACAGAAAGAAAAATGTCTTTGAAATTCTGCATTGATGGGAAAAGGTAGTTATAGAAAAGTTTTTGAAAACTACTAAGAAGAGAAAGAATTGGGACAAGTCACCTGCTATATCAAATTTAGAAGTGTTCTCCAAAGGTTGTTAATAAAGAATCATGTGTATGTGTAATAAAAAGGAAATGGGAAACTGGAAAAAAATAGCTGGCTTTCAAAGAGACCAGGGGTTAAATCACATTGGGGAATTTTTTGGTGCTTTTAAGCACCATGAAGTCATCATCAATCTTATATAATAGGAAGTCAAATCTTTTACTGATTGAAGGCAATAGAGAAAATTACTGATGGCTTCAATAAAGCAGGTTTAGAGCCCGTGTCATGCTTTGTAAGGGGAGACAGAAATCTCTGCTCTTGTAAGATCCTCTCGTGTCTGACACTCCTGAATTGCCAAGCTCCTGATGAATCCTATCTCCATCTGCAGCACTCGGGTCGTAATTGTAGCTTAGATGTGGTGGATTGACTATAGCACCAGCAAGTATAGCCTGAAAAGAAAACTAAAGTTATTTCAAATAATCTGAAAATGAGAATGTATGAGACTTGAGTATCGGGTTTTTCATTGGATTCATGATAAAAAGTCTGAAAAAATCCAATTAGAATCTAGTTTGTCTTTGAAATTCATGTAATATAAGTAGTTTTTTTGAATTTTGTTTTGCCAAGCTTTTTAATGAATCTTCTGCGATAGCATGACTCAAGTGAATAATCAACTGTGTGGATTGTTTCAGTTATTGCAAGTAACTTCAGCACTGAGAAACTCATGAATTCAGCAATGCCAAGTGCAGGGTGCAGCACCTGGCTCAGAGCAGTCCCAGGCACAGACACAGCCTGGGAGTGGGAGAGGACCTGAAGGAGCATTGCCAGCAGGTGGGGAGGATCCTGCCCTCTGCTCAGCCCTGAGAGGCACCTCTGGGGCACTGTGTCACCTCTGGGATCAGCAGGACAGCAGGGACAGGAGCTCCTGGAGTGGGGCCAGCAGAGGCTGCAAAGGTGATGGAGGGGCTGAAGAATCTCCCTGATGAGGAAAGGCTGAGGGAGCTGGGGCTGCTCAGCCTGGAGAGGAGCCCCAGCTGAGAGGGGCTCTGGGTGTCCCTGGGTGTCCCTGGGTGTCCCTGGGTGCAGGCAGGGGCAGAGCAGAGCCCAGGTTCTGCTCCGGGGGCCCAGCAATGGCACCAGAGCCACGGGCAGGGACTGAGCCCAGGAATTGCACCTGAACAGGAGGAAGAATTTCACTGAGAGCGCTGAACAGATTGTCCAGAGAGGCTCTGGAGTCTCCTCACTGGGGATATTCCAGAAGTGCCTGGACACAGCCCTGGGCCCTGTGCTCTGGATGGCCCTGCCTGGGCAGGGAGCTGGCACCAGGTGACCCCACTGTGGTCCCTCCCAGCCTGACCCATCCTGGGATTCTGTGAGTTGAGTTGAAAAATCCCAGAATCACAAGGTTGGAAGAGACCTCCAAGATCATCAAATCCACCTCAACTAAACCAAGGCACCGAGTGCCACATCCAGTCTTCTTTTAAACACATCCAGAGCTGGTGACTCCACCACCTTTCCAGGCAAAGCATTCCAATACTTTATTATTCTTTCCATGAAAAACTTCCAAATATCCAGCCTGTATCTCTCTTGGTGCAGCTCGAGACTGTGTCTCTGGTTCTGTCAGTGCTGCCCAGAGAAAGAGCCCAACCCCCAGCTGACTACAACCACCTTTCAGGGAGTTGGAGAGAGTGATAAGGTCACCAAAGATTTGTAGATATTTAAAAAGTCTGATATACAATGAAAAGTAGTGATAATAGAGTCCTCCTTTTTTTTTTTTTTTTTTTTTTTTTTTTTTTTTTAAATTATTGAGCTGCCAGTCACTTCAATGACCAAGTCCTCTTACTTTGGGTACACCAAAGTTTTATTTTAAATGTAATATATATTCTCCTTTCTTGAATAACACAATAGCTATATAGCTGGAATCATAACACTGAATGTGTTACAAAACCAAGTTATTTATTTATTCTGTCCTTTGGCAAGCTGGAAATGCTATTTGTTGCAAAGAAAGAGAATGGCACAGATGAGGTGGCATCTTGAAATTACTAAAAAAAATCAAAAGCTGAGGAAGGATTTGAAACAAAATTCTGTGGCTTCTACTCCAGTGTGGCACACACCCAGAAGGAAAATTACTTGTGGTGTAGAGCTGGCTCTCAGAAGGTCTCTGAGGAGAAGAAAAGGTGAATGTGAGGTGTAGGAGTTGTTCTGGTAGTAACAGCTCCCTGCAAGCTTCTGGCCTTGGGTAGGATGAGGCATCCTGGACCAGGATCCATCTTTTCACATGGACACTGCAGAGTTGTAAACTGTGCAATTACCACGATTTATTTTATTTCTGGCTGCCATGACTTCCATCCACAAGTAGGTTGCCTTCATCTTGCTGTAGCTGGGGCCACCTTGCATTAACAGGCTGAGCTAATGTTCTTCTTGGCTGAAGAATTTGGGCACTGTTGAGCTGAAGAGTCATCGAAAAGCAGAGCTGTTTCCTTGGAGCAGTCACCACCATTATTGCAGGATTCCCTGTTAATGAGCACAGTTGAGTGAACTGCATCACTGGCATCCAGAAGTGTCACTGTCTGTAGACAGCCAGGCTCACTGGTGTAAGCTGTGGGACGGATACTTTTCGGGTTGTGATCCCAGAAGGATTTTATAAATAACTCCAGCTTCACTGGGAGGAGGTATCTGTGACTGGCATCGGTGGTGTAATTCAAAGTTATGCATTAGTGTGGAGGTTCTGCACTGAAATAAATGTTCCTGAAAGGTCAAATGGAATGTATGCAGTCAGGTCTGGCCCTGTTCCCAGAATTTATGAATGAAAACATAATATTGGGCTTGTAAAATCATATCCTTTCTCTTTTAGTGGAAAGTAGTCCTTTTAACATACTTCCTTTAGAATTTGTAACTGCTTGTGTAATCTGGTGTGAAAAATGAGAGTTTGCTGTTCTGTTTCCTTGGGTACAAGGTTGTCTTCTGTGTGGTCCTTTTTTCAGATGATCGCTTCCTTTGTGTTTCACAGGGAATGCCATTCTCACATTTTGGCATGAGTAAACATCTGTGTAAGCCACGGCAGATACTGGAGCTCTTTCCTTGTTCAAATGTCTCCTTGATACCCAAGGTTTCCATAAATGACAAAGGAAAACAACAAGAACAACAACAAAAAACAAACCTAAACAAACTAAAGAACCCAACAAACTTTAAAAAAAACAACCCAAACCAAAACTAAACCCCCAAACACCCAAACCAAGAAAAACAAAAAAAAGCCCATAAACACTGCCCTGCAAAAAAACCCAAATCAAGCAAACAAAACAAACAAAAAAAAAGAACAAATAAAAAGGGACAAATTAACACATTTTTCTGCAGTACAAGTAAATGACTTGGAAGTTTCCGTGGGAGTTACACAGCATGAAGCAAAGCTGAAGTGCTTTATAATACCAGTCCTCAGTGAAGTGTATATATATTTTACCTTGATTTGTTCTGCTCACTATTTTATGAAATCTAGCTATTTTTTTTTTCTTCCCCAACACCTTTCATGAAATGTCTTGAAGATCATAATCTGGCTGTTGATGGAAACTTTGCTTTTTGTTTAGTTTTTTGAGAGTTGCTGGTGTATTTTAACTGCTTTTTCCTTCCCATTGTACCTTCCAAAGTAAATATGCATTTGAGAATCTGGTTCTGTATTTTGCTTGTAATCTAGTTTTGAGTATTTTATCGTCTACAAACTCCCTTAATTACCTGTGGAGTTTCTACCCAGGTTATAGGAAAAGTAGCTGCTTAAGAATGAAATTGTGGCACTGGTATGAAGGCAAATGTGTGTTCTGTGCTCAGAGGATGTCACTGTGACTGGTGGTGGAGTCATTAATCAAATATACTTCCCTATTTTCCTGATAAAGGAGGGGAGAATGGGAGTTCAGAATATGGAGATTTCAGTGATTTGAGTGGGAGAATGCTCTGCCTTTTGTTTTGTTTTAGTGAATTTGAAAGTGCCATTCAGCCTTATCTGGAACTTCCATCCAGCACTCTCAGGTTCAAGAGTTTTAGTGGTGCACTGAGCAGGAATAATGTCATATTTGAAACAGAGTTCTTGTGCCCTTCAGTTCCTGTATGTGAACCTGGTTCAAAGTGTGTCGTGTTTCAGGTGAAGCGAAGGAGACCTTGGTGACGTAAATAGCAAATGAAATACTTGGTTAAATATCAGGCAACACAGATCTTGTCAAAGAACGAATAAAATATTCCAAAACACAAATGCTGTTTTCTGGCGGAGGCTGTGCAGACCAGAAGATATGCAAATATTGGATTTAAAGGTAATTTGTGTAAGCTAACGCTGCTAATAATTGGAATTTACGTATATGCTGGCATATGGGAAACACTAATTAACCACTCATGCCTAATGTTGCATAATAGGAAATGGTAACTTGCAGGCAAATGCATGAAAAGCTCATCAGGTTCTTGTGAGCAGGAGCCATGATTCAGATTTTGGGATTCAGGCTGGATGCTGCAGCGTTCTGTGGGATCTGCAGTGTGCAGTGTTGGGCTGTCTGTGAGTACATTAAAAAAAACCAAACCCTGCGAGAAATCCCATTTCAGCCCTGGAGTGTGTGGCTGGAAAAGTCTGAGGGACTCCTGTGAGGTGAGATTGGGAATGGGCTGTAGCACTCCCAGTCCTGGCTGGAAATCCTGTAGGCACTGGGAAGCTGGGAATGGGCAGTGGGAAAGGCAGGTAATGCCTGGAACATCCCAAAACTTTGAATTGAAATAGACTTTGGAAGAGAATTGAAATAACTTTGAAATTTCCTCATCCAGCAGTCATAGGGCATTTTTGATATTGAATGAAAAATGCAGAATTGTGCATTAAAATATATATATATATATTTATATGTATTATTTTGAACCAGTTATGTGCATTTTTTTATTTAAACACTTAAGCAATTATCACTTTAGAGAAGGATGTAGAGGGTGTAGAGCTGCTGATTTGTAAGTTAAGGCTTCTTCTTGTTTAACCATGAAAGGCACAAAAATGTTGAATTATCTCCTATGCTAGAAAGCTGGCTTGTACAGTTTTGTGTTCTTAATAATATTTATTCTTGTATTATGTTTTCCTGTGAAGGATGTGGAAATTTAGAGTGACTTGTCAAATGATTCTTTTTAATTTCAGGAAGAACTATAAATGTTTTTCTGTTCTTTTTAACTAGAAGGAACCACTTGAATTTCCCACTTCACTTAAAGTACACATTTTTATTTGTTTGTTTTGCATTTACAGAGAGTAAGAATAAATAAAAAAATTGAATAATTCCTAAATCAACAACAATTTTTCAGCCATATAAATATATTTAAATTATCTCCCAAGAAGGCAAATTAAATATTTAGTATATGACTATGGATTTCCATACATTTTCAGCTGTAATTTTAAGCTGCACTTTACAACAACAGTACAAAATTGCACCATTGAGACAGGGTAATTTATGAGATATGTTTGTAGTTTTGCAGCTGATAAGGACAGGATATGAAAAGGAAAATCACAGCCACAGTGCAGTGAAGTGACAAAGGAGACAAATTTATGTGATTCAGACAGGACGGTGCAGAAGATTGTTTCAGGGAGCAAGGTCAACTGTGTACAAAGCTGCTCCTGAAAATGTTACATTTAAATTAATTAAGTTCATTTTAATGGAACTCGGAGTGACTGAGTCCACACCAGGTGTGGCTTTTATCTGCCCAGGATAACTGAGCTACTCTTCATTCCTCTGCCTTTGGAAATATGAAGCATTGTCTTAAGGCTGAGAGAATGGAGCAGTGGATGATGGATAGATAACTCTGAATAGGAGTCAGAAACAGCAGTGCTGATTAAAACACTGATGGTATCAAGAACATTTCAGAAATTATCGTTTTCCCCTCCTCTTATATACTTGTCCTACTGATGGCAGGATCAAAATGAATTCCACAAAATAATCTCTTCTGATTCCATGCTTTCTTCTCAGGCGCGAATCCCGTGTTTTGAGAGGAAGTACAGAGCATCAAAATTGTTAATGGGAAGAGATAAGTTTGTGGCTCCCTATCTGAAGAGAATTGTTTAGGAAATGCAGAAGGTGACAGGAGTGGAGATGAATGCTGAAGGTCTGTTCCCTTTAGACCATCCCATTCCCAGAGGCAGTGCTGCCTTTGTCCTGAGATGACTACAAATGAGAGGAGGGCCCAGGACATGGCATAAACAATGCCAAAGAAGCACTATTAACCTGTCAGATAATCAGAAATATTTACAATAACAGCGTTATTTGGTCTACTTGAATGTAGATTTTGAGTGTGAGATTTCAGTGGCAATAGGAGTAAAATATTAAGCCTTTTATAAATTGTACTTTCTGTTATTATTTTTGTAGGGAAAATAATAAGCTGAGTTGTCTTAGTTAAAAATAATGCATGCGCACGTATTGCTGTGATGCTCCTCTGACCCATATTGTAATTTTTAACAAAAGCTACCTTAAATTACCCTGTTTAGTTGTAGATTGCAGACCTGGGTTTGTGTAAACCAATTTCGCCGCGGTGAAATTCTGGGATTAGCATTTTGTCTAATTCAGTTATAAACTGTACAGCAAGGCTTGAATTTGGCAGATATCCATAGGTTAGATTCATTTATGGATTTGACTAAATGTGCTCATTGTTGTTACAAGACTTGTGTAGCTAAGATTTATCTTAGGTTATTATTTTAATTTACTTTGCTTACTTGCAGTAAACTGGTGGAATTGTGTAGAACTAGTTTTTTCTTCCAAAATTTTATCAGCTACTACCAGTCCTTGTTCAAAGGTTTCCTTATGAAGCCAGCCCTGTGGTGATGTTCCCAAATTTGTATCTAACAAGGAATTTCAAAGTAATGGAAGTTCAGTACCTGGGGTTTCATACTATGACCTCATATATAATTAATTTTTCACCCACTGTGAGAGTTTAGGAATGGTTTTTTTTGTGATGGTAGAAATAGAACAGTAGTAGTTTATTGATATATTTTTGATTATAGTGTATTTTATATATTTGGAATTAAATTAAAGTTTCAGAAGGCAAGTATTTTCTTATTAATATCTGGTTTCAGTTGAGTTTGCTCTGATTATTAAAAAAAATAATTGCTGGTAGGAATGTTTGATTTCTCTTCTGTGATCTGAGGAAGTAATTAAGTGCTGTTAAATAGAATCCTGTGTCTTGAAATGAGCTCACTTTCTTTTGAATTTCCTCATTAGCTGCTATCTTACAATTAAGTAATTGTGCAAGATCATCATGGATTAAAAGTAGTGTGGAGGATTTAAATGTGCATTGCTGCTTTTGGGAATGTGTGAACTGTTGAGGGGCTAGGGAAAGGAAGAGGTGCAGAAAAAAAATGGGCATATTTGTTTTAATATGGCTTTTTATTTTCCTGTGAAACTAAAAGGACAGTAAGGAGCTGATCAACCTGAAAGCGACTTAGAGATGGTTTTTATATTTCTCTGCTGTCAGGAGGCACGAGGGCAGAGAAGGGGACAGTGGGAAACAGCCTCAAGTTACACCAAAGGAGGTTCAGGTTGGATTGTAGGAAAAAGTTCTTCACTGAAAGAGTGGTCAAGCATTGGAACGGGCTGCCCAGGGTTGTGGTGGGGTCACCATCTGTAGAAGTGCTCAAAAAAATGAGTATATGTGGTGCTTAATATGGATTAGTGGGAATGGTGATACTCAGAGGTTGGACTTCATGATCTTGGGGGTCTTTTCCAGCCTTATTTTGGTTCTGTGTTAGAAGACAAAAAAAGGCTTCTCTTTCTGCTTGATAAATAGATCTTATATAACGTGTATAATCTCTCTTCTCTGCTGTGTTTTCTGTGCCCTTTGGCACCAGTAGCCCATGGAGAGTTGTGTGAACCTCCCTGTTGTAGGATGTGAGGACACTGACTGCAGAACAACTGTGTCACTGCCGTGCAGACAGTGGAGAAGATGTCACCACCACTTCAACCCTGGAGCTTTTTCTGTGCCTGCCCTTCTCAGTAGTGATTCCTCACTTCCAGGAACATCGTGGGTCTGTGATAAGAAGTAATTTTCATGAGTGCCTCTGTTCGAAGCTGAATGGTTCCTCCATGCACCTCTTTTAGTAAATGAAGCTGCTGATGCTTGAAAGGCAAATTGGAGCTGTCATCTCTGTGTTCCCTCTCAGATCTGCTGGGTTCCTTGATTCCTGATCCTGCCTGTCAGGGCAGAGCCGTTCCAGCTCTAACAGCCTGGCACCAGGTGCCCTGCTTGCTTTATCTCACTTGAAGAGGGAAAGGAGTAGATTTATCTCACTCCTAAGAGCTGGCCCAATCTCTCTTGCCCTGGAGGTTTCCTTGTCTGCTGGAGATTGCCTCCAAGTGATTTGTCTTGCTCTCCATACCAGAGGAGGCAGCAGGCTGGGGTGCCAACAGTTTCACACTCCATTTAATGAGGGGGTGAAGTGGTTGATGCCTCTGAGTGAAACTGGAGGGAAGCACTGATAGGTTTCCTGTACTTCTCTCAAGCCTCAGGCAGCCTGCAGCTCAGCAGCTTCAGGGCAGTCTTTTGGGGGGGGTTTGTCTGTTTTGTGGGATTTTTGCCTTTCTGTTCTCTTTCATGAATGAATTTTTATTCATTAAAGGCATTTTATGAGCTGATGTAAACTTCTTACATCAGTAGTGCGCTATGACAGGAAGTTCCCAAACCTTTCTGGATAATGTTAAAAGGGTTTTGTTAATTGTTTTGTTTTTTTTCCATTGGGAAAGACAAAAGCAAAACATTGCTTAATTTTATCTATGACACAACAGGTGGTTGTTATTATTATTATTATTTATTAGGAAAAGATTCTTCCCCCAGAGGGTTCTGGGCACAGCCCTGAGTCTGCCAGAGTTCCAGTAGGGTTTGGACAACACTCCCAGGGATGCTCAGGGTAGGATTTTTGGGATTCACCTGTGCCAGACCAGCAGTTGGACTTTGATGATCCTTGTGGGAGCCTTCCAGTTTAGGATATTCTATGTTTCTATGATTTTAGGTTTTCTTCTGTTCTGCACTATGAAGATGTTTTAATCTCTGTAGTTTTTCCTTGAAGTCCTTGACTGCCCTTGTTGCCACTGTATTCCTCTGCAATATTCTTTGTAGGAAAGTGATGGTTAAATTATATTAATGATATGGATTTATAATGGCATAATGGTGTTTTCTGGTTTGTTCTTGTTCCCTTTTAGAATAATTCCTCACCTTATTTTTGTTGCTGCTCTGTGTTAAGCTGACATGTACAGAAAGCTATTATAATTCACAGATTGCATTCCTGGGTTTTAATAACCAATTCAGAGTCCATCATTATGTATGCAGGCAGGATCCTGATCCTTCCTGTTTTTTATCACTTTGCATCTATCAAAGTTAAATTTAATCTGTCTTTTTCACTGCTGTCATAAGAACTTGAAAGCAATCCTGCTCTATGGTTCTTGTTTGTTTGGAAGGAAAGAAGGGGGAGGACCAGGTAAATGATCAAATTCTGTAGGCTGACATTTTGCATTTCAGTAATGTGTTCACTCCTGAGATCAGTTAATTTATTGTCAGTAACTAGGTTTCCTGGAAGCACAAGAGGAGAGGGAAAGGACATGAAAGTAAAGGAAAATAATAAATATTGGACTATCTATGTTTTGAATTCTTTCTGTATGGTGGATCAGCGAGGCAGCCTGAGATACAGAAGTGAGAATGGAACCTGTAGCATTCCCAGCAGCCTGATGCCTTCTGAAGAGTAATGAATAGATCCCCAAATAGGTGTCCTGCCCATGTGGAGTAACAGAGGTGGAAATGGGACTTTCTCAGGCTGTCAAAGACATGGCAAAATATGTTGCTGCTACCCAGCAAGCCTCCACAAAATGCTGGAGCTGAGAGCAAAGCCAAAGGAAAAGCTCAACCCTGGAAGGATGGAGATGAAAAGAGACCCATTTGTTCATAAATCCTTTAAATTTTGATTCTCTCTTCCTGAATTTTCTTTATTTTAGTGACCAAGCTGTGTTCTAATAAAATCTGGTTTTACTAATTCAAAGCCCTTGTAGTGTTTTTGGTTCACTTAGTTGAAAGAAAAGCTATGAGTAGATGTGGCTCAAAGTAGGGGTTGGCACAGGGGCCAATTAAAGTCTTAGTGATGAGACTGAGGAATTCTTTCAGTCACCAGCTGCAGATGTAGTCTCAACTGCACACTGATTGATTGAACTGTCTTGTCTTCACTTGTGGTCACATCATAAATGTCAGCAGCTAAAGTAAAGAAAGAAAATTCTGAAAATTTCTAGAACAGTGACCATAAAAGTTCTAGATGGTAGAATTAACACATCTTTGTGTATGACAGTTGACTGATGAAAACTAAAAAAACTCCAAATTTGGTTTGCCAGTAAACTTTTTTTTTGTTTTGTTTTATTTTTAGGTTTTTTTTTGCCTGTAAGGTGTTTTTGTTTTGTTTTGTTTTTAGTTTTTGTTTGTTTGTTTTTCTCGTTGATTTTTTGGTTTGGTTTAGTTTTGGTTTTCTTTTTTTTCTTCACTGTTTTTTTTTTTCCTCTCCCTGTTTCAGATGTTTGACACAAATCTGAGGCAAGAAATTTTTTTATAAGATATGATGCTGGGCCTTTGTACAGCACTACATTATTGAAAAGGTATTTATGTTCTGAGGGTGGTGCAGGTCATGGTGGCTTGGACTGCAGATTAAAGCTAAGAGGACAACACAGTTACATCTCAGATAAAAAAAAACCTCTCCTTCGTCCTTGAGATGATTGATTTCTTCATGGAATAGGTGGGGAAAAAAAACATGTTTAGTTCTAAGTACTACACAGAAATCAAAAAATATGGGCTGATGATGATAAATTAGATTTTTGTCTTGCAAATTGGAGCATTAAGAGAATATAGTAGATGAGAAACAGCCCTGTCAGTCTGCTGTCAGACAGTAGAAAGCTGGAGCCACAGTGATAAGAATTATTTTTGAAGAAATAGTATGGCACAGTGGAATTAGTGAGGACAAATGGGGAATTTAAGGAGTGGGATGTAAACATGTAGTTAAAACCAAGTGAACAGCAACAAAACAGCCACGAGGGATAAGCTCAGAGTGTTTTGTACGTGGCAGCAGAGGGAGGGATAGGATGCCATGGATTAGTGAGGGCAGCAGAATCACCTGCTGCCTGCCTGTTGGGATACAGGGGCAAAACAAAAAAGAGCTAGGGCTTAAAGGCTGAACATCCCTTGATCAGGCACAAATGGTGGTTCTGGGTACTTTCCATGGCTGTGCAATGAAGAGAAACTGTGATGACACTTGGCACTATTGAATTATCTGCTTCGTTTTCTTTCATTCTGCTGCAAATACCCCACTAAAGCCCAGGAACATTCATGCATTGTTGTGATGGCTGGCAGCATGCTCTGGAGTTATTAAAGACAGGGCTGTGAGCCAAATCAAAGAAATTTACTGTCTTGAAAACTGGGATTGTTCATAATTAGATGTAAAGGAGGAAACTTAAAGTATTGGTATGGTTGGGAAATTAATGACTGTGTTGGTGAGTTTTTATGCTCCTGCTGTGTATGTGTAATGAAAATATCAGCTGCTACTAGACTGTGATTTTTGTGTCTGGAAAGGTGTTTGAGGCCAGGTTAAACAGGGCTTGGAGCAACCTGGTCTAATGGAAGTGTCCCTGCCCATGGCAGAGGGTGGAACAAAATGAGCTTTAGGTGCCTTCCAGCCCAAACCTTTCTGAGGTTCTGTGATTATATCATCTCTAGCCCTGTAAGTAATCACTTTATTTGGAGAAATACAGCTTAAAACAAACCACCTCCAACGTGTCCATTCCAGGATGAAACAGTTCTGAGTGTTTTATGGGTTTTTTTAAACAAATAGTGGATTGCACCAGGCAGTGCCACTGCCTTTCCAGCTCTGTGAATTGTGTTGCCGTGGAGCATAAATCTCCTGATGTCACTGGCCTGTCTGACCCATTCCAGCACATCTGTAATTAGTGGGAACTCTTAAATCTCTATGTTCCTTATCTTAATGGAAGGTAGGGCTGTAGATTGTGTGGTGTTCACTGCTGGAGTTCAAGGGGTCTGGAATTCAGCTGGATAAAAGCAGTTTAGTTATCGCTGGAGCGTGGGAATCGACTTTTCTGGAGACTTGGTCGTTTTTTGGGGACTGCAGAATGACCTTGAGTGTGTTTGTATGGCTGTGCAGGACTTTTTGAAATGAAGCCAGATCCCATCCTCTGCCTTTTAAAAACTTTTGGTTGACAGTGTCCTGCAGGAAGGAAGAGATGTGTTTAGTGTAATCACCTCCATATCGTGCACCTTATCTTCTAATGAAGTCAGTTCTGTTTAAAGTATTCCTTATCTTGGAGGCAGTAAAGTTCTGAATTTAAAATAAGCAGGGATGAACAATCCATCTCAGGTCCCTGTTCCTCATACATATTTTTTCCCTATTTAAAAATCTTTTAAAAGTTGTTTATTTGTATGAAGAACCTATTTAATTTTGGCTTTCATCCACTTTGCCTGGATTGGAAAGTCTGTTACAATAATTGGTTATTTTTTGTTTTTGTGATTTCTGAAGTTTTCTTAAATAAAAATCTGTAAATCTATGATACCAAATTTAATTTTGTTACCCCCATGTAATACTTTGTTGCGTGTTCAAGTGTCTGCTAATCCTGCTGTTTTGTAAGAGGTTAATGTTGAATTGTCTGCCTTACTCTGAGATAATTCTGCTTCTTTTCTGGATTGTCTTCAGTACTCTGCATACTCAGGAAAAATAAGAAAAAAATGAAGATTAGTCCAAATGTATAAAGTATTAAAGAAATAGGGCAGGTGCTAGAAGCCTTGTCTTTCTCTCTTTACATGATATTTTTCCAAAGTTGTGTGTTTTTGTTTTTCTTTTTTTTTTTATAAAGTTACATTATTTAAAGGCTTCCGATGGCATCTTTTACTTTAGAAATTGTACATATTCTGTGATTATCTGCATCCTTTCCTTTTGAATAAAAGACTGTTCAGAATAGGAAACACAGAGCTTTATTATCTTTATTCAGTTAAATCAGTTGAGAATAAAATGGTGATGCTGTTCTTATGCCACATTGTATTTCAGTTTTTCCCAGCTAGCAGAATTACAGCAAATCCCGTGAGCACACAGCTGGGGAAGATGAAACTTTTTGGATATCATCATGCATTGTGCTTTATTTAAAACATCCATCAGCATAAGAATAACATCGGGAAAGTTTTGAATAACAAGTGACCAAACAGAATTAAGCAGTTTGGTTCTTATTCTTAACGTTTAGTTCTATCATTGCAGATTTTTACTTTGTTCTTTTTTTGGATTGGTGGTGAATAATTACTGAGTAGTAGCTGTGGCTTGTCTCAGAATGACGCCTGTTCTGAACAGGTTTTTGTAAGGATCGAGCAACTTTCTGTAAAATGTTTAAAGGAAGAGCAGATTTGATGAACACAAGGTTAGATGATAAATACCTCTGAAAATTTTAGGAATTTCTCAGAGGCAGCTGATGAGCAGCTGGACAAATGCAGATACAGGACAACGTGACATCTGGAAGTTGGTGGGAATGTTCAGAGAGGTGGTTAATGACCCCAGATATTAATTGCTGAGGAAAATGTGAAATGAGGAAATGTCAGCTGTGCTTCCACTGGGCGTTGTTTGAAGCCAATCCTATTTAATGTGTTAATTATGGAGTTGGAAAATGGCACAGCTCCTTCTCCATACTGTGGAGGCTTGTGGACTTTCCAAGGGCAAGGGGAAGCTCTTCTCATCCTTCTCATCTCATCTCATCTCATTCTCATCTTACCTTCTCATGTCATCTTCTCATCTCATACAGTGAAACTGTACAGGCTTTGGGATGGTTGTGTCTGTAGTTCACATAGCTAAAAGATTCTTTTCTGAGCAGGAAAACAGTGTTGCACCTGTAGGAACAACAGAAAAAACCCCTTAATTAAAATTATGAATAATTGGATAATTTAAAACTTAGTGAAAGAGAAATGTGTGTAGAGGTGCTACTACAGCCTTGCCATTCTAGTAAAACCAGCAGGGAAACAGTCTCCTGAAAAAGCCAAAAAAAGCTCAAAACCCCCTGAAGCTTTGACTCTCCATAGGAAAATCTGTCAGTTGTTTCATTTGGAGGCAGCAGTGGTTGATCTGCCTGGAATAAAGAGTTCTCTCTCAGAGAAATGAAGAGCAGCTGCAGGGTAATACAGAGGTAAGGTTAATTGTAGTTTCCAAGGATGAGGAATTGTAAATAGGATTCTTTCAGTGAAAGGATGACCCCTACATGCAGAAGCAGAAGCTTGCAAAGTCATGGTTAGGATTAAGTTCAAGAACTCTTTTTGAAGAACTGTTGGAAATTAAGAGACTGATTCTGTGTTGTAAGGGGAGCAAATGTGTTAATTTAAACCAAAGACTCCTAATACTTCTCTGCCTGTGTAAAATGTGAGCTGGTATTACTAATGGCAAGTTCTTACAATGAAGAAAAATTAAAAGTGAAATAGAAGAAGTGAGTAAGTTTGGAATTTTTTTTTCCTGCAAGGTGTGTGATTAATGTTGCCTTAAGTAGAAGCAGAAAAAATAAGTTTCAAAACTTAGGGCTTTATTACTAAAAAGGAAGGTAGTTTCTGTAAATCCAGCGTATCTACAGTAATTTGTGTCTTTTACGGATATTACTTTGCTGTATGTAGAAATTTGCATCATTGAGGGGAAGTGTGATGGATAGAGAAGGCAGATTGTAAGATCTGCACAGAGGACCTGATTTAAAATGATTTGGTTTCCCTGGGCTTGCAGCATGACCCGACATGAACCAGGCTCCCAGCAGCACGGAGCTCAGGGGCTTTGATCACATCCAGCTCTGTGAGAGGACTTTTATTAGGAGGTGGTGAGGAGCTGTGTGAATACAGAGCAATTTGTGGGAAATCTGTGGTTGTACAGAAGAGACTGGACAGCCTTTTGCTGAGTCCTGGGCTGCTTTGTGGTACAAATTCCTTAAAGTCTTCTATTTCACTGAGCTTTTTGGGTAATTCCCCTACCTGTAAAAGTTACTCAGTGGAAAAAAGCATGCTTGTATAAATAATGCAAGATGAATTATTTGAATATTGGAATTTTATGTATGTCTGTTCAAAGCAGCTTTCAAGCACTTTGATTGCTTACTCGTATTGGAGTAAATTACTTTTCATGTGGTTCTACTTGTAATATTCATTAAAGCAAAGAAATGTGAACAATCCTATTTTTCATCCTTCCTAGGGATAGCGCTCCCTAAATCACCAGGCTCCTCATGGAGAACCAAACATTAAAAATTCAGGTGTTTACCGCTAGAAATTCAGGTGTTTTAAGGGTTGGATATTGGATATAACATCCCCCTGGAGCTGAGGTCCTCTAAACAATAAACTTCCCCTGTGTGCTGAATGATGGGAGAGCCCAAACAGGCACTCAGACTGCACTGGAGGTGCATGAGCCCTTAAAGTAGAATTCTTTTCCTGGGACATAGAGTAGATAAAAACTATTCGGACACTGCGTGCAGCTGAGGTTTGCACAGAATTTGGAGGTGCATTCTCACTTTGTAGTGGAAGGAGCAGGTCAAGCAGGTGGGTGTAGGTGGGAGCTCTCTGTTACTCCAGCCCTTACATTGGGGTTTGCACCTTCCCTGGGAGATTTTCAGGGCCTCTTTGATTTCTGAAGGCAATTTGCCCTCATGCTTGATGCTGGTTAATGTGACTGAAAAATATGAATCACTCCACCATTGGCTATTTTTAGATTTCCAGTTCCCATGTCGGGGCTGTCCAAGGTCTCTGTCCCCACGGTAATCCTCCCCTTGTAAATCCCTTTTCCCTCCTTCCTTGGTGGTTTATTGGGAAGAAATCTGAGTTTGCATCTTGGGCTGCTTCCATGTAAGAACTTGGTGTTGTTGAGGCCAAAGCAGAATCTCACCCCACTGTGGAGGGTTAGCAGAAGGGGAGAGGGCTGTGAATCCAAAAGGGAGTTGAGAGCTCAGGAAAGCTCCAGTTAAAAATCCTCTGCGTGGTTAAGCTTGGGAGTCAGGCCTAAAGGTTTAGTTTGGCTTGTTCCTTTATGTTTTAGGAAAGCAGAGAGGAGTCACATTCATGAGACAAAATAAACGGGTATGTCAAGAAGTTGTTGTTCAAGTGTGGAGATGGATATTCCTAATACTCCTCCAAACCAGCCCGCTCTGTTTATTGTTTTTTTCATTTCACCTTTCTCCATTTTTTAAAGCAAGGTGATGGGAAGTGCCCGCTGGAACTCTGATTGTTCCAGCCAGATCTGCTGGAGGCTGTACTGGGCTGTCATTGACTAATGATAAGAGCTTTTTATCTGCAGAAAGGCATGTTCTCTATTCCCTTTCCCACTGCACTTTTACTCCTCATTGTAAGTCTCTGTCCTCTTAGCATTCCTCCTTTATTTCCTTTCCTTGCAACTGTTAGGCGCTCCTGCTTTTTGTCCTTCGGTCTCTATTTGTATTCTTGTGTGAGTAGAGACAAAGAAAGAGCAAATGGGTTGGGAATTGTGCTGGAAACCAGGCTCCCTTGAGGATCAGAGCTCTTGCAGCTAGGATGTCTGCTGCTCAGGTCAGAGCAGAGGTGCAACTGCATTGCTCAATACTGCAGATAAATGTAAGGGAACAGAATCCTGGCTATATATACCAGGATTCTATACATAAATAGATCTATATATACAGATCTCAGTGCAGCCCCCTGCCAGCCCGCTCAGCCAGGAGTGGGCTCTCCAGGGCTGTGTTTGTTGGGATTTCTGATGTCTGAGCTGCTTTGTCCTGTGCTCCCACCTCCCCTGTACCTGAGCTAATCCAGAGCCAGCTCGTGCCTCTCTGAACGCTGCTATGCTCTGTGGGCAGACTCAAGGGTATAACCATTCACGTGTTTAGATTTCTACCTCCCAGTGAAGCAAATGTCTGTGAAATCAGTCAGATTTTTTTTTTCTCTGTCTGTCTCAAGAGACTGTGTATCCTGCTGGAAGGAATTCCGTATTTCTAGCAGAAGTCTGTCTCTGTGCAGAGAGGTGTTTGTTTTGACGCGGTGCTCAATCTTCAGATGCGAACCAAGGAAGTGCAGATTGTGTTGTTCAGTTCTTAACTCCTCTTAAACCAGTTCGTGTCTGGAGAGGCTGCCCTGTCCTCCACCTCTGCTGTCCTTTTCAGAGCTTTGGTTGTTAGCTGTGCTGCTGTGAACATGGCTTCAAGGGCAGGCATGGAGCTGAGCGCTGGTTTTCCTTCTCTGGGGTCACTTAGTGTTCAGCCGGGTTCTGTGCCTGCTGGAATTCACAGCCCTGCTGCCAAGGGAAAAGGGTAGGAACCTGCAGGAAGAGCTGAGCTGGGAGATCAGGTGGGTTTAAAGCACGTGTGGAAGTGCCCCACTGATCTGGACACAGGGACTGCAGTCCGGGCTGGTGACTGATGGGGGACAATCAGATGTAAAACACATTTTCTTCACTAGTGCATATAAATGCCTCAAGCATTGGGTACTAAACACTGAATATTAAAAAGTTAGCATTTTAACTTTACTATTTGGAAGGAAGAACTAAATTATTACTATTTCGCCTTTTGACCCCTCTCACCTTAGTGATTTTCTACCTTGCTGGACATCTTTCTTTCACTAATAAATACAATTTTTTGCCTTCCGGTAGCAAATAGAGTTTTGGAAGTACAGACTTGTACTGCCAGCACTACCAATCTACTCTTGCCAGCTGATTAATCCCACAGCTTTGCTATGAGTCAGGTAGAAAGGGTTTTTAGTTTATTCTGGATAAAATGTTTACCATCTGTCTTTCATGTCTGCATTGCAGATGTGAGCTGGGCTAACAGCTGGAGGCCTGCTCAAGACTGGCAATGTTTATATTTCTAAAAAATTATCACTCTGCTTCGGCAAACGTTGCTTTTTCTTGCGTAGATTTTAAATATTTTTACTCTTAACACTGGACTTGCAGCACAGAAATGAGCTGCACTGTCACTGGTGAGCAGCTCTGAAAACCTCAGAAAGCTCCTCTGTGTAAGTCACACACAGAGTGGATCTGTTGTGGAGGAAAACAGGGAGTTCTACTGTGACAGACAAACAATTCCACATGCTGAGGGTACGTAGGATGTTCCAAAAAGTAAAATTATGCTGTGTGAAGAGGCTGGTGGTAAGGGTGGTGTGGGGTTAGACTTCTGGGGACTGTTATGTAATTGCAAATTCTACTGATGTGGATTTTGGCTCCACTTGTTCAAGTAAATTCTTGTTAGTATGTGCTGAAGTAAACACTTGTTTTCTTTACAAATAGGCTTTGAAGATGGACTGGCTGAACAAATGCTCACACTGGACGTTACTGAGCTGGATAGAGACATTTCCATATTGCTGTATTTAGGAAAAGCTAAAAGCTTAGAACAAGAGACATTTTGGCACATGCTCAAGGAAGAAGAAACACAGGCAGTAGAATTCCTAAAATATATTTTTGAAGGAAGTCTGGAGTTACTTTCAGGATTAGGACTGCAGTGTCTGTGTACTTGTATGCAGTCTGTGCTGTATCACTACAGCACTGTTAACTTATATTTCCTTTCAGTGGAGTATTGAAAGCTGCTTTTGGGAAATATTTGGTCAAATAGTCAAAAAATACTCTTAGCATCCTGTCCTTTATCCAACTGAGCAGTCCCTGTTTGATTGTTTGTTGTAGGAAGTTCAGTATAAAAATTGCAAGAAAGATATATTCCATCTATTCTTACATAAGCTCTTGGGCAGGTAACTTCTTTTTAGTCTTGTCATTTGAAATTGCTGTTGTGACAGCAGCTGAAGTTGAGAAAAATCCATTAATTTTACTTTTCTTTTACTTATTTGCTGCTGTGGTGTGGATTTGACTGTGAATGAAAAACTGTCATAAGTTTTTAGTAAGTTTTTTTCTTGCCTGAACTCTTTTTATATTTGAAAGCCACAGTCACCCTTCCATATTGAGGTCCGAAGGATATTTTATGTTTTAGTGAAGGCTGAACCCGAGCCTGTATTCTGGCTGTAACAACTGAACTCCCAGGTTATTTTTAGTATCACCTGCATGACTGCCATCCACTGAAATTAATTTGCTTTTGTAGGCTCTGGACTATGGTACAGCTTTGAATTTGTTTTTGAATTATAACAAGTTTGAGTACTCATGGTAATAGTCAGGAAAAGTGTGCTTAGAGAAAAGAAAGACTGTGACACATTTGAAAGTATCATAACTAATAATTAACCAATTAGAATAATTGTCTACTTCTGACTTATTTTCTAAATTCCAGAGGCCAAGTGGAGTGGCAACCAGCTTTATATAAAAAAGAAACGGGCTCTGAAAGATAATTAAATACTGTCTGTTGGAAAAATGATGGCTCCCACATCAACCATGTTTACAGCAACTAGAAACTGTCCCACATTTTCTTTAATCACGCCTGGGTGTTTTCAGCAGTGTAAAACATGAAACCTAATGGGTTTTTGTGGAAGAGTGGAAACTGAAATAGTGATTTTAGCACTCACTAGGTATTACTGACAATTCTGTTACCAAATGTTGGCAAGTGAGAGGAGGCTAATGGTGGTTTTATATGTGATTTATAAATACATTGATTAGGGCGTTCTGATATGGCTCCCTTTTTGAGCAAGTATTTTAACCCAGTGAGAATCTTGTGCAGAGACTCACCAGCCTGTTTATACTGATTGATAGTGACTACTCAAGACGCTCTCCTGAGCAGAGCAGTAGAATTTATTTTGTATATTCTGGATAATGCTGCTGAATCCTGAGTAAATACCTTACTGAATTATGCTTCAAGAAGTGGATTGTGATTCAAGGAGCAATAGCTGAATTTCTTTTGATTTTGGTCCCTTAATTACGGTGGTGATTCATTCATTCATTTATTTGTAAATTTTATTATTGAAATTAGCTTATTGGTTAAAAATACTGCGATAAAATACAAAGGTTACTAAGTTAAAAATACTAAAATTGTTTTCTTTGAGAAAACAATTTAAAACTTTTGGGATGCAGAGGGGCTTGACTTGAATCTCATATGATGTCCAGTATGATATTTCTAGTTTGTCTTTACCTATTAAGTGTCCTTATGGTGTATGGGACCTCTAACTTTTCACTTTAATTTTAAAATAAAGGGAAATATTTAAATCAGAATTACTTAAAATGACCATTTGTTTCATTAGATTTTTCTGTCTTCTTGGATTTGGTGGACAATTTAATTTCTATGTGGCTTTGCTTGTCACCAAGTACTTAAATCACTTTCCAGCTCAATGAGGTGCATTGGATGTCTCTTACAGCCTGACAGCCAGACTTCTCTGTATCTGGATTTTCCAAAATGAAGTCAACTAGAAAATTGCATGAAAACCTGAAATAGTGAATAAAACGACAGCAATTTGCTGTTGTCTTTATTTTGGGCTTTGTTTAAGCTTTAAAGCCTAAGGTGGTCTGGAGAATCTGTTTTGACTTTAAATGAGTACTCCTCTTCTTGATGCAAAATTAAGAAATGCTGAATGCCGTGGGGGAAGTTTGATTCAAAAATCTGAACAGAGTTGTTGGATTTGTTTTAATCCTGACTCTCCCAGTTCCTTGTCTCTCCCACTCCAAGTGGCACAGGGACATATGGGGCTGTATTAAGTTCATAACACTCCTGCTCCTTCCTGACACTTTTCCCCTGCTCCACTTTGGGGGTCTCCTCTGTGGGATGGAGTCCTTGAGGATAAACCTGCTCCTGCCTGTGCCCTCCATGGGATGTGGTTCCTTCAGGACACACCCATCTGCTGAGGTGTTGGAGGTAGGCACAGGACTAAAAAGAATTTGGAATATAAATGTCTAAGCACCCAGTGGATGTGGCAGTGTGCCTGGGAGTTGTTGGAAGTTGAGGAACACCAGCAAGATTATGAAGTATTTTATATGTGGCTATATATATTTATTCTTTAAATAAATGCTATGTTGTATGGGGATATTGCAGTAATAATTTTCATGCTGTGCAACTTTATTCCAGGGAGTATGACTTCTGCAACTTCACCTATCATTTTGAAATGGGACCCCAAAAGTTTGGAAATCAGGACTCTCACAGTAGAGAGACTATTGGAGCCACTCGTTACCCAGGCAAGTAACTTGGGTTTGTTTTTTTCTTCCTTCAGCCTGATGCTGTGTTTACTCTTCTTAAGTAATTATCTTAATAGTATTTGATAATAAAAACATGAGCAGTTTTTGTTTGTGATCTCTGTTGGAAAGCTGTGTTCAAACATGTTTAGAGACTCTTGTTCTAAATAATTTATAGTCTCAAAATGTGAGCAGGAATACAGTAGCAACAGCTATTTACTTATGTCTGTCTTATAAAGCAGTTTAGAAACTTAATGAGCAGTCAGTCAAAGATAGGGATCTGACTGAGACATGCTCTTGGTTTGTTATTTCACCATGAAAGACAGGTTCAAAATGAAAACAAAGCAAAACCAACCATCCAGATTACAGAAACTATTAAAACCTGTTTCATTCTGTCCTGCCATCACTAGGAGTGTATGTAGAGGCCTGGTGCCTTTCTGTTTCTGAGTTGCTGTTAATAATGGAAAGCTGCTTCTTTAATTCACCTAAAATGATGTCTCTGTATGGTTCCTCTGCTCTTTCAGTGAGTCACTTTCCAAAGAAATGACATATGGTTGTCTGTCTTTGTTTTTGAGAAAAATAAATGTTATTTCTCTACAAATTATTCTGGAAATGAAAGTCTCTGACTGTGTACATAACTTTACCGACTCAAGGCAGAGAGAGTTCTTCCATTCCACATGGTGATAACATGGTAATTAACGTCCATTATAAACCCTGATAATTTTGTTCTTGATATAAAAGACAGACAAAAATCCTGAATTCACTGTGAAACCAACTGAAAATGAGGTTGCCAGTTCTCTGTTACTCTGGTACTGATCAACACCAGCCCGTGAAGCTGCTGTGCACCAAACTCTGTTGTGAAACCTGTTGCTGGCTCTTCTGTGAGGGAATTTCATGTTTTCCATTTGCTTTATTTCCCACTGCTTTGCCCAGAGAAGAGAAAACATCAGCCCAGAAGGGAAAGTAGCATTGTAGCTCCGTAGTTGCACCAGGTGCTGGGTTAGCTTTGGGCTCAAGCTGCACCTTTGTTTGATAGCATGCTTGAGCAAATGTAAATCAAGAAATTACAAGCTGAGCTACAGGACATGGATTTCTTCAGTGATAAAAACTCATGTTCCCAGGATTGTATTTTGATGAGGAGCAATGTGTTTCTATTTTAGAGCGTGTCAAGGAGACCAGGGAAAATAAAATGCTGTCAAGAGAGGGTAGAGAAATGTTAGGCTATTGTTTTATTCAACTTTTATGAATATTTCCATTCTGGTTTCTTCTTTTCATAGGTTTCTAGATAATATGAATAAATAAATAAAACCTCCTTCTTTAACATGTCATTTGATTTCTTGTATTAGGGAAGTCAGTAGTTTTACTTATTTCCCTTTACTTTGATTCCAGTGGAGTATGTTTGACTAAAATGTGTTTTATATGTTCCACACAAAAGTAATCACGAAAGCTCCAAATGATGAAAAATGTGGTACCTTCAGATTGCATTTATCAGTTGCATTTCTAACTGAGGCTATTCACCTGCTCTTTCTGTTTTTCTCAGATAAGTTAACGATCATCTCAGTTTTAAAGACTTTTTATTTTTTTCCTCTGCCTGAAATTGTATTTGCAGTCTGGTTGGGTCAGGAATAGTCTCTGGTTTACCTCTGCAGGGGCTTTGATCACAATCTGCCTCTGCAGTGGCAGCCTCCAGAAGATGCCACATGCAGAGATTTGGATCTCTTTAAAAAGTTCCAAAGCAATTTCCTTCCTGAGAGAGAGAACATCTAATTTGAAGCTTTGTCTTGGCCAATAAATAAATAAATAAATAAATAAATTTATAGGTATTTAATCCCATTCAGTTTGAGCTCTGAAGCCCACTTGTGGATTCAAATGGGATCATAGAGATGGGAAGCTCTTCCGTAAGTCATCGAAATAGGTCACTGAATAGAAGAGAGAGATTTAATGGCCACAAAATGCAGCAGAACTTTCACAGAAGTTCCTGAGCAACCTTTGAAGGCAGTCCTACTTCCATAGAGTAATTCAGGTGGGGGAAGCTCTCCAAGATCATGGAGTCCATGCTGTGACCAGTCCCCCACCTTGTGCCCAGCTCAGAGCAGTCAGTGCCACTTCCAGTCCTTCCTTGGACACCTCCAGGGATGGGGACTCCAGACCTCCCTGGGCAGTTCCAGTGCCTGACCACACTTTCAGTGAAGAAATTCCTCCTGATGTCCAACCTGACCCTCCCCTGGCACAGCCTGAGGCCATGTCCTCTCATTCTTCTGCTGCTTGTCTGGGGGACGAGGCCAGTCCCCACCATGCCTCCACCTCCTTTCAGGGAGCTGTAGAGCAGTTTTGACCAGCAGTTTGGAGGAGATGAAATCCTGAGTCCCCTTCAGCCAAAGTTTGCCTGATCCTTTGATTTCCATCACCACCTGCAGAAATTCACGTTTTGTTTTGGCATTTGTATTTGATTAATCAGAGTACCCTCTTGTTCTCCAAGCGGTGTGTGATTGTGGGTACTGCTGGAAAAACTGGAAACAACTGTACACAAATTTTAGGGCTCCAAAAGTGCTAATTTAATCTTTTGTACCTGTGAACTTAGGCTCTTAGCACAGTGTATGTATAGGCACATGACTGACAGATTTCCAAATGATGGCAGATCCATTGGTTTTTGCTGATACTTCAGAGATTATTGCAGAAATGTGATGTGGGTTTGACAAAGAACACCTCAGTGAGTCAGGGTAGGAAAATGGTGCGTTAAAGTGAATTTTAGACAAGCTCATTAGTGTTCCAGATGAGAAAATATGGATAACCTAGAAATTGATTTAGAAGAAATTATAAGACAAGAAGGTTGTCTGAGCTGGAGGCAAAAAAAAAAAAAAAAAAAAATCCAAAAATCCATTAACTGATCATGAGAATGCATTAGAAATGACAGAACTGCATTTATTCTAGGAAGCCCTGAACTAGCAAACTAATTAAAACTTTGTGTGGCTGTCAGAGATGTGAGAGGATTGGGGCTTGCTGGGGCACCCTGTTCCCAGTGCTTGTTGTCATGGTGGAAGAGTAGCAGGTAGGGCTTGTCACGTCATTTATTAACTTGCCATTACTGAGATTTTCTAAGAAATACGTGCTGGAAAAAAAATCATTAGAATTTCTGTTCTCCACAGCGTTGAAATTACTAATTGAAATGTGTTTATTTTCTCTGGCTTTAGTGTCACGATTAGCTAAAAAAGCATAAGGTAATTGTATTTATTGCTAGTTTTGTTTTCTGATTTCATTTTAATTCTGTAATTTTTGATTCCATGAGATTTTTATAAGGAAATCTATAACTAAAGCATATTCTCAAGGCTTGCTGCCTGTTACTCTCGCCCTCCTGCATAATAACCAACTGGATTGCTGTTTTATTTGTTAGACTGTGGGTGGTTTTCCAAAGAAAAAAAAGAATTATATTTTTAGGAAGATTTTAACTGCAATTACACAATATTTTATGTATACCTGAAAAATAAGACTTTTGGAGGTTCTCCATAAAGTGTCAGGGGATAATTTTTTGTTTCTGGTGGTTTTGAGTGCTAATTAAATAAGAATATGGATGCAATAAGGATATGTTGAGAAGAGAAGAGAAATAAATGCTAACTATAAACCACCAACATCCATGCAATTGTTTTTTGGAAAAACACCAAAAATAATCATGTATGCACACATGGAAGAAAAGACGAAGAGGCTGTGTCAAGCTTTTGAAGATGAGATTTGCTCTTTTGCTGAGATTCAATTTTTCTAATGTCAGTCTGTGTCTCTTTTCATTAGTTTTGCCTGGGAATTTTAGATACTCAGCCTATGTGGCTGTTTTACAACTGTGCCTTTTTTACCAGAGCCATGCAGCTGCTGGGCCTTTTAGGATCCTTACATTTTTGGACTGTTCCTTATTATTGCAGAGTTTTAACAACAGCACAAATAATTGTGAGTGCTGCTGTTGCAGATTGTTCCTGACTGATTCTGCTTTCCTTCGGCGTGACACACTTTTGTCCTTCTAGATTTGCTGTGGAGAGACAGTTCTGAATGCAGTGCATGTTTTGTGGGTTTTTTTATTTCCAAATAAATTAAAGATGGCAGTTACAGCATCTTAAAGGAAGCAACAATCTGTCAAGGCAGACAAAAATAATTGATTGATGATTTTGTGGTTTTTAAAATAATAGCATCACTCAGTAAAATTAATTGCCTATACCTGTGAAATAAGTAAGTCATTGGGTGAAATTCCAAATAGTTTTATTTCATGTAGCTTATGTAGAAATTCGTAATAATAATGGCTAATGTTATTCTTCACAACTTCCCTTGTACTCTGTGTTTGGAAAATGGACAAATTTCTATACTGTCATAAATAATATGGATATAACTGCATTCCAAACCATTCCAATTAATTGGATGCTACTTGCATTTTGTGAACCTTGGTTTTATTGCATTTGAAACCTAAATCTGGTGTGCTCTTTTCCATGGGAAATACATTATTTATTAATCTTGTCAGCTGCATTTGAACCGCAGCTGTACTTTTGTGGGGTTGGTGAATGCCTTTGCATATTTCAAACAAGTTTGGGGGAAGGTGGGTAATGGAGCACTTTGTGCCTGCTACCTGTTGCACTAGTTCTGGTAGTTGCACTGAATTCTCCAGCACTTTCTTTCTTTGATAGCTGGATTCACCTGAAGTCACCTTCAAGACAGACCTAAGGGAAAATGAATTATAAAGGTTTATTTTTTTGATCATTCAAGCTCAGTTCAGTTGTATAATAAGGTCAGTATTGCTTTTTTTTTTTTTTTTTGCCTGAACAGAACTATTCTTCCAATAGTGAAACTAATTATTGATCAAGCTCTTTCTGTCAGAGTCCCAAATCTGTGGTGTTTCTGGGAGTGTGGGAGGCTGGACTGTGCACCAGCCTTCCCTGGCATGGATTTGGTGATTGCTGTTCCATGTCAGGGAGACAAAGTCAAATGGTATCACAAAAGGAATATGGAACTTCTCCTTCTGAAACTGAACTTCAAACATTTTTATGCAGTTATTATGTTGAATAGGAAGAGAATCCTCCTTTCTTTCTCCAGCACTGTAGAGTCTCCATCACTGTAGAATCCAGCATTGTAGAAGGAAAAACCCTCTGAGATGATCCAGTCCAGCCATTCCCCCAGCCCTGCCAAGGCCAGCACTGACCCATGTCCCCAAGTGCCACATCCACATGGCTTTTCAATCCTGGCGGGGATGGGCACTCTGTCACTGCTCTGGTCAGCCTCTTCTAGTGCTTGACCACCCTTTCAGTGAAGAAATTTGTCTTGATAAAAAATCTAAGCCTCCCATGGCACAACTTGTGGCCATTTCCCTTTGTCCTAGGTTTTTGATACGCATTACTTAAAATAATTTCTGAACTGAAAACTACCAGCTGCCTTTTTACTTCAGGATGCTTTTTCAACTGTTAACTCCTGCTAGAAGCATCTGCTGCACTCTGGCCATCCTTGTTTTTTCTCTGAAATTGGATTCTGTAACATCCTTGCCTCTGTGCCACCTCTCGGCATGGAGACGTTTTGTGCTGTATAGGAGAACCTTTAGCTAAATTTTGTCTTTCCTACTTTTACTCTCCATGCTTGAAAGCTGCAGGGTATTTTTGATGTGCAGTGTCCTGTAAGGTCTGGACCTTGTCAGTCTGTGCCTCCCATTTTTTTTGCTGTTCAGAGGTGTTTGTGGGTGTGTTTGTACTTTGGAGTTTATGCATGTCCAGGCTGGCATTTGCAGGGGGCAGAACAAGGACTCAGAGGGCTGTAGGTCTCATCCATTACTCCCATGTTCTGCTTTTATGGAATAATGGTTCTTAACTCAGAGCAATGCAGTATGATGGCTGCTTTTTCTCCTCTCCTGCTGTACAAGCCCATGTGGAGAGATGGTGAGAAAATTTGCCACTGGTGTATCATAGCTGGAAATGCAGATTGTGCTGGGGGTATCTTGGGTGAGCAGTAAGCTGTGGCTGGAAAACTCATGGCTAAAATGAACCTGCTTGTAATTTTTAGTTCTTAGTATTAAATGCTAGATTTTCCATGCATTGGATAACTTTTCAATTTTTTTCATCATTAGGCAATTATTAGTGGCTCAGGGTTACCAGAAAGTGTTTTTGTCTTTATGTGATATGGACAAAATCATTTTCTTAGCAGAATGGTTTGGTTGGAAGGGACCTGAAAGATCACTTTGTTCCAGCTCCCTGCCATGGGCAGGGACACCTTCCACTATCCCAGGTTCCTCCAACCCCTGTCCAGCCTGGCTGACTTTCCTGTAAGTGTAGGGAAGAATTAATGCAGACAGTTTCATTGCTGGAGCCGAGGAACATCCCTGATCCTGTCTCCATCCTGAAATAATATCTTTGGAACTTTTCTAGACAGCTTTCTAACTCAGCCCTGTTTCTGCAGATGGATTTCTGGCAGCTTTCATGGCAGACTTTTCAGAAAATGTTCTTGCCTGGGATTTCCAAACTCTAATCAAGAAGATCAAACTAATTATTGAAGTGTTCTTCTTCTGCTTGTGTCCTTGAAGATGTATAGAGAGGTCTAGTGAAACAGGGATGAGCCTTTTTCATGTCCCCAAATCCACAACTCAGCAGGTTCTTAACAATCCTGTTGATTTAATTTGGGTCATCCCTGTAGAAGGGGAACATCTAAAGGTTTTGAGGGAAAATTTGCTTTGGTTGCATTTTTTAGATGATTTTTCTGCAATTGCTTGAAAAGCAGTTTTCTTTTGTTGTTTTTTTTTTTTTTTTCAGAATATCTTGTGAACTGCCTGTCACTTCCAAAACTTCTCAGGGTCAGCAAATATATTAGCAAATTATATTCATCTTCTTTTATGTTAAAAATGCTAATTAAAGCAGGATAGGTATATCACCTTGTGTTTTAAAAGATAATTGCATAGTTGAAATTGATACAAAATAAGAAATGGATTTTCATTTTAGCTGATAAGGAAATTCTTGTTGATAGCATAAACTTCTGTTTACTCAAAGTGTTTGAATAAATTAAACACTTTTTTTTTTTCCAGTGGTTAAGGACCTCAGAGTTACTACAGCAGGTACAAGTGTTAATATAATAATTTATATAAATGGAATGGTTCTAAGTCTAGGATATTTTTTGTCATACAAATGTAGTGCTTTAACAGGGGGACAACTTGAAAAAATGTTTTTAATAATGTGAATCAAATGTATTAAAATAAAGAATTTCAGTCACATACTGTATGAACAGGGTCTTGGTATGATTTGTTAAGCAGCAACTTCAAAATATCTGTTCAAATATCCAACTGAATGTGAGCTCACCATAACATGATGAAATGGTCCTTAAGTGCATCAGCTGCTGGGTGTAAAGTAAATTTTATTTAGGCATTATTGTTGTAACATAGTGTTTGTTAATGAGATTATTATTGGAAGGGTTTCCCCTTCTCAGAAAAGCTGTTGACAAATTGGAATGAGATCAGAGAAGAATGATGTGAAATATTGCACTTTTGTCTTTTAAGGGAAGCCTAAAGACTTTGGATGCATTTCATCTGTATCAATTAAAAAGAAATTGTCTTAAATTTGCTGCCAGTATAGATTTTGAGACTATTTTGGTAGCACTTACAGTGTAAATAATACTTCACCATCCTAGTCTAAATCAAAGTCGAATATGGGATTCACACCCTGAAACTAAAACATCCCAACACCCTCAGCAAGGATTTTGGAGTAGGTGTTTGCAGGACAAGGAGTAATTTAGTAAGTTAAGAGGTATTATGATCTTAACCAATGTATGTTTGTGTATCAGCAAGAGGTTGTCTTGTAGTGAAAGTTTTGTTTTAATCCCACAAAATCCTTTGGCTTGAGAACGAATGGTAAGTGAATAATAAATGAAGTGTAAATTACATACAAGCTGCAATAGTACTCCTGGAAAGATGAGAAAATCACTGCTACCTGAACCTTTAAGGAAGAATTGGATATATTTTTGAAGTGTGATACTCATGAAGCATTTTAAATCCTGGGGTCAGTTTGGGCCCCTCGTGACAAAGAAGACATTGCTGGAGAGAGTCCAGGGAAGGGTCTGGAGCCCCAGGAGCAGCTGAGGGAGCTGGGAAAGGGGCTCAGCCTGGAGAAAAGGGGGATCAGGGGGGACCTTGTGGCTCTGCACAACTCCCTGACAGGAGGGGACAGCCAGGGGGGATTTGGGATCTGCTCCCAGGGAACAGGGACAGGAGGAGAGGGAACTGGGCCAGATTCAGGTGGGCTGTTGGGAAAATTTCTTCATGGAAAGGGTTGTTAAGGGAGTGGAGTCACCATCCCTGGAAGTGGTCAAAAACGTGTGGATGTGGCACTTGTGGTTTAGTTGTCCTCAGTTAATGGTTGGGCTGGTTGATCTTAGAGGTCTTTTCCAACCTTAATAACGCTTTGAGATGCTTTAGTTCCACCAGGAGTGATGAAACTGGGAGAATTATTACTGGAAGAGCAGAGCCCTGCACTGATGGGTCTTCTCTCTTTCTGAATCAGGGAGGAAGCACGGAGCAGGGTTGCTTATTTTCTGTCATCAGATTTGCCACGGAAGAGAGAAAATAGATACCCCACCTCTGTGATTAAATATGTATGGTTCTAATGACTTTGGGAGCAATTTGGATATTGAAGTTTGCAATCAATCTTAGCTTCATTCTTCAGAGTGATCTGAAAATCTTCCTCACTTTCTTCTTTTTCATTAACTTCATTAGCTGTGTGTGTCATCAGCCTGCAAAAGTTAGGATAGAAAATAATCCTAATTACAAAAATAATACCCTAATTACAAGATTTTGCTTTGAGGTGTTAATTAACCTAATTCTAATGATCCATGTTCTGAGAAGCAGTGGCAGTTTCTGTTCCATTGCCCTTCAATACTTGTTTCTGAAGACTGACTGATTTATTTGCAGTTCACACGATTCAGGGCATAGGTAGATGGATATTTTAATGGCTCCAAGTAGACTTTTTTGGTAATCTTGGACTGTTTTATTAAATGAATTTTTCTTTTCTTCTTTTTTTTTTTCTTCTTCTTTTTTGTAACTAGAGAGATCTGAGCTTTTGGTGTATTTTAAAGATGACCTTGATTTTCAGCCAGAGAAATTTAGCTGCAGTTTTGCCTTAAGAAAATGGTGTAATTGTGCCTTAAGCACATGGTGTAAATTACCATATGTATTTTCCTGTTTGCTAAATTAATTTTCAGTATCTTTTCTCACAAACTCATCAGTGGTTGGTGTTCTTGAATATTATGTGTCTGAGCAGCAAATGCTCAGATTGGGAAGAAATATCCGCTTCATCTTCTTTCAATGGGATGATTAATATTTTCCCCTTTATAAATTGGAATTTCTCTCTTATTTAGTCTATTTCTTTGTATTCCTGTAGTACTTTGGTACTTGTTCATGAGACTTCAAACCATCTACTAATTTATAACGAGGTTGTTAAGGATATGTAACTTAGCTTATTCAGCACAGATTAATTCTATATTGTGCAGATGACCTTTGATGAATACACAAGGAATATTTCTCTGCTGAATGGAAATTTTCCTTTTTGTAGATACCTGTTTTTAAAAATAAGTCTTTTTAATATCCTAAATGAAGTCAGCGCTAAAATTTTCATTCTCATTCAGTTTCTTGAGTCAGTGTGGAACAAAGGAACTATCTCTACAAGTTTCCTTTCTTCCTTCATGAATAAAAGGGTGTTTAGCCAAAAAAAAAGCACAGTCATAACAAAGTAACCTTGAAACTTAATATGAGTATTGTTCTTTATCAACCTTTTTTAAAGATGAAAATAGATGAAATTGATTGTACGTAACATTTTAAACGCAGAAGCGCAGCTTAATTTTCACTGAAGAAACTGGTAGTGTGGAAAAGGATACACTACAATCGTTTATTATAAGTATTGGGATTGCATGGCCAGGTTTTGGTAGTGAGGGAGTGCAGGGTTCAGTGAGAAGCTGCTGGAAGCTCCCCCAAATCTGTGGAGCCAATTCCAGCCCGCTCTGGGATGGATCACCGCTGGACAAGGCTGACACCTGGGCACCTCCTTGCTCTAAATCCTTATCTCCTTGTACAAACAATTCATCTCGAAGTTTTCAGAGAAGGGTGTTGGATAAATGACATTTGCAACAGGAATTAATTGTTCTGATTCGTTTCATCTTGCTCTCTAATAATGAAAATGCATTGCATCTGCTTATGCTAATTATAAAAACCTCCATTGGAAGGGGTTCATGTAAAAGCATAATGAATCCAGTGTGCTGAATGGCTTCTGAATAGGGAGTTCTTTCCAGGGAATATGTATTAATGTATTCCATTTTTTTCCCCAGGGAATTACACATATCTACACCCTTAGTGTGGAATGATTATGCTTTTACTGCTCTGCTTGAAATATTTTAATAGGCAGGTAGTTTTATACTTTTTCTGACAAGGATGCAAAAATTTGAGGGAAATGCATGCATATGAGGGATAACATCTATATCTGTTTAAATATCTATATCTATATCTTCTTTTTCTTCTTTCTTTTCTGTCTTCTCAGTCCATATTCTTTAAATCTGCTTCATTCCTGCGTTCCACCTCATAAGATCTCCATGTATGCTTCCATTGGCTGTAATATTTATGTTTTTTTACTTCTTTTTAAGCTGAGGGACTCAGTGCTTTCATCTATATGCAGTGTGATATTGTTGACTATTGGAATGTGATGGTTTAACAAAGTTTGTGGTAGTGTTTTTATCCTTCATGGAAAAATGGTTTTTATTTGAGCAGTTCCTGTCTGACACAACCAAATTACTTGTTGAGTAGCTGGGAACCTGCAGGAGCATCCTTGGTGTAGTGCTGAGTGTGATCAGTGAATTAATTTTATGATGGTCCATTCCCTGTAAAATAAGCATTTCTTTCTGAGCCACTTATGTGATAAATAAATCCACTGTCAGATAGATATCTTTGTTTTGGAGTTTCTGAATTCAACAGTGTTCCAGCTTATATGTTCAGGATGTATCCAGGGTCACATCATTTGGTTCCAGCCAGAAATCACTGCCATTTTACACACAGCCCTTCTCATCCACAGCATATTTTTAATGGCATTACTGCAGCTCTCAAGAATCCCTGGAAGATAATTGAATTTTGCTTGTGTTTGAGCACAGAAGAAGAAAGTCCAGGCTGTGAGCTGCATCTCTCCCCTTCCCCAAGTGGCAGAAAGCTCTGGAGACAGAAGTTTCTACTTTCTTGCTGTTTTGCTTGGCCAATAGGAAGAAATCAGGAACATTATCTTCTGGTTTTTTTTTTTTTGTTTTTTTTTTTTTTTTTATTTTGGTTGTACCTTGTTGCTAGAGATTTCAGTCTCCTTGCTAGGGGCTTTCTTGTGTTCCCACCTTGGCTGTCTGTCAGGTTTTGTTCTCTCTACTTACATTTTAGTAGTTTTGAATATTGTGTAGAAAGTGGCGTTAGGTTTTCATTGAAGAAAAGGCGGGGAGGACACTTTTTGACACCGGTAAAAATTTCAGCAGTTGCACTGTCTTTTGGGCATTTGGTCTCTTTTAAAAATGAACTTTCTTCTGGCAGTAGACAAGCTGCAAGAGTGGAAATGATTATTGTAACCATCGTCCTAGAGCTTTTTCACATGTTTAAATTTTGCTGGACAAAAGTTACTAAGCACTTTGAAACTGAAGCCTGAAATTTTGAGCTCAGTGTAGCAGATCACTGCATAATATTTTATACATCTTTAATGAGAGATTAGTAATGCATTTGTTCTGCACACCTCTCAGCCTTTTCCACTGAACTGAAAAGTGTCCAAGAGTAAAACTGATACAATCAAGTTCACAGTTGTGTTCTTTTTTCAAGTGATTGCGGCTGCAGTTTTCTCAGTAGACCTTAGAGTCTGTGAGGACTGCTGGCTGTGGGGTTTGTGCTTTTTATTTTTTTTTTTTTTTTTTTTTGGTGGGATTTTTGGGTTTTGTAGTTTATTTGGTTGGTTGATTTCAGTACTTTTTATTTCTTTTCTTTGTTTTGTGACTGTTTTGGTTTTACAGCCCAGCACCAGCCCTTTAGGCTGGGCAAGCCATCAGAGACCTTAAACATCCATAGATCTTTTATTTTACATCTCTCATGGAAATGAGATAGGGAGCCTGGAATATCAGTTTGTACTGAGCTGTGTGAGTTTTGTGTATAATCAAATAGTGGGTTAATGCATACTTTTGTCAGCAGAGAAATTGGAAACCAATTATGTCAAAAACCAAGTCAGAATAAATTAAGGTGCTTTATGAGCTTTCCTTTTCATTAACAGTGATGCCCTGAAGTGGGACAGATCCTTCAAAAGTCTTCGGCAACCTTTCCTGCAAGACTGCTGGGACAGGGAACCCAAAGGATCTTTTAAGTTTCTGTAACATCCTCGTCCTCCTGGGCTTCCCTCCAGCCCTGGGCTCTCACCAATCACTTGGGTTTGTCCCCAGGCCCCATCCTGTTCCAAAATTCCTATAAAACTTAAAAATTTGCAAGAAAGCACAATTAAATATTTTTCAACTGGAAGGAAAACAACTAAAAATATTAAAGGTCTCGTTCTTTATGGGATGGAACTTTGGGAAGGAAAGCAGTTTTAGAACATTGGAGGTGAGGGTGTGAGAAGTTCAGTTTCAGATTTTAGCTTCCTGTAGTGACTTGATGAAGGATTGTCTTACTGCTCCCATTTGACCATTTTTGTCTATTCTTTCAAATACTTCCTGTGGCAAAAAAAAAAAAAAAGTTATTAGATTGTCAGTTTAGGTCCTCTGGTAATTTCTTCTCTTTTTTTTTCCCCTTCTTATTTTTCCTTGATATAACACCTGGGTACTCTTATTTTTTTCTTGGCTTTTTTTTTTTTTTTTTTTCAGAATCATTGCTTTAAACAAGAAAAATAAAATACATTAAAAATCACTGCAGTTTTAGCCCAGAGGTGGTTGTGCCTTTCTTCAGGCCACACTCTGTGGTGGTCCTTGATTTTCTCTGCCAGACTCTTTAAGTGGGTTCTTGCCTTTACAGTCATTGTGTCAGCGCTCCTTAAGGCTCCCATGGCAACATCTGCTTCCAGGTTCTTCTTTACCCTTGACTCCGACAAAGCTTTTGAATTTGTGTGTTTTTATTACAGGAAAGGGCAGAAATCAGCAGGGTTGCATTTATTAGTTTAGAATTACCCGTTTTGGAGAAAACAGTTTCAGGTTACCAGCCTGTTGGGTCTGGATTCGTTGCCTGGCTGCATATTGAGTTTCATGAGGCTCGTTTAAGGATGTCTTCACTGGGAACTCCATCACGTTACAATTGTTCTGTGGGACTGGCAGCCTGAGCTGCAAGCTGAGCTGCAGTTTCACCCTGAATTGCTGGCAGATACCAAGGAAGTGCACACTGTGGATGAGTCAACCCAGTTGCAGTGAGCCAGGAGCTCTTCTGCAGGCTCTGTTACTGATGTGGCCATCAGAATGCTGAGGCTGCAAAGGAAGGTAGAAAGTTGAATGTCATATATCAATTTTTTAATATCCCTCTTCTCCATCTCTCTGGCCAATACTGTACAGAGCATTATCTTATTGATTTCCTCGTTGGTGGCTGCTCTAAACTCGCACAGGGCTGTGTCGAGGTGGGGACGTGGGGCTGTCACCGTGCGCTCTGTGAGGTGATGGATTTGTCACCACAGCTCCTGAACACTCTGCAAGGAGCTTATTGAGCCACAAAATGAATATGTGTAATCAGCATCTCATTTCACTAAAGTCCAGCAGGGGAGCCTGTGCTGGGCTCCAGTATTTCCATTTCTGTAGGGTGGAACTATCAAAAACTTTAATTGTGGCATTAAAATGTGCCTTTTGCTGGAGTCATTAAGTCCCACTTTTGTCCACTGAGAAAATGTGGGAAACTTGATATTCATAAAGCCTTTATTAACATTTGTAATTTCACTTTATACTCCTGCACAGCCCATTTTTACTTTTCATGAGATTTTTTTATGATGTTGTTTGTCCTTGTAAATTTATTTATTGTGGCCTTACTATAGTAAATCTTGTACAGGTTACTGAAGAACTTTACATAAAAAAACATGATCTAAGGCTTTTTTATTGTGTTTTATTCTGGTTTGACACATTTTCTTTTGAAGTAGCTAAATCTCTGTATCTCAGATGTTTCTGAAACTTGGTCCATATTTTGGTTTAATAGATTTTGGATTTAGTTAAGATTCTGTCTTGATACAAGGTGCATATATGAAAAAAAAAATAGCATTTTGCATTACATTTTCTATATTGATCATGTTTTGTTGACCACATTGATCAAGTCTGATTAACCACTTGAGACTCGGATGCTCAATTATTTAATGGCAAGATTCACATATTACCCAAATATTTTTTTTCTTTTATGAAGGTGTTTTAGATGAGGGTGATCCATCCACACACACAGAAAAGGTGGGGGAAGGATGAAAGGGGAGGGGGGGGAAGTTTCACTGAATCAGATTGTTTGATGCTGGTTCTAAATGAATTTGGAAAATATGTTTTGAATATTTTCCCCCCATGAAAGACTTTTGATTATACCGTGTCCCCCAGCACAGTCAGTATTCTAAAATTACTTCTGCTTGGAGATGAGATGCAAAGGACGGTTCAGTGTTTATCAGGCATTTCTGTGTGCTGTGTCCTATTTATCCATTTAGCACACACCTTTGTTTTTTGTAAGTCATTCCACACAGGGAAGCATAAGGCAGCTGATCATTGCCATGGGAGGAGCGGGGAGCCAGTCAGCCCTTCTGCAGCTGGAGGGATGGGAGCTGGGTGTGCTGGGGAGCAAAGGAAGGGATCTGGCAAATCACGAGCTGAGATGCTCGTGGAATGAGTGCTCACAGAACAGCCTTGTCTGACTTTCTGTGAGCACCTCATCCAAAACAAAGAAGCTGCTTGAACATTTATCCTCCCAAGGTAAATTTTTATGACAACAGCGTGGTCCCTGAGTATCTTACCAGATGTGTATAAAGGATCAGCAAAATCTAGTCATAATGAAAATCTGACCTGCCTTTGCCTTGGAAGTGGCTGATTGGAATAAAACATTGCTGGATGAGACAGCTGAGCAGTCATCTTACCTCATGAAAGAAGAAAAATAACAAAAAACTCAAGTATTTGGAGAATGCCATAGGCAGTTTGAAAGTTCTGGAGCTCAGAAGAAAGATTGCTGTTTTGTGACACGCCTTAGAGGTGCTGTGGTACTGCAGGGATGATACTCCAGAATGCTCTGAAAGAAAATGTCTGTAAAACATTAGTGTTTGTCCATAGGTTTGTGCTAGTAATTGTTTTTTTCTTTGTTTTTTTTTTTTTTCCTGGCATGGTTGCCCAGCAGTAGGATACAATGAAAATACATTATTTTTATCCAAAATTTATCAGCTCACCCAAAATTGGAGTATTTGTAAACATAATGGAAATTGGAAGACTTGCAAGCATCAAGTTATTATTTTTGGTGAGGCCCTGGCACGGGGTGCCCAGAGAAGCTGTGGCTGCCCCTGGATCCCTGGAAGTGTCCAAGGCCAGGCTGGACACTGGGGCTTGGAGCAACCTGGGACATGGGAAGGTGTTCCCTGCCCATGGCAGGGGGTGGGATGGGATGATCTCTAAGGTCCTTTTCAACTCAAACCAGTCTGTGATTCTCTGATTCTCAAGTTATATATACACTGCTGATTTATGATCTGCACTAATTAAAGCAATGATTTTTTCTTAGAGTCTGACACAGGAGAGTGAAATTCCAATTAAAAAAAAAATGTCTGAAAAACTGAGATATTGGGAAAAAGTCCTGTGAGCTTTTGACTTGTTCCTGGTTGTTGTTCATTTTGAGATTTCTGAAGGAGATCACTTGGCCACGTTTTAGAAACACGTTCAAGGTGGAATGAAAAGCCAAAGCAGCCAGTGCCACATTGGGCAGCCTCTTCTCCCAGGTGCCTTCCAGAACTGCACCTCTGCCTGCAGGAGGTGGGGACACTGGGATTGCTCAGCAAACAGGCTGTAGAACACTGGCAAAAAAAAAACTATTTTAAGTGATACTGGTCTGGGAATGGTAAAACAACTGTTGATGAGCCCCTTCACAAAAAGGTGTAGTGTAATATCAACAGCCAGAGTGTGAAACTGGAGCAAGAGGGAAGATATGATTTCATGCAAATCCATAAATACTTGAAAGCAGATTATTAGTAGCAGATTGTCTCAAGTCTAATATTCTCTACTTATTTGTTTATGAGCTGAGAGGAATTAAATTTTATACTTTCTCTTCCTTACCAGTTTGTGCTGTGAGAAATACTGTGGCATTTATAACGTGGTATCTTATAGTTCTGTTGCATGACTCTGGGATTTACTGGTTCATTTTTATTCTCTTGATTTATGAAGGCAACTGAAACTCCTGCTAATTTTGCTGCAAGTACTTGTTTAGTGGTAAGGACATACTTAAGTGTCATGCTGGGTACAGGTTTTCCTTGAAATTCCTCCCTGGTAAGAAGTGGAACGTGCAGTCCTCTGTTTCTTTTTAGCTGTTGCTTGTTATGAACAAGAGGCAGTTAAAAGAAAAGAAAAAAAAAAAAAGGTTCGTATTCATTTTAGCCTGTGAAATCAGTAGGACTGTCTGGATTGATTTTTGTAGCTCTACTAAAGAGACATTTTTCTTAAGTGATACAATCTTATTTCTTTTTATAGTTGTGTAAAAATATTTTAAACATTTATGTTAACTTTGCTGTTAATGGGATACAGGAAATTGCCTGTAAAATACATGTTTAAAAAGCATTAGGACTGATAGAAGTTTTACCTTGTATATTCCACAAGTATCCCTAGGTTTATTTTAAATCACGTATGCTTTTAGATACAGATTCCTACATGCAAATGTAATATTAAATTATTCAAAGATAGAATAAACAGAATTGCTTTTCCTTGTGAAGGAGCATTATAGAAAAAACCTTTTAAAAAATTCTGTGTTTTGCTGAGGGAGATAATCAAGCTTTAAAATTCTGGTGGTTTTTTAGATGTTCGAATAAAAAATTGCACATCATGGCCTTAACTATGGAGAGACTGCAGAAAGGTAATGAAAATGATGCTGCAGCAGAGGTGTTTGTGCCATAGCCTGGCATGGCACGTGAGGAATGTTTTCCATCACTCACTCAGCTGCTCTAACACATCTCTGCTTTCAGCACGGGGAGATCTGGGCAGATTTCTGGCCATCTCTGAACATAGCCATGGAGCTGAACAGCTCAGTTTCTAAGCAATTCTTACACAAAATTTTCAGGTGGGATTCAACGTGGTTTTTAGTACTCTGGTAGCCAAGAAATAATTTTTCAATGGCAAAAAATTGGTTCTGTTGAAATTTTCTTCCAGCCTTCTAAGAGGATAAGGCACTGACACAGGAATTATCAGCTGCCCCTTTCAGAGGCAAAGTCCTGTTTTAAAAGCAGCAAAACCCCCAGGAGGATGGATGCTTTGCTGAGATCTGATGCTGGGAAGGGCTGCCAGGCTGAGCTGGGGAATGCCATCTCTCCTGTCTTTAGCAGTGTCCAGGGGCAGGTGGCTGTGGGAGATTGCTTGGCTCAGTAAATTTTCAGGGATAACTTGCTGGATCCCAGAAACCTGGGATTTTTGAGCTCTCTGTGCTTTCTGGCACTGACCCCTGGAGAACACTGCTTTTGATTTCAGGCCTTGGAGAAGGCTTCCAAATTGGAGTGATGGAGTTAAAGTCACAGGTATAAATAGAAGTGTGTGATTTCACATGGTCAAGGGTTTTAAGTTTGAGGTTTTTATAAGACAGTAATAGGTGTGGGACAAGGTGAAGGATTTTGGGTGGTGTCCCTTTTGGTGTTCATCTTCCTTCTTCATGGTTTGAGGTCGTAGTTTCTGCTTGGACAGTGAGAGCCACACCGAGGGTCACAAATATTTAGTTATTGGGTTAAAACTATAAATAATATAGGTGTTAATTGTCTTTTGGACTGTTTAGCTTTAAGAGACCTTGTAGCTAGCTGGATCTATCTCCATTTTGCTCACTTCTAGCAGGGGGCTAGGACTGTTGCAGAATACTGTACTTTAGATAAGATTTAATAAACAACCAAGCCTGAACACGAGAAAATTAGTCTCCTTCGTGTATTTTTTAATCCTGGCTCTGAGTGAAGATGGAAGAGAATCCAGAAAAAACAATAATTAAATGGTGCAAAACACTCCCCACTGTTACAATCAGTCTCCTTGAACCACCAATTGTCAGGAGCCAAGACCTCAGTTTTGGGCAAAGAAGGGGGTGGAACATGAAATTGGTGAAGCTTTCACAAAGGGGGTGTGCAGGGATGAAGGTGTGCTCTCACCAGTCACTCTCCTCCCTCCGTTTTTGTCCTAGTTCCACTGCCTGTTTTTTGAGGCAGTAATTTGATTCTCGGCTAATTCTCGTCAGCACTTTTGTGGTGTTTGTACAGGGTGTAGGAAATGTGGGTTTTTGCAGTTACCTCTTATATCAGGGATGAAACTTGACTAAGTGAAGGAGAGCCTGGTGCTGTGTATCTTGACTCGTTGAAAACTTTTAATACTGCCTGAAGTGACTTTGTCAGGGGGAAGCCATGGTTTAGGTGCAGCTGCTATGGAGTGAGATTTACCCCCTGGTTTCACTGTCAATAAAGGAGTGTCAACCAAATGGTATTCTGATTTTTTCAGTGTTTTAACTGAAGGTCCAGATGATGGAATGGAGAAATGCCTTCAACACCAAGCTTGAGCTGGGACTGGAAGCCTGCTGGGAGACAGAATGAGGAGTCAACATAACCTTGGCAAAGTGCAAACGATAATCTGAAAATATAGAATCTAATTCAGTCCAGACAATTAGAAAGCTGTGCCTTTGGCCAAGTGTAATTAACTGCATAAATACACATCAGTGACCTGCCATTGCAGAGGAGACAAGGGATTGCAGTGATGCTTCATACATGAGCATGGCAGGAGTGCTGTGATTTACTGAACAGGCCTACACTCAATCAGCTGTGGATCAGAGATAAACTGCCCTGAAAAATATTCATTCCATGCTTTTCAGCCCTGCTGGGGCTGTGCTGGTCAAGTAAGGTTGTAGTTGAAGAGAATATTCTGTGCTGGAAGGAACCCACCAGGATCATTGATCCAGCCCCTGTCCCTGCACACACACCCCAACAATCCCACCCTGAGCATCCCTGGCAGCATTGTCCAAACCCTCCTGGAGCTCTGGCAGCCTCGGGGCTGTGCCCATTCCTGGGGAGCCTGGGCAGTGCCCAGCACCCTCTGGATGAGGAACCTTCCCCTGATATGCAAAATAAACCTTCCCTGGGACAGCTCCAGCCATTCCCTGGATGCTGTCCCTGTCATGGAGAGCCGAAATCATTGTCTGTCCGTCCAAGATTTGATATGATGTCCAGTTTAAGCCCTGCACTGAGGAAAGATTTGAGTTATAGGGGGTCTAGATGAGAGTGATAACTAAGATTAGAAACCTTGAAAGCGTGACTTTCTGTGAAAGGTGGAACAAAATGGAGCAGTTATTCTAAGGAAAGGTGAGTGAAGTGGAATGTAGCAGTTCTCAAATACATGAGGAGGCAACGGGACAATTTGTTTTCTGTGCAGGAGTGGGTAGGAAGAGAAATAATGGACTTAATTTCCAACTCGGAAGATTGCAAATTGAGATAGGAAGAAGCTCTCTTGTACTAAGACTGGGCAAGCATTAAAATAGATTTCCCAAGGAAGTCATGCAGTGGATGGTATTCAGAGAATCACAGAGTCACCGAAGTTGGAAAAGACCTCTGAGATAATGAATTCCAACCATCAGCACAGCACCACCACATTCACCACTTCCCTGTGTCCCCAAGTGCCCCATCCACACGTTTTTTGAACACTCCCAGGCGTGGCAGCTCCACCACTGCCCTGCACAGTCTGTTCCAATGCTGGACAGCCCTTTCTGTGAGAAACCTTTTCCTGATCCCTGATCTACACCTGCCTGATGCAGCCTGGGGTCATTTTAAGGTCTTTAAAACCAGAGGAGATTTAAAACCAGTTCTGCTGTGCCAGTGCCAGGAAGGACAGAGAGCTGGAGCTGGTTCTGTTTTGGAGTGGGACAGTCCAAATATTTTTACACCCTTTCCATGTAAAGTGCCAGAATGATGGGGTTTTTTTTTTTGTCTTTTTGTTTTGCCAAATTTCATTCCTTTGCCTTTCTGACCATCAGTGATCAGTGGAAATCACAGCATCTCTTTGGAATAAAAACAGCTTTATGTATATCCTTGTTTTTTCCTCCTGGTGCTAACTTTTTATATTAGCATTGAAGTTTGTCTTCCATTTCATCCCTAAATGCAGCAAGTGTCCTCTGTGCTGCTTTGTGGTCAGCTTTAGTGTGATTAATTTCATTAGCATAATAGTGGATTTTATGAATACTGTGCCATCTGTTTCCTTTCCACTTTATTCATATATCAAATGCCAGAATTGTTCTTGAGTTCTTGGGTATCTTTTCACTGTCCTTTCATTCCCGTGTCCTTTTATTTGTTATGTCCCTTTATTTATTATCCTTCAGCTGAATTTGAAGTATTTCACCTCCAAGACCTCTATCATAGACCCAAGAGAGAGTAGGAGAACTGATGGAGACCTTTGATGAGCAGAGGTACTCTGTCTGTAAGATCTTTTGTCCAGGGATCTTAGCTGTTACATTTTAATTACATTTATTATTGAGCTATATTAATCTGAGCTTTGGGAAAGGTTATGATTGCAGTATGAGCAATTTCCTGAAAATTAAAGAAAAAAAAAAACCAGATGTGAACAAACACATGATATTAAGATTTTTGTCATAGTGCAAGCAGAAAAGGTTATGATGCTTTATTTGACCTTTCTCCCATTTCAGTTCTCAAGACATTTTTCATTAAGAAGAAAAAGATGGTCAGATTCTGCTAGTCTAAGAAAGCTGTAAGATTTTTATTAAGTGGTGGGATTGAGATCAAGGCCTGGGTCGAGAATAAACAACCATACCCTGTCTTCACACAGAGACTGATAATCAGAAATAATGAGAAATGCAACTTTAACTAAATATTGTGGGAGTCTTCGTGGTGTTTTCCCTTTTTTCTGTGAAATTTCTCTGCTGTCTCTGGAAGGGTGATTCTTTCCCCTGTGTTAAACAGAAGGAAGGAATGTGCTCCTCTGGAGTGTGTGTATGTGTAGGTTTTCCCTTTTTTTATTTTTAGAGACTGCATAGTTTCAGGCCAGCACTGAGACTTCTTATTCTCCTAACAAATCATTCCTTTCCACTTAGGCTGAAAGAGCCTAAATATTCTTGGTGAGGAAGTTCTGGCTTCCCCCTGAGCTGGTGCTCAAGTTTTGAGACTAATAAGCAACCTAATGCCTTCTTAAAAATCAGGGAATTCATCAGCTGGAGATAGATCAGCAACTCTTCTTGTGGCAAGAAGATTTTAAATGGGGACCTTATCTGTGAGTGCAAGCTGTGCCCCTGAGCCAGAGCAGAGCAAATTTGGGATTCATTACTCAGGCAGCAGCATCGTGTGCCTAATGAATAATTTTGGGCACCTTTTTGGGCTTCAAATCCCTCCCCAGCCTCTGCTGGAGCTGCAGAGTTTATCAGGGGTGTTGAAATAGCACGGGGACAACAGAGAGCCTCTGTTAGAGCCTTCAGAGCCTCTGTGGCTGAACAGGAAATGTTTGGGGTTTTCAGAAGTTAACAGGTGTGACAACCTTTGCTTGTGCAGTCAAATATTAAATAATTCTCCCGTTTATAACAGATTGTATTTAAGGGAGCATAAATACTTAACAGCTTGAATTCATTTTCTGGCCAAAAATATTTAAAGGATGTATGTGGGTTTCTATGGTAATTGTCTGAGGTTGTCTAACTTAATGTCCTTTCTGTGACTCCTGTTTCATTTGTGAATAAAAGTGAATATTTAAGCCTCATGCACATATTACTTCCACCTGCATTTGCCTGTTTGGGAAAACATGAGGTTATTTGGATCTCAGGTTTGCTTGGTGGTGACACATATGGGGAATATTGAAGGTGTGCTGTGTGTGAATTGTGTTCGTAAAACAACATCTGTCACTTAAAGGCAAATCCTGCCTCATTTAGAGGCAAAGTTTGTTGTTTGCCCCTTGTTTTCATGTTATATTATAATTTTTTTTAGCATGTAATTTAATTTTGTATCACCTACTCTATTGTCAACATTATTTTAAAAAATTACCCACAACATTTCCTATGAAATCTGAATTCACAAGAAAGCCTCTGGGGGAGAATAAACTTATCAATGGTTATTCCAGTACTGACCAGCTTCTAATTCTCCTGGAAATCTGAATATATTAATAAAAGCAATTTCTGCTTGTCTAATACTGCATGAAATCTTTGGGTGCTGACACGGGTTAATCTAGTTGCTTAAGAATCAAACCTTTTCTTCTGACTTTAATTGATTTGTATTCACAATCATGGGTGATGAAAATTATTAAAATCAACAATAACAAAAAATCTTGAATACACAAAGGAAAAGAGAGGGTGAGACCCAGGAAATGTAAATCTTTCTAATTATTCTTGTGTGGCACAGCAATCCGTTTGTCTTCCTGAAAACAAACACTTCCTTCTATTCAATGCAATCCCATCCTTAATTTCATATAAATACATCCAAAAAAGACACTTGTTCTTTTTAGACTCATCCTTCTTAACTGCTGATGCTTTCAAGATATTTTATAAGATGGTTGTTAAACTTTAGAAAGTTTTTTGTCAGCTAAAAGCAGTCCCTTCACAAATGAATAACTTCAGTAATTCTGCGGATGTGTTTTTGGGCACTGCCCTACTATTGCAGACTTGGGTCAGACTGCTGGGATCAGTGCAGTGAGATTGTTCTTCCAAGTTTTTCTTGAAGTTGTGGATTAACTTTCAAAAATGAAATATTTTTGTTTTCTGGAGATGGTGTTTTCCTGCTTCAGAAAAACTGTGCAGATTTAATAAAAATTTACTTAGCAGTTCGTAAAAAAAATGCAGATTCTTGGTTTGCACAGTAAAGTGCAGAGATTTGAGGAATCTCTTATTTCCATAAATTTCAGAGTGCTGATTTTATTTATCTAAAATGTATGCACTGAGCAGCCTCTCCTCTTCCTTGTATGATGCAGAACTGATCAAACCTTTTATAAAAGGGTTTTCCACAGGATGTGTTTCTTAGTTTTTTCTTCCAGTTTAGTATCAAAAACAGTCCAACAAAACCTCAAACACCTCAACAAGCTTTGTTATGTGTGTGCTTTCTATATCCCACTCCCACACCTACTTCTAAATCCTCTTCCCACCTTTCCAACAGTTTGTCAACACATCAGATCACATTTATTTGGCCTCAGATTTGTTGCAAAACCAGCTCACTTAACAAAGGCCTTCATACCTAAAAATAGGCATTTGAAATACTAAACAGTTTACTTAATTAATAGTAATAAATAAGCATAATTTACAAGACTGACATTTATTTTTCAGTTCGTAGGAAACTCCTTTTAGTTAGCACTCTGTCATCAAAACTTGTGTGTACAGGAAAGGTTTGGCTGTTTATTTTTAATGAAAAAACTTGAGGCAAAAAGTAGTAGAATAAAGTAAATAGTTGGAACAAAAGAGCAAAAGCAGCTTGCAGTACAATCCTGATGGAATTTTTCACTGGAGTGTTTCAGTAGATGGAATCTGAATGTGTTGTCCTGCACTAAAAGTAAGAAAGTTCATTTGCTCCTTCTGCCATTGTTCTTCTATTTTAAATGTCAAGAGTCCCAAAGAGAATTGCCTTGAAGAGGTCAAATATTTACATATTGAGTGGGAAAGGTGCAAGATGATAATTTTTGATAGCTAAATCCTAAACAGCTTCTAAACGCTGAAGTGATACAAGCAATCTTTGCCTAAGGGCTCTTACTTCTGCCAGCACTATATTATCCTGTATATTAAATCATTTGAGCAGCTTGGTCTTGGTTTCAAATTCACACTAATTTGGTTCACAGTGGGAATTGCACAAGTTTAACTCGATCAGTTGGTGAATAAGACAATTTATTTGAGCCAGGTGGATGGAAATCTGGTGTGGTTGTGGCTGCTGGTGGAGCAGGACCAGCGCCTGCCAGCCATCGAGTGCTGTTCATGATGGGCCAGTGCTGCTGCTAAAAAGGATCCTTGTTGGGGCTGCAGATCAAACAAAAAAAGCTGTTCTTGTGGGAGAGGAGAGGCAGTGGCAGCTCTGGCAGGGAATCTTCCCAGTACAGTTTTGTTAACAATCAAATAAGAAACTTTCTATATCTCTCTTATCCTGGTGGCACCTCCAAAGCTTCCTACATCTGCATTAAATGCAATTGCTCATCATTCTGTCATCCTGGTGGATAATCCCCATAAATAATGAATTATAGAATTTGATAGATAAATCTTAGTGAAGGTTCTGTTCAGTGATGTAGAATTATCTTCTAAATTGATTTAACAGCAAACTGCCTCCTGTTAACTCACTCCAGAATGTGCCTGGCTTAATCTTTTACTCTATACAAATGTAATTACCTTTAAAATTATAAGGGAATATTTCTCTAGTAAAAAAAAAAAAAATAGGTATTTTCTTCCTTCCTTGATAATACTATTCATATAGTTTACAGCAAACAGCAAAAATGAGACTTTATCTAGAGACAGTGCAGGTGATGCATTCATATTTAAATTAAACTTGAACCAATTAGCACAGTTAATAAAAAGAGGTTCATTATATCTAAGATAAAAGAATACAAACAATACCCAACCCAAGTATAAACATGCTCCTTGAAGCAGCAGTAGGAGCAGTACTTAGCCTAATGTGCTAGCTTTCAAGTAGAGTGGAAGAATTTTTATGTTTAGGTTGACTAAACGCTTGTTCTTTTAATCCTTTTTTCCTGCTTTGACTGTGGTACTTAACAAACATTTCCACTCATAGATACTAATCTTAATTTTACTATTCCCAGTCTCTGGAGTCTCCTAGGTTGTTCTATGGATGGTATTTTTACCAGCTGTTACACATTCCCTGTGGTAACTGCCTAAAACTTCTCATATTGTACATTCAGCTCTATTTATTTGCAAACTTTTGAACTTTTTTTGAGTCTATCCTTGTGGGGCTTTTTTTTTTACTACTTAGAGATGTACAGATTTCTACTGACTTTATGCATTGCTCTGAAGGCAGAGAAATTAAATTGCATCCCCAAAGACTTAATGTTGGGTTGTTTTCAACATTTCTAAGTGGCATTTGTGAAGAACAACCATTCCTTGCGAGCAGTTTTTAGTGGGAAAGGAAATTTGTGTTACAGGGCTTTGTGTTCTCTAACAGCAGTGTTGGAGAATTTTTGGCATTTTTTAAAGGTTTTTTCCTTTTAATACTTAAAGAAAACAGTTTAGATGTGCTTGTTAAGAAGCTGACTGAAAAGATCTGCTCTTTTTCTTTTTTAATTTTTAGCAGTAATAGCCTACTGAGATAATTGTTGTTAAAATGTAGTATGGAATTATGTGCTGTTAAGGATGACATCTCTGTTAAATAGCTTATTCTTACAAATACAGCCTGAAGTCCACATATTTAGTGTTAATTAATGCATTTCGGTTTTAGTAAAAAGCTTATTTTGTGTCTCTTTGCTTTAGTCAGAATGAGCTGAAAACCAATTTAATGTCACTTTGTGTTTCAGACACACCAACTTCTTTTTGGCACCTGCTGTTCTATTCTGCCAGTTGCCACTTAGTGCTGGGGATATATATCAGATTCTTTTCTTTTACATTTCTAAGACTTTTCTTGGCTGTCACTGCCAGTTGAGGTTATTGCCCTTCAAATTTTGTGATTTTGTTGTTTCCCTCACCACAGGGTTAAGTTTAATCCAGAGTTACTGGTGTTGTGCTGCTATTCAGAAAATCGATGCTGATGTTGGCAATGGCAAGAGACAGTGGGTCAGGAAGGAGTCTTTAATTTGCAGCAGGAGGGGAAAACAGCCTGAACTTTGCCATGGGGGAGAAAAACACAACCCCAAATCCAGGGATTAGGTGGGCAGACAAATGCCTAGTGCTGGGGTCGTCAGGGAGGTTTAGGTGCCATATGCAGTGGCATAATTACGTGTATTACTCATGGTTCTGTTGAAACAAACACAGGGGGAAAAAAAAGATGATGTCTCCTCAGCTAGATCTGTCTGTGGAGTGTGTGGGACAGAAGTGGCTGTTAATTCTGCGTGGGATGATGTTGATGCTCTCTGTTCTTCTGACAAAAAAATCTAGAACAGCAGGAGGAGGACAGAGATGGATCAGTTCCTGGAGAAGCCTGGGAGAAAGCCAGTGCTTACTTCAAGTTTGACCAAAGGAGGTTTCTGGAAATGTTCTCTCTTGCCATGTCTGGAATTCTGTCTCTGAACAACAGGCTGTTTGAATTAGCATCTGTACTGCCTTGGCAGGTCCCCAGTGATGAAATTCCGAAATAAATGTGCATCCAAAGGAGTGTGGCCAGCAGGTCAAGGGAGGTGATTCTCCCCTTTGCTCTTGTGAGACCCCACTTGCAGTGCTGGGTGCATTTTGGGTGCCCTCAATATACAAAGGACATGGAACTGTTGGATCAGGTCCAAAAGAGGCCATGGAGGAGAAGGGGACCAGAGAACCTCCCTTATGAAGACAGACTGAGAGGGTTGGGGCTAGAGAGGACAAGATTATGTGGAGACCTCACAGCAGCTTCCAATATCCAAGGGGAGCCAGATTGGGATTCTTCATCGAAACTGTGGTGGTAGGACAAGAAATAATGGGTTAGACTGAAAATGGGGAAATTTAGGTTAGCTATTGGGATGAAATTCTTCCCTGTGAGATGCTGGCACAGCTTCCCAGGATGCCCCTGGATCCCTGGAAGTGTCCAAGGTCAGGTTAGACAGGGCTTGGAGCACCCTGCGAGAGTGGAAGGTGTCCCTGGCCATGGCAGAAGATGGAAGCAGATGGTCTTTAAGGTCCCTTTCAGCCCAAACCATTCCATGATTTTATGATTCTGTGTTTGTGTGCCAGCTTAGCACCATACCCTTGTAATTCATGACATATGCTGCACTGTAAAGTGAGCACTCATCCCCCAAGCCTAAGTGGATGAGGAGGTTATTTCCAATGGCAAATACACCTTGTGTATGACTATCAAAAGATAGCTTTGAATCTCATGTTAGCTGTATAGTAATGACTTGAAAGCTCAGTCACTTGGTATTAAAAAAAAAAAACAACAAACAAATACAAAACAAAAAAAGATCCTAAGGAACCTTTCCACAGACTCCATCAAATCTCTCACACCAATTATAATAACACAATTCTGTTCTTTTTCTGGTGGTGTTTTTTTGCGGATAGTTTTTTTTTCCCCCTGTATTGCTGTGCAAAAGGTTCACAATAGAGAGAAACGTGGATGAAATATAGGCTCTGCCTTCTAACTGTGGATGAAATACAAGCTTTGCCTTCTCAGTGTCTCTACAATCATATGGGGACTACAAAGGAGGTCAAAAATTGGCTGGACTTCAATAGCAGGGGTGGAAGATTGATGGCCACCAATTGCAAGGGAATTCTGCAGGGCTTGGGGTCAAGCTGACCTTGTTTAATGTCTTGTCATTGGTCTGGGCAGTGGGGTGAAATGCACCCTCAGTGAATTTCCAGACAACACCAATTTGGGAGAAAGGTCGATAGGCTCAAGAAGAAGGGCTGGATGGGGAGTGTCTCAGCAGGTGAGGAAGAACCAAGGGAAGCTCAGCAAAAGCCAGTGCAGCGTCCTGCAGGGGATGGAGTCACTGGTGCTGTGATGTGGGATGGGTAGAGGCTGGCTGAGCCCTGCTGTGTGGGAACAGTGTCACGGTCCTGCTGGAAAACTCAGAACATGGGACTGGAGAGCCACATCAACATGGAGCTGTTCTGGTGGGTTTAGCATAAGAATAATAGAGGGTGAAGGGAAGCCAGAGTCCTCCTCTAAGCCACATCTGCAGGACTGAGTCTTTTTTGGAGGTCAAGAGTAAACCAGACATTGCTGTACTGGAACAAATCCTTATCCTACTTTGAAGGTGGCCCTGCTTAGTTGAGGAGCTAGAGATTGCAGAGGTGCCTTCCAGCGTAAATGGAGTTACGATGATGTCTGTAACAGCTGGGAAGAAGGTGAAGGCTCTAGAGGGGCCATGCGAGGAGTGGCTGAGGTCCCTGGGCTTGTTCAGCTGGAGAAGAGTTGGGGTCTGCAGCTACTCCCCAGAGGCAGCTCCAATCTCTGCTCTTTATGCCAGAACCCAAGGGAAGGGCTGGAGCTGTCCCAGGGAAGGTTTATTTTGGATGTCAGGGGAGGGTTCCTCATCCAGAGGGTGCTGGGCACTGCCCAGGCTCCCCAGGAATGGGCACAGCCCCGAGGCTGCCAGAGCTCCAGGAGGGTTTGGACAATGCTGCCAGGGATGCTCAGGGTGGGATTGTTGGGGTGTCTGTGCAGGGACAGGATGATCCTTCCAGCTCAGGATATTCTGTGATTCTGTGCTAATTCTGGAATTTTAAGTTGGCGATGTAGATTTTATACAGTGTGTGAAATGTGCAAAATAAACAACCTAAATAAAGCACCCTTCAGGGAATACTCTCTTCTGCCTTCCTGGGTGAGAATTCATAGGTGTTCTGGATTTGGGATCTCAGCAGGATATTCTTTGCTGTTTATAACATAAGCCTGAGTGCAATGGAACAGCATGAAGATGTTAATTTCATTATTATTCTTACTATTCAAAGTAGACCCCCCAGAAAGTTAAGTAGTATCCATTCCGGGGGAGTTTCTATTTAATCTCTGTATATAGAGTGGAAGATTGCTTGCTTCTGTTTTCTGCTGTTCTTTATGGGCAAGGTTTTCATTAAAAAAAAAGATATATTAGTTGTTACAGAGAAACCAGAGCACTAACTCACCACATATGTCTGAAATGTTTTACTTCCTTCACTTAGAGTACTTTACATTAACTGAAACAGAAACTCCTGGGAATCTTTTGCCTTTGGTATTTAGTGATGTATGAGATTGTTTTCAGTGCTGTTTAGGGCAGTTCACAAACAATAACATTACCCTGAGGAAGCAACTCCTGGTGCTTCCATCACTTGGAGCACCAGTGTCTCTCTTTTGGCTGCTGGAAGCCTGGGGAGATCAGCTGCCTGTAAGAAGCTTAAATATTGTTCCACCTGCCTTTGTAGTTGCCTGCTATCTTATTTTGGTATCCAGTTAAGGATTATTTAAATCCTTTTGTGTTATTTCTCCTTGTACAATGTCTGAGTCATTGGAGAAAAAACCTAAAAAAAGATAATATTGATGTTTCTATTGCAGATGTGGTATCTAGTAAGGTAGGAAATAAAACTTGCAGGTGTTTCATTCCCTCAGTGTAACTGTAGAATGGTTTGAGTTGGAAGGGATGTTGAAATCATCCAGTTCCACCCCTGCCATGGGCAGGGACACCTTCCACTAGCCCAGGTTGCCCCAAGCCCCATCCAGCCTGGCCTTGGACACTTCCAGGGATGGAGAGTCCACAACCCCAGAGTTGGTTTCAAAAAGCTGTAGAACCTCACTAAAGCAATTGGTATCTCACTTTTTCTTTCCTTTTTCCCCCCTAGCCAGTACAACTTGCTGCCTGCTCTGTGGTTTGAGTTCCTTTGATAACTACATCTTAAATACTGCTGCTTTTAAGATTGCTAACGGATTTTTAAGCCAACAGTAAGTGTCAAGAAAATACTGCATTAAATATCAGCTAAGAATTTCCCTTTGTCAGGCGTGTGCTGTTTACAGTGCCAAGGCTCATGCTCTTCTGCAGATCCAATAAAACAGCACAGGTACAATGAATCCAGGGATTTCACAGGAGTTTTGCTATTACTGTGGTGTGGTGTGCCCTCATGTGGTTAAATGCAATATCTTCCTTGGATCAGTCCGACACCCTTTGGATTTGTTCAGCTAAAGAACTGGCAGAAATAAAGGCTGTTGGTGGAGTGGAAGGCAGTGTGACACCAAGTAGGTTTTTGGTATTTTTTTTTGGTTTTATAGCTCTCGAGTGATTTGGTACTTTTGAGATGAGTATAAGTAAACTTGCATTTTTGTTCTAATTCAGCTACAGATGTGTGTGTTTCCCTTGTCTTGGTCTTTTTGAGATTTTGAGGATCCACTTACTAATAATTAAGCCAAGGTGACTTCGTTTCTGGTTGATTATTACTGATTGATTAATACTGAGTATGGAAATGAAAACTTGCTTGTTGATTTTCTCCCATATAATACATAATACCAGTAATCTTTTTTTTTTTTAATCCATTTAGTATCATGAGAGTTGATTTTGTTGTAATAACAGATAACTATTGACTACATATCTCACATTTTGCATGTGATGTAAGCTTGACTACTAGTGCTGTATTCAGTTTTGGAAGGAATTAGAGTTATTACAGTTATGATGGGATGCTTTATACTTTTTTAGTTTGTAACTTTTACTTTATCATTCATGTAGATTGTGGGCAGCTATTCTGGGGGCTTCATATCCTGACAGCAAACTGCAGATGATGATGACTTTTCTTCTACATCCAAAAGTAGTGCAACAAAGTTTTGCCCAAAATTAAAATTTGGTAAAACCATAGAAAAACCACTTATGGCATCAGTGACATTTACTGTTTTAATTAGCAAGGAAAATAACAGATGTCAGCAGGGGTTTGCAGTAGTAATAACTTATTAACTGCAAGAAATTAACTAAAGTTATTGAATGCAAAAAATTACTTTATCCTCAATTACTGCTCTGTGGTTGCCAAGATCATTTAACCCAGCACTGGAAGTTGACATTTCTGGCTGCTTTGAGGTCAGTGCATTTAAGTTGTATTTACTGATTATCAGGTAGATCCTAGCTTTCTGATTTCTTTTAGCTGGGGTAAGATAAATTTCATGTCTTATTCTTTAAAGGAACGTTTTGTGCATTGTGGTCTGTTAAACCAGTTCTGAGTTGCCCAGAGATGATCATTTGGAACCAAATAACTTGGCCTTTGGTGGTTTCAACATTTTGAGTTCCCACATGGATACGTGATGTTGTCTCACTTGAACAGCGAGAAACGGAAGGAAAATAGTGACAGGAACACAAGCAGAAAGGATTTGTCAAACATTGCTCCAATTAAAATTCAATGTATGCTATAAAAAACCCAGAAGGATCCTTGATTTGGAAGACTCAAAGGTTTCGAGGTGCCAAGTCTGTTTAGGCACCCTGCTCTGGGAGTGTAATCCATAAACAGAAGTTCCATGATAACTTCTCCTTTTCAACACATGGATAACAGAGGAGAGAAGCTTGGGAGTGAGATTTAGAAGATATTGTGGGAGAGATGTGAAAGGGAGCTTTTTGAAATCCTATCCCTTTCCAGACTTTGTATGGTGAACTCTGAGCCTGCAGAGGGGAGTTTACATCACACAGTGATTAACAGAGCACAAGTTTGCTAGGAATTAGTTTGCAGTCTTCCTTCAGGGGTAAAAAATGTCTCATTCTTCTCATTTCAAGCCCAAACACGCTGGTTGTTACAGCCCACCTTCTTATAAAATATCCCAGGTGCTAAGGTGATCACCTTAGCCTGGTTCACTTCTCTGTTGAGTCTGAGGAACTTCAGACCCACATTTCTGACCCCCAAGACAATGCTGTGCCCCCCAGTTCATGGCTTGGCCCCTAAGGTGGTCATCCTGCCAAAATTAGGCCATTGGGTGGGGAGGAATTCTTGTTCTTCTTTTCATCTTAGTAGGATCATGAACTTCTCTTATGCATAATGAAGAAGGAGATGAGAGAAAATGCATGTTTAACACAAGCCATAGATATGAATTTTTGAAATGGTACAGCCTAATGTGCTTTGGTGTAACATTAAAAAGAACGAAACAATGGGAATCTGTGGATTCTGTGCTGTCTTTGGCTGTTGGACTTGACTGGGATCAAGCCCTTTGGTGCAATTAGAAAACCCACAGTGAATTACACATTGAGAAAAACATCTTAAAATTTGAGTTTCATCTTTTTCTTGCATTTAAAGGCATTGAACAGATTTTTTTAGCAGTCAGATTCAGCCAGTGGTTTTTCTAAAGAATGTGTAGTTGCTCCAATTAAACACCTGCTTGAGCTTTTCTGTCTTGGCAAAGTCTAGAATTGCCAAAATTCCTGGCAAGATACTGGAAACCTGTATTCAGGAAGGGGATTATTTAGTTCTTTTAAAGTAAAGTTTTGCAATCCTGCCAGTACAGAGAAGGGATCTTGTAGTGGACGTTTCTGCTTGTGCTGTCGGTTCCAGGAGATTGTGAGCTCCAGGAGTTACCAGCTGACAACTGGATGGTGGAGGAACCTCACAGAATGTACAGGAGCAACTGAATCCTTGGGAAACCTGAGGAACAGAAATCTTCCGTCTTTCATCTGTGGAATATTAACATAATCTTTTTTTTTCCTGTCTACCAGGTAACTCCTGGAATTCATATTTGTCTTCTAAATAGCATCACAGTGCTTTAGTGCCAATTAACAGGAGAAATTTGTCACAAAAGGAGAATTTAATAATCTTTGTGCCTAACTTATTACAAATTAGAGGCAAATTGTATTATGGGAGGCATTTTATTGGCTTAATTTATATTGATACTTGTTTCACTTTTGGGAGAGCTGGAGAAAACATGCTGCAGGTTTTCATGGCTTCATTTTTCATGAAGATTTGTAGGAGGAACATAACCATGATTCTTCATTTAATTGTATTTTTCTAGTCTTCTTTTTCTTAACAATATGTTTTGTGAAAACATATTTCAGGCTTGTGTATCTGTTGTAGAAATTTTTGATATTTTTTCAGGAAGATTTGTGGGAGGAAAGTAAGTGTGGGGTGATTTGTTTATTTTTTTTATTCTTTTTGATAACATAACAAGTAGTCAGAAGTCCCACTGAGAATTAATACTTGCTGAAGAACTTTAGAAGTGCCATATATAATATTAATTCACGTTGGCCAGGATGTAAACCTCTTCCCGTGGTGGGAGCACTGATAAGAAAAAATATAAATTAGCAGCAACGGTGTTGCTATCACCAAATTACATCCTAAAGGTGCATCATGTGGGCAGCATAGAAATATGCAGATTTGTTCAGGAATCAGTGTTTGGCAGCAGAAGTGTGAATCAGAGCTGCTCGCTGTCCTCAAGCTACACTGGATTAAAATACAAAATATCCTGGCTCTAATCAGCATTGTCTCAGTTATCTGGGTGCTTCCCAGCCAAAAGGGAGGTGTGGCACTGGCATTTTGTAGCACCCCAGCTAATAATTTATGCATTAGGGAGAGGATTCTGCCTTTTTATGAATGCCTGTAACCTGTGGGTGTTTGCAAACACTGAGAGGAGCTGGAAGGAGAACAAAAAGCTGGGTCAAACCACTGGAATTCAGCGTGGATAAGCAAAGTTCTGTTCGTCAATGAGAATCCAAATACCCACGCAGAATAGAAGGAGAATTTCAGTTCTATGAATTAGGTAGACAGCTGGTGCTAATCGTGCGGAGATAATTACAAGAGTTAATTATGTAAGCTGTTATGATTTATGGGGTAAGGACAGTGGCAAATTACTCAAGTTGATAGGGAAAATTGAAGAGCTGTTATTATCAAAAAATGGAGTTTTGTTACAGACTGAATCATGCTCAGCACATCTGTGTTCTCACATATTGGTGTAATAGTGAAAAAACCCCTTCTTTTTGTGTGGCATAAGAGAATAAGCACAAGTATGGGAAAAAAACCCCAGCGAGTTATCTGCTCCTCTGCACAAATATGGAGAAAATCCAATTTAGCTGGTTTTCTGTTTTGTATGTGAATGGAAGGTAGTTGTTTAAAGCGTTTTCTCCTGTATTTTCCTCAGTAACACCTTGCAGGTGGAGTGGCATCAGCTAATGAGCCGCATTGTAGTTTAAGTCTTGGTGTGCAGAGCCCGGAATTAGTACAGCAAAATTCCATCTCTGAGCAAAATGCCAGCTCTGCTGCTGGATGGTCCAAGGAAGGTCACAAACACAGTGCTCAGGTCTGTTCTCTACCTCATTTGGAGCAGGGAATCAAATTAGATCTTCCCATGGCCATGCTGGTGCTGTAACCCCCAGCACAATCTGCTTCTCTCTCCAGGTATTTTGAAAGGTCTCTTCTGCCAAAGGAAACAAAACAAAACAAAGAAAAAGCAAACCCAGCCATGAGACAGATCAGAAAAAGAGATTTTGTCTTTTCAGACAGTTTCAACGATTTTTTTTTTTCCTTTGATGAAACAAACTTCTTTTGGAAGCAGCAGGATTTTGAGTGCTCGAGGGGTGATGAGATGGTGCACTGGAGTGGAAGGGCAGCTGATACCCAGAAGAGAAAGGGCCCTTCCACTGAAACCTCAGGGCTGTGTTTGCTCACGTCACTGAGGTTTCCCAGCACCTTGGTGATCTCTGAGTGAAGAGAGGAATCACTCGTAGCTGTTCACATCCAAGAAATGCCACTGGGAAGAACAAATAATATTTACTTTAAAATACAAGGGGCATAGGGGAGAATAGTGATTTTTTTTTTTCAAACACTTCTTTTTTTCAAATACTTTCTTCAGAGAAACCCTTTTACATTGATTTCAGCTGTCACAACCAGAGCCGAGTATTTGTGTCAATGGTTCTCACAACGGGCATGTTTGCAGAGATGTATTTTATTTGCCTGGTTTGGTTTATTAAAAACAAACAAACATGTAAATGTTGTCCCCCCTCAGAAAAACTCCCACCAGCCTTTGTCATTGATATTTAAATTTGTGGAATCACAGAATCATTGAATGATTTGTGCTGGAAGAGACCTTTAAAGATCACCTGGTCTGGTCCCCCTGCCATGTGCCACCAGTGTCCTCAAGCCTTGCTCCAAAGAGCTGCTCTCAGTCCTTCCATCAGCCAATCTGTGCTGAAAACACAACACCAAGGCATCTGTCCTGTGTGAGGGACCAGGGAGAAACCACAACAATTAGCAGGATAATTAAAAAAAAATAATAATTAAAAAGGGTCTATCAATAATTGCCTCAACAGTTGTCAATATGTGCTTGTTTTGTTTTTAATGTAGTTATGGGAAGTCTTGGTAAATAATACAATTCCAGCAGATACTGAGCAAAGAGAAGGCAAAGGGGGAGAACTACAACTCTTAAACTCGTGGCCCACCCCTTTCAGAAATCTGCAGGGGAGACAGTTTAATTCAGAGAGCCAGGAATGTTCTTGTGTGAGCTGGAGCTGCTGGCAGGGGATTAATTTGATGAGTGTGATCCAGCTCCATCCCCTTTCACTCCTGCCCTTCCCCACCCACACGTGACCTTTGCCATAGGGAAATCCATGCTAATAGAATTTTCTGCATTTAGCAAAGACATCCTCACCTTTGTTTTTTGTGCTCCTGGAGCTGGGTAAGGAGGCCTTAATTCAGGATGGGGCTGAACTATTAATTAGCGAAGTTCTGTTATTCCAGCAGAGATCTGTGCTAGGACTGTGTGAAGCTTCTTTAATAAAATAAGAGAGCAAGGTTCCCTAGTGTGATCACAAAGCCAGGATCATTACAAGGCTGCCAAATGAGCTTATGGTAATTATCAAGTGATATATTTGATAATTGTACAGAACTTTGGGTGAGTTCTGCATTAATTAGTAACACAAGCTGATAGAGACATTCTTTCCTTTGTACCACTTTAGGTGGGGTAAGATACTGAAAATAAACCACTTAGCTTTAAAGTTGATGGAAAACTGAGCTATTTTGATAAGATGAAAGGTTTTCATTACTATTTTTTCTTTTTCTCCCATGCAATTTATATAAATTCATAGGTTATTGGCTTTCTAAAAATGGGAAAGAAGCTAATATGCCATGGATTTTTCTGTCACTGGTATCAGATGCTTTCCTTCCCCTTTGCCCTATCCCAGTACAGCTGACTTTCTGGAATGGGAATTCTAATTTTGGAAGAGACTGCTGTTTTAGCTTTTTAACTGGTAATTTAATGTAATTTAAAGAAGCTGACACAAGGTGGGTAAAATGGCCATATTCCAGTTGTTATGAGTGGTTTTCTTCTTATGAGAGCTCCATATTATGCAGAACCCAACCTGTTGGTGCAGAGGCTGGAATCCAGAATTGCCCTTTTCCAAGGGAATGTCCTAGCCCCACACGGAGAACAATTTCTCTCCTTGCTTCATGTGAATGCTGTTGATCAGAGGGTGGTGAGATGTTGCCTTTATATTTATTTTTTTTTAAATTTCATGCCAGTAGAGATTTTTTTAAAATTTTAAAGCCTTTTCTTCCAATTTGCAAATCATTGAGGTTCATTGGCAAACAAAGCCTCTAGCACTGTTTGTGATCTTGTGCTCTCTTGCTGGCACACTTCCATGATTAAATTTGAGTCCCAGCTGTTGAGATGATGGAAACTTATTTTTTAATGGTAGAAACAAAATAAATAAGAGAAAAAAAAAAGAGCAGCGAAATATCTATTAAGGGAATGGGCTCAAACAGAATACACCAGTATTTCCTGTTGAAAAACAGGATGGACTTTGGGGGTGCTGTTTCCAACATGTGGTTATGAGAGTGGTAGAAAAAGTCTTCAACTTCTGTGGTAATTTGGATTTTCCTATGGACTGTGTTAGTTCTGGACTCAGCTCAGAGCATTTACAAAGGTTTTCTGCCAGTGCTGGATCCTCTTCATCTCTAAGGACCTGCACATGTTCATCTGTTCTGCACAGACTGACACAGAAGTTCTTAACTGAGAAGATTTTGACCACTTTTAGACAATTTAAGTGATTTTTCTCTATTTCTGCATATTAAGTAGAATAGGCTTAATATAATTTTATTTTAAAAAAGTCCTAAAGAAAATATTGTTAAATATTTTATTTTCATTTATAATTATTTCCCCATCGGGAAGTTCTGATAAACTTTTCTTGTTGTTTGGTGGTGGGTTAGAATTATTTGCATTTTTGTAGCTGTCCATAACCAGATGCCACTGACAATGATCAACTACGAAATGATCTTCAGGAAATTTCATGAGGAATATTTGCAAGGGAAAGCTAATAAAGAAAATATTATCTCTAAATATAAATAGTGGAAAAAAAAACCCTCTTTATGATGGATGAATATTAACATTCCAGTAGCCAGGCTGACTCCTTCCTGAAAATAGGCTCTGGAATACATTTTTTTCTCCCAGTACATCTATGCATATGGTGTTTTCAAGCCCTAATTGTATATATGGAAAGATATAAATATAAATATAGACATAAGTACATATATTTATTCTTCTAGAGTCTGTAGTTTTTAGATGTGGTTTGGAAAAAAAAAAAAAGACTGAAAGAGAAAAAAAAAATTAGCACAAACAGCATGGGAAAAGGCTTTTTGGTCAAAACTGTACCAAAGACCTTGTCCCTTTTTTGGTAACAGGGATGAGATGACAGTGAATTTTCATACTTGTTTTAGAACCTTTTGGTTTTTAGTAAAATGTATTTATTACAAAGACATTTATTTTCTTGCAGTAGATTTGTGGTTTAGAACACTGATGCAACACTGCAGGTGCCCTGGTGTGTATCCTGGTTAGGGAGAATTGAATCCCTGGGCATTATTGATCCAGTGCTAGTTTTTGTGCATTTAACACCTGATAGTGCCCAATTCCATATTCCTGTTTTACAGGGCAGCAGCCTGGTACTGCTGGAGTCATGCAGGATTCCCTCTGCCCAGCACTCAGCTGTGGGATGTGCACACTTGTGCTGTTTTTAAGCTTTCTAATCAGTTTATTGACAGCTCAATAAAGAATTCCTTTAGGGGATTCTACAAACATGGAGGCAAAGATTCCTTCTGTTTAAATACTGGCAGGATCATTTCACTGCCTGCTGTGGTTTTATGACAAAATATTAGGAATACAGTGAAGCAGCACTAAGGCAAAGAGTTTTAACCTGCACAGTCTTTGCAGTGAGAGCTCTTTTCCCCTTTCATGTCTGGAAAACACAATGTTTTTGTCACCACTTGCATATCACTGCCAGTGCATTATCTCAAGGGACAATTGCTTTTTGAATGGTTTCTGACCCTTGTGTGTTCAGCTTCCATTTTATCAGCGTCTTCATTTTTACAAAAATGAAAACCAGCTACACAAATATGTGGTGCTTTGGCACCACAGCCCTGCCATGCCTGGTTCTTATCTTTCTCTCTTTGCTGCCTGGCTGTGATTTGATTAGCCCAGACCGAGGAGAGGTTAAAAGGAAAACCCTATTTTGGGGGACATGCTGCTGGATTTTATACTTTCAATTTTATCTGTTCAAAACAATGTGGCCACTACATCCCATCCAGGGCCCAGAAAATAGTGTAAGGATTGAGTTAGGTGTTCCTATAAATAAAGTGACCAAAAATTTGTTTTTCCTGCCCAAAGGTAACGACTCTTGTGAACACGAGCAATAAAGGACCATCTGGCAAGAAGAAAGGGCGCTCGAAGAAGGCTCATGTTTTGGCTGCCTCAGTGGAGCAGGCCACTCAAAACTTCTTGGAAAAAGGAGATCAAATTGCTAAAGAGAGCCAGGATCTCAAGGAGGAGTTGGTTGCTGCTGTAGAAGATGTTCGAAAACAAGGTATGTGGGAAAAAATACTTGATGGGAGTAAGGCTTTGCCCAGTGCCAAAGCTTTCTGTTCCACTTTCAGCCTGTTTTTTATTCTGCTGTGTGGCAAAATGATGTGAGGTTGTTTTTTTTTTTCCCACTTGGCTTAATCTGAGCAGTGGTTTGAAGCCTGTGGGTACAAATGTAGAATTAGGATTATGGTACATATGTTTATGAACAATCTAACAATTACCAGCCAGATAAAACTGAAATATTGAAGTACTTACGGTTTCAAATATATTAAAAATAATATCAAAGACTGAAAATGCAGGTAAAATAATATTATTAAGAAAATTATTTTCTGGATGTTGGTAATAAAATAAATGGATACTCACAGTGTCTGACAATTTTCTTTCAAAAGATGAAATGGCTATGAGGTGCTTTCAAATTTACCTGTGTGGTAGGGGAAAAGTATATGTTTTATAAATAAAATAATAATATAAATAATGAATATAAATATAAATATAAATATAAATATAAATATAAATATAAATATAAATATAAATATATAAATAAATAACTATAAATAAGATAACATAAAATATACGTTTTCAATATATGCCTATGACAAAATGTTTCAGTTTTATTGACTTTGATTGTAATTGTCTTTATTGCAGCAGAATTAAGTGCCTTGCAGGTTTATTCCATTGTAAGTCCTATAATGTAAAGTTACCATCTGCCAGTATCATCAGCCCTGGGTTTTAGAAAAAGGCTAAGAGATCTCCAACTGAGATTTCAAAGGGAGTCTAAAGGATTTGGGTGTGAAGTACTGGTTTGCAGTGAGTTACTCCCCCAGAATTCATGCTGGTTTTGGGTTTCTTTTAACTTGTGAAAATTTGACTGAAGTGTTCGTGTGAGAAGGCAGGGTTAAATTTTGTGTATATAAGCACTGATTAGTGAATATTCCAGTCTCTTCTATCCTGAGGGTATTTTTTCCTCTTCTCCACTCCATGTATGTTTGGTTTCACTGTTTTCATGTTCCTGTGTGGTTTGGGTTTTCTTAAATATTCAATTGCCAGTAAGCCAGAATAAGTTAAGTATTTGCTGTGTGCTCTATGTACAATGATATTCCAATATTTGAATGGGGGTTTCTGGGTTTTCTTGATAATTTTTTCTGCTGGGTGTGTTGTTGTAATGGTGGGGTTTTGGTTGGGTGGTTTTGTTTTAGATTTTTAATGCTTATGCTTGACTGTTCTGGCATTAATTTTCATTTGTCAACTACTTCAGTTTCCTGTTGCTTACATGACTTATTTTGTGTTGTGTCAAGTTGTGGTTCAGTATCTTCAGTGGTTTCATGAGTGCCCATGTTCTCTCTGAATTTTTAACATTTTCCCTTTTGGGTTTGTGATGCTGACTCAGCTTTCTCCTCAGGAGCCTTCTCCTGAGGCATCAGCCTAAACTTGAACACTTTTTAAATAGATGGAATTTCTGATTTTTTACATGACAAAAAGTCTTTTCTTAACCTATATTTAGAATATACTAACTCAAGCAACAGTGAAGAAGCAGAGAGGAGAAAAAAGATCTTAAACAAAATTACACAGAATGACACAGACATTCATGTCTTGTCAACACTCCAGGCTGGGAAAAAAGCCTTTCAAAAAAGCAGAGCAGCTTTTTCTGTGGCCTGTTCAACACGATCCCATAATGAAGAGAGCAGGAGACACCACACACCATTATTAGCACCCATGAGCTGTGTAAATTAGACCAGCCCTGGTGTGATGTGAAATGATATGTTTAGCTTGGTGGCATCAAGAGCTGGATTAATGAACTGAGGCTGTGTTTCCCTGGCTGATTTCCTGGCAGGGTTCCAGCTGGGATAATTACATCCTCAACCTAAAATTGTCTGCAGCACTTACAGCTGCCTCTTGGTGTGCTCCTTATTTCCTGCCCTGCGTTGCTGAGGACTGTTATGTGCTGCTAGAGGCAGCAATTCACTCCAGGGACTCTCGCTTTCCATAGATAGGTGTGGAACAAATGTTCTGTATCATTGCAAAATGCTTTGGAATGAATGAGAATGTCGTAGTGTCGAGATTCTTGTTCCTTCTGCAGCGTGGAAGGGTAAATTCTATTGGCTGGAGAAAACTTTGGTGGTAAACGGGTTTGATTTATGAAACCCATTCTAAAAACACAAAGAGCAAAAAAAGAAAAGATTTGATGACTGAAGCTCATCCCTGTGTACCTCTGTAGCCCATAATGATTCCACAATAGGAACACTTATACTTCAAAACCACCTGAGATTATCCGATTGCTGGGCCATTAAGTGCTTTGCTGTGTGGATGTTTATTCTGATGCTGTCAGAGTTGTGTAAAAGATCTCCCAGAGGGGGGACAAAGAAAACCTGGGAAATGTGGAAGTTCATCATTCATGTCTTTTTATATTAGAGAGAAGGGAAAGCAGGACAGGGGTTGGAACCAGATGATTTGTAGGGTCCCTTCCAACCCAAACCATTCCATGATTCCGTCCCGATAAAGAGTGAAGCTGCAATCACTGGGAGGTTCAGGGAAGTGAAGAAGAGCTCACAGCAATAAAAAGTACAATATATGCTATACTCACAGCATAAGTGTCTAAATGCAACTGGTCTTTTATTGATCAGTAAAGAAGGAAATTCCATGTGGAGGACAAATTCAGGCCATGATTGACACAAAAATTTATCAAGAACTGCAGGTCCACTGGGCTCAGGTTTGATTAAATTAGTTAAGACACAGCCTGGGATGCTGCAGAAGGAAAAACAAGGAAATAGGTTATATTCATGTAAATTTATTCTGTCTGGTAAATGGCTTTGGCAATGTCTGTCTGTAGGTGTGTGCTGGTGACTGCCTGTTTTAAATGTAATTTTCCTGGAAGTTTTCTGACATATAGCTGAAACTACCATTAGAAACATGATTTAGTTTACCTGCTGGTTGTTATGTTTTAAATTTTCTTGCTTTTCAAGCATGGTAGATAACATTTCACACCATAATAAGAAATTCATACTTCAATCAAGGGACAGAAAATAGTTGTTGGTGTTTTTTGTGTTTGAAGACAGGGTAAAGTTGAGGTAGACCTAATTTTTTGTTCATGCATATTTATGGACATTGTAAAAAAGAATGTGACCTGTGTACTCTGTGACTATCTTGACACTGTGGATGAGCATCTCTGAGACATGAAAGTGATTTTGACTTTCCTGGCAATTTTTTTCTCTCTGACAGAGCACACTAAACATTGAGATTTTTAGTGCTTTAATGCGCTTAACCATCTAGTTTGGAACAGTTTTTGAATGAAGTTTTAAAATTAAAACAAAATCCTATGGAAGATGATTTCTAGAGAAATCTAGAGAATCTAGAATCTTTTCCTCTAGAATCTAGATATTTTTTTGACAAAAAAACCCTTGATATTTTCACTTAAACATATGTTCTCCTTATGTTTATTTATAAACCTTTTCACTGAAGTATATGAGAACATTTTTTTTTCTTACAAAAGCTAGCGTGTGCTAGTTCTAGAGGATAAAGTGTCTGTGGACAGAAATTAATGGAAAACAGGTTTTTATAGACAAACTAGAATTTCTCTTCTTCCTGAAAGGTGAAGTGGGGCATGTGGGCAGTCCTGCTTAATGGGAGAATGAATCTTGGCCTGCACTTTCGAAAGATCACATGTGTACAATAAATGCATTCTCTTTTTTCCAATAATATCTGTGATGAGGTGCTATGCAACTTGCTTTTGGTCTGGCTGGTGGCCCATGCCTGGGGTGGAAGCTTTTAGCACAAAGATTTGAAGTCTTCTATTCAGCAAGTCACTGGAGCTGTGGCCAGAAAACTCTTACCTTGTTAATAAAAAGTATTCCTTGTCTATTTTGAAGTACTTGTTTCATATGGAAGTGACTTCAATTGTTGTTCATGTTTGCAATGCTCCTCCTGAGAAATTTGGCCTTCTAAATGCCATTCCATTCAAATACTCTAACGCTGGCTCTTTCAGACTCGTTTCCATCCATTAATTATCTGTCAGCTCTCTGGAAATTAAGCTACAGAAAGACATTAAAATTCCTATTCTGAAATGATTTAAAACACATCTGATGAAGAAGTAGATGTTGTAGAGCATCTCCTAGAGTGGCTACACAGAAAAGTAGAGTCAGAGGTTCCCAAAAGCAGGAGTGAGGCTGCTGCAGCTCCATGCAGAGACTGGTCCTGTATTTCCAGTAGGCACATGCACACACACATATACAGCTCATGCATATATATGCATGCATATAATTTGTATTTATGGCTGACCGCACACATCAGGCACTCAGCACTCAGTGTTCTGTGATTCTGTGGGACACTGGAACTGTCTGCCCAAAGAGGTGGTGCCCCCTCACCAGAAATTCAAGGTCAGGTTGGATGGGGCTCTGAGCAACCTGGTCTAGCTAAGATGTCCCTGCTCATTGCAAGGGATGCACGAGGTAACCTCCAAAATCCCTTCTAACTCGAACTATTTTATCTTTATGTGAAACAAGCCCAGCAGCACCAATGTCTTGTCCTGCTCCCCTCTGTTCCTGATCAGGATTGATACTTGAAGAGAAAAATAAAGGTGGAGAAAAACTGAAATGCACAGAGGTGTCCCTGCCCATGCCAGGGGTGTTGGAAGCAGGTAGCCTTTTAAGGTCATTGCAAAAGCAATGATATAAGTTTGAAAAGTAATATCAATAAATGCATTTGGTGATTTTTAAATATTCTATTTATTTACATTGTCTTTCTTGAAGATTTTATTACTATTGTGGCTTTGTATCAGGATAAAATCAGAATAATTTTTTTTTAACACGCCGACTTCTGACAGCTGTCAAAAATAAAATTATACTCAGAAACTGAAAGATAGGGCAGTAGTGTTTCCTCCAGAAATATTTGACTTGAATATGAAAATCAAATCCTAAAATTACTGCTTGTTCTTTTAGAAGAAATAGTACTGTTAATAGAGCTTTTATTTGAGAAAGTATTGCAGAAATGCAGCAGAATTAATAAAAAAAATCCCTATCGAGGGACTGTAACTAGGCCATGTTTTGCAGTAAATATTTAACACCACCATCCATTAATATGCATGAAATTTGTGAATTCAGGTCAAATTTGGAGAATGGTTTCCCTAGGATTTAAATTAGGAAAATTATTAAAAGAAAAAAAAAAAAAAAGACAGATTTGAATAGATACCACAGGCAGTTATCTTGCCCTGTTCTGTCTTCCAGCAGTAATTCCCAAACTGGGTAGGCTTAATCCACAGTGAGCAATCCTCAGCACCATTTAATGTACAACCTTTTCAATTAAGTTTTGAGCTAACCATGAGCAATGTTCTGCAAGGAGATTTCCTCCATGCATGAAATCTGTATTTGTGTCCCCTGTGTGTGTAATTCAATGTGGAGATTGGAGCTGAAGTCCCTGACCCCTCAGAACAGTTCTGTGAAGCTGCAGAGCACCACAGGGTGAGCATCTCAACCTCCCCTTTTGAAGCTGTTCTGATCTTTGTGCTACTGGAACATCCTCTGAGTTGCAGCTGAGTGCTGGAAATGAAATCACTGTTGATTCATTAGGCAGAAATTCTGAACTGAAATTCTTTTTCCTTTAACGTTAAAAAAAGAAAAAAAAAAAAAAGACAGAAATAAAAAAGGAAAAGTTTGAGTCATCTTTGAGCTGGAAAAGTCAGTTATTTTAGTCTGTCGGATCAAAAGTATTTGGAAGGAAATTCCTTTTAGCTTGGCACAGGAGTGACCTCAGATGACTGTGCAGGTCGGTGATGAAAGTTTTTAGCAGAGCAAAGGAACTGAGAGTTTCATCAGCTGTCTAATGATGGACAGGGAAACTGGTGGGAGATCAGGAGTGGTGCAGAGACTTTGTCTGGGTTATTTAAATTGGGAAGTACCATACTGAAGGGAGAAAGTGTCAAGGAGATGAACTCAAGGTTCGCTCATTGCTTTAGGCTTCCATCACTGAGCAGTAAATTTTCAGTCTTTCAAAAACTAACTGGAAAATTGCAAGAATGACTTTGTGATGATTACAGACACACACACAGACACACACACACAAAAAAAATACTAACAAACTTTGACAATAAAATTCCATTCTGTTGAATAAATTCTGCAAAAAAAAATTGGTCTTTAAAAGTGGGATTTTCTGTGTTCAGAACGTACCTGTAACTACTGCCGTGATTCATCTAACATGTGAGAATCTTGGGTTTGGATCCGTGTTACCGGGAGTATTCCCACTTAGTTAAAAGGGGGAATGGCATTAAACTGAAGGAGGCTGGGTTTAGATGAGGCACTGGGGGAAGATGCTCCCTGTGAGGGCGCCGAGGCCCTGGCTCCGTTGCCCAGAGGAGCTGTGCTCGCGGGCTCTTCCTTAATGGCGGGAGCTTCCCCTCAGAGGCGGCTGCTGGTGCTTTGCAGCCGTAGCCATTGGTAAGGATGCAGTTCACAGTTAGTTTAGAGGTGAATTTCGGGAACTCTGGCGACAGCGAGCAAAGCCAGCGAGTCGCTGGGGTGAGGCCGCCGTGTGCCCGTGCGGACAGAGCGTTCCTTCTATCCCCACACACCACAGCGGCCGCGGCGCAGCCTGGAAATGGCAGAAACAAGCAGCGGGAGCGGCGCACGCCCCACACGAGCTGGAAGGTTTTTGCCTCTAGAACTGCTCTGTGGGCTCCTGCCTTTCTGGTACGGGTTGCTGCCATCTTGTCTCTTTGTTCCTGCGGCCCGCAGTCACCGTTTTGGAGGGTCAAGGTGTGGTGCCTTGTTCCCTGTGCCCCTCAGCCACGCGGCCGCCATCTTGGGAAGGCTGATTCCAGCACTTCGGGTTTCTCTTCGTGTCTGTGAGGTTTGTGAGATTGGGCAGGTTTGTGTCTAGCTGTTATTTACTGTAGTTTTTTGCCTGTTGCTGCTCCATTTGTTGGTAATCAGGTGCTTTTGCACTTACGTGTACTCATAATCTTTCCTTGCTGGTGGCAAGGGATTGGTTGGAGTTAAGCAGAGGTGACTGATTTTGGAGCGTGGAACTTTTGAAATGGTCTTAAACCGAGACACTGCCCCGTCGATGGAAGGGTTCAAGGCAAAGCTGGATGGGGCTTGGAGCAACCTGGTCTAATGGAAGGTCCCCCAGCCCATGGCAGGGGATGGAACAAGATGAGCTGCAAGGTCTCTTCCAACCCAAACCATTCTGTCGTTCTGTGATTGCCCGGTGTCATTTCATGAGGAGATACGAGCAGTCCTTGGAGCGCTAAACTTTTATCTGGGAGTTTTCCTTGCCCCCCTGCTCAGTCCTCCCATTTGCCTACAGTACATTTTCTTCTGTGTTCTTTATTTTTGACTGCATTTTCCATGGCAGTCATCCAGCTTCAAAAGTTGCATAAAAGCTTCTTTCTCCAATACAGATCAGGCTTTAATTTTGGATATGGTTTCAGAAAGGGGTATTCGATGAGAGGAGTATTAAAAATGACAGCATGAAAATTTGAAATATACTTTCTAATATCTGAGTCTTAAAAGATGCTTAGTCAGTATATAAAAGGCTTTAATTTATTGCCTTTCCATTTACCATTTGGAACACGTCTTTTTCTGAAATACATTTTTCACATGCTACAAAGGCCAGTAATACTTCACAGAGTGAGGCAATATAAAATGCTATAATCAAATAACAGGCTCTGATTTCCTCTGAGAAGTGTCAAATTATAGCATTTTGATCTCCAGCTATCTTGTTCTCTCTGTTTTAATCCCTTTATCAGAGACAAATTCTTCTTAGACTTTAGATCTGTGAGATATTCCAACTGCTGTTTATATATGAACATGGGAAAAGGAGCCTGTTCTGTATAGCTGATGTAACTCAGAATTATTTTTAGCTACTAAAAATAAAATTGTAGACTCCACTGATTTTAATTTTGGATGTTTGCAAATTTCATTCAGCTATAATTGTTATAATTGACTTTGAGATCTGTGCTTTTTTTTTCCTGCCCTTTTCTTTGGTATTTTAGTTGTAGATAAGTAAGTTTTTAACCTCTGTTCATGTTATGTTATTTCTACAGTGATGAAATATATGTGGTTTTTCTTCAGAAAATATGTCACCTCTACTTCCTTTTTACCTGCTTGTGGTGGACTTTATGGTTCGTTCCTTATTTTATTTATTCAACATTGATTTGTTTGAACAGAGAATTTAGGTGGAACTTGGGCAAAAAAGGACAGTCTGTGACCTTTGTGAAAAGGGAAGAAGAAAGCAGCTCCAGAAAGCTACAGGGACCTTTGGAGGTCATGCAGGGAGAAAATGGCAAAGGCCAAAGCCCAGCTAGAACTGAAATCTGGCTAGTGCCATAGAAAACCAATAAAAAAGGATTCTATAAATTCATTAACCAGAGGAGTAGAAGCAATTTTGGTGGCTTCATTCTGTTCCTGTCTCTGTCCTTCAGCTCAGAGCTCTGGGCACCTGAAGTACAACTCCTCTTACTGTTCGAGACTGGGGCAAAGAAGGTATTTAGTACCTCAGCATTTTCCTCACCCTTTGTGACTGAGTTTTGCTCTGTGTCCAGTAAAGGATGGACATCATGGAGTCATGGAATGATTTGGGATGAAGGGTACTTTAAAGCTCATCCAGTTCCAATGCTCTGCCACAGGCAGGGACACCTTCCACTAGCCCAGGTTGCTCAGAGCCATCTCCAGCCTTGATTCCCCTCAGCCTCCTTCTGCCATGCCCAGGTATTTATAAAGGACAATCCCAACACTCAACCATATTTTTTTCTATTACCTATGCAGGCTTACACAAATGATAATTTCTTTCTATTCTCATTACAAGTTTAATGATAATCATGTCTTGTTTATGAGCCTTTTCCTGTTCACAACAGCAATCTGCCTTTCTGGGTGTTGATGGAGGGCTATAGATTCACTTTGTGCTTTGATCTCTGGGCTGGAATGTAAGTTCACACCATGAAGTTCACCTACCTCATTACCTCTCTGCCCAGAAGCTCTTGCAGTTTTTAAACATTCAAGCAACGAGTATAGTTACATAAAGGAACTCTTCTATTCACACACAGGTGTCACTGCATGTATGTGAGTTCCCATTGAAACTGGCAATAAATTCTTAGGTTACTAAAATGTTGCAAAGTGAAAATTCAATGAAAAACTGCTGATTTTTGTAGTCTTCAAAAATTAATTTTTGAATATATTTCCCAGTTTTGGAGAGATTGCCAACCCCCAACAGAGATAAACTTAATTTTAATGTAAGCTGATGCTTTGAGCGTGATTTTAGAATCTTTGGTAAGTGTGTTTTGGGGAAAAAAATAACTGCATTGTATTTCAAATATAGGTTATCCCAAACAATGTGTGCAGATTATGTCAACTAATAGAAGAAATGAGATCAATTTTTAAAAGTGCTCTTGTACCTTCCATCTGTTTCTGTGTGTAAACCTGCAGGTGCTCTCTCTGTATTTTATGTTATCTTCCTTTTCATCTTTTTCTGATTGTAAGTCTATGCCAAAGATTTTCCCTGATCTGACGACACTCCCATGTCTGCTTTTCTCCTTTCTTATGCTCTCTCATACTGGAGTGTCTTTCTAAATTTTTGTATTTCAATTTTTCCTGTTATTTCTGTCTTGGCTGCAAATCCCTCAATTTTCCAACATTAACATGCCTGTCCTCTTAATCCCATCTGGGGTTGTGGGAAGTTTTTTTTTTTACTTTTAGCCATGTTTGTTCCCCAGATTAAGCAGTGCTCCCTGCTTCTCTTACTGCTTCTGTCAAGACATTCAGGTGGGATGTAGGTGTAAGGAGAAGCATAAATTAGCAGGAGTACAAAAGTGACCCTCAACACAAATAGGGAGCTGATAATCCACCAGACTGATCAATCTCATCATCAGTCCTTCCCCCTCCTCACAGTGACTCTCACGTGCTGACATTAGCAACTTGCTGCTCCTTCTTTTTCACGGATCACTGGGATTTTTTGATAAATTTTGTTATGAAAACACATCTTGCTGGAAAATATCAACCCTTTGAACTGAAGCTTATCTCAAAAAATATCAATTTCAAATAAACTCCTCAGTGTTTTGTTTTTTTTTTTTTAATGTGATAATAGAGAGTGATGGAACTGATTCTAATTATGATTTTGAACTTAGTTCACGGTGCCTTGGGCACAGATAGAATCTACCCTTGAACTCGCCTTCCTGTACAGTATTTGTGAGCCTCTTCAGGTCCCAGAATGAAAATAATATCCAGAATGGTGGAATCTCTGTGCCTAATGCTCAGTGCCACAGTTATTTTCTTGGAGTGCTTCCTTTTCCATGAATTTTGTGTGCTTCTCAAATGTTGTTCCCTTTTATACCTGATACATTATATTTATTAATGACAGTTCTATTTAATTTAATAAATTGTTATGTAGAAACCAATTAAATGATTAAATTCAAGATGTTAATCACTAGGACTTACAGATTTTTCTTTGTCAGTTCCATTCATTTTAGTCCTTTTTTACAATTATGATTTTAGTAAATGTACCATGCACAGTTCACCAGAAAGACAGCAACTTTTCTTAATATTTTCTACCGTAGTTTCTTGTTTAGATGATGAACCACTCTACTTTTTTAGAATGTACTTCTTGATGCAACTCTGCAGCAGTTGGATAAAGAAGAAAATACTTATTTTAATGAGAGATTCCAGAATTTTAGTATAAACATTAAAGTTGGGGAAAAATTGGTTGCTGACCTGCTTGGTGATAGGACATGATAGAAGAGCTTTCAACTTAGAGCAGATGTAGATGGGATATTGAGAAGAAATCATCCCCTGTGAGGGTGGGCAGGCCCTGGCACAGGGTGCCCAGAGAAGCTGTGGCTGCCCCTGGATCCCTGGAGGTGTCCAAGGCCAGGTTGGACACTGGGGCTTGGTGCAACCTGAGATAGTGGAAGGTGTCCCTGCCCATGGCAGGGGAGTGGGAATGGATGGGCTTTAGGGTCCCTTCCATCCCAAACCTTTCTGTGATTCCATGTTACTGTCAAACACTGTAGTTCAGCAGGGTGACTTTTGCCAGGTTATAAATAAAGCCACATTATCATTCAGTTGAGCTTGAATCTTTAAATTTGCCTCTGTATTTATTGATACCTCAAGAGTTCTGATGTGTTTTCATGTCCAAAGCACAGTGCTGAGTATGTAGCATGTTCATGTTGATGTTCACTGAACTCTCCAATTCAGTGAAGGCAGATCAGTTTAGTGTGTCCCTGAAGGGAGTTAATCCATGGAGTAACTGAGTTGCAGACAAAGAGGGATTAGATATGCTAATGTATCCTCACATCCCAAATGATTTAGTTTTGAATTGAAATTTAATTGTGTTTTATTGTTCGTAAGTGTATCAGTCATGTTCCAAATGCACTATTAATCTGACTATTAATTAGAAAAGTTCTTTCTAAAACATAACATTAATGGATAAATTGTCATAGATATTGGATAGATATCTTAAAAGTTCTGTATTTTTGCTATTTTCTGTCCCTCAGGAAAGAAGTAGTTGGGTTAATTAAAATTACATATTTTAATTGTCCATGAAGTGAATGATGTGGTATGTTCTTGGATCTAAGAGAGAACATTGGATCTAAAATACCTACTAGATTTAAGGATATCCATTGTGCTTTAAAATGCAGAGTGATTCATCTTCCATCGCTCTGTGTAAATGTCAAATGTAAAGTGAGTCAAATGTGAGTGAACTGGATTGTCTGGACAATCAGTTCCAGAGAGACACAGCTCCAGGAGCTGAAATGTGATGGGAAAAGATGGGGCTTGATCAGAGATGGCCTTTTCTGGCCTTGAAATCCATTAAAACGATGAGAACAGTGGTCATTCTCCCACGGATGGAGAACAAAGTCCCAGCTGCCAGTGGAAGAGGAGATGAGTTTAGGGGACATGGTAGTAAAGATTTAGAAAAAAGGTATTAAGGAACGGGAAGACTAAACAGCCATTTGTGTGAAGCTTTTAGAATCCTGAATAGAATTTTTAGTGCATATTTGTATTTAGTAAGTATGCAGGGTGAAATTGGTCTATAAATTACTTCCTACATTCTGATAATGTCAAACAGAGGTTAATACTGCAATGAACATCTTCAGTTATGGAGACTGGATTTTAACGTACTGTAAACAAAAGATGATGTTTTAAGAAATGTGGTAAATAATCACTGTGATTAATAACGTAGAAGGAATATAGACAGTGAGGAATCAACTATCCAAGACCAGATTAAGGTCATTATTCCTAAAATTTGACTGTTCAGATATATACTGAGATGAAAAGTGAGTGATCCTACTCTATTTGGTGAATTTCTAGACAAAACCAAGGGGGATAAAATTGCAGATCTTTGCATCCTGAAGTATTTGCTTTTTTGTTTCTTAACATGACAACATCCATGATGAAAGGAATAAAACCTTTATAATTTATATATACGTTATTAGCACCTATGGGTTGAAATCTATTGTATCATCATTTAGTATAACCCTAACTCTTTTATATGGAATCTACAACTCAGTTTGGGTCTACATATTATAATTTAGGATAGCTTTGTGACAGTGCTTTTGCTCTAGTTACGAGGCGAGCACTCTAAAATATTTCCATTATGTCATGGATCAGTTGTTCTGTCTTTTTAATCTTGGACATGTAGAACAAAAGGAAAAATCTGAAAGAAATGGATTAATTGGACTGTAGCTTTATTAATTTCTTCCATTTGAGACCTGTTCAGGAGGGGTGCATCCAATCAATTTGTCATTGTTCTGGTAATTATTTCCAGGTGTTTGGTGTATTGTCAGCATTCCCTACTGATCACAGCTGCTCTCTAGATCGCTGCTCTGTGCTCATCTTCTGTCTCTTAATAAACACTTCAAGGCTTTAGAAAAAATGACATTTCTTCTGTCTATTAACCATTGAAATCCTAGGTTCAATCCTTCCCTCACAGGTAGATGTTTTACTTTAAATCTGCTCATGAAATTCCAGTAGCCCTTTTTTGGTGACCTTTGCAATCATCTGTTGATAGATTTTTGCAGTTGTTAAGCTCTGGGGGTGTGGTGGGATTGTTGGGGTGTCCTGCGTAGGGCCAGAAGCTGGACTCAATGATCCCTACGGTTCCAACCCAGGATATTCTGGGATTCCAAGAGCATCTCTCATAGCTGTGAATGGTCCTAGAAACCTGCAGTTCTTATCATTTGTACTCCAGAAGCAGAATTGTTTCACGGGGCTGCTGTAATGATTATAGACATGGGTATTGTGTGCAGTTAGAAGGGACTGAAGTACTGCCTTTAATCTGTCAGGACTCCTCACAAAAATGCACAAAGCCAAAAAGGGACAATAGGGGCAAGAGTGGAAGAAGAGCACAGTGAAAGTGAAGGACAAATGGGACATGAGGAGAAAATGGATTTAAATTATCTACAAATACAGGCAGTGTGGCATTAAAGTGACTCTAATGAAAAGAACCTGTCAGATTCTGGAATTCATTTTGGAGTGAGTTTCCCACTTCACATAGGATTAATTGGGGTTAAATGACTGAGCTGTTTCTAAGATGGAAGCTTGATAAGTTTATGAGTACAACTATTATCATATTAAGATTATTATTAATTAAATTATCACTTGACTGACTGCAGTGGCAAGGAAGCAGATCTGGTGACTTCAGATGTTTGTGTTTCTTGTGTCAACTCAATTTTCACTGGAAGTAATTGAATATAAATTACAGAACAACTTGAAATGAATTTGGAAATAAATGAGTAGGTAAATGTAGAGTTGTTTTTTTTCCAGATAAAAAGGTTTCTCTAAAAAATAATTGGGCTAGCTGAAGCTCCACTGTTACCTTTAGCCTAAGAGTAATTTGATACCACTGCTGTAAAAGGATTAAAATATGTTAATTGCCACTGAGATAGATGAGCCTTGCTCTCAGTAACTGCTAGTTTCTTTGGTTATTTGATTCTAAATTATGAACTACTAGATCTTGTCAAGTTTTAAACAACCTGCTGTGAACTCATACTTTTTTGGTCTACTTATTTGATTATGTCTATTTAATACTTTTTGCTTAATTATTTTGGAGATTTATTTCACCTATTGTGAGCTTTCTGTGGTTAAATATCTAATTCAAACTCTTTTAATTTTTTTTTTAGGTTTTTTTCTTTTTTTTTTTTTTTCTTTTTTCTTCCTTTTGACCCTCTGTGCATTTTTCCTCTGCCCTTGAGCATTGATTTTCAAATCTTTTTGCTAGGGATATCTCCTTGGATATTCAAGTCCAATAAGATAATTTTCCTTCTTGCTTTCCTGGTGCCACTGGCCGATTATCAAATATTATTTCTTTCTTTCATAGTCCAATATAATTATTTATCTGAAGCTACACACTGCTTATTTAGCAGAAAACGGTAACATCTCTTCAGCACCAAAATGGCAAGGAAACAATTTGCAGGCATCTGATTCCAAAATCCAAAGCTTGCTTTGGCTGCCATTTCAGCTTGGATTTCTCTAAAATGCAGTACTTTCACTTGCAAGAGTTTTGCTGCTGGGTGCTTGGAATCACTTCCATCTCATCTGAATCCTACTTAGAACTTAAATAAGGGAAAGCCTTGCTGGGATTTCCTGTGGTTGTTCGTGTCCCCTTGGGTTCAGTCAGCTCAATATGCTCCAGGAATGCATTTTGGAGCAAACTTTCTATACCCAGTTCCAACCCAGGATATTCTGGGATTCCAAGAGCATCTCTCATAGCTGTGAATGGTCCTAGAAACCTGCAGTTCTTATCATTTGTACTCCAGAAGCAGAATTGTTTCATGGGGCTGCTGTAATAATTATAGACATGGGTATTGTGTGCAGTTAGAAGGGACTGAAGTACTGCCTTTAATCTGTCAGGACTCCTCACAAAAATGCACAAAGCCAAAAAGGGACAATAGGGGCAAGAGTGGAAGAAGAGCACAGTGAAAGTGAAGGACAAAATGGGACATGAGGAGAAAATGGATTTAAATTATCTACAAATACAGGCAGTTTATTTATGTAACTTTCTACACATAGCTGGGATTGTCGGTTTCCCTCAATAAATAATTGAAGGGAAGATGATGCCTGACAATGTTACATTGGTTAGATGAAGCCTGCCTTGCACTGGGATGAAATTCCCAGTCGGGAAACTCACATCTAACCCTTGCTCATATGCTGGGCTTTCAGCTGTTCTGTGGTCGCCCTCAGTATCTCCTTTTACATAAAATATTTGAGTCATTGACTAATAATAACAACAACAACAACAACAAAGAAATTTCGGTCTCAATTTTTAGCACACTCTCAGCCAAGAGTTGCGGATAAATTTTTCAAGCGACTCTTTGAATTAAAGTATGTGTTAGAAAAATCTTTCTAACGGCATCAGAATTCCTTGCTCCTAGTTTCAGTGATTTTTAGCATGCATGTAAAATATAGGGAAAGGTAGGGACAGCAAACTGTGGTCCTCCTCCAGAAACCTTGTTCTCTGCTTTACCTTGAATTTCAGCTCTGTGATGCTGAGCAGTAAAGCATTTAAGCATGTTTAGAAATTTGGTTTGTTAGCTTTTTATCTAGCTATGATTATTTTTTAATTGTCTCCTAAGAAATCTGTGGAGAGTTTTGCCAGCCTTAGAAAAGCTAAGAGGAGTGTGTAGCCTTAGAAATGAGCCTCTTGAATTGTATTTTGAAATTGCATATTAGCCGTTTATCATCCAAGATACACTGCTTGCAAATTACAATTTGAACACGCAGTCCTAATGGTAAATATAATAAGGAAAAGAGTTCTAATGGGAATTAATCACTGTGGCCATCTTAAATCTCCCCTCACTATTTGCATTGTCTTATGGGAAGTTTTGCCATCTGGGATTCTTTTTAATGTTGTTGTAATGATCCTTAAAAGCAATGTAAATATGGTTTGATTTCACAATAGAAGTTTTTTTTTTTTTGAGATTCCCCACTGGAAACAATCAGGATTTTTTTTTAAAAACAGCAGAAGTTAGGTTAATATAAAACCTGTGAATCATGGCCAGGCTAGGAGAGGTGGGGTTGTTCAGCTTGGAGAAGAGAAGGCTCCAGGAAGACCTTGCAGTGCCTAAAGGGGCTCCAGGAGAGCTGGAGAGGGACTTGGGACAAGGGGTGAAGGGGCAGAATAAGGGGAATGTCTTCAAACTGCCAGGGTGCAGGGTTAGGTGGGATATTGGGAAGAAATTGTTCCCTGGGAGGGTGGGCAGGCCCTGGCACAGGGTGCCAGAGCAGCTGTGGCTGCCCCTGGATCCCTGGAAGTGTCCAAGGCCAGGCTGGACACTGGGGCTTGGATTACCCTGGGACAGTGGAAGGTGTCCCTGGTGGGGAACTGGATGGGCTTTAAGTCCCCTTCCAACCCAAGGGTTTTGTGGTTCTCTGATTTTATTTCCCAATAGCACTTAGTTCAGCTTTTAGTGAGTTATTCATACTTCCTGGAAAAACAAAGACCACAAGGCTGAAAGCTAACCTGAGCATCCATTTGTGTCCCCTCCCAGGAGAAACGATGCGCATCGCCTCGTCGGAGTTCGCGGACGACCCCTGCTCCTCGGTGAAGAGGGGCACCATGGTGCGCGCTGCCCGCGCCCTGCTCTCGGCCGTCACTCGCCTGCTCATCCTGGCTGACATGGCTGACGTCATGAGGCTCCTCTCACACCTCAAAATCGTAGGTGTCGCTCACCTTCTCTCTTGGGTTTGTGCGCTGTGCGCGTGGAAAATCGGGATAGATCAGTTGGGAAGGTAACTGTCCGCGTTCCTTACTCTCCGCTTCGCTCTCTGGAAGCGCCCATCAGAGGTAGGAGGGGACGCATTTCTGCGTTAGTCTCGTTCGTTTTGTAATTCTGCAGAAATTAATATTCGAACTCTTGAAGCAAAATCTGTGAGCTGTCTTCAGTGACCAGACTAATAAACAGCTCTCTGACCTGAACTGAAGCGTTTGCTCCCCTCACATCTTATGTCAGTTACTTTCCCAGCATTTTTGTTTCCTGGTACAGTTTCTGTACTATAATTGTCTGCTCTTCTTTTTTATTCTCTTTGTGACTTCTGTATATATCTAAAAATTGAATGTTTAATTTGGAGAGATCCAAATCAAATATTTGTCTAATCAAAGAACACAGAGGAATTAAATATTACCAGACAGTTTGGATGGATTTATATTCACTTTTGACTGGAACCATTCACATTTTCATACAGAAGTATTAAAAAGATTTTCAGTTGAAACTAGGAAATGTGTTTTTCCACCATCCCTAGTTGCTGCACTGTTACATTTTTATTGCAGAAAGAAGAAAAAAAAACCAAAACCTCTCTGAAACAAAAAAAAAAGTTCAGAAAATCATATATAGAATATTTAAAGCCTGCAGAGTGCATATGTTTTTTAAGTTGCTTCTTTTTAGCAACTGTTCAAATAGTATTTCCTTTTTTTTAAATTATTTTTGTTCTTTTCTCCTCTTTTTTTAAAATTTGTCTTTTTGACAGGGTTACTGTACAACAGTCTAATGTTCTGGAAAAACAGTGAGAAGCCTTCAACTTGCAAACTGTGCAGATAACCTGAATAGCTGGAAAACAGTTTTCATAAGGAAAGATACAGATTTTTTGGCACAGGTTCTAGTGATCTCTGTTTTATTGAATAAAATGCTGCTCTCAGAATTGTCAGCACGTGACTCTGGTTACGTGCAGTGTAAGCAGTGTCTCTCTCCAATATGCTTTTAATTTTTCCTCTCTATAATATTCCATGTAACTGTAGTTCAGATTGTCCCTTCCCAGCAAGGCCAACACTTGAATATCATAAGTAGCAGTTTTTTTCCTGAACATTATCATGAAAATTTGTGTTCAAGCTCTTTCATAGGCAATTAGAAATTCTGTTCTTCCATCTGAGATTTCTTTTGCAGCAGAATGCTCTGTTATGTAAAATACAAATGTCCAGTGCTGGTCTGTCAGTGGGTGTATTTGCTTGTACAGTTTGCACCCCAGATAAGCAAGGCCCATGTCTGGCAGTGTGGTTTGTAATCTCTGCATTTATCTAATGGTATTACAGGTTCTGTTTCAGAAGTCAGAGATCTCTGGTTGTTTTCTGCAAAATTCAACATGAGGACCTCAAATGTGACTTTTATTTTCATGTTAAAAAGGGTAATTTATTTCTGAGGATTAAACATGTAAACATCCTTATTTTATCACTTTACAATGCTAACTGCTTTCAGACAAATTAATTACTAGGGGAGAAAGTGATTATACTATACAAAATTGATGAACATTCTATTGACTCAAATGTAACCTTCAAAGACTTGTCTAAGTTACCCATAAAATTAATGAACTAAAATAATTCTGCATGTCAGGGTAATGAAGTCTGATTTATGCTGAATTGTGCTGTAATCAGTTTTTTCTGAAAGCATGTCAAGGGCTTCCCAGGAAATGGTGCATTTTAATTAGTGTTTTAGAGGGAATATATGCAGGTGCTTTCTGGAAGGACTCATGGTCATTGCATTCAGGTAATCTTTTGCACTGCTAAAATTAGAAATAATGGTTATTGCAGAAACTTTTGTAGCACATTAAAAATCCATGTACCATGTAGTCATGCACACAGAGAATTACAGATCTATTGTAATTAACTCCAGGCTAGTTAATCAGAGGAATAGATCAATTGAATGTTTTCTCAAGGATGGAGAACTCACTCCAGTATGAATTTGTAAAAAAGAAATTGTAATAATAAAAATATAATTAAAAAGGAGCTCATGCTCCTGTCCTTTCTAGTGTTTCTCATTACTGATTTCTTCATTTTGGAATCTGTGGTCTTGAGCCTTGACTGACATGATAGAGTATGATCTGCATCCTTCGAAATCTGATTGCTGGAGTGAAATCTCTGACAAATTTTTCAGGAATTCTGTTTAATATGGACCAGGACTTCAAAAAATGTGTATCACTTTGGCATGCCTGTGCTTGGCATTACGAACATAATAAAGATGAAACTTTCTGGTATTTTAATGTAAATGTTTCTGGATGAAAAAGGAAAATGTGTGTATTTTTCAAGAAGTTCTGCAAAAGCAAATTATGTAATACAATGATGCTTTTGCAGTTTGTGTTAATGGTAAGAGAATCAGTTCATTTTTTAAAAACTCTGTTCTCCTCAAGAGTAAAAGAAGAGGTAACTTGGATTCTGAATAAGCTTGTAGCTTGTAAATCAGCAGAACTCGGTTTATGATTTCCAAAGTAACAGTATGAATTTGTGTTCCTGAATTATGCATTTTCCAATAGAAATGTATGAGTTTGCTACTCTACTGCCCTGTAATTTGTAAATCTGCATTAAGTAGGTAAAAGCTCAAAAATGAAAATATACTCTGTCACTGGTAGGAAAACACTGAGCAACTCAAGCAATAAAAAGACAGGTTCTGCACATGATTGTGCCTTTCTAAACTATTAGACACCAGCTACTGCAGAATTTATTAATTCCCAGCAGTGTCGGGAGAGCTGCAAACCTCTGCTCGTGCACAGGAGCTTGTCCCTATCCCAATACGCCCTTGCCTTTTGAGGGGAATTTTTGTTATGTGTGTTCTTATGAACTGCAGCTTTTAACTGAATGGTAGCCTTTAGCAAGAAGGATCTGTAGCATCTTCTCAGTTCTCAATATTTTTGCTTGGAATTGTGTTTTTATCTTGAGGGAGAGAAGTGCAACTTTGAATTCCCATTTTGTCACAGTAATGTTTCCTTTACTTCTTACATGAAAAGAGCATTTTATCCCTTCAGATAGCTTTTCTTGGTTTGCATTAGGTAAAGGTTCACAACACATTTGCTGGATCAACTCGTTGGTATAACAGGTGTTTTGTATCTTTGTCTGGTAGCTACAACATCACTGAATAAGTGCAGATGTGGTTTTTTTGGGTACATTCTTTTCTCAGTTTTAAATAATTAAAAAAGGAAAGCTCAGAGCTGAGAAAAGAAAGAAATGATACAGATATTCTGGGTTGAAGCTATCATTTTTTTTTCACAAAGATAGAGTATTTTGGATTTATCAGGGTAAATTTAAACTTAATGGTAAATTTGAATTTCCTTTTTAGATATTTCTTGTCCAGAAGTGATAACTCGATTTGTTTTCTCATAAAGCGTGTATCACACATTAAGAACATACTCATGTATTTTGTTTTAAACCCCTCAGTTATTAAATATTTCATCTGGTAAGTGTGAGCAGTGAAATTAATCCGGTGACATCTTTGACATTAGTTTTACATGATCACAAAGCACAGTAAGTGGACAGTAATGCAGAGTGACAGCTGCTCTATTAAAAACTTAATTAAAGTTCATGAGACTTCATAAAGCTTCTGTACAGTGATGGATGTGAAACCTAAATTGGGTCCATGTAAGCCAGAGCATTGGGTGGAATAGTCACAGACTTTGTCAAAGAGTGGATTAAAATGCTGACAGAGCTGATTCATTGTGTTGTAGGTAGAGGAGGCACTAGAAGCTGTGAAAAATGCAACGAACGAGCAAGATTTAGCCAATCGCTTTAAGGAATTTGGGAAGGAAATGGTAAAACTGAACTATGTCGCTGCGAGGCGACAACAGGTGAGTACCGGAGTGGTTGGAAAAGTTCATCTTCATTCTAAAGTTCTCGTGCTTCATGTCCAAGTCTGGTTTAAAATGTACAATGGACCATTAATTGCTATGCCGTGGCCTATAATTTAATCACACTGATTATTTTTGAATGTGATGACGTTTTTCAGAAGTGCCATTTCTTTAAGAGTACCTTCCAAGAGGCTTCCCTTAATAACAGATTGAAGGGTGAAAAGGGAAGTGATTCAGGAGGTTAAGGATAGTTTTAATTTGATGATTATTCCCATTTAATTCTAACCTATGCAGACTTCAGGTCACTCTGACAGCTGGTAAAGCATGAGGTCTTGAGGTTCTTTGCTAGTTCAGTATAATTCAAGTTCAGGAGGAACAGAAATATACTTTGTGCTTAAAGCCATTATTAATAATTTTCAGATTTTTTTTTAAATACTCATTTGTCAATTTATTCGTTACTAAGGCAGCTGAAAAAGAGAACAGAAAGTCACATAACATTTATTCAAGGCTGGTCATTGTACAGCTTTGCAATAAAGGTAACTTTCCCCTGAACCCTGTTCTTTTCAAGACATTGTAGATTTGTATAAGGTCTCTCCTACTTCAATTATACTTGGATACCATCAATAATTCAAGGATGGGCCATCTTTGTACTACATTGCACTGGATTTAGAAACCTGGTTTTCCTTATTCATCCACCTGTTTACCTTATTTTTTGAATTGCAGTAATGAAAATTTCCTTCTGAATCATGATTGTGGGGCTTTTTTTTGTGAAAAATAGCATTTTCAGAGTTATACTGAAATTGAAGCATTGAATATCTCAAGTTGGAAGAGACCTGTAAGGATCATCAAGCCCATCTCCCTACTCCTTACAGGACTACAGAAGAGCAAACCATCTGACTAAGGCAAATAAATTAAAAATGCAGAATCTAATCACCGTATGGAGAGTGCTCTTCTGTACATTCAGACAGAATGTGGGATAGAGCTGCTTCCCCTGTGCAAATAGAGCTGCAAATATGGGAAAAAGAGAAAAATGTGACAGTTAATTAATGTTTATATCTCTTAAGCTCTCACTGAATATACAAGAGTATGGCAAAAAAACTCTCTGAAAACTTTTACCTGTCAGCCACGTGTGACTGAAATTAATCACTGGGTAGAACCTTTAAATCCAGAATATCTGGGTCCTTTTTCAGTGTTGCCAATAGATTCCATGTGTGAACAGAAATAAACAATTCACGTCTCCCGACTCGTTTGTTCACAGTTCTAAAATACAACTAATCATGATTTGTTATTCTTTATGAATATTGTTAGGGCTGTCTTAATGTTCATAAGGCTTCCAAGGACAGTATGATGAACACTATAACTAGAAACAATCATGGGTTAAATAACAATAATACATAATTCTTATAACATATTGTGCAGTATCTGATTCTTGTTGTCAGGGGAAACAACAGAAAGTATCTGTCATGATATTCTAAATATGCAAACTCTAAATAATCTAAGGAATGGAACAAAATATGAAGGGATGCAAAATAGAAATACCGAGAGGCGTAATAAATAGGTGTTTAAGAACTAGAACCACATGGTGTTAGGTCATAGGTTGGATGATCTCAAAGTCGGATGGTTTTCCAACCTAGTTAATTCTTTGATTCTGTGATATTCATCTATGTAATACTTTTGTTTTGATATTTTAAAGGTTTACCTTATGTAATTTTATAAAGGACATGGGTGTAGTAATTAGAAAAACAAGGCAATTTCTGTAACAGGAGTGTTGCATTTGCATTGTTCTTACGGAATCAGCAAAAGGAATCCAGTTGTTCGGGAAGAGTAATTTTGAATGTTTTCTGTACATTTTTCATGGTTTTTTGCAGGAGGGAAGCGACTCTTTGGTAAGATTCTGTGAGTAGAACGTAACAGCTGTAGTGATGCAGAAAGGGGAATCGGAAAGGGGCAGGAGGGGAATCCTTTCAGTGGTTTGGGTGGGTTCTGCCATCTGTTCCATCTCTGCCGAACCGCTGCACGGCGTCCGTGCCTGGAAGCTCAAGGCAGTGCGTTCGAACGCGACCCCTTTCGTTTCCACCTCTGACAGCTGTGTGTTTTCTTCCAGGAGCTGAAGGATCCTCACTGCAGGGACGAGATGGCCGCGGCCCGGGGGGCTCTGAAGAAGAATGCCACCATGTTGTACACGGCCTCGCAGGCCTTCCTGCGCCACCCCGACGTGGCAGCCACCAGGGCCAACAGGGACTACGTCTTCAAGCAAGTGCAGGAAGCAATTGCTGGCATCTCCAATGCTGCCCAGGCCACCTCGCCCACTGATGAGAACAAGGGCCACACCGGCATAGGAGAGCTCGCTGCTGCTTTGAATGAGTTTGATGTGAGTATCAGCAGGGTGTGGAGAACGAGGCGTTTCTCCACGCAATCTACGGAGCTTTTAACTGAGTTGTTCTTACACTGGGCTCAAACTCCCCTTTTCATTCACACCCATTTCCTCAGACTGCAGAGGCAAAGGGCAGACATCGACTTGCGTTAGTTTTAGTGAGTAATAGTTGTTTGCTGCTAATGGACTGGAATTACAAGGGGGTATTTGTCCTCAGATGAAGTGGCTGGGATAGTGAGAAAAATAAGTTCTTGTTATCCTTAGGATCCTTGACAAATCCCACTACATGGTTCTAGAAAATGCAAAGTCTGATAAATCTGGCAGTTTAGTTAGGTGACCAAGATCTGGGGTTGCTTGAGTAGTAAAATCATGTCTGTCTAGCAAGTCAGGAAGACAGGACAAAAAAATGAAGATGGTGATGGAGCTCGGTGTCCTGGAAACATTAACTTGAATCATGAATTATGTTAATCAAATGCATGGAAAAAGCATCTTTCAGACTGAGTTGATAGCAGTCAGTTCAGCTGTGGGCAGAGTTCTGCAGCCTCTGTTCCAGCGATAGAAGCAACTTTCCTGATAGCTAATTGTTCAGCTGTTAATTTCATTAGCAGTCCTGTCTGATGATTCTCCCTATCTTGCATGTGAGGATTGTTCTTCAGGCAGTGAACAAAAAGTTTATTGGGGGCAGTCTCTGACAATATTTTCGTCTTTCATTTTGACTGCAGGCAAGGATTTGTTGAAGTTATTATTGGGGAATGGTGTCCTTTTCACTTTGATTAAGACACAAGGCTGCAATCCCAGCATCTGTCACATGCAATCAGGAGCTGCCCAGTCCTGCTGCATTTAGGGCTGGAAGGGGAGGTGTACTGCAGGTGGTTCATCCCACAGCGTGTTGGACTGGGCTTGTCTCCTCCATCTATTCTTACATCTGTGGCTTTTCCTGCACAATCACTGTGGGTTAAGATTTAGGGAATTCCTCAGGGCTTTCAGGGCCCTCTCAGCTCGCAGGTCCCTGGTTGGTAAGATCCTGGGAATAATATCCCTGTGTGGTCTGATGGTGCTCTGGTTTTTGTGTGGGACTTTGCACGTTATGGACAGCAAAGGTTTGACAAACAGGGACAGAAAACATGTGACTTGTCAGTCCCAAACTGATGATGCTGCCGCTGCCTTCTGGAAAAAAAGGCTGCTGTTCAATGCAAAGAGAGTCGCTGTGCTTAGTCAAAATAAATGTAGTGAAGTGTGTGCGAGACACCAGATATTGTCCCCTGCCTCTATGAGAATATTCATCCTTTTTCTCCTCAGGTAAAGTCTTTTCCACTTTCCGTGGTGTGCAGGAGCTGTGCATGCATGTGGGAGATGTGTAGCCATAGCAGCGTGTTCTGTTCATAATTACGTGTGGAAAAACAGCCTTTTTGGGGAATTCTCTCTTTCTCATTTTAGGAAACAAAATGAAAACTTTGATTTACAATGATGCAGAGTCTGAAACAATTGTATTGTTAATTTTCTAACTCACTGTTTAGCTGTTGAATGAGATTTATTCACACCTGATTTTGCAACAAAGATGACAATCCCCAGCCTCCAGGGAGAGTCAAAATTTATAGCTGGTGATGGTGGGATGATTGTGAATTTACCTTTATGTTTTACAAGCAAGAAAACAAGCAGTATTACCAGTCTAGTGAAACTATGTCATGAGGAAAAAGGTGGTGGAGAAAAAAAATCTTGCTTTTTATGGTGGCAGTATTTTACTTCAGCAGGGGAAAGGAACTTTGTGTTTTCTACTGCAAATAATTTTACAGAATATCTATTTTACACTCTTAGTCATACTAGGTGAGATCAGTTTGCATTTGGTATGAAGTGCTTGCTAAACCCTGCATTATGTGCCAAGATGATTGTTCTGTATTAAAAGTAAGTTTGCAGGTTTTTTCTATAATTTTTAAAACTTCTCAGCCTTCATTATTTCAAATTTCCGAATCAGTGTTCTGTGGCTGAGCGCTTCAAAGTAACTGCAGTGTGAATAATGTGAACATTTTCTCAGTCAAAATAACATCACATGGAATACAAATAATTATTCTACCTATTTGAAGCACAGCCATTGTGTTTAACTAGGTCTTTTGATAACTGTCACACTCTAAACATTGGGGGATTGTGTAGAGTCACTTGTGAGTTATAAGCAGCAAAGTTTTGAAGATAGCTGTCATTTATTGCTTCTCAGAGATAATTTATGTAGAAATAAGGAGAGCTCACAAATCCGTTCCTTAGTAGATTTTTTCATTTAAAGTCTTATTTGAAGTTGATTGATGGCAAAAGAACGTGTTTAATGCCTTGTTGCTTTGTCCTGTAACTTCCATATTGCTGCTTTAATCTTAGATAATTTAAAAACAGGTATTCCTGGTTTTACTTGTAATTTATCATTAAAAGTCTGCATATATTTTATGCTCATGAAATATTTCTGAGTTCTTAATGCAAAAGGCACAGTTAATTCACAGTTTATTTTCCCCTCATGATATATATGGCCAAATTTATGGAAGTTGCGTTGATAAAGTTTTGAAGAACTTACTGTGAACTCTGGAAAGGCTCTGTTTTCACTCAGGAAATGGTAATTTTGATCTGGTAAGGTTTCATCTCTTCTGGTTATTGAGGGACTGCTGTGTTGGCACATGTTAAATTGTGGGGTGGATTTATCTGCTGTCCTCCCCACAGTCCTCATGGTATGCAAACAGAGACAGGACCTACACATCAAACTGGAGTGTGGTGGGGAGGTAGATAAAAAGAGAATGAAATTATTGAGTGGGAAGAAATGCAATGAGAAGGACCAGGAAACCATGCTGGATGAAAACTGAGACGAAGATAGATGGTATCGACACCAGTGTGCATTTGGTAACTGCAAAGGGGTAAAATAGATGGGGATGTAAAAATATATATTTATATCTGGAAATAGAGGAAAAATTTTGTTCAGGGAAGGGAATGGAGCTGGGGAAGGGTCTGGAGCCCCAGGAGCAGCTGAGGGAGCTGGGAAAGGGGCTCAGCCTGGAGAAAAGGGGGATCAGGGGGGACAATTGTGGCTCTGCACAACTCCCTGACAGGAGGGGACAGCCAGGGGGGATTTGGGATCTGCTCCCAGGGAACAGGGACAGGAGGAGAGGGAATGGCCTCAGGCTGGGCATGGGGAGGTTCAGACTGGATATCGGGGAAGTTTTCTTCACCCACAGGGTTGTCCAGCTCTGGCACAGCTGCCCAGGGCAGCGGTGGAGTCCCCAACCCTGGGAGAATTTAAAAGCCATGGGGATGTGGCATTTGGGGACAGGGGTTATTGATGTCCTTGGCAGGGCTGGAGTTGGACTCAGTGATCCAAGAGGGCTTTTCCAATCCAAACACTTCTGTGATTCCATGATTGTCTGTGCCACAGCAAGGGCTGTGCACAGATTGTTGGAGAGCGTGTTCTCCATGATGGACTAGATAGGGGGCATTGAGAGGCAAAAATAGGATTTACTGGGCACTTGGGATCTCTGGTGAGTAGGAGGGTGCCTCCTCTCGGAATATGGACTGGGATTGCAATTCCTGAATCCTGAGGAGTGTAGCTGTGTTAGAGGGATGTGCTGACAACACCTCAGAAGTGCTAATCACAGTGGAAATTCAAATTCTAGGGGTTTCAGACTGTGTAACATACAATGCGTTACATTTTAAGCAATTCTAAATAATTTCCTTTAGATTTGGGTATGAAAAATGAGGGTAATCATTCTTGTACAGTACTGGGAGGGTGGGTATAATGGTGTTGTAAATATAAAGCTGTTTACTATGCACTCACCATAACTCCATGGAAAGGATTATTCCTGTGTTTGAAGCAAGGCTTGAATTATGTGCGATAAAATTAAATAGAATTTATAAATCCTCTGACTTAGAGAGGGGAGGAGAAGATATCTAAAGGAAAAAAGGACCAAAATCCCTTTTCTCCACTGATGCCAAAAGCAAATATCTGGTTTTTTTTTCTATATTACTCCAGAAAGAACTGATGAGATGCCTAGCTGACTTTTCTCCCTGTCTTTTGTGTTTATGTGTGCAAGTTCTGCCTCTAGCAATGGAATAAAATGATATTTTATAAACAGGCAAACCCTACAGCTGATGTTGTTTTATCTAATGTTTTACACTTTTTTTATCAATTTTAGTATTGGATTTATTGTTTCTCTGTAATTTGTCTCTAAAGTTGCAGTCCAGCAGTGTTGGTCCTTGTTCCATCTTGAACTGCTGAGCCTGTGGGACACCCCTTTACTCTCTGATTTCAGAGTATGAAAATAATCTGGTTTATGAACTAATTTAAAGGTGTATATGGGGAAGTGGTCACAGCACCAAACCTGCCAGAGTTCAGGTAACATTGAGACAATGATCCAGGCACTGGGTGGGACTCTTGCTGTTGTCCTGGGAAGGACCTGGAGTTGGACTGGTTGAGCCCTGTGGATCCCTTCCAATTCAGACAGGATTCTATGATTAGATAGGTTCAGAATTGAAAGAGGTGGTTAAAATGATTTTTTGTACTTGAGGTATTTATGTATTTGGGATAGGTCCCAGAGTACTGAAATTGTACTATTTTTTTGTCACGGGCAGCATTTGAACTGAGAAATTACAGGCAGAGCAACTCAATCTTTAGTGAATTTTTGAACAGAGCAAGTCAACTATTTAGGAGATGACTACATTGATGAGAAAGTGTCTGATGACACTGGTCGTTGTCCTCCAGGCTGTTAAATGCAGCTCATAATTAATAAATGGGCTATCACAACATATTTTGTGAAAACATTAATGCTCCTTTAGGAATATTTTGTATGGCAAGAGAATGCAGTGCACCTTAAATGGAGTGAAAGATCTAATAAGTGTGTAATGAGGGGAAAACATTCCAGAGAAACTGAAAAGACGAAGAAGTATCTGGGTATAGCAATAGCAAAGACTGCTTCCTTTTGGTAATAAAATTAAGGGCTGTCAAAATGTGTCAGAAACTTAGCAGACAGAAGAAATGCTGTGTCATTAAGTGACTACCTTTAAAATGTTCCTTTTTGGACAAATAACTGCTAAATAATCTAAGAATGGATTTTTGCAGAACATTTATGGAATTGCAATTTGCTTGTAAATATGTTCTTTGGAGAAGTGATTTGTGATGATGCAGAGAACAGGACAAAATGTGAACTTCAAAAGAAGAATTGAAATGTGTTTGTTTTGCTACTGAAATCCATAAGAAACAATTGCAAAAATATTACTGCACATCCCACAGCAATTTGAAGCCAGACTTGTTGAGCTTGAGTAGCTCTAGCCCAGGGAAGTGGCAATTTCTGTATAATAGCAGCTCTGTATTGAATTTACCTAGGAATTAACTAGGAATGCACTGGGGAAAGTGTGCTGAAAATTCAGATAACCTCATGTAGACTTGGATGAGATATTGTAGAAGCTCAGAATGGTTTGGGTTGGAAGGGACATTAAAGATCATCTCGTTCCAACCCCCTACCATGAGCAGGGACACCTTCCACTAGGCCAGGTTGCTCCAAGCCTTGTGCAACTTGTCGTCCTCCCTGTGTCCTGTCCCTCCATCCCTTGTCCCCAGTCCCTCTCCAGCTCTCCTGGAGCCCCTTCAGGCTCTGGAAGGGGCTCTGAGCTCTCCCGGGAACCTTCTCTTCTCCTGAACAGCCCCAGCTCTCCCAGCCTGGCTCCAGAGCAGAGGAGAGTGGCTCCAGCCCACTAATTAACTCTGTGGGTCTCATCTAGACTCACTCCCTCAAGTCCATAAATTTCTTGTGTTGGGAGCCCCAAAAATACAAGTTGGACTTTTTGTCCCTGGTGCAGCTGAAGTGGCTTTTACACTGCAGTAGTGTCAAGCCAACCATCTCCTGTGTGAAGGCAGCCAGGCTGCACCTCAGTGTTCCTAAAACTTCTATGCAGTAGTGAGATACTTTGGCTCCTTCTGCACTCCTGATGTGGGGAAACATCAGACAGGTCATTATTTGCATATTAAGAAAATAATAACTAACAGCAAAATGTTTTATTTTATACTAAACCCAAAAGCTTCACTTGTTTGCAGAGACATGTGTTTGAGGATGCTGAAATGATGTCTCAAATGAGGAAGAATCAGAGTAATGCTGAAATGATGTCTCAAATGAGGAAGAATCAGAGTAAAGTTTTGGGGTCCCGTTGATGCTGTGAGGCCAAACAAGCTTCTCCTTTCAGTGGTTCTTGCATTTCCCATTACAACTCCTTCTGTGTATGTATGGGCTTGTTTATATATTACTGTAGAAAGGGTCAGGTCTAGGGTACAAGGGACAGCACTGGAAATGTCAGGATTTTGGTAGCAAATGTGTGGCAAAAATGTGATATCAGTAAAGGGAAGTGCCCTGGGTTAACTGTGGCTTAGTATCTCATGGCTTTCATTCCCCTTTAGCAGTGGGAATGCTGCTGCTGAGCTGTATTTGCTGTAGAGGAGCACCATCTAGTGGAAGTCTGGTTTATTTTTTTATGTCTGTGAATTTATTTTTCCCCCTGAAATGCTCTTGTATAGTAAACTAGTATTGTGGAAAGGTTTAGCAATCAGAAATACTTGTTGGAGTTTAACCTTAGCACTTTGCTACCACTTCTTTTGGTGGTAGAAAGGGCCTTTTGCCAACACATCAACTGTTCTTCCCTACCAAAATACATGTAACCTGCTTGCAGCGGCCAGTTTATTTGCAAAGGAATTTTTGTAAAGAACCCTCAAGCACAAACTTGTTAGACATACTAAAAACACAGAAAAGAAACACACTTTAGAAACCTAATTATCATTTCTATAAGGAAATGTGTTTTCTGTAGCAGTACAGTTGCTGCATTATTTTTCAAATTATTGCAGTCTCTTATTTTCTTGTTCATGTAAGTATGAATATCTGAAGTGCTAAATCAAAAAAACTTAGTAAATTTTCTTTCAGGTTACATACAATAGCTCGAAAAGAGCACTAAGTGGAATGTTCTAATTAGACTACACTTGCTACTATTTTGTCTGTGTTTATTTAGCACCTCTGAGATGCTTCTGTAGCTTAGGTATGTGAGAAGTGAACACCAGCACTATTTCAGGGAAGCAGCATTTCCATTTCCATTTGGAGAGCAGTCAGGAGAGGGGGCTGGGAAGGTGGGGGGCTGTTGCTTCTGCTCGTGGTTGTGCACTTCTGCCTGAGTGGGATGTTTGTGAAGCTGCTGTGGATGCATCCACTCTGGTGTGCCAGAAGGAGAGGTCAGAGAATCACAGCGTGGTTTGGGTTGGAAAAGAACTTAAAGACCATCTTGTTCCACCCCCTGCCATGGACAGGGTCATCTCCCATTAGCCCAATATCCACCCTGGCCTTGAACATTTGCAGGGATAGGGCAGCCACCAACACCCTCACAGTAAATAATTTCTTCCCAATATGCCATCTAACCGTGGCTCTGACAGCCATTCCCCCCTGCCCTTGTCCAAAGTCCCTCTCCAGCTCTCTTGGAGCCCCCTGTGAATTGTTTCTGTGTTGTCGCATCTCTCCAGAGCAGTTCTTTGGGAGCTGCAGTGTAGCACTGCAGTGTCACACTCTTCCAGCTGCGTGGTGTGTCTGTGGAACACAGCACTGTGGCAGGCAGGAACATTTGATTTGTTGCTAAACAGGAGATCAACAGCCTTGTTAGAATTGCAGGAGACATGGACAAAGGTGCAGAAACCAAACCTGTGAGCACACGGCATTTGTTTTCGCAGGTGCAGGTGCTTCTGACAAAGAAATACATCAAACACTCTTATTTATACAGTCCTGTCTCCGAGTTACTCAAAAAAACGGGTCCCTAAGTATATCATATGCTGCCTTCTGCACAAAGGCAGTTTTTTCTGCTGTCTCGTGGTTGTGGCATTGTTTATCTAAAATATATCACACTTTGCAGTGGCTTTAACCTTCAAAACTGGATATTCCTTGTGCTAAGGGCAGTTGTGTATTCACTGTCTCTGGAAGTGTTAAAAACCCTGTGGATGTGGCACTTGGGGACATGATTTAGTGCTGAACATGGTGGTTGTGGGTCTGTGGTTGGACTTGGTGATCTTAGGGTCTTTTCCAGCCTTAACCATTCTGTGTTTCTGTGATTCTGAATCATTAAGAACCACATTGGGAAGTGGTCTCTGCCCTGAAGGTTTCACATTCTAAATAGATGAATTAAAATGTGTTTAACAAGGAAACAAGGCAGAGGTTCTGAAGAAGCTGCTAAAATTTCTTGAAGACTTTCTATGTTGACAAACCAGGGGATGAGCAGATTTTTCATGAGCAATAAGGCAATTGCACATAATAATAAAGTCATTTAATTGGAAAATGCAGGCAGTGATACAATAATTTGAGGGGGTTTTTTTTGAGTTGTCAAATTCTTTTAAATCATTAATGTAATGTTTTGCTTTTGCTTTGCATTATATTTCTAATAAGGACTGTGAGGAGTTTTTTGGTATGGTTAAACATGAGATTCTAATGCAGATAAATGTCACAATTTTTCAATAATTATGTGCTCTCTGATAATACAATGCATTTTTATAGGGTATGTGGTTACTTTCAGTATTTTTAGCTGAAGTATGAATAATTTATGCACTATTTTAAATTTCCAAAGTTGTGCCCTCTAGTTTATTAGTGTGAGATAGTTTGTTGCCTTCTGAACAAGAGAAAGTTGCTTTATAGCGGTACTTAGTATGAAGAGGTTTATTTTCAGAAGTCTTTTATATTTATTACAACACGGCAACTTCTCTGTAAACACGCCTTGATATAATTTAAGGAAAAAAGAAGAGCCGAAGAGAGAACAGTTAAATATATTTAAAGATGATTTTACCACAAGTTTTGACAGTTTTCAAACAAGTCTTCAATTAGATTAAATTTAATTTTCTTGGATTTTATTTCAGCAACTGCAGCCAAAAATGATGTATGTTTACAGTAATCTGAACATTTATAAAGAGGTTTGAAACACTTAATTATAAGGACTGAATTATGGTATCATCCTTGATTTATGGCTCTAATGTTAACTAATTGAAAATGTAGTGTTCCAGTTCATTTATATTCATCACTCATTAACTGGCTTTTAAGAAGTGACGGGAAATTGCAACTTTTAAAGAAATTTTTAGCCAGATTTCCTGCCAACTGTTTTTTTCTTCTTTCCAAGAAGACATTATTTCCTTGTTAATATATGTGTAGGAGTTTCATAGGTGTCAATAAGAGTCTGAAGTTGAATTTTGGCACCAGGTTCTCCTTGAAGAGTAGTAATAACTTTTGTAAGCAAGAAATTGTATTTCTTTGGTAACTGAACATCAGGAGCTGTCATGGAGCTGGTTCTCATCCTGAGTCTCCTTTTTCCCAAAACTCCAAAACCTGTTTTCCTTGTGAAATACTTGAGAATCAGGTAAACATCTAGACTATCATTTATTTATAGCCACCCATCAGAAAGAAACTACATCATTATTTGTTATATTTTAAGCAATACTGAATTTCGTGGTATTGGGCTTAGGTGCAACTGGCACAACATGATTCTGAGAAAATTCTGGATATTGGGAGGGGAAAAGTCCCACATGATCATCCATGAAGGTGATCAGGAGCTCAGACAGTAGGCAGAGTGGTTTTGAAAATCTCCAAGGATGGAATTCTCATTTTGGGTGGATGAAGCCTTGATCAACCTGGCTTGATGTTAAAGTTGAATGTGTTTTAAGGAGGTGTTTAAAATATAATCTCCAGGAGTTAATTCCAGCCTTGCTGTGTAATTCTGAATTGTCGTTAACAGATACCCCCCCAAAGATTTAATAATATTTAAGCCTACAAATGAATTATAAGCAAAAGGTTTTATGGGATATGGATGAAAAATTATTGAGTATAACTGAGTGACTTTTATATTTCATGAGCTAAGTTTTGATTGTCATAAAGGTTTCTCCTTAATTAGAAATAACCCAGAATATATTCCTTTTTACAGTTCAAAGTGAGGAAAGCTGGCTTGGTTTAATTATATACCCTTTGTGATACACAGTTTATTATTTAAAATCTAAAAGGTATTTGTATGTAGTCTATAAGAAATTCCTGAATTTATTCATAGAATATGATACATTTGCTTGTGAAAACGGTGAGTTGGGTTTCAGAGACTGAAGATATTGGAGATGTTTGATCTGTAGTTTGTTCATCTTCCAGGCTCAAAAAATTTGGAAGAATGCACAGAATCCCAGGATGGGTCAGGCTGGGAGGGACCACAGTGGGGTCACCTGGTGCCAGCTCCCTGCCCAGGCAGGGCCATCCAGAGCACAGGGCCCAGGGCTGTGTCCAGGCACTTCTGGAATATCCCCAGTGAGGAGACTCCAGAGCCTCTCTGGACAATCTGTTCAGTGCTCTCAGTGAAATTCTTCCTCCTGTTCAGGTGCAATTCCTGGGCTCAGTCCCTGCCCGTGGCTCTGGTGCCATTGCTGGGCCCCCGGAGCAGAACCTGGGCTCTGCTCTGCCCCTGCCTGCACCCAGGGACACCCAGGGACACCCAGGGACACCCAGGGACACCCAGAGCCCCTCTCAGCTGGGGCTCCTCTCCAGGCTGAGCAGCCCCAGCTCCCTCAGCCTTTCCTCATCAGGGATGCTCCAGATCCTTTACCACCTTTATAGCTTCTGCTGGATCTGCTCCATGAGCTCCATGTCTCTCCTGTCCTGAGGAGCCCCGAACTGCACAGGTTCTCTGATTGTGTCCTGCCAGGGTTGATCAGAGGGGCAGGATGCCCTCTCTGCACTTCTGGAAATGCTTTACCTGAAGCTCCCCAGGACCCCATTGGCATTCTTGGCTACCAGGATTTGCTGCTGGCTCAGGGACAGCTCGTTGTCCATGAGGACACTCTGGTCCTTCTCCCCAGAGCTGCTCCATCCGGTCACCCCCAGCCTCTGCAGGTGCCTGGGGTTATTCCTCCCCAGGTGCAGGACCCTGCATTTGCATATGCAAATAGATATGCACGTGCATATTTCCATATTCCCAGTAGGTTCTTGAGTCTCACAGGAGACTTGAGTGCAGGGTCTTCAAATCTAAGGAAAAATGTGGTTCATGACTTGCTGAGAGCTGTAAGATCTGTTTGACAATTGCTGTGTAGATCAAGAACCTTACACCTATGGCTGTGAGGAGGAGGAGGGAAATGGAGGCATTTCTGAAAGGATTGGTTAGGAATCTGAAACAAAGAGCTATTTTTTTCAATTTTTTTTTTCTTGCTATTTCCATAAGTTACTTATATAGTTTATTTTGTGCAATTATAGTCTTGCTACAGCCATATGAAATACGAGGCTGTGAAAATAAATTTATACAGCTGATTTCTGAAAATCCCAAGCATTACCCTTTGGCTTAAAAGCCCCATAACATAAATATGTGCAGGCCCAGCTCTTGGAGAAGTCATTTCTAATTTAGGTGCTTGTAAAACTGCTCTGCTTACTGCTCTGAAACACAGACCCCAGAAGATACATGTAAGACATTATTTCAGATTCTGGCTAATGCAGCAATTTTTTTCTGCCAAGTCAGCAGTTGCTGGAGTGGGAACAGTATGTTATCTGGTTAAATTTCTTCTATTTGCCCTTTTATTAAATAATAGATTTTCATAAATTCCTTGTGTTTATTACTATTTAACTGTTGAGGATTCAGTGAAGTTATAGATTTCTCAGGGGTTCCTTTCTCCGTATATTAATGAGAGTTACAGGGTCTGTGTGTGAATTGAAGTTTTATTGAGGAATAAGATCTTTTCTAAGAGCCTTGTCCTGCTGAAATTAAGAAAATATTGAAGTGGAGTTTGTCTTTAGCTTTGACTAAATCCATCGGAGCATTTTTTGATTAATAATAGATAAAATTTTCATATGCTAAAGGCACATGTTGGTCATGAGTCACATTCCTGAATTTTAATGTACATTTTGATGCACTTTGTTGGTTTTGTTGGTCATTTTTTTTCATCTTACTTGTATCATTTGGCTTGTACTTGCTGATTGCTCTTGGATGTTAAAAGAAACAGACTAATCATACAGTTATTAGAACATTGTGAAAATTAAAATGGTTCATTAACCAATCTTACGTGCTTTAAAGTAGGTGTGATTAGAAATCAGAATGCTTTTACACTTTTTATTCCTATTTCATGATTTTTTTAGAGCTCTACTAAAAAGTGCACAGCTCACAGAGCATTTTAGTCCACATACAATTACACTTGTTTGCACAATTTCAACAAAAGGTGCCTGAATTACACGGTGTTGTAAATGTGCCTGAGAGAGGGAGCAGGTGATCGTTGCTTTTCTGTTTCTTGCCATGAAATGCAAAAGGAGAAAAGCAGGTCAAAATATAATCCAGCAGTGACTCAAAACTCACAACTTTGCGTAAAGTTTTGCCGTGTTTTGTGTGCCATTATCTAGTAATGATTTTCTTGCAGTCCTAACTTCTTCAATTTTTTAAATTCATGAAATATTGAGGTAATATAATAAATTTCAGCAGTGTAGGCTGTTTATAAAAACAATCAAAATGAAATTATTAACGGAAAGTTATCAGTCGTATCTTCAGGAATAAAAAACTCATACCTTGGATATGAATGTCCTGAAGAGCCAAGAAATTTTCAGAATATTTGTGGAAAAAGAATACTGGTTTAGCACCATGGAAGGGTTTGGGTTGGAAGGGAACTTAAAGATCATCTTGTTCCAAGGCTCTCACATGAGCAGGGACACCTACCACTATCCCAGGTCGCTCCAAGCCCCATTCAGCCTGGCCTTGGACACTTGCAGGGGTCCAGGGGCAGCCACAGCTTCTCTGGGTAACAAGGTTTTGAATTTATATATGTATATACTTTTCTCTAATATTTACTTTCTCAGGAATTCGGTAGATAATTGCTCCAAGAAAGTTTTGGTAATCCTTTCGGTCCCTTCCAGCCCGGTATACGATGAGAAATTATTTATAGGAAAAACTCAAAAAAACCCTCTCGGAAGGCACTGAGAACGCCAAAGACCCGCAAAGACCGCTCACCCGTCTCCCCATTTCCCTTTTCCTTCCAGAACAAGATCATCCTGGACCCGATGACGTTCAGCGAGGCGCGGTTCCGGCCGTCGCTGGAGGAGAGGCTGGAGAGCATCATCAGCGGGGCAGCGCTCATGGCCGACTCCTCGTGCACGCGCGACGACCGCCGCGAGCGCATCGTGGCCGAGTGCAACGCCGTGCGCCAGGCGCTGCAGGACCTGCTCTCCGAGTACATGAACAACGTAAGTCACAACCTCTGCAGCTGCCTCTGTGTGCCTCCAAAGTACTGCCGCGGCTTTGGGCGCAGTGTGGAGTTAGTGCTGTTTAAGCTGTTGGACTTTTTAATACATTGCAGATGTTTGGCAGGAGTTGGGTTGGATCTGAAGCTCAGGGGGGTGGTGGTGTACCTGCCAAGGAATGCCGTGCTCCCCGTGAATTTGGCGTAAAAGTTTCTTCTCGTGTCGTAATTAGCAATTCCTTTGGAAGTAGAATACTTTAAAAAATGAAAACAGCGGTGCGTAATCTAAATGCAGAATTATTTTTCTTTGCCCAAGAATTATTTTCTTATTGAAGATGAGTATGGGCGATTTTCAGCATGCTTGCCCCTGTAGGATGGTCATTGTGTTGGATTTTTAGGATGTTACCCAAAGATATTCGTAAGAGGTTGACTGTTTGATGTGTGGGTTGAACTACTGAAGGTTTCACTTTCTGGTGGAGCTATGAAATACTCAGTTGCCATGAAAGTAGTGAGTTCAGCACTAGTACTGTTCACACGGTCTTAAAAACAACTCTCTGGGTAAGGTTTCCAGAGGTGTTGAATTGTTCAGTGCGGTGTGAACTGGCAGTGCATAACCTTTGTTCTGCACAGGTTGTCCCAGAAAATCCTCTCCACCCAACATAGTGTATTAAAACTCAGATGTTCTATTGCCGTGTCCTTTCAAGGATGTGGGAAAAAGACAAAAGCAACATCAGCAACCTGTTTTAAAATTAAAATGTTCACCATGAGATACAAAACTGAGCATCCTCTACTTTGCTTTTTCTTTTCTTTGGTTGCTCTCAGAGTATCAGATGACACATTTTGACACATCCTATTTTGCTGGAATCATCAAAATATGCCGAGGAGGGTGTTGGAGAATAGACCTTTAACCTTGTTATTTTTCATTGGTACTGTTAAAATTGTCAGTGTGATGGAATTCAGTATCAAGAGTGCAAACTTCAGTCCTTTAGTCACTTCATTTTACAGTTCAGACTTAAATGTTGATTTTCAAATACATTGTTCCATGTAATAGAGTCACCTCAAGGAATAGCTGTTTGAATTGAACAGCATTATTTGCTTCTTAGTTTTTCTGAAGTGATGGTTGACAGGTTCTTGTGGAAGCTTGAATGAATGTGAAGTTTTGCTGCTGTGTTATGGGTTAGAAGCTATAAAACAGAACATTAAATACCAGGTGATGAGGCTGTGGTGGAAAAGAACTTGCTGGGTTCCTTCCTACAAAATTTTACTTTATAGAAGCAATACTGGTGCAATCCTTTAAGGTCTTTCGAAGAAACTTTGAGAACCCATGAATGGTGACTTCTTATTTTATTGTGGTGCCTCTTTTTTGTGTAAGTGTCATTATGTAGTACTCATGGTATTGGTAACGATGGAATTTGCCCTTGGACCAGAAACATTCTTATTTTATTTCTGACTGCATTTACAGAGGGAGGAGAGTTTTAAATTCCTGCAGGCATTTATGACCACACTGAAGGTTGCTAATATTGTTTCATCATTTTTGCTAAAACACATAATGGTGTGACCAGCTGCTTTTATGGTTTCCACAGTATGTTTTTTGAAACAGTCTTTTTTTTTTCTCCTTTTTTTGTGTCCTTCTCAGTCTGTGTTGCGCAACCCCTGTAATTTATTTATTTTTCTACTTTATACTGAAATGTAGTGAACTTAAGTAAGATTTTTTTATTACCTACTGAGTAAACATTATGAAAACAAATTTATATTTAAATTTCATAAAACACATTACTTCTGATTTTACCAGACATGGTGTGGTAGAATTTGACAGTGATAATTTGCAGACTGCTCTTTACAGTTACAAGGGGTGGGATTAAGATTACATATTACTTTGCCTGAATTTAGGTTTTTTTGTACATAGGGAGAGGTAAAGTAGGGGGTTTCAGTTCAGTTCTTCAAGGGTGGATGCCATTTTAAGATACCAGGTTAAAAAATTCCACTGCTTGTTTCAGCACTGACTCCTTAATCTGCCTCTCCTTTGAATCCTCCGTGGGTTATCTTGTACCTGCCAGCCCCACTTCCATGTCATGTATACTCTAGGAAAGGACAAATTGCCAGACTTCTTCCTTGATTAAATAATTTGAGCCTCTGTTGCATAATCTCCAGTTAAAATTGTCAGATCAATACTGGAGATCAGATCAATACTGCCAAGAGAGCCTGAAGAGCCATTGAGATGACAGCTGTTATAATCTAATATGGGTGGGGGTTAAGTTAAATATCTCTAGACTTCTCTGATACGTTAATTCAGTCCCCACAGCCAGGACAGATCAGATCCTGAGCTTGTAGGCAGCTGCTGTTAACTAAGGATTGAAATTCATCCATTCTGCCCTGGCAGAATTTGCTTTGGTACTAAACCTATTTTCCTTGATACCTGTGGATTGTTTTTCATGGTTTCTCAGTAATTCTGAGCATGTTCATTATAACAAATGATCTCACTTGGAAGGCATTTTAAAGATTTCATGAGTTTCAAAAGGGTAAAAGTGAATGGCACACATCAAACATGACACAGTCCTACGTCTGATCAAGGTTGGTTTTGCAAAGATGGACATCTTCAACATCTGCCACTGTGGCTTTATCTGCAGTCCTCCTCTTGCTTTAGAGATTGTGAAGTTAATCAGACATTAATGTTTTGGGGTTTCTTCTGTTTGATGATAGCTGGAAAATGATGAGTTTTTTGGGATAATGGGAGTTGATCAAATGAGCATACAGCAAAGTAAATACTTTGTGGTGATATTTAAAGGATGCAGATGATGAAGGGCAGGGTGTTGGCAATGTGCTGTTCAGTCAATGTTAGTTCAGTCCTTCTCCAGCTTAAAATAGTTCATTTTCATCCATCTACTTCTATGACTTGGGTTCAGAGGGGTGTTTCTTACAAAACTTCAAGAGCTGAAGGAAAGGGCTGTGAGTTCAAGAAAAGTAGATACTTAAAGAGCTTTGGCATCCAAAGAAAAATCTGGAAAAAAAGTTGGTAGAAGGAAGGATAGGGGAGACTTCTACTTAGGTAAGTAAAAATGGCACTGCTTCTGCAGTTGTATTATTTACTGTTAAAAGGATGTGTTTTGGTTTCTGCTAAATTCTCCTCAGATAAATGTTGATTTGCTCCACTTCCTGCCTTTCAAATAATGTTTTTAATTAGTCCCTAGGCTCGTTACTAGTTCTGTGATTAATTATATATTTGTATAGTTCCTGCATTAACCATTGTCTCACAGTACCTAAACCCTCTGCAAGGGAGATTCCTGGGAGTTCTCTGCAAGAACTTCTATGGAAATGAGATATGAAGTGTTTCATTATTCTTTGTATATCCAGAAACATGCATGTTCTTCATTTGCCTTAGCAGTAACTTTGACAAAATCCTTTCTCTGTATGTTATTTATCATTTCTCTCATGAACTCATATAAGCTTTAGAATCTCTCACTTTTGGGAAGCAAAGGCAAGGTAGCTCTCAGTCTGCTGTGTCACATGATTTTTTTTTTTTTTGCCAGGGTCTCAGAGAAGATTGAGAGGATATTTTGCAGCTTCTTATGTATATGTGATAAATCCCGTAATTTATTTCAAAATAAAACATTTCTAGACTTCTGTCCTACAGAGAAGACCTAAATGCAGCTCCACAGCAGCTCTTAATGCAATTGTTTTCCACTTGTCTGCATGAAAGCCTTATTTAACGGATGGTTAGCTCTGACTGGGGTCTAGTTTCCTGCTGGTTTTCTCTCCTGGATCCTTCATGATTTGTATTGCAGGCTGTCAGAGAGCAAAAATACCAGGAACCTGGGAGTTCCTGCTCTTAAACTCCTGGGTCAGAAACGTGCTGCCAAACTCAGCCCAGTGCTGGGCACCCTTTCTAGCAAGACTCAGGGTGCTGCTGGTCTGATTAACATAAGAAAGGGAGGAAATTATATCTTTAGAAAAATATGCTTAAAAAAGGATGCTTTGAATTCCCTGTGACATCATCAGATTCAGTGCCAGAGACAGACTGAATGTTGTGTTGCTGGGGTGTATGAATGATAAATTTGGAAAGCAGTTGACAAGTGAGTAAACTGTGAGTGTTAAAGACCTCTGTAATCACTCCAGTACTGGCTTGGCATTAATTCAAATCTGCATTTGAAAAGGCATTTCCCAGCTGGTTCAAATCTGATTTTCTCCTCTAAAGCCTTTGGGCTGATTATTAAGCCAGCTTGCATTCTCCTGCCTTGCTTTCCCTCTTACCCAGTGTTCCTGCTTCCAGTCCCTGCTGACATTTCATAGGAGCTTGTTTTTTTTTTTTTTTGTGTTTTTTTTTTTTAATTATAATTGATTTTTGGGACAAATAATATTTCTGTGTGTCTGAGTGATATGATCAGTCCTTAATGGAGCTTCGTATTACTGCTGATGATTTAATGTTTACAAGTGAGGATCACATCTGAGCACCGGAACATATTTCCCAGAGAGGTTGTGGAATGTCCCTCACTGAAAATATTCCAGAAGCATCTGGATGCAATCCTGTGCAATGTGCTCTAGGAAGACCCTACTTTACCATGGGGGTAATGCTGCTTAATGTTTGCTCTTTGAAATCTTACTCTCTATAGTTACTACCTGTTCCTGATACCTGCTCACTCCTGAGTTGCTATAGGCTCTAATTCCTGTTTCCTATGGAGAACAAAATGACTTTTCTTGAAATGACAAAATAGCAGAAAAACAAATGAGAAGGCACAAGCCTGCTGGCAGCTTCTCTTCACAAATATATCAGTAAAAAACTGGAATTACTCAAAGGAAAAACAGACTGCTGCAGTACACAAAGATGAAATGTCCTTAGCAGACAGCTGGTTATTGTGCTTGACTGGAGAATGAAAAACACAATAGAAACTGAAAAATCTATTAACTCTCAAGGTACTGACAGCTGTCACATTGAACAGCTTCATCTGAATTCATATTTAAGATTAGCAATAATTGGTGTGTACATTTCAGCTCTGGAGCTGACTTGTGTAAGGCTAATCTGGGTGACAGTGAGCAGTAAATTACAGTTAGGAGACAGAAGAATGTCCAGAGCTGTCTTGAGATGAGGAATCAGGGATGAGTGACAAGAGATTGACTGCTGGAGGAGCAGCATTGACTGATTCAGGCATGGCTGGCACAGAAGGGTGGTTTTTCCATCGGTACCATTGTCAAATTCCTGCCTGGCCAAATAAATTTTAGTATTTTGAGCTGGAGAAGAGCTACTTTAATGTTCACCTGGCTCTTTTAGGGGTTGTATTGTCAGTTTTGTCTTTCTGCACTTGAAAGAAACAAGTAGAAACACAGTAGTTATTACTGGAGGAATAGGATGTGTTCCCAAGTGTTCTGTGCATTGTTTCTTGGGTGGTTTAAGATTTCTGCACTTGTGGATCCCTCCTGAGTTCCTTCACTGCTCACAAGTGTACATAAATCACTAAGCATGCAGCCCGCAGTGTGACTTGAGACACCTTTTCAGGAACCTTCTGTCTCTTTTATTTTGATGATGTCAGGTCCTCATCATAAAGCATGCCAATTATTTTTCAGCAGATTTATAGAAATGCTGCATCATTTACAATTGCACAATTTAGTTTTGATTTATTTATTCATTCCCAAATTTCCTGGTTTTGTAATTCCATACTCAGAGTTTGCTGTGTTTTTCTTATCGGATTCAGAGAACCACACTGGAGTTTACAATCAGAAAAAAAAATAAATAAAAAAGCTTTGAGAAAATGAAACTTTGTGCTTGGAAATTACAAATATCCTAAAAAATTGTCCTGATTTCAGGTTCTGGTGATTGCAGGTTTACACATCCCTGTTAGGACAAATAGATTTTTAAATTTACTAAAGTAATTTTCTCTTTACGACTACCTGTTACAGGTTACTCTAAAAGAGGAGGGTAGCCCAGGTTCTTGTTAATAAATCCCTTGGGGTGGATTAGAGTGAAACAACCCTGAATGGGTGTTTTTCGTAAATATGCACATGTAGGGTTTATTGTAGAATAGTCTGGTTGCAGAGGAAAACAGATATTTAGTCATTTCATTATCTTTAGTAATAAGACAATGTAAGAGCATGAAAATCACCCAAGAAAATGCACAAGAAAGAAAAGGATAAGAATAAAAATATTTCACCAGCCAAAGGCTTCTCAAAGAGAGTTGGTCAAAATGATGGTCACAGACAAGACCTATTAAATGGTGGAAAGAACCCCTGAAACTCCTCATCTGTTGGGTTTCTATTCACTCAGGTTTGGGTAGGAGCACCCAGGTTCCTCCCCTGGGGTGGGACATTTCAGCTGGATGATGGAATGTGGTGGGTCAGGGACACCTGGATGCTGGAATGTTGTGGATCAGGGACACCTGGATGATGGAATGTGATGGGTCAGGGACACCTGGATGCTGCAATGTGGTGGATCAGGAACACCTGGATGATGGAATGTGGTGGGTCAGGAACATCTGGATGATGGAATATGGATCAGGAACACCTGGATGATGGAATGTGGTGGGTCAGGAACATCTGGATGATGGAATATGGATCAGGAACACCTGGATGATGGAATGTGGTGGGTCAGGGACACCTGGATGATGGAAAGTGGTGGGTCAGGGACACCTGGATGATGAAATGTGGCGAGTCAGGAGCACCTGGATGATGGAATGTGGTGGAACAGGGACACCTGGATGATGAAATGTGGTGGGTCGGGAACATCTGGATGATGGAATATGGATCAGGAACACCTGGATGATGGAAAGTGGTGGGTCAGGGACACCTGGATGATGGAATGTTGTGGATCAAGAACACCTGGATGATGGAATGTGGTGGGTCAGGAACACCTGGATGATGGAATATGGATCAGGAACATCTGGATGATGGAATGTGGTGGGTCAGGAACACCTGGATGATGGAATGTTGTAGGTCAGGAGACAGTTTGGGAGAATTTGATGCCCCTCATTCGATGCAGCTGCCCATCACATCAGTGCAGCTGGGCCCATCATGGCCCATCATGGCCCATCAGCAGAGTGAACACCTTCAGGCCACTGTGACTGTCCCAGGACCTCCCTGGCAGGGGATTTACCACAGCTGGGTTCACTGATAAGGACAAGGAGACAGTTCCTGCCTCACAGGGCCCCCCTCTTTCCTTGTCTCAGCCATCACCAGCTGTCTTACTGATTTTTGACTCTGTGATTCTAATATTTATGGGAGGAAATGATGGTTTTGAACCAAAGTGCTGGATTTTCCTTGGTGCTATCAACCAGAGAACATTTTGCCTCCTTTTTACTCTTTGTCTTTAAGGGCAGACCATGACATGTCATTATAGAAGTGCTGTATGTTGTGTTAAATGTCAATAAATCACAGGAGATTTTTGGAGTATGAGGCTGAATCGGTGTATTAGGTTGAAATACTTCCCTCCAAATTAGCACAGAATTTGCTACACTGACAGTAAATCCAAACCCGATTTTCTTGGTTCCTGTAGGGCTTAGTCTGCCTGGGCCTCTCCTACTCAGCATTAAAATTGAGATCATGTCAGTCTGAATTCGTTAAAGTTTGAATGCCTTGCCATTCCCACATTAAAAAAAAAATCTGCATTAATTATATAATTGCAGTGTTTACCTTTGTTTGCCCATTAAACTGAAAGCTGGGAAAAAAACAGCACATGACAGAGTGAATGAGACAACAGTCAAAATGGTGCGGGATATTATTTTGATGATTTTTTCATTGTTTTTGGCCAACAATCCAAACTGCCTTCCTGTAAAATATTATGTTAATCTCTTATGTGCCATAGTTGGGAATAAATTATTCTGTAAGTGGACCCCAATTTTTTCAATACTCAAGAAACTTGCTTTTCTTGAGAAATGTTTTTGTTGTTCCTCATTGTTTTGTCTCATGTATATATGCATACAAAAAGTCTGCCTGTACTCTTGATACCTTATCAGGGTATTTGATAATTTTAAACTTAGTGTGTTCAGAGAAAATAAAAATGTGTTGTTTCTTCAAAAATCCCCAGTCAAAGTCAAAGCATACCAACCCCCCAGAATTGCATTTTCATGCAATGATTTTTGTATTCAACTCATTTAATTTTGCATTAATTAGTTGTTTTGTTTTTTCTAAAGCGTGTTCTTACAGAAATAATGACTTTGCACCAGTGGTTTTGATATGCTGGAAAGCATTTCCTCAATTTCAGATAAAGTCTGTCTGAAAATGATGTTGTTAAAGCTGCTTGTCCACCTGAAAGAAAGTCCTTTATCAATCTTGGCTATATAGTGTGATTCATAACCTCTGTAATTTTATTTCTACTGAAGTTACCATTTATGGGCTATTAATTTGTTATTTTTCCATGTCTGCAAGTCAATATCAATATAAGAGAGGTTTATAATATGTTTTATACTATGCCAATAATAATATGATTATTAGCTCTGTGGATACCTGCTCTTGGTGCCCAGATCTTACTTTTACTATTTACACTATCCATATTAACATTGCTGGGTGTTGTATTCTTTTGGACACAAAGGAAACCACTTGCAGTGCATTTACAGAACTACTGGGAATGAATCAAAATAAAAGAAACATGGACCTACTGCAGTTAGTGAGCTTTCAGCAAACCACATCAAAAATCTGTGTCTCCTTGGAGGGTACAGAACATGTTCTGTTGCACATTAAAAGTCCCTCAGTAATTGTATAAATGTAGTGTTTGACTGTTGAAGGGGGTGCAAAACATCTGCATTTTCAAAGACATGGGATTTACTTCCTTTTGAAATATTTCCTTTAAAAACTACCTGAATCTCCTCAGCAGTGGGACTGAATTTTTACTATAACTGGGCAAATTCCAAATGGTTTTGGTTTGCCTGTTGCACTGAAAGCAGAGGCAAAAATGACACATTATTAGATCAGCATTTGGATAGTCAAGGATGCACTTCACCTGAGGAAAGGTCAAAGCTCTTTTCCTATCAGTAATGTCACTGCAGTATTTACAGTGCCATTAGCAGTCTAAACTACAGAAAATATGTCAGTTTTGTGGAAACCTGCAGTTTATCCTGCTCTGGTTTGGAGTCTTTTTGTTTGTTTACGTCAGGAATGTTTTTACAAACAAGAGCAAGGCTCCGCAAGGCAGTGTTGGAAGGATTTGCTGTAATTTAGGGAATTTTCAGCTGAAATGATGGTGCTGGATATCCAGAAGAGGGCATGCTTGCACATCAGAAATGTTTTGTGCATCACTAAAGATCTTCATGCTGATGTGGTAGAGCTGTAATCCAAGAAAATGTAATAGTGCACAAAGAAAACATGTTACCTTGTTAGTAGCTATGGGTTCTTCAGAAACAAATAGATTCAAAAGGTTGTTTGGGAAAAGAAAAATGTATTTCAGTAAAATTAGTATTAAGTGGATGAACTGTCAGAAATGAGGTAGTAAGTTCTGCTTTTGGTAAATTATTCCATCTGTAGGTACATGAATGCTTGAGAACACGTGTATTCTTATTCAGAATAATTTCCAAGTTCTACAGCAGTGAAATGTATGCTAATGTGAATGCAGAAATATCAGTGTTTGGTGGGGTCTGATACTTGCTCTGGGAAATGATTTTACAACTTCCAAAGTGCAATAGAAGTGCTAGGGCATCATGTCTTGTGACACAGTAACTTGTTTTTGCCAGAGTTGTGGCTTAATCAGATGCTGGGGACACATGGAGTTGGTTTTTATATTTTCACTTGAGGAATGGAAGACAAGAGAGGTCTCTGCAGTTCCCTGAAAACTTGCTTAGTAAGAGTAGGAGGATTGTTTCTTTTTTTTTTTTTTTTTAAGATGACTGAGCTGAAGGAATAAGCAATGTTCTTTTTGGATTGCATTGATTTTGAATTTGAGGTATTGATTCAATCTTCATAATATTTGGAAATTTTTTTAGAACCTTTCCTTTTAACCGATATTGCAACTGTTTACAGTATTTTGGTTTACAACATTTTGGGTACAACAGAATGAAACAAAGCATTTTGTGAAATTAATTTGTCAATTAATTTGTCTCCCTGTCCATGTGAAGGGGTTGGAACTTGATGATCATTAATATCTGTCCAGCCCAAACTATTCTGTGATTCTGTACCAATGCTTTAGGCTTATCTGCTTTATAAAGTAAATTGTGTTTTAAGTTTAGGGTAACATACTGTCCTCACATTTTCACAATATCTGTATTTTATAGGATTTTTATATCTTTGTCAGATCTTTGCTGCCTTGCATTTATTTAAAAAGAAGAACACAAAAAGAATGGCAGCACAGACCGATGCATCATAACTGTAATTATGCATTGAAGTTGCAATGAAGCTTCTGTATTTCTGTTTACTAAAATACAGTTGTGTAGCTCTAAGTGGCCAGTGGCTGAGCTCTGAAGTACACAGGGTGTAACAGTGTGGTTACTGTGATACTGTCAAATGCATTTCCAGGGATGCCCTTGAATCCTGAGATCAGATGAGTTACATTTTAATTGGCTTTTAAGGCTAAGCTGAGCAAGTAGATGAGGTAGAATTAACCAGAGACTATTAATGCCATGAAACCTGTGGTCCTCTTAAGCTGTTGCACTGAACCCAGGGCGAGCTCTTGATGTAATCACAGAGTGACAGAACCCCTGTACCTGGAGCCCCTCAGCCCAGGAAGCCACAAAAAATCACATTACTTGGATTTTATTATAGCTTCTAGAAGGGAAAGGGGACGAAAAATCCCGAAGTTGAGTTTTCCCAAGCTGTGGGACCATTCACCCAGGGAGTTTCCTAAGATTATTGAATGGTGGTTGGTTTGTTTCTGACAGCAGAACAGAAACTGCTGTGATATTAAATGGCCAAAGCATTTGCTTGGGTATTTCTCTGCTCTGTGAAGTACCTTATGATGATTTTGCTGTGGAATTTTTATTTTTTATTGGATGAATGACCCTTTTTTCTTGTAACTTCTTTTTGTCCTCCACAGGGATGTAATCAGATTATTAGAATTTTTTAACAGTTACAAAATTCAAGCACTTGAACTCATTTGTTATTCCATTATATTATTTTTAAACACTTTTTTCTACTGTTTGAAACTGAACAATAGGTCTAATGACTAAAGGCCTTGCAAGGCAAACTTTATTATGAATAATTTATTATCCAAGGTAAAACAAGGGTCAGTGTCGTGGCTAGGACACCGTAGTAGTCTGTAAGAGTAAACGTCAATCTTTACCTTTTTAAAATTGCCTATATAAATTAAAAAGAAAAAAGAAAAATAGAAAAAGAAAAGAGGGCGTGAGAAGAGGAATTTTTTTTGTTGCTGTCTGTCTTAAGTCCACTAATTTGATAGCAAATTATGTCTTGTTCTTCTGAACTGGGTAGGTGAGTATGAAACCTTGTGCTTCATGCATTATTTCTGATTTCTGCTTACAGGATGAGGATATGGAGCCAAATCCAATGGTTGCCTAGGAATGTTGTTTATCCTTACATGTATTTGTAAGGGATTCAGTTCACCTTATATTCAGGATAGAAGGTGCCTGATTTCAGTATGCCAATATCCCCAGGAAAAGCAGTAAGGTTAACTCACAAAATTTAAAACTTCGTTGTGTATGTTGTGAGTCCTGGATTTTATGGGTTCTGGTCCCTCCTGGTGTGTTCTACCTGGAGAGCTGTCACATGATCCTTGCAAATACTCAATTATTAACATTTTGTCAGGATGAATTCTAATTAACATTATGAAATCAGATTTTGGGAAAAAAAAAAAAAGTCAACAAAAAAAAGCCCCAAAAATTTTAATATCAGGATTTAACTAGTGAAGTACATATTGAATCAGAAATACAAAGACTTTTAAAAACAATTTTCTGTTTTCTTTTCTGTCCTTTGACTGTAACTAAATAAAGAAGTGAGTGAATCAATTAAAGGTGTGCCTGATTTGGAGTGTGTAAGGCCAGACTTCCCAAGCAGATTTACGTCCATTTGTGTGTACAAAACAATAAAACTTGAAGGCTCATTAGCTTGGAATGACCCAACTGTGTTTTGTATGAAGGGGTCATTTCTTTACTAATGAGCCTCTAAGCCAGATGGCCAAGCCCACCGTAGTCCAACTGCATTAGGGTGATTTAGGTTTTTAGGCAAATAGCTTTGCTTTTCTGGTCTTTTTCTTTGTGTCCTACGACAGGAGCTAGAACGACAGCTTCTTCTTGAGCTCTGTACACACTGTTTTTACTCAGAACATAAATGGCTGAGGTGACTCAGCTTCTTAGAGTTTCATATAAACTTCTAATATTTTTTTCTGGTTTGTAACGTATCTGCTAGATATTATCCTCCCTAGAAACTCTTGTGGGTAAGAAGTTGTTGTGACAGTCTTCACCTCTTGGATTTTGTTTCAGTAGATGATTAAACTCAATCTTATCACCTCTTCTCCGAGCATGTATGAAAATACACATGAAATGCAAAAGTACAATGATTTTCAGGTGACAGTGCAAGAATGATACTTCCCATTTCTGGAAGTGTCCATGGCCAGGTTGGACAGGGCTTGGTTCAGCCTGGGATAGCAGAAGGTGTCCCTGCCCATGGCAGGGGTTGGAACAAAAGGAGCTTTAGGGTCCTTTCCAACCCAGATCACTTTGTGTTTCTATTATTTGCTTTCTCATATCTTTTTTCTGTAGAATTTTTGCTTGCCTTCATGAATTTTTGCTTGTCTTCATGAATTTAGGATGCTTCAAGTGCTTAGGGTAAGGTGCCCTGGATAATTTTCTTGGAATGCTTTTCTCTTACCGTGACTAGATCATACACAAGGGAAGCTTGGAAATGACAAAAATCTATGCATACAACAAACCGAAAGAGAAGAGAATTTAAAGGAAGGCGGCTGTTGAAGAGCAGAAACATCACGATGGTTTTGAAAGTGTGTTTCAATGACATTGTGCCAGTGAATAGCCACAGTCCTCTCAGCAATCCCACATTTCAGAGAGATTTGGATATGGCAAATTGTTACAGTGAATAAAATAACTTCATCTCATGATTTGCTCTTACCTTCTGGGATGTTAAATTTTATATATCATATCTTCATTGATGTTAAATAATTGTGTATAGGTTCTTAGCACTGAGAATTGGTCTTATCTTCAAAGAAGGTGGTTATATTTTGGGGGAATAAGAACATAATAGAGCTCAGAATAAAGCTTTATCTGGCCTAGTATCTTATCTCTGATAATAGTCACAGGGGATGACTCAAGAAGAATATAAGAACCTGGCAAACGTGCTGTGATTGTGATTCCTCTTTGCAAAATTTATTATCTTAGCCTCCAGCAATTTATGGTTCAGGGAGTTCCTGAACCAAAGGTGATATTTGCTGTTTAAAAGTGAATAATCCAGATACTTACTTAAAAAGCCTGTAGAGCATTAAGATTTTAAGAGATTTACACAGGCCTCTGGAATAGCTATTTTTGCATCATTTTAACCTAGTTGTCCTTTTAGTTTTAACTCTTTTTTTTCCTCTCCTGAGTTTTGCAAGATGCTTTGTCCAGGATGAGTTGGGAAGGGAAGAAATGGAGTCAGTTATTAAAGGAGAGTTGTGAAAACTTCTGTACTTTGGTAAAACCTTACTAAACCACGTTTTGTAGACATGATACACTTTAACCTGCATTTACTTCTCACACACTGAAACAAAACAGAATGTGCTGCATCATTTTAAATGTATCAAGACTAACACATTCAGATCCAATCACTTTATTTCCACCTGTTAAAATTTTCCTGCTATACCTGCCTCTCACTAGCACCAGCAGTTTCCAAAGTACTGGGAATTCCTGCTGGAGAAAATCTGTCTCAAACTGGCTGTGAAGATCTGGAGTGGGAATCTGGAATCCTGTACTCTTAACTGTGTGCTTTTTAAACAAACTTGATAACAAAAATACCACACCTTGTGGAGCACCTTTAGGGTGGCTGCACCGTGTGGTAAAAATGAAGATGCTGTCAATATACTTTTCTTTGCCACAAAATATTATAAAATGTGCAGTAAAGCTTTATTTCAGTGAAAGGGTTTTCCTCTAAGACAAGTTGGAATGAGTGCCAAAATACACTTCCTCCAGAGAGGGGGAATAAAACCAGTGTCAGATCATGAGCAGAGTAAATGAATTTTGGATGTGAAAGTGCACAGAAATGTTAACACTGTTGTGATTTGCCCATGCTCATAAATCTCCTGCCTTGAGAATTAGGACACGGGTCATTTTCTGGTGGTGACACTATTAACAGGGAAAAAGAAGGTTTTTTTCCTCTTTTATCCTGATTTCTGTTCATTCCTATTTAGCAAAGTATTGAGTAGAGGGTGTGTATGTCACATTTTCAGCTTCTGTCTCTCTTAATCAAGGTAAATGAAGCCTCTCCCTAAGTGTTAAGTGACAGGAAGAAAGTTATTCAAGTCCATCATTGCTTTTAAAATTTATTTGTGACGGTGAAACTTCTGCTTTATAATTGAGAATGGGAATCTGGTCTCCAAATCACACCTTAATCTGTAGTCTGGGAAATGTAAGTGGTATTTTATCTCTTTACTTAGTGTTGCCAGACAAACAGAATGACAATAATATAACTGGGTTTTGTCAAAGCATATAATTAAATGGCTATGAAAACTAAAGAGCATTCCATTCACTGAAGAGTGGTTACACTTGTGCTGCCATGTAAGCAAAATGGCAATAACAAAACGGGAGAACATCACACGCTGTGTACATTTTGATTTGTTAATAACAAATTTAAAATGATGAATACTTTTCCTACGGTAAAATTCTTACCGAATCCCTTGAGAATTCCACGGCGTCGTAAATGTAATTTGCAGTTCTTTACAATTATGGTTTAAATAGACCAAGTCTAAAGGGAGTCTGCCTATTTGATTTCCAAATCTGCATCACTTAAAATCCAATCAGACCAACTGTTTGGATTTTTATTAGATATGAAATACACGAATGGGTTCAAGGCCATGCTATGTATAGCAAACACATCCCTTGTTGTGCAGCATGGGTTATCTAACTCCTTCCTTAGCATGTGGTTCGACCTTCAGCCCACCCAGACTGCTCAGTGCCTCCTTGAATTGTTACTATAATAAACCCTTCGATTTTCAGTAACTGGTGTTTTACAGCCCAGCAGATTGCTTTTGATTTTGTGGATTCGCTGTAACATATTGAGTTTAACGGATTTATGTAGGAATGTAAAACCAAAATAATACAGCAGGCACTCCGAGTTTTCGAACACAAGGCATTAGGATTGCAGATGGCCGAGTCGGATAATGCCGTTGAATAATTTAGTGGGGAAGGTAATCTGGTTTTGACAGAATACATTAACATTTAGCTGATAGTACAGGTGTTGGGTACTGAGCTGCGTGCCCAATCTGAGGCACAGCAGAGTGACGGCGTGAGGTGCAGCTTTACAGCCTCACTGATCGTGCTTAAAAAAGAAGTATGTTTTCAAAACACACTGAAATGGATTTAGAAGACCCTCAGCATTCCAGTCATTGCAGTAACTTCGCACTGTCTGGTGTAATTTTTTTATTCTGGTGATGAGAGAAAAGGAGGAATACTTGTTTAATGGGCTTTGATTAAAATTGTATGTTCATTACAGGGTGGATCTAAGAAAACAAGGAGGAAGAAAGCACAGCAATTAAGAGATTTCTCTGCTATTCACATCTATTATGTCAAAACATGGCCTCTTCCTTTTCTCCCAAATTGACAGTGAGGCAGGCAGATCTTTTTTTCCATGACACTATTAAAATGTAGTAGACACAATGTTAATATGGGTAGCTGTGCTTTAGAGAGAAACAGTGAGAGTAATAACCTGGGGCTGGTTGAGCTCTGCAGGCAGGAGCTCTGTGGGTTGGATTTGTCTGTGTGTGCATTCTGGTAACGAGTGGTGCCATGGGCCTGCAGCTCCCTCTCCTCTCTCCAGACTCACAGAGCATCCAGTCCCAAGGGTTAGGCATGGAAGGACCTTCAAGGCCATCTCGTTCCACGGCCTGCCATGGGCAGGGACACCTTTCACCAGCTGAGGTTGCTCCAAGCCCCATCCAGTCTGTACTTGAACACTTCCAGGGATGGGGCAGCCACAGCTTCTCTGAGCACCCTGTGCCAGGGCCTCACCATGCTTGCAGGATAGAGTATCTTCCTAATATCTAATCTAAACCTGCACTCTTCCATTTCAGATCCATTCCCTCTTGTCCTGTCATTCCAGGCTCATGTCCCAAGTCCCTCTCCAGCTCTCTTGAAGCCCCTCTAGGCAGTGGAAGCTGCTGGATGGTTCTCCCTGGAGCCTTCTGCTCTCCAGCCTGTACAACCATGTTTGTTTGCTTTCTTCCAGCCTGAGGTTAGTTTACCATGGCTTTTTTCTTTGTTAACTGATAGATCTGGAAGAGAGTGACCAGTTTCTGCCCAACTTTTCAGGGAAATACACTGCTTTAAGGAATATTCATTAACTCATTGGATAATGAGTCTATAACTTAAATTATGTACATTTCAATTATTCACTTTAAGGCTGATATTTTTTCAGGCATATCCCAAATAATTTCTGCCTTAGCAGGGAAGAACCTGCCAGTTTGCACATTTTGGAGCTTAAAAAGCAAAACATTTCCAGTGTCTGTGAGTAAATGGGAACCTTTCTGTTGCCCAGCTGCAATGCTTGAGCCATGCATCCTCCCTTCCAAGCCATGACTGTGTCCATGACTGTACTGCTTGATCATCAGCAGAGTTCAACTATTCCAAATTTCCAGCTCTCAGCATGGGGAGATTACTGACGGAGACATTATGGCTTGATTTCAGGTGGAGCCTTGTGCAGGCTGGATCATTTTCAGGACCATTCAGGCACAGCTTGAGTCCCTAGTTGACTGGCAGTATTGAACCCAAAGAAGAATCTGATGAAAGGAGGGGAGGGAGCTTTCAGGAATACATAGCAGAGGGCTTAAATCAAGTTAAACTTGTAGTTGTCTGCATCTTTGGTCCTGCCTATTATAAAAGGCAAGAGCTATCAGACTTTCTGTAAGGAGCTAGCACTGGATAGAACCAAATGTGGAGAATTTGTGTTGAGCAGTTGAAATTTTTCAGTATCCTAGAAAATTGAAAACTAGAGGATGTAGGGAAAGAGACCTTAAAGCAGTTAGCACACGAGTTTTATAAAATAAGCCATAAGTCTTAAGAATGCCAAAATAGCCTGACCATGGTATTGATTTTATAATGTTGCTCCTGACTCTCGCCTTGCAGAGCAGTGACATTTCATTACACCCATCGGAGCCATAATAACTGAAGTGCAACACCAGCTGATGGAAATGAAATTAAATCTATCTTCAGTAATAAAGCAGTGATGTCCACCAAGAATAGAATGCAAACCTGTTTTCTAGTTTTCTAATGTTCTATTACAACGAGCTATAAATAAAAAGTAGGTATTTGTTGTAGCAATGCTTCTTGAATAGCTAACAACCAGATAACCTGATTTCTCTTGGATGTATGTTCTTGAAATGAGTACATCTCCATTGTGAAATTTGTGTTCTGCAAAATATTTTAAAAAATTTCTCAGTTAGCTTCATATTTGTGGTGAAAGACATAGGAAAAAAAAAAAAAAAAAGAGTCCCCAAACCACAAAGCAACCCTTTGGTGGGAAAATATAAATCTGGACCCAGACACAGTTTATCTGGATTTTTGAAGACTTTGAAATACTACATGTTTAAGAATTATATTGGCTAGGGAATTCATACTGTTAGTTTCAATCACTGAGTGACTGAAACATCACCAATCTGAGAGCTGTTTTATTTAATTTTGTTAAATAAAATTTCATGTCTTTTCTCAGGTTTGTCAGTGCTTTTCTTTAAACACAGTATTTACCCTTGATCAACAGCCTGATCTTCCAGGTCAGCATGGGGAGGAGAGACCCTTGGCTTCCTTATTGACTTTTTTTTTGAATACCAGCTGAAAGTAGTTCATTATTTAAATGTGGACATCCAAATCATCACTTGAGTTGCAAATTTTGCTTTCATTGTTTTGTTGATACCAAAGGCTTTTGCAAAGGTATCAGTTGAGTCTTGTTGGATTCATGGCATTTTGTTAAGGATTGTTGTAACTAGATTTTGTGCTTCCAAAGAGAAGAACTTCCATCACAGCCTAATGCAGAAGGGATAGTTATTTACTCTTGGGTTACTAAAGGACTGGACTTCACACCAGGTAGATGAATGGTTATGCGCCCAATTCTTTGCTTTAGGTTCTCAGCATTTTTTCCCAGCTTTCTGTGAGCTGCAATCCTCTATTAAAAGAGAGGCAGGGCAGGATATTTTCATGGTACTTTAGCTAATCGAGTAATGTTTGGGAAAATAAAGTACTAAAATTTACTCATTTTACTTCGTTCATTTCTTCTTTGTGGAAGAAGGACCTAATGCCAGAGTTGCTAAATGACCTTTTCGAAGAAGTTATTAAGAATTCAGAACAATTCTTACAGTTTTCATTTTGATCTTGATGTCTGTATTACTCTTACTGGAGCCATTTTCATTTCCCTGACTGCTTTCCAAATTTCCTGACACACAACTGACAGATTTACCTGGAACATAATGCGTGAGGACCTCAGCTGGAAGGGAGCAGAAGGAGCCTGACACTGGGATATGAAATGCAACCTTCACCTGTCACTTTATGATATTAAAGTGTGTCTGGCACCTGTGATCCCATTTCTTTGAGATGGATAGTAAAATAGTTGAAAAATGTTATAAACTTTATCTGGTTTTGCTTTATGATGGTCTTTTTTTTTTTTTTTTCTGTTATTTGCCTTGTATCCTAATTTTTTTGATTTTGGGGAACTTCTAAATATCTTCTGGTTTCTCTAGCTTCTAGAACTAGTATTTCTTCCTGTCTTGGTATATTTATTTTGTTAAATGAATAAAGGTGCAGAAGTGGATCATGTCTGTTGGGAAAACATGGTTTCTTCTTGTCCTTTTTAAAACTTAAATTCCAGTACCTAAAGGGGGCCTGCAGGAAGGCGGGAGAGAGAAATTCTTTCCTGTGACAGTGGTGAGGCCCTGGCACAGGGTACCCAGAGAAGCTGTGGCTGCTCCTGGATCCCTGGAAGTGTCCAAGGCCAGGATGGACACTGGGGCTTGGAGCACCCTGGGACAGTGGAAGGTGCCCCTGCCATGGCAGGGGTGGGACTGGATCATCCTTGAAGTCTCTTCCAACCCAAATTCTGGCGTTCTGTCATTTTCAGTGAGTTCTTTTAAAATACTTTTCTGTGCTTGGAGAGCATTGTGGGGTGGTGAGGGAGTGGAAATCATTATCTGATTTTCATCATTATTATTGCTGTACCAGGCTGTCTGAAGGACACATGTAAATTTAGTTGCCCATGAGCATTTTATTTGATGGGGCACACAACCTGCTTTGTTGTCCTGACAGAAGGAGCTTTTGTAGTTTAAAAGTGGATTTGCCTTCACTAGTGAAATGGAGGAAGAGGATGCAGGACAGGCCCCAGTGAAGTCTCTACATCTGTGGGAAGGATTCATCTTCTACTTGCTGGTTTCCTTCCTGCGTTCCTAACTAGCACTTGTAACTTCCAGGGAACTCCTAGCAGGGCAGTCTAAGGAAATACGAGAGACATCCCTGTAGTGAAGGGGTTGAACATTTCCCAGATTATCAGTTTTCCTCCAAGAGCAGAGTCAGGGATTGGAACAGGTCCAGTCTCCATCTGTGGAGCTTTTCAAGACCTGCCTGGATAAAGTTCTGAGCTCTGTTTTGGCCTCCCAGCTGACCCTGCTTGCAGCAGGGGATTTGGCTTGGTGGCTGATGAAGTCCCTTCCAGACTGAGTTATTTTATGATTCTGTGATATTTAAGAGAGTTTGGGCACAGTGACATCCTGAGCTCCTGTCCGTTTCCAGCTGACAGAAGTTGGTATTCCTGGCATTGCACAGAGTGGGATGGAACTGATACTCCTGACAGGTGGTGGAGAAACAGAAAAACAGAGTATTAGTTAAAATAGATAATGATTTCTTGTAGAAGGGTAGGGCGAAGGGATGCATAACTCCCAGTCAATCCCCATATGCCTGTGCAAATTTTTGAGCTAAAAGTTGGGTAATTTTTGCTGCTTAATATAATGGAGAAGGGACACAGTGTCAGTATGTTGCTTTTTTTTTTTAATTTTTTTTTTTTTTTTTTTTTTTTTTTTTTTTTTTGGTGAATTAGGAAAACTAAAAATGGCCTTTACTACACCGGCTGTTAGCTGTGTTTTAGAACTTACTGAAGTAAATTTATTAAAGAAGAAACATGCATTGATTCTTTGTCAGAGCCCTAAATTCTACAAGCAAAGGGTAGTTCAGGATAACACACATATGATTAAGACACTGAGTTTTCACTTGCAAATCATGATTTACTTCACCAAATTAAATTACTCTCTCTTTTTCCATATTATGACTGTATGTGTTTTATAAGAGAAACTTCGAGTGCTGAAGCCAACCAGGAATTCCCAGGCAGAACTGGATGTAGTAACTCGTCATTGTATTCTCTGCTCCTCAAAAATTTATTTGAATCTTTTTGTAGGATACCAATAATTAAAATGTACTGTTGAGAAATTTGGAGTTAATATTTATGATGTGTTAACTCAAAGTTAACACAAGTAGAATTTACATTGGAGCTTAATGGTGTTACGTGCGCCCATTTGCACTCATCACCTACACGGGAATTTATTTTTCTATTTCAAATAATTTACAGAGGAAAAGAACAAAAATGGTGTAAATATGCAATAATAAATTATTTTAAAGTGCTTAATAGGCTTTGAAAGATTTATTTTAAATTAGATTTTATTTTTTAGATTTTCGGGGCTTTTTAAACCTAAGTTACATTTCTTCTACAACTTCATATCAGAATAATTTTGGTTTTGAATGTTAGGAAATAAAATAACATGTGCAAGTGAGGCTCAAGCACACTTCACTGTGTTGGTTTGTAATTACTTCTAAGCTATCAGCAGATCTGTGTTCCTGCCCAAATGCAGGATTGCAGTTTGCAAATAAATTAGCTAAATTTGAAGCTTGAAGGCTCCATGCCAAGAAAGGAGCATGTTATTAACTTCTGTTACCTGTATCATTATAACTTCAGGACGCTTGCAGATAAATTCTTTGCCAGTTCTCATTTCCAATAGAGAGGTTGATTTATGCATATTCTGCCTGAAATGATGTTCTGCAAATCTTTAATGAAGTAAAAGACTAATGAGGGGCCTCTTTGGTTTAGAGAATAAATGGAGACTCCCAGCGAATGCTGCAGATTTCTCAGTGTCTGTATTTGTTGAGCAAATAGGTAAAACAGTGATTTGCATTTGTGGTTGTGCTAATTTACGAGCCAAGGACTCACCTTCAGGTCTCTGTTGCTTGTTTTTCTTGAATGTTCTTGGAATTCTGGCACAGCATCAGCATTTGTGAGCTGTGTTTTCAGTTAATCGAATTAAAACACATTTTATGTCACATGAACTGTGGTCAAACTATGAAAATGTGATTTATGAGGATAAAGGCTTTTCTTTACCTATTCATTTTTGTGATATAAGCACATTAAACTTTAAATTTTTTTAAACAGAATTCCAGTTTCAAATTAGTAGGCTTTTAAAGAGCCCCATCTAGTCTGATACCTGGTTGTGATACTTAAGGGGGCATTGGCAAAAGTGTCATTTTGGTGAAGAAAACAATTCACATTTGAGTATTTTAATTTTGCTGAAGCTTATTTAATGATATTTTACTCTGCCATCATGCATGTCATTAGACTTTCACCATTTTTATTTTCATAGAGAAAACCACAGTAATACAACTTTATATTGCAGTGTTACTGTTTCTAGACTTCTTTACTAATGGTATGCATTTAATTAATAAAGGAGACACTCTTAGTATTTTAAATATTAGTATTGTAAAAGTTCATTTAGGAACAGAAAAAATCCTGAAACCTTCTTTAGCAGTTGATCCTGTGCTGGAGATTCTGAGAGGTCTCATGTTCCACACAAGGGTCAGAAGAATTAACACATCTTTAAACACATGCAGAGATGTATAGTGGAAATAATCGAGTTGTGCTGCTTTTGTCCTGTGTGACAAGCCACTCTGATAAGATTTAAATGGAGCCATGTTGTTTACAGAACACTTGCTTTCCAATTAATGCTTAGGAGTAAGAACTTCTTGAGTTTTTAAATTCTGTTTTCATTCCCAAAGGAAGTTGTTTGCCACTCCAGGCCCTAAGCAGAGGCTCCTATGCCATTGTTCCACTCACTTTTCTTTTTTGGGAGGCTGAGGATGTGGCTGATCAGTAGAATTGGAATTTAATTGCTCCCCTCTGCCTCTCACCACTGAAATGTGTGGCTGGGAAAAGTCAGAGAGGATCAGAATCCCAGGCTCCCTGTGTACAGCTCGTCTGCTAACCAGCAACCTGACTATTTTGGGGGGCTTGAAAGGGCCTTTCACTGGTGTATTGAGACTAATTTAATCCAGAAAAATCTGTGTGTGAGGTTTGGGGGGGTAGTTTCCAGCACAATCTGCTTTAGTCTTCTATTTTATTTTTCTGTATGTGTTGAGTTCTTAATGGTTACTTAAAAAACCAAATGTTTCACAGACTTTGAAATACTCCTAAAGATAAAATGAATATTACTCTCTCTGGATTCTGGAAGAACCTTTTAAATCCATAATCAGTGTGGTAAGAGAAATCTCAGATTCTCTGTTTGCTTCTTTTTCCCTTGGGCTTTGTGGAAAATCAAGTCTTCTTTTGTGGATCTCAGTGTCTCATTCTTTTCACTCAGTGTTAAAACATTAATTGTTATCCTGCCTGCTGAGCACTTCAGGTGAATTTTGAAGGCATACTGATGATGTTATTCAATAGATAAACTGAAATGTGGGGAAGTCAGAGTTCCTTTGTTCCCTGCCTTCCCCGAAGTGAGGGTAAGTGACACTCTGCAGGACGTGACTGATCTGTTGCTCATGGTCCTGTCTTTATGCCACACAAGTTTGGAAATAGCTGCCTGCCCATTATAAATTTAGTGGGACATTTAGATTCTTTCTGCCTGTCTTTAATGAGCCACTAACTCAAATTTTTTTTTATGTCTAACTAATTTCTTCTTTAAAAATTAGAGATGAGTGCAGAGATTAAAATAAATACAAGCACTGAGGATTTTTTTTTTTCCCCTTCAGGGCTCTAGCATGGAAATGTAACCACCCAGGAAGAGATCTGGGTTCTCAGAAATGAGGTCACCTTGGCAGCAAAGTCTTGTGTTATTGTCTGAAAGTAGCTAATCAGTGATTTGGCAGAGCAGGAGAATGATGAAAGGGACCTCTGAGCTATTTCTTGTTTTTGTGGTCCTCTTCTGCTGTACAAGGTGATGGTGAGGTGCTTATACCAGAAGCTGGAGGAGGCTCCTGCCTTTCCTCAGTTCTCCAAAGGGAATTGGAGAACCCAAGAGGGATGGGATGTTGTTGTGGTTCATAACACCCCAAAGCTGCTCGCTCACTCCTCCCCAGTGGGATGGGGGACAGAATAGGAAGAAAAAAAAAAAAAGCAAAATCATGGATTAAGATAAAGTCAGTTTAACAGGACAGAACTGGAAGGGAAAATAATAACAACGATGATGGTAATGATGATAAAGAGCATGCAGAAGCAGTGGTGCACAGTGGGGTATGTCACCACTGCTGATCCATGCCCAGCCAGTACCCAGGCAGCAATCACAGTGCCCTGCTTGACTTCCCCCCAGTTTCCTGCTCAGCATGATGCCCTGGGCTCTGGAATATCTATCGCTCTGGACTCGGGGTCAGTCTGTCCTGGCTGGGTCCTATCCCAGCTTCTCGTGCCCCAGCCAGCTCTGGCAGGGCAGTGTGAGGAGCTGGAACATCTGCAACCACTGCTCAGTAAAATCTACATCAGTTTGTTATCAACATCATTCTCATCCCAATATCTTTGACCACTTTCCTTGACCAGTCAGGCAGCAATGGCTTGAAGTCTCTTCAATTTAAAGCCTTTTTTGCTTCACTTTTGTGTTTCCCCCCTCCTTCTAACAATTTAATTACGATTTTAAGGTGTCTGGAGCACAAGTCTGATAAGGAGCTCAGCCTGGAGAAGAAGAGGCTCACAGGAGACCTTGGTGCTCTCTACAACTCCCTGACAGGGGGGTGGATATATTTATGCTGAATTTACATATTTTTTCAGGTATCTATGAAAAATGACCTGTGTTGCTGACCATTTTAGCCTGCAGTTCTTATTACAATTGAGCTTGTAGATGAAATCTTGGCCTTCTGCAGTCATTAATGGCAAGATTTGGAGTTCACTGCCATCGAATGGAGCTGTGGAGGAGGCAAACACGTGCTGTAATTTGGGTGCTGTTCTCTACTGATAAGGATTTCCCACTGCTAGGCAAAGATAAAAGAAATGAATAATCAAACATTTGCATGCTTGTGTGAAAAACAAATTTAACAGAAGTGCTGTTTCTTCACACTTTTTTTTTGTGTCAATGTAATCAGCAGCACTTAATGAAAAATTAGGATGATAGTATAGATTGAAAGAACAACTCTAAGCATGAAGTGGGCAGGGAATTTGGTGCCTGTTTTCCTTGTTTTTCCCAACTCCTCACTGCCTTAATCTTTTTCTGTCTTCAAAAATTGTACACACATTTTTAGGCTGTTTTCTGAACTTTTTAGATTCCTTAAGTTTAACTTTTCAGTAGATACTGCTGCTGATAGGCCTTGTTTAGGAGACAACAACAGAAAGATTCTGAGGGTTTTTTTGCCATTTACTGTGTCAAAAATGATATATTTTATTTTACACTGGTTTGCATGTATTTTTCAGGGGGAGCACTTTACAAAAAGTATCATAAACCCACGTAAACATGTAAATATAGCACATTTTTGAGAGCAAGATAGAAAATGTTGGTTTCACTGTATTTTTTTTTTAACAGTGTGATGGGCCATGTAAATTGTTTGCATTTAGTGACAATATCCATTGAAAGCTGCAAATCAATAAACAGCAGCATCATGGTTTTAAATGCCAATATTCAGACAGGCAGAGATCAATGCTATTAAGATATACACAAGGCAATGCTTCCACAGTTATTAAATAACAAAATAAAAATCCATGTCTGGAAAAGCACTGCTTAAACAGCAAAGGAGTGGAGATTGAAGAGGATTTGGGAAAGAAAAAAGAGAGTGTGACAGGTGAAAAGGCAAATTCAAAGCTTTATGCAGCACTGGAGAAAGCAGAAAATCGTTGCTCCACATCAGAACAATGATTCAGCACTTACTTCAAAGTCTTACTTTTATTCTTTTTATTTTAGTAGGAGACAAACTGCCATATTTTTAAGGAAGAACACCTGTGGTTTAATTTTAAAGCTTTAATTAAAAATGCTTGTTGTATTCTTTATGTTTGAAATGTGTGAAAAGCTGGACAGAACAGCTTCCTTTTCAATCTTACACTGTTGAATTCAAGAACAAGGGAAAGTTGTTCTTACCAAATTTAGGAAAAAAATTTGCCAGGAGACAAAGCTTCTAATTCTCCAAAATTTGTAACAAAGAAAGTTAGGTCTAATTTTCAAATGATGGGGGTTCTATATTTAAGAGTAATTGCCTTCTTATGCCATAAAAATATTGATTTTTTTTTTTTTTATTCAGATAGATTTTTGAATTCAGCTTGACTGTCCCAGAAATTGTTTTGGTATTTTCTTGTGCTTTAGTTCCTGACATATTCTGAAAAAAAAATATGACATTGAGAATATTAAAAATATATATATATATAGATAAGATAAAATATATTTTAAAAATAATATAAACAATATTGATAATGATTATAATATGGATTATGTATTAAAAATAGAAAACTTTTTGTTATTTGTAAAAATAAGCAAGCAGAATAAAAAGAAGATGTCACCCTGGCACAGAATCCACCTTTCAAAAAAGAAAAAAGGGGGAAATAGAAAGGAATTTGCCATCACTTGAGCCATTGGCAGGTATTGAATATGGATAATTAAGGTGATTACCATTAGACAAAACACTCTTGAGGATCCTGCAGGATTCCATGTGGGGAGAGAGAGAGCAGTGCTGTCTTGAACTCAGTGTCAAATTGTGGTTGTGCTCGGCGAGGCGCAGACTTCACCTGCTGGGATTGATTTACAGACAACTGGCGGGTGCTGCACAGACTCTAAAATGATAATTTCTCCTGAGAAATTCACCCAGATCAGCCGTGGCTGCTCCTGGATCCCTGGAAGTGCCCAAGGCCAGGCTGGACAGGGTTTGGAGCAGCCTGGGATAGTGGGAGGTGTCCCTGTCCATGGCAGGGGGTGGAACTGGATGAGCTTTAAGTGATGCCTTTTTCAACCTAAAAATGAAATTTGAGATTGTATTCATATAGGAAGTAATATAAAATTGGATCTTTATTTGGAGGCCTCCAGGGCAGTTATGGGAATATTCGTAGAAACTCGCCCACATGGGGCAAACACAATTTTTATATGTTTAGCAAACGAACATAATTGACAAAAATGTACCAGTTAGGAGGACAAATGGCGATGTAATTTTTTTCCCAGGTCATGTTTCTTCTCTGGCGTCCCGCCTTTGGTATTAGCTGTACTTTGTTTGTGAAAATGTATCTCAAAGAGTCGTTCTTGACCTGGCTTCTCAGGAAGAACCAAGATAAGACAGGGGCCTTGTCTCCTCCAGGGCTTGGAGTTCTGGAATTTGTTTTGTCCTTTTGCCTAGAAAAAGGCCATGGAAAATTACTGAGAAAACTAGCCACGAAAACAATAGGCTACAGAGCTACAAATATAGCTGCAAACAATATAGAGAACGTATAAAAGGAGAAAAGAGAAAAATGAAAACCAGCATCATTAGGTGCCTTCCATCCCAAACCAGTGTGTGATTGCCTGGTTCCCAGTACACAGAGCCCTGGTGTCCTGCTGGGTCTGCAGCTCACTGTGCCCTCCAGAGCAGCAGTGCTCACACTGCACTGGTATGTGCATTTATTGCAGGCAATCAAAGGAAATGCTGCTGTGACAGACCCAGTCCGTGACAGACCTTGGACGTTCTGTATTACTGTTGGATATTTTCTTAAATTTCACATTTGCTTAGGGCTATCTTGTTTCTTTTGTCTTACAAATAACTTGAATTCCATCTTTTTTTGACAGTGAGTATATGAGCGTGAACTGAAAAGTTTAGACTGTTTTTGTAAGGAAATCTGAAATTTCTACATTTTAGCAGATTTTCTTAAAATTCAGAGTAGTTTTCCTTCACATTGGAATGAATGTCTCTTGCAGGTGAAAGGAAAACAAGCCTGTCTCTATTTTTTTGTCTGAAAAGAAACTACTTAGAAACATTTATTTTAAATATGAACTACTCTGATTTCCTTTTTCAAGATGGCAATAATGGATCAAATTGCTCATTACAGAGTGTTAGAAAAGCTGAAATAATTTTATAGCGCTTGTATTTCTGACCTTATCTCCAGTGAAAAATCTTTTTTTTCATCTCTGCAAAAGAGACTTATTTTTAAAGTATTGATATTCAGACAAAATCACTTTTATAGCAGACATTCCTTCAGCTAGATTTTTTTTTTGTTCCCACAGCGTTATCTTGCACAATTTATTTATTGAAAATTGTCCTGAAAGCAGTATGAGATTACTTTACATCTCTTGTTTTGTCCTGCCAAACTGTAGGACTTAATGAATTTCTGAACATAAGAGGGAAAGTCTGACTCACTGAATCCCCAAGTCAAAATCACTTGAAGGATTTGAGTGCAGGTAGTGTTGGAAATTTTTTCCTGCTGATATTCCAATTAATATAATGAAAACAAAGGAAACATCTCCTGAATGTCTCACAATGCTTGTTTAATATTAGGCAACGTTTTATTCTCGGTATGGAAAAGTGAACCTTTTAGGGAGCCTCTGCTTATGGGGTAGCCTACTTAAAAACAGACAGACATGATTCCCAACAGATCTCCTGAATCCATGGTAATCCCGTGCTGATCTGTGAAGTTATGGAATATTCATGAAGTGAAGGGAACAAAGCAAGAGGATCCAGAATGTTCATTGATTTCCTGCAAAATTAAATGAAAAAAAAAAAAAACAAAACCAAAAAAACCCTACCCAGGAAAAGAACGCCAAGCAAACACAAAATTAGTGGTTATTACATTTATTTTATTCCATAGTGTAATGCCTGGAGAAGAAAAGAGTGCTGTCAGCTTAGATATACAGAATCAAAGTGAAATATGAATGTAAAATGTCTGTAGAAATAGAAAACAAAATGAGTAGGTGCTGGACGTTCTCCTTCCATGCGTGAGCTGTTGCAGAGGCTGTCTGCAGAGGGAAGTGTGCAATTCTCTGAGGAATGCTGGTTCCACGCTGAAACGTCCCCAGCCTTCGCTCCTTGGCATGTAATTCACTCACGGTTTCCAGGTAGTCACTGAAGGGTATTCATACCTGCTCCTGTGGCAGTGGATGCTGGGTAGGGCCTCTAAGAATTATTATGGTTTTGTTAATGCTTTCCAGTGGTATCAGAGCAATACTTTTGTTTTGTGAGGCCCAGTTAATGAGATACTAATGCACGGAGCTGATTAAAGAGGCAGTAATTAGATCCAAGCATTTGTTGGTTAATGAGGAAGCTGCTTCTCCGAGCTAGACAATACAGTGGGCCTGTAATAGTTAACTAATACCTTCAGCTAATGATGAATTCTTAATGAAATGTGATTGTGCTTGTAGTGGCAGAAAGAGCTCTTACCATGCTTTTGTCTGATTACATCACTTGCTACATTAAGTTCATTAGAAACATGAAGCAGCAAATACAGGCCAAGGGAGATGAATAATTTTTAACGAATGATGAGTTTTACTGAAATCATTCACTGAGTAAGGAGGAATAATAGTTACAAATAATGTTGTTCTTCCTCTGTGGTCTACTAAAATACATACATTCCTGGGGTTTTGTTTTGGTGTTGTGTATGGATTCACTAGATGTCTTAGCAGAATAGTTAACCAAAGCTCAAGCTCATCTAATATTTTATTTTAATTTCCTTCAGGATTTTGGCAGTGCAAGGATAAACACTGATCTGAGAACTCGTGTGACAGTCATGTCATGAGAGAGCAAGAGATTGCTTCCAAACCTATCAGTCTGCTCTGAATTGTGTCTCTAGGCAAACTGAAGAGCAGAGGGAGAACACAGGACTGTGAAACCAGGTCAGATCCTGGCTTTGCAAACCAAGAGCTCCAGAAAATTCAGTGCTGGTGGCTTCTTTTAATGTATTGGAAAAAGAAATCCACCATGAATGCCCCAGTGGATCTCAACAGTGTCCTCCAGCATAAAGCATGTGCCCCCAACAGCATAAAGGTGGGCAGATCTCCTGAAACCCACTTTTCAACAATTTTGCATTCTGGATGTGATTATCAGTGTTCTTGTTTCCAAAGAGCTCATTTTGGACTCCAGTGTTTCTCAAATCAACTCCAAAAAAAAAAAAAAAAAAAAAAAAAAAAAAAAAAAACCAACAAAACACCCAAAACAAAAAACCCCAAAACATCAAAGTTGGCTTTATAGCTTGAGTTTGATTAATTCTTCATTCTTCACTTCTGTCACAGAACTGTTGAGATTGGAAGGGCCTTTGGACATCCTGTAATTCAAGCCCTCTGCTCAGAGCAGGACCAACTAGTCCAGGTGTTCCTGGTCCATGTCTGATAAATTTGGAATTTTTCCATTATCTCCCCAAATGTTTCTTTCTAAATACATTTCTCTGTGAACATTCTACTGCAAGCTAGGTCGAAATTGTTATTTCTTTGTGAGACTGGGTTAACCCTGGTGTATTGTATGTGTTTTTTTACTGCCATTCTGCTTGGCTCAGTCTTTTACAGAGTTCTCCATCATAATTTTTTGTTTACATAATAATTTCTTATTAATTTCCTCGTTTCTCAGTAACACAGCCATGCCTACATCTGAGGGAGGGGAATGTGTTTTTAAAAACATAACATTAACTATTCATTAATTATCAAGTATTTATTTCATATTGATTAATAGTTCTTGAAACTGTTTCTCTCGCCTCACATTATGCTCTGACTGCTGTTATTTTATCCATGTAGGAATCCTAAGAATGATAATCTGGTTCTGCAATATTAATCCTGATGACTAGCAACAGAAGTGACAGAGTTCTATGAGCAGATTTAAGGAAGCCTGTGGCTTTCTTTGGGAAACTTTTCAAGTCAGGGACTTGGGCGTTTTGTGCAAAAAAAATTTGCCTTGTGCATCTTGGGTACTGTCGAAGTTAAATCAATGCTACTATAGTTGAAAACCATCAGCATTGTAATATTTTTTTTTTTTTCCCCCCAGATTATTACACTTTTTAGGCCAGGTATATGAAGATGCTACTGAGATCCTAGCATTGTTAAAAGCCATTTAAATAAAATAAATGACACTCCCTTTAATATGCTGCTAGAAACTTTTCTAGTTAAGGAACTGCCTAATTGATCAAAGTTTATATTCCTAAGAATTCCTAATGTTTCCTCTGGTAACTCCGGAATTTCTCCCCAGCATTAACACCTGTCTTCAGCCAAGCTTATATATAGAATTCTAAGTCTCAATAGATGGGAAATAATTGAGAATATGCAAGTGATAAATTTTCATTTCTATAGTGCATTGAGGACAAACTTGCTCTTTAACAATTTTATGGTATTTTGGAGATTCAGTGTTGATGTACAGCTTGTGTGACTCAATATTGGGAAATTCTGGAAGATATATTTGCATATTTAAGGAGGAAGATTTTCAGTGACGTGACAAATAACATTTCCATTTCAAATTAATGGAGTAGAAAATGTGTAAATAAATTACATCCATAAATACTCTGATTTTTTTAATGGCTGTATTGGGTTTTGTTGCTGACTTTTCTTTATATGCTTCACTGCTTAATTAGTTTTCCCAATTGTTCCAGGATTACATGCAGGATAAAATACTTTAGTATTAGACAGTGGGATATGTGGAGTTTTAGAGGGATTTCTACTTTTCTGCCCTGGCATCTTCAGTGTTTGCACAATGAACCAGGCTGAGGCCTTTCTGAGAGGATTTCTTAGGGCAGAAAAAAACCAAAATTACTTGAGATGGTAGCCAAGAATCTCAAAGATGCCATAAGACTCATGACTTAAATTAAGGATGAAAAGGAAAAATAGGAAACAGACTTGAAAGTTTTTGTGGTGAAGTGACATAGCCAGGATAAAACAAATCTACGACTCTCTCTCCAAGGACTCCAAAGTCTTAGTTCTCTAAGACTGTTTCTCCAATTTTACATGATTTTGAAGACAAAAGGCCTCCAACAGAAAAATGCTATTGATTTGTGCATCAGATACTCCAGTTATCTTCATGCAAAGGACTTTTTGACTACTTTATGCTCAAACTATTACAAGTTTCATGTTGATCACTAGGTGTAACTCACAACCAGAAGTTCTTGGTTTTTCAGATGAGAAAGGTTTAAAAAAAGCTTAGAAATGTATCTACTTTTTCCTCTCATAAAAATCCCTGGTGCCTTTTGTTAAAGACTGGCTTGTAGCTGCAGAATTCTTGTTCTTTGTGTCCTTTCTCTGGCTGTCAGCTTTCTGTCCCCCTGAAGGTTGCAATGCCAGAGTTATTACAGGCAAATACATCAAATGGCTTGTCAAATCATGCTGATTCCCTTTCTAATCTCAGAGCAAGCTTTCACCTCTTCAGAGGTCCCGCAAGGTTGTGAAATTAAATTCAATAGTTAAAGGAAAATTCCTGTGCAAACGCAGAAGAGAGTCCCTGGCTCACAGCCTGGTTGTGCTGCAGGATTTACCATTATCCCAAAGGGAAGGAGTGGGATCATGGAATCACAGACTGGTTTAGGTTGGAAGGCACCTTAAAGAACATCCCATTCCTTCCCCTGCCATGGCAGGGACACGTCCCACTCTCCCAGGCTGCTCCAAACCCCAGTGTCCAACCTGGCCTTGGACACTTCCAGAGATCCAGGAGCAGCCACAGCTTCTCTGGGCACCCGGGGAGGGCTCACCACCCTCCCAGGGAACAATTCCTTCCCAATATCCCATCCAGCCCTGCCCTCTGGCAGTGGGAGCCATTCCCTGTGTCCTGTCCCTGCATCCCCTGTAAATTGTCCCTCTCCATCTTTCTTGCTGTGTCTCTTAAGGTACTGGGAGGCACCAATTAGGTCACCTCAAAGCCTTCTCTTCTCCAGGCTTGAACCAAACACTAACTGGTACCAAATAAGAAGGTGCTAATTTTTATACTTTTGTATTCATACAATTACTTCCTAAGAGTAGAATATGAAAGCACTATTAAAAATGCATAAATCACATTTATTTCCTTCTTTATTGTTTTGAAGGAAAAATTAAATCAAAAGGTATTAAATTCTCAGGCATTCACTAAATAATTTCCTTTTCTGAGTAAATTCAGACTAGAGAAGGTACTGACCTGCTAATTATAAAATCTGGTGCTTCCTTCATTTTTCTGATCCTTTACTTTTCTTCTTTTTCTTGCATTCAGTTTAAATGAGTTCTGCCATCTAATTACAGCTAAAAGGATTTGACTTTAATTACTTTCCACTGTAGGTGTGAAAATAAGCCAGCAGTTACCAGAGCCATTACACCAAATGGTGCAACGTTAAATTTCTGACCCTACAACTACCAGACAGAGCTGTTCAGTTGCAACAACATTTTAGTGTGGTTGAGTCTAATTATTGCCTTCTGTGAATGCTGGCTTTTGAACTTTGTGCCCTGGAATTGTCTCGTTCACAACTAAGAAATAACAAGTGCCTTCATCAAAGTGCAGTGAATTCTCTGGCATTTTAAAATATCTGCCAGAACCAGCTGGGGAATAGAAAATAATTGCCATTCAAATATAGAGTTTTTTGGGTTTTCCTCCCTTTTTTTCTAGTCTCCTGTGCAACGAGGTTTCTAAACCGTAAGTAGAGAGAAACATTTGGGAGGAAATCAATTCAGTTTAATTAGGTCCTTTTTGCAGGTAATGTCTCCCTGAAGTTTTCTGCACCTGGAGAACTTCTTTGAAACAGCAACTGTGGTTCTTTTATTAGATAAAGGTCAGTTCTCAAATCAGAGCAGACTGTATCTGTTACACCCCCCAGCCCCCCCGAGAGCCTGGCCATGGGGTGAAATGAGGGGTCTAGCCTGCTTTGGGAAGTGTCAGCCAGAGCTCTTCCAAGGACCCTGGGGATTGCAACCACAGTGCCAAGGTAACTGAAAATAATATCTTTTCCATCTTCTGCAGGACAGGATGGGACAAAAGCAGTATTCATTCATTCTTTAGCTACATTTCTTGATTGCTTCTGAACTAGATTTGTCTTAAATACTGTGTAAATAAGTAGAAACAAACGTTCACATAAATATTTCTCTCTTCATTTCCTCTATGAGAGAATGGGTTATAATCTTTGTTCAAAACACTGAGTGGAATTTCAAATGTGATCCAAAATGCACCTTCTGCTGTTAGCACCTTTAAAGCTGTGAAGAATTTCTAATGTGTGCAAACTCCATTTTTCACTTCATTCTTCTAAATGAACTGAAAAGCATTTTTCCCTGTTCAATGGGAAATGGTAATTTTTCTCTTTATCTGTTCATTCTAAGAACAGTATAGGTGTATTTTCTGTTTAATCTTCATTATACCTCCTCTGTGTTAATGTAGGCTTCACCTATATTTTAATACAATTATAGAGTTGTTTAGTGCTTCCATAAATAACTATGGTAACAATCTCTAGTGATTCAAAAAAATTCATGCTCAATTGCCCATATGTTATTTTGATTTAATTTCACTGATATTCATTAATATGTACAGCATGAACACATTCTCAAAAGGGAACACATACGTACCAGTAACTTTGTTCTCTCACCTATATTTGAGCTATTCTTTATAAACGTTGGAAAATTTTATGCATGGCATAAAAACATGGAAAGACAATAAATATTATCATTATTCTGCACATGCTTTCACCACACTGACTTGCAGGCTTGCCTCCTGCATGAGTTTCTTAGTGTATGTGGAAACGTGTATATTATTTCTTATAATATGGAATATGTAATAGGTATGTAATAAAGTAAATAATTTTATATAATACATATGTAAAACATATGTAATAATATGTAAGAAGTAATATGCATGTTATTTATTGGGCCTATCTTCTTATTTAAGGGATAAAGGTTATCTTTGCTTGATGAAATTTTCACCAAAAAAGAGCATTATTCAAACCTTTAAGCTCAGCACGTACAGAAAGCAAATGATTATGCCTGTGCTGGATAGTCAGGAGTAGCTAGTTACTTGCATTAATTTTTTGATATTATTATTCCACTCTTTACAACTGGAGTGTTTCTGATTTTCTTTGTTTGCCATATAGTCAGTGAGAGACCCTGTAGCTATTGCAGTTGTTCAGTTTTAGCAAATTCAGGGGAGGAAATGGCAATTTTATCAAAGTGTTTCTTTTTAAGTGTTTGCCAGAGATTGCACTGCATCCTTGTTTTGGTGTGCCACGGAAATGACCCATTCCACAAAGCAATCTGTGCTTCACTGCTGAATGAAACAGGCTCTCTGTCTGCTCTGCATTTGTCTCCATTTGAATATTTGTGTTACAGTTTGACATTGTGGTGGGGGAGGCAGTAAAGGGGGAAAGGAATGGGAGGCCCAACCACTGGTGCAGGAAATGCAGGAGAGGAGCACTGGCTTCAGCAACCTGCGGAGACAGAGATGAAAAATAATATTGATCTTAAAACACAATACAGCAAGAAGTGGTGCAAGATACATACCTATGTCCTGTTCTTTTCAACTTGTCTAGAAGTTAAAATACAGTGTGAGTCTTTAATTGGATCCAGTCTTTGCTTAGTTATTCCCCACTGGCTGTAGAGGTTGTAGAAGGTCAAGGAACTCCACCATGGAAAGAGCTTTTGTGTGTAGATGTGGCACTTGGGGACATGGCTTAGGGGTGGCCTTGGCTGTGCTGGGTTAACTCAGTGATCCTGAAGGTTTTCTCCAACATAAGTGATTCTATTTAGATCCTCTTTTTTGTATGTAGCAAGGGCAAGCAGGAGACAGGCCAGAATGTGTACCTGACTTTTACTGCCTCTGCCCAGCCCCAAGAAATCTGGTTGTGAGTCACTGCTGGGAGTTTGGGATTTTTATTTTTTTTTTTACCCACGTAAGCTTTCTTCTCCTGGAAATGCACAGGAAGGTGATCATGAAGTTGCTCTGAGGTTTTGTGCCATCACTGATTTCTCTTGCCAAAGGGAAAATCTTTGAAGACAATTTGTGCTGTACCTGTCTAAAGCTATAGTCCAGCTCACCTTTATTTTGATGAAAAGTACTGAAAAAAATTATGGCACTCTGTGATACTCTGATATCTTTTTAATATTGAATAACAAAATCAGAATCTGATTATCCATTTCAGTTTGATGAAAGAACAAAGCAATTAAACATTATTGCCTTTGTTTTATGTAAATAAATGATGAGATTGATGGAGAAGTGAGTTGAGAATATAATTTAAAGAATCTCAGTAATAGTTTAGATTCTCCATGTTTTCTCCAAGCCATCAATTATGGGTAGAATATTTCTGACAAAGAAAGCAGGGAATTTCCTGGTGTGTGAAAAAGATGCATGAGGAGCTGATAGTTCAAATTCAGATGGGGAAAAAGCCACTAGCTTAACTTTAATAGAAATAAATATACTCTAAAAGTGTTCATTTTAATTTTCTCTTGACCCTGTGTAGGTTTCATGCTACTCTTAGGAAAAAAATAGAGTTTAAGCTAAGTGTTCAAGAGGGTACTGCTCTGGAAAATCAAATGGGGATACAGACCATATTGGTATATTAATACCATGAATTATTTTTTACCCAATATGGCCATTCCATTTCTATTGTCTAAGGTTGTTTCCACATTTATGTTTTATCTATTTGACTTTGACAGAGAATTAGCAAGGAAATCTATATTTAAGATTTTAGAATCTCTGTACATTTTAATAAGGCTTAAATATAACATTCTGCTAAACACTGTGGAGAAAAGGCCAACTGAAATCACTAATTGCCAGCCACTTTTTTTAGAATGGCAGAATTATTTTTGCTTCACAGTAATCCTCTGCAGTTTGGAACATGTTTGACTACGAGTTGTTAAATGAGGTTATATCATTTAAGAGTGGCAGAAGAACATTGGAGAAAGGAATTGGAGTATATTTATTTTAAATAGGCAAATTAAGATGTTACAAATACCACCAAGAATAATTTCTAATTGAAAACCTTCACATGGTTTTGAAAAATAGCTGTTTAACCTGTGTGTATCAATATTCTTTCTGAATTATATGGTCTTTTCTAACTCTTTTCTTGTTTTTACTTTACTGATATATATTCCCACCTGATCTTTAGCTTGGTTTTATTTGTTTGCTTTTGTTTTGTTTTGTTTTTACATTTAAACCTTGGTAAAATGTGAGAGTATGAGACTTTCCTGTTGTGGACAATATATTTGCACGTATCTTGACATTAATCAGATTTTTATTGCACATTTTTTGCCTGTTCGAAAAATTCAGTGGGAAATCACAGACTCATTGAGGTTGAGAAAGTCCCCCAATACCATCAAATCCAGCCTTAGTTCAGACTCTTACAATACCCTAAGAAGAACCAAATTGATACTTGCCACTCTCAGAGCATTTTACTGGCCTTTCTGGGTTAAAAAGATCCATCACGATTATCTCCCCTGGTGGATCCATCCCTCCCATCGCTGCTGCCACCACGATGGCAGCAGGAGGTGTCAGGTGGGAATTGCAGCCCTTAAAGCTGCTGGGTGGCCTGGGCTGAGCTCTGCTGCTCTGGCTGTTCATGGGTATTTCCCCTTCTCTCACTCCCAGCTGGTTCCTCCTTTTGTCAGGAAAATGGATTTCTGTGTCGTGCAGCTTCTTTGGGGAATGGTCCCAGCAGCTGCATCCCGCTGCTGGAGTGTGTGTTCCCAGCCACGGAAGAGCTCTGTGCTGCTTTGTGTCTTTGGAGTTTGGTACCATGATGTGTTGGCAGGTGAGGAACAGGGTCACACTGAGATGGAAAATAGGGTTTTTAAATTAATCTTCAAAGAAATGAGCAGAGAAAGACTGAGCAGCAAGGGAATGGAGAGAAATGTGTATCATAAACAGCCGAGTAACCAGATGGGTGAGGGGGGGGTCTGTGTAACATGAGCTCTTGGGTGAAAAAGGGAGATTTTAGGGACTAAACCGACTTAGAATTGGAAAAGTTAAGTTAATAAACAGTGGAAACAATACCTGTGCACAGTGGAAGGAGAGAAAAAGAAAGGGAAAGGAAGGAAGGACGGAAGGAAGGAAGGACGGAAGGAAGGAAGGAAGGAAGGAAGGAAGGAAGGAAGGAAGGAAGGAAGGAAGGAAGGAAGGAAGAAAGAGAATGAGAGAGAAAGAACAAAAGAAAGAAAAAAAATAAATTTCTTCTTATTTTGAAGAAATGCGTCTTCTGAAACGATGCTTTATTTTGGGAATGAACAGGTTCCAGAAGAAAACAGTTTTGTTTCAATTTGTGGAAATTTATTCATTTAGTCATATGTTTCTGGAGGCAAATAGTTTACAGGCTTCCATCCAAACTGCTTATTGTACCTTGTAACTGTGACAATTTCCAAATTGTGAGAGAAGGGTTCCTTCTGCAGAACTCACATCAGAGGGCAAGGAGGCCTCAAAAGTTTCAAAATTAAGCTGGCTCTGTAAATTGCAATAACATTCACAGACAATAAAAGTGAAGAAAGACCCCACCAAACATGAGAAGAAAGGATGATGTACTTTAGTGATGAAGAACAATACATGAAATCACCTATTACGTTCTGAAATGGAAGTCAGTATATCCTTGTCATATTTGTTTTTCCATATAAAAGTAGGTATTGTCACTTGGCTGAGGATTTAATGGGGGAAAACATGAATTGATCGCAAAAATTTCTATCAAGATGGATCACTCAATATATAAGAACTCTGTTTTGAACATGAAATAGGTGGTTAGATATGCAATAACAGGCCAATGTGCTTATTTTTCTGGAGACAGTCAAGTAATACATCTTACTAACTTATAAATTCCTTGGCACACACATTCCAGATTTCTTATTAATAGGGGATCTTCATGTCAAAAGGTTAATTGTGTAATCACTTGCAGACAGGGAATGGAAATCAGTCACAAGTAATGTCCACTTTTCCAACATTTATTGCTTTCTTATGAAGAGTTGCTTTAAACATCTCATCAGAACTTCAGTATAGGAAAACTTGCATTTTGATGGTCATTTGTATAAACTCCCTGTGGTTCAAAGTTTAATTTAAGCGTTAATCAGTGCTCTCCGTTGTCTGTGGAGACCCAAATATCTGAAAGAATGACTTTAATTTTGTGGGAATCTTGAAAACTGGAAAAACTCACACCCAAACCTACTGGACAATATGATTTGCAAGAGTAAAGCTTTGGAGCATTTCACAGTGCGTAAGGTGGTGATGGATCCTTCATGGACTAGAGGCAAAAGAGCAAAAAATATCCCCAAAGATATTTGAACTTTTTGAATTTAGGTGTATATTCTGCATAGGAAAGAAAAAGCCAATTTTTCATATATTTCCCCACTCATCTGACATTTTGAAGGATGGTTTAGATTCTCTTTACGTGCAATATCTACATGGCTAAGTTAACAGTGCTTCAGAGAAGTATTTCATCCAACTCATGGAAGTGGAATTTCTGGGGTTCACATCCTTGTAGATACTGCACAGCCTTGTCATATATTTGGTACTTGAACTCCCTGAGAAATATAATTATCTCTTTTCTCTGAAAATAGACCAGATCTCTAAATATCCGTGAAAATATCCAAATATCAGCATCTACCAGACTTTGAATACTAAAGCAAGGAATGGAAAGTCCTGCAGCAACTTCAGCTGTCTGTAAAAGAAACCAAAGGATTTTAAAATGGATATCTAGAAGAAAAGCCTGAGGCAGAGTTCAATCAGCTTTGGGCTAAAACATTTTTAAATAAAATCAAAAAGGAAATACTGTGGTGATTTGGATGTTTGTGTTTATTGTAAGACTGAAATCTGGATTGTGTTCAGAAGTTAAGTAATGCCATGTAAATTTCTTAAAAAAAAATGGATAATCCAGTTACCTTTCCCAGTTAAATGTAACCTTGACACAACCATTCTAGAGTCAGTGTCTTAATTTGGGAAATAGTTTTCTCACAAAAAAAGAAAAAAAATCACTTTTATCTAATTGACAAATACTTTGGATGTCTCCCAGCTTCTGTTTTCAGAGGAAATACATTCACCAAACCAGAGGGGCTGTGGGGCAGGAGGAGAGAAAAGCTCAGATTTCCTGCAGTGCCAAAGCATTGTATGTTGAGTTGCCCAGGTGGGGCGTTCTCTCTTTACACCACCTTGGCACGGACACCTCTGGGTATTTTTGGGGGCTGTACTGAACATACACAGGGTGTCTGTTACCCTCAGAGAGGTGGAAACGTCTGTTCCTGATCCGTGGGTGCTTCAGGAGGGGGATTTAAAACCACAATGAATTTCTTTCTGGTTACATTCTAAGATACTTCTACAATATATGGTCTCAGTTAATATTTTTAGTGCATCTGGCAGGTTCTTGAGATGTGGGGATTGCAGTTTAGTTGCAGAATTCATCATCCAGCAAGTGGAACTATTAGAGGAGAACCCTCTGCTTTGAACGGGGTTGAAAAAATGCAGCTGTTGGATGGGCTCCCTTACTTAATTTGAATTTCAGGTGCAAAGATCCATTTTTTCTTAACTGTAGATCTTCAACTTTTTACTTTAATATAAATGCTATCTAGAAGGTATCCAATAACCCTTAACAGTTCTAGATAAATACTTTAACTTCCATTCTCTATTGGATTATACTTTCCTTCTCTCCCTCTGTTTTTTGAACAGATTGTCTTTAGAGCTGTTGTTCTCAGTTTAAATGTTTATGAAGATGAGCATACAAATAGCTGCTAATTGGTAAATCCTTGTGATTGCATAATGTTATTAGCTTGACTCTGGCATTGCTCTCTGAGGGATATTATTTCTTTCCCTTTGTCATCTTCCAAAATTTTGTGTAAAAAAGGGAAAAAATAGACAAAGCGTATTTAATCTTTTCTTTTGCTGTCATTGCCATGGAAACATTAAAAGTAAGAGGAATTGTAGGAAGAAGATAAAAAGGTAGAGATAAGGAAGAAGCTACAGAGCAGTAAATAAAAAAGGAAGGCAAGTGGCAGTGATTTACTTGTTAGGCAATATTCATATATCAATTTATTTGAAAACTGTGTCTTAGAAGAGCTCTACTTTTTAGGCCTGAAACGCATGTTAGCTTGATTAATTTGTATAAAAATAAGAAAATTCTTTTCATTCAGTAGGAAAAGCAAAAAAGTCACTTCAGTTAATGTCTTTTCTGATGTTTTCAGATGGTATTTTAACTCTGGGAATGGTGGATATTTACAGTTCAGTTTCATTACAGTGGGTTGAATGTTTCTGGGCTAGCATGTGTTCTGTTTGCTCTTCCATCTTTGTTTGTATGTCTTGGACCACTGCCCAAAGCCTTTGGAAAAAAAATAAAAAAATAATAATAATAAAAAAAAAAGTCTTTTCAGGTAAGCGCGGAGAAGTCGCTGAAGTCGGGATCCGTAAATGTGATTTGGTCTGAAGAACTCTGAGAGCGTATTGATGCTCTTTTCATCTAATCCAATGTTATCCGCATGCTCTTCCCATAAATACCACGCTTTCCCTTGTAAGCAGGCGCTCCCTGTTGTTTTCCTGCATCCAGCAGCGGTGAATTGCTGGTCCCTTTCCTGGCTGTGCCTTGCCGGGTTCCAGCAGGTGGCAGCCCCGCCGCGTTATTGCGGGCTTTGCGGGGCGGCTGAAGCTCTGCGCCGCAAATGGCTTCTTTTGCAAAACTCTTCTCATCCCTATCGTGCCTGTGATTTACACTTGGAGAGAATAATGTCCCCAGATCTCCTTTCTACGCCTGTTTTATCCTATCATGATGTCTGCTATCATATTCCACGGTAAAATGCGTGTATCACTTCTGTCGTTGTTGCTGCGCTCTTCAATCCCCTGTTGTGGTTTAACTCTAAAACACAGGCAGCAATTCCACTGTCTTAAGCTGATAAAGCCAATATTCTGTACAAAACCCTATTACCTGTTGTGTTTTTAATAAATAGTTGTTTCATGACTCGCTGCCCCCGTTTTATTTTGAGAAACCGGTCCCTTGTTTGCGTAAGTCCAGTGCTGTGCGGGAATGAAGTGGGATGTTGAGAGGTTTAGGCTGGGGTGAACATCTCTGTGTCCCCTCTCCAGTCCCCTCCTCATTACCTGATACAGCAACAGAACTCCCACTGCATCTCTTTTTCCTACTTATTTCATCTGTTAAGCAAACCTTCAATTTATCCGTTTTAAAAGATGTTCTGGTGTTTCATAAGCACAGGACAGAACTCGGTAATGTAGGGATTTCTACTGCCAAAGAATAAACAATAAATTTATGACAATGCATTTGTTAGAACTGTGGTTTTAAGCGTTCAGAAGCCAAAAGTGTGTGGTCTGTGTGACATAGTATCTAAGTCTTCTACTTGCTTTGATCCTTTAAGTCTTGTTTGGGTTCTGGAATGAGAACCTGCTCCTTGAGAGAGCAAGGACATAAAGCAGAAGAATCCAGCCTTCTGGATTAAGCACTGCTGTGGATGTCATGAATCTGCTGTTTTCTGGACCTACTCATACATATGTTATTGTCACAGCCCTTTAAATAGAGTCGGTGTTGCTAAGCAATATTCAAATCATGTAAAGTTCTTCTGAAAGCAGCGAATACCTGTTAACATTCCTTTGGGCTATACTCCCTCATTTACTACTGGTAAATCATGAGAACTGAACCGAGTTCATGCATCTTTCCCCGTTTTCCTTTTCCTTGTTTTGTTTTTACTCCAAGAGTTGCACTGCTGCAAAAAATTGAGCCCTGTGCGTTAGAGTGGGGAACCAGTGGGAGGAAGGTACCCAAGTGGGAATGCTGGGCTCATTAATGCACGTTTTCTGCTGTTCTGCTCCTTGAATTTCAGAAATTTAGAAAGTGGAGATAAGAATTGCCAGACAGTGTTGTTGCCTGGCAGCCTGCAGAAACCATATGATGCTAAGTGAGGCTGCCTGACCCAAGTGAAAGATATTTTAGCCCCTTTCTTCTTCCTGCTACTTCATGAAAAAAACTGTTGGGATACTGCCTGGTTATAGTGCTAAAAATTCCTCCAGTGAAGGGACACATATAGATATCAGTATATTTTTAGAAGTGATGCAATTCATATTTTAGGTAGGGTAGTATATTTTTACATTCTTAGTTGGAGATGAAAGGAGATGGTCTCATAAAGAAAAGCTTCATTGCAATTTATGATGGGAGTGTAGGCTGCTACTAAGTTGTGAATAATATAAGTAAGCGATGGATGTTGAGCTGTGTGGTGCATCAGTTCTGTTTCTCTGTAGAAATAAGATTTGATGTTAGTATTCTTGCTTTTATTTCAAAAGGCATTGTAGACTTTTCCTTTCAATTAATTAAATCTTTGTGGTGAATCATCCTCTTTAAAGCTTAAGGAGGTTGTTTTTTTCTTAATTTTTATATCAAATACGCACAAAGAGCAAAACAGAGGAATTCTTATTTTAACATGCTGCATATGAATCTCCCGTGTGTCAATACAGCTTGTTAAAGCAAGATTTAAAGAGATACCTTGCTGGGTAAATATGAGTTACTCTTTTTGTGAGCGAGTTCTAGTGAGGAGAGAAAAACAAACAAGAGTTTTAAATTTGAGAAACTCATTTATTAACTTACTGAACTTCTATTTTTTTTTCTTTCTTTTAATTGGATCTTGGAAGAAATATTTTCATAAGAAGATGGCAGTTTTAAAGCCTGGTGTTTTACCAGTGTGTTGTAAAACATCTACACTGGGTGCTGTTAGTAGTAATGATGATGACAGCAGTTTATTACAGAAGTAGGTAACAACATCACCCTTCAGAGCTCTCTTCTGGTGGGTGCCACACATACTAATTGGCTTAGTGCTTTTAGGAGGTGATTAATGAGTTTCTGAAACACACTGCAAATATTGCAGTGCTTTAGCAAATAGCAAGTTAACAAACATTAGAGGAAATAGCTAGTGAGAAAAATATTTAAAAGCCAAAAATATGTATTAAATATACATCTTCTCAACATTTGTAATGTTCCTTGGTGCATGTCAATGTTGTTTGTCTCCTACTTTCTTCTACCAAAGAGAAATAGGCAGAACATGCCCAGAGAAGCTGAGGCTGCCCCTGGATCCCTGGAAGTGTCCAAGGCCAGGCTGGACAGGGCTTGGAGCAACCTGGGATAGTGGGAGGTGTCCCTGCCATGGCAGAGAGTGGGACTGGATGGGCTTTTGATATCCCTTCCAGTCCAGACCATTCTGTCATTCTGTAAGATGTTGAGTAGTCAGCTGCTGTGTTCTTCATGAATTTTCTGATACTATCTGATTTGTTCTTCTGTGTTTTGAAGTGGAAGATGCTTTATAGCCAAAACAGCTCCACCCTAGAAATCTGGAAGGAGTTTCTCTCTATGGCTAATCTCTGGTTCACTCTCTCTTCTCAGGGTGTTTTTTTTCCTAAGTTGGAAGCTTGTACTCTCCTGCTTGGTTGTTGACAGTCTTGTGACTGCAGAGGCTTTCATTTATGTGACCCTTATTTAACTGCATTTCCTCTTTCATTTGTCTTGTGGTATTTATAAAAAAAATGTGACACTTCTGTTTCTTACTTTTCCAAGTACAGGTTTAGATAACCTGGTCCTAGGTTTTTCATTTGCCATATTTCAGCCAACAGCATTTTGAGATCCAGCGTGTTACCTGGGAATTAAGAAATGCCAAATGATAGCTTGGAATTGCCAAATTTTTGTGTTGATAGACCTTGCCTTTTAGCACAAAGTCCTGCCTTGAGGTAGTGCTTATTCTTCCATGAGCCATTGGTCTCGCAAAATTATATTTTTAGCTACTATCTTTCATCATTGCTTTTGTAATTTTCTAACATCAAGTAACATCTTCAGCACTAGTAGCAACGCTCCTTCTTGGATGTGAGAAAAGAAGACAAGAATCAATATCTAATTTTTCCCAGCATACAAATCCAAATCCAGCTTTGGAATATGGATCTAAAATGGGATTTTGTTTTTTTTTTTTTGGGCTTTGAGGGAATACTTTGCCTTTTTAGGGACAGTTCTGACCTCTGACCAAATTTTAGTGACACTTATAGATGTCCAACTCGTAAGTAATAAGGTGGTGATATTTCTTCTGATATTATTAATTATAAGCTTGCTGTTTTATTTACTTTTTTTTTGGACAACTTTTAACTGCTCAAAAATAAGAAGTCAGGATTTCAAAGACCCTGTTTTAAAATTCTTCTGACTCTGATCTTGATGGTTCTTGTTAATCAATTCAGGATTTCAGAAGCCTTGTAAGATCTTGCCTTTGTCTCAGTTTCTCCTGGTGCTGTGATACTTTGCTGCTTACTAACGTTGATAAAGCCAGCAGTGGGCAAAAAACACCAGAAAACAATCTCAAGAGAAACATGAATCTAATGCCTGATGGACAAACTCATTCTGTAAGAGGTATTTTGTGTTCAGATGCAACATTTACATACCCATTATCACATTTAAAAGGTTATTGCAAAAATCAGTAGTCAATTGAGGTCAATTCGCATCACTAATCAGGGTCATTACAGGGAAATACAGCTGCCTTTGTAATTAGGTAACTACTTTATTAACAAACAAGAAAATCTCTAAAGACAAGGGTTTGGCTGTGCTAGGAGAAGGAGATGCTGCTCCTGCAGTAACCTTGCTATTTTTAGATTCAGGTGCTGGTATCCCAAGGTTTGTCCCAACTTATTTAAATACTGGCCTTTTCATGACCTGTGATCTCCCAAACTGTGCAGCCTCAGAGCTTAATGCAGCAGGGGAAAGTATTTAAAGCTCCTTGTCAGAGAGTGAGTCCCCTCAGTGACTCAGCCTTTGACGTCAGGATTGTCAATGAATCCCCTTTCTGGCTTTGAAATACAAAGAATGCCCAGCACTGGCAGCTGATCTTATCCTGTGACTATTCCAGTGCTTATGTCACCCTAGGTTTGGAGTTTTCCTGCCAGACCTGGCTGTTATTCCCTGCTGGCTGATGGAGCAGTTGCCTTCCCAATACTTCAGGTTTTCTGAGAGCAGCACAGGTGATGAGCACTTTCCTTTTATAGCCTTGCACCAACACAAGAATCCTGACTCCTGACACCATTTTGGGATAAAAGAAGAGGATGTTGTCTTCTTCTTCCACAGAACTCCTGTCTGTTTAAGTCAAGGAAAAACATACTGCAGTACTTGTGATTCTGAGTGACAAACTTGCTGTAGTGTGTGTGTGTCTGTATCATGGATACTAATGAGCCATGTAAACCCCAAATTTGTTACTAACTTCGCAGTGATTGATCATTTGCATCGTGTGTGGATAATTACTTCCCCAAGTACAATTCCTAATATCATGACAACTCTCACGGCCCCCTCAAACTGATTCACTTGTGTAACTATGGCAGTTTCTTGTATTGTGCTGCAAAGATCGTCCAATTAGTAAGAAATTGTAATTTATTTGGATAATCAAACTTAATGTATGTAACAAGGAAACTTAATGACCTCTTAGTAGTTCTCTCCATGAATTTTATTCTCAATAGCATCATGGCATTAGAAGTTTTATTTCCAACATTAGCACAGAGAACTGAAGTTTAAGACTGCCATTACTGTGTTAATACAGAATCAGAGGATACCTTTCGATGGAAGGAACCAGGGGATGGTATCTGACCAAGTCTGCTCAAAGCAAAACTGCCTTCAGTGTGTGATGGGATTGCTCAGGGTCTCATCCTCTCACTCTGTCTCCAAGGGTCAACTCCACAGTCTCTTTGGGCAACCTTAGTTCTGTCCAGGGGTGCTTTCCCCCTGTCCATAATGGGAATCTGCAATAAATAAACTGCTTTGTTTTGTGAATCTTCCATAAAACAACCGTTTTTTAAAAATTGAATTTATATAAAGCATACATTTCCATTAATTTTTATTCTAAGATAATCAGTATAGAGATGCTGGAGGGGTGGAATCCATGTGCCTAGAAGAGGCAAGGGGTGTCTTTGGCACTGAGCTGACTGGATCAGTGAGGTGGGTTTGACTCTGGGGAAGCAGGGTCCAAAGTGCTGATGAAAAAGATGAGGGGTAGTGGATCCATGTCACTGATGGGGAGATTCCCATTAGAGACAAGGGGGAGATGTTTTCCCAACAGGAACAGTCATTTGGTATACTCTTCCCAGGGAAGTGGTAGATTCCCCAGCACTGGACACATGTGAGATACAGCTGCACAGGTTTCTGGGCCATCTTGTCTAGACTGTGCTTTGGCCAAGAAAGGCTGGACCAGATGATCCTTGAGGCCCCTTCCAACCTGGCATTCCGTGAGTCTGTGAAAATATTTGCACCTAAACTGAACGAGGTATTTTGCCATGAGGTTGCCAAGTCATGTGTAAATAGCAGACCCTGCTATTGCAGGCTCTTCCATGTACCCAGTATGGGTTAGCAATAGTAAACTGATAAAATATTTGATTGCCATAATTAAAGGCATTTGATTACATCAGCTTGGAACATTGTCTATAATGTGATTAAAATCATGCTGGGGCGCATTCAGCAGTTTTACACTTCAATAATACACAATATGGAATGAAAACCTGGCAGCAGACTGAGGGATTCAGTGTTGCATGCAGGAATACAGAGTAAGCACAATTACAGTGTTCGGGAGCAGACAAGTAATGCATTTCAACAAATTTTGCCTTTGTCTTTGCTTAGTCTTCAAAATGAAGCTTTGGATTTCACAAGTGCGCCTTGTAACTTGTTCAAGGTTCTTTTAATAGGTGTTTTTGAAAGTGTTGGAAGACCAGGATGCATGTTCTATTGTTTGTACGTACTTCACATTCTAAATGAAAAGCTTAGCTGTGTTTTTTTCTTCACTGGAACATCTTGTTTTGTTTGAGACCTCGTTCTTTTCTCTCCTTTCAGAACCTGTTTTTTTTTTTTTTACTTATTTTGTGCTTTGACTGTATTTCCCCCCCTTTTGTCTTTTAAATTACCTGTTCTTCATCTTTTTCATTCTTTGGTTTTAGCCAGTTAACTTCTCCCCAGCACAGAGAGCATCCATACTGATTAGACTTTAGATACATTCATTGAAATGGACTTTGTTCTAATTTAGAGGTCTAAGAGAGGCTTTCCTTCAGTGGTGTCATGTTTGTTTTTCTTCATTATGTCTAAATTCCCAGAAAGTTAGAGAAATGATGGAAAAGTAACAGGAGCTGAATTAAACCTTAAAGGTATTCAAAAACTTAGGAAAAGGGAATGAGAGAGCAGAGACAGAGCTGTCAGGAAGCAAACAGTAGAATGGAACAGAACTTCATAACAATGTTTTTTCTCATTTTATTAATCACCATTTTTAATACTGCAATATTTTTGAAGCAGTGTGAGTGATTTATTGGTACTAATCACCATGCAATCATTTGTTGAGTTGGGCTGACAACTGGGAAATCTCTTGCTCATATTATTGAATTTTTGTCAGCTAAATTCTTAGACAAGGACTAAGAGCTAACTTCACTCTGTAATTTTACTAGTATACATCAACTTCAAACTTAACTGAAAGTCTGAACATTGCCAATCTCAAGATTATTTTGAAAGGCGTTACCAAACCCAAAGAATTTCCTTGTGCTTTTGAAGTGGCAACGTCCTAGCACTAAAGAAGTGAAAGAACAGGCTCAGTGTTACTGTGCCAAACTGACCACAAAATAAAATGAACGTTACTCTTGGGTGTAAAGCAAGACTCTTCTGTTAAAGCTGAGAAAAAAAAAATCGGTGGAAAGCTGTGTGAGAGGAGAAGACCTGGAGAAAAATAAATAAGAAAGGAGTTCCCAAGTCATTTTTTCTGTGGAGTTTTATCTGTAAGGAAACACCTGGGAACATGAATCTCTACCCCATCCCAGTTTTGGAGTCAAGTACCACAACATTGTTCCTCTTGTTACACATTTTTCTCTTCACCGTCATGTTGTGACTGGTAGTTTCCACTTGATGCCTGTGTATCAAATCATCGTTATTTTCAAAAGAATTCACACATAATTTGAATTTCTAAGTGCCAGGTGTTGTTGTTATTATGTTCAAAGAACACAATTGCATTTAAACAAGCTGTCACTACAAAACTAAAGTAAAATATGAAAATACTAAATAAATCCCCCCAAAGTCAGTGCTGTTGCTCGTAATTTGATTTACTGAATTTTATATCCCTTTTCTGGTAGGTGGTAATGTTTGCCAAAATTAAATGAAATACTGTACTTTGTCACAGGACTGTGCATGCATAAAAAAAGCACTTTCCTGGGCTTGATGAGTAATTATTTTGCCATCTTAACCAGGGAATTTAATCACACAGATAAAGTACTGAAATTTTACGATATTAAAAATTTACTTACAGTGCATTGCATTTTGATTTCTATTGTCTCTTGGAAAAAAGTATTTTGCTCATATAATGGTTTAATTCCTTAAACAGATTTGATTTTGAGAGAACTTTTACCAGCACCTTCCGTAGATATTTTCCATGTCAGTTCCAACATTTAGAAAGATGTTTTCATCTCAGATGGTCTTTAGGTCTCTTACAATCCAGCAGCACATGAGCCAGGACTATCCCACAGAGGTAAACACGGCTGTGCTTGAAAATTTGGGGTAAATACCAAAGTTTGTATCCACCTGTCAAACTAAGCAGAAAATGCTTGCTCCTTTGCTAACTCCAAAGGTAAAAACAAAAGCCAAATTATTTTAAAGCAGATTTATTATTAAGAGAGAAACCCATGCAAGGAATGACTAAGACCAGGGCACAGCTGTCAGAGTTGGTCAGACCAGACCTTCAGCTCCCTGTCCAGTAAGAGTTGTTTAACAAAGAGTCCAAGGAACATGGAAAGTGTGGAGAGTGCTTTTTTGAGTTCTATCTTCCAAGCTTCCACAGGCTGTGATTTAGAAACTTCCTGAGTTGAAATTAGCATCTGAATCGCTGCTTTAATAGCCATCTGTGGACCCATAACCACTCTTTTTGCTAAAGACTTACTGAACCCACTCATATGTTTGAGCTGCCCTGCAACAATGAGTTTCTGAATTTAATTAGTTGCTGTATGAAATAGTAATTATTGTTGTTCATTTTAAATGTCCAACCTGATTATCCTATTTTAGATCTCTTAATTTATTGATTGCTGGCCAAGCTTCCGAATAACCATCTCTTACTGATCATTTTTTTCATTTAGAACCTGAACTGCTGCATCTACTCATCTCTGAAGAGATGATAAGCCCTCAAATATATATTTAGCTTTGTCATTTTGTTCTTAAGAAGAGAATACTGTGGTCCTACATTGTGTATATGATTATCCTTTTAACCTGTCATTTTACGTATAATGTTTAGAAACTTGGTGCAATTTAATAAGTTGATTAAAAAATGTGGAGGCAGTGCTCATATTCAGCAGAATAATATATTTGAAGGCAGATGTTGTGTTAAGTCAGGCAGTACAGTGTGTTAAATTTAGGTGGACAGTTCGAGAACTGCTTTGCATCTTCTCAAAGCTGAAAAGAGCAGTATCAGATTCAAGTTCCTACAGAATCATTAAGGTTGGAAAAGACCTCCATGATCAAGTCCAGCCTTGACCAAATAACACCATGGCCACTAAATCATGTTGTGGAGCTCCAATTCTGAATCTTATTTTTTTTCTGAATGCTTCCAGAGGTGGTGACTCAAATTCTCCCATGGGCAGCCTGTTCCAAGTGCAATTTATTGTCTTAAAATTGCCTTAAAATTAGAGAAAATGGTCCTAGACTGGAGTGGTGAGCTTCCATTGAGGGGATCTACTTTGCTCTTGTTATTTGTTAGTCATAGCCCCCAGCAGCATCCCTGAAGTACAACAGCAAAGTTTATGGTGGTGTCACCCAGTTTGCTATCTCTGAGTGACCTTTGTCTGAGAGTTAGCTACAGCTGAGTAATAGTGACAAATCAGGGTGGGTCAGTTTAATTTGTTTTTAATACAACTTGCTAATTACTTTTGAAATCAGATTTTCCAGAGGTTTCATTGTAATGTTGGAAAGGGATGTCGAGGAAGGAATTGAAAACTTGCAGCAATAAGCACAATGCCTTAATTTTAGGCTATTTCTGTAAAACATTACTGCCATTTTAACAACAAACAGGGGATCAGAATAAGAAGTGGATGCTTGAGAAAAAAAAATGAGGAAGTGTAATAAAGTTACAGCCAGCAGTTTAATGGGATGTTATGATGGGGAAATTAAGTTTGTGGGTTTCACATGCGTTCCCTCCATTTCTTCTACATTCATTTGTAGTGTTGGGTACATTCCTTACGTTTCCTTAATCCGTGTGTACTTTTTTGAGAGGAGGAACATTTAATGTGAGATGTCATATGTTGATTTGTTATGTATTAAGGTAATTCGCTTTGGCTGACATTATAGAAATAATTATGGTAGTGTAAAATGAGTTCCCAAATTAATTGAAGAGTAATGAGATTAATCATGAGTAGGAATGAGTCCAACAGAATTTTAATATGGAGGAGCAAAATGAGATTATGTGGAACAGACCATCTTTAATCCCCCTTTTGTTAAAAAAGGAAATATTCCATCATGGGAGTGGAATTCCCTGGGGTGTTCTGTGGTTGCTAAGCAGTTGACATTAAGGGATGAAAGCTCTGCCAGTGATTATATGATGTAGTGCTTTGAGTTTCAAGCATGCATGAAGGTAAGATATTGAGAGAACAAGGAGAAATTGCCTCAGGGTGATCCAGTAGAGGTGCAGGTTGGATATGGGAAAGAATTTCTTTGTTGAAAGGGTGGTTGAGCATCAGAATGGGCTCCCCAGGGAAGTGGTGGAGTCACCATCCCCACAGTGTTGCCTCTGTGAGGTGGAAGTGCAAAGAGCTGAGGGTGGAGGTGACCCTGGCTCCAGTTTGTCCCTAATCCAAATGGTTCAGGAATCTCCTTCAACGTCTTTCCTCAGACAGGTTCTGGACTCCTCTTCATGAGTTATCACTGGTGTTTTATTTTAACGTGGGCAAACTGGTGCAGAGCCATAGATTTACAATTCTTTTTGGGGATGAGAAGTGTTCAGGTGAGAAGAACTCAGCTTTTCTCCACTTGCAGCAAATCAATGTGATGGTGAAATACATGTTAGCAATTTTGGAAACTTCATTTTATTTCAGGTAATCAAACAGGCTAATTAGATAGTTGAATTTCACGGAAACGCTGTCTAATCAAGGGCTTGGGCAACAGGGGATTTGCAGAAATGAGCAGATCTTTTCTTGTTAAATATTGTCAAACTGTGAGATATCTCACTATATGGTACATTAGGGAAGACACTTGTCCAGTCAGAGACATCATTTTGCCATTTTAAGTAATGCAGAGAGAAATGTTGTGAAGGCGTAGACATTGATTAGAAAGGCAATAGGTAAAGCAATGAAAGTGGGAGGTTTGACTTTCCAATTAGTTGAACTTTTATTATTAATGAGGTAGAGCTAAAATCTGAAGAAAACCCCTGTCAGGGGCTGTTTGTTCTGGAGCAGGGTTTATGTTCGATACAATTCTAGGCTTTTCCTTCAACTCCTTTATAAAGCATTATAATTTTCTTCTGACAGCAGCACACAGTGCGGGACGAAAGCCTTAAGAGTGGCCTGATGTTATTTGGTACTTTCAGGCTGTGCTTTGATAAAGAAAAACAGCTTCGGACAAACAAATCAAGTGTTGTTATTACAGTAGATAGAACACAACATATTTGAATATTTGATTTTAAATCGTATTCCTCGTTGTGTCTTCAAATGGTTGATCAGCTTGGCTGGTTAAATGTGAAGCAGCTCAAGACATATCACAATAATCCTGAAGTTCTCTTGTTAAAAAGTAAGTTTCAGAGTACTTCAGGTAGTTCCTAAATTGTCAAAGGATGTCAGGGCTCTGAAAATACTATTTTTAGTACTACTTTGCTGGCCTGTCTCTTTCTTGAGCTCATTCTGGAGCATTTGCCAAGAAATGAAGTTGCACCCTAGACAGCTGCAGTCTCTATCCCCACTTACAATATCACAGGACTTTATTTGCCTTCCACAAGGGACTCTTGTTGGAGACATTGGGCACCACTGAATGTCCCATTTTGGGAGACATCTGATCTGCAGTCCACTTTGGTGGGTTCGAGTCTCTTCTGCAGGTCGCTTGGTGGCCTATTAAATTTTGGGAAAATTGGGAATTCTGTGTGTGTATAGCCCATGAGATAAGGAAGCTGAGGCAGTGGAGGTGAGGAGAGCTCTGGGACAGACTCACCCAGTTATACAGACTCTGAATGACATCAAAGTTGGGTGTATTTTGAATGATTGGACTTTGCATGCCACAAAAGCTTATGGAGAAGCATTCTTTATGTTAGCACTGTGTGACAAGGTGTGTTGGGATCATGGGAGTCATTTCTAGGATGCACAAATGGGTTTTGTGTGTGTGCAGCTGGGTTGCTGCTGTGGATGGAGCTCTTGGAAGCAGAAGGACCATCCCCAGGTAAGGTGAATTTAGAGTCTAATCTGCAGAGTCTAATAAATATCATACTAATTTATATATATATTTTTTTTTTTACATTAGTACTAGAAAAGAGGAGTAAGTTACCTTAAATCACTGGTCATTATTACATGATGTAGCTAAATAATCACAGCTAGGTATTAGACAATAGCTACCAGGCCAGACTGAAAGTACAGATCGATCAATATGTTCTTCTTTGTGCACAAAAACTGTTGGCAGCAGTAGGCCAGAGGTTCCCTGCGATTCTTTCCCCCACAGAAATAAAGTCCCAGAAATAATGGCAAAAATCTGTTCTGAAAAACACTGAATATTCCAGAGCGGGAGGGCTGTGTGTGCTGCCTGGGCATTGCTGAGCAGCTGGCCATTGATGAATACTTGCTGTGGGAAGTGTTTTGGTGTTTTCTGCAGAAATAGGAGGCTCTGGTGAATCTGCAGAGTGCTGGTTCTCTGCAGTGAAAGGTGTGGTTTCTTCCCTGCACCTGGCAGCTGAAAAAGCATTGATCAATATAAATAATGATGAGGAGAATGAACAGTAGCAATTGGCTTATTTCTGATTTTTCTTTTTTTGGAAAGATATTGTAAAACCCATGATAGGAACTATTATAAACCGTCAGCTCTTGCCCAGGGGATGTTGATCTTTTTCACTTTGACTCTTTTTGATGAGCGTGGTAGACAAATCATATTTTTCTTGTTTTCTGAGTCAGAATTTTGTCTCACCCTCGACTGCAGATACCTGCAGAGTGACAATTAGGTATTGGAATGAAAATATTTCTCTTCATAAATGATGGTACTTGTTGCACAACTGTGCTATAAATTTAATCATATTAATTCAAAATGTTAGTAACATGAGTAACTATTATTTATGCTTTGCAAGGTTTAGATTTTTTTTTTTTTTCTGCTTAACCACTGGGCTGCTGGTTCACTAAACTGGAAGAGGATAGATTTAGATTAGATATTGGGAAGGAATTGTCCCCTGTGAGGGTGGGCAGGCCCTGGCACAGGGTACCCAGAGAAGCTGTGGCTGCCCCTGGATCCCTGGGAAGTGCCCAAGGCCAGGCTGGACATTGGGGCTTGGAGCACCCTGGGACAGTGGAAGGTGTCCCTGCCATGGCAGGGGAAGGAATGGGATGTTCTTTAAGGTCCCTTCCAGCCCAAACCATTCCACGAGTCCTTGTCGTGGGGTGATCCCACACCGGGTGCTCCCACTGAGGATCTTCATTCCTGAGGCTGCTGTGAAAGCAGCTCCATGAAAGCACTAAGGAGAGCTGTGGGACACATTCGTGGGTTTGAAACCACTTCACACAATCCCTTCTCTGATACTGCTGGAGTGAGGTAAGATTTGGTAACGCCCTAATGGAACTAGGAATTCTAAATAATTGTGTTTCATTTGATTCCTCCCAAATCTCTACATTTTCCCATCACGCACCAAATTATCCCTGAAACAATTTGCTGTAGGTGCCTGGTTTGCCATCTCCCAGATGATAAACTAGGAGCAGGATGAATAGTTTTATCATGTTTTCATGATTGTTCTTTTTATCCTTTCTCTTGTCATTGCATTCCTATTCAGAACATCATAGTTCTAAAATAAGCCACATTGTAAACTACCTGCAGTGGTCACCTCAGGATAATCTCTCTCTTAAGGCATGTTTTGTATTCTTTAATTACCAAAGAGAATTTAAATTGTGAAAGGGCAAGAAAATGCACAGTGAAAATCTGATTTTATATTTTGAATTTAATCAGAGCAACTCAGTGCTGACCTTCAATGGCTCTTCTTAATATCCTGGATGAGTTCTATGACTGTGAGATTGCCAAGTCTTTTATGAAGGTCACAGTCATGAAGTTACTGAGGGACTAAAACCCACAGCTGTATTTAATATTTTAAAGATGGTTTTCTTTCCAATGTGAGTAAAAGACTGAATTGACAAGCTTTCTAGCATGGTGACTTCTCTTTGGCAGCTATACATTAGGCCATTTTGTAGAGCAAATTGAATATCAAAGTATGTGATAGAAAAAAAAAATATTTTAACTTAAAAATTAATTCATCCTATAATAAGAATTTAAATATTTTGCATTTTTTTTCCCCTCCGGTTACTTTCAGGTATGTATTGACAATTCTCTTGAAGATTATGCAGATTTGCAGTCCAGTTATAATTATGGTGGGAAATTAAACCAGTGCTGCTCAATATATGAAATGTGGTGACTTAAAATCTGAAAAAAATATTGCAGGAGGCCTTGTAATTAATAAAGAATTATGAAAATACTCAGATCAGAATAACTTAGGGAATTTTGAATATACAAAATCATTATTATTATTACTTATTATTGCTATTATTATTTTTATTGTCTGATAATATTACAGGAAACACTATATATATAACATTATATGTATACATATAATGCTATATATATGTTTGTGTGTATATATATGTATATATATATATATATATATTTATTTATTTATTTATGCCTTAAAAGATTAATGGAGCTTTGGGGTTCTTCTTGTGCTTTTTACATGCATTGGTATACATACATTGAAGATTACCTCTCCTATGAAACCCTTTGTTGTGTTGCTTATAAATTGTCATTTTTTTGGCTGTAGATTACAACCCCAAAGGAGTCCAGCTTCCTACTGTTCCCTTCTTCTTTGTCTCTGGAATTATTTTGGACCCTGGTAGTTCGTTGTCACTGAGTTTAACATTTGCATAATTACAGCTCTACCTGCATTTTTTTTGTTACCTCGTGCAGAAATGTTTCAATGACAACATCACATGCTCTAAGAGAGCAAGACTCCAGTAAGTCAATCCAGAAAGCTCGTCCTGTTGTCCTGCACAATAATTCAAGGGAAACAAAGCAAATCAAAGAGAAGACATTTATAGAGGCTTTAAGAAAAATGTCCCGGTATAATCATAAATTTTCTAAATTCTGTTTTGTGTTGAACCTGACTGTGATTTAGAAGTAGACAATTGCTGCATTTAGTGATCTAAAGCTGTACTGTTTGAGGAGTTAACGCTGTAAAATGCAAAAAAAAGTTGTAATTAAATAAAAAAGAAGTCAGAAACCCATATAATGCACATTTGTGTAGTGTGGTATGTTTTACATCAGTATTACTGCTGTAAAAGCTGAGCATGGACACAATAAAAATTGTGTATTGCTGGTTTAGAACTTAGAAGTATTAAAGGCTTAAGAATTAGAATTTTATTAAAATTATATTCCTAATTATATGGCCCACACCAAAAATACTTCAATTACTTTTTACTTAGGAATTTGGTTTTGGTATTTGTAGCAGAGAGATTCTTGTTTGCCACACAAACTCAGAACAAAATCTTCTGCAGTTGGATGGTGCTCAAATATTAAGAGATTCCTTCACTTTACTTAGAAATTACCCAGTGCTTCAGTTACACAATGGAAATTTATTTATTTATTGATTGGGAAGATCAGAGTGGTTTATCAACATCCTGTACAAAACAGATTAAGCCATGAATTCAGCTCGAGGTAATCTGGATGTTCAAATACAGGCTGAGCACGATGTTGACAGGGACAGCCAGGATGAGTGGGGGGATGTAGGATACTTGGAAAGAAAATTCCCTGCATAAAAAAAGTAAATTTGAACTATTTGGCCAATGCTTGAAGTTAATGAATGTCACCAAATGAGTGAGTGATACCTAATAACATTTAATGAGTCTTTCTCTGTTGAGGCAGGCAGGGAAAATGTTTGGGGGTTATGGCTTTCCCCCAGCTCCTGACAGGCTGCGTGCACGGAAGTCCTCAGACCAAGGCGAGATAGAACGAGGTGCCTCCAAATCCTTACAGCTTCTGTGATGTGCTTTTCTGTGATAGTTCTGAGCAGCGGGACGAGGAAAGCCTTGTAAATTTATAAATATCAAACTTATGAATTAGAAGTGCTCACTTTGATAGAGTTTTCTTTCACTCAGTGTCCCTGCCGCTTTGAAGTTTAAGGCAGTCGATAATAAAAGAGATTTTTTTTTTCCTCCTCTAATCACTGTTTCTGACAAATTCAGAACTGATGGAATATGTCATTAAGAAAGAAAGAAAGTAAAAAGAACAAGCAGAACCACTGCTTTGTGCCATTAAGGTGTTTTTTGTTTTTTGTTTTTTTTAACTTGGGTGACATTTTGGGGATAGGCTACAATTATTTGTTGAATACTGTGCTTTGGAGTTGAAGAAGAAAGAGATGTTCTCTCATTCTTTTGTTCTCCAGTGTTGATGATAATATTCAGTACATGTTCTTTTATTTCCCTTTGATATCTTGTTATTTGTATACATCTCTATTTGATCAGCTAAAGTATTGCTGCTTATTTTACCTCCTTAACCTACTTTGCCTCTAGAAATTTCTAACTGCCCTCACATGCTCCTGACTCCAGGACACTCTTTGCCTTTTTCCACTTCCTTCCTCTTGGTTTTAGTTCTGATTATCCACATAAACAGCTTTGTTGCTATTTTGTATTACAAAACTAAGACGAATTAGCCCACTGAGATCTGCTTTTCTTTTTTTTTCCTCTGGTTCTGTGGGACTTTTTTTGGCTATTTAAGGCTGTAACACTTCTCTGCAGGGTTGCAAAATAAATCTTACCCAGTTAACTTTCCCAACCCTTCAGCCAAAGGCAGTGAAGAGCCCGTGTTGTAGAAATGGAAATACCAAAAAAAAAAAAAAAAAGTAAAACATTAGGCTATCAAATACATCAATTTCTCCCATAAGGTAATTTGCCATTTATTGTTACTAGCTGGGCAGACAGTTAATAACCCTAAGGAAGAGTAGAAGAAAAAGTGCTTTTCTCTCCTTTAGTGTGTTAGTTGTCTGTGTGAGAACATGAAAGGGACCTTAAATGTGGGGTTCCACCCCCTGCCATGGGCAGTGACACCTTCCACAATCCCAGGTTGCTCCAAGCCCCATCCAGCCTGGCCTGGAACGCTTCCAGGGGTGGGACTTACTTAAAGTAATGCACAGTCCTGCATTAGTGTATTGGTGTTTTACACTGCAAAAGAAAAGAGACAAAAATACTCAGAAGAGTGTAAAAGCACTCTTTCTCTTCTCTTAGAGCTTTGCTTGAAATCCAGTGAAATCACTGAAGTGCAAGATGCACATGTGAAAATAGGGAAGGTGTCTGGGGATCACCGAGATCAGCAGAGCTCCTTGAAGCTACAGTTTGTGATCTTTCATTGGATTGATCCAATTTCCAGTTGCTCGTGTCCAAGTCGAGTTGGGGATAGGGAGGAGATTCATGGTGCTTTGCCTTGCTTAAATCACTGAACCAAAATTTTCTTTCAAGCAGGAGGCAGGCTTGAACCACAATTGCTCCTTTCAGCCATCATTTATCATGATAAAGAGAAATATCACATAACAGAGAGCTTGAATTACCAGTACTATATGTACAAAGAAATAAGGGTGAGATAGAGAGTCTGTTGAACTCCTTTAATCTTTGCTCAGAAAAAAATCCATGCACCTTGAAAGTGCATTTTTTAGTTCATCTTTGTGTTCCCTGCTATTCTGCTTCTCTACTTGAAACTATTTGTACCATATATAATAACATAATTGTTTAATTTTATGATAATTTTTTTGCATTCAAAATTGTACTCAAGTTTCTGCAGGAACTGGTACACTTGTAGCAATAGGAGGTTGTGGAAATATTTCAGAATAAAACAGAGCAAAATTATTGTTGTTTTTATTCATGACTTTTGAAAGGTTTGTTGTTTTTTTTTTTTTTCTCCTCTTCTGCCGTTGAACTGGGTACTTGTAGTGGAATGGCAGAAAGATATAATTTAATCAAAAAGAACATGCTATGTTGAAAGTGACTTCAAAGCTGTGATTAAATGTATTTACAATAATTAGTTTCAAAGCATTCTAATTCCTAGCAATGTTTGAAGAATTCAGCATCTAATGAAGTAAAATAAATTGCACACCACTTTGTTCATCGAATAACCAATTTTCTTCTCCTAACCACCATTTATCAACAGAGCCTTTCACCAGAAAACTTCTCAGCCTTCCTTTAAATAAAGTCAGCCCCAAGCACACTCCTTGTACCCCCTCCCACACACACACACACAAAATGGGCTCGATTATAACACCCTGGTTGGATTATAATGTACAAAACCCACTAGTTAAATTTGGATTAAGAGTTGAATCAAGAGAAGGGAAATGTTCTGCTATATTTTGCTTTAAAGGACTCCTGATAATATCAATGGAAGAAGACAAATCACAAATCACATTTCTCAGATTGTCTTTGCTGATATTCTCAAATAATGCTTAATTGAGATGTTCCATGTGCTACATAATGTGAACTGTAATTTTTTGAGAAGGAAAGAGGAAATTTTGTATTTGTCATCGTTGATTTGTAGCAGATCAATAGTGTTTTGGATGACGGAAGTCAAAAATACAGTATTTATATACCCACAAGTAATCTCCCTGGCAGTGAAAATAATCTCACATTTTGACCAAAGGATGTGAGCTATCATGTGATTTCCCCCACCAGAAACACATTTCAGCAGCAGCAAGAACATGTAGGGTTTTTTAGAGAAAAATGGAGATGTGTTCATGTTTGTGCAGCAGGAAAAGGGATTAGTTGGTGATCTCATAGCCTGGCTTGCTTGTTTTTATATATTTCAAGTATAATGAGCAAGTAAATTTGCTTGAAATGGTTCTGGAATAGAGATGATTTTTGGTACAAGTGATGTAGCAGCTCTTCTGCCTCTTGTCCCTTTGGAAATGCAAAAGACTGAGCTAGAGCTGGACTTCTTGTAGAACTGGGAGAATTCAGCGCATAGGAAATCCCTGATGCTGCTGGCACCTCAAAAACAGAAGGAAAAAAATAAAAAATGAAAGATACTTGGTTGTTCCTAGTGAGCCTGAAGTTATTAAGGTCCTTCATTTGGGTTTAATTTCTTACTGCCTTTTGAGATCATGCTGGATTATTTTTCCCGAAGTAGGAATGTAGTAGAGTTACTAAGTGCTCAGTAATTTAACAAGAAACCACTGTGCCCATTAGTCTTCCTGTTTTAGAATCAAAATAATTCACTAAGTTTATTCTACTGCAGTCTGTAGCATTTCTTAAAGATCTGTACACCTTGAAGACGTAGGATCAAGGAAGGAAAATACCCAACTTCTTCCTTCTCCAGTTTGATATTTTTCCTTTCTTAGAGGACTGGACCCAGCATTTACTCTTCCATTTAGTTATTTATTTAGTTACTTAGTTATTTAGCTACATTAGAATTTGTCTAGGTGTATTTGTGTCACAGTTCCTACAGGGGCTGTCTAAATGTGGAGTTTTCATGCTCTCTGTGCACACACTCGTGACCAATGTCTGTAATTATTCCTGGGCCTATTAACTTGAATAACAGAATTTTATGAGTGATGTAGTTGGAGTAAGTGTTTACTGTATTAGGCAGGTGCTGTAGAACAATTCAGAATATACCAGAAGATTAATTTAATAGCAATTTTGAGAAACAGTATGACTTATTTATTGCTAAAGACCACAACATATCAACATGAGCTTGCATCCACTTTTAAAATGTTAATTTCCAGTCTCTGGGAAACTGGAGGCAATATTTCAGCAACTTTCCTCTATAATTTTCCATTTTTAATGAGTATTGTGCAGGGACGTTGTAAACCCCCTGGGAATATTTTGGATATTCATGGATTAATCTGTGATATAACATTTCAGTTAGATAAAGTTATGAATAAGCAGTATATATATGTGTATATTTATGTGTGTGTGTGTGTGTGTTTGTGTGTTAGATACGATAATGTAAATAAACATACCATAGTAATTAGGTTTTATTACCAGATGTAGGCAGAAAAATAAACGGAGGTAACAGAGCAATAATGGCCCAAATGAATGAAATTCAGGAAATTAAGAACTGGAAGGAGAGGCTCTGTCAGTGGTCTGGATTGCTTACTGCCATTCTGTGTTGATTAGTCAGTGTGCACTAGTTATTGGAGAAATCCCAGCAATAAATACAGAGTTTACCTGCTCTTCACTGAGGACATGAAGGATTAGAGCTTTATTTTCTTATAAAATTGTAATGAATGGTCTTAACAGACCTTGTTATTGTTGTGGTATTAATTGTTACTGCAACGCTGGACAAGGCCTTGAATGCATAAGAGGAAACACACCCTGTAAAAGTTGTTCTTATTCAGCTTTGAAAGCTTTGGTTTCTCTGTTGCTGTGCAGAAATTTTAAGATTATTCTTGGCTATTCCATACTTTTGTTTTGATTTTTTTGCTTCCTGTATAGAAAATACATTCTGTTCTGCTCTACTGAATTATCAGACTTAAATATATATGCATATATACATATATACATGTACACCCATGGAAGCTGCTGTCTCTCTATTCCCAGCTCTGGAAGAAACCTGGTGAACTAGACTTTATTTTTTTCTGCAATTCAATCTGCCCAAAGAATTGCACAGATTCCTTGGATAACAGTTTCTAATAAGATTCCCACGACTTTCTGAAAACACAGAACAGCACAGGGAACAGGAGGTGTCTAGGAGGAAAATTTATCCATGGAACAAGTGTGAAGTGATTTTTGCCTAGAATGCTTCCCCAGCCTGAGCTAAATCATGGCTTGTAAGGGAAGAAGAGAATGAAAATGAAAATGCATTTGTTAAAAAGTCAGGGGACAAGTTTTATTTCCATGCTTCTTGTGCAGGTATAAAAGTGTACATGATGGGCACAGTTCTGAACTGTTGTGGATAACTGGATACTGCTACTCTCTGTTAAGTTTTTGGTAACTAAATCCAAATTTTTATCAGGATACATAAAAAGTGTTCTCATTGCTTCATGTCTAAGGTGGTTCTGTACATGTATTCTTCAAATTCATTCAGGCTGACTTAATGTCATATTTGGGAAATTGAAGCAAATACAGTTTGTTTTTCCTGAAATTTAAAGTTTACTGTTATATCAGCTATTTTTTTTCTTTAGAAAAATACACCTTTATTGAAAAACATAAAAGCACAGAGATGTGCAATGAAAAGTGTTTGCAAATGTCTTTACTCCTTTGTTGCTTTTTAGCATATTCACATGGTGTTTTCCTTTAGTGAGTCAATGGATTTTTTTATTTCTTTGGGTTATTGAGCAGCATCAGAAACAAGTTATAAAGAACTTGAAAAGTTCAAAGGAGACTTTTCGGGGTGTCTGATCCCCCTTTATGTTCAGAGATGGTGTTCAAGGTTATGAGGAGTTTACAACACTGAACCCCTTGGTTTTATATTGTATTTCTGCTTTTTTTTTTTGTATAAAAGCTGAGTTGTATCATTAATGCTGTCCTGGAAAGTGCTAAATTGATATTTTGTGGTGATTAGGATTGCTTTAGAGCATGGCCAGGAAAGGGAAGAACATATTTTTGGGGACCAAGAGCTCTGAGCTTCATGACCTCCTGTCAGATAATTTTCCTCAAAGATTAGGAAAGAAAATTGGTGAGATGGGACTCAGTCAATGTATTCGTGATCTTAACACAATCTCTCAGGCTGTGTAAATCTGTATAAATCAGCACTCTCACAGAAAACCCAAGTCTTAGACAAATTACATTATTTTCTTGTTAGTCTTCATACATGTAATAAACCCTTTTGATTTTCTACTGGACATATATAATATATATCCTAGGATAAATGCTTTTATTTCTAAGAATGCAGAATTTTGGTCTCCTAGCTCTACTCTTCCCTTCTCTTCCTCCAACATAATCTTTTGGGGTTTGGTTTGCTGGGTTTTACTTTTTCAAAAGTATTTTGTTCTATATTGATTTATGTAGCACAGACATAAACTCGAGAAAAGTATGGACACCTCTGCAAGAGCCCTTTAACCTGAAACTCCCTGGCTCTCAGTCACCTTGAGAGCTCCAAAATATATATCTTCAATTTCCCTATTCCTCCAACTCAGTTGCTTCCTCTTAGAGCTGTTTCCTTCTCTCCAGATCCACTTCCAGGCCCCAGCTGTTCCCAGTGGAAGTTGGAGGTGATGGGGTGAGGCTCAGCACTGTTGTTGGAGCTGCTCTCACAGGATTGAGAGAAATTACTCCAAGACAAGACGTAGGAATTTACTTTTTGGTGTACAGCTGAGAAATAGCAACCAGAGGGAAGAGGTTTGTTGGAAGTCGTGGTCCAGTTTTATTTACAGAACAGTAAAATCATCGGTAATGATTGAAAGGAGTAGCTAATAGGTAATGATTCCAAGAAAGATAAATAAAGAACTCTTGGTTTACTGGTTTTTTCTTCTTACAATTCTGTTTTTGTACAGAAAAAGAAAGCAGATTGTCTTTGACTACTTTAGCAATGTTAAAAAAGAAGTAATTATTTTAACATGTATAAAAACAAATATAGAAATAAAGGCAAGTACTGGCTAGATGAACAAGGGTAGTTTTATGGGATTTTTTTTTCCCTTTTTTTATGTAAAAGGCAAACCCTACTTGTCACTCTGCTGTTGGATTTTACAGAAAGGAGATCCGTTTTGCTGATTACAAATTTAAATCTTAACAACACTGGAGTTGTTTGAGGAAAACTTAGGAAAATTAATAATCTGTGAAGGTTTCAGGCCCTCTTGTTTCTGAAAATCAGCAAGCTAACCTTCATTCCTCAAGTTATACTGTAGATCAGAAAAACAAAAATACAATTATTTTCAAAGGTCATCCTAAAGTAAGAACAAATAAAAAAATAATGCATATATATATATATATATACACACACACACACATATATTTTCATGACAAATATACTCAGTGGTGTATGAGCCTATAGCATCTCCAGATTGTTGTGTGTAAATGACAGTGTTGCCCTCAGGTTGTTATTGAGTCTAACCTTGGATATTTGGATATAATCACCAAAACTCATAATACAGACACTCCTGACTATTGCAAGGTCTGGTGATAACTGTGAATGTCTTTGTATCTGGAATTCTTTATTCTGGCTTCTGTAAGTCTTTGAACAGGTAAGGTGAAAGATGTGGAAAATCTGAAAAACAATGGACCATAAATGATAGAGGGACATTAATAATTAAATGCATTGCAAGTAAAAAAAAAAAAAAAATCCGCTACAGCAATTCTTAATGATGCCTTCCATGGATCATTTAAGTAGATGAATTTCAAGTGCAACCATTTGTGCCAAACAAGGTTAAAATGGCTAAAAGAGTGACTATATTTTAATGTGCTCTAAAGGAATTAAAAGCGACCAGCAGTCCATAAAAAATATCATCCTTCAGTTCAGAATGCTCTGGCCATTTCCAGGGGAAGGTTTAGTCAATCCCAGGGCAATAACTTAACTCTGTGGTGCTGCAGTGAAGGTTGATGCAACTGTAGAACTGAGGCTTCTCAGTTCAAATTCCAGTGTTGCACATTCCTTTAGCCAGAACTGAAGTTTCTTCACTCTTTAAAGATGTATTATATTTTAAACTTTTCTATTTACTTCATTCACTTAATATACAGCTAATTTGTCTAATTGCTGGTGGTGTGGTTTTCAGTATTTAGTTTATTGAAAGGGATATACCACATCCATTTACTTTGTTTATCTCCACATTTGCAAATAATTGACAATAAATAGTGGTTAGTGTTATATGTTTCATTCCAGCATTGCAGTTAACCCCTCGACTGTCAGGATTTTGCTGATGCACAGTGTTTTTATGTGTTGCACTGCTTCAACACTCTGAGCTCACCAATAGTTTTGTCCTCCCTGTAGTAATTTAATTGATTAAAACCCATCGACAGCAATTCAGTCCAGATATTTGATTACCTGTATGTTGAAAGAGAACGTGGCCTGAATGTGGCCTCTTTTTTTTTTTTTTTTTTTTTTTTTTTGTTTTTTTTTTTTTTTTTTGTTTAATAAATGGTTTTAGAATTGGATTTAAGTCTCAGGTTCAGATGAGTTGCAGCTCTTGGAGTGGGACAGATTGTGTTATCACAGAGAAATTCACCGTTTGGTGTCCCAGCCATTGCACCCCTCCCAGGCAGAGGAGTTGCAGTGCTGTGTGTAGAGCTGGCACAAGTGTGGTCCCATCCTTCAGGTCAGGGGCCCTGCCAGTCCCTGCAGCTGAGAAATCGCGTGGGGCAACGGGCTTCACTTGGTGGGAGTCCAGAAAGGGAAAAAACACTTGGCCAGAGCAGAGTGAACATAGAAGTGAAGCTGGGTGATCCATCCTCCTTCACCTTCCTCCCCTCTGATCCCATCTTTATCTCTCCTCTCCTTTGTGCAGAACCCTGTGCTTGCTTTGGAAAGAGGAACATTTTTTCAATTCCAGTTCTTCCTAATCAAATTTAACCAGCAGGAAAGAAAGGAGTTTTCTCACAAGTTTCTTAGGAGCAACACGAAGTGGGGAGGAGTCAGTCTCACAGAGTGAGAAAAGTTGCTTATGAGTTTTCTTTCATGTTCAGTTTTGTTTTTTTTTTTTTAATTTCATCATGGCTGCTCAGCATCTCCTTCTGAGCAGTAGCAGAGACATCTGTCAGGCTTAGGAGGCAGCTACAGCATTGATATTCTTGCTTTCATGTTTCAGTAGTTATCTTTGCAACTCGAAATGACAGAACCTCTTTTAAATACCATTTAAAATAAAAGATACAATTCTGTAGACATTGGTGACAATCATGTGGGAAGGATTGCCACTTACCATGAAAATATGGCTTTGTTAAGTTTCAGATAAGAAATGAATGAGATTATTAAAGACAAAAAAATGGGTTTATTCCCTTTTTTGTTATTAATGAGTGTGATTTGATAAATACATGGTAAGTTTTGGAGTGACAGATCTGCTCCTGACACAGCAGGCTTCATACAAAACGAAGATTAACAACAAATTAAAAGAGAAAATCACAGAATCATGGAATGGTTTGGGCTGGAAGGAATTTTTAAAGGTCACCACCCAGCTCCAGCTCCTGAGCACCTTCCACTAAACGTGGTTGCTCCAAGCCCTGTCCAGAGTGGCCTTGAACATTTCCAGGGCAAAAGAGGAAAATGCCATCTCTGGGTGTCAGGAGCCCTGGGTGACAGGTGGGGTGTGCATTTTCTGACAGCGTGGTGATGGTGGGAGCCGGGCCTTGAAACAGCTGGGAGAGGGGAAGTAGTGGTGCCCCCTGTTCCAAAAACAGGAGTTACAGTTTTTCCAGTTAAAGTGCACTGAGAGGTAATGAATTGAGAGATAATGAACATAAGGACGTTTCAAAGGTGAGAAGCACAAAGAAGGAACAGACAAACTACACATTTTAGAATCATGGATAAACAGAAGGAATTTTTCAGAGTATTACCATTTATTAGTCAAGTACAAAAGGAATGAATGAAATGCGTGTTTATTACATGCATTACTTACATTACTATTCAGTAAGAAATGTGGAAGAATAAATTACAAATACATGGAACCTAAACCAGATTTTTTCATAATGTGAAAATAAAACTACAGTTGAGTGCATCCTCCTAAATCTAAGAGCAGAAGGAGAGTGGGAACAGAAGAACATGATTAATCTTTAACAGTAAACTTTTTTCTTGTCACTCTAAATCAAAGGCAACCATGCATCAGATGTTGAGTTTGAACTAAATAAATGATAAAAATGCGTGATTTGATGGAGTTGGTGAAAATTACAACAGAAGCCTCTATTCAGTTGTCTTTAACTGAATTGACTGGCTAATCCCTCCCTTGTTCTCCTACCTTTTTTTTTCCTTTTTTTTTTGAAAATTAATAAAGAAACAAAACTAATTTGAATTAAAACAGTAGGAAAGGGGAGGGGGTATTTTGAAATTTCCTGTCTGTAGAAGTAGGGTAGATCCCATGCAGGAGGAAACTGCATAGCTATAGTTGGATTTAGGGTTTTGCCTTTGGGGAGCAGACTTGGAGCAGCCATCACTTTGTTCCTACCTGGATGCTGTAGCATCACTTTATAGTCACCTGTTGGCACAGATTAAAACATTTCTGCCATCAGAAAATGGAGCACAGGAAAAGCCACTGAAGAGATGAGAATTCATCAGGCAGTGTTAAACAAATGTTGGGTCTTTGCTACTGTGTTGCAGTGATTTTGTAGTTGATTGTGTGATTCTATGACTGCTACTGGAAGTTAAAGTTGTCTGAAACAAAAATCTCTGTTTCTGAAACACTACCTGAAACCTGAAGATTTTAGCTTGGCTTCTTTGTATCCTTCTATCCACTCAACATATCACATGCCACCAAATTGTTAAGGCTTATAAATGAAAGCTGCACTATATTTTTCTGCTATAAAGGTTTGGGGGAAAAAGGTATCTTGGAACCGTCTCCCAGAATACCTCTGTTTTCCTGTGAGCCAAGACAAATGAGAGAAGGGCAAAAGCACCCACCAACAAAACCCTTTCTGCAGTGTCTGTTTAACAAAAATGGAACATAATTATATGTGTGCTTTGAAAGAAACTGAATTTCATATCCCATATATAGAGCTGGAGCCCATCTCTGGTGGTAGAGTAAATTAATTCCACCATTCTCTCAATTTTTCCTTTCTGAATTGCTGAGTACTTCAGAGAGTTAGTGCCGTGAGCTATGTCGGCCCAGTAAAATATTTTTGTTTATTTCAAAGCCAACACTAAATTATACTGCCTGTTTGTTGTCTATAAATTCATGGAGTTATTCTTAGAAATAGTTTTGCCCAAGAGGTTAACTGAATTCTGTGAGAATCTATATTCTTCCTGAAGTTGCTAGAGATTTGTTTGTCAGAAGATAATATGCTGCAGCACATGCTCTGGTTTTTCTGTCTTCTTAGTGTGGGGACAGAGAGTGAAACCAGGATAAATCCTCTGGCTTGCTTGTAAAGTTCGTTGTGGAAGAAAGACATAAAATTGTGGGCACTCTATGGAGTAGAAAACAAGTTTAATGTACTACAGTAAAATCTTGACTGTGGTACGTATTTATTCTGTTTTCTTCAATTGCTTTTATGGGATATTCATTATGACCTTAATAGCTTATTGTGCATGAGAAAATTGGCTTAATGAATAACTGGTAGGGACCTGCCCTGGGTTTCTGGTGCAGCCTGAAGCCCGTGTCACAAGACAAGCAGCAGTTAAAAATCTCTCCATTCAAGATCATTTATTCATGTTCTGCCTCTTAGTAGTAGAGTTGTAACAGTCTACTCTGTTCTGCTTTTGTGATAGATACCATCATTTCACTCAACAACAGCGGGAATGGCGTAAAAAAATAAACAAATACTCAAGTGTGTGCACATATGTATCGTGTGTCATCTGAAAGTTTTGTGCAAATTTCTTTACTACATAACACTGCAACAAGCCTGGTGAGAACGAGCTGGAGCTACAGCACTTCTGCACTGGAGTGCACTTCTTTCTAGTTGTGAGGTAGTAGATAAATGATATCGTGGAGTCACTGGATGCTTTGGATTGGAAGAGACCTCGACGATCATCTCATTGCAGCCCCTCTGCTGTGGGCAGGGACCTTCCACTAGAGCAGGTTGCTCAATAATATTTGCATTTTAAATGAACTGACCGTATCCTTACGTGACAGGTGAATCTCTTGCTCCAAAATCTGGAATTTGAAGGTGCTTCTCCTGAATTCTAAGACTATGTCTTGTGAAGGGGAAAGGGAGAGTTGTGGATGGAGCTGGAGTGTGTGTGCCAAGGCAGGGCATTCACTAATTGTAATGAATACATGTAATCACTAAATTGTGATTTGGTAACTGCTTTTAATTTGCTTTCGCCACGTGCTTCCTGGCAGCAGAGACTGTGCCTGGCCCACTAGGTGTGGAATCTCCTGGAATGTCAGGAATGGGATGGGTTTACACCTCCAGGATGTCCTAATGTGCTCTTGCAGGTGGTTTGCTCCCTACGGATAAGCAGCATCAGCCCCTGATGATGATTGTGACTGTTGAACTCGAAGCAGCCCTGGTTGGACTTCACTGCTTGCCCTGTCTTCTGATCCCTCATGATGTTGCTGAAGTCATGTCTGATTCTCAGTTTCCTATATGTGAAAATAAATAACAATATTTTTCTTATTAGCTGGCAGGTTCTTTTCCTTGCATACAAGAAGCTTTCTGTTGCTTTCTCCAGACTATGGAAATTTTTCCTGTTCCTTTCAAAGCTGTGAGAATGTTGTCACACATGGTGGCCTCGTCACAGTCGACTAAAGACACTTAGCATCTCTTTGGGAGATGATGGGGAGAAATGAGGCATTTTCTCCATCATATGTTAGTGAAAAGCCATTAATGTCAAAAAGTGAAGCTGTGGTATTCGTGTGGTGTCTGCAGAGCCAGGGCTCTGCCATCAGCACTTGGGAAGCTGCCTCTGGGAAGGGGAAATGATGTTCCTTAAGAACAGTCATAGTATAAAAGGATGTGGGTGGTGAACTGGATTCCTTCAGCCCTCAAAACTGTGATACTGTTATTTTAGACAGACGTGTAGGTCACGATTTTGTTGTCCCAAGTGTTTTGATGCTTCCTGAATCGTGGAATGATAAAGTGTAGTATTCCTGCTCTTTAGCACAGAGCTGTACTCAGAAAAAAACCTCACCCATGTTTGTTAGGATGGGAGGTAGAATTTTGAAATATAACCCCTCTCCAAAAAAAAAAAAAAAAAAAAAAAAAAGGATATATGTATATGAGATATCTGAATGGGAAGTAAAAGCCGGATGATAAATAGCTCTACTTTTAGCATTTAATTTTGTATCCATATTTAGCACACTTATTCTGGTAACTATTAAAGTTTCCATATATTTATCAGTGAATTAGATTTTTTTTTTTTTTTTTTAGTGTGACTTTTAATTAGCGGTTGGGGGAAAATTGGGAAAAAAAAATCACACCTAAATTTTCCAAGTGCAGAATTATTTGGAAATAAAAAGAGGCAAAGTCAGCCACTGTTAACTCTGTCCTTCACATGTATATTTACTCTTCATGAGCAAGCTAATTTTTGTGTTCTCTTGGTTGTCTTCACTCCCCTCCACCACAAGACAGAAGAACCCCCAGCTGTCAAGTTTTTTTGTTTGGGGTTTTTCATCTCCTTTTAATATCTCTCAGCCAGGTTTTTAAAATCTCCAGGTATATTTATTTCATGTACCTTCCCCACCCTTGATTTCTTATAAAGTGAGATGGTTGCTGGTGATACCTGGGTCGTGAAAACAGCTGTGCCCTGCAAATGAGCTGATGGTTGTTGCTGCAGTCAGGTGGAGCTGGGAAACTGAGGAAAAGTCTCAAATTACATATGAATTTGTTCAAGTCACACATAACACAGGAACTGGAACAAAAATACCCACAAAATTGTTTAAAAACTCAAGCAGGCAGAAGTGAAAAAGTAAATAAGAATTAGATATGCTGAAATCACCTGTTAGAGCCACTCAGCTTTTTGGCAGAATTATGAAGCCACTGGGAGACAATTCTGTATTTTTTAGATAGGAATTATAGGAATTCTCCATCCCAGATTTTCATGCTCTGTATCCGAGTTGCTTATTCCTAAGATGTTTATTGCTAGATAGGCACTGCTGGGCACCAAGGCATAAATGCAGCCATGCATTGTGATCCCATAACAAATAGTTTCATCTGAGAGATCCCTGTGTCCCATTTGCAATCAGCAGGAACAAGCACTGGAATGTGCTTAGTGCACAGTGGCAGGGATGTCAAATTGTTAACAGCAGCTTGCACCCAGAGCAGCAGAACAGATGATTCGTGGCTAAACTGAACCAGAGAAAAAGAAAATGTCAGTATAAGTTGAATTTTCAGACAGAGAGTGTCAAAGCTCTAGATCACGGAGTGAAGGGTTGTTTTGAAAAGCTGACAGCACTTAAATCCTCTTCCCTATTGTATTTTCCTACTTTCTTTTGGTCCACAACCAAAAATGTATCTTGTTGGGTGTTTTGTTTGTTAATTTGTTTGGGAAGTTCAAGGGTTTAGTTTGCAAGATTAATTCTTGCATAGGAGGATCTGCAGTTCTGTGACTCACTGCTTTTTGATCTTGGTGCAAGCATCATTATACAACTTTAAACACTGTATTCTACCTTTTGGTAAAATGTGGTTATTTTTTTTTCTCTCAATTTTTTTTTTCTCTCAATGTTCTTGATAAAATTGACCAAGAGGTTTGTCCCCTACATGTGCAGAATACAAGAGCCTGCATGCTGGGTGAGAGGAGAAAGCTGATGGAGAAAGTGGAAGTATTTTGATAGAGAAAGTAAAAGGGAGAGTAAAGGAGGGTAGATATATAAAAGAAATATAGATGGGGCAATTGAACAAAGATAAAGAGAAATGAGGCAGGAGACTGAAAGGAGGAGGTGAGATGTAGGTGAGAAGAATATCACACACTGTTTATAAATCTTCAGCTCTGGCTGCTTTTTATTTCAAGTAAGGGGTGAAAAATTAAAACACGGAATATTGCCCAGAACTGGACTTATTATCAGGCAGAAAAGAAAGATACTATTTGGTCCTGCTTTTCCACAGTAACACTGTAAAAATCCATGAGAAATATTTTGAGGGATAAGTGTCAGCACTGAGAACTGCACAGATGGAAAGAGCCTTAGAAGCAGTGTTACCCCAGGTATCCAAGTTTTATATTCTGTATGCCATGTAACAGTGTTTGTTAATAACCCTTGACTACCACATGAAGCTCACTTTGCCCTTCATTATTTCAACAGTTAAGGATTTGTGGTTTGTTAATTCTCATTTTTTTGTCTGCCACTCATCTCTTTTTGCCCAGAAGTAGAGCAGGAGGGGAGCGGGTAGCTGGAGTGGTTGATAGTTTTGATGTCTGCAGATGGTTGTGGAGCATTTCTAAGGGTCTGTATAGATCAGGAGAGAGACCAGAGCACTTCCAGGCATTCCTTTTCAAGGCAAGGTTGGAGACATGAATAAATACAATGCTGCTTTGTGGATGTTTCTTTTTTATCTGTCATTTTTAGGAGTGGGAAAAGCTATCACCTATCCAGAGATCCCTGTGTGACTGATATTTTCAATTCTTTCTAATAACTAACCAGTGTTCGACAAGCTTTCATCTTTTCTTTTTTGGTTCAGGTATTTTGAAGGCTGATTCCCAGCTCATCTGCTGCTGTGTTTGACAAGGTGTTGCTGTACTTGGAACATCTCTAAATAATTCTGTTTCCTGGTGTTGCTGCTGCAGGTTGTTCTGGAGTTTCTCTGTTTACATCTTTAGCCAGGCTGGTTTGAGAGCTGTTCCAGAAGAGCAGGAAGGAAAAATGGGCAAGAAGAAAGCAGCTGAGTGGTTGTGGGGTGCTTATTTCTTACTCCTTTAGCAGCAGGGAAAAAACAGGCCAGTTACACAAAATGAGAACAAAACAAACCACAAACAAACCCCAAAACAACAAAAAACCAACAAAAACAAACAAACAAACAAACAAACAAACAAACAAACAAAAAACCCCAACACATAGGTTTGCTGGTATCACTTCTTGGTGTATAACTTTATTTACTTATTTTTTTTTCTGGAATGACTGATACAGGCATTGATTGTGTTTTTTATCGTGTTGGGTTTCTCTGCAAGAAGTACTGATAGAGACTGAACAAACACTGAGCCATGACCTGCCTGGCAGAAGGGGCAGCAGCACAGGTTTGTGCACAGGGAAAATTGGAGAGGTGGGGGACAGAGAGAGACAAGAGCTCAGTCAAATTGCAGTTTAGGATTCCCAGGTCCCCAGGCCTGGCTGAGAGATGAGGCAAATGGTGTGTGGAGCTTTTGGACACTCACTTAATTTGGCTTTTCCAAAGTGGATTTTAGGCAGTCCTGACCTTCCTGCGCACTGAGGCTTATCTCGCTTCACTGTGTTTTGTTTTTTCCTTAAAAAGTGGCACTTGAACACAACCTGGTTACTATTTTTAGGGAACAAACAAGCCATGAAACATGTTAATGCTCCGTGGATCAATAATGAGGGATTTCAAGCCTAAAAAGACAAGTGTCTGGTTCTCTTTGGAGTTTGAATGGCATGCAAAGGTGAGGTGACATTTCCTGTGACAGTCTGCATCACAAGGGCTCCTCAGAGCTCACCGTACAGAAGTTCTGTAAGGGGCTGATGATCCTAAATTGCTGCTATTTAGTTATTTTATAATTAAACAGTGAGTAAAAAAATGTTATTTGAGGTCAGTAGGCCATTAGTTTTCCTGATGGATTTGACTGTAGGTTGTTAGATGGTTCTTTACATTAGGAATCTAGGAAATGCCACTTTGCAGTAGACTAATGGTCTTTCAGGTCATCTGTACTCCTGCAGATTTCATTACTTATAATATTTTTAAGCATTTTACCCATACTTCATTCTCTAGTTGTTTGAAATGGCCACCTCAAGGTCATGTTTCAGAACTTTTATTAGTGTTTATTTGTGATTCAGAAGAAGAAGAAGCATTCCCTAAAATCTCATTGTTTTTCACCAAGTCCTGTATAGCTGAAGGCTAAAAAATAGCCAAATGATGCCTTGATACTTGTATGTGCTCCTGACTTAATTATCAGACAGCCTGATGATAGAAAATATAATTTTTCTAGTGTATTTCTCAATCTGCAAAAACATTTTAATAATTAGAGCAGTGGCTTAGTAAAGGCCCTGTTCCTGCATCTCACAGAGATGAACATAAATGGACAGACAATGTGTTGCTGAAAGTCATCTGAAAGCAAACACTCAAAAGTAAAAGTTCAGACAGGTGTTGGATTGATTTAAGTTTTTAAGGGAAAAATTCACAACCTGGTTGTGAATAATATCTAGTTCCAGGAATGTTTTTGTTTTCATCCAGAAAAAGATACACTGGCAACTGAACTCAGTTGTTTAATGGCCATGCACAAAGCTTTCAGTGTTTAAGTAGTCAATTTGCTGGGAATCTGGGCCCCTGAACTGTGTTCCCACTGTAATTTAGAGATTCATTTACTTAGATAAGGCACTTAATCTCCCTGGGTCTGCTTCCCAATAGTAAAAGAGAAAAACTAAACCTCAGAAGTCTTAATTATGGGTATCTTGTTAGGTTTAATTAATTCGTAAGGGATGTTAATGTCAGCCTGTGAAAACTGGCGTGTGGGTGAAGTGTGTGTGTGTGTAATTCCATTTGACTCACACACACACACGTTGTTAACAGAGCTCTCTGAGGGCTGCAAGGCCAAGCAGGCAGGAGCAAACAGGAGTTTTGCTTATGGACGCTCCCTGTGACCTCTCAGGGTGGGAAATATTTAATGACACCATCATCTGCTGTCATCCCAGCAGAAAGCCTGTCTCATTCACTTCACAGGAGCTGCAGATTTTCACCTCCTTTAGCCAGGTGGATTCCCCTTCCCCATCTCCAAATGCCTTTGGGAAACCCCTGAAGGAATGGTTGTGCCAAGGTATTTTTTTGTCATTTCAAGTACAGTTCCTTGGCATTCAGCAGATGGATGTGTGTGTGAAAACAGTGGACCTGTCTTCCCAATTGCAGATACATTTGAAGAACCGGTTTCCAGCTTGGCTGGCAGGAATCCAGCACTGAGGCTGGCAGTAAGTTTTGCCCAGCTGGGATGTGAGTGGGGCACTGCAGCTCCAGGTGAATGTTGCAATAGCAGGTACTGAGCAGATGCCCCTTGGCTTTGGAAGAGATCATGAACTGACCCATTTTGTGTGGGTCATACAACAGTAAGACTCCCTCCCATCTGTTACAGTTCCTGTTAAATTTCAGGTCTATGAACCAGGAGTTTTGTGCCAGTGCTCATTTTTTTTTTCTTACGGTTACTCCTAAGACAGAATAGGTGTCTAGTACATGAGGGGTGACATCCATATTTCATGTTCCTACGATTCAGTCTCTTATATCCAAAAAACTGATGAGTGAGACAATTGTTTTCTAAAATTAGGGGATAGGAGATCCATGGAAAATATCACTGAAGGCAATAAAATGCAGTTACAGGATTTATTAGTGCAGACTTTGCATTGTATTTCCCCATGCTGTCGGGGTTCACTGATTGTTTTGAAATACTCTTTCTAAAGGCCAATTTTGTTTTAAAGTATTTGCTACTGAGGACTGCCAGTACAGCTAATCCTTTATCTAGCACTGGGCTAAAACACGGTATTTGCAGTGTTAGGGTGTGCTGTACAGTGCTGAACACCTTGTGGTGTTCAAATGTTTGAATTCAGTGAGGCTCACTAAATAGACCCTGCTTCATCCAGATGGGTGAATGGGTTATGGAATTAGCAGAAGTGCCATCATTAATACCTGTTTTTCTTTTGCTTCATTGGAAGATAATCATGCTCATTGCTTTTCCAAAAATAGAGGTGGTTTTCCAGGACACAAATTACAACTTTTTTTTTTTTTTTTTCTCTCATGTTTAAAACTATTCATTATTATGAAAGTAACAAGGAAAATACATGAGGACAAAATTGGTATTTCTGTTCTGTAGATTGAAAGTTCTTAAAGAGCCAGAATTTTTAGAGAGGAAAAGAGCTGTTAAATTAAAATATTGCTCATTTTACCTCGTGATTGGTACAGCTCTCATAGGATCTTTTTAAGAATTATTTAATTTCTAATTTAAATGGTATCTTGTTCTTGAGACACAGGCTGCATTCTAACTCCCCACCCAAGGCACACCTTGGACTCTAATTAAGCAGGAATAAATTAATAGCAAAGGCAGAAGAATTAAAGGACTACCAAAACAGAGGAGTCAGGATTATTTTCATCCCTCAGATCCACTTGCATGGAATGAATTTGGTCTCGTGTAAAAAACCTTTTCCCAGTCCAAAGCATTGGGGATGTGGAGCATGCCATGAACCTGCAGGATGCACTGCTGCTGTCACACTCACTTACAGTGGCTCTGTGCTGGTTATCTGAATTTATGTCACTCCCCTGGTTTGGAGCAGTGTCGCCATCATTTCCTGTCCTCTTCAATTGAATTGCACGTGTTCAATAAAACTCAAACACACCCTGATTTGGTAACCCCAGGTTTCTGTTTCTTGAATTGCCACATACCAAAGGAGCTCCATATCTGGGCTGTCCGGGTGGTGATGCTGGCCTGCATCCTTCAGGCTTTAATTCTCTCCTGGAAGAGGATGTAAGGATCTCTTCCTTAGAATAGTAACTTAAAAACCTCCAAAACAACAAATAGGACAGGAACATTTAATGCAATTAACAGCTGATATGTCAGTTTATTGTTTGATTTTGCAGCCAGAGGTAACAGTGACTTCAAAGGTGTTGTAGCCAAGAATGGTGCTGTTAACTCTGCAATGTTGATGAAAGCTGTGGAAGTGTCTTTTTGTGATGTGAAAAGTGAATTATACAGCACATATTGGCTGAAGTATTTAGAGTTGTTCAACTGCATTGTGTTTTTTTGCTCAAATAGCTCAAGTTCTAAGATTTTGAATGATTAAAAAAAAAAAAATCTGAAATGCCAAAACCATAATGAGCATTTTAGAACTGACCTTTAGAAGGTACTTGTGTACACTTTGTGCACTGATTGTTTTGAAAAATCAGACTTTATTTTAATTTCTCAAACCAATGTAATAAGGCAGGCCCTGTGTTAACATGGTGATAAACAGACACCAACCATAGTTACTAATTTTTTAAATACCTGAAAACCTGTAGATCTATGTGCTAACGGTCTACGAGTAATTTAAAAGTATAATCCTTCCAGGTGCTGAATAATTGCCAGGTAATATCAGTGTATTTCTGTGGCTCCTGTGGGCCTCTCTGTAATGCTGTGAACTAATTGTGGGTGCACGGGATGTGGTTTGAGTGATGAAAGAAATTTGTCTGAGCCACTGAGCTGGATGCTTGCACGCAGCAAGGTCCACGAGGGATCATGTCTAATCTTGAATGTGCAGCTGGTGAGGATTAGGTGTGAAAGGATGTAAAACCCAGCAGCAGCTGGGGACAATGAAGTTCATTATAAATCTATTGAATATTTTGAACTGCTAGGTGAGAGCTGAGTAAAAAATGCAGCAAGAGGTGGCATTTTATTGATTCAGTGGATGTTTTATTTAAATAAATCTTACTTAAAAGCAAACAACTCTTTGATGAGCATCTGCGGTACCATAGAGCTGGAATATATTTATTAAACTGATTGGGTTCATCATGTAACCACTCCTCGAATTTCCTGGATCTTGGAATTGAATATACACCTTAAAGGCTCACTACTGGAACTCAGCATGCTGCTAAACCTATTTCACTTTTCCTCTTCTACCAATAAACTTGGAGTGAACAGTGAACCCCAAATAAATTAGAAAATCTGAGGGGTCAGTAATGAAAAGTAAAAAAAAACAAAAAAAAAACCACCAAAAAAACAAACGAACAAACAAACAAACAAACAAAAAAACAAACAAACAAAAAAAAACCCCAGCAACAACAAAGGAAATACCCAACTTTTAGTTGTTTTTTGTTTTTTGTTTTTTTTCCTGTAGACTTCAAATTATTTTATAAAATATTGAATATTTGTATCTCAGGAGGGCAGAAGGGTGATGTGACCTGCACAGCATCACTCAAAGGCAAAGGGCAGAACTGGGAATTAGGTGCCTGTGCCTTGAGTTGCACTCTCTGAACACTGCGTGGGGTAATTTGGTGTAGCTGATCCATTGCAGCAGGGATTTACCAGTGGAAAATGACCCTGTTACTGGTCAGTTCAGTGGGGTCTAGGAGAGGCTGGAGAGGGGGATTGTGAAGAGAGAAGAATCCAGGGCTACCATGCCAAGGAAGTCACTTGGAAGCTGAGGAGAATGCAGCAAACAATTCCTTTGCTAAACTGGCTTTCCTCCAGAAAAATAAATTAAACATTGCATTGCTCCAAGACTTTGGAAAAGAAAAAGAAACCAGGGGGCAGCAGGGCCAGGACAGCTGACCCGATCTGGCCAGAGGGATATTCCACATCACAGAATAATTCATCATCCCAGTTTAGAAACTGGGGGAGTGTGCTGGGAGGGGCTGCTCTGTGCACTGGGCAGTGGGTCTGAGCAACTGCGTAGTGCATCACTTGTGTTTCTTGGGGTTTGTGACTCTCTCTTTTCTTCTTCTTCTTCTTCTTCTTCTTCTTCTTCTTCTTCTTCTTCCTCTTCTTTTTCTTCATCATCATCACCATCAAATGTTATTAGTAACAACAACAATAACAACAACAGTTTTATTTTATTTCAGTTCTTCATCTGTTCTCATCCCAAGCCCTGGGTTTTCCATTTTTGGGCTCCTCCTCTTCATTCCTGGGGCAGGGCAGTGAGTGAGCAGTGACAGGGTACTTTGTAGCAGTCTGAGGTTAAACGACAAATTTCCATAAAGCTTCTCTTTAAAATAAAACTTGTAACAAAGTCCTGACAAAATAACATCCTTATTGGTTTTTTTCCCCCTTCCTTCCAGCTAAATTGAGTTGATTCTGGGATTGAAATCAAAGAAGTTTGTTGCAGTTTGTTAAATCATGAAAAATATATTTTAAAGAAATATTTTTAGAAAAGAATGCAGATACTTTAGCTAATAAGACTTATTTTTTAAAGCAATCCTTTGGTCACTGCAGATGCCAGATTGGTGGTCCTGCTAAATAAGAAGCTCCAACCACAGCTGAAAGAAGTAGAAGCAATGGATTGGGATGCTAATTTCCATACTTTGAGCTTTAAAATTTTTCAGGACTTACTGTTTAAGCACAAAAGAGATCTTCAGACAATGCTGCTGCTCTGAAATTTTTATTCTTTTTCCCCTTCAGCTTGAAATGGCAAGTTAAAAATCAGTTCTCCCGACTAACTTCTCTTTGTAGATGAATCTCTGCTGAGGGTTCATACTGTGATTCTCATACATTATCTAAAGACATTTGTTCTTCTTTCCTCGTTTTATGTATTTTTATGTATAACTATTGACTTTAATGGAGCTGCTCCCAGTCTTCCCTGCGTGTCTGGCATTTATTTTATTTTATTTTTGCTTTTGCTTAGGCTGTATTGTGAAATGAGAATAGAGCCACCAGTTTGTTCTTTGAAAATATCCAGTATTATTGCTATTTATTAGAACTATTATGAAAACTATGACCTAAATGGAGATGATGTGAGGAGAATTCTAATTTTAGTGGCACACAGAATAGAAGCATTTGGGAAATGGTGGCTCTCCCTCTGGGGATCGGTTGGATTGTTCCTGTAGATATGTATGGAAGCTGATTCAATTATCCTCATTTTAGTATATTGATAAATATATTATTTATGGATAAAACTGATCTCTTTTTTTTTTTTCGTTCTAGAACACCAGGATAAATTATGAACTAAATTTTTATGTTTTCTTCTTTAATATAAGAAAGAAGTGAGTCCTATTCCAGATCTTTCCTTTTTAGAGCAGAGTGCTTTTATCCATAGCATTCCTATGCTTTAGGAATTGCAAGAAGACTCAGACTGTTGATAAATCAGGAAAATGCCAGGAAAATGTTTGACTTGTTTCTTACATCCAGGCACTGCACATCCTCTGTATCAAAGGTGAAGAGAGGTAATTTTTACCTTGTGAGTTGATGTGTACTGCAGACCATGAAACCCTGGCTGTCCCAGAGCTTATTCTTCATGAGGTCAGCAAAGAGACACCACAAATGAACTTGTTGGCAGCCCCAAAGTGTGGCAGCACTCAGACACAGCCCAGCTGCTGTTTTAATTGGCTGAGAGCTTTAATGAGTGAGGTTAATGTACAGCCCCAGCTTTGCAGCCCATCAGATTGACAGGGTTTCATTTTACTGTCACTTATCAAAATATGGCTTTTTCTTCCCCGCAATCCTCTCTCATTATAAGTTTTGCAGTAGTGGGGGGATGCAATTGATACGCAGTCAAATCATTCCTGACAGAGAGATTTGAAAAGCTTTTACATTGGATGTAAGGAAGGAAACCTTGTCTTTGCAGAGTCTGCTCAGCCCATCCATCTGCATTAAGTGTCTTAGAGTTACACTGAGCAGAAATGACACCTTAAAGAAGACTAAGTGCTGCTTAACGTTTTAGTGTCATTCTTGGGAGGTCTGAAGTTGAGTATTTTTCTTCTCCTGGTTGTGGTATCACTCCATCACTTTATGAAAAATAAAACAGAACTTGTGTTTTTAATAGCGGACTTTTCTATTGTTCCTTGTGCACCACAGAGACGGGAGTTTGTGCCTCATCTTAGGGAGTGAAAACTTCACACTGGGAATCAATTGATGTGTCCTTAAATATCTATTTATGAGAGAAGAAATAAAGCCAAAAAGAAGACTCTCACATTTCTTGCCACCAGACCCTAATCTTGAACACTTGTCTTCTAATCCTGCTTCCAAATCCATGAACATTGTCAGTAAAATTAAAAGTTATTTTTTCCTGACACTTCATGATGGGCTGTTTCAGAACCCCAGTCTTGTTGCTGTCAGAAATTTTGTATTTTTGGGATTGTATTTATTCCTAGTCAATTCACACTTGATTAATTTTCTGCCAACCACATCCCTCATCTTAGCTCTTAGTCTCCACCATTCCATTTCTTATCTTTCAGCAGAGCAGTGTGTTACAATGGCCCCCCACAGATTTCCTTTTGCTACAACTGCACAATCCCAGCTCTTTTAGCTTCTTTTTGCAGCCCTCCTAACTCCTTTTATTTTCTGCTTTGCTCATTCAGACTCCTCTTTTTGGAACATAAATGACAAGAAGTGTTCCAGATGAAAACTCACTGCCTTACTCAATCCCATCAATTATTTCCTCTCTGTGCTTGCCCGACACTCCTGGTATTGCACTTGCCTTATTCACAGGTAGATTAAACTTATTTAGAGTAATGCATTTTCCCTCCAGTACCATTTGCACCTGATGATTGCCTGACTTAAAACAAATTCTTACCAGTGGTCCCTAGATGAAGCAGCTGAGCTTCACACTCTTTGTTTCTAACCTGTGTCATACATTTAAACCCCCTGGTTATGCAGCTCTTCACAGTGAGAGGCATTGAGATTTGTGTTTTAGATTCTGTCCAGTTTTTTTTCTGCATAATCAAATTTTCTGACTGCCAGAATGGATGTGTGATTGTATAATATTACAAGTCTTATATTATAAGTCTTGTCTGCTTTTCAGTTTCTGCCTTGCCCAAGCCCTGCCCTGCCATTTCTTCCTTGGACATGCTGCAGCATCCTGCAGGCTGGAGCCAACAATATTCTTTTTCCTAACCCTGACATTACTATTCTGTGCTCAGACTTCCCTTTTTTGCCTCATTCCTGACCCTATTGCTTGCCTTTAAAAAAAAATATATATATATATTTTTATTTAATATTCATTTCAAAAACCATTTTAAACTACAGTTCAACTTGGAATCAGGATATATGAATATGGATATAACCTTCTTGTACACTCTTCTTTAATGAAACATCTGCAAAATGAAACATTACTTAAAGTCTTTATTTGTATTTAACGTTGGCTTCAAAAGCCTCATCTAATTTGACATTTCTGCTTCTGAGTTACACTTAAAGAAGTACAGAAGTACAGAAAAGGTCTATGATCACTTAATGTGCAGTGGAAATTACAGCTAAGAATAGTGCAAGGAAGTTTTGCTTTGGAGAAAGATTTATTTGAGAGGGAAAGTACTTAGCTATTCACAAGGAGCTAGGTCATGTAAGTATAAAAGTTATTTTCAACACTATCAAATTCAAGGTTAAAAGCTCATTCAAGTATTTTATATTAAAGGTAATATTTATAATATTGGTTACATTGGATTGTGCTGCTCGAGACATTTTAATATTAACAATGTAAATGCTACAACAATGGTACCTCTGAGAAATATGTAATATATGTCTGTGCTGCTAATACAATTCTTACTGCCATTATCTACTTTATCTCATTTCCATTAAAGTGATGGATATTAAGCAATATGAAATAGAAATGGCCATTTTCTCTATTTTCTGCTTTTCTAGCTGGCAGTAGGTAGCTGATAAAAATCTCATTTTATCAAGCACGTTTTAGATTTCAAATCTGGACTGTAATGGGTGAATAGTAGGAATAACACTAACAATGAGTTTGGTCATTAGTAGGGATATTAAAGAGATTTTCTGGGGGTGTTCAGTAATTTGTTTGAGAAACATGACAGTTCTTGTAGCCATGCATAATTTAAATACTCCTCTGCTGTTTGTAGTCATGTAACAAATAGATATGAAACTTTGTTTTTGAAACTATTCCTTTTGTTTTCTTTGTAACCTAGAAACGAAAGCCAATTTGCTGTCACAGAATTTAAAAATCCACATGAAATAGTTTAAGGCTTCCTTTAGTTCAGATTTACCTTTTCATGATCTTTTTAAAGAACCATAAAAGTACCTGCAAGTCACCTAAAAAATGGCCCTGTCCCTTATATTCATTTAACTGCAGAATATGATAGAATTCTTCCCCAGAAGTTGTTCTGCCAGCCTGCTGAGGTCCTCTGCAGACTGACTTTACTGATGATGTGCTAAATGTGCATCTACCCATCTTTTTCCTAAACTATTTTGAAGAATAAACAAAGAATCTCCTCTCACAGGATGTTCCCCATCTCCCTTCAAGGTGCTCATAGTTACCCTTTATCCATTCTCCAAAAAAAAATTCAGTTATCTTAAAATGCTCTGAACAAACTTAATGCTTTATGTGAGGATCCCTTCTCCATCCACTGAGTATTGGAATTGACTCTTCCAGTCATGGAAATGGCAGATATTTCCCAAAAGTGCTGCCTCTGAAGATGTGATGCGGGGGTGTACAGATGTGAGAGCCTCCCAAAAGCAAGGAAACAATGATTATTTTAAAATTTATCTGTATTTTTTTTTTTCCAATAGCCACTCAAAAAAAAAAAAAAAAAGCTGCAATTTATGTAATTACCACATTGCAGAGGAAATTTCTGGGGGAAAAGTGAAATGAATATGATCCATTAGTATGCAAAGCTGTGACTCAATATAGTAAAAAGAATTCAGGGGCTCGTGATTATATTCAGTGTATGTAATTGACTCTTCTTTATTACTTATAAACTGTGAATAAGATTTGACAAAGGCTCATACATACTGGTTTTATTAATCTCTAACTTTATTTTGTATTACAATTAAGCCTTAAAAAACCCCATCTAAGTCCTCAGCTCTCTGTTGCTATCACCAGCGTAACAAAAGCTTTGCGAGGTCAGGAGCCCCTGAGACCACCCCAAATACTTTGTGAAGCTGAACCACAGCTCTGTTCACTTTTTCTTACCTGTAAAATGATTAAAACTCTTTTATTCTGAGTCATTTGGCTGTGGTGTTTCTTTGTTTGTAGATGATAAACAGGACTGAGAGGAGTTACAGGCTCAGATTGTCCAACATTGCTGAGCATGAAGCCTTAGGAAATAAGTAATTGAAAATTGTAATTGACTTCACATAATTATATCCCTAATTTTCAGAACATTTGTATGTTAATCCCCAGGCAAAAATTGAAATACACTCTTCTGGGTTGTTTGCTTGTTGCAAAGGCAGAATATTAAAAAACTGTGTTATTCCCTTGCCTGGCTATGTAGTACAGGGTTGAAATTGTACAAATATAATGTTCTGGGACAAATCAACACTGAGCACAGCAGCCTCCCTGCTATTGAAATGCTGGAGACCTGCCAAACAAACAAAAATAAATCATTTCATATGACATTATTTTGACTACTTTGACAAAAGGGAAAAGCAACAAGGCATTAATTACAGTGCTCTGCCAAACTCTGCCACTGTTAGCAAAGTGTTCTAACTCTCCTTTGCAAGAATTTGGTACTGAAACGGTGCCAAAATCCGTATGTACCTTTTGGGTGCAGGTCAGTCCCATCAACCTGGAAACGGCTTCAGGAGCTGTAGTGACACATACACACACACACAAATCTTATTTATGAGTCCCACTGTGTTACAGTTCCACCGCTTCCCAAAATTTGGGGGAAAGGTTGTGGGCAGAGTCACTGAAGTCTAAACTGAGGGATAAGGACAGAAAAGAATTTGCCTGGATGAATTCTTCCTCAGCTTTTCCCTCTCCTCTGTCCCCATTCAGCTCTTCTGGAAATGCATTTTAACAGAAGTCTTTGCGATGTTTGCTTTATGTCTCCTTTGGGTTTTGTCTTAAATGCTTGGAATTGAAATCTGCTTTTTGTTTGTTTGTTATTTTGGGGGGGTTTATGTTTTTCTCTTCTCCACCCCCCCCCCCCCCCCCCCCCCACACACACACACACTTCTTTTTGCTACCTTAACCTCTTCTGAAATGCAAGATTTAGTTGTTGGTCAAAGGTGAACTCTTTCTTTACACTGTTTTTTAGCAAAATCTGGGTTAAAATTGGGACAGTTCAGATCTTAGAAAAAACTAACTCTGTCTCTCCTTAGTGAAGAGGTTATTTTGGGAAAGCTGTCACAATTCCATGAAGTACTTTAAATACTCCTGCACTCTACAGGCTTTTGGCCAAGTTGTGCTCAGGAGTTCCGATGGTGAGGTAGGAGGTAGGGTGTGCTTCTCAATCCAGAGTCTAATTTAGGGAAAGGAGAGCTCTTCACCTGAGAAATACACCCCCACAAGGGTCTGAAAGGAGCGTTAAGAACTCTTAAATGATATTTGAACACCACAGTTCCCAGGAGGACAGATCTCAGGGCACACTTATCCACGTCCCTTTCCTCTTGCTCGAGTGCCCTCCTGTGCCAGGGAGACAAAAGCCAGGCCAGGTTGTGTGGTGAGTTTCAGACAATAAAAGCACTTTGTCTGATTTTGTGCTCGTCCTTTCTGCTTGGCTACGTCACTCTGGTGGGGCTTGAGGCAAGCAAGGATGGGAAGGATGAACCTCTCGGCTGACCCGAAATCTTCCCTCTCCCTCTATGGCACCAGTCCAAGCGCTCTCTCCAACCTTCCCAGCATCAGCTGCCTTCAAGATGTCCAAGAATCCGGGCTGTGGTCTCCGGAGGGCTACGGCAGGGTCTGAGGCAGGGGATGCCCTTCTCCTCCCCAGTGTGGTGTCACTCCAGCTGCTGAACACAGACTGAGAACAGGCTGTTCCATGGAGTGCATAGGAAACCTCAGCAGGTGGGGATGGGAACTGTTTGGGCTCAGCCACCACTCTCACTCTGTGCACATTAAGCCAGAGAGGCTGCAGTCTCTACCAGGACCAGCATTGATTTATGGGATGTGTAGCCATACAGAAACCTCTTTTTTTCACTTCTTTTTTTCCCGTTGCTGTTGGTGGGTTTAAGTAGAGGGGGTGAAACAGAGCCTTGTGCTTGGGAAAGCCTCCCAAGTTTGAGTGGTGCTTGAAAATAGTTTGGTCAGGGACTGGAGTGATCTGTGAACAAATGTGAATGTTAAAGGAGCATCAGCTGAAGAAAGGCTGGTGGATTTGAGCCGATTTTTTTGTGTCTACTTGTTAAGTTTTTAGGCTAAAAGAGCTCCTGCAACTCCTCCTTTCTAGGTGGGCTCTGTAGCCAACATAGTCATTCTGAACATGCACTGAGGGACTCTGAAATCCAAACCACATTGTTTTTTTCAGCAACAGGGAGGAAGGGGCAAACCTCATTTAAATGTCAAGAAAAACATAAAACAGTTTAGAGAAAGTGAGTGGAAAAATATCCACGGGTGTGTTATAAACCGAATAATAAAATGACATCGTCCTCAGGTGAACCTCAGGGAGTTCTCTGCTGCTGATTTCTGCAGGTTAAACCCACTGTGCTATAGAGAGCTGTGCAAAGAGTTATGGCATTTCCAAATAATTATGAAAGCTTATCTAACATCCTGAAAATTATGGTAGGGCTCAAGGAATTGGATCAAAATATCTAAGAAAATTCAACAAACAGTAGAAAAAGGGTTGTAGAACTTGAGCGAAGAATTGTGAAAAGTGATTAAAATGGCAGAAACATACCATGCTTTTAAATAAGAATGAATAGATGAGTAGAATTAAAGGAGTTTGTTAAACATACATGCTAAACATGAAAGATATAGATTGAGGCACAATAATTGATCTTTTTTCTTGTAGTCTTGCATTGTGGAACAAAAGCAGAGACAAAGCACTAGAGCTTTGTATAAAGACTTTATGATTTTTTTTTTCATAGGTAAGACTTCAATCTCTTCCATTCAAAGATCCTGATATTTAATTACAATCAAGACCCAAATTAAAATATGCAGAGAAAGGTCTGCTTTTCTATAGTGGCAGATGAGTTACATGATACATCTTAAGACTGACTGTAGTACCAAACCTTTACCTTAAATATTTTTTTATATATGGTAGAGAAAGAAGGCAATCCAGAGTCAAGTAATTCAGTTTGGATTTCCAAAGGAAAGGTAGACAGCAGTGTTGAATTTAATTGGCAGTAGTGAAGTTGTATATGTCAGTACATTCTGCTGTCCAAAAGCTAAGAGTTGAAAAAGAGTATGAAAGTCTTTCAGACTGTGTAAGTAATCTTGATGGTAGTAAATGGACCACTCATCTTCTAATGAAGAAAAGGGACATGAAAGAAACAGGTCTTCTGTAGTGTGTCAGTGTGGTGTGCGTGAGTCTTTGAGACTGACGTGTCTCTGCCTGCTCTGTGCAAGAGATCTGCAAAACCTTCTCCAGAGTCGTCTCCCTGCAGAGCCTCCTGACAGCTCTGATGGGCACTGGAGCTTCCAGTCAGGTCCTGTCCATGGTGGAAAAGGGTCCTTAAAAAGGAAGGGAATCCCATTCAAAATGCTCAATAAGTGTCCTGTTGTTTATCCAGATTAGCAGAAAGTATCATTCTGCAGTTCTGTAATGGCTGATGAAAAACTGAACTCATGGTTGGGTCACCAAGAATGGAGAAAGAAGGTAAAAAACCTTTTAAAATAACTACAACCCCCTTAAGCCTAAAGAGGGGAGTCTTTTCTTCCTGCCTCAGTGGCTTGGAGCCACTGTTGGATACCTGGGGCCAAACAGTGTAAGAAATTCACCCAAACAAGGTAGGAACTAAAGCTTTTCTGTGTACACAGAAGCTCACCCTGCAGCCAGGTAAATACACTGAGATCCAGCTGGCTGCCCCAGTGTGCCTTAGGGGGATTGTGGTAAAATGTGGGCAAACGTGGGGAGATCCCAAGTGCTTAACCTTAAACTCTTCTCAATGTGGATGTGGTGGGCTTGCTTTTTCATTTCCCTTCAATCACAGTCCTGCCCAGGACTAGCTTATTAATGAGAGAAGGAGATTCTGACTGATCTCATTCTGAGAATGCATTTCCTAGGTTTTAGAAGTTTTGTCTCACTGAGGATGGGAAAGGAGGAAGAGATGCAGAGCAGGCAGATTTGGGAGCCTGCTAAGGACCCTGCCTGATCAGCCAGGCTTGTGCTGTTACCAGAGAAACAGGACAGTGCCTCTGAGTTTCCTACCTGGGTGTGCAGAGCATTTACTAAAAGCCTCATGGGTTATTAAGGCACAACTTGAAACGGGAAACAAAATCTGACATCTAAGAGTAAGAAAACTTTGACATAGTTTAATAGAAATGAGTAGAACTGTGATCTCCTTGAGACATGTTAATTAAAATAACACAACAAATGGTGCCTCAGTGCAGAGTTTGACATGCACTGTGGCTTTAAGTTGTTTATAATAAACATAGTAGACAGTAATATCAATTTAGGAAAAAAAGATAAGCAGGAATAAAATTCAAATTTAAATGCAAAGGTTAGAGTAGGACAGATGACTCATGTTTTATCTGTATTGAGGCAATTATACAGTGAGTATTCACAACAGTGGCTTTGGACTTATAAAGAGCAAATCACCATAGTGAGATTTATCTTCTAGCTAATTTTATGGGCAATACAAAAGTTTCTAAAACCTGCTACTTGAAGGATGGGTAAAAAGGTCATTGCTTCTTGATTTCCACCTTTTTTCCCCCCTGAAAAACTTATCAATCATTCATATTTACCAAATAATTTTACTTCTTTGCTGAGATTTCTTATTGAGGTTGTTGATTGCTTTTTCTGTGCATCTTTAAACTTTTCAAATGATATTCATGTCTGCTAGAAATGGCTGCCAGTACATTTGCAGTGTAAGAGTCTGCAGGCACAGTGATAAAGAAACGTGTTCTCTGAGGAGATTTGGGAGATTATTTAGCTTTTTATTGGTCCTTAACTCACCTCTGAGCATCCTGAGTGCTTTCTGGGACTGGTGGCTCTGTTTTCAGAAATGTTTGATCATAAAACAGAACAAAGACATTTTAGCTATGATGATTATAGAGTTCTTGATTGAAGCATTTTTAATGTCTGACATCAATAGATGTCAACCTGCAGCGAGGTAGAAAGTCAGATTACTGGGAGCCTATGAGTTGGTTTGCAGATGGCTGAAATGCTGCACCAAAACATTAAAACACACAATTTGTAATGTTTATTTCCCCCTCAATCAGAATTTATCATTTTGAATGCATTTATATTTTTCCCTGAATAATCAAGGTTAAAAAAGTATTGGTGTCTAATCTTGTTTTCTCTCTGTATTCAGGAAAACCAGATTATTAAATGCCATAATTAAGTGCTTTGCAGATCAGATGCTGCCTCCTTGGACAAAAGGAAGAAAAGATTCCTTAGATTCCTTAACCCTGGGGAGTGGAATAAGTTTTCCCTGTTTTAGGGAATAGTGCAGGAGTGCAGGTGGGAAGATGAGTTGTGGAGACCATCATCCTTCCTTGTGGTTTCTTTCCCTCTCTCCTCTGCATCCAGTTGAAGTAGGAAGAAACTCAGTGATCAGATCAGGATATAAATGGCGCTGGGATGAGGTTTGGGCTTCAATAGCTGAATACCTTTGTGCTGCAGGGAAAGTTTTTATGAAACCACTCATAAGTAGTTAAAAGGCAAATAAAGTCTCTAGCCTAATACCTGATTGTCATATTTACTGGTTTGGAAATAACTGACTCCTTTGAACAGCACTGAGGATTTATCTACTGCTGCCCATCTTCAGATTCCTCAGAAATATTTGTCAGTCTTTTAATCCACTGAGCAGACTATTTCCTCCCTCCAGCCACTCACGGAATTGTTTCAGTCTTCTTGGAAAATTGCCCTTCATGTTAAATTTTCAGTTCACTCCTCTAGTTTAGATAAAGCTTAACAGAACTTGCTTTTCTCCGTGGTGTGCTGTGGTGTTGTTCATAAACAATTTCCATTTTCATTTTGCCTGAGAGCCCATTTCTGCTGTCGTGGTAGAAAGGCGTGGGCAGCCTCTCTCCCTTTCTGGGATTGCTGGGATCAGTCCCCAGCTTTGATTCCTGCAGTGGGGAAAAGCACCTGCAGAAGGGGTGCGTGGGCAAAGGAGGGCTGGAACAAAGTTCTTGCAGGGTCAAGCTGCAGACACGGATGTGTCAAATAAATCAGACAATTTCTTCACCTTTTGGTGATACTACACACAAATTATTCCTAACATTTCTCCAGGGGGTTGGTTTATTTTTTTTTTTTTTTTGACATTACAGGAGGGAAGTATGGTGAAACATTGTTTGGAAACCTGAGTTTTCACCATGATTTCACACTTTTTTACATATCTATATATAGTAGCTGTATCTATCTCTATATATATCTGTATATGCATATGAATATATACCAGGATATATATAGATAGATACATACATATATAGATACATACATATATAGACACATACATATATATATAGATATATACATTTATATATAGATATATTCAGACACCTGCACTACCAAATATCCCTAACATTTTACCATTTTTGCCTGGGTTGTTAAATACTTCACCCATCATAATAAGAGTGCTGTTGTGATTATTTAATCTAAGAATAACACTGGTTCCTCTTACACTGTAAAAAGTTTATTTGGCTTTTTGCTCCTCCAAGCTCCTGTCTGTGTAACTTGGGATTATGCAGGTGGGCCTTACCAAAGAGTTCTTCATTGAGTATGAGTCAGCCAGTTTAAGAAAAAGTATTTCTGCACCCAAGCAAAAGATCTGCACCTTTATATCCCAGTGTATTTCTCTGTCTGGGTGTCCCTTTGTTCCACCCCAGCTCAGATGTTGTGCTGGGCTTTTTATTCAGTGCAGAAACACAGAATGTGATATTTTACATTGTGCTGAGGTGCCACAGCTAACCAAGTGAAGAGCTTTCCATTGGATATTTTGGCTACTACCAGAAGCCTTTCTTGTCTAGAAGGTGAATAAAAGCAAAAAAACAAAGTCTCCCATGCCTCTTAGTCTAATGTCAGCAGAAAGTAGTGAAGAGATGAATTTTATGTCAGTTAATAAACCATGCAATGAGAGAAAGGCCAGATAAAAGTCCTTTCAATGCACTATTTATTCCTGAAGTGGGGAGATAGAATATCAATGTTTCTTCCTCTTAGCATCACAAAATAATGCTGTCTTTAACACATTTCTTAAGAAAAAAGAAAAATCAACAAAAACAAAAGAAAACACAACCCCCCCCCCCCCCCCCCAAAAAAAAAAAAAGCCAAAACCTCCTGCAATTAGCATAAGGTAACCTGCAGGGCCAGAATATAAAACATTAGAGGTGTTGAGATTCTTCTGAAAGATTTCTAATTTAGCTTTTGGAGTTTTAAGAGTAGAACTGTAGTAATAAACACCTTTATTAAAGTTTAATGCATTTTATTTTAAAAGCAAATAGGTGAAAACAGAAGTGGTTTTTTTTTGTTTGTTTGGTTTTTTTTTCTATACAATATAGTTTTGTCAGCTAATCAATTAAGAAATACCCCAGGCAATAAATAATTTTGCAAAACCTGAAGAATAATAGCCCCCAGGGAGCAAGTGCTTTCAAGACTGCAGTGTGCAGGGATGCCTGGGCCCCAGTGCAGTCAGATGGCTGTAATTACTTGCAAGTATTTGCTAGTGAATGAAATAACCTTTGAGTTCTAAGGGAGAAAGATAAAGACATGGCAATAGAATCAAATAAAACCTGAATTCTGCTGTAGTATCAGGAGCTTTTAGAAGGGACTGGTTAACAACATGTTTAACCACGATTGGTTGCATGTCCCAGGATTTACATTTTGTGAGAACCAGGATGAGGATATCTGGGCAATTTGGAAGTTCTGTTCCACTTTCCCCATGACTTTACCCAAACTGTTGTCGTGTCTCTTAAAAAATGAGATTGTTAAAGGATACAGCCTCTCACATTCAGTGTTGTTTTCTCTGAAGAGCCACTCATATAAATTTAGATGGAGTTGTGGCAGATGGGCTCCCAGGCAGATCTGGCTGGGTGGAAGTTTAGGTAGTTGCTATGACATCATGAGCCCTGAAATGTTGGTGGGAGGATGCTTTTGGAGAACATACTTGGCATGCATGAGCTATCACCTGTACTATGCCATGAATAGTCTTTTGGGAGATCTGACAGCAAAGTGGCAACTTGAGAAAGATACACATTCATTTTGTGAAAATGCTCCACAAACATTTGTGAAGGGCAGGCAGACTATTCTAAAACTTTTCCCGCTGCTAGTGTCTTCTGGGGTTCAGTCTTGAGAAGGAAACAAGGAGGGACACAGACATAAAAAAAATAGCCTTGGACTTGACCTGTGAGGGAGGTAAAACCCCTCTTGTTTTGCTGTGTTTTAAAGGTCAGTTCTGAAAGGCAGCTGCTCTGTTACCCTGCTCTCCCTTCCCAGGAGACCTCAAAGACAAATCCTGTTTGGAAACTTGAAAGGGAAATCATTTAATGACACTGTGTTAAATGTTTAACTGCTGTCACTTTGAAAAGATCCCTGCTCAGGTGAGACCACACCTGCAGAGCTGCCTCCAGCCCTGGGGACAGCAGCAGAGGGATGTGGAGCTGCTGGACAGAGAGCAGAGGATGCCATGGGGATGCTCCAAAGGCTGGAGAGCTGGGGGTGCTCACCTGGAGAAGGGTCCAGGGAGAGCTCAGAGCCCCTTCCAGAGCCTAAAGGGGCTCCAGGAGAGCTGGAGAGGGACTGGGGACAAGGGATGGAGGGACAGGACACAGGGAATGGCTTCACACTGCCAGAGAGCAGGGCTGGATGGGATATTGGGAAGGAATTGTTCCTTGTGAGGGGGGGCAGGCCCTGGCACAGGGTGTCCAGAGCAGCTGTGGCTGCCCCTGGATCCCTGGAAGTGTCCAAGGACAGGTTGGACACTGGGGGTTGGAGCAACCTGGGACAGTGGGAGCTGTCCCTGCCCATGGCAGGATGATTTTTTAGATCCCTTCCAACCCAGACTGTGCTGTAATTCTATTTGTGGTTCTGTGAAACAAACCTGGCAGGTTATAGAATCACAGAATATCCTGAGCTGGAAGGAACCTACAAGCTGCTTCAAAATTCGTGGAATTTCCATGACATAAAGGAATTCAAGCAGACTAGATAAACTTGTTAATTAATGCAAAATACTTGAAAACCTTTGAGACACGGCAGTGCAGGGTATTTTTTCTTGTGGCAGTGAAAGGAAAGGTGCCCTCCACACGAATCAGTGCTGTTCAGCAGGTGAGCAGAGGAAAGTCACCTTCAAATGTGACACTGTCCGTGCTCTCTTGTGCCCCTTCTCTGAAGGTTCTTGCATCTTTAGTAGATGCAAGAGAGAAAATGTGTGAAAATTCCTTTGCATCAGGACAAATGTCAGCAACAGTGCTTGCTATAGGCTATAGGACAGACCCACTTCTGCCAAATTTCCAGGGACAGTAAGATCTGGCAGAAGGACAGAATGAGCAGCTGGAGAACAGGAGCATCTTAAATCTCTACAGCTGTGTGCTTCTGTGCAGCTGAGCCAGAACTTCAGTCAATTCCCCATTAGCTGGAACTGTAACAAGATAAATGGAAATCAAGCAAGGTTGCATTCAACTAAATCAAATTGTGAATAGTTAAATTGAAGCAGTGTTCTCATATAGATGAGTCCTATGATGCATTGGAAAAATAATTTAAAATGGAGTTAACTGCAGGAGGACTTCATTTAGGAGTCCAGATTAAGAAAAAAAAAAAAGAATAATCTCTTATTGAGTGAGTTTTTATTATGCTATATAAGACACACAGGGAAGTGTTTGGTTCAAAAAACATCTTCATCATAATTTAATCAACTTCAGGGGAAAACTGAGATGGGAGTTTAGTCCTTTACTCCCACTCACCAGTGTCTAAGCTGCCAACATAATGTAAATGCTTGATAGCCAGGTAGAGTAAAGTATTTATCTCATTAAAGTCAGCCTGGAGTCTGGGTTTGGGGTTGGCATGGAGGGTTTGTGTGCCAGAAGGAAGAGCAGCAGTTTTGTGTCATGTGCAGCGATGCCACAGAAATCCTGAATGCAGGGAGAAAGGTTTGTACAGAAAACCAGCCCAGAGGACAGGGAGAGGTGCAGCTCCAGCAGATTCACAGCCTGGATCACACCTGAAGTCAGCTGGAATCATCTCCTGGTTTCTTTTTTCCAGTAGGGTGATTTTGAAAGATAGAAGAAAAAAGAAAAAAACAAAATGAAAGTGATGGTAGGGAAGGTGAAGGAGCTGCTGGGAGATGTCAGGGCCTCATTCCAGTGGTTGTGATTTGCTCCATCTGGTTTCAGATTAGTTTTTCCTCAAACTTGTACATTGAATTTTCTTTACTGTCTACTGCATGGCACAAGCATTTTTTTTTTTTTTTCCAACCAGTTTCTTCTCCTTTTGACAGCTGTAGCTCCTTGTTGAAAATCAGGTGGGCTTGTTGGCTTTGCATTTTTTTTTTGAAATTATAATTCTTTATGGATCTGTTATATTTGAGAATTTTGAAATCAATGCCCTTATGAATGGCCATTTTTTCATGTAAATTATAATCATAAAATCAAATTTGAAATACCAATTTGTTTTAAAAGGTCCAGCTGCTGAAATCCCTACATTTTCTTGCCTTCATGATCATCAGCTTCTTCTTGCATTTCACTTCCACTGTAGTGAAGTATCTTCCAGTAATGCATATTTAGTGACATGTCAAACATCTGCTATGAACTATTTATCCTTCCTCTAATCCTTTTTCAGAGTAAAAATACTTTTGTCTGTAAGACAGGCATTGCATTATTAATGTTTAATTTCCTTGACAGTCACCTCTGGGTCTGCTTCCTCACCTTCCTGTATCTATATCTATAGCTTTATTTCTGTTTGTGTTTATCTATATCTTTATGTATTTTTTAGTAATTTTTTAAATTTACTGAACATAGGGATTTGCCTTTTTTTTTTCTTCTGTGGTTGGTTCATTCCCCTGCAGTTTGAAGCTGAGCAATAAAAACCTGTCTCCTGCAGTGAGGAGCTTTACCTCTGTCCCAGGAGTGAGCAACAGGGGTTGCTGCTCTTCCTGCAGATCCAGGGCTGGAAAAATCGGTGCTGTTCCCTACCAGGAGGGTGATGATTTCCTGCCCAGCAGGATGGGACAAACTCACAGGTTTAGGAAGAGAAAAAAATCACTTCTAAGTTCCTGAGCTAAAATCTACCCATGAGTTCAAGCTGTATAACTCACTGGAAAATCAATTGTGTTTAAGTCTAACTGCACAGATTTTTGTTCTTCTTTTTTTTTTTTTTTTTTTGTGGCTGCTTTGAGATGCTGTTCTGGATTCAGTTACAGTTGTAGGCAATAATTGAAAGTCAGCCCTTGTTGGCTGCTGGGGAGGAGCTGGGAACAGTTTGAGACGTTTCACTTGGTTAGCACGGGGCAGAATTACACATTACTTTGTTTTATTTTGACCTAGAAAAGTGTCATTGTGGTAAAGGATCATTGCTTGCACCTGGAGAAAGGCCAGCCCATGGGCACTGTGGGCAATTTGCCCTTCTTAGATGAGTCTCAGAGGGAAGTTGTAAACATTATCAATCCTGAAGTAAAGCAGGTGTGTTAAGGATCATAATCAGGTGATTGAAATGAGCCCAGGGAGATGATTTGCTAGACCAGATGTAGGTTCCAACACAAAATACTCAAAATAGCTTGTCATTCCTGACTTTCACTGCTACACAGTTATTTATTTACAGGTATGTGTGAGTGATCTTTTATTGGGTAAGAGATTTCTCTTGTGGAGTAAGAACACCTTGAAAAGTGAAGTTACTGTGATTTACTTTTTTTTTTTCCCTCTTTCTTTCTCTCTCTCTTCCCCCCCCCCCCCCCCCTTGGCTGAGTACAAAGTGCTGGTTCACATTTGGGCAGATTTGAGACAGTTAATTCTTAGAGAATTATTACTAAAATTTCAAAACAATCTCTACAGTCATGGATGAGGTCAATTTTTTATTCAGTTTCATAAACTTTCCCTTCTGAATCAAGAGGAGATGAGGGAAAAAGAGTTTAATTAAAGTGAAGTCTCTAGGCTCCATCACCTCTCTGTGGCAGGCAGCTGCAGATCTTGAAAAATTACTTCAGGCTGCTTGGCCAAATTCTGATTATTTGCTTGGCTGAGTGATAAAACCATTCATGACCTTCATCACTGGAGAAGACCACAAATCTTTTGTGGTGGAGAAAAATTCAGAAGCAGTAGGAGAACACTACAGTTTCTGAAGTGGAAAATTTCAAATCCTCTTTTATATGTTTAGGAAAGAATTGTGAAAATATGTTCTGTAGGGAGAAAAAAAAGCTATGGAAATTTCCAAGGCAGTTGATGTATAAAGCTCAGTTCTAAATTGTTTTATCATAATAAATGTAATATTTTTGGTTATTAATATTTTAGTTTATGCAGATAAATATCACTTCTACCTGTTGAAAAATATCCAGCAGTATATTACAAATAGGAAAATAGGCAGTAGTGAAACTGAATGCAGATAATTGGTCAAAGGCAGATAATGTGGACTGCCAAGCAATTAAAATACATGAAAAAGCTGGAGAAGTGCTAAGATGTGACTTCTTAGTAGCACAGACTGGGTTTGAGAGTTCTGTGATTCAGCCTTTCTGCTGTTCCCATCTAATGGACAGATAATTATTGCCAGGGCAAGTAATGTCAAAACCTCTTTCTGACTTGAAAATGAGATTGTGCCAATTACTGATCGCTGTGTTAGTCCACAGAAGGATCCCAGTGCAGGGACCATTTTCCCTTGGCAATTGTCATGACTTTGTGTTTTGGGTAAAATAGCTGAACGCAATGGGTAGTGCAGCTACAGCTGTCTTCACTTATGAAAATAAACCTCTCAGTCCAACAAATATGTATCTCTACACATCACCTTTCTGATGATGTTGGGGATGGAGATGAAGAACAAAGGCCCATACATTTCCTTTATTTGGGTATTTCTGGCAGCAGCAACATTTGTCTATGGATTAAGTGCTGCTGGGCCAGAGGAAGGCTGTACCATCAGTGCTGCCCTTGCAGCCAGAGATCTGTAGCTGTGTCCACAGGGGGCTGAGGGGTGGGCATTGCACTGAGCCCAGCCTTGTCAGACCACACCTAAAACAGCAGGGAAACATCGTTTCTGCTTAGACAGAGCATCAGAATGGTTTGGGTTGAAAGGGACCTCAAAGCTCCTTTTGTTCCAACCCCTGCCATGGGCAGGGACAGCTCCCACCAGCCCAGGCTGCTCCAAGCCCCATCCAGCCTGGCCTTGGACACTTCCAGGGATCCAGGGGCAGCCACAGCTGCTCTGGGCACCCTGTGCCAGGGTCTGCCCACCCTCCCAGGGAACAATTCCTTCCCAATATCCCATCCAGCCCTGCCCTCTGGCAGTGGGAGCCATTCCCTGTGTCCTGTCCCTCCATCCCTTGTCCCCAGTCCCTCTCCAGCTCTCCGGGAGCCCCTTTAGGCTCTGCAAGGGGCTCTGAGCTTTCCCTGGACCCTTCTCCAGGTGAGCACCCCCAGCTCTCCAGCCTTTGGAGCATCCCCATGGCATCCTCTGCTCTCTGTCCAGCAGCTCCACATCCCTCTGCTGCTGTCCCCAGGGCTGGAGGCAGCTCTGCAGGTGTGGTCTCACCTGAGCAGGGCACAGGGGCAGAATCCCCCTCCCCTCCTGCCCACACTGGGGGATGAGCCTGGGGCACAATTGGCTTTCTGGGCTACAAGCTCAAGCAGACAGTTAACTAATGTTGCTCATCCTTGCTTTACATGCACATCAAGAGATATCTGCTGTGCTGGTATATGGCATTTATTACATTTACTGTGTGATTTCAGCATTTTGCCCTGCTGTGTCTGGTTGTGTCCCCTTATAGTTTATTGATTGTCTCTGCATATGGCACTGAGTTACCCCACAGCTCTGAGATGGGATTATTCCTGTTACTCTCTTGGGATTTGTATGATTGACAATAGGAGGAAGAAGCTTCCAGAGGTTTTCCAGATGTTCTTCTAGGCAAGGGAAGGGGTGAGGAAGTCAGGACCATCACCAAACAGCAAGTCCTGCTGCACTTAACCATGACTTGTCACCCCCTTGGTCCTTGTGTCAGTGACTTGGCTGCACCTGGCAAATGAAGGCATCGATTGGCTCCTTCCAGCATAAAATAGCTTCAGTTTAGCCATTTTAATTTCAAATAATCAGTATTGTTTCCTGTAGTTTATTATTATCAGCTGAATGCATCCTTTCAGATATAGAATAGAAAATATGATCAGAATATAAATGCTGAATTAATTTGAAATCCATTAGGTTTAATATAGCAATGTCTCTATAACAGCTCAAAATATTGTAGAGAAGAAAACAACACATGCTCTTGCTGCAGAACAAATATTGGCTTTAGCTACTTTTGCAATACTGAAATGTCTTTCTTATTTTGAGTAGCTGAACTGTGTGGAGGAAACTATTTATAACAGCTTTTCAGCTCGAAAGGGGAGATAAACTTGGGCAATTATGTGTATTTGTAAATGAGTGGAAAAGTATGGTTTATTTTTAAAAGAGCCTATATGCTTGTATTAGTGTGTAGGTTTTGCATCCAGATAGTTCATTTGAACACTCTGTTATTTTGTTTTTCTGAAGTGAGTTGGGGCTAAATAGTGAGGAACTTCCTATGAGTAATGACCTATATTCACCTGGATTCATTCAGACTTTAGAGTGTTAAAGAAAAGTCACAGAATCAGAATGGTTTGGGTTGGAAGAAACCTTGAAAATCTTTCAGTTCCACCCCTTGCCATGGGCAGGGACACCTCCACTATCCCAGATTGCTCCAAGCCCCAGTGTCCAACCTGGCCTTGGACACTGCCAGGGATCCAGGGGCAGCCACAGCTTCTCTGGACAACTTCTGCTCATCCCTCCCCACCCTCACAGGAAATAATTCTTTCCCAATATCTCATTTATCCCTGCTCTCTGGCAGTGTGAAGCCATTCCCTGTGTCCTGTCCCTCCATCCCTTGTCCCCAGTCCCTCTCCAGCTCTCCTGGAGCCCATGGCAGGTGGTGGATGGAACTCCTAATGCTATATATATAAAGAGAAAAATGTGTTTCTGCTCAAGTTTTTTAAACTTAATTGAATCCATAAAGCAGTGGGAATTTTTAAGACAGTGTAATCTGAACTCATAAATAATTACATCAGTCTGACTTCTCTTCCTGATAATAAAATGATTGTCACATTGATTCCACAGAAATCCCTTGAGCAGTGGCTCAATGATCACTAAATCCACCAGACAGCTAAGAGGAATAACCCATTGCTAAAATAAAATGTTGGCAATAAACTCTTAAAATACACAGAAACTCTTTCTTGTAATCTCCAGAGTGTTTTTATACCCCTCCAATTTAAAATAAGATTTTGTAGCACCAAAATTCACCTGTCCCTACCATCACATTAATAGCTGTGGTCATGTAGGTAAGATTCACTGGCTTTTAATGTGTTTAGCTTCCAGCTTGCATACAAACACTACAGTTCCATAGTTGACAACTCCAAAACTGTGAGATTACAGCCCAAATCCTGTTTTAGTGTGTTTATGGGGTTCTTGCAGCTGTGGAAAGGTTTTGCACATAATGTAAGATAATAACCTTTCTATAGTCAGTCAGTGGAGAGACACACAGAGGAAAGAAAAAGTCATAAATTACTGAAGATACCTATTTGTGATGGGTTGAATTATCCTTTGGATCTGTCAAGTGTAATGATCTTTTATGCTTTCTTTTTCTAAAATAATATCACTTGGCGTAATATAAAGTTGGATTTTGAAACTCCATGTAACTACTCAATTTAGAAAAAAAAAGGCCATAAAAAGGATATGGATGAAGATAATTGCATTCCTCACAAATAAAGAATTTAATATTACTTATCTGTCTTTTTGCCTTTTATCTAGAGATGTCAAAATACATGACAAAGGATAAAGTATCACTTTTGAATTTTGCAGATAGGGAAAATAAGTACTGTCTTTTATTTTCCTCAAAGTCACGGAAGTCTGCAGCAATATATCCCAAGTTATTTTACCATGTCTAATGCCTTGTCCATTAAAGGATGCTGCTTCCAATAACTTTTCAACCCAAATGGGATTTCCATTACACTCACAACTTTAGGTTGAAACAGATATAAAATCTGTAGTGCTATTTACCAAAAAGAAAAAAAAAAAAAACAAACAAAAAACAAAACAACTCTGAATGACTTTCTCATTCACAGGGTCACATTCAAACTGATGCTTTGCAGAATTACCATTTTTGTGCTTTTCTTTTAGGGAAAGCAAGAAGGAATCAGCTTTTAGCTCCCCCTCTTCTTGCCAAAAATATTTTATCTTTTCTTTAAGCAAATTCCTCTTGTGCTTAATTCCTGCAGCTAACTTTTTCTTTCTTCTGGTACTCTGCAGCTGAAGGGCAGCTGCAGCAATGAGCAGAACTTCCTAGGAAGTGTTTTACAATGGCACTTTGGTATTAAAAATGAGAAGGTACTTTAAAAACAGAAAGAAAACAAAAGATAAATTTGTACTTATCTCAATGGCTGCCATTTATTGTGGTCATCATAGTGTTTATTAATGGTTTTGGACTTGTCTTAGAACCACAGAATCATTAAAGTTGGAAAAGATCTGTAAGATCATTGAGCCCAATTGGTGCCAAAAGCCACCACTGACCCCTGTCCCCAGGTGCCACATCCACACAGCTTTTGAATCCCCCCAGGGATGGGGACTCCAACACTGTCCTGGGCAGTTGTGCCAATGCCTGACCATCCTTTGGGTGAAGAAATTTCCCCAAATATCCAACCTAAACCTCCCCATGCCCAGCCTGAGGCTGTTCCCTCTCCTCCTGTCCCTGTTCCCTGGGAGCAGATCCCAAATCCCCCCTGGCTGTCCCCTCCTGTCAGGGAGTTGTGCAGAGCCACAAGGTCCCCCCTGATCCCCCTTTTCTCCAGGCTGAGCCCCTTTCCCAGCTCCCTCAGCTGCTCCTGGTGCTCCAGACCCTTCCCATCCCTGGAAACACAAATACCATACAAACTGTCATGCTTTCCCCCATTTTGTTGCTTTTCACCCCCAAGAATCTTCCAGGTTTTACTGCATAACCCTCTTTAATCACTAGAAACTCTTGAACATTCCTACAAAATTTAGTGCTAAATCTTCTCCCAATAGCCTTGTGTTATCATGTTTCACCTAACCCACCTTTATTTTGAATTTCTAGTGTCCTTTATCTTAAGGAAAAATCCTTATCCTTAAGATCTTTCCAGATTCCTGAATCACAGCAGTTGCTCAGCACTTTGTGAATTGTTAGGAAGTGTAATACACCCCTGGAATTCAAACTCTTCAAGCATTCCAGAGTTTTAAAAGATCACTAGTTTTAGTTTAGGGAGAGGAAAAAAAAAAAAAAAGAAGGTTTTCCAGTTGCTAGGGGAAAATAACAATTTTTACAGGCTAATGGGAATCACAGGTTTCACAACTGACCTTAGTTATGGTGAGAACTGACTCGGAGCTGCACCTGAAAAACATCATTTGAAATGTGGAATTTTGTTTCATTTTGCATAATCAGCTTCAGTGAGGGGTGAAAGGTATGAAAAGTTTTCCTATCCACAGGATTTACACAGGGGGTGACTTTGTGCCAAAATTAAGGATCCCTTAATATATATATTAATGAAATAGTATTTCCTCAAGTGTCTGTATTTTGTAGTAAGAGAAATATTTCAAACTTGGGTTGTTATGTTTCAATAGACATTTAAACACAGATAAATCTAAACATAGGTGTGTGTGTATGTGAGGAAATTAATAGCTTATATATATATATATATATATGTAATAAGGTACAAAAATATATATTAAATAGGAAAATTAAATGTTTGGCAGCAAAGCTGGATATTTACTGTTTAAGATACCTTTCAGCTTAATTAAAAAGCTGTGTAAATATTGCATCTGTTGTCCTTGGAAAGTACCAGAAAATATTCCTGATGTATGATGTGGGAGGAAGGATGTGGAAAGGATGTGGTGCTGAAAAATCGTACACTGCAGGAGAAAAAAATTACTAAACAGGAATTTGTAAAGCTTGATTGTAAAGCTTAACTTGGCTCTGTGAAAACTCCTTCCACTGTCTTTGGTTTCTGGTGTCCAGATCATCCATCTTTTCTCCATGTATGTGCTAAGCAGAATTTGGCTGTTGGCTTTTTTGGGGTGGATTTGTTGTACTTTGAATTATTTTTCTAACAGAAAGGATGCACCAATGAAGCTGGCATAGTCTCCTCCTTAGATAAATGAATGCAGATCTATAATGTGCTATTTTCACTTCTAATGCTGTATTTTACACATTGGGTCTTTTGCCTTTGGCCTAAAATAATAATTTTGTTTATTTTAGGTGAATTTAGTAGTTTAATACAAGTTTTCTCTAGTTCTCTATAGTGTCTTATATTTATTTCTTTCCTTTTTGTTTGTTTGTTTTGAAGCTGATGAATCTACTTAAGTTGAAAATGCACACTAAACAGAATAAGCTAAAAATCTTTAGTTTTTGATAATCAAATAGTTCTGCTTTAATGAATTGAAAGCAGTGCCATTATTTTTAACATGATCGTGTTAAATGATATCAATTAATTCAATCATTATAAAATATAAGCTAGAAAGATCTCAGGGGGTTTTTTAGTTCACTCCTCTGCACTACACCAGAGTTGAGACACAAAGCTTTGGTTGTGAAAAATGGGTATGATAAAAGATGAAATGGAGGGAGGGGAGCAGGGAGGACCCCAAAAATCAGACCTAGAAAACTCTGAAGTGAATGGCTGAAGATAAAGGGCGAGTTTCAGCTCTCAGGTTAAATGGCAGGGAATGGCCTCAGCTTAACTGGTCTTTTAATAAAAATTATTTCAGCCTTTGATAGGAACCACTGATCAGTGACTTCTGTTCCAAGATAAATCCCTGTTATATAATGAATGATTCTCCTTCTTTAGGAGATCCTTATTCCATTAATTACACAAGTTTAAAGGCTATAGTTGGAAACAGGAATAGGCAGCAGGAAAGGAAAAATGCAAGAACCCTTCTGGGTTCAATTTTGGTGTTAAATAATTTGCCAAAATTTTCTCTGTGTGGTATTGTCAGGGTGTGCAGCCTTTTCTTGGTGCTCAGCCTGAGCTCCACTCCTGACAACTGCTCTGAGAATTTCCATGAGTGTGGCTGGGAGTTCTCCTGGGGGATCTGAACCAGCCTGACCTCAGGATGTCTCCCCTTTGCTCTGCAGTGTGGCCAAGCTCTCTGAAAAGATGATTACCCAAGATGGTTGGGATTTCCTCTGTATAACCTTTTTCCGTGGGCAGTACTGATATCCAAAGTCTGTTTTGGCTAAATTTGGGTTATATCAGTTGTCAAAGATCCCTGCTCATTTTTTCCAGTGTTTGCTCATCAAGAGATTATTCCGGGTACCTCACAGACTCTGAAAATATTTGATAATTGAGTTGTAGCTTGATTTTCCTAAAAAACCTGTCATTTCTGCAGGATAAGAAATGTGATATTTGTTAAAAAATGTTCTCTTAATCTCCAGGGGTTTTTTTATTTGTTTGTTTTTTTTGTTGTTGCTGTTTTTGGTTTTGTTGTTTTTTTTTATTTTTTTAGGTAAGAATTCCAGTTCCATACAATCCTTACAGCATGTCTGGCTTGCATGAGACACTACTTGTGTGTTAGAAATATGTTTCTTCTTCCAGTTTGTCTAGTTGGGGCCCACCAGTAAGTATTTTGCCAAGCAAAGTGTAATCAAATAAAGAAAGTAGAAAATTGTGATCCCTGTGCTAAATCTGAAGGGGTTTTGCTGCATGCTTCTGGCAAGCTCTTGCAACAAAGGACTCAAATAATGAGATTCTGAAACTTATATTTTGGCCAAGTATAAACAGGTTAGCTTGAGGACGTCTTGATGGCTGATAAACTGTGGAAAGATTTCAGAGTACCAGTGGAATTATAAAAATGTTAGGGTTGTTAAGAAAGCAGAAACATTAATACCAGGAGGGTTGGTAAATGACCTTCATAAAGGGATTGATACTTTCTCCTCGTATCTTCTGACAAGTCTCAAGAGGACCTGGGGGAAAAATTAAAGTCAACATAATGCAAAACCGAGGTGGGGATATCAAGTTGTGAGGACATACTTCCCAAAAAATTAAAAACTTGAGATTTTTTTCCACAGCAGAGGTAGAAAGAAACTGAGTAATGGTAGTCTAGCAAAAAGTGAATGAGGATTATATTTCTTTTCCAAGTGATGTTTGGAGATTCACATGTATTCCTTCCACTTTCAGTCATCTCATTGGTATTTATTTCATTTAACTTTCTCTTTCTCTTTGTTATTGTCTTCTTCTCCTTCCCCCTGTTTTTGTGCCTTTCCCTCTCTTTTCTTCTTCTTAGGTGTAAAACAGCAGCAGAAGAATATCTACATGTGCCTCCTAAGATGCACTGCCTTTTAAAATAGTGATGAGTTTATCCATCCCTTTCCTCTACAAAGCAAACAAAATATTTCACTCACACTGGTTTTTGGTTATTGCCATGGTGCAGCCCTCCTTTAAAAGGCCGTAGCAGTTTCAAAAAGATACAACTACGTTTGGAAAATGTGCGAGAATTGAAGAATATTAATTACATTAGGGCAAAAATGTGGATGAGAAAATAATAAGCAAATTAGAATGTGGTGAAAATAGGGATGTTAGTTGGAATACTCTGAAATGCTTTGGAGGCCCATTGCAGTAGATATCAAAGGATCCTAAAGAATGCATTCTGCTCTAAAGAACCTGTGCTCTGAGCAACTCATGAGTAAAGGGCTTTTATCAATCTCGTTATGAAGAGCTGGGCTACATTGGAGAAGATTTTTTGCTGATGGTCCACTTTAATAACCTTTTACTACTCAAGTAGCCCCATGAGATAGAAAAGCAGTTTAACTGAGCAGCACTATCTTTGTTCCACAAGCCTGGTGCCATATCCCAAGTCAAGCAAGTCATCTGTTCATCAGTGGAGTGTCTTAATTACACCACCACCATTTTGTCTTTTTAAAATTCTTTCCTTGCAATGCCTCAATTACCAACTTCGTTGACCTCAAGCTGCTCAGACTTTGTGTTGGGCCATTTTACATCCTGCATTTTTAATTCTACTATTTTTATTTATTATTATTATTGCTGTTTGCTCATTGTCAAGGAAATTGGGACACTTTTTTCTTTCTCCCTAAGTATATTTTGCTGAAATAAATTGTAGCACGTATATTCTCTTTAGAAAGAGACTTCAGCCATTCCTGAGATGGTTGCTGCATTGAGCAAGTACTGATGGACCATTTCACTCACATGGAAGAGAGGAAGTGGATGAAATGATGTAAGAATGAGAGGAGATGTGGGTAGAGGAACACTTGCTCCATCTCATGTTCAGCAGGATTGGCTGACTCAGGAAAAAAAAAATATCAGTAGTAGTAGCTGGGCTTGTGAAGTCACAGAAGGAGATGATAAAATAAAATCTAAAGGAAAGGCTGTTATATCAGTCAGCAGGAGCCTGAGCTTGTAGAAAAGAAGAAAAGGGAGGGGGGGGAAAAAAAGCAGATTAAAGCTAGAAAATGGAAATAGAAGGGGTGGTAAAGTAGCTCTTGCCTTCTGTAGCCCCAGGGCGGAGTGTGTTTGTACAGATGCTGTGAAGGCTCTGTTTGATGAGGCCTTTTTCCTCCAGCAATGCAGAAAACAAAGTCATGTAACATTATTTTTGATGTTTTTTTCTTCAGGCCTCCCTTTACTCTCGAGAAAGATCCCTTAATTTTTCAGGATTAGAATAAATGTGTCATATAATTTTAAGAATCCAAGAGGATATTGCAGAAGTACAAGAACAGATGGAATTCTTTTTTCTCTTGAGTCAAGACTACCTCTGCTTCACTTCAGCAAATCACCCACTTGAACATTGTTTTTCTTCATTTTTTTTTTTCATAATATATCCACCTTTATGGTTGCATCGAAGGGGATGGAATTCTTTGAGTTATTATAATCAAAATCAACAGTTTCTGAACATTTTCTTCTTCAACTTGAAAGACTCAGCTGTAATTCCTACTCTTCATCTGCTAAGTCATGGTGCTTTTTATTGCTTACCATGAGAATGCTGTTTTGCTCCTCAAATGGAATAATGGACTTTCTTAAACAAGTAACACCTGTTTTCTTTTTAAAACCTACTTTTTAAAGTACCACAAAGTACTTTTTTATATATAAAAAGTAGTGCCGTAAAAAACAATTTTGGAATACTTTAGGGGAAGACTTCTACCATATTTAGAAATGTTTGGGGTAAAGACAGGAAGAAGTTCTTGAAAATAGAATTTTATAGCAGGCATAAATAGGGTCAGGAAAGAAAGAACAGGAGTGGAGGGGATTCTGTGAAAAAGGAATGGATAAAAAATGACATTCTGTTTTTCTACAGTTCTTGAGGATTGTGTAGGCATAGTCTCAACACTGAAAAAAAAAAAAGTCCTATATTTTCCTATTCCAGTTCCACTTTTTTTTCAAACTTTTCCAATCTTTCTAAATATTTGGTTTCTGTATATAGGGAGCTGGAACTTTTTATTCACATTTTCTACCCAGTCTCAAAAAATCATAGAATGTGGGGTGCTACCAGCTACAGATAATTTATATACTCAATACTCCATGGCCTGTGAGTGGATGTCTCTGGGAATTCCATTTCTCTGGGCAGAGCAGTGATGTTCTGGGAAATACCCACGTGGATCACCAGTGGTGTCTACTAAAATGGCATTTTTTGGCAACTGAATTGAGTTTCTCCTGTGTAATGGGTGCATCATCTGTAAATGAAAACATTCAAGTCATAGGGGTGTCCAGAGAATGTTCTTGTGGTGAAGGGACTCAAGAGACCAATCTCTGGTGATTGTGCCTTTGCCATGTCATAAAGTCTCAGGAAAATCACAGAGAGTAGAATCTGACTCCAAACTTCGATTGTCTCCAATGCAAAGGTCAAGTCTGATCTTGTGTTCAGCAGAATTATGTCCTAATCCAGAATATTTTCCTGGGATGGTTGGACTGCATCCTCTAAGGAAGCTGCCTTCTCTCCCATGTAAAGACAGCCTGGATAACTGCTTAGGCTGGATGGCTCCTTTCTACATGGTTATATTTAAATGAAATTAAACCAGCCCTTAGTCTATCTGCAGATTTTTCATATGCAAATGAATGTGTTAATGTTTCATCTTCATCTTTTTTTCCCATAGAAGCAATCATTAGGTATGACCCAGAGCTGATTGTGCTGCACCAGAGAAGCACATGGAATCACAAAGAGGAGAAACAGGTTAGGTATCAGTAGCACAGAAGGCAAAACTGAATACGTGTAATCAGATTTTCTGTCACTCCTTCAAAGCTTTAATGACTAAAAGCAGAGAATCCATCATTTCCTAAAGGAAAAGAATACCAGACTATCCAGTATTGATTTTTTTTTTTGTCTTTTTTAAAGGGAAGATTTCTAGATTTGTGTTTGTGGTTTACAACTCCTCCTCCACCCTTTTCTTTGTCAGTCTTTCCAGCAACTCCCAGCTGCCTCTTGTTAACATTCCTGCAGACATTGCTGGTACAGGAGGTCAGTCTGAAAGACTCTGTTTTGAATTAAGTTCTTTTTTTATAAGACACTTTATGCTTATCAATTAGATGAGTCATCGACTTGATTCACCACGAAATTTATATTTCCAAATAGTCATGAGAGAATTGCTTGAAGACCACGTGCTGAATCTCTAAATGGAAGTTGTCTTCTAAACACATAATGCTAAAATGCCAGGAATTTTTGAAAATGAATTATTAAAAACAGAAAGAGCAACAACAAAACCAACAAGAAACCCCAAATGAGTAAACCATGAAAAAAAAACAAAACATCACAATTAAGAGCGACAAAGAACGTACCTTAGAAATGTATAATAGCAATGGAGACATAAGGAAAATAAAAACATGAGCGCATGCAAGCTTTCCTTTATAGAATTCCATAGCTGCTGAGATTAATCATCACTTACATGATAGATGTAAACAGTCAGTCTTATGTCAGCATTACACATAATTCATAATATCTCTGAGATTTCCTTTCAAACAATTGCATTTTTGAAATTATTAGAACAGCTTTCATGGGATCATTTAAAAATTGGAGGACTATAAAGTCACCAGCATTAATAAATCATAGGATATTGTGCAGTTGTGCTGAATTAAGAGACTGTTTGCATTTACTTAGAAAATATAATTGGATATCATATATCCAGAGAGTTGAAGAATAATGATTATGTTTAACAAATGTATGTTCTGGTCGGGGAAAAAAAAAAAAAAAAGAAGCAAAGAGTGCTAATAGCTGAATATTATACTGGAAAAATATGAGTTCCTTTTGCTTTTACCAATGTGCATCTTCCCAGAGGGAAAGGTTATTTTAAAATAGTAAGTCTAGACTATAAATTGATTGATCCTTGTGGATAGAAGATGGTCCTTCTAGAAGAAGTGCCATAAGTGGATTTATTATTACTTTTTAAGGCGGGGAGGGCTCTGACTGAGGAAAGGCTCATTCTGCCTCAGTGCTTGTGTACCTTTGGAAAACAGAAGAGGTTCTCATTGATGAATCCTCCAACCATTTTCACCATCAAAGGTAGAGAATGGAACAGAACTGTTTTTCTGCAGACCTTGATTCATCCATCTTGGGACATTTATCACAATACAGTTGGCATTTGCTTTGTGCAGCTTGACAGAGCTCAGCTTTTCAGAGCTGCTGTGAGGTGGCAAAGCCAAGGCCAGCACGGGGGATGGCCAGAACAGCCAGGCACAGGAGCACCAGGTCTTTCCTTTTTTTTTTTTTCTTTTTTTTATTTTTAAACACATCTGCTCAGCATCAAGAGAACTTGTTAATTCAAAAAGCACCTTGGGAAGGAACGTGGGGTGAGAGCTGCAATTCACAAAAGCTTCTTCTTGTCCTTGACCTTTCCATTCCAGCGCTTGCACAGGCTGCTGGGTTTTGTTGTCAAATGCCAGCCTGGAGCTAGGAAGGGATGAAAAATTATCAATTATAAAAAGAATTGCCTTTCAAATGAAGATCAATACAAATCCTCCTGTTGAGGCAAGCAGAGCTACACGCGGAAGCATTCGAATGTGAGAGCAGGAGGAGGGATTTCTACTCTGAGTTCTGGCCCTGCTATATATAGCTATAGGCACTTTACATATCTGTCTGAGTAGAGATCTCTATTGCAATTGTATTTCTCTGCTTAGATCAAAATATTGGGGGATTTTGTTAATTATTGCTATGTTCCCTCACTCCTTACTCTCTTACTCCTGATTTTTGCTCTTCAAGCTTATGTTAAGTGTGAGCAAAAACCCCTTGCATTAACAGACATAAAATTCAGGCGTACATTTATTTGGGGGAGAAGGGAACTCAGGTGATGGTAGCTGTAACACTCCTTGAAACTTCTGATGCACTGCCTGTGCTCTGGGTGCTGTGATTTACAGAGGCTTTGTAGTTAGAAATCTTGTTTTCTGCTCCAAAAGGAAATACATTAAATCCTGATCCACTTTGCTCTGGGAAGCTGCTTGAAGAATTCTGGGGTACAGAAAATACTCCCTAAAAACTCTAAATTAACATATTTAGTAATAAATATTACGTAAGGGTGATAAAGGCTTAGGAATTTTTTAAGAGAACATGAAGAAGGCATGAAATATTTTCACCAAGATGCTGATCTCGTATCTGGTAAAAATCTTCATTTTAAAATGTTACAATAAGATTTTAATCCATTCCAAAGTATTTATCTCTAATGTCTTTGCGGTTGTTTTGAATTTTGTTTTTTTTTTTTGGGTGGGGGGGGGGGTGGGCAGGAATTTTTACTTTTGAGACTTTGCATTGTGCCAGTCAGGATCCTCCCTCTTGCCCAAGAATCTGTGATCAGTTTTGGATTGCAAATCTCTGGCAGGCTGTAGGAGCCCCTCCTAACTATATGTATTCCACATATTTTCTGAATTTAAGAGAAAGAAAAATGTTTTCAGAGAAATCTCATTTATTCTGGGGACAGACACATATGCAAATACAATGAAAACACACTTTCTGTTTGTGATTCTTCTAATTAAGCTTGTCAGCATAATCCCTTAATTGAAAAAAACTTGGCACATTAGTTTCTTTTTAGAATTGGTAGGTTAATTAATACTTTTAAATTATTTTTAAAAGTTTTCTATTGCTTTATAATGCTTACAAGAAAGTTCCATTAGTCAAGAAAGACTGTCCATAAGTCATGGGCCTGAAACTTCCTCTGTTTTAACTCTTTGATTCTCTATTCATCAAAGACATTCCATGTTGGAAAACAAAAATTAGAAGACAGTATCAAATGCAGAAAAAGTTGCAACAATTATAGAAATCCCCTAATTTTTCTCTTCTGACCTGCAAATTGCTGCTTGTTATAAAATTCGGCCAAAGAACAAAACACATGAGGACACTTAATTATCTTGAAAACCTTCAGGAATAAAGGTTTCTCTTCGATGCCTGCCTGATATTATTTTTTTTTTTTAAGCACTTTGGAAAACTGTATCTGAGATGAGATAAATGCAGCTGCACATTTAAATTAAGATTATCTTTAGGCTAATAATCTCATTTACTGCTCAGCAATTTGAATTGAAGTCAAGACAGTGCAATTATTTTCATCATCCTGCTGGGATTTCTCATTGCTTTATGGTTGTATTTACTGTTAGGACCAGACAACTCATATCAAGAATAAGTCAAGATAATACGTTATTAGAGGGAGAATATGTCAGTAAATTTTGCTGCTGCAGCCTGATGAGCTGGACTTCCCTTCAGACATTGATTTTCTGTGAGCTCTAACAAGAAAGTCTCATTAAAACACTTGACAAACTTAATAAATTTCCATTTCAACACAGAGATTAATTTATTTCAAATAACATTCTGGAAAGTGTTTGTTTTTTATTTTTTTTTTTATTTCCCCCCCCCTTCTTTTAATTGCGGTCTTAAAATTATAGTTGCTTTGAATATTTATATTACAGATATTAAAATTGTAATTTAGAATCGTAGCAGCTTAATTTTAACTCTTTTTTTTAAATGAAAATGTTTGTATGTGTGATTCTGTATGTGATCTGTGTCAGTTTTAGTGTCAGTGCACTCCCTGAGCCCCTCTAGTAATGTCCCCTTTGCCAAGGACTGTGAGTAGCCCATTCCAGGAAGAGTAAAGGTTTTTTTCCTGGGGTTTCTCCCCTAAATATGCTGCTGCTAAATTCAATAGTTCCCTGGCAGTAAAGAGGAGATCTTCCCACTGTCCAGTGTGTTAAGTCAAAAAGAGTGCAGGCACGGGGGAATTTTTTACAAGGAAAAGGTGTGAAGGAATGAACGAGAAGCAGAGGGAGCACATTTTAAACAAAGTAGGAGAGTTTAGGTTATGTTTGAATTGCATGGTTAATGAATAGCTTAGTGTCAAACTTAGATAAAAATTGTTTAAAAATAAATATGTATAGAGTTGGAGGGGCATGGCTGCGTATCGTTGTTTGGTGGGCAATGTAAACTGTGCAAAATGTGTTGTACCAGGAGCATTTCCAGTTTCCTGCCATAAAGATGTTAAATGTTTTAAACTGGTTTTAAACTTTTAAACTGAGCAATAGGATTTATTTGAGAGGGCTGTTCTACCAACTGCCTTAATGCTTCAGCAGGCAAAGCAGCTGGTGCTATCACAACAAGAAGTGGTTGTGTGTGATACACTCACACCTCCCTCTCTCGGTGTCTTTAGATTTCTCTGTGTTTTCATCATTAAGGAAATATTTAGAAAGACTGCTCTGGTCTTCTGTAGATCCTCCTCTATGCGTATTTGTGACCCAACCCTGCATAAGATGACTTCTAATAAAGTCCTTCTAATAAAGCCCTGACTAATAAATATGCTTCTCAAAAGATGATCCTTTTCTTATTTGCTGTTTCTTCTACTTGGAATATGCAGTATTTAATTGAGGGTATCTGGGTAAAAGGAGGGAATGGTGGTGAGAAAATTCCATGGAGCCTGGAGAATCCTACTCCAGCAGACTTGCTCAGGTCTGTTCTCTATAGTTTTGAGTGTGTTATGCACCATTCGTAAGATTTGTTACCTAGAATCACAGAATCACTAGGTTGGAAGAGATTTTCAAGATCATTGAGTCCAACCCAAAATCTGATCATCCAGTTCTGCAGTAGCAGATAAACCGTTGGAAAACGTCAGGATTTAGCAGATTGAGTAGAAAAATAAAAGGTAAAACAGTTCTGAATTGCTTAGCTAGTGAGGTTCTAGCAAAAATTGTAATTGAGGTTCACCTGTCAGTTGTTTTGTTGTAATATAATGTGTTGGTTTAATGCTTGCTACCCTTGCTGAACATCAGATTGTCCACTGAATTTTGGATTTTTCTTTGTTTAACTGAATGGCTCTAGCAACAACCATTCAACAGGGAAAACACCAGCAGAATTTAAGGTCATTTGAGATTGGTTCCAGATGTGCTCACTGAGCTTGGGACCAGCTGAAGTTATCCAAGAAAAACATAAAAAAAATAAGAATTAATGTAAGAACCTCCTTTTACTCTAAAAATAAAATCATCAGGTAAAAGCAGCACTTGCCAGAGATGTTCAGAGTTATCAGCAGGGCCATGTTCTGACTGTGCTGCAAAACTGGAAAGAGGGAGGGGAAGAAACACTGGAGATACCTTAGTAGTATTTTTTTTTTTTTTTTTAGTCCTTTGAGCATTATTTTAATATCTGACCATTTTATTTAATGTCTCCAGTGGCAAAGTGCGAGATAAAAATAAAGTCATGAAAAATACAGTGATTGCTATAGAGCCAGTGAGGTGAGATTTGATTCTCGTAAAGAAATCTAAATTAGAGCATTTCAGTCGATATTGGCATCCTTGGGCAGAATGAGATTCCATCCCCAAATGGAACAATTGTTCAGTAAATTGAATTGAAAAGATTTTGCCATTTCAGCTTTTGTAAACTCCAGTTGTTCATGGGTTTGTCTGCTCTTGAGCCTGGCCTAGACTGAAGGGAGCAGAAACCTCCTGTGGACAGCAGAATTACTGAATTTCTCTCTTGGGGATGTGGGGCTTGTGGTTTGGTTCCCTAGGGAGTGCTGGAGGTTGGGTTGACATTGCAGACTTTTTGTGACAATTAAGATCTGTCCCCTGCACTATCCTGAATGTGAATTTTCAGAGGTATTTTCAGAGCTGCTATCACCCTTCTATGAAATTGTAATGAAGCTGAGAGAGGTTTTTGTGGTCTCTTTTGAGTAGGATCATGTTCAAACTCACACAGGTATGGAAAGGTGTGGAGAAGGGGTCAGAGCCACAAACCTCAGGCTGCAAAGAGCACAGGAATCATATTCAACAAATACAGACAGACCTTCTGGTTCAGTTACCTTAATCTTAAAAGCCCTATGGTTTAGATTTTAGTTAGTAAATAAGTATTTAGTTGTGATTAGCATGTTGATTAAAAGTGCTTGGATTTATTGGAAAAGACTTTTATTTGACTAGACATGTTTGTCAGCTAGATTTGGATCCTGTGATGCTAAATGCTCTATAGTGAAAGAAAATTACATTTCCTGCCCTAAGGCAAAACTTCATTTATGTGCTTTCCTAAACAGAATATTGGATGCAATTTGCCACTGCTGCATTTTTTTGACTTCTTAATCAAATGTTGTTATTTATTTTACAGGCATTTCTGCAGTGAGATTATTTGAATTATAAAATGGCCAAGACTGTGACTTGGGGCTTTGTGCATCTTGGCAGGGGTTGCCTGTGTAGGCACTGGGAAATTCTCTATTAGAACCCCCCTTGCAAAGCTGTGACAGGCACAGAGCACCTGGAAAGACTCACAGATCCAGGGAATCTCTGCTCTCCTCAGAACATGCTCTGGTTCATGAAACTGGCAGATATTTCCATAAAAAATAATAAATACTACCAAAAAAACAAAAAACAAACAAAAAAAAAAAAAAAACAAACAAACAAAAAAAAACAAACCAGTTTGTATATTGTATTTTATATTTTATGTGTTTATAGAGGATTTGCAGGGGAAAATGGTTCAACTGGCTGTGTCATCTCCAAGGTTTGGAAACAGAGATGTGAGCAGATGCTAATGTTGGGGCCATCAGTACAGAATTCACTCTGCTATTTTATTAGTTTTTCAGGAGAAATATACTCTATATTTAGGGAGAGCCAAGCTATGCTGGTTTGCAGATAGTTTATTATGCATAAGTTTGCATATGTAATACAATATTTTTTTCCTGCTTACCATTAAGAAAGTTAAAGTTAATAAATGACAGGAAAATGTTAGATTATATTTGATACCAGTGCCTCACAAACATCTGGAAAAATTCTCGGTGTGTTCTTAAATTACAAAAAATCAATGCAATTTTATACATTAATACATTTATACCTTGACTACCAGAGTGTGTTTCACTCAGGTTTTGGTCTCTAGGTACAGTTTAAAAAACATCACAGAATCCCAGAATGGTTTTGGGTTGGAAGGGAGCTTAAAGACCATCTGGTTCCACTGCTGCCATTGGCAGGGACACCTTCCACTATCCCAGGTTCCTCCGAGCTGCACCCAGCCTGGCCTTTCAAACTCCCAGGAATGGGGACACCCACACCTTCCGTGGGCAGCAAATCAATTCCAAGTGATCATCTCATATATTTTCCATAGTTCAGTTACCACAATGCTGAGACCAACTTTCAGAGCAGGGCAGTGCAATTCAGTTCATGACACGTTCCAGCAGGAAAACCTGCCACAGTTTTGTTTTTTTGTTGTTTTTTTTTTTTTTTTTCCCCTCTGTGTTTGTTTTGTGTCTTGCACAAGAAGAATGTCAACCATGTGTGTTTGGAGCAAACTCAGGAGTTTTACCCCAAATAAAGAACAGCCTGTAATTGTGCTACTTCAGGAGCAAGGTAGGGATGAAATGTGTGTTACTCTTTATATGCATGAAGAAAAGTCATGGAAATCTGTCTTGGAGCCCATTTCTTTTCATTTCCCTCCAGTGCTGATTCAGCCACACTGGGCTCTTGCAGGTACAAAATCAAGGCCTGCCCTCCTGCACTTCACCTACTCTTTAGACAATTACAATTTAACATTTCAGTGTTCTCCATGTTGCCAGCAAAAGGAGACAAGAGGATAATTTCACAGAGCCTTAGGTGCTGTGTTAGCGTGGGAGGAATCAGGCTCTGAACATGCATTTCTCTCCTGTCTGATGTAATTTATAGGTACAACATTGGGGTGGCTGAGATTGGGTAATGTAAATGCTGTGCTCCTTCCCATTCTCTGCCTTCAGGTCCTGATCTGATTCTCTCTTTTTTGGGAATGTCCACCCCAAATTTACTTGGCAAGTCTTAATTTTCATTCACTCTTATTCACTTAAGTGGAGCATTGCCAGTTTGGGCAGTAGAATCACAGCCTGGTTTGGGGTGGAAAGGACCTTAAAGACCATCCAGTTCCAACCCCCTGCTCCATCTCTTGACAATGTTTTGCAAGATGAGTTAAAAATCATTTTAGGTCATTCATTCAGTTTTCCTAGAAAATCAGGGTTTTTCTCCTAGTGTGATATTTTAAAATCTGCCAGCTAAAGATCTGCCTTTTATCCTGGGAGCATATTCCACCTTCAAACAGGCACCGCTTGGCAGAGCCTGGAAGGTTTCAGGATTCTTTCTGAATGACTTTCCACCAGTATTATGATTATAGTGATAACTTGTGTTGGGGTATTATAGTTATCTGCAGAGCATTCTTAATTGTATATGTGGAAAGCAATATAATATTGCTCATTGAAATTTACTTTTTACTGTTATCTTTAATATGGTCACAATTCTTCCAGCAAAGTACAAGTACACCTGGGGTGATGACTCTCATCTTCCATGCTGTACACACAGAGCCATAATTCTGTTTTGTTAATTATATAATTTAGTTACATAAAATGTGCCCAGAAATCTCGTTTTACAAGTAATAACATTAAAAATAGTAAACTGTTTTATTTACATCGTGAATATGCAAGTTCTATTAATGTAGCTGTATGAAATAGCTTTAGTTAATATTTATGCATTAATATTTATAGATAAATGACATTTGCAATGGAAATTTGCTTGCAGATTCTCCATTATGATATAAAGCTGACTTCTGTGGAATATTTAATCAGCCTCACATATTGGCTTCTGATCTTTTGTCCCTACAATTTATGTCGGATTCCTCATAAACCAAGTTCTTTATATTAGAATTTGGTTTACGTGAATTCTTACTCTTAAGTTACATTTTCTAGAAATCAGTGTGCCAAATATTGCCAATGCTAGAAGTGGGAAGGACCTTATATTGCAAGTTTTCTTCCTTCAAACTTGTGTGGAACTTTATGTCCAATATGTACAAGGCAAAAATGCCAGATTAATTTTAGGGTTTATATATTTATAAATCTAGCAGTGACCCCTCTTTCCTGCCATTTAATGAATAAACAAATAAATGCATTAAATTAAATCGTCTGTAGAATTCCTTGATAATTTACAACCATGTATTTTAAACGGAGAATAAATTTTACATAACTCACATCATAATTCTGTCACTATGTGAAGCACCCCTATATTTTTATGCCTGCCTCCTAAGGAATAATTAAAGCATCATACTAGCTCACTGATGGAAAAACAAAATGGGTTTGGCATCTGAAGCAGGCACAAGTGTCTGAAAAACCTCATAAACCTCCATGAGGGTAGAGAAGCAGCGGTGCTGCTTTTAAGATTGTTCCTGGTGCTCACCTTGACACAGCTTTGGACAATCTTCAGAAGAGCTTTAAACACCCCACAAACTCACTCTGTTTAAAAGCTTGAAGCTGCAGTATGAGTTCTTTCATTTTTATGTTGTGTTTTGTTTTGTTTTATTTTTGTGTTACAGAACCGGGTGCTCTGCCAAAACCCGTAAGGTTTGGGTTTCTCTCTCAGTTAGATTTGACAGGAGATTTATCAGTTTACATTGCTACTGCACTCTCAGATAGCTCTTATTTAGACTTCTCTTGAGGAGTGGGTGTCCTTTGGCCACTGGAACAATGTGAACATCCTCCAAGAGATATCACAGACTGCTCCAAATAACTTCAAGGGAGATACTTGGGTGTGCACTCACAGGATCACACAGTGGTTTGGGTTGGAAGGGACATTTAGAGCTCATCTCGTCCAACCACCTGCCGTGGCAGGGACAGCTTCCACTAGGCCAGCTTGTTCAGAGCTCCATCCAGCATGGCCTTGGGCATTTCCCAGGGGTGGGGCATCTGAAATGTCCACATCATCCCAGAGAAACCCCAGCCCACTGTTTCTTCCATTCACACACCTGGAAGTTTGGCTTTAATGTGATAAAGTAGAAAATTCTGCATCTGCCTGAAACGCGTGGATGGGCTTAGTCCAAGTGCCCAGTAAAGTGCATTATTAGAACTGGGCCTGAACTGCAAGCCTTGATAGGAACCTGATTGCTTCTGCTTTCTCTGAAGATTTACAGCATTCCTTATTTGTGCTGTGCCTTGTTTTCCATGAATTATAATAGCAGAGCTAATCAAAACCTGCAGTAAATACTGATATCACTGGCATTAGATCAGCAAGGGGCATTAATACTCGTTACAAAAAAGCCCCGGAAGATAAATTATTGGAGGAAGGATAGGCATTTCAGCTGATTTTATTGTGACACCAGAAATTAAAATCCAGCACAATATTGGCATTAAAGTGTGCTCCTTGTTTTTGGATTTGCTCAATAATACAATCAGTAACTTTTCAGTGCATTTGTCATACTTAGTATGTAATAGCTTTGGCCAAGTTAGAAACCAAAATAATAGTCCCCCTCCAAACCCAGCCCAATTCTAATGCTTAAATCCTTATTTACAAATCCTATTCCACTGAAATATTTCTCCTTCTGTGTCTAGCAATTAAGCAGAGCATAATTTGGCATGCTGACATTACTGATCAAGCCATGAGCTGCTCTCAGGGTGCTGTTCTGTTACCTACTCAGTCTTTCCACGGGGCTCAGTTTGCTGCATTTACCAGCCAGGACACAGATCCTGCTGGGATCTGCAGTCTTGCATTAACTCAGCAGCTGAAAAATGTTTAACCTACATCTGAACAAACATAATTTTAAGCCTAGAAGGAATTAGCAGACCTAGGGTAAGGTGAAAAAAAAATGATTCTGTTTAAATTTGGGGGAAGGAAAAGAAATGTTTGAGAACAGGCATGGGCCTTGAGTTTCCTTCAGGCTGCTATCTGGAGCCTCCCAACATTTCTCTTTCCATGAGCCATATTCTGGAGGGGATCCGTGGTTGAGGAGATTCCCTTGGGCTATTGCAATTTTTGTTGTATTTTATTCTGGAAGGAGGGAGCGTTCTGTCTAGGAGACAGGGAAATGAAGCAAATCTCATTTAGAGAAGCTGTGCTGGTGCCTAATTTCTGTACTGTTAAAGCACAAAATTAAATTCTTGGTAGCTCTGCAGTTTTATATAATTGCCACCATTTTTCACCAAGCAAGGGAAAAAAATAAACAATGCTGCTTACATTAAGGACCATACAGATGCTGCAGGACCATGTGGCCAATGTTCAGGTCCTTGAGAAGTACAAATATTGATGAGTTTACCCCCTCTTGCCCTTAATCTTTTATTCCTGCAGTCTTTCATTTTTCTGACAACATTCCACTCTAAAATTCGTGATGTACAGCACTAGATTCCAAACCAGCAACAGCACCTCAATTCTAACAGTTTTGAGAAAAAAAAATAATCTCACATTCAAAATTCACGATCCTGGCTGACCCGACTTTTGTGAGGGAATGAGATTTTGCTGCTCTTTCTTCTCTGATGAGAACATCCTGATAAATTTCATGAAATGTGCTCACCAGTTCTTCCCTTGCATGTTTGGAAAGTGCAAAGGTCAAAGTCAGCAGTAATTGCTTGAGTAACATAATTTTGGAGTAGTTGTTTTTGTTTTTGTGGTTTTTTTTTTTTTTTTGGTTTTTTTTTTTTTTTTTTTTAGTCTGGTGATAGTTTCTGTTTGTAGGTAAAGGTTTCCACCTTAAACCAAAACTATCACAACATCGTTCCTACCTGCTGTAAGAAAATTCGTGAAGCAATTCCAGTCCTGGTGATTTGGATGCCTCTGAGCCTGACTTCAGCAATGGGAGTTAAAAACTGATTTATCCCTAAAACAGAAGAGTGTGTGTTCCCAAGTATATTGTCCTGAGGAGCTGATAGCTCCACTTATAGATTATATCTCAAATCATTGTAAGAAATAAACAGCCCCAGAAATTTAATCAAACAGGTATAAATCTCTTCAAATGTTCAGAGCCGGAGAAAAGGGATGCAGGAGTTAAACAAGGAGCCGAAGAGGAGATGAAATTGTTACTTAAATACCAGTTTGTGAAGGGAAATATGTTTAGGGAGCGCATTTTGTCTTGTATGTATTGAAAAGAAGACAGCATTAGGAGGAGATTTTTACACCTAGTGGGACTTTTATGTTGTTGTAGACAGGAATAGAAGAGCAGGATTGATGCTGTGAGTGTAGGAAGTGCATCCATTTCAAAATTTCCTTACATTTAGTAATGTAACCTGTTCTTCCCCCTTTAACATTTTAGAGCTTTATTTTTATTGGAATTCATTGCAGTGCCAGTATAAAAATACATTAAGCTATAATACAAACCTTGGGCTTGATCCAGGTATGATGAAGTCAGTAGGAGTCTTCCTACTGCCTTTGGATGAGACTTCTTGTCTTTCTCCCAGGAATTATTTATGCCTTCTGGAAAAGAGGCATTTTTAACACAAAAGTCTAACCTGTTGATAGGCTCATGGTGGAGTTCTCAAGGGTTTTATTTAAGCCACTCTAAGATAAGATACAACAGTACAGAAACCGTTGAGTCTCAGTTTGAATCTCAGTGTAATTTTTTTTTTATTTTTAAAATGGACAGAAAGGAAAGAATTTTCTATTATATCCATTTTTAGACATATGAATAAATTGCCTGATTGTTAGAGATACTAAGCATTCACACTTCAGAAGAGCACTTGGTGTTAGTAAATGACACAGGATGTTTCCTCCCCTCCAAACGGAGAACTAAGAAGCAAATGTTCTGAAAACCATTCACTGTGGCTCATTCTGCCTGCAAACAAGCAATACCTTGTGTTCTCCTTCATGTCCTCCTTTATGGCCTCCAGAATCACGTCAATTTGTGAGAGCAGCTTTCTGTCTGAGTGGTTTTTGCTGGGTTTGATCTTTGTGAAAGTGACTGTGAGGGCTTTGCTTCTCCAGGGATAGTGAAACTTGTGGGAGAACTCAGCATCGGAGAGGAGCCAATGCTGGTAGCTGTCACTGCACAATTTGGAGCCTCATCAAACAGGACAGAAGGAACTGTGACAGCCAAAAAGGTCTCTGTGGGCTGAGGGATGTGAGGCAGGAGTATGGGAAGAGCTCAGGGTGGTGTGAAAAGATTTGGATTTGGTATGGGTGGACCTCATTGCACATTGGGAGAGTTGGATGAGAAGAGATCTTCTGGATGATGGAAAGGAACCTGGCTTAGTGGAAAGTGTCCCTGCAGGGACAGGGGATTGGAATTAGATGGTCTTCAAGGTCCCTTCCAAGCAAAACCATTCTGTGAGTCCATGATTCTGTTCTTTGGGAACAGCATGGAGTGATGGGCGCATTGCGGAGAGCGGCTGGAGGTACTGGGAAATGTGGGAGTGGAGAGAAGTGAGAATGCTCACCACAAATTAAGGATGGAGTTTGTTTCTGCAGAGGTAGAGAGACCAAAGATCTCTAAACTGCTTCTGAGAGTAGATGGTAACAGCTCCTGATGTCATCAATAAGTTCTGAGTTATCCATTTTTTTAAATTCAAGGCATTTCTGAGATAAAAGTTGCATCTGACATTCTTGTGTAATAATTCTTGAATTTGTTCAACTGCTTTTGGAGTTCTTTAATATATGGCTCCAAGATATGTATGACAAATGTTTGTGCATTAGAAAGTATTTATTTTCCTCTGTCTAATCACTCAGTGCAGTTCTCCCCAAGGTCTTGTATAATGAGAGCAATGAATAATTACCTTCCATTCACCTTATCCATTAAATTTATAAATGCATGGGTCTGCCTTTTTTCTCCCCTCCTTTCTCCACAGAGCTCATTTTGAATGGAAGAATTTTCGTACCTTTATTACTCTTGTCTGTATTTTCTGTTCTTTGGCTCAGCTGTGGCACTGCAGGCACAGGTGTCCCCCACATCTTAATGGGTAATGGTCTCTGTGTTGTTTTCTAAGCCTTCCAAAATAATTCCTTCTGTTCATTATTAAATGTGCTTTTACAGAACAACTCAAGTTAACACAAGCTTTCCTTCCTGAGTGAATTGCTAAAATAGGAAATATTGTTGTAAATCTACTGTTGGGGTAATGCAACACTTTAATACCCATCTAGTTTTAACTGTGCTGAATATTTTGGTGTATATAATTTCATTTTGGATTTCACTCCTTCACCAGCTCTAGATAAATTAGAGACATAAAGATGAGAAAAGAACCAGATCCCTGTGGGATTCTGCTCATAATTTCCCCTCATTGGCAAAATTGACTGCCCTTGATCTTTTAACAGGATACAGATCTATGAGGGAAGTTTTTCCTTGTTACCAGATAGTTTCTTGAAGAGCTTCTGTTAATGAATCAATCAGAAAATTCTATTGATGTGGTACTGTTCAAGCCTTAAAATGTTTAATTATGTCTTGCTCATTTACTCTTGCCTGGTGATGTGTCTGTGTGGAGTAGGTGAATTTTAAAATCTCTAATGTGGTAATTGTGGAGAGAAAAACAGACAACAACATTTGTATCATTGATTATGAAAATGTTGATAGTAAATGGAAGAGAAACAGGAACTAAATCTGAATAAATTTAACAAAGATTTGAAGAAAACTATAAAGTAGTTTACTTAACACATTTTCCTAGCAGCAGTTATGTGAAAAAGTAATAAGACTTTTTATTTCCAGAGAACATTTATCTTGAAACTGCAACCTTTAGATATAACTAAGATTTGGAGCGTGTTTATGCAATATTCATCTCATAATCCAGGGTTTTCCATGATCATTGAGACTTTATTCCTCTTCCTACTTTGGTTTCGTTATTTCTCTGACTCTCTGTGCCTTGCTATGAATTATTGAGGAATCTCACCTAGAGATGTGTCATAGACAGGATGCTCCTGCTGAGATTAAGTTCACCTGCCTAAGGATGTTCAGGTCAGCAAATGTGGAAGCAGTAAGAATTTTTTCCTTGTTAAAAAGATTAACAAGGATTTTTTGTCTGTTAATGATTTTGGAACTGCCTCATTCCCTGTAACCCATTTGGTTAGGAGGAGCCAGGACAATATGGATGGTTGGAACCCCTTCCTGCCGTGGGGTTTACTTGTAACTTTTGCACTAAGAATTTTGGCACTAACTTAAGTATAGGGTGGGTTTCTTTAAAGTGGTTTATAATCTCTGAGGCAACTACTGCAGGCTGACAACTGGTCTGGTTCAATTTTAAGTTTAGAAGTTCTTCTGAGAGTCCAAGTGGTTTTAAAAGTAAATTCTTGCCAGTCCTCAGGTAATTGAATTACAGAGAAATGAAATTATACTAACAATAATTCAGATAAAATTTTAGATCTAACACCTGGCTTCTGTTACCCACTGTTCATTACTACCCATCCCAGCCATGCTAAATAACAGTTTCTCTGGTGCTTTATTATTTTGTTTCTGTTGTGTCAGTGTATTAATAAAAATGTCATCTTATGATTAAAGTACGTAATTCTATTCTGTCAGTGGGAAACTGCCATTAAAAAATAAATAAGGAATGGGGGAAATAATGACAGAATCATAGAATGGTTTGGGCTGGGGAGGGCCTTAAAGACCATCCAGTTCTCCACTATCCCAGGTTGCTCCAAGCCCTGTCCAGCCTGGCCTTGGACGCTTCCAGGGATGTGGCAGCCAGAGCAAAACCCCTGGTCATATAGAAATGAGAATCTTGAAGATGACAGAATACAAAGGGTTTATAGTACATATTTTAAGAAAAACATGTTCTTTGATTCCATTGTGATCTATCTCTTTTGCCATTAAATTTTAGTTCTGTTCACAGTTATACCCCATTTCTGTTTATTTAGGTGCATAGACCTGTCAAATCCCAGTGAAAACGTTGAAACTGAACGGGGCAAAAATTAAAACATTGCCAGACAATCTTTATTTAAAATCACGTAAACATGATGTTAATCAGCTTTTGCCTAACATGCTCTTCTGAGTTATTATGTTTATTAAAGTGCATTTTTCCCCGACAGAGCTCAAAACACAATCTTCTGTGCAGACAAAAAATACTGGTTTGTTGGGAAGTGGAAGAATTTCATATCATCTGTATCTTGAGACAGTAGTAATATTGATTATGTAAATAGCCATATTTTCCTACAGATGTCAGCAAGCATAGGATAGCTTAGGGAAAATTCCTCTGGTGCAAGGTACAGACCATGTTCTCAGCTTTATGTACCTGATAAATGTTGTTCAAGTTTTGTCAATGTCACAGGAGCCATTAGCAGATCACTTCAAAAGTTCAGTCATTTAAAAAGGAACTGAGCTTTCTTTATTGGCATCCATTATTAAAAAGAAATATAATGGAGTTTCATTTCACATCAGTTTCCAGTCCATGTAACTGTGCTGCCTTCAAGGGACCTGATCCTAATCTGTAACCATTATGGATTTTAAAGTCAAAAGGGCCATTCTGATTATGTGTAATCTGACCTTTGGCTTAACATATGACAGAAATTTCCACTTGCATTATGTCTAGTGATTAAGTCCCTGCTACTTTGAAAGGTGATGAATAATGTATCTCACCCAACTTCATCTCCCCCCCCCCCCCCCAAAAAAAAACAACCTGTCATAGCCTCAGCTCTCTTAAGTAAGTGGAAAAGAGACAAGAACCTTTCAAGAGTCATCCCATGAGTTCAGTTACTTAAAGTGTGACAAATTGAGCTGCTTGCTGAGGTTCTTGTCTGTTCCCCCTGCTTGTGCTCTGGTTTAGACTGGCCTTGTGTGTTAACCAGCTCAGACCAGTTGATGTAGAATCATGGAATTACAGAATGGTTTGGGTTGGAAAAGACCTTAAAGCTCACTTTATTCCAACCCCCTGCCATGGGTAGGGACACCTTCCACTATCTCAGGTTGTTCCAAGCCCCATCCAGCCTGGCCTTGGGCACTTCCAGGGATCCAGGGGCAGCCCCAGCTTCTCTGGGCACCCTGTGCCAGGGCTTCAGCACCCTCACAGGGAGGGATTTTTTCCCAATATCCCATCCATCCCTGCCCTCTGGCAGTGGGAAGCCATTCCCTGTGTCCTGTCCCCCCATCCCTTGTCCCCAGTCCCTCTCCAGCTCTCCTGGAGCCCCTTTAGGCTCTGGAAGGGGCTCTGAGCTCTCCCTGGAGCCTTCTCTTCTCCAGGTGAGCACCCCCAGTTCTCCCAGCTTGGCTCCAGCCCTTGGAGCATCCCCTGGACTCCTCTGGTCTCTGTCCAGCAGCTCCACATCCCTCTGCTGCTGTCCCCAGGGCTGGAGGCAGCTCTGCAGGTGTGGTCTCACCTGAGCAGGGCACAGGGGCAGAATCCCCCTCCCCTGCTGCCCACACTGCCCTGGATGCAGCCCAGGATGAGGCTGGATTTTGGGGCTGACCAAAATCCAGTACATCCAGCACATCTCTACCTTTCCCCTGCAGCTTTGATCCGAAGATTCCAGTGAGCCTTGATCAGTTTTCCTCTGGGTTTATTATTCTCACTTAGGGTTTATTGGTGTTCCAAATTTTTTCAGCTTCAATGCCCAAGTATTGAATCATGGAAATAAATCTCTATCTACCATCACAGGTAGAGTCAGAGTCTTTTCCTCCTGTCGAGAAGGGTAAAACTTCAGATGAAACAGCTTCAGAAGGACACACTATTTGCAGTCCATCTGAAGTTTGCAAGACACCTGGGATGAGTCTATTCATATGTAGGCTTTTGTTTTTGAGTCAATTCATCAAAATAAGCATCCAGAATGTTCCAACTGAATATTATAAAATGACTCGGGGAAAGCACTTGGATTATCAGTGCCTCAGATGTACTTAGAGCTTTTCAGTAGAGCTCTTTTTGTTTTTCCCATGTATGTGGATATATGCTGATGTGTGTTTGTCAGTGCTAACCTGCCTCCCCCCAGAGCTAATTTACCTGGAGTCATTAAAATAAATCCACGGAATTTGTTGCACAGTTACTGTTTCCAGTATGCTTGGGTGTTATATGTTTGGTGTCAAGTTATGGTGGATTATCCAAATTGTATTGATGTTAATAGGAGTAGGATGAAACTTTGGGCCTCAGGGAGTCCTGAGGTGCAGTTGTGGTACGTAAGAGTCAGGCTGAAAACATATTCAGAGCAGCTGTGATGATTGGGGATAACACCAGTAAATTGTTCTTAATTATTGATTTCTGCTGGTATAACAATGCATTCCTCTATATCTCAGCATTTTAAGCCAATTAATTTGAGAATGTATTTTAAAATTAATATACTTACTTTTTTTGGTTTTGTTTTGTTTTTTTCTCCCGCTGTATATTGATGTGAAATTTTCTGCACTGCTTGACTTGTAGTGACAGAACAAAAGCAAATGGCCTCATGTTGCGGCAGGTAAGGTTTAGATAGGAAATCAGGAAAAATTTACTCATGGAATGGGTGCTCAGGCATTAGAACAGGCTGCCCAGCATAGTGGTGGAATAAACCATTCCTGGAAGTGTTCAAAAGGTGGATGTGGCACTTGGGAAATTGGTGAACACAGTGGTGTTGGCTCAATGGCTGCACTCAGTGATCTTAGAGGTCTTTTCTGACCTTAATGATTTACACCTGCCAGCCTCAACCAGATAAATTTAGACAACTTTCCCTGATAATTTCTTATCCCCAGCCTGGACATGGAAAAGGACATTCACATTTGGTCTGGTTCTTTTTTGTTATTGCCTGAAGTAGCTCTGATAAAGGATAATTAATGCAACTGAAGGTGTGTATTAGGAAAGCAAGGTGTGAATCACATAAACCTTGTATTTTTGAGATCTCCCCTATTTCTGCTCTTCCTGCAGAAGCAAGCCCTGGGAAAGCTGAGCCCTTACGTTCCTTTATCCACTGCTATTCCAGCGTGTGGTTTTTGGTTGCTGGTGGGAGGTAACTGACCTGCTGACCCAGCTACCCATCAATTCCTGGGAAGTTTGCAGGGCAGTGAAATTTTAAGAAAGTTCAGAAGACCAGACAAAACATAAATCTCCTTGATATATAGGATTTCACTGTGTCCATAATCCATCAAATGCTTATTGAAACAAAAAACCCCTTAGCACAGAAGAGTCTGGCAGACTTACTTGAAAACTTGTTAAAACAGAGCTGTAGATGAAGAGAGATACAGAAGTGCTACAACTTGTTTGTTTCATTGATTATATCATACAAAGGCTTTTATTTATTAACTGGGAGTGAATTCTGTTTTCAGCTCAGTGAATACAATTTCTGTGCAAGAGTTCTGTGTGGAGGTAAATTAGATCCAAGAGTGGTTTTATAATTTTTATCATCTTTATCATTAAGATGATAAAGAATAGAATAAAGATAAGAATTAAAGATAAGAATAATAAAGTATTGGAATGCTTTGCCTGGGGAGGTGGTGGAGTCACCCTCCCTGGATGAATTTTAAAAAAAGTCTGGATGTAGCACTTGGTGCCATGATTTAGTTGAGGTGTTTGGGCATGGGTTGGACTTGATGATCTTGTAGGTCTCTTCCAACCTAGTGATTCTGTGATTCTGTGATTAGCAGTCAAGAGAAAATTTTCCTTTTCCAAGTGTTGCCAAAAATTATCTCATTGGTTGTTTTAAATTAGAAAAAAATAGTAAGGTAGTGAGGAAGCAGGTTCTTGATACACTTCTGAAAGGCTTTAGAGACAGATCCCATTGCCTGTGGAATCAGAATTTCTGAATAGTTGCTGAGGTGTTTGTTTCTGTGAAAGAGCTCCACAAACTGCCTGGTTAACAGATAGCAGCCCTGCTGGGTCCAGCACAATTGTCATACAGTATAATTTAATCAGGTTCTTGAAAACATTTCAGGGTTTTCCAGTTTCTGTGTGGTTCCCCTGTGCAAGTATAAAGCAAGTCTAAGCCAGAACGTTTAAAAGCATGCCTGGCAGTAGGCAGTTCATCTTTCAGGAGGCTTTTAGGCTACCACAGGTCCCTCAGAGTCTGGTCTTTGCTCTGTGTCCCCTCTGGCAGCACAGCTTGGACAGGGCTGTGCAGCCATCAGGCTCCATCACCTCCCAGCCCTCCTGCACATTCCTGCTGCACCCTTTGAACCACATCCATTCAGCCAGCAGGAGGTTATTTTATTAATAAGGCCAGGCAAGAAGGATGACCTTATTACTGGATATGCAGGCTATATAATGTCCTTGTTAAATACGCAGACGGCGACGGATCGCTGAAGGGACCGGATCCCATTATTGATGTCCTTCTGTGTCGTCCATCACTTCACATCAGTGCTTTGCAATCAGAGCCTTGCCCAAAGAACCGTTTGTGTCCTGCAGGATTGGTGAAGGGACAATCTCCTTTGTGAAGGCAGAAAGAGAGCAGGGTATGTTCAGGTGCTCGGTGCTGTGTGAAGCTGTTTAATGTAGCAGTGGTATTAATGTGCTGCTTTATGTGTGTGTTCACGGCCCGCAGCCAGGCAGTGCTGCCTACAGGTCACCTGTTAATTGAAGTTCCACAACCTTCAGCTGATGAATGTTTTCTGGCAGCAGTTATATTGGAAATAATGTTTTTTATTTGGGAGATGTAGGTGAAATTGAAGAGTCACATGGATATAATTGTCTGTTCTTCACAGTGAGCAAGAAGCCTGCTCCAAGAGGGGAGTAATTCAGGATAAAGAAAACCAAAAGGGAAACTTTGTTTATTCGTTTGAACCTTAATAGGAAATGTCTGTATACTCAGAAAGCCAGGCCCAGATGCTTGGTATCTTTTAATGAGGAATTACATTTAATCAGCGTTGCTTCAGAGTGTCTGCTCCTGAGACTTTCAGTTCATCTCTAGGAGGTGTTAGTCCTCTTAACAATAAATGAGAAAGGACTCATAATGACACCAGTTAATAGATGTGGGGGCCTTGTACAGCTATTTGTGGTCTGATGGGTCAGTTAAAATGAGACAACAAAGCATTCAAGTGCAGACAGGAACAATTTGGGCTCTTTGTGGAAAGATGAATGTCTGTGGCTTAACTAGCAGGAGGAGGAATGAGTTTGCACAGCCCACCCAATTACAGTTTCTTTCTCCCAAGAAAATGAAGTAATTTGGAGACTTTGCAAAGGTTGCTTTGTATTTATGTACAAAGATAAAAGGGGTATTTTCATGTGAGCAGGCATGCTGTGGCAGGCTGTGATCCCTTTGTGCAGCTCCTACATTTCCTGGACCAAATGCCCATTATCTCCTTATCATTACAGACAAAAACCTGAAGTAATTACTGTTCAAACTTTTTATACAACTGAAGCTGGCAGGTCTTTGAGGCCAATAGTTACAATGCTGACACTGTGGTCTCTTCTGGGCAAGGCAGAAATTCTGCATTTACATCCATGGCATTGGATATGGAAAGCATTTATGAGAAAACATAGAATTGTAGAACCACAGAAAGGTTTGTGTTGTGGTTTTTCTCACTTTTGTAGCCTGTTCCCCCAGGTCTGGTCCAGTCTCAGCATTATCCATGGAGGATTTGGGCTCAAAAGTGAAGAAGGGAGTTCAAATAATTCTTGCACCTTGATCATTACACTGGTAGACACTGTACAAAGTGTCTGAAAGTTCAACCACGAGCAGGTCTTGGCCATGCAAGATTAAAGTCGAACTGATAAACTCTCTTCTGGTAAAGCTCCATCCTTTCTGCACCATGTTAGAAAAACATCACACAGTTTGTGTTCCTGGTGATGCTTGTTAAAATACCACAAGATCTGGCTGATATGGAGTCATAGAAATCCTGAGTTGGAAGGGATCCAAGAGAATCATCCTGACATGAGAGTTTGTGGAAACATTTCTTTATTAAAGCCAGCTCTCAAGTCACACTTCCTCTTCCATTTTACAACCAACATGTGCTATTTAGTGATAGACATGCTTTTCTGGATTTTTCAAAAATACACACTCTCTGTCTTGGTTATGATGTGAATCCTTCTGTACTTAAAGGGAAGGGCAGGGAAAACCAAGCTGCCAACAGAGTAAATCTTTCTTTGTATCTGGGAGCATTAGATTTATCTCATAATTTGAATTTTCCTCAGTTTGCTTGAGTTGGTTACAGATCCCTGTGTGCTCCTGCAGTCTCTTTGGAGACTGGGCTCTTCTCACATCCAATTTCCAAATGTCTCTTAAAGAGGGAGGGATTTGTGTTTTGGGGGGTTTGACTGGGAAATGGCAAGGTAATTTAGTAAGTTGGGAAATTTCTGGTTAATGCTAGTAGTGAATTGATTGAGTGAGAAAAAATAGAATGGGAAAAGATGGGCTGTTAATTACAGGGGGTTCCCCATCCTGAGGGGTTTGTTCAGGGATACTGTGGGAAAAAAATATGGTTTTTAGGACTGACTTGACTGCTCCTACTGAAATCACAGGTGACAGTGTTGCTGTTCAGACCCCAACTACTGCATCTTTTATAAAGCACTGCTTATGAGGAAATACTGCAAATAAATGTACATGGAGGTCAGGGAGGAAAATCTTTCCATAACAGTGGGAATTTAAGCTGCTTCAAGAAGCCATTTGAAAACTCACTTGAAAAGTCAGCGTATGGAATTTGGAGTACAGATAGATGGTGTCACACTGCATTATTTGTCCAACATGCCAGCATTTTATGGTCATTGATATAGATTGGAATGAAAGAAGTTATTGTTAGGAAAGGCAAAGAGAAACTGTAGGGATAGAGATACAATAGAGTCCCACATGGCAAGTGACCCAGGCTGCACCATCTTTATTAATAGTAAAGGAAATTTTTCTGTGGAGTTAAACATTGGGAGGAGCATGGATGAAGTTGCAAAAAAATACTGAATCTCTACAGGGAGAGCTTTTCCCTTTTCTAACCATCCCCCCTGCTCCCCCCCCCCCCCCCCTTTTATTTTTGTTTTTACCCGTTAAGTTAGTTTGCTAAATATGATTCCCAAAAGTTACCTTTAAGTCAGAAATTCTGGGAAATTTCCCAGTCTAGCTCTTTTATGAACCACCAGAGAAAAATGTAGAACCATAATCATAGACTGGTTTAGGCTGGAAGGACCTTAAAGCCCATCTCATTCCAACCCCTGCCACCCATGTCCAATGTGTGGCATGAAGTCTGTACAAAATAAAATAACCAGTAATTCTGCAGTATTTTAAACCAACATTTTCAAAACTGGGCTATGGGCCTGAGCTTGGAAACATATTGTAAGTAATGAAGCAAGAAAGAATGAAAATCACTAGCACTTGGCCAGTGCTGCCTAGTTCCTTATCAGAGATAAATGTTTACTACATGAGTGTCTTGTTTCTTTGAGTTAGAGAATAGATGCCATGTCCTGAGATAGTAAAATGTTGAAGCATAATAAACTAAAAAGTAAAATCAAATTTAATTTGTGATATGTGTTCATTTTCAGGGTTACATTACAAAGTTAATTAAAAAGTAATATTATCTCGGTTCAGAAAGCCATTGATTTTTTTTTCATAACCTCTTCTAACATAAGCCGAGAAGTGTCCACCTTAAAAATACTTGTTCATACTCCCAACTGAGAAGTCATTTCAGAAACCTTAACCTTTTTAATGGTTATTTATCTTTGATTCATTAACTGGAATTAATCTATTGTCATATCTAATTGCTCTTGGGCAGAACTGCCCTCTAACTTGAGTCAGTCTTTGCTGCTCTTTTCCTCCAGAGGTATTGGCTGTTCAAAATACTACGTTCTTCTGGTTTTATTTACTCTTGTAAACACAGCAAGTCCCTCTGGGTCCCATTCCTGCACAGACAGCCCTGTGCTGCTGAATGCACTGGCATCAATTTTCTCTCAGTCCTTATATTTGGAGTTTATCAGTCTTGAACAGGAGTGATAAGATTTTTTATCACATTTCAGTATCAGTGGCTCAGACAGCAGCATCAATACCTTTTGATATTGATGTTACATGAACTCCACTGTACATTTGAAAACAGCATTTGTCTTGTAATTTTCTGGTTTGGAATCTCAGCTGAATGTTTGATTGGGATTTCTAATGACCAGAGGCTGATTTGAGTTGGACCAGGTGGGTTGCAAAGACTGCCTTAAGAAAGTCAGATCTCCAGAATACTTTAGGACTCTTGTGGGTTTGGTACTACCCAGCTTCTCCAGCTCTCATCCAAGCAATGTCAGCCTCTCAGCAATGCAGGTTTGATGTTGCTGTTGGTAAGTCCAGAGTATTCATTGAGCTCTCCGTAATAAAAACTGAAGGTTTTTATTACAAGGTTATTACCTTCACTGAAGGTTTTTTATTATTCTGTGAAATAATCACAGAATCATGGAATATCCTGAGCTGAAAGGGACCCACAAGGACTGAGTCCAACCCCTGGCCCTGCACACACACCCCAGCAATCCCACCCTGTACCTGAGATTGTTGTCCAAACCCTCCTGGAGCTCTGGCAGCCTCGGGGCTGTGCCCATTCCTGGGGAGCCTGGGCAGTGCCCAGCACCCTCTGGATGAGGAACCTTCCCCTGATATCCAAACTAAACCTCCCCTGACACAACTTCAGGCCGTTCTCTTGGTTCCTGTGACTGATTGTGTTTCTAGCTGTATCTCAGAAATGGTGTATTCATCCAAAAATAGCAGCATTCAGGCATAAGGGATGTCATATAGAAAGGCGTGGAACAGGTTTTGTTTTCCTTTGGAATTAGTTTGATGATTTTTATTTCATTTTTCCTGAGGATGTGGCAGCTTTCCATGCCTGCAAGAAAGTATATTTTCTTAGAAAAGAAGCTTAATTAAGAGTAGTGACAGTGACTGTAATAATAAGATACATGCATAAGTAATATATAGAATGGGAATTTATAGATACATCCCAAGAACTGAACAGAAGGAAGGACTAATATATAGAAATATTAATGTGAGATGTCTTCAGTGCCAGCGTTTTCATATTCCCAGTAGAAATACAGTGGTAGATGACACCTAGTGGAGTTTGGCATCAACTGCTGCAGGAATGGACCTGAGCCTAAAAAACTGGTCATCCTTGGAGCTAAATTTAAAAAAAAAATAATAATAAAAAGGTATATATTCCTGGAGCTGTTGCATCTCACTATTCCTCTTGTTCTATTTACAGATAGGAGGATTTTGTATCATTGCTGAATTATTTACCCTTCTAAAAAAGAATTAGTCACAATGGGACAGTAAGAAGAGGGAGCAAAAGCCTTTTTTAGCCTTTAATTAATTAATTTATAAGTATTTATTTTATACTTTATGAGGCTTTAGGATTTAGAATTATAAATACATCATTACTGGCTGTTAAAAATGTAGGTTTGTCTTTACATGGTACATTGGTGGGATTCTTGGGATTTCCTGGGTAGGACCAGGAACTCTGCTCAATGATCCTGATGGGTCCTTTCCAACTCAGCATATTCTGTGATTCCACATGGGAATTATTGAACCAATCCTTACTATGGAAACAAGAAAAGCATTTTTTCTTGGCAAAAAGCAGAGTATCTGTGGGGTTTTGTTATTGTTTTTGTAATTTCTAAAAAACTGAACTTTTTCAGGGTTTCTTTTGAGTCATGCATTTAATGAGAACCTAAAGCATTGATTTATTGGTGCATCGAAACACCTAGAAGGAAAAATAAGAAAAATGTTTTCCTCCCTTTCTGTAGATAGCTCAGGGGCAATGAAATAGGTGTGTTACAAAAAAACTTGATTCCCTGGTAAAAATACAGTTCAGTACTTAATTTTATTGAATAAAATTAACATCATAAATCACTAAACCATCATTTTCAGCATCAGATTCTTACCAGCATCCACATGCTTAGCTTTGTGGACAGTGGTGGTTTGTGTTTACAAGGTGATTGCATATTGGAAATTAGACTCTTTGGGTGTATGGGTGGTGTTTTTTTTTTTTTTTAATGGGGTTTTTTGTTTGTGTTTTTTTATTATTATTATTTTTTGGGATTTTTTGGGTTTTTTTTTGGTTTTTTGGGAGTTTTTTTGGTTTTTTTTGGTTTTTTTTTTTTGGGGGGGTTGATACAAGCTGAAGTCAGCTCTCTGGTACTCACTTCTTCATGAGCCACATTGAAGAATTCGTCAGAACTGGATAGTTTGGGTGTTAATGCCAGCTGAGCAGGGATGTGCCAGGAGGTTTTATGTTGCTTTAGTTATGTGTCTCTGCTTGTGGACATGAGAGCCATGGGAGCACTGTCACCTCAGAGACCACACGGTGCTGTGACACATCCAGGGGTGTTCCTGAGGGTGGGGTCAGGTGGATTTGTCCCAGCTGGAGGCAGCTGCAGCACTGCTGTGTCTTTCCCACCTTTTGTGTCTCTGGAGAAACTCCATTTAATAACCCATCTCCCCTGAAAGCTCCAGTGGCTGATGTTTGCTCCATGGCAGATGTGCTGAATTGGCCACAGTCCATTTTTATCTCTCGTTTACTCATTCTGGTAATGAAGCCTTGACCTCCCAGCAGATGGGACTTGCAGAGCAGTTCTGCTCACTGCTAACAGTGATCTGTGCCCAAGCATGAGGCTTTTCTCTCCAGTGGAGTGGCATTTATGGTCAGGGATGCAGAGTGCTGGAGTCACAGTAACTTGGAATTATTAGATAAACACGTACACGTGCACCAGAGCAAAATGAGTGCTGCAGTGGTCTTTGCTTTGCCATGGCCTCACCTCCTAAGTACTGTGTTCAGTACAAACTTGAGCTTCCAAAGCTGCTTAAACCCATTTAGATGAGCAGGCAATGCAACAGAGCAGTCCAAGTTGCCATTCTCTCCATTCCTGGAAGTGGCCAAGGCCAGGTTGGACAGGGCTTGGAGCAGCCTGGGATAGTGGAAGGTGTCCCTTCCCATGGCAGGGGGTTGGAAACAGATGAGCTTTAATGTCCTTTCCAACCCAAACCATTCCATGATTCTGCTGTTTGGAATTCAGAGAAATTGCATTACACAAAAATCTTCATGGACAGTACCAAGGTGTTACTGATAAATAAGGCTTTACAGAAGAGAGGCCTTGTAAAATCATGGCTCAAGCCTGTTACTCTGGCTAAGTATGAAAGGACTGTGGGGAAGAGACTCAGCTGAATTAGGGGTAGAACAAAAATTATAACCATGATGGTTATAACCATCACATGTTTGCATTGTAGTGTATGGTGGTTGGTTGAGTTATGTTTGTTATTACTTAAAACTTGTAACTGCTAATGGACTAACTGCAGAAAAAGTCCTGTTTTTTGCAGTAAAACAGCTCCCCTTTGCACTGCCTGGGAACTCTGCCTCACTATGGACCTTCACCAAGGGTCTAACAGCACTAACAGTTCAGTTCCTAACTTGGAAACACTCAGAGCACCTGTGGCAGCCAAAAATTCCATCTCTGCCCTGAATGGCCTTGTCCATTAACTGTATGAGGAGCCCAGACTACATTGTGGACTCTACTACATCAGTTTGGAAATGCCCATTTGTATCTTCCAGGTGAGGATTTGTTGATTCCAACCCTATGTAATGATAAAAGATGATAGCACTTTTAAAGTCCTGCTGGGACTCCTGGAATAATTTCTGGAACTGTTCACTTAACCTCTCCTGAAGAAGAGGCAGCCGTGAATGTTTTCTTCATTACAACATGTCTGATTTTAAAGTTGCCATGTACTTAAAGCAGTTGTGATATGCAGAGTTCTGTGGACTGGCACAGAAAAGTCTGGATTTCTGATATTTGAGTGGGTATATGTGAGTGTGCCATGCACCAGCTGAAGCAGGAGTGGGTTTGGTGTTTGACACCTGACAGAGAGAGCAGCCTCTGTGTCCCACAAGCTGGCAAAATCTAAAGCTAGGGGTTTGCATTCAATCCTCACAAGTCTTCCCAACTTCATTGACATTAGGGATCATGTTCTTGAGGGGTTTATGCAGTCTGGATGTCACATTACTTGGTGGGAGACGCATTTGCAAACCCTCTCTTAGCTGGGCTCTGCTGAGATTATTTTGCTGGCCATGAATCTCAGCCAAGTTAAATTCCAAATTCCCAGGATGTGCTAACTCAGCTGTCACCACTGCAAATAAATCTGAGCCCAGAGGTGAGATCCGAGTTTATTTAGTGTGTGCTAAGGACAGACCTTCCTCAAGTCAGCACTTCAGGGCCCCGTGCACAGTGAATAAACAAAAGCAAAAGATGGAAGTGTCACAAAACCATTGGTATCAAAAGAATAACCAGTGAGACAGTTTCCTGTGCTGATGCTGACCATGATTCCTAGAGTGAAAATAAATTAAAGACCTCTTTTGCACTGACAGAGACTTTCAAATACTAATCTTACAGCAGCCCACATAGCACTGAGGGCTTAAATACTTTATTTACCAAATTGGCACCGAGAGTCTGTTGCAAAAGCTTGGAAGGACTTGCATCAATTTATCTTTCAGCCGTACATCTTTAGGCAGGGCTGGCCCTTTGCATGTCAATATGAAGCTGCTGGTGTGCATTTACTTTTGTTTGATACAGGCAAGATAAAAACCCCGTCGTGATGTTCTGTAAAATCCACACGTGTTGAGAACTGGAGCTCTTGGTTCGGTATTCAGGTAATACCAGCAGCAATTTTGGATTGTGCTCCCCATTTTGTAGAATAAACCGTGGACTTCAGAGTTAAATGAAGCTGGGTGATGAGCCACAGTCTGGAGCTGTATCGGAGGCCAAGCTCCCTGTGGTCCCCATCCTTTTTCCTGGGTGTTGCAGGCTGTTGGAGCAGCAGTGATCCCACTAGATGGAGCAGGGGACCAGCACTGCTGGAGAGGTTGGGGCTCAAGGGCAAAACCACATAACTGTCTGTCAGGAAAAGAGAGAGGAGAGAATGGGGTGAGAAGCTGAAGAATGAAAAATGGAACACGTGAGGAAGCAAGGAACACGCTTCAGAAGGACAGTTTTTAAAAAAGCAAAGCGGAGGAAACCTAGATTTTGTAGAAATACCCATGCAGGAAAACAATGTGAAAACAGCTATGGAGTCTTATTTTTAAACCCTAAGTGTATTTACTCTTTTCTTTAATCCATATTTTCCTGTATTTATGTTTTCTTCATCTTTTCACCATAACTGGAAATAAAATCTAAATTTATTTTAACAGATAAACTTGTATTTTTATGTTGAAAATATTACATAAAGATGAAGTATCCTCAGGAATGCACTCAATTCAGGGATGTTTTAAAATCATCACTTTAATTGTTTAATTACAGTAGAGAAGGTTTAACTTCACTTGGCTATTCCAGAAATATTCTTACCTCACCGGGTGGCTGAGCTCTGCTTTTATTACTCTTGATTCTGTGCCATATTTTCTTGTTGATGCAAGGAAAATGGAGATGTTTGGAGGTGATTTTTCCACTGCTGCTGTTAAATACTATTGAAAATAAATGTTTTACTTACTACTTGTAACATGAACCCTAACTCAATAGTCAGGTGCTGAAAGTAGCCAACTCTGTTACAGAGTTTGCCTTCTTGATCATTTTGGGGTATTAAGAAGGTGTTAGGAGGCAAAAAAAAATATCTGAGGCAGTACATTGGGTCTATTTCTGAATGATCTGTATGAAATTAAAGTGGAATAAATCAGCAGAAAGTTGTAACTGAAGGTCTGGATTTTTTTAATGGAAGTTACCAAGGCATGCTTTTAACTCATAAATGCAGAATAATGGAAAATATCTTCCTCCAGCAACAAAGGAACTTCTGTTACAATAAGAAATCATTCAAATCCTATAAAAATCAGTCAGACTCTTTTCAGAAATAGGGAAGGCTTTGATCAGACCATCTGGTATTGAGGTTGTGTCCTTTATAGCATCATATATCCTCCATACATCCCTTACAGCATCGTGACATCAATTTCAGCAGAGTTCTGGGTGATTCTAATTTCTGCAACTGAAGATCCATATTTTAATCCAAGAGCAGCTGGGGCCATGCTGGTAATCCACTCTGGTTTACATAAAATTTTCCTTTAGGGGAGAGCTTCACATTTCTCTTTCTATGGTAAAGAAAAATGATTCAAGACTTCCAGTTTTCCTCTGTTACTCATTTTCTCTGTGGTGCTGTGGGAAAGCTGCATTCCAGCTGTGCTTCTCAGTGGAATTATTTATGGTACTTCATTAAAAACTCTATTAATGAAGACCAACAAATTGAAAAAAATCCAAACCAACCAAACAATAAAAAAGATGTGTCTTATCAGAGAATTTCAGGATAGTTTGGGTTTAAATGAACCTTTAAGACCACTTCATCTAGTTCCAGCCTCCTGCCATGGGCAGGGACATCTTCCACTGGACCAGGCTGCTCCAAACCCCTTCCAACCTGACCTTGAACACCTTCAGGGATGGGGCAGCCACAGCCTCCCTGGGCAAAACATCTCTGGTCTTTTCCAAAGACCAGATTTTTTTCTTAATCCAAATATTCTAAAGCTAAATATACTTGTGAATTTTGGCTCTCCAACATTCCCTGTGCAAGCTTTTGACATCTTTCAAATCCTGCATTTGCAATGGGGTTTCTTAAAGCTGGACACATGATGAGGTGTAGGAAATACATTTTAGGAAGAGATAAGGGAAAGTCAATCTTGAAGACAACCTGAAGTTGCAGAATCTCTGCCAGTGCCCATCATGAAGCAGGAGTTTCTCCATACTGGTACAGAGTCTCTTAAATGCTGTTACCTGAAACCAGCTATTCTCAGTGATCACTGCCTGGTGAGTCCGAAATTCAGAATAAATTTCCATAGATGCTGCAGACAGAGTCACTGGGCATCCCACCAGCATAAAAGCACTGGGTTTATAGTGGCAACAGAAATTACAAGTTCAGAATTAAGAATTTCTAACCCTATTTTGGGGGAGGAAGTAGCTCAAGAAGTTATACATGCACGAAGGTGAGGTATTAAGTGTATTTTGATGATTCATGCCCTCAGTGGGTTGTGAACATTGTTCACAAGCTCTCTACATTTTCTCTTGCTTGGAATAAAAAATTGAAAGAGTAGACACTGCAGTGTTAGAACTGTGGTATTTGGGAGTAGCCTTGAAAACGTTAACAAATCTGTAATTAGAAGCAGGAGTGTTCATGGGAATTGTGAATCATTTGCTGAGAAAAGCAGATCTGAGCAAATGAAATGGCTCCAAATAGCAAAGACAGAGAGCTATACATGGAATTTGGTTACAGGACTACTGCATCTCAGTACCCATGAGGTAACAAAGGGTGTTGGTGGTAAAGGAAGAAAAAGAAAGCAAGAGTTCCATACAAAAGAAAAGAAGTCAAGAAAACACAGAGCAAAGTCTGGTAGATTTGATGGTGCTGGAAAGGTTTCATGGGAGATACCCAGCTATCAAGACAGAATGAACAATTCAGATCCTCCTTGCCATTTACTCGTGAGACAAGCACAGAAAAGTTATGTTGCAAAGGACCTGTGAAAGTCTCTGTTCCAAGCCTGTGGTCATCTTAGACCAGATTGCTCCCACGTCTTACCCAGGCAAACTTGAGTATCCTCAAGGATGGTTATTCCAGAACAGCAGAGAAACTGCAATATGAGAATTACAGAAATGTAAAAAGGAGAAGTGATAAACAGGAGACAGAACCTCTTAAGAGACTGTGAGGTTGTTTTGGCAGCCCAGTACAGCAGAGGAGACAAGAGATGGACAGTGGGCGGATGGTTCAGCCCTCAGAAAGTCCTGGGCATTGGAAAAGAAGGAGGCTGAGGCTGTGATGGGTCAGACACCAAATGCAGCAGCTCTGGGCCTCCAGCAGCAAGGCAGGTGTAAGTGTAGTGGAGAACCAAAAAAGTACAGCAGGATGGGAGTGAAAGGGGCCATTATTAGACCCAGACAGGTGTAATAAAAGTTGGTACAAGAAAATCAAGGCAAACAAGGAGCAGGCAATTCCAAGATGATCTAGGCTGCTTCTGGTAGAGAAAAATCATCAATGTGAAGTCAAGTCTTATCCAATCATGAAAAAATAAACCAGAATTAACTCTATTTGAGAACCCCTTGACTGCTCTTGGAAGAAAATAAATTAAAATATGATAGCAGTCAGTACCTTGCCTTTGGGCTGAGCTCTGTACTGATACCTGTGCCCCCACAGGTCAGGAGATGCAGGTGTGGGAGGAATATTAACAGTGCAAGTGGATAAATAGGGTGCAGTGAGATGTATGGAGGTAAGGGAAAGGAACATGAGTTGCAAGTAACTGCAGTATGAAAAAGAGGCACGAAAATGTTTTTATTTTATATATGTACACATATATACACTGGGATGCACGTAATTGAAATTCAGAGTAGATACATCATCTCAGAATACACTGCATTATATCCCAGCACTCTCTGTGCCAGTATTTATGTCAGTAATGAACCAGTCTATGTCTACAATCAAGAAAATACCCAGTGCAAGGTGTATAGTGCTTAAATTATCAATAATATATATTTTAGAATAAAGTTGGAAAGATGGAATTTGCAGTTTATTGCTATAAAATGTACATTTTGTGTCTGTCAAGTGAAGCTGATATAGGCTTGCTGTGAAATAACAAAAATGCCTACAGTATATTGAAGCAATCCAGAGTTCACGGCCAGCATTTTCAGTGGCAGTAAATGATTTCTGTTATTTTACCTTTTGTTTGTTCTTCTTCATCCTACCTCCACAGACCTCCCCCCCCCGCCCCTCTTTTTTGACTTCCCAGTTTGAGACAACTTGCCATTTGGGACCCCTGAGTTGCCCTGCATGTTAAGAAATCCAAGGGAGCTTACCTTAAACTTTGCCCTGAGCATTTGAAGCTTTTTGGCACTCATGTATTCCTTTGGCTGGTGTGAGCTTGGGAAAGGGCACAGGGGAGTCAGCAGTGGGATGTGGAGTTCCTGCCTCTCTTTTTGCTCCTCTGTGATTTTACCAAAAGGAGAATTATGTCAATGTGGGAGTCTGGCTGTTTCCTAAAGTTCAGATATCTGGAAATTCAAACACATTCCAGCTCTTGGGAAAATGCATGAGAAGCACAGAGCAATAAAGAAACCAGGTTACTATCACCAGTATATATGCAGTTTATTTTCTTTTTGACATGTGTTTGGGTATATTGCAAGTTTCCTTCCTTCCTTCCTTCCTTCCTTCCTTCCTTCCTTCCTTCCTTCCTTCCTTCCTTCCTTCCTTCCTTCCTTCCTTCCTTCCTCCCTCCCATCCAACAGGGCTAAAACAAATGGAAAATTAACATCTGAACAAAAGATGTTCCACACCCGTGAACAAAAAAAAAAAAATCTTTCTGAATTTATATTGTGAATTCATTATCAAGGAGATTGTTTAGGTTTCAAAAACTATCACTTTCAAAACAAAGAGCAGTTTGCACCTCCTCTTTCCCTTAACTCAATGTGGATGTTGTGCACAAGAGAGCTGACACAGAGTTATGATATTATCAGCATCATTTAACTTCTTGCACTTAATTTACCTCATTAACATTTTTATTACATTTTGTTACTATTGCATCTTGAGAAAACCCAGTTGTGAAGTCACCCTGCTCAGGCTGAGCACCAGCATGAGCTCAGGGGTGCCAGCGTGCCTTAAACTGGATTAAAAGTGAAACCTCCCAGCTGCTCCAGTGCCCATCCTGTTGGCAGAGGTGTGGGATAATTTACGACTCAGGGTTTCCCAGTTTTCCAGGTCACATTCCTGCAGTCTGACCAAATGATAATGCTGGGAAGAAAAATGGTGTGTGGGGTACGGGACGGGTGTTTGATTTCAAGCCTTGATGCACCAATACCTCAGTGGGAAATGGTCTCGCTAGGATGGGATTTACAGTCTGGCCTCAGACACCACGAAGGCTGTAAATTCCCACACCTGGTGCTCCCCTCTGTTTCTTACTGATAATAGGTGGGAAATGTGCATTTATGATATTTTAGTGGTTGAGTCACTGAAGGTCACAGATACTTGAAAAGATGGGGTGATTTTCTGCAGTGGTGTTACAGATTTTAAAGAGCTTTGTAAAAGAATGTTGGTATTACAGTATGGTTCTGATAAGTGTGCTATGTTATCATCCAAACTTTTAAATATCCAGGAATTTGGGGGATGAAATTCTTCTGGAGTTCTTGTGAATGCTTCCAGTAGGTTTTTGGTTTTGTTTTGATGGAATGTGAATGCAATCTGGGTATTAGAAACATGTAATTTCACCTTAATTTCTGTTCAGTGGTAAAGAACTGAAGGTCATGTCATTTATTTCAAAATCTCTTTTCCTTCCAATTTTTTTGGAATGGTCCTTGTAGCTTTTATGGACTGAGTGCCATGACATTTTAATGATAATAGAAATTATATAGGCTGCAATTTTATTTTTTTTTCCCCAGAGTTTATAACAGTCTGTAACTCCAATAGAAAGCTCAATTTAACCTTTAAAACTCAGTTCATTTGAAATGGGTGGTTAAAACAGTTTCTTAGATTGGTGATGCCTGATGATTTATTATATAAATAATTTCTTTTAAGACATAATGACATTCACTTTGGATATCAAAAAATAAGTAAACATACGCTGTGGAATATTGCTTTGTTAAGAGGCTTCTGAAGCGAAAAGGGTCTCAAGCTTTTTTTTATAAACCCTCAGTCTTTGCAGAAATTTGGCTAATGAATTTTCTTTTCAATTCTTTTGATTGGGAGGGATTAATTTATTTTTAAATTCCTCCATCATTCAGTCAATGCTAATAGGTTAATTTGTTTTCAGCTGTTACTGTTGGTTGTTTGGCAATGAAACAAAGTGTGGCCATCCAGTGATCTCCCCCAGCCCCTCCAGTGAAGGTCTCTGTGGTGCTCCCAGGGAACTCCTGGGAGTGGGGTTCTCACACCATGCACTTAATATTGAAATTCCTGTTCTACTGATTGTCTGCACTTGTGCTGCTTGGCCTAAAAGTAGCTGCTGGTGTCTCTGCTTTATCAGGGCTCAGGTACACAATTTGGGAAGCCTGAGTATGGAGACAGGACTTCCCCCTACAACCTTCAGTGCAATCCTCGGATTTTCACAAATCTTTCTGAGAGTGGCGTTGATTTCACTGATGGTTTCACTGCCAAGTCTGAGCACCTTTCTCAGCAGCTTTCAGAGTCAACACCCAGGTTTAATTTTCCCTAAATCATTGTTTATTCATACAGAGGGCTTGGATTTCTTTGGGGAATGCATCCCCATCTGGTTATCACTTCTGTGCTTAGAATTAGACTTCTCTCATCCTAAATCAATTTCTTCTAGCACGTGGAAAGCCATAATCCCTTTGGTACCTGGCAGCAGGCAGAATTAAATGCATCAGGTGTGGAGTTTGAAAGACTCTTAAGGTTCTTAAAAATCAATTGAGCCAGATTCTGGTTGGGTTATACATAGTCTCAGCTCAGGTACCATCTGAAAGCTTTAATGTTTGTGTCTAATGCTCAAATGTCTAGACTTCAAAATATATGCACCTTCCTAAAACAAAACAAAACAAACAAACAAACAAAAAAGTAAAAAAAGTAAGCTTTGTTCATAATTGTACACAATTGTACAGTTTTATGGCCTGATTTGCTCAGATTATCTTTTCCCCATCTTCTCAAAATGTGCATTATCAGCCTTGAGGAAAAAATATAGGAGGAGAAAAGCTCACATCTCTGCATGATCTGCTGTCCCAGCTTAGCCACAAGAGATGTCAGCCTTGATGATCTGCAGTAGTTTATTGAGAAGATCCAAGAAGAGCTTGTTGCCTGATTAATCAAATAATTAAGCACTGCAGTTATTTAGCCTTAAATTAATATTAATAGAGTGCTATCTCCATTAATGGAACTAATCTGTTTCAGTCAAGTCACAGTTTCACATGTTGCTCTGTGGCTTTCAATTATGCCTTTCATTTGCCTGTTTCCTGTGAAGGTACATTTGTGTTTATTTACACGTGTGTGTGTGTGTGTGTGTGTGTGTGTGTGTGTATACCAGAAAAAAATCATTGAAAATGAGGGTTACAAAAGCCATTTCTTATGCCATGAAGGTTTTTTTTTGGAATGCAATAGGTATTTTGAAACACAGACCCACACCAGCCTTTTACCACAGGATAACTGAAGTACAGGAAATGCTGCACCTGATTTCATGCAGGAATTTGGACCTGGCAATCAAAACAATAAAAGTGTGGAATTAGTGTCTCCCATTGCAGCTTGCAGTTTGCAGACACAGTTAAATGTTCATTGGTTTGCAACAAGGGGAATGATTTATTCTGCCCTTTGTCTGTTGCAGCTATTTTTTTTTCTGTCTTCCTCATTTCAGAGAGTGAGTTCAGGAAAGGGAAATAAAATCTTGACAAAATTGTCCAATACTGATGAATCATCATTTTCTTATTTGAAAAGGAAAAAAAAACAAACAAACAAACATTGACTTTCTATGGGGAATTTTGTTTTCTACTTTCTATTCTTCTACAGAGAGCTTCCTTTTAATGTTACAGAGAATCACAGCATCTTTTAAGATAGGATTAGAAAAATATGCAGGTGGAAAAGTTATTGAATTGTGTGATTTACGTAGGAGTTCCCAGTGCTGTTGTTTATGTGTTCTTTGAAGGAGAAGATTAGTGTGGAAAAAATGTGTGTCTGTGGATCAGTTTATCTTCCTAGAGGAGCTCTGTTGTCACTGTAAGCTTGAGATGCAGAGTATCATGAACAGGTCTAGAAAAATTGTGTAGCCAGGCTAATGAGTAATGGGTTTATGCCAGAACTATCCCTCCCTTTTAATGAATGAATTCAAGTAATTCATTTATTCAAGTTTCTTACGGGTGTTCCCTGTACATGCCTTTGTAGCACTGACTCTGAAATTAGCTGAGGAACAGTTTGGAACTACAGAATATTTCATAACACTGCAAAAAAAAAAAAAAAAAAAAAATTGAAGGAACCACATCTCTTTCCTCCCAGGTATGATTTCAGTTTATTTGCAAAGCTGTGGTTGTTATATTCAGAGGACTTTCGTATTGTGTCCCTGCTGTGCTCACACCAGGCTGATTTCAGCCATAAATGCAGATCTGCATTACACTCATTTTCCAGCTTTGTTCTCATTTTATTTTGTAATTATTTTCCCTGCTCGTATTGGAGCTCTTTATTCCATACAAATCTCTTTAACAGAAACAAACGTGAGGAGTGTGAAGGCTTGCAGGAGTTAGGAGCATGGGGAAGCAGGAGTGCAGACTGTTCTGCAGGCTCACGTAAAACATTTGCTGTCAAGCACCCACGGCGCCAGTATTAGTACAGGTATTATTATGAACTTGTGTAAAATATTCTCCTTTAACCCACCATCAAACCCCAGGGTTAGAAAGTAGGGAGCTGGAAGGGCTCCCTGGTTTAGAGGAACCCATCCTAGTTTATCATCAGCTACCAGCTTACACAGCCCCTTCCCTGAATTTTTTATCCTGAACATCATCTATTCCAATCCCTCGGCAAGGATATTTCTCTTTTTCCTTTGTTGTGTCCACTTGTTGATGCATACTATCAACTGAAATATCCTGACATGTATATGGAAAATCCATCCTTAGGAGGAAGCACTTCCCTTTTTTTGTGGCATGAAGGACGAGGAGAAATGTTTTTTTGGAAGATCTGGATGGCTTCCTAACTCAGGGATGATAAGACCAAAGCTGATGCATGAGTAAATTTGGCATTTGTTAATAGGCAATATTTCGGATTAACACTGTCCTGATATTGTTTGAGGCCAAGTTATCTGGATAAATTACCTCAGAAATTCTGTGATTCTGTGAAATTCCATGCTGTTCCTTTTGCACTGATTTTTTGGTAGGTATTTTGAAGTCAAAGACCCAGAGACACAGAAAACTTTAGGCTTTTGATTATCAACAAGAGCTTTTGGATCTTAGAGTGACCCTCAGAACTGAAAACAAAAGTTTCTTTGCAAAATGTGAACAGAAACATCAAAGGTCTCTGAAATGTAGGGATAATAAGGTCCAGTATGTAGAAATCCCACATTCAGCCAAAGGGAAGATGTGAGGAGAAGAATTAACTGGATGTGATTGTACAAAAATGCTTCATGTCTGCTGTGTTTTCTGTCAGGTTTAATGGGTTTTGTCACTTTGATAAGCTTTTCCAAGCAAAAAAAAAGTGGAGTCTATGAATAAATAGCATTAGACCATGGCTATCAGGCAATGGCAGGTCATTTAGCAGCTGGGAGACTCCTTTTTTACTTCTCCTGCTGATCATGTTTTGTACTGAATTTAATCTATCATCAAAGGAAGAGCAACCCACAACCAAACCCACTTTTTCTTGGCTGACTTCAAAACTATCCACAGGAGGAGAATTCATAGGCCACCTACTCAAGGATGTGTTTTTGAGCACCTTCTAAGAAATTTCAGTTCCTTAGGAAAATACCAAATGCTACAATTAAAAACAGGCCATTAAAAATTGCTCCTGGATCCTGGCAATAACGAAAGGTTAGTTGAAAACTTCTCCAAAAAAAAAAAAAAAAAAAAAAAAGGCAGGGAAAGGAACCAGGTGATCCATTCTTAAGTGGGGAATTGTAAAGCAGCCTGGCGGGATGGATTCTTTGGGGTAGTGGCCAACAATTTGTGCCATGCTGTTTCCCTTTGAATGAAAAATCAGCCACCTCACAGACTCTGATTGTCCTCCACATTCACTGCTGTAGCCAAAGCAGAAATGTTTGCTTGTGTCTTGAAGTTTCCAGCACAAAATGGAAGATAAAACAGCATTCATAAAATAAAATTGAGTTGTTAGCTGGTATAAATACTCTCAGGAAGCTGCTGGAAGATGCTGACAATGGCTGTGATTTTTCTTCGGAATGGTGGGATTTTGGCTGGGGTTGGGTTATTCTTGAAATGATGTAAGATCATTGGTCACCAGCTCTATCACTGGTGAAATTATCAGGAAAATTTAGCCCTGTACATCCCTTTTTTTGGGTGCCTTTTGCTGAGTGCAGGGAGGCTCTGCAAGCCCTATACATGCAGTATAAGAGCACAGATCAAATATTTATTGGCTGCTACACACAGCAGATTTCTAAGCTAAATACTACTCAGCCAAGCATTAACAGAGTCTGCCCTGTGCTGCCTTGGAGGTTTTCAGCCAGGTGGGGAAAGGTTCTCCTTCATTGCTCCTTGGAACAGGCCTCCAGCTCCTTGTTGTGATTTTTCTTTTCCTTAAGATTTTTAGCAAGCTTTTCACAGAAATACTTTCCAATGCCCAAATCTTTGAGCTGTATCTTCGACTCCAGGCGAGGAGATAAAATCCTGCAAGAGTGCTGGGAAGAGGAGCAGGTAGGGAGGCTGAAGGGCAGAGCTGGTGATGGAGATTTCAGTGGGGGAGAGAAGGGATGTGGGCTTGACAGCAGCAGGAATGGAAGCAGAGAGACAAAAATAGTCAATACAGAGCCAAATACTTGGTGGCTAGATGAAATCTAATGAAATAGGGAAAGAATTCAAGGCTTTTTCAAGTAATTCCTTTTTTTTTCCTCCAGGAAACTGGAGAGTGAGCCCAATGATTAATTTTTTCCCATGCCATCAAGATACAAATCAAACAAAACCAACCCCTTTACAACATTATTTTTATGAAATTTTATCTTATGGTATCTTGAACCATTAAAATCTTTCAGTTATCCATCAGCTTGCCATTACTGTGATGGAAATTAGCCCAGCTCCTCAGAAGTTGATGAAATTTGGGAGCTCCCATTAAGTGTGAATTTGGTCCTCTGTGTCTGATACACGTCACAACATTCTTCTGTGGGCTTCACCTCAGGCCTGTGAGGACTTCCCTGCTTATTTCTGAGCACAGTAAGTCAGCTTGCAGCTCTGGACAGTCCCTCACTCACTCTCCTAGCTTCAATAATTGCTTAAATTGCATCCTAAAATTGTCTGATTTTAAAACTCTGACAGCTTTTTGTAAAAACTGTATATACACTTCTTTTCACTTCCATGCAATATCAGTGGATAAGAGAGATGGTGGTTTGGATAATTTTTTTGGCTCTTTAGGATTTTTAAACTGCTGGTTCATCCCCCGCAGCTGCCTTGCATTTTATAGGTGCACTAAATTTGATGACCGTGAAGGGTTGTTAAACAATAGACTGTGATAAAAATAGTTCCCTTTGCTGACATTCTATGTTTTTTTTCTAAACTAGCTCCATAAATTACATCAACAAAACTACTTGTACTCGTTTATTTTTTTCTAGCATTTGAGACTGGTAAACTGAATTGTCCCTGTAGGATCAAGAGCAAAAAAAAAAAAAAAAAAAAAAGCACATACAAGTGATGGACCTGGTAGTTGTTCAAATTAAATACCCGTTTTCTTGCAAATGTGGTTGTTTAAAGACACTGAATTTTCCACACCACTGTTCCTGGAGCATGTACCCAAGAAACTCTTACACAACATCCTTCTTACAAGGTTTTTGTAGAGCTTGACCCCTGAATACAATTAACAAATTCCTGTATGAATTTCAAGCTGAATGAATTAATGTGATGTTTGATAAGTGAACTGGAAACATTAACTGACTCTGGTGTTTCTGTAGAAATTTCCTTTCTTGACAGGGTTACAGAAACTCGCGTGTATCGTATGTGGTGTGAAATAAGGCTGATACTGAAATGAAACTTTAAATGGTATAATTTAAACAAGAGATAAGCATTCCATTACCTTCATCCAAGAGGTCAGAGAGGAAGGACCGTGAGAGATGCTGGCAATTTCAGTGGAAGAAAAGTAAAGGAGAAAATACATTCTCCTGAGTCAAGGAAGAGATTACAACAGAGAGAGGAGTATTTAGAGAGCAGGCAGTGTGAGGAAGCTGATAATAAACTGTATCATAACAGGCAAGGTCATTTGGAGAAACAACTGCCTGATTATTCAGCTAATCAGAAGAATCAGCCAGGCTCTCTTACCTGCCTGTTCTGCAGATCCATACAAGGACACAGACTACCTGATAATAAAAGTACCATAATTACAAGGCTACACTCTTGTCTTCCAAGCCTCATCCTTCAGATTGGAGCTGTGAGGTCAAAAAGATGATAGAAGTTGTAAAAGAGGAAGGACAGACAAGAAGAACTGGGTGAAAAGTTTTACTTTGAGAAGTTAAATGCTGGAATTCTTGAAATGTTTGTGTACTCAGTGAGGTGTCTCTGCCTAAAATGAAAAGTTGTAAAAATTACAGCCCAAAAAAAATCTCTGTTAGAGAATCCCCTTTTCCCCTTCTGTTTGGTTTGACTTTTGAAATGCATTTTTATGTCCATTTCTCTTTGTGTACTTTCCCCCCTTCCACCTCAGAGTACTGACTAACTAGATCTGTTAATATTCTCTAACACAAACCAGTTAAACATTCTGATTCAGTTCTCCAGCTTCTGTTGGAGTTACTCTTTAATTATCTTCCTTCTTAACTCTGGAATTTGAAATATTCCATTATCAGCTAATGTTTTATAAATACCAAAATATTCATTGAGCATTTGTCCTCTTTGGATGATATCAATGTTAGATGAATTATTACTCATCTTATTAATCATGTTCTTAGTAGCAGTGTGCTAATTAATGATCCAACAACTCATTTGCTTCTCATAAAAGTCCTTCTATTAAAGTAGAATATGAGCAAATTATCAGGTTACATCTAATAGGAAACCAACAACCAATAAATGAAATAAATAAAAAAGCTAAAAGTCACACTGAAATCCAGAATCCTGGAAAAAAGAGAAGATGTTTGAGACATTCAGACTCTGATCATTTGGAGTTCTTTTAGTTTTGCTTTCTGTTTGTGTTCTTTCCTTAGAGTACTTGAGCTGTGGCATCCAGACAAAAACTTGATTTCAAAAGGCAGTTATAGATTTACACAATTTGATAGTTCTTCTTGAAATGCTGCCCTTTGTTCTGAGGATAAAAAAACTGTCTCAGCTTGTGTACATAGTGTAGGAAGGGGGGAAAAGTTGACAAGATGAGCTCATAAATCAGTGATGATGAGGAGAAATCTGTCATCGGCTCAGCTGAGTTACAAATTGAAAACAGGAATTTCACAGTTGTCAAAAAGAGTAATAATTATGCCAGATTTCCACTTGTATGGCCTGGCTTGAATTTTTGTCATTATTTTCTTAAGATGTATGGATATAAAAATGGTATAGTGATATATTACAGTAATTAAAAAAAATAAAGCCACTTTATTTTCACAATTTTGTTTTCCTGTGTAATACCATCTCCTTATGAGTCACCCACCTTAACAGTGGTTGTTAAAGCATGTTCGATTCAAAATTTAAAGACAAGTTTGAGCTCTGTATTTCTTTTTCCAGAGACCATGAAAATTTCCTTTGAGCCACAGTATCACCTCATTCCCATTATATTTGTGAAGAGAAAAGAAAGCAGACCTGACATTATTTGTCAAGAGTGCCTTTGCTGTGCCTTGGCTTCACAGCTTTTTCTGCTCCAGTGATGAAAATTGAACATAATTCTCATATGAGCCCTCAGAGCAATGAACTGTTTCACCCTTCAGAGCAAAGAAACAGAAACCAATGTTAAAGAAAAAAGAGGTTAAAAACCTATTTTTGGAAAAGTAGGTAAGTGCAGCTGAATCTGATCCTCCCTCCAATCATCTCTCAGCAATTTGCTTGGGAAGATGCTGGAATATTACATTTGGCAATCACTGCCTCTGTGTAAGGCTCAAAAATGCTTGACATTGACATCCTGTCATGAAGAATTAGTTCAAACATTGGATGTGGAGCAACTCAGGAGGATGTGATATGTATGTAGGTGTTTGAAAAGCATGGATATGAAAAAAAAAAAATAGGAGAAATTGTTTCAGCTGATTATGTAACTCTTAGTTCCAGTGGTTTGTGAGAGAATTAAATGAATACAAGGAGGATTAAAGCTGAAAATCCACAATGTCTTGACTAAGAGGGTCAAGACGAACGTGGACTTACTCCAGCTCAGTGAACATAATGAGTAAAAGTCCCTTGACCAGTTTGCTTTTAGATAAAAATAATGTCCTTGTACTGGAAGAAGTAGATCTGATGCTGAAGTCAATGAGATATTGTTGCCTTCTCTGAGAGCTGTGTAAGTACAAGATGAGTTTGCAGATGTCTTCTGGTTTTGTTTTTTGTGCATCTGTGCAAATTAACTGTTTTAGTCAAGACTTCCTTACAGAAGGACATCTTTCACCAAATAAAACTTCACCATTTTTAAGATAAACTTAGCAATAGATAAAACTCACTTTGTTTAAAAGTCTGAGATTAAAAAAAAAAATAAAAATCCTCCAGCTGGTACAGGTTCATGACACAGTTACACAGAGAAAGGGAAATATTAAATAGCCTTCAAAAGTGCCAGCTACACCTGTTCTCTTTGACTGTCTCATTGCATCAACTCATTAATGACACCTAAAGTCTGAGGAGATACGTGGTTTTCCCAGAATCCACCTCTGAAAAGTTAAAACCTGCAGAATCAATTTGTTCTGCTTAATTAGGGAAATAGCCTCTCAGGAATTTAAGGTAATCTTGCTGTAGATTAGATTTGTATTGTATTCTCTATATACCTTCTTCTTTTCCCAAAAGCCATCAAGCCAAAAGACAAAAACAGCGTAGTGAAATGAAGTTTTGAGATGCTTCTCCAAACATTGAGCATCATCACTTTCCTTGAAAGGTGACATGGCTTTGTCTGGTCATTCAGACAGAAAAATGGAAACAGTCCTAAAAGCCAAGTCGGGATCCCCTTCTGGAGGGTTACACAGATCATTTGTCACTGAAGTCCTGTTAGTCTGGCTGCTGGCGAGTCAGAAGGAAAGATGTTTTAGCAGAGCCATATAAAGATCCTGACAAAGGGGCTTTCAGCAGCAGCATTATTATCTGATGAGGATGAAATCCCTTTGGGCTCTTTGCCACTCCTGACTGGGCATCACTGCTGGGCCTTCACCAGTGTTCTGCATTTGCTAAAGGTAAAACAACAGCTTCAGTTAAATTAAAATGGATAACTAATGAGGGACTAAAGGAAGTATTTTGTCTCTGTCCTTATAATAGAAACTTCTCCTAAAGGCTCTCTCTCTTCACTGCATCTGTATTTTTAGCACTATGGGGACACTCTCTGCTGGTAAAATTAGTTTTAAGAGCTCCAGAAGATGCTGATAAGTATTAACTACTTGATAATATTAAATTATTGTAAATGCAATACAAGAAATTCAAGAAATTCTTAGGATTAGTCTTATCTGACTGATAGTGAGTAGCATGGCTGGAACAGAAATAGTCAGCATGAATATACATATCCATATATATATATTTATATAATATTTATAATCTTATATAGACACTTATGTATGGGGAGGGAGAGAGAGAGGTGCTGGGGGAGATTATATATGGGACTTACCCTGTCTGTGCTAAATCAAACACTAAAGATTGAAGGCCAGGCAGTGAATTCATTAATTCAGCTGGGGATTGCATTGGAATGAAGAGATGAACTGCTGCTTTTAACAGTCCTGGAGTGTCCATGTGAAATAACAAGGATGGTTTATCCAAATTACTCAAGTGAACTCACAAAAAAAAAACAAAAAATTGATTGGATTCATACTCTTGGCATCCTTGCTCTGAAGTCTGAAAATGAGACAGTTTAAAAAGAATGTTCATAAAAATATGTATTTAATCCTGAATATACCAAATAAAGTTGTTAATATCTTCTAACCAGCATTTCTGTCTGCTTCCACATGGGAATCATTTTTGCCAAAAACTGTAATGGAAAAGCAGTAAAGCTCAGGATGTACCAGGCTGTGGTTACTCACATACATGTACAAAAAAAAGTGTCTCCAATCAGATAATCTTCAGCCTTAAATCATATATATATATATATATATATATATATATATATATATATATATATATATGTATATATATGTATATAAATGTTTTTGTTAATAATATGTCTCTAGATTATTTCTCTGGATTCATTTACGTCATGGAAAATTCCCAGTGTTCACAGATCGAAGTATTAGGTCAGTCTGGATTTAGTCAGATTTCATTAAATCCAGGCAATTTTTGCCTGAATTAGGACTGAACAGGAACTTCCTACAGACCAAACTTTTCTAAATGCTAACTGTGATACAGCTTTAATGCCAAAGTCACAAGTGACAATAACAACAACAACAACAAAATTCACATTAAAAAAAAAAACAAACATATTATGAAATGTTACATTCAGCATGAAAATGAAGACACAAAGCATGTTCCAGAGACATTACAACCCAAGAAGAAACTGGAGCAAATATCTGGAAACCTGATATTACAGCTAAACTTAGAAATTCAGTATATTGGGAAGGCATTCTAGCTTAATAAGTGGTTTGAATAAAAGTAAGCCTTGATGAAGATGCAATGCATTTGCAGGACATGTGTGCATCAGATTAGCAAAAGAGAAGAAAAAGACTTTTAATAGATAAAAATTAAAAAAAAAAAAAGAGGATGTGCCTAGATAAGGACAAATTAATGATAAATTCTGGTCTGTAGCCAAGGGCCACAGATATTGAGAGACCCTTTCTGGACTGGTCCCAAGAAGATGTTTTTGCTTGTGATAATGTGGAAGGGCATAAAGCTGGAGATAGAGAGAAAAATGAGGAGATTGTGGTGCCAGGTCTGCAAATGCACAGGATGGGATGAAACAAAAAAATTCAGGCAAGAAAAGTGTGGAGAAGAAGCCATTTGCATGGGAAGGGGCATATGAGGCAACAGCCCAAAGTTGTGAGCCTTGGAGACAAGGCAAGGGAGATTTGTGTGCACACAGCTCTTTAAGGCAGAGGGGAACGAAAACCACAGAGAATTTGCGATAAAAATCAGAATTTTGTGTGAGATACCTTTGTGTGTATTGACAACTGGGGGCTGATCCTTGGCTGGTTGATATCAGGACTAGAGGAAATCTGCTCTGGGAGAGCTGGGGGTGCTCACCTGGAGAAGAGAAGGCTCCAGGGAGAGCTCAGAGCCCCTTCCAGAGCCTAAAGGGGCTCCAGGAGAGCTGGAGAGGGATTGGGGACAAGGGATGGAGGGACAGGACACAGGGAATGGCTCCCACTGCCATAGGGCAGGGCTGGATGGGATATTGGGAAGAAATTGTTCCCTGGGAGTTCCTGGCACAGGGTGCCCAGAGAAGCTGTGGCTGCCCCTGGATCCCTGGAAGTTCCCAAGGCCAGGCTGGATGGGGCTTGGAGTGACCTGGGACAGTGAAAGGTGTCCCTGCCCATGGCAGGGGGGTGGAACGAGATGGGCTTTGTGGTCCCTTCCACTCCAAACCACTCTGTGATTTTGTGATATGTGAAGTCTCTCTGCTTCAGTGACCTTTGAATCAGGTCATTACAGATCTTTAGCTTTCACATCTCCCATCTGAATATTTACATTCTCATTAAAGCATTATTCCTGAGATGTGCTCTTTGTTGTTTTTCCTTTTTTTTTTTTTTTAATTAGAAATGTTTAATTAAAACCTACAACAAAGATCAGAGCTGAAAGTAGTATTTGGGGCGTGATTTAACCCTGTTTTAAACAATGCAGAACTATCTGATTTTGTCTGAGGTATTCTGAAGTCACCTTTGGCTTTTCATGAAAATTAATATAGTTCCTCTCACCTCAGTGATGTGTCTCAAATGTCAGCTTACTTGGGCCACATCCAAAGGAAGCACTGCAGTGCTGTCAGGAGAGCTGCCATTCCATAGGAGGGAGAAAGAAGTGCAACCAGTTCATATGACAAAAAACCCTCAATACACTTATAAAATGGTATTGTTTGGTACTGTCTTGCCCAGTATATAATAGTTCTGATAAGTAAATTATTTTCTGAAACAAAATTTTCTTTAAATAATTTCTGAAAGTCTTTTCTAATATGGTGCATTTCCAGACTGCAGGTTGTGAGAGGAAGGACTTATTATTTTATACTGAATGGCTTATTCCCAGTTTAGGTCACTGTAAAGTGTATTTCTGGGTAAGGATATTTCTGAATAAGTGTCTGGCTGAAATAGGAATATAAATTAACAGCTCTGCTTGTGCAAATGTATTTATGTGTGATCAATTTAGATGAACGAGCTGCTTCACTCAAAGAAAAATGGTTCCTTAGAAGAATGTGGTTTCATGTATACACAGTATTGCCAGAACTGAATTTTATGAATGCAACTGGGATATTAAACAAAACACAGACTACAGTGAGAAAATAAAAAAAAAAAAAAAAAAAAAAAAATACTAGGAAGTGTGGATATGCTGAGCTTCTATATTTACTCATAAGAAAGCAAAATCATAAAATTACAGAATGGTTTGAGTTTGAAGGACCACAGAGCTCATCTCATTCCACCCCCCTGCCATGGCAGGGACACCTCCCACTGTCCCAGGCTGCTCCAACCCCAATGTCCAGCCTGGCCTTGGACACTGCCAGGGATCCAGGGACAGCCCCAGCTTCTCTGGGCACCCTGTGCCAGGGCTCACCACCCTCACAGGGAAGGATTTCCTCCTAACACACCAAATAAATCCACTCTGTGGCAGTGGGAGCCATTCCCTGTGTCCTGTCCCTCCATCCCTTGTCCCCAGTCCCTCTCCAGCTCTCCTGGAGCCCCTTCAGGCTCTGGCAGGGGCTCTGAGCTCTCCCTGGAGCCTTCTGTTCTCCAGGTGAGCACCCCCTGTCCTCATAGCAGAGGTGCTTCAGCCCTCTTGTCATCCTAAATGTCTTACCTTGATCTTCTTCCCTTATATCTTTACCTGTCAAAATATGCATTTTATAAAAAGGGACAGCAAATCCGTTGTGCAGTGATTCTTTAGGAAAGGTTGTCAGTGAGTTACAGTGCACCATAACCTGTTCCTGGGCCAGCCAGGTATTCAAAGATACTCTAAGCACAATATACCACCCCAGCACACAGGTAAGAATGCTGTGTCACTCTGGGGTACAGACTTCAAGAAGGATAAAATCTGATTGAAAAGGAATGTAAAAATACTGATAGAAGACCTCAAAAAAAAAAAAAAATCTATGAGAGGAGGTTTAGTGAACTGGTGTTTTGTCTGGAGAAGTGAAAATAGCACCCATTTTTCCTCCAGATCCTGAAGGACAAAAAATGCTGCTGCAAATTGGAATAGAATAAACAGGTTTCATTTTGATACTGGACGGGAGAAATAGTTCTGGAATAACATTGCAGCAGGAAAGTTTTAGATTAGAATTAAAGACAGTGTAATAGGAGTAATGAGAATACAGCGCAGAAGGATTTTGCCTGAGGATGCTGCAAAATCCTTATCAGTGGCGGGTGTTGATAATAGCCACATTTGTCAAGAATGATACAATTGATTTTGACTTTTTGCAGGCAAGTAAGCTAAATAGATTCTTAAAATGCTTTCCATTTTTTTTCCTGACATTTTAGCTTCTGAATAATAATGTTTAATACACTTGTGTGCAGTATTTTAGAAAATGCAAGTGTAAAGACATTTCTGAATTAAGCTGTTCCACATCCCTGTTGTCAAACCCATTTGGAATTGTTAAAATTTTAGTCCTGCTCTGAATATGAACAATCTGAGTTAGTGATGCCCATTCTTTCTTCTGGCAATCTTCCTACTTTAAACTGAAATAACAAAAATTCTTGGAATGAAAGCAACTGAAAAAAGAAGGGATCAAAAATAGTCCAATTTATAAACTAAGAGCTTAATAAAATAAACCAGGGATTTACAGCTCTGTCCTACTCTACCTTTATGGTTTTTATAAAACAAGGCAATAGAATAAAGCTGACAGCATGTCCTTGTTTCAGTCTCCAATTACACTTTATTTTCCAAATCACTAAGCAATGGTCTGCCTGTGCTGTCAGTCAACAGGAATTTCCATTTCCTTGAAGACCAGCCGTGTTCAGTCTATCCAGAGTGAATTAGTGACAATATACGGATGCACTTGCAAGGAAAAGTGTGAGTTTGTGCCCCTCTGAGCGACACCAACTTTTCTATCAAACCTTGCTCTGAGCAGAGCTCTCACTACAGCTGCCCACGGACCTGCTTGGAGACCAGTCAGGAACTTCACACCTCAGAATCCCAGCACAGGGGTTTCTACACACCAGCTTTATTGCCAAGGTTAGCTGTTCCCTGACCATTCCCGTAATCCAATTTAATGATTTAAATACATTTCCGTTTGTGTGCTGTCAGAAACTTGTGAATACACACACATGCACATATATATATTACACTTAAATACTCGTGTGTGCAGGTTTCTTTAAATTAAGAAAATATTATGAGCTGACGTAAGTGAAGAAGGTCTTAATTTTTCAAAGTAGAATGCAAAATGTTCCAGTTCCTAAAAAGTAATATAATATTGACAGTTATTTGCCAGAGTCTTAATTCATTTCAGTTGCAATAAAGGATTAAAATGCTGAAATTCTGGGCACAAACAGAACTTTCTTCATCTTCTGTGCTAAACTCTATTTATGATTAGCAAATGCTTTCTAATATGTAATCCAAATCTCTCTGGTGCAAATTGAGCTGATTGCTTCTTATCTTACTCTGCGTAGAAGAGAAGGAGATTGAACAGCTTCCCTTACAAAAGACTTGAAAATCTTGTGTCCTTTTCAGAGCCACTTTTGTCTGGAATAGAGTTTCTTATCCCGTGAATATCATCTGATGCAGTTCTACAGGCTGGTGACACCAGCCTAGATTGAAAGTATTCAATTAGCTCTAATTCAGCCATTTTATATGCTGGTGGCAGTGCCTTATTACAAAGAGTTCTTTTTTCTGACATTAAGCAAATCTCTATTTTCAAAAGACATTACTTACCTACTTGAGGAAATTTCTCTGAAGTGGGATGTGAATTTGGAGTGCAATAGTTGGCGAGCCTTGCTGGGGAAACTTGTATTTCACAATCAGTCAGAGACAAAGGACCTTGCTGGAGGTGATTTCAGTTATTTCAGTGGAATTTACTGCTGAAATTATGGCTCTTCTGGAAGTAGATGTTCAAAGTCACTTTCAGCAGGCTGCTGTCCTCTCTGGTGGAGTGTGTCCTTGTGTGGATCAAGACTGCTCCTTCTTGACTCTGAAATGTGAGACCACTCATTTGCTATCCATGCAAGGAAATGTGTCCAGAGCCCTGGCTTCACACTCCCAAGAAACCTCCAGATACCTGGGGGGAGCTGATACTCCCTTGCCAGTATAATTCTGGAGAATTTTCACTTATGTTTGAAAGATCTGAAGTCAGCCAGCTGAATACACAAATTTAGCAGAAACTTCCAGAAGAATTAAGACTGTAACATCACTAGAGGAGAAGAAACCTTCTGGATGAACCAGACTGTGATCTGAGAATCATGTCTCTTAGTTACCATGGCAGAAGTAAAATATTTTTTTTTTCCTTTGGTGGCATTGATGTGTTTCAAATCTTTAACCTCTTTCACAGAGTTTTAAGGAAATGGTCTAATCACCAGTGTTTGTGTTTTATTAGCTGTCTAATAAAGCAAGGTAGCCCCTGCCTTGAAAGAAGACAACAAGGTTGTTTAGGAGCACTGCATTGACAGCTGAGAATTGGAGACTGGTGTGAGATTTAGCCAAGCCCTTGATGGCGTGATGTGTCTGAGGAAAGAAAAAAAAAAAAAAAAGAAAAAAAAAAGAAAAAAAAAATCTGTCTCCAGATCTCTCCAGCCATGCTCTAGTTTAATCAGCATCAGCCATGCTGAGCTCCCATCTGTGGAGTGAGGCAAAGGGAAAAGCTCCATAACCAAAGATGTTCTGGTTTCTCTGTGATCCTGCATCCAGATCCTGTGCATGATCATTGTCAGTCTTTTAGATTCCTGTGGTAAACTCAGACTTGAAAATTAACTGAGCTGAGCTACCAACTTCTAAACCTAGGACAGGTCTAGAAATAACCTTTTGGCTGTGAAAGCCCTACATGGAATGGGAAGATTGCAATTTATGCTCAATTAGCTTGGCTTCCTCCAGGGCTCCTGTGGTGAGGGGTGAAATCAACTCACCTACAGATTTTGTGTTTTTAGACTTTATTGCAACAGCAGTTCTAAGCCAACCTCCATTCCGTGGGAAAAATCCAGCACTTGATCCATGTTTGGACTGGGAGACATCCTACTGTTCACGTTAGATGGGAACAGTAATGCCAATGGCACCTTCTCCTCAGTGTCCCCGGGTTTGTGCTCTGCCAAAAAGTGTCACGTCTGAAACAGCAGTGACAGAATCAGCCCAGCACTATGAGCCACCAGTTTGTGAAAATCCATGCAAGCTTTGTCACTGAGCACTGAATTCAGGTGTAGAGAGTTGGTGCTTTATTAACCACCTCTACTGTATTTAGAACTCCGGTGTCTAAAACTGGGATCCTTGCCTGTGAATCCTCCTACTCCTTGGCAAAGATACAGAGTCAAGACTGTGTATCTTGATATAGGTTTGTGGCAAATGCCAAATGTGTTCCTGCCTGATTTTGTCATGTCAGCTGCCATTCTGCCTGAAGAACTGTTGAGGAAATGAGGCAGAATTTGACTGTAAAATGCTGAAGTATTAATTCAGTCATCATGCCAGCATAGGTATCCTTGTAAGATAAGATTAACATAATTAAGAGATTAATACTAATTAAGATCATTAAGATTATTAGAGATATAAAGACATTAAGAGAGTGATATTTATTTTGAAGGAGGCATATACTTTATGATACATTTATGTTTGTTCACTTACATTAAGATGGATTCAGTAACAGGCTGAATTTGTACATAAACCTGCTTTACACAGCATAGGATCTTCCCATTACCCTTCCCTTGCTTCTTGATTCAGTCCTGCACTGAACTGAGTGCTGAAAATATGATGAGGTTTTTACCTCTCAAATAATCTGAAAGTTTTTTTCTAAAAATTGTTCATCTGTTTCTCAACTGGCATTTTTTACCAGCTTTCCAGTGACCTTTCTGGCTTCTGCTGGCCCTACTCAGAAAGTGTGTGCATATATGATGACCTTCAAAGGTCTTTCCAGGGATGACGGACTTGACTGTGACATGTTTTCCTGTCCCAGATTTCCTAGGAGGCATCATTTAAGAGCTGGTGGCCAGTCACTAGTGGTGCCTCTCAGGGGTCTGTGCTGTGGCCAGTTCTGTTCAATATTTTTATTGTTGACATGGATGGGTGTGTTGAGTCTTTCGTTCGTAAATTTTCAGACACACTAAGCTGGGAGTGTGTGTCCATCTGTTGGAAGGCAGGAGGGCTCTGCAGAGATAACCTGGAATGGTTGGATGGATGGGCAGAATCCAATAGGATGAAGTTTGATAAATTCAAGTGCCGAGTTCTGCATTTTGGCCACAAAAACCCCCTGCAGCTTTACAGGCTGGGGACAGGACAGTGGCCAGGCAGAAAGGGACCTGGGGGTTCTGACTGACTGACAGCTGACTGAACATGAGCCAGCAGTGTGCCCTGGTGGCCAAGAGGGCCAATGGCCCCTGGCCTGGATCAGGAATGGTGTGGCCAGCAGGAGCAGGGAGGTCATTCCTCCCCTGTACTCAGCACTGCTGAGGCCACACCTCAAGAGCTGTGTCCAGTTCTGTCCCCTCACTTTAGGAAGGACATTGAGATGCTTGAGCACATCCAGAGGAGGCAACGAGGCTGGTGAGAGAACACAAATCCTGTGAGAAATGGCTGAGGGAGCTGGGGTTGTTCATCCTGGAGAAAAGAAGACTCAGGGGTGACTTCATCACTCTCTACAGCTCCCTGCAAGGTGGCTGTGCTCAGGTGGGGCTGGTCTCCTTCTCCAGGCAGCAACCAACAGAACCAGAGGACACAGTCTTAAGCTGTGCCAAGGGAAATGCAAGTTGGATATTGGGAAAAAGTTTTTTACGGAAAGAATGATCAAGTACTGGAACAGTCTGCCTGTGGAGTCACCATCCATGGATGTGTTACAAAAAGATTGGATGTGGCACTTGGTGCCTTGGTGTAGTTGAGGGGTTAGGGCATGGGTTGGACTCGATGATCTTGGAGGTCTCTTCCAACCTTGTGATTCTGTGATTCTGTAATTGTTAGCCATATTGTTATTATGTCTCAAATTCCACAGGTGCCAGTAGCTCTTTTGTATGGGAATTAAATACTTTAGATCTTGCAATGTACAGTTTCCTTAATTTTGTGAATGTCACAACACTCTGGTGTGAGCTAAGCAAGTTAGTTCATTTTCTGGTAATCACACGAAGAACACAAAAGTGATTTAGGTAAAATCCTATTGCTCTGATCAATCCAAGAGGATCAATGGGCAACTTCTGAAGCTGAACATGGAACTTAACATTTCAGTTAATCTAAGCAAGTTTCCAATCCTGTGCTATAAATAGATGAACATATATTGCTTAAAGAAAAGATAGACTTACTCAAAAAAAATGTGTTTCTTATGAAGAAAACCAGGGGGAAAGGAAGGATTTGAGGCAGGAATGGTATTTTCTAAGTGGCTTAAAACCCTCTTCATTATTCTCCATTGTCCTCCTTGCCAATGTCACTATGAAGAGTTTTCCTCAGCATCTTTCCTTCTGGTTGCTTCAGTGTTCTCTTTTTGCTGTGTAGACTGTTCCTTTGTTGGCTCCCCAGGTTGTCCGTATTTGAAATCTCAAGCAGACCAATAGGCCAGGCTGGGAACTGCTGCTTCATATGTTTGGTGTCACAGCTATTTAGACACTTGCAATTTCTTTCAATTACCCAGTCTTATTGGAATCTGTTACTGTGGACTGCTAGCCAAAACAAGGACTTCACTAAAAAAAAATAATAAATTGCTGGCTAATATTATTTGCATGGTAATTGCTTTGCAGTGCCTATTAAATCAATGTTTCTGGCACAGCTCTGTGATAGCAGAAGTACAGATATTAAAATACTATGACAAAAATATTTTCTTTTTTTTTTTTAATTAATTATTATTTTCCCATGGCAGGGCTGGGTGGGAAATGGATCTGTTGTTACCCTCAGCTCGGTGGGATTGTGACGAGGATCATTACATGTGCTGGAAAATCAGTGATGTTTGCAGATGTTCAAGGAAATGTTTAATGGGACCAGGGTCAGCTCAGTCACAGAATTCTTGTACCTTTATAGCCCAGCTGATGGGCACAGGAGCAGACAATCCAGGCTGCTTCCAGCTTGAAAATACCTGCTGACATGTGCTGTTCATCAAATGCCTGCTGTGCCCCCTCAGCGCAGTTGATCTGCACGTGTGCTCCTAGCCCAGCACCTTCTGGCCTGGCTGCATTTACTCTGTGCCTTCGCTGTGTGTTCAGCACGGCCCCAGTCATTGTGACACACCATGATGAAATGGACTCTTGGCCATTCCACGCAGCACAAAGGTTCTGGATTTCCTTCTGGGATGTGCAGGCGAGAAATGAATGAGTCCCAGGTAACTCCCAGTGCAGGATGGATAAAGCAATGGTTGCCTTGTGATTTCATCTCTGTTGAATTTTTCCCTCCAGAGTGGTGGTTATATTGAGGATATGTTGTCTGGGAGGGTCTTGAGAATCTGACTGCATTTGTTAGGTCTGCTCATAAACTCTCATTGGTTTAGAGAGCCTTTGGTAATGTTGGGATTGTGAAACTTTTATCAACATTTTTTAATCTTATCATGGAATCACAGAATGGTTTGTGTTGGAAGGGACTTAGAGCCCATCTCATTCCAACCTTGTCTATGGGCAGGGACACCTTCCACTGTCCCAGACTGCTCCAAGCCCCATTCAACCTGGCCTTGGGCACTTCCAGGGATCCAGGGGCAGCCACAGCTTCTCTGGGCACCCTGTGCCAGGGCCTGCCCACCCTCCCAGGGAACAATTCCTTCCCAATATCCCATCCAGCCCTGCCCTCTGGCAGTGGGAGCCATTCCCTGTGCCCTGTCCCTCCATCCCTTGTCCCCAGTCCCTCTCCAGCTCTCCTGGAGCCCCTTTAGGCTCTGGAAGGGGCTCTGAGCTCTCCCTGGAGCCTTCTCTTCTCCAGGTGAGCACCCCCAGCTCTCCCAGCCTGGCTCCAGCCCTTGGAGCATCTCCTGGACTCCTCTGGACTCTCTCCAGCAGCTCCACGTCCCTCTGCTGTTGGGAATCCCCGGGCCAGAGGCAGCTCTGCAGGTGAGGTCTCACCTGAGCAGGGCAGAGGGGCAGAGTCCCCCTGCCCTGCTGCCCACAGGGGGGGGATCAGCCCATGGGGGTCCTGGGCTGGGGCATGTGCAGCTCTCACCCTCCAGCACCCTCACATCCTTCTCCCCAGGGCTGCTCTCCATCCTTTCTCCACTCAGCCTTGTGTTTGTGCCAGGGATTATCTCGTTCTGGGGCAGGACCCTGCACTTGGCCTTGCTGAACTCCCTGATGTTCTCACAGGTTCCTCTCTGAGCCCTTGGATCCCTGTTATGCCAAGTGTTCTGCTTGAGACATTTCTGAGATGCTTCCTGCCAAAGCTCTTTTGTCTGTAGTGATCATTTCACACCAATATTTTTGTCAGCTGTGATTTAAAAATGTTACTGGAAAGACACAATCACATATATTCTGTATGATTTTTTTAAGTGCTCACAGGAGTCACTGCAATTTGTAGCTAGTTTAATTACTTATTAGGCATATATAACTGCCAATCAATAATTCAGATACTTTTGGCTCACAAGCTTTTGAAAGAAGCTTGGTTTACGAAGAGTGAACAAATATACCATTCCATCTGTTAGCCAAACCACCTGGCACAAAATCATCTGAGGCATAATTATGTAGTTGGCAAGAATTCTTTTTTTAAAAAAAGTGATTTCTAGAGTTTTCATCCCAAGTGATGCTTTACTTCATAGTGATGGAAACCTGACTAATGCAGCAAGGACCAGTTCTTTCTTGGATGCTTTTTTTTTTTTTTTTTCACACCACTAAATAAAATAACTTGTGTTCACCTTGCAAAAAATGCCTTACATGACAAATATAGGAACCAAGAGACAGGCAATAATAATGAAACAATCCTCAGCCTAATCACAGGAAGGGAATGGGAGCTGGCCTGTTCCTGCAAGCAGTTGAAAAGTCGTGTAGGAGGTGCATCATTGTCCTTTTAATCTCTGTAGGAAGAGACTTGGGACAATTTGGAAAATGATTTTACCTTCTTGATGGCATTGCAAATGCTTTTTTAAGCTCAGGGTTTTACAAGATTGCTACATCTGCAAATCTATTTTCCTGTTATTTCAGTGACACAATTCCTGCTTTTATCTACTGGAAGCACAGAATACACAAATAAGAAACTTAACAAATAATATTTGCAATGTACAGAAACTTTCTCTTTTTAACTCCGGGAAGGAGAAAGCAAACTCATCCAAGCTTATAGGTTAGATAAAACTCTTGAAGTAGGGGCAAATAGGAACACTTATTTAAAAAGAAAAATAAATTGCTCCAAAAAACCATTTGCTGGTTGCAAACAATCTTGATGTGTCCAGGTGAACATAATTTGTGCTGTAAAGCTGCAGCTGGGGCAGGGCTGGTTTAGTGCTGTGAGTGGGTCCTCAGGCACACCAGGGGCTGAAGCAGGTGGTTAGCAGAACACTTGGGGTTTGCTTTTCCTGGTTTTTTCACTAAAACCAGTGAGAATTTCAAACAGAACCCAGACCTTGCTTGGATTTTTCTGATTTTTCAGAGCGCATCGTCACTTCTGACATGTTCTTGTCACTCTGAATGCTACAGAAAGGTAAAAAATTGTAGCTGAAAATGCAAAAAATTGAAGTTGTTGAAGAGGGGTCTTACTTAAGAATATGAAAAGCCTTCCTAGAATAGTTTGCTTTCTTAAGGTTTTCTGCCTTTTGGTAAATCTGTGGCGTGCCAGGTTTTAGTGTCTGGGGAGAGAGCATCTGTAGCTTTAATTCTTAGAGTGGTTAAAGTAATTCAGTTATTGTTTGGTTTAATTAAATAGCTTTGAAGATTTCATTTTATGGAAAGGAAAAGTGCTCTGTCGTTGAAATTCTGATTGAATGTTTTCTGTTTTTTTTGGTTTTGTTTGTTTGTTTGTTGTTTTTATCATGGTAGTTATTTGGTAAAGCCTTTGAGATAACTTTAATACTAAAGAATTGTTTCTGGTACTCCATAAAGTGTATTATCTAGAATGAAAAAATGATATTTTAATTAACAAGTGACAAATTAGTCTGGAACTTGTCACTTGATTTACTCCAGTAATGAGATACAGAGTAAATCACAGGTTACACTTGGCTATCATTCTGAAGAAACTCCTTTTTTCAATGTCAAGAAACCCATTGCCCTATAAAAAAATAGGGTTTGCTTTTTGTCAGCTGGAAGGATGAATACAGGAAATTTAAACAATTATTTGACAGAGTGAGACGGAGAAGTTGTATGGCTGAAAATACGAATCTCTTGTACAAAGCTAAGTGTATTATTTCGTAACCCAATGGGTAAAAAGTCTCCACCCAGTGTGAGATGCTCAGCCAAATACCCCAAATCTCTCACTTCCAATCCTTTTTGTAAGTATCAGAAATATGTACAGGATTGTGTGGAAGTATTGATGCAAACTTAGATGTCATGGGTGGATCACCTGGGTTTCTTTCCTTATGGGGCAGAGATTCAGCTTTCTTTAGGATTCCCTGCAAACTTTTCCTGATACTTGTACCCATCCCCACAGTGCTCGAGTGCCTTTTGTTATTTTTTTAAATTGCTTATGGAGTCCCTTACGTTCTCATTTTTTAATCTCTCTTGACAGAGGGCATAATATGAATAAAAGAGTTGTCTGGAATGGTAGCAGTAAGAAATGGACTGTCAAACTTGTCCTCATTGCAGCCATTAATTAATTAATTTGGTAATGGAAGAGCAAATTCCTTACATCATTATATACAAATCTTTTGAATAATCTGTTGGCTGACTATTTTTAACAAGCTCACATTATCAAGACACATTGAATATGGGTTTATTTTTTAAGATGTGAGAAGTCAAAATGTGCCTTGTTTGTGATTTTATTCTTCAGTTTCAGTTAAACAAATTAATTATTCAAATTAAATTAAGGGTCTCCGAACTCCATGTGAGCCACCATAGGATACAACAAGGCACCATCTCAGAGAATCAACAGGTAATTTCAGAATAATTTATAGAGGGCAGCAGCCCTGCTTTAATTATTAAAACACATACAAGACTGCATAGTGTCTTACAAGCCTTAATTAAAAATACATTCTTAGGTAATTTCTTGGCAAATCACCTGTATAAAGTGTTAATATTTCTCCCTATCGATACATAAATTTACCTGCTGCATCTTAAAAATCACTGGTAAGGGTGGCATTTGAAGCAGGGATTGAAAAAACTGAAGTGATGGAAAGATTTTTACCAGAGGCAAATTTAACTCCTTGTGACTTCTCATCTGCCCTACAAGCACAGCTTGGTACAGTGGAATTAATTAATTAATTAGCTTGAGGATGCAATAGATGCAGCTGAAGGATGTTCACTTCTGCTCCAGGTTTCTTCTGTTTTTCTTTATTTTATTTTATTTATTTATTTTTTATTTTTTGGTAGAATGTGCAAGTATAACAAAACACTCAGCTCACCATCTCCTCAGTCCACAAAGTGTTCTAGGGTAGATTGTTAAAGAATAGCAGCAGAAAATGGTTTGTTATATTCAATTATTCTGAAAAAAAAAAGTAAAAATGGGGATTCTTCCACTTTTAGTACATGTCCTACAGAGGAAAGAGTAAGTGACCAAAAAGAACGTGTGTGTGTTCAGACTGTGAGGATGTGAAGGGCTCACCCAGCCTCTGTTTCCCCAGGTGTGCAGGTTGGTTGGAAACGTGGAAATTCAGTGACTGGTCCATGAGTAAGAAATTTAAAAAAAAAAAAAAAACAAAACAAAAAAACCCAACAAAACAACAACAACAAAAACAACAACAACAAAACATTTGTATTGTATGATATGCACTGTCCCAGATGCTGTTCCTAAATCGATTTTAATCTAAAAAGTTTTAGGGATGTATGAACCAAATTAGTTCCATGTTCCCATTTCTGTACAACTGTTCCTTGTTTTTAAAGCCTATTTTTTGCATCGGTGATGCCTTGTACAGTAAGTTCCAAATGTTATTTTTTTTTTTAATCTTATGTTTGTTCCTGATGCCAGGCTGTGCGTGGCCCCTGTCACACTCTGTATCCTCTTCTTGCAGGCAGGTAGGGGGGAAAAAAAAAAATAAAAAAAATAAAAAATAAAATCCATCTGCACAACAGCTTGTGCACTGGGTAACGACAAGAAAGAACGCAAGAGTGCAGCAGGAGCTTAATGAGGAAGAGCAGATTAATAAAGTACGGTGAGGCGAGGTCCGGGTGGATGGGGCATGGAAAGCAGGGGGTGTGTGCTGGGTTCTGGTTCTGGCCGCTGCCCGTGGTTTGGTGCTTTCTGCAGCAGCCGCTGGGGTCTGGCCGCTAGAGGGGGGGTGGATCCGCCTTTTGCTCTCTGCTGCGCTTGGCGGGGCTGCTTTCCTCACCTCCTTCCTCGCAAACTTCCCCAAATCATTCATCCTTTCACCTGGCAGGAATTTATCCTTATCTAGCACTTAGATCCTTTTCTGACTTAGCCTTCACAGAATTTTCTAGCTGGAGCCATAGGAGTGATTTATATCACACCATTTAATTTCTTGAGAGCTGTTCCATTTGAGATGATATTCCACTTTTTTTTTTCCTTTTTTTTTTTCCTCTCTGCACGCTGGGCAGAGATTTTAAAGCAATGCCCTGGAAGACAGTTATCCAATTGTTGCCTGTAACTTACATCACCGAGGCACGGATGAACAGTTTCCTTTATATCTTGTCTTTTACTTTGTATTTGACAATTCAGATTTTCATCCATCAAAGCTTATGTAAGCTTCAGACTTTGGAAGTCCCTTTGCACATCCACACCATTTTCATTATTTTTCGCAATATAAATAATCTGTCATTTGAAAAATGCCATCTATTTCCTGATCATAGCTGAGATGATTCAGCAGTCCCAGCCCTGGGACCACACTGTGCTCCATTTTTCCCTGTATGAATAAAAGGCTGCTGTATTTTTGAGCTCCTACCTAGTTTTCTATGACAATGGAGCTTGTCTTATTTATGGGAAACTGAATGTCTTGTCAAAAGCTCTTCAAAAGTCCAAATATGATCTGTTGTTTTAAATTCCCTAGTGCTTTATACAGTCCTTCATTTCCCAATTGCCAGTACCTACAAACAATAGATCTGACACAGATTTTAGCTTGTTTGTTTCAAGTTTGATTTTCCAAGACTTACTCACCAAACCCTCATTAAGAGTTTTCATTAATAGCCATAGCTTGACTCCTGTGCTAATGAAAAATGACAGATTGGGGCTGGAGTATCCTACATGGGATAAGAAAGGGAAAAGAAAGCCACAGTGGGGGAAACAGTTTTCAACTATTCTTGTTAAGAAAGATATTCAGTGTAACTTTGTAAAACTACTCAGGGAGCTTTTTGGGAAGTTCTTCATTCTGCCAGCTGGAATAACCTCATGTAATTTCCAAAGTTGGTAGAATCAGAGAACTAGACAGAAACTGATATAAGAAGGTTTGCTTCAGTCTAGAAGTGCCACCCATCAAGAAAGCAGCTTTTGGCTTAGCATATTCCCCATGAAGCAAAAACATAATCTCCATGAACGGAACAGTTCTGTGCGTGACAGCAATGAAAAAGCAAAATTTTGTTAAAAATTTACCAACAACCCAATCATGACAAAGCCAAGGTGGACAGAGGAATAAGCCCAGGGTTCAGCTGCCTGGGACTTCCTGGATTTCTGTTTCCCACTGCAGATGCAGATTTATATAAACTCATTTTGTCATCAAAAATCACCACAGAGCTTTGTTATCCCCTGGTGGGGATCAGCTATGTTGGTCATTATCTAATTCTCTTTCTGATTTATCTGTTATGGGCACTGCCTCCTTTAAAATTCTCCCCTCTATTTTTTAGCAGTGATTTCCTCTGTCCCTTGTAATCACCCCATTTTTTCAGCAGGTCTTCTGTGCCCTCCAGCTTCCTCAAGCACTGTCCCAGTGCAGTGATTTTGTTTTGTGGGCTTTCCCCAGAGAGAGAATGTCAGCTGCATTCCTCCTGCTTCTTCACTGTCTCCATGATTTCCTTCAGGCCATAGGATGCACATGCAATATATTAGACTACAGCAATTACATAATAAATTCATGGTATCCAGTTGTTTTTTGGGGAATTTGATCTGACAGGAGCAGCAGGTTCTGGGCTGTTTGGAATTGTAGTCATGGTGCAAGGAGAAGGTTTGTGAAGGTGCAGTTTGCTGGTAAAGAAACACAAAACGTCCAATATGGAGTGACATTTGCATGGAATTAAGGTAAACATTTGACATCCAGTGGCCTCTTTAGCATGAGGATTGCAAACCTTTGAGCAGCAGCCACAAATGTATGTTTGCTGCAGAAAAAAAATTGCATTGGGAAATAATGTGGACCAGAGAAGTGAATTTTCTTAAGGTAGACTTTATTATGAAGCCAGTTAAAAAAAAAAAAAAAAAAGGGGGTGGGGAAAAAATCCCTAGATGGTTTATCTCATTATTATTAACATTCTTTAATATTTACCAGGCTCTCTAAGTAAGCCAGGCTGTCAAAGAGGCACTGGACCACAGAGACAGATCCAGGTTTACTCCTGGGAGCTCACTTTACCTCTCATCCTGCAAAGAGGGTTGATAGCAGATGTGTTTCAAAGGCTGACAGTTGTAAAAAGACTCAGAACCTCAGGAATTCAATAGCTGTGGACTGTTCTTGCAGCTTATTTTGGGATTTTAAGGGCTCTCCTCTTCCTCCTCCCTCTCTCGTTTTCTGATTCACCCTGCCTGTGAGGCTCTGGGAATGAAAAATGTGAGAATGGATAAGAGGGGTTAAAAATTAGAGGGAAAGTATATATTTTGAAAGGTATCCAGAAACATGTTTTCAGTTTGAGTCCTCCAGCTCTCAGGAGGATATTTGCTCATGCCTGACTGTAGCCACTTGGGTACAGAGGTGTGCTACTACAGGAAGATCTGCTATACATATGCTGCATTTTTTTCATTGGATCAGCCCTCAAATCAATTGGATGTGACCATGGATATTTTTTAAAATCTTTGATTTTACAAAAAATACACTTTTCAGCCCTCTCTGGTGTTGTGCTCTGCTTTGCTCTTAGGAGAAAGGCACATCAGCAGAAAGGGCCAGATTAAAGTTGGTAATGAATGAATAACTGGGTTTAGTGTCTAATCACATCTGTCAGAGAAGTCTGCTGTGCTAAAAGTGATAACTCAGTGATGAAGTAGATTGTTCTACTTACCTATTGCCTTTGAAATCTTGGATTTAGTCTTTGTTAGCTCAGAAATTGAAGGGAATTGGTCATGTTCCCATAGCACCCGTGCTGAAAGACATCTTCCTGGCAGTAGTCAGTGTGTATGGTGAGGATGTGAAGAACATGAGAGCAGGGAAATGATTTAAAATCAGAGTGCCTTAGCAGAATAGTAGGTGCTGTTTGGCAAGCACAGAGGTGCACAGTATTAATCCTTTAACCACTGCCACCTATCTGATTTTTATCAGCCTTGTGCATATTTGGGTTTTTAGGAACAGGACAGATGGGGGGAAAGGTGAAAAGCTGGCATTTATTTTCAAGTGAATTTCTTCTCTTGTGATGCAAATCTGGGACTTGGAGCTCAAACTCCTTTCAGTGCAGCCTCTTCTCTTGGACTGTCTCCCCCAGCTATCACCCCAGCAAAGGCGAGTAAGAACAGTAATTGCTTTAAAGCCTCAAGAATTGTGCCTGAATGCCAACAAGTGACGTGATCTTTATTAAAAAAAAAAAAACAAACCAAACCAAATAACCCAAAAAAACCCAATTGCCCTGTTCTCACGGAAATGCAGATTTCATTGCAAATACGTTCACTTTAGAGCAGACAGGGTGCAATGAAATTACAGTGCTCTGCAGCATTCATCTCAGCTCTTCACAGCCACCCACCCAATTACAAGCTGTGTCTTGCCAGCAGAAGACTGTTGCTTGGTTTCTGTATTATTTTTATAGCTTTGCTTTCCTCCTCATAACTTTAGAGGTAGGCTGTGCTTACTCCTTTCCTTTCACCAGGTTTTTCTTCTGCTTTAAAAAAAAAATAAAAAAAAAAATTGGCTGGTATGGAAAGTCTTTTGCATGGCTCTAAATGTGATTTTTTAATGTAGAATATGCTCTGAATAGTTGTTTCTAATACTTTAATAGCCGTGGTTTATGTCAGTAATTACATGAAAGGTTAATCTTTAAATCACCAGCATTTCCTAAATTCCTAATCAACTTCATGCTTGGAAAAGAACCTGCATAAATGCTCAATTTGTTAATATTAAACTGGGTTGAGCAGGTCAAGGAAAAGTATAACCTTGGTGCCTAATGGTAAATTGAACACAGCAAAAATATCTCAGATCTGTTTGTCATTAGAGCTGTGAATGTGAAAGCTGACTGTGAGTGTAGATATAATTAGCAAGAGAATCCGCAGTAGCTCAAGATCACCCATCCCTCTAGATGAGGGTTTCTTCAAAAAAAAAAAAAAAAAAAGGTAGAAAAGTCCGATTTTGTAGCAGGTCTGTGCTGTGCTGAAGTGGCAGAGTGATGGATGAGGGGCACACTGTGGTGCCAGGGAACAGGGATGTGCTGGGGGAAATGACGGGGCTGCAGGCACGTGTGTTTGGGGAAGCGTGTCCCACCGCGCCTCCCTCCCTGCCCTGCTGGGAAAGGCAGGGGCACGGAGAGATGCTGGGCATCTTCCTGAATCCCTGCTGCTGTCCTTGCTGCAGCCCGAACGTGGGAGGGAAGACAGGGAAAAATCTCCTTCCCCACGTGTGCACAGTGCCCTCCTTGCCTTCTCGCCAGCTCTCATCTTCCCTTTCATCCCTTCCCTTCGCCCCTTCCTTTTCTCTCTCCTGCTGAATGGAGCTATTTAGTGTTGTACCCTCCTTTGCAGAAGCTGTTTCATCCCTGCTTGCACAGTTTTTAAAACTGCTTTCTCCACCCACCCTCAGTCTTGGTTTTTCATCTGTGGTACTTCTTTAGGTTAACCATCTTTACAAAAGGAAAAGGCAGAGGAATCCAGTGACACCCTGATTTGGTTGCCGTTACTCCAGTCTTTCCTCTTATCTTTTGTCTCCTCTTAATTTCATTATTATCACTGCTGTTATTATTATGATAGCACTAGAAATGAGCTTCCTCATTAAACACTCCCTTTTTGCCATTCTGAATACCACTGTAGAAGCTGGAGGGGGGAGGAGGGGGGACTCAGAGAGTCCTTTTGCTGTTAATGCAGAATGAGACTCACACAAGGAACAAATGTAGTCCATCTCAAAAGCAAATAAGGGTTGTTTTTCGGGTTTTTTTTTTCTGTTTTTTTCTTTTTTTTTATCAGAGCTGAAGAAAATTATCAAATAGACTTGTTTCAACTACCTCTCAGTGCCTTAGCCGTGAAAACATACAGAATATATTAAAGCATACAAACATATCCTTAGCGATGGTTCGTGGTGTTTCTGTGGCACAGGTGTGCAGGGGGATGTGGCAGCCTGGTACAGAGCATCCTTGCTGTGATCACAAGGAATGGGTCATCCCTTGGGCTCACCCCCTGCAGCACCCAGACATGGCAAAGGAGGGAATTGGCAGCTTTAACAGAATTTCTTTGTATTTTATATTTTCAGGCCAGAAACAGAATGTGGTACATTAGCATTGATTCTGTGGTTTCATACCATTTTTTTTTTAAACTAGTACAGAAAGGAAGGAAAAAAAAGAGGCAGAAAGGAAAATAAATCATCCCTTATATACATTCAAAGCATACACAGCAACAGTTCCTTCAGCAGTGGTTGCACTGAGAGTAGGTATTGATGTTAGCAGCAAGAGAATGCATATTAGAGATTTGTAACACTGGTACTGTTAACCAGCTTCAGGACAGGTAGTGCTTTTGCTTGCCTTTCACCCTGTCTTGAGTGCAAAAAGACAGTTAAATATAAAAAAAATAATGTTAATTGCCTAATTATAAATGGAGATTAATCCTATTAAGTGGAACATCAAAATGGGAATATTGAAAATATTTCCCTTCCTTTGATATTCCCCAAGCATTTAATGGACAAAACACTGTTCACAATTCAACCCAAAAGCATATATATATATATATATATATATATATATATATATGGTTTTTTTCTTCCTTTTGATTATAGAGCCATTTAATAGGCTAGAATAAGGGCATCAAAAGAGAGTGAATAACTTGTCTCTGGGCAGTTGTTGAACATGAAATTTAGAAGAAAGAATTAGGGAAAATTTGTCCCTGCAGTTGCTCTAAATGCAGTACAAATATAATAACTCTCATATACACCAATGCAAGTAGCCTGGAGCAGGATGAATTACTGGATTTGCAATAGCTGGATTGAAACGACATACCGGCTCGTTTATTTCTTTATTACCCACATATATTTCATGTAAACTTTCAGCCTGGATGTGGGCACCCTGTGGAGTGCCTTCATGCCATGTAACAGCAGTGACACCCTCTTTTCTTCAATAAATATTCAGAGGATGTCAGGATCTCCAGAAATCCTCTGGGGATCACCAGGAGGTTGTCTCTAGAAGGGATTACCCTTAGAAAAGATTTCTGCATGAGGATTTTGAAACAGATCCTTTAATAAGTGCTGTGCTCTCCATGGAGGGATCCATCCATCATCCTGCTCAGGATGGCAAGTCATTGGTGGGCATCACCTCTCTCCAGGAGATGTGGCAACAGGCAAACCCCAAATCAGCTGTCAGTCAACAAGTCACCGCACCTTCAAAGAAAAATGCTCTGTTCAGTTTACTCGGGCTGTCAATGCGAGATGCACGGAGCACAGAGGTGAATAAATTCCAAAGGCAGAATTGCTCACGTCTTTGCAAACGTAGTTGGAGATTGCTAACACCAATAAACAGCAGGGATAACTCCAGAAGGGTGCAATCACTCGCGTGTTTCAAATACAACCCACAAAAAATGCTAAAAATACACCAAAATACAACCACAGGATGATTGTTTGTTGGTATCAGGCTTGTCTCAGGTTCACAGGGGCAAAAGCATGACTGCACCAACACATTTCCTGATAGCAACAGGGGTCATTATCAAATCAAGCCAGTTCATATTTCATTTTACCATATGCAGACAGTATTAAAGCAACCTTGGTTGATTTTGGAAGCTTCCTGACAGGTGGCTGTAACCAAGTGCTGCCTGGGGGCTTGGGGAACACATAGCCCAGTCCAAAGTTAGAGAGCCAATTTTTCACAGTTAAATTCCCTATTGATTTCAGACAAGGGTTTAATGGGGAAAATCAATATAGCTGGGCCCTCAGTTAGCATGTCATAAAGTACTTTTGCTTCAAACACGGTCACGAACCCTTGTCAGAGACGAGGGGCTCTGTACCTGCCCTCTGCCCCTCCTGTTAGGTTTGTACATGGACACTCAGCCCCTCAGGTCACTTGGGAGTTTCAGGATGGATCAGGCCCTTGTGGGCTTGAGGCACAGAGAGAGAAATGTGCATTTGTTTAAAGAGAGAAAAGCCTGGGTTTAACAGTGCTTGCTTGTTTGAAAGCTGTGGGTGAATTTGTGGTGGCTTCAGGGAAAAAAAAAAAAAACAGTTGATTTTCATTAAATTTTCTGTGAAACTGCCCTATCCCAGTACATAATCTCATTGCTTTCACAGATGACAATATAGTCTCAATGAGTAAAAATTGTGATTAAGAGGCTATTTTCATGCTTTATAATGCACAGTATGAGAGGTACTAAATAGAGAAAAATAAATTCTGACTCCTTAAAAATAGTTTAAGTCAGAAAAAAATATAAAATTCACTCTTTACATTTAAAACCTGATACGCAGGAAAACAAATGATTCCTTCTGTGCCTGCTTTCAGCTTTATAAGCCTGCTGTACCCTTGTAAGAGTAGGTAGCAGTTTAATGCAATGAAAAAGGAAAAACCTGTGTTACATTAAAATACATGTCAGATTTTGGAATTGTTCCTCTCTTGGTGGTAACCTGAGGATGGAGAAACATGTACAAAGCATAGAAATGTCACCCAGTTCATTATCCATAACACTTCATTCGCATGTAATGCTGTAGGGAAGAAAATTTCAAGATGCTCTGCCTGATGTTATAAAAGTCCCTCATCGTCAATTACTGTGAGAGGAGCTGCTGAAAAGATCAATCAGTTGCTTGTTCACGTTCTAGAATGAAAAATCCAAAATACAAGGAGAGGAGGCCTTTATTTAAGGGCAGTCAGATAAAACAGCTGTGGGATTCTACATCATGAAATCACTGCTTATGTCCATCAATGCCGTTTTTCAGTCCTTAGTAAGGAGGGTACATCTGCGTCCAGCCTCTGCAGAGGTTTTGGGGTTGTTTTGTTAGTGAAGGCTGGTGCTGAAAGGGAGGGACACGAGCTGGGCTTTGCCAGCACTTTGCTACAGGACCCAGAAGGGTGCACTGAAAACTCTCTGTCCTACCCTGACAGTGTTTTTTGCTCTTGAGTTTCAACACTGAGACCCAAATAATCGCTTTTGCTCTTCTCCATTCACCATGGCACCACAGGACACAAAACAAGGGGATCTTTGCTCTTGGCATAGCTCAAAACAAGCATAAAAGTGGGAAATGCAAGTAAAAGCCCTTAAATTTAGCACTTATATATATAGATATTAAGGAAAATTCTAATGAGCACATTTTGGCAGTGTTTCACCTGTTTGGGTTTTGTTGGTTGTTTTTTTAAGTGAGTTTTTGCAATCTGATCGGTTTTGATACAAAATACTTTTAGGGACTATAATGCAGCTTTTATGGATCTTACAGCAACCAACAAGTGAGCTGTATTAAAAATCCTCAGAAATCCTGTCCCAGGGACATGGTCAAAACTTCAGCCTTTCTGAGGTGCTCTGGCTCCTTGTTGTACTGGTGTCCAGTTACAGGTAGCACATTAACAAAAATAGAATTCCAGTGTCATGCTTCATATCTTCAGCAACATGATGTACGTGAATGTGTGCTAATTACAGTGGGAAGCCAGCTGGGTAATTTTAAGCTTTCTATTTTACGTGGCTTCTTTGCTCCTCGACTTTTCAACACTCAGCATGAAGAGAGAGAGGTTAAACTGTTGCATTTTGTATACAGGGAACCATTCATGTAATATACACCAGTCTGTAAAAACTGTAAATGCTATTTTTTTTTATTTTAAACAGTTTTTCTTTGTTTACAAAAGATCAATAATTGGTACCTTTTTTACACTCTCAGATTCCTGAATATTGACAGATTTTCAAAGGGAGTATTAGCATATGAAACCTTAAGATTGGCTGTCCTGAAGGTTTTTAAGACACGATAAAGCTAAAATATCAAGTCTCTTGGACAGCCCCTCTTAAACAATTTGGGCAGGGGTGCAAGTCAGAAATCACCAGCAAAGCCCAGCACCACCCCCCACCCCGTGCCTCTGTCTGCCTGCACGCTGTTATTTGGTTGCACACTGTTTAAATCCCAAAGGAAAATCACACCTCGCATTCCCTCGCTGGCTGCTGGTGACAGGAGCAAGATCCGTACTCATTAATGATCACCAGGGCTCCCTCAATGTGGTTGGGTTTGTAATCAACGTAATACTCCTGGGCTGACATGGCAGCCATTTGGTGCATGGTCTGTTTTTGCTTCTGCTTCCTGCGCTGTGTGACAAAGCACTGTCTTAGTTGCCTTAAGCCGGCTGGGAAGCACTTCCAGGAGACGTACAACACCAAAACCACGATGAGGAAGGAAAAAATCAGTGCCATGGTGCCCGTCACCACCTTGTGAATCTGCACGGCATTCTCGGAGTTCTCGCCGGGCATGGTGATGGTGACGGCGTACGTGGTCCGGTCCTCGTCGCCGTCGGGCGCGTCGTAGGTGGCGGTGGCCGAGCCGTAGCCCGGCGTCTGTTCGCTGTTGTTGGTCACGGGGGAGAAGGTGTTGACGCTCGTGGGGTCGGCGTTGTCCTCGCACAAGTGAAAGGCGTAGACAGCATCCAAAACATCCTCTCCCTGGGCGTACTCGGGGGTGGCACAGAGCAGGTTGCTGTCGTAGCGACCCTGGAAGTTGCTCAGCCAGGAGGCCAGGGCGCAGACGTTCCGGCTGCAATCCCAGGCGTTGGCAGAGAGGCTGATGCTCGTGAGGGACTTCCAGGAGTCGAGGACTCGGGAGTCGATGTAGGTCAGCCGGTTGGAGTCCAGCTGCAGGGATTTGAGATGAGGTACACTTTCGAAAACGTGAGGTTCGATGTATTCGATTTCGTTGCCGGAGAGATCCATCTTTTCGAGTTGCCATATCCAGTCCAAAGTGTTAACTACGATGGTAACTTTATTCCTTCGCAAGCAGAGGGAGTGCAGGGAGATGAGCCTGGGAAAATGGGCTAAATTCACTTTCACCAAGTCATTGTGCTCGAGGTGCAGCTCAGTGAGTTTGAACAAGCCTGCAAAAGAGTTTCGAGCCAGGCTCTTTAACTGATTGTATCCTATGTCTAGAAACTTCAGGCTGCGACAGTCCTGAAAAATTCTCACTGGCACGAACTTGATGGCGTTTGACCGCATGTGCAAAGTTGTCAGTTTTCTCAGCCCGTGGAACAGGTCAGGCTCCAAAGACTGTAGGTTGTTGTATGATAAATCCACACTGCGCAAGTTTGGCATGGGGCGGAAAGTGGTGTTGGGCAGTTGGGTTATTTTGTTGGAACTCAGGGTGAGCTCTTTAACTCGCCGCAATTTTTGAAAGGCATTCCCCTCCACTGAGCAAATGTGATTGTGATCCAGATAGAGCCACGTGAGCTGCATTAACCCTGTGAACTGTCCATCATGCAGCTCTGAAAGGCTGTTGTACCGCAGAGACAAGCCCATCATGCCCGACAGGTTGCGAGGCATCTCTGTGAGATTCAGTGATTCACAGTACAAAAGCCTGCCCTCACACCGACAGAGCTGTGGACACCCACTATTCACAGCTGGAAGCATTTTAGAAAAGATACCCAGCGTACACAATATCAACCCCGGGGGCTTCCTCAGCAGCCAGTTTAAACAGAGACCGATAAGAAGGAAATCCATTAGCAAGAATATTTCCAAATATGCTTGAGAATGTCCATTGAATCTTTTCAAATTCTACATCATATTTTATTTAAGAGAGGAAAAAAAAAATAAAAAAAGGCAAACCAACGAAACAAAGCCCGAAAACCAAAGCAAAACAGCAAACAGAACAAACACAGAGGCAAATATTTCACTTTACAGCATGCAGGAGCTGTGCAGCATTAAAGTTCACAGACATTCAAAGGTAAAATGATAGTGATTTTGTTCATGTTAAATGCTGCAGCAAAGAAAAAAAAAAATCTTTCTTCATGAAAGAATTTAATTAAAAAGTGTCTTACCCACCCTTTTCCAGAGAGTGACAACCTCCATTCAGTTGCTTCCTTTGTGTTTGGACTAATTATATGCAGAGCTAAAAAAGACCCCTCTGTGCTACAAATTCAGTCCCTTTCAATGTTGTGCAAGGCTGGCAAGCTCACAATGTCTCACTTCGCTTCTGCTCAACGAGCGAAAGGCTTGTCCAGCTAGCTTTTGAGCTGCCTCCTACGACCTGCAAGTTTCAGAACTATGTACATGAGCTTGATCTTCTCCTTCTCCCTCTGTCCTTTCCTCTGCAGTTAACACTGTGGCGTGAAAAAAACTCCAAACTCTTTACTAACGACTCCACAGGATTTGTCAATCTGTTTAATGTCCATCATTTGCAACGAGCATGGACCGGCACCACCTTTACTCCAGAGAGAGGTTACCATTCATTCACTGACCGGCTAAGGGTCGCTTTATTTCCCATTCTTTGTTCGCTTTGCTTGTTAGGTGATGCTTAGAGCAGAGAGAGACAGCAAGAATCCCTTCCCTTCAGCTGAGCAGTATGTTGCTAGAGCATGCAGAGGCACCCAGTGTTCACTGAGTGTCGTAAGCTGCTCATGATTGTACGCCTGCACTGTGCATCTCAGACATGGGCAGATTGAAAAGGGGTGGGCATAAAACCAACATCGGAGCGAACCAGGAAAGTAATATATGCTCTTTGATGAAATGGAAAATACTTTAAGCCTATCTCGCCATTTCTCAAACAGGCACGCACACACAGCCGCACAAATCATCAAAAGCGAGGCAGTGCTAAGTAGGAAGCTTGAGAATTAGGATTTTTTTCTTTTTTTTTTTTTTTTTTTTTTTGTCGGATGCTTTTGTTTAAAGTCTGAATTTATGAGCTATTAGCCGGGAGAGGGAGAGACTCGATTACTTGATTTGGGAAGGAATATGTAAACCAGTCTCTTTGGATTGCTTTTTCTCTCTAATTCTGATGATGAGATTTGCCTTTTGGTCTTCGGTGGGAGGTTGAGGGGTGTGTGGGGGGGAAATGTGTTGTTTTTTTTCTTCTGACATTGTCTAAATAGAGCATGATTTGAAATTCTGTGCATTCTTTCTCATAGAAATGCAGCCAGAGCTCTGCAAATAGGAGTGTCTCATTTCATATAAGCTTTAATTACATTTGGTCTTTTTCCATCCTGCATATTTTGTGTGTTCAGCACATGCCTTTCCTAAAGTCTTTTTTCTTTTTTTTTAACCTTTTTCTTTGCAGTGTATGCTACAGCAAACAGAACTCAAATTCTAGCAGCATAAAGATTACTGTGCTTTTTGAGTAAGATCAATGCATAGGTTGCTGTGAACATGTCAGCAGCATGCAAAGAGGGGGTTTCAAACCCCATTAGTTATTAAGTTTTGCAGAGCATGCTGTTTTTTGTTCCATGTACCAAAAAAAAAAAAATCTTTGCTGGGTAATTTGCAGTCCTCATTCTCTATGGGAGAGGCATCATCAATGAGCTCTGTAATTTTTACTGGCTGAAAAATGTATGATACTTCTGTCAGGGAAACGCTGGCCATCTTTTCTTATTATGAAATAGTCTCAAGCCCGTGTGCTGGGGAGAGCGATCTGAGCTGGCAGCTCCCAATTCTGCATCAATACCCAATGAAGAAGTTCCACACGGATTTAGGATACAAGGATTGCAGAGGATCATGCTGATTTTAACTGGACATCGGATGCAAAATGCTGGAGGGACAGGGCAAAATTATTGTGTTTGCTTTCTTTTCTCAGCTGTGTTAATTTAAAAGAAATACCTTGTTTTGGAGGTGTCTGTTGCAGAGCTAAACATTGTGTTTGAGTGTGGCTGCTGTGAGTGCGTGCTGGGAGAGATCAAGGAATGCAGTAATTTGATGCAGTAAAAGTTGCTTTGCAGAAGTCCTGGCAAACTTAAAGCTCTTGTGCATAAAAATAAAAATGTGTGAAGGAGATTCATTACTAATGGATTTGCCAGAAACGTTCTTAAATAAATTACCAATATGAACCTTTTAAATTGCGGTTTCACAACCTGGGGATCAATGTGCTTTTATGCTCCCTGTTCAGTTTATTTACATTTTTCTGCTCCTCACAGCATTTCAGTGGTCTCAAAGCAAAAATGTGATGCTTTAATAGTCTGTGAACCTCATCTGTGTTTTAGCATTTGGGCAGGAGAGCTGAGGGTAGTTTTCCTCTCCCCAGATCATGCTGTTTTATTCAAAGCAGGCTGTTTATGCAAGTGTCCACCGGTTGCAGCACACCTTAATTCTGTTTCTCAGTACACAAAAGCAGGAAGGGAAGCAGTGGCAGAACTGACAGAAAAAGCATTGAAGCAGGAGAGACTAAAAAATCCCATGCAAAAATATATTCCAGATTGCCTTGATGAGTATTTTGGTGCAATTGGCAGGGGAAAAAAAAAATTAAAGGATGACTTGAACTTAACAGATACTGACAAAAAAGCTTCAAAGCAATGGGGTTGTGTCCCTTAAAAATCTGCAACCCTACAAGTCTTCATGGGGGAAGCCTTAATGCCCTCTCCCATGTAAAAATTGGGGGGAAGGTCTGCAACGGTAGCCCTGAAAATTTCAGTTATATCTTCAAGGAAAGCTACCATTTTCTGCAAATCAGATGATGATGATAAGGATCACTTAGTTACCATTTAAATGCTATGTATAAAGACTTCTAGTAGAGATGAAGCTCCCTGATAAATCACTGAAGAGCTGATTTTTTTTTTTTTCCACCGCTTCTCCTTGTTATCACCTGGGATACAGCTTGGATCCCAACCAATGTGCCTGTTCCCACTCTGGCATATAATCCATTATCATTTGGTTTTCAAAGGCAGGAGTTAGAGCAGATAGTAACAAACCAATATGACGGCAGCTAGAAGACTGACAACCAGAATTAGGGACCCAGAATTAATGGCCCTAAGTGCACTCTCTCAGAGCTCTGACAGGGCTACTGAATAAGAAACTCTGCTCCTCTCCAGAATTTGGTTTTGAAAAAGAATCCAGGTAGGCTTAAAATGAGAGACCTTTGAGGCTGTGATGGCGAGGTACAGTAATGACCAAATTCAAGAACTGGGGCATCCGAAATATCTTTTGTAAATTGATGTACTACTGTATTTTTGCAATGTACCCTTTTTGCAATCAAACCAGAAATCCACTTTGAAGATGATTGTAATGCAAAGGGCTTAATTTCCACTGTCTGAGCTGTTATCACATCCAAACTGTTAAGTTTACACATTTTGTGAAGTTTCAAAGCCTCTGGCAAGTCTCTATAAATTAGCAGATTTAAATTAGCTTTATTAAATGTGCTGTTATAAAACATTTTAAGAATGGCAAACTAAGTTTTTTGTGTGTTTAAAGGAGCTTGATTAAATCAATGTAAAGTAGGTTACAGAAGAACAACATGAATGAAGTTTTAGAGAGTTTAGGTGGGAAGTTCCTTCTTGTAGTCATCTCAAGGGTAATTCAGTGGCAGCAATGGTCAGAATTGTCCAAGCTGAAAAAGAAAAACACCTTCCAATGTATTTGCTCTACACATTTTTAATATTGTGTTCAGATTAATCATAGAATCATCAAAATTGGAAAAGACCTGTAAGATCATCCAGTCCAACCATTAAATTAACTGGCCTCAGAATCAAGTATTTCTTGCTTATTACTTGGATATTCCTTTACTGTTTGTGCCTGGATATTTACCTTACCCTAATTCGCAATCCAGTACAGATGGGGTTGGGGCAGAGTGCATGAGATCAGAATGTGGCTGCTGATGTCTAACTCTTTATATACACATTGTTTAATAAATTCTCCACCAAAATACAAAAAGGCAAAGCAACCTATTAAATTCTGAGTATACTTCTTCCTTTTGGCATTTTCTGAGTGGTTTCTATCAGAATAATAAAAAGTGTTGCTCTTAGTGATGATTTTAATTTCCTTTCATGAATGGAAGGACTCAATCCTTGATCTTTGATAGTCTTTAATTTTCAAGTGTGCTGAACCATGGCATTTTGTATAAAGGAAACATTTAAAAACAGAAAAGGGGAAAAAAAGACATGACTTAAAGTAAAGCAAACTGCATCTGTTATTTCTCTTGTATTTTTGTCTTGGTCATCCTGAACATTTATTGGCTGTCCCTTCTGTATAAAATTTAGGATTTCAGCTGTTAAGATGTCCAGTTCTATAACATATCTGTTTTACTAGGTATAAAAATAAGTAACATTATACAAGATTTTGACCAAAATAGTCCTGGTGGCTCCAGGTGTCATTAAATTCTTACAGCACCTGACAGACACATTGGATTTGTGTCTACCTTGGAATCAGATATTGTTATGTAAATGACCTTACTCTTTTTGACAAGGTGATAAACATTTTTCTGTCTCGTTGAAGATATTCTATCCTCATCAACCGCATTCACCTGCAGGTCATACATAGCTCTAGAAAGTCACTGTCAGAAGGGACCCATGTGCAGAATTGTCAGTGCAGTGCAGAAATGTCAGTTTTTAGGACAACATATCCAGAGTATGATGAAGTAACTCTCTCCTCCGTTCATGACTGGTAGACTACATGAATAAGCTAAAAAATAAAGGACTCTTAAGTATGTGTGAAAATACCTTTGGATTTCTGGACATGATGGAAAAGCTCTTGACAATGTTACTGGTTCTGAATGTCCAGGGGTAATGGGAAAAAGACCAGAAGTGAAATGATCCTTTTGTGATTATTCAACACATGAAGATCACGCAACATCCTGGCTAGGCAAAGGCCGGTGCGTTGCTGTCACGTTACCAGGTTGGTGGAACTCCTGGTGTACAGGAAAAGTGAAAATTTAAACCTTGGGTTTTGATTAACCCTTGCTAATTTATATGTCTAAAAATGTCTTAGGAAGTCATGGAGGAAGCACATGTGGATTAGCAAGTGTGAAGGTTTTAGTTGGTCATATTTGACTGGAAATCAATTTGTTCTACCTTCAGAAGTGCTGAGCGAGATGCTTCACAAAGGTTTATCTCAAGACCTTCCCAAGCATTTCTGGAGGCAGCAGTAAATGAACTGTAATTAATTTCCAATTCTCTTGAAAGCAGGGAGGGCCACAGCTTAACCACACTCTTGAATACATCTACCATGCCCTCTGCTACTGTTGATAGTTCATCTGTGAGGATTATTTTTTTGATAAACTCTGGTGCTAAACGGTCTTTTATTTGTGCTTTGAGACTCGTTTCGACTGAAAGGTTCTGTTCTTCCATGGATGTCGCTTCCCCCAGATGTTGCACCTGTGGTTGGTCGTTGCACCTGTGGTTGGTCAATTGGCTGGTTGGTTGGTTGGTTGTTGGTTTTTATTACTCAGACTTACCAAGAGGGTGGATGAACTGCCAGAACAGCAGGATTGTTTTGGACTGTGAAAAATCCCCCATGTAGCCAAACTGGTTATGGCCCTAAACCCATCATGTGTCCATGTTTTACCAGCATTTTGTGTCCTTTTCCACAATAGCTTGCATTGCTTGGGAAGTTGTGAGGTCTCACCAGGGCATGCAGGTCACACCCTGCTGTAGAGAGGTCATCGGTAGTACATTGGGATAACCTTAATGATGCAAAACCCTTCACTCTTTTTACCAATGGCATAACTTGAGGGGCAGTGGACATTTCTTAGATTTCCAAAGTGCAGGACATACGGAGGATTGAGAGGAATTTGTGGAATCAATTATTAAAAGCAAGGATGAACAAGTTAAAAGCTGCTCCTGGCAGTCTTCTGGAAAGTCTTTTTACAAGTGGACGAGCTGCTCTTGGAAAATTTTCTCAGAACAGAAAATCTGTTCTCAGTCTTAGACCAGCTCTTAATCCATTTCTTGTGCTTGTTTCTAAATGTATTTTAAAGCACAATCAGAAAAGACAAAAAAAACCTTCATGGTGGCCTTTGTGGATACATTATTTCTAGAAATAGAGGTTAGTTATGAAGTTGGTGCTGATATTTTGAAATTGAGTAAAGACTTTTATTGAGTCCTCTTCCATCACATAGGACACCCTTTGAACTGACTCCACAGAAGAACGGAATCATAAAATTGGAGAATAACTTGGGTTGGAAGGGACCTTAAAGACCATCACCTTCCACGCCCTGCCATGGACACTTCTCACTAGCCCAGGGTGCTCCAAGCCCCATCCAGCCTGGGCTTGGACACTTCCAGGGATCCAGGGGCAGCCACAGCTTCTCTGGGCACCCTGTGCCAGGGCCTCACCACCCTCACAGAGAAGAATTTCTTATTTACCATAAACCTGCTCTTTTCCAGTTTGAACCCACTCCCCCTTGCCCTATCACTACATGCAAAGGGGCTCTTCTACAGAAAAACTCTGGTTTTAGGAAAACGATACCAGTAAATAATGGATTTTGGAATGCTCTTAGATGTGACTTCTGGATTTACTGAAGACCTGAACAGAAGCTGGGTCACATAATCATGGAATTATGGATTCCATCCATAATCACGGATGCTGGATCAAGCAGGGCACCCGTAGGGACCAGGCAATGGCACCTTTGGCAGGCTGTGGCATTCTCTGTTGCACGTGCCTCTTGGGGAATTGTGGCAGAAAAGGAAGGCAGGATTTTTATGCTTTCATCCTCCTGCTCCAATGATATCCATATTCTGAAGGGAAAATTCAGGATGAAATGCATTGAAATCCTGGTTGTGTGTGTATTGCATCTTACAGGGAGATTAGAGGGCCTCTGGATCATTAGCTCATAGACAGAATTAATAATGCAGAAACCAGGTTGAAGACTCATATTTCAGAGAGGAGTCATTGTGATTTTTGCAAGCCTAAAGACGATGGTTTGTTGACTACCTGCAATATTTATGGTTTCATTACGTTTTATTTGCAACTGATGTAATGTCTAAGAGAAATAATCATGGGTCAGGAGTCTCACAAGGACATATTTAAAGGCGTAACAAAAGATAGTCATGCCTTCTAAAAAAAAAATTAAAAATAATAACCTGACCTTCTTTTTTTAAACCAACTTAAAAATACTCAAGGCATTGCTTAGAGTTTATATGGTGGAGGAGGCTTGTGTGTGAGGTATGTGTAATCTTAGAAACTCAGCTTAGCTCAACTACTAATTTAAATTTGTGAGATCCAATGGTAGTTCTTGAAATATGCAATGCTTGAATATGAAATTCCTTACTCTTGTTTGGTTTTGTTCCAATGCATTTTGAAGACTTTTCACGTCTTAGAAGGAAGAAGCATACAAAGTAATCAAAATTTGTTACTCTTAAAAAATATACAGAAGGGCATAGAAAATTCTAATAACAGATCCAAAGATCCTGAATTTTCCAAGGTTTGGAAAGATTATGCCAACTACATTCTCAAAATCTGAACAGTAGTATGAATGTAAATTACCCTGCCATTAGATATCTTTTTAAAGGTGAAACAGCAGATTTGGGGGGCAAACAGTAACAAAGCTTTTGGGTTCACTTCAGCTGTGTTTCATAATCACATTCCCTCTTCTACTGCTGTGCTTTTGAATCTTTCCTCTTCCTGTAAAATGAAGAGCTTATTGTTTCCTAAGATTTGATTTATATTTTAAATGAGTGGAAAGATGCGTAATCAACTTGAAAAGGAAGGAAAATATCATCCTGTTTTTCAAGATACAGGACATTTTACAGAGCGTTTTGAGTTCTAGAGACCATTTTTAAAGAATGCTTGGCTTGGTTCTGCCTTTTTTTTTTTTTTTTTTTTGTAGTGCAAATTAATTATGATTTGACAAGAGTGTACTTGATTTTCATCTTCAGATTTGGTGCAAAGCCAAGCTTTATTAGTTAGAGCCTCTAAATCAAAACCAAAGGTCAGTATCTGTAAAATGCTTGTGGCATGAGATATATTGTAGTTTTCTTCCCATTATTCAGATATTTTTGTCTATGACAAGGTGTTTATATGTGTTTAAGGGGATCTTGAGTGCTGCACACAGGGCTGTGGACAACTCCCCACTTTTCATGATTGCATCAGTAATGTTCCTTGCAGCAATCCTAAAATTTTGGGAAACCACTGGTGTGAAATGATGAATGATCCTCCCCTTCATGCTTGCTGTGGTCTGTGAATGCTGGCTGGGGGTGTTGTGTACCCATGGCAGGTAGGGGACAAAAAGTGATTCAGCAATGCACAACAGTGAGTGCCAAACCTGCTAGAAAACAATCCTGGAAGCAGGTCCAGACTCTCATTTCACTTCTTTTAATAGTATTTTTTTTCTTGTTTTGTGCCCTATTTCTTCTTACATCTAGAGCTCTTGTTGATTTTTGTTGGGTTTTATTGTTTCCAGTTCTTAGTTTCAGGGATTGTCTCTTCATGTGTCCCTGCATAATGTCCAGTATGGACTATCTTTTGTTGTGTCCTGATCAGAGAATCTCAGGCATTTTGGGTTGAAAAGGACATTAAAGGGATCATCTCATTCCAACTTCCACTATCCCAGGTTGCTCCAAGTCCCATCCAGCCTGGCCTTGGACACTTCTAGAGATGGAGCAGCCACAGCTTCTCTGGGCAACCTGTCCCTCATAGTCAAGGATTTATTCTTCCCAATATCCCAACTATCCCTGCCCTCTCACAGTGGGAACCCATTCCCCCTTGTCCTGGCACTCCACACCCTTGTCCAAGGCCCTCTCCAGCTCTCCTGGAGCCCCTTTAGGTAAAGGGGCTCTAAGGTCTGTCTGGAGCCTTTTCTCCTCCAGGCTGAACACCCCCAGCTCTCCCAGCCTGGCTCCATGCAAGCGGTGCTCTAAGCACAATGAATATTACAATAATCAACACAATTCTGGTGTTCGAGGCAACAACTGTTGGGCAAAAATTCAGTGTATTGCAATGCTCCAGGTATGGTATCTGTACAGTGAGGCTTCTGCAGCCTGTTTTGCAGCTGAGCTTGGACCATGCCCTGACATCAGGCCAGCAGAACTCAGCTGTAGCTGTTCCTATGAGGGTCGTGAGAGCAATGAACAGCGGAAGACATTGAAAACGTCGTGGGAAGAAGCTCCCTAGTGCCACTGGGATGAAGTTGGGTGGTACTGGCTGTTTACCTTCAGCCCATAGAAAATCCACTCTGAAAGGATTTATCCTTTGATCTGTGCTGCTTTTCCTTGGTCCTCACTCTGCAGGACTGTGGAGCCTGTTGGAGGCATCTGCAGCACTGCAAAGTAGTGCTGACCTTGGGATACTTCCCTGAAACACATTCAGAGGCTTCTCAGCTGTGTTCTCTGACTGTCTGGATTTTCTGGCACTGTTGTATCCATTAAATACTGATTAGATTTAGGAAATCCAAGAGACTAAATAATGCTATCATCTCTTCCCTACTTACCTTAATAATATTGCCAATAATATTCCAGTATATCAATTCTAGGATATTCTATACCTAATCTGGTGCAGGGAAACAGGAACATTGTGGGTTTTTTTTTTTTTTGTTTCAAAGGCAGAAGAAAGCCATTTTATTTATTGATTTGGTTTTGCTGTTTTGCCTAAAGATGGGGTAAAAAGTAAAAGCTGCTTTCAAGGACTGTTGGAGAAATACATCATTTTTCATAATGTTTAATGAATTGCTTACAGTACTTACTTTACTTAAAACTGCAATTAAAGATCACCCTCTAGTCAAAAGAAAACTGTGAGAAGAACGTGACTTGAAACTGGGTAGAACATTTTCGAAAGCCCTTTGGGAGTAATTCCAATAATTATTCAATCTGACGTTTTCCAGAGAAATAACCCTTTATGTATGAACTCCATTAATCATAATAACACAGTTCACATGTCAGATACTTCTCTCCAGTCACTTCATTCTCTCCATTTATTAAGAGACTAATAAACATCTTCACTAAATATGAGAAAATATTAAACTGCTTGCAGAAAATCTTAGTGCATAGTTTTGATCTTGTGAGGTGGGACATGATCTGTTGACGGCTGCAAATACCTTGAATTTCCAGGCTGTAGCTGCTATCAGCACCAAGTCTCCTTTCTTTTCATTTCTGAAACATTTCTGCTTTCTTTTCTCCTCTCAGCTCTCCTGGAGAGGTCTGGTTTGTCTGTCTGACCAGCTTTAAAGACTTGCTCTGTAAACTTCCTTTCCTAAAGAATTAGTCTTTTGCAAGACCTGGGATTAGGAAACAAAAATTCTGCTTTAGATCATCTACAAGCACTAGAGTGAATACTTGAATACTTTTTTTTTTTTCTGGTATGAAATTACTACACATTATTGGAACAGCAAAATTAGTATGGAGTAACTTTCTTTGATTATAAGCAGCTCTAAGAAGATTTTTGTTATGTTTCTTCTGTGTTTCATCAGCTGAAGATATTCCTAAATATTATCTTGTATTAAAAAGTGGTGGTTTAAAAATGCAGTGGTGATTAGATGCCCATATTTGAAGAATTTATAATTCTCTCCTTTTCAGATTCTGACATTCTTTTGTGCTTTTGAAGCTGGCAAGTGCAATTATCAGTGTTCTGATGAGGAGTGATAAATATAATCTATTGCTGAGTGGGGATAAAAGATGCAGGCAAATAAGATTGGCTTGACACAGCCTCCTTGTGCATCTTCTGACTTCTCAAAAGCTGAGTGGAGAATAATTCTTTGATTTGGAGATTTACTTTGTAATATTTGATTGGGTTTTCTGTGTGTGTATTTTTTTGTTCTGGAGCAAACGTGACATACCTGGGCTGTTACTGTGACTAATGCTTGAAATTCAGGATTTTTTGCATGGCAGTTGTCATTCGTTGCACATTCCAGTAGATGGCAACTCCAGTCTTCCTGACATTTCATCTCCATTCAAACCAGTAATATTTTCTGTGCCCCCGCCCCCTCCCCTGCATCTTGTCCGTATAAATAGCTGCGAGTTTCACAGAAACGTGAGTCAATATTACTTTTATTGAAATTACCACACAGTATCTGATTTCAACTCAAACAGTACCAAAAAAAAAAAAGATAAAAAAAAAAAGACCTGTAAGTGCCAATCCTGGATCATAAAGCACACAGTGATTCCCCCGTAACTTTAGAATGTATTTTAGGAGTTTTCATAAAAAGGATTAGTACCCTAAACTTCTTTTTGTGTGAAGTAAGGGGAGGGGTTGGCTGCAAGTACAGCACACTGGCTTTAAATTTGATAGTCTAACTATGAAGTGTATCTCCCCCTGATTAATGCCAAGTTATTTATTTATTCTGTTCATAGTAAACATTTGATCAGACCTGTAAAAAATTGTGAATTTCATAATGATATACCTGGTTACAACTTTTTTTGGGGGTGAGGGCAGGAGTAGGCTCGGGGGTTTGCTGCATGGTTCAGCCATGGGAATATTCTCCAGTTTCCCTCCTGCCTAAAGCACTGCCACACTCAGCCTCTCCTATTGTTGTATTTTTGTGCTCCTATTCCCTCCCATCAATTGTATTGCCAAAGCACCAATGCAGAGGAGCCTATTTCTGGTTTTTCCTCTGCTGACTTTCACAACTTCAATACTTGCCTGTAGAATTTGAAGCCATAAAGCAAAGCATCTCTCTGTGAGTGAATGCCAGACATCAACCACAGGCACAAAAGATTGTGCTTGCTCTGCCTGGGATGGAGGGTAAGGATCATAACAGTCACACAAAGGGTCCTTTATGTCTCTCTATCAAGACTGTAATTTAATTTTCAAATCGCTTCCACTGTGTCTAGCAAGGCTTTATTTTAAAGTTGATGGTTAGAAAGGGACAGAGTTAAGGACAGTTATTTTTTAAAGAAATAACCACAATTCTAATTTAAAACTAATGCATGCTACACGTCATAGCTTTTTTACCTACTTCATCCATAGAGAACTTTCAGTAATCCCATAAGGAACTCTCAGTGTGCCGGAGTCTGTAGGAAATTTTGCTATTTCATACTAAATCTTATGGTCACAGATGCAAACATTTCTTGTTTAAAAGAAACTGAAGAAAAGTTTTAAAGTAGAGCAATGTTTAAAGCCAGATTTATATGTTCACACTTTCATTGGCTTAGTAAAAACCTTGATTTTCAACCCAGACTTGATTAGTCTATGGATATTTTTACTTCACAGAAACAGTATTAAAATAAATTACACTCATATAGGACAAGCAGAATATTGGTCCATTTAAGCCTGACTGATTTTTATGTAACAAATTAGCGAGCAAGGTAATTAAATCTTTTTTGGATGCCTGTTTCATCTCTGGAAGGAATCCCAAGAACCTCAGAAAACTGACTTTCAGGTTATATACAGGTCCTGGGTCTATTGCAGCTAAGTGGCTTGTTTCTCATTATTGCATTTAGTGCTGCAGAAATGACTCCACCAGAGTCTTTATTAAAACTTGCTTAAGGCCAGCATTTTCCCTTGGGTCAATAATGACTTTAGAGGAATGGATGTAGAAACTGGATTTGTTCTGGAATGAATTATGTCTCATTGGGGCCCCCAGGCTTGCATTTCAAATTTGCCACCAGGCACTTCATCCAAAATTCTGTTCCAGTACTGGAAAGACCTTGTTGCTCCTATTAGGGAGTGCAGAGCATACATTTGTGTATCTTTCCCTGCATCTGGACTATATGACTCTAGTTTTTTCTCTGCTAAAATCCCATGGAGTACCACCTGCATCTGTGAGGATGTGGCTTAGGAATGTGTCCTGAAGATCTTGTGCATTGGGAAGGCTCATTGCCAAGTTATTTCTGACTAAAATACAGAGCAGAGCATTAGTTAACTACAGCTAAAAGCCATTCAAATCCTACAGCTCCTGGTGTGAGCACAGTGTTTATGAGAGGGGTAATAAATGTGTCCTGAATTCCTTGCTCATCAGTAATCCAGATATTGCTTATCACTGCACATCATGAAATCTCAGAGGGCTTTGAGTTGGAAGGGACCTTAAACTTCTTCTCTTTCCAACCCCTGCCAAGGGCAGGGACACCTTCCACTAGCCCAGGTTGCTCCAAGTCCTGTCCAGTTTGTCCTTGGACACTTCCAGGGATGCAGGGACAGCCACGGCTTCTCTGGGCACCCTGTGCCAGGGCCTGCCCACCTCATCCTGGTTCCATCTTACTCCCCACCTGTATCTCAGCAATTGGGAGTAAAAATCTCTTTGCTCAGGAGCGAGGATAAATGTTCACAGCATTCACAGGCTGCCCCATATGAGTAAGGAGAGGACATGAGGATATGGGATGGAAAATCTATCTAGCCCTGCAAAGGAAGAAGAGTCATCAAAGGGCTGTTGGGGCTTAACCCCAGCCAGAAACTGAGCACCACACAGCCACTGGCTGTCACCTTCCCCACTCCTGCTGACTGGAATGGAAAGAGAGTTGGGGAAAAATATTAAACTTTGTGGCTTGAGGCAAAGACAGTTTATTAGGACAGTAAAGGAAGAAATAATAATAACAACCATAATAATAATGGACAAAACAAGTGATGCACGTTGCAGTTGCTGGTCACCCACTGACTGATGCCCAGCCCATCCCCAGCAGTGATTGGCCCCTCCAGCCAACTCTCCCCAGTTTATTCACTGGGATGATTTCCATGGTATGGGATATCCCTTTGGCCACCTCAGGTCAGCTGTGCTGGCCATGTTCATTCCCAGATTTTTATTTTTTTTCTCTTGGCAGAGCAAGGGACGCTGGAAAGGTCGTGATTAGAGTAAGCAATAACCAAAACATCAGTGTGCTATCTATACCATTCTCATCCTAAATCCAAAACTTAAAAAAATAGATAACTCTATCCCAGCCAAAACTACAACGCACCTTCTTAAAAAATTTCTGCCTTAAAATTTCTGTCTCAGTCATGTGAGCAAGTATTTCTAAATCCGGTAACTCAATAAATTTTAGAAAAATAAGTTTGTTTTTTTTTTTTTTCTAGTTTGTAAAATCTTCTCGTGTTGATGATCAGATAAAATAAAATATGGCTTAGATTTGATCTTTATTTTATGAACCCAAACCGAAATTTCTGGTTTTCCCTTTGCTGGTCTGGTTTTAAAACACGATCATGTGGTATTTATAATTGCAGTACTTCGGGATTGTTTGTTCTCTTATCCATTGAAATGCAAAGGTGTTTGATATTAAATGAGATTGGTAGTGGATAATAGGCAGACAGGTGTTTGGCTTTCCTTTGTGCTTGTCAAGGACAGTTCCTTGGATGGCTCACAAGCACATTCATATCCTCATTTTTTCCTGCTGACTGGATTTTCCCTGAGTGCTCTGTTCAGAGATTGCAAATACGACATTACCTAAGAGGCCCCATCAGAATCTGGAGCAAATGGTGGATGTTACAGTGGATATTGCACTGTAACTGCTGTGTCTGTAGCACAAGATTAAATATAAATAATTGCTTTTATATATACAGTGAAATTCCCCCTATAGCCATTTCCATGGTTTATTTCTAGCCTAACAACTGAAAGAATTGAGAAAAAAATATACTTTTGCTATATACCATACATCACACTCCTTACTTTTCATTCTGAGGTCGATTTTCCAGATGTTTCTCTACAAAACAGAATAGAGTAGTTTAGCAACTACAGGAGACTGTAAAAATATATTTACTTTCTTGCAATGTGTTTATTTTCTATTGGAATTTTAGAGAATACCAGTTTAGATAACATCGTGTCAAGGCTAACAGAGTAAATTCTGTGTATAGTTATGTCTTGTTTGACAGTTTATGAAGCTAAAACAGCATTTCATAGACTGGGAATTAAGAAAACACCCTCATATGAAATGTGGAGTCCAGTCATCTTAAAATATCGAGAAACAGAAAAATATTTATCGGTGCAGTAAGTGCAGAATCACAGAATCATTTAGGATGGAAAAGCCCTTTAAGATCATGCTCCAAGGCCACTTCTAAACCAAGTCCACAAGATTCATTTCTCTAATGTTGCACTTAATCCCTAAGAAAAAAAAAAGTTTTAGTCAATATATAGGACATCATTTTTGCAGAAACTTCTGCCATTAGTTTCCACTTTAACCAGTAAAAATACAACAGTGGAGCTTTTTTAGGGCCTTATTTTATTTTAATTTTTAAAATATTTTTACTTGAAGTCTAAAATAAGTTTTACTTCAGTGCTGAGGTTTTTTTTAGAATATGGAGAATAAACAGAGTTTAAGAACATGTTCTGATCTGTAGATCCTCTGGAGCTGAGGTGGATTCTCACCAAAATGATGGGATTGGAGACTTCAGCATTACCTTTAAAGCTTTGAGTCTCAGCCCCAACCATATTTTGGCGTCTCCTTATAAATAATGCTTTACTTGGAGGTTCCCATCTAACCCAGTCTTCTTAAAGAAATATAAACACCTCTGAATAAAAGTTAAAAAGTCGTTCAGCTCCGTTTTACACAATTCTTTCTATCAGTTATAGCTCAGCAAGTCCTTGCTTTATAAACCCTCTTAGTCCTTGGAAGTGCAGTGGATTTAAGAAATCACCTGGTCCATGTCTTTGCTCTAAGGCAATATTCATCTGGTCACTCCTGACACATCTGCTCCTCCTGAAGGCTCTGAAAACTTCTCAAGGAAAAGTTCTTCCCCAGAGGGTGCTGGGCACTGCCCAGGCTCCCCAGGAACGGGCACGGCCCCGAGGCTGCCAGAGCTCCAGGAGGGTTTGGACAATGCTCCCAGGGACAGGGTGGGATTGTTGGGGTGTCTGTGAAGGGACAGGAGCTGGATCCAGCCATCCTTGTGGGTCCCTTCCAGCTCAGGATCCTCTGTGATCTGTAATTCTGTGATTCACTTCTCAGATTCCAGGAGTTTAGCAAGCCCAGCACACCCAGGCTTCTCCTGTTGGTGCAGTCTTAGGCTGATCTTTGCTAACTGCTTTTGGTCTGGTTTGGATCCCCCCTGAACTGCCCATATTTGCTGTATCACAGTGCCAAAACAAACCCCGAGGTGTTGAAGCTGAGACCTTGCTGATGGGGAGGACAGGTTCTCCTGGCTGCTGCTGGGTTTTGCTGCTGGAGAAGGGCACCTGCCTTTGTGGCAGCTGGGTGACACTGATGGCTCATTGTCCCCCGTGATGTGCAAGAGCCCGGGGAGCCTCTTCTGCGGATTTTCTACAGAGCTGCTACTTATTCTAGGTTTTCTAGCTGTTATTCCTGACTGGGTGATCATCTTGCACATGACCCTGTTGGAATAGCATCTTTTTTTCTTTGTTTTGTTTTCCCTTTTGAGGACATAAGTGCAATTTGTCAGAATCAGAGTAATTTTGGATTTTTATTCTGCTCTCCTGAGCATTTCCAGTGCTTCTCATCTTGGTGTCACCTCCAAATGTAATAAGCATAATCCATGTGCTATCACCCAGGTCATTAATGGTGATATAAAACATTGATGGACCTAGGGAAAAAAAAAAAATCTTTCTGTGTCATTTCTAAGTGAATTGCTGTAGGTAGAATGCTCATTATATAGCATGGATAATTATATTATGTTAATGAAACTGTGTAAAGAAGGAAATATCTGCATCAAACAGTGATGATGGAAGAACTTGCCTACACCAAGATTTCCTTTTCTCCTCTCAATTTTTGCCTGAGCTGAAGTTACCTGACTGTGCCTTGGTACCATCTGAGGCTCATGAGCAGGACACAGGAAGAACAAAATAGATTTCCTCCTAGAGCTGAGCTGATCCTGTAATGATCGACTCAAGAGAAGGAAAGAGTGTTTAGGTAACATGCAATGCATATTTCATTCCTCTGCCTGCCCAGAAAGTCTGTAGAGTACGAATAAACTCTGTAATTTAAATAAGGAAATTTGCAAGAACTCACAATAAAAGGGATTTTCTTCGTCTTTGCTCTGATCCCACAGGTGCCCACACAACTGCAACTCCCATTTCCATTTCATTGTGTAACAGCCTTTCCCACAAAGCTTGAGAATTGTAAGCATTCACTGAAATGCAGAAATAATTTTGTGCTGAATTATGGATTTTCCTAAATTTTATTTTAATATGAGAAAAAGATTCTAAATAAATACACCTCCTCATTTCTAGCTGCTGAGCTTCTGTGAGAAGACTTACTACATTCATGTATTCTGTCTCTATGAGCTCAGTAGAACATTTGAATTACTGATTATCTGCATTATGTGTAAAAATTGATGGAGCTGGACATCTGTGCCCCTGAGGAATCTCAAAGGCATTAACTATTGCAGTGAAGGCTTGGAATATATTATGTGCATTAAGTTGCAGGTATATTTGCCTGCCTTCAACTTCAAGGTTTTCATCCCTGCTAGTGACCATCTCACATGCAGAATATGTTCAGCAAGGTGACCCTTTGGCACCTTTGGTTTTCTGAGCTGAAATAAAACTCCTGTTATTTTTTGGGTAATGTTATTCTTCTGGGAACATACCCAAAGATCTTTGCTTTGGTTTGGTTTGCTGGGATGGTTATTTACAAGCCCACACACACACACAGAGTAAATGACAAGCTGATAGGATTTTTTTTTAATTATCAAAACTGCATTTCCATCAACTTTGGCTTATGTGGAATGATCTATTATAATATTTCTTGCAATTTATTTGACACCTGTCCAATACTCCAGGCACTTCCAGCTATCTAAAGTACATCTGCAGCTTCCAGTGCAATAGTATTTTTGCATTTCCATTACTTTTCTTTGTGTCATTTAACTTCAAAACACCTGCATGAAATATTCTTGCTTATAGAGAAGGTAAACAGAGACTAAACAGAAGAAACACCACACAGGATTCGTATGCTGAAGCAGAAAGTTTGTGCTTCAGAAGTCATAAACTGACACCGTGGGCATCCGACCCTTTTCTCATGTAGTTTGTAGCACGAAACATCAGCTCACCCCCACCCAGAGATTTGGTTTTCATGCCCACAAGGTCGTAATACCTTAGTGAGGCGTGCAAAGAAAAAAGAGCAGCTTGTCCAGAGCTGGTTTATTCTTTTGTATTCTCATTCCTTTCTTTGTATCTCAGGTTTTGTTCTGTGTGACCTGCCTCTCTGAAGGGGTTCATTGTCACACGTGGGCTGGTGACACCAAGGCTCTCACGTGGCCCCTCTCCCCAGCCCGTGGTGAACCAGATAAGTTGTGCTGTTTTCCAGGCAGAGATTCCCATCTGGGAATGGGAAGGGGGGAAAGGGCTGGCAGCAGGTGGACTCAGAGCTCTTCTGCTCCATCTTTTTGACACCACAGCCTTAAAATCTCTATGGAAGTGTTCTGCTGAATCATGCTACAGTTTCTGAACGCTCTGTATAATAAGAATTTTCCCTCAGTGCGCCTTCAAATCTCATGTCCCTTACTAAATGCTTAGGGGATTTTTTCCCAGGGTGGTAAAAATCCATTATCTCTCTTGCTAATTATGATCTTCTCATCTTATCTTGCTGCTACTCCTTCCTGCAGGACATGAGTCCTGCTTTGTTTCAGGGGGTTGCTAGCAGGATGGCCACACAAGCTGGTAGTGGTATTTTTTTCTGCTCCTGAGCACCAGCTGTGGAGAAGCATTTGCAGAAGAAATCCCGAAGGCAGATCCAAATCCTAATGCCTTTGGGATCTGTATAACCCTTGAAACACTTAAGGCAGAGTGTGTCTCATTTAGCACCATGTCTCATGAATTAAAGGAGTGAATAATTAAAGGAGTGAATAATATATTATAGTACTATAATCTTTAGAAATCTTTTGTTTGCCTGGACCCACCTGTGTCACAGACACGGGGAAAGCTTGCCTGGAAGGAGGCTTTAGCACCAAGACCTCCCAAAGAGCAATTTTACCCTGCAGATTAATGTATTATTGGGGCATGAGCTTCCCTCCTTGTGAGTTACAAGTTCCCCTCTCAGTACTTTCTCCCTAATCTCCCTGTTCTTTGTCCCATATTTTGATTCCTAAATGAGGCCAGATGATTTGGCCAGAATGGAATCTCAGACCTGGCACAGGACTTGCAATTTCAAGGAAGGAACCACTGACAGTTTTTGCAACCCTTTCTTCTCTCCTGTGAATCTCAGATACTTGTGTGGCCAGAAAAGCTGAGCTGGTGAAGGCACTTTGGCTCTTTGGGAGGGGTTGGGTTAAAGGATGGCTTGTAAATGGAGAAATAGGAATTACAGCTGGGTTTGAAAGGCAGGAAAGTACTGGCTGTGAATTTGTGAGGTTGTAGTGATGAGGAGTGAGAGAGAAGAGAAAATAGAGGCACAACTGACTCAGAAGGATTTAAAACAGATCCGGAAAAATACAATATTGGAAAAAAGTAGGGGGAAAACCCCATAAATTTACAGGTACTCTCATTGTGAGGAAACTTCAAATATTTCTTGGAACTGGTAGAAATGTTAGTTTTGAGACAGAGGTTATGTAAATATACGTGCCCAGTGATCTAATATTTAGAAATTTGGGAGAAAAATGTGCCCAGTACAACTGGTGCTGGTTCCTCAAGGTCTGCTGAAGCTATCAGCAGATCTGAACAGTTCTGCAGTCTGTTACAGATGTACAAAGATCATATGCATTGGTTTTACTCACAGCAGAGAGGAATTTAACATATGGGTGATATAGTTTAACCTGCTCAGCATATGGAGAAAACACTATAATGCAAATTTCCTGTTACCTTGGTACATTGCGTAATAATTTAGGATAGTTGAGTGTGCAATTAAAATTAAAATCTGTGAACATAAAGATGCTCAGTAGCCTTGGAGTAATGGAAAAAAAAAATAGGGCATTAGCAGTGACAAAGTCTAATAGTGGAAATTTAAAATGACATTTAAATCAAATTCTTGCCTGCGTTTCTAAGTGTGGCAGTGGTTAATGGGGCTCTGATCAGTGCAGTATGGTATCCTGATATCAGCACAGACAGGAAATTTGTTCACAGTGCATGAGCAAAAGGTTCCTGTGGGGGGTGTCCCTTTATCACCAGCACTTGATTTAAATGGGATGAACGAGTTAAAGATGGGTCTGTGGGCACAGAGAGCCAGGCTGAAAGTCCTTTCTGTTCCTCATGAGAAGCTTCACAGAGCTGGTTCAGGGCTTCTCTTGGAGCACCCCAGAGCACAGGAGAGGTTCAGACAAGCGGAAAAGGTCATGCAGTGCCCCAAAGAAATTGCTCTGCATCATGTAATCTATAGGGGAAATCAGGAATATACAGCTATTTTGTTTTTGTTGGGGTTTTTTTTTTCTTCCCTCTCCAGAAATTTATCCTACATTTCTGCTTCGAACAGATGTCTTCCAAAATCGTGTGGGAAATTTCCAGGAAAGTCTCATGCACTTGAATTTTATTATGTTTCTCAAGTGTGATAACGATTTCAGAGATTACTGATGCTATTATTTCATCTAGTTTGCAACATTTTGTGTTTCGATTCCTTTTATTGAGCTTGCACAAATACAATTAGCTATTGTACTTGTCACTGTGCTAAATCACTGATTAAAAAAAGAGAAATACATAGAATTTAATTTTTTAATACTTTCCTAGGCTTGTGAAATGTTCTCTTTTGTTGTTTCTTTTTTTTTAAATCTTTTTTCCAGATTTGATATTCATGTGTCTCTGTGAGGTCAAAACATTCAGTCCCACTGTTCAAGATAAGCCTTTGTGTTGATCCTGTATTGTAGGAGAGAGTGAAGGCTGAAAAGTCAATTGATCCAAGGATTTGGGGCAGCATTGAAGTAAAGAAATGGAAGGAACGAGGCAGAGGAGAGTGTTTAAGTGGGATATTTTGAGGGGCTGCATTTACAGCTTAACCTACCAGGAGGTATCTCCATGGGAGCCTCTTGGGCTCTTCAGGTGTCTCAAGTTCAGAAAGTATTTCATGGGTGAATGAGGATGACTTGGATGAGCCAGGAGGCAAAGAAAACATATTGAACCATGGGTACATCTGAGCCAGGGAACAAAAGCCCTGTTCTGGAAGCAGAGCAAATTCAGAGCACACACAGGTGTTCTGTGACAGTCTGTCAGAGCAAACCCAGGTTATTTAGTGGGTGTACGGGAAAAGGGAAAAGAAAGGAATGTGAAAAGAATTATGACGCTATTGCGAGGAACAAACACGAGCCAGGCAGTCAATTTGAGATTGTTAAAATAGATATTCAGCAATAAACATTAGACCTACCACTTAGAGGAGCAAACCTTGAACCTGTGGGCAAGGAAAAGTAGAAAAGATGTAAGAATCTACAAACTGGAGGGACAAAGGACTGAGCCCTACAGCCTGAAAGGAGCCTCTGTGACAATATTATTGCCAGCCTGCCCTTTCCCACTCACTGCAATTCCCATCCCAGTCAGACTCCTTGGCCTGGGAGCTGTGAGTTTGAGGATGCTGACCTTGAAGGAGGGGGTTGAGTTTCGCTCTGGAGGAGTGTCTCTGTGCTTATCCATATGCACAAGGATTTGCATGTGTTTGTGTAACATCACATAAATGTTGGGTAGCATTTGCAGCCTTCGCTGAAGCAATACAGAGGGAGTAGGTGGCAATGCCCCAGAACAGGGAAGGGCTTTGATGATGAGGTAGGAGGATGGAAAAATAGTATTTATGTTTTGTGGTTGCTGTAGCTAGCTCTTCTGTTTCCATATCTCCAAATATTTCAGTTCCAAGTTCCTGTGTCTTCGTTTCATGCAAAATGTTCCTAATTTTGTTTTAAGAAAGGAAACTTCTAGCTGATGGCTATGCATGGAGATATTTGAAGCACAGTATCTTAAGACATAAAAAAAAACCCCAAAAACATAACATAAAAATGCCTTTTTAAAAAATGTTTCATTTTAAGCAGCATTCTTTTGGGTTTATGTGTCTATTTCAAACTCTTCAGAGTGCCATTATTGTATCAATGGATTTTATCTTTATTAAGTTGAGTACAGTGGGCTAATGCCACCTGAAAGGGTTTTAAAGAGGGGAATCATCCCACAAGAGCTCTCAAAGACGAATTTTGAAAAGATAGTAAATGCCCAAATTTGTTAAAATTGTCCTACTGTATTTATAATGTTCATTCTAGGAATCACTAGAGGGGTTTATTCCTCTTCCACTGGTTTGCTGGTTCAATGCAAATCCTGCAAATGGATCAAATGAAACATGTTTTATGGATAGTCTTTAGTGGTCATAGGACATTTATCATTGTAAGCTGGTTGAAGCATCATTTAATTGTATGAATGCTCTCTGATGCTATAGTAATTGGCATTTAAAGAAGGACTTGGGTAGAAGAATGTTTAGGTTATTGGCTTTTAAAAATAAATATTAGCAGATCATATTTGCAAAACAGTATCTCACCCTCTGTTTCTGAAGCAGTAAACAGGTCTGTTCATTTTTTATGCATTCTTTTAAAAAGGTTATTATACTTAAATGCTGGTTTTGCAGTTCTCAATTAAATACAAGGCATTACTTTAAAAAATATTATTTTTTACTGTGTGTAGCTGTGCAGGAAATCAGAAAGTTGCATTTTTTATTATTTACAGTTTAGGTGGAGTCGTGCCTTCTGTTTAGCAGTGAGAGATCATATCTGAGCCCAAATTCTCATTGCAATTCACTGAACTCCCCAGCTGATCCAACCACTGTTGTGCATCTTTTCCCAGCAGAGCTCAACCAGGATCTCAAAGCTACTCCATGGAGTGGGAGAATGGGAGGAGGCAGAGAGAAAATCTGGGACATTTCTAGAAATATAAATTTTGTTTCTTAGACTGGTGAATTAATTCTCATTCTGGCAATACTGAGGGCAGCTTTTGAGTAGTTTCAATTACTCTGTTTAGGAAAAAAAAAAACATGCTGAATCAAAAATACACTCAGAATCCAAATAAAGCATAGAATGGACCTTTAAAGATAATTTGGTCCAACCCCTCTGCTCTGAGTCAGGAAATCTTTCACTGGATCAGAGCTCTGTCCAACCTGACCTTGAATGAATGCCCAGAGATGGGGCATCCAACCTCAAAATGTGACCTTTGAAATTCCCAAAATACTCAAGAAAAGAAAAGAAAAAAAAAATCTCTGAGTTTATGTATTTATTTCAACATAACATCTGCAGAATAAAAAGGCCCATAAAATCCATGTAGTATAGAGAAACACAAAAAGCAATAGGAGCTCTTGTCTTACATTCCTTCTACTGGTTTGTTTTTTTGGGAATTTTTTTATTGTTGTTTTGTTGTTGTTGTTGTTGTTTTTGTTTGTTTTTTTACTAGAAACTGTGCTGTGTAAAAGTTTGTGATCTCTTTCAGTGACCTCTGAAGCAAGTGAGCTTTTCCACTAAACATCATAAACTTATTGTCAGGCACAGGATATGAGATGTGATCATGATTTCTAGTCCAGGAAACCGAAAATTGGTCTATATTCATGAATGTGCTGTATAATAAGCTGTTATAAATCCAGTTGGGGTATTAGGATTTATTACAGAAGGGAAGAATCATGGTCACACTTAACTCACTGGATTCAAGGTTTACAGAAATAACCAATCCCAATAATGCTTGTCTTATAAGAAAAAAATATCAGCAGTGATAACAAAACTAGTTAAGTCAATGTAACTCAAAAGTTGATTTAAGCCATAAGTCAGGAGGATACAAAGCCAAAATATTTAATCATATTCTGTATCCAGAAGAAAATATTTTTCCACATCAGTTTTTGCTGTTCTAAATAGTTTCTCTGGGCACAGGGAAGGTGTTTTGAGAGTGGATTTTATTTCTGGTTGTCCTACTCTGATTTTCATGGTAATAAATTAAACCAGTTTCTCCCAGTTGAGTCTCTTTTGCCCAAGGCAGTAACTGGTGAAGGATCTCTCCCTGTCCTTATCTTGACTTTATCCTGTCCAGCTGAGGAAGGCAGTGACATTAAAGAAAAAATGGCAGTTGAATTAAGATACTTAACACAGTACATAATACTGGGCACTGTCCTTAGTATTGAAACTATTAATGATACCAGTCAAGAAAACATGTCTATTTTGATTTATTTTGATGGTTTGATGGTAAAACACGTTGTATTTGAATTACAAAAGCATTACATATGCACGAATGCATAAATATGTGTCATCCAGTTCTTTTCCTCTTGATAAATTTTGAAGTTATGTAGCATTTTGGAAATAGCTTTCAGAGACAACAACTCATTCTTCTGCACATTGTTGCAATTTGTTTCTGATGTCAAAAATGCGTTTCTGTAGAGCAGAATATTAGAAGGAGAGAATTTCACTAGGAGATGCTATTTGTTGTAATAAACTACTCTGAAGTTCATCAGTCAAAGTGAATGCTGGCATTGGCAATCGTTCTACCAGCCTCATTTTGCTTTTTTAAAAAAAGCACTCTTTACCAGAATTTCTACTCTTTAGCTGTATTAAATGATTGATGGGCACTCTTCTCTTGATTTAGCAAGTCATCTAAGAAATTTTATTTTTGAGTTTAAAAAATCTGCAAATGTGTACACAGTTGTGCACTTAAGACAGTTTTTTTTTTTTTTTTTTTTTTTAGAAATAGATCTCTGTCTAAAGAGAAGCTGATGAATTCTTGACTTGGTAAACTCATCCCTTTTGTTTTGCACGAGCATGTGAGATTAAACATGCTCATTTATCGGAGACATTTATCAGTACCTTGTCTGACGTGGTCGTGGATTTGAGGTTGTCCATGCCCAGCAGGAGTGCAGCCATCAGGGAATGTGGCTTTGAAAGTGGCCTTTCCTGATGCAGCATTGGTGACTTTGTGCCATTTTCCTACATGACAGGGAAGCTTCCAAAATGACTTGGCATTTTACCTCTAAATACAGGCTAACCCCACCTGACAATTACTGTATTTGGAAGTACGCACCTTTATGAAATTATTTAAAACATCAAACTAATTTATTGAATTATAAAATTTAATTATTGACCTAATTAAGTAATAAAGTATCCAAAATTGAAATTAATAACATGTAAATCCAAAAGTCCATTAAAACTAGTGTTTTCTATCCATTCCCCTCCTGATGCCAGAGAACAAGCTATGAACACGCAGATATCTCAGCAGAGCTCCCTTGGTCTGTTTAGAGTCCTGTTCTGCATCACTTCCAACTGCTTTGCAACACTGACTTGTTAAACACTTTCCTGTGGCCAGCCCTAGTCAGCCCATCTGTGTTCTCTGAAGTTCTTCTGAAGGTCAAACCTCCAAGATAGTTTCAGGACAGATGCCAAAATGACTTTACACTCCACAGATGCACTTTTGCTCTTTATCTTAGGAGGTCACTGAATAGCTCTGAGTGTTGAGAAGTCACAGCCCTGCAAAGTATAATTTGGATATCCATGTGATATTTAATTTCAGGAAATAACCCTTTCTGATCTTTTTGCAATGAATATTTTATGTGTATGAACAAAATTAAGAAAAAGGCGGTATTGCATGTTGTTGAAACAAATTATTAAGGAAAAATATTTTATTTTGTTTATTTATTAAGGAATCATGCTTGTCAGGTATTGAACCTTATCACCTTATCTAAGATTCTCCTATTTAATCTCTGCTATCTCTTGATTTTGATCTGGACTGAATTTCACATGAATGCTGCATAAATATTTTAATATCTGTGTAATTATCCTTAAAGTAGACAGCAGTATTTAGCCAGGTCATTACAACCAATTTGTGTCATCTTTTGTCTTGGGGAAAGCTCCTCTTTTATTCTTAATGGTTTTCCCCTTTCTTCTCCTCAATCCTTGCAACTTTTAATAATAGTTGTTAAAAAAAAAAGAGAGAGAAAACAGCCTTTTCTTCTTGCAGCCGGTTGTTATGCATCTAGGTATTAATGAATGGCAAGAATCCTCTCTGTTCTCTCAGAAGCAAAAAGGGTATTTTCCTACTCCATGCTGTGAGGTAACTTTTTGATTAAAATTACCTTCTTTTACCTCTAGACACAAGACTGAGGGACAGATTGGGTGTGTGGCATGGCATGATTGAAAGACAAACTTAAAGCAAGCATTGTTTCGGCATTGTTCCAAAATCAAATCTTCCCTCAGGTGCATCCCTCAGCACTCACAGAAATTCTGGTCTTTGACGTAGGAGATCACAACTCCATCCTACATTCCTTAAATGGGGAGAATCACCCAAATATATTGATAATTTACTGAGTTTGTAGTGGTGAACATGACAGTGCTGGGTGAACTGTTGGCCTTTATTTTAGAGGTCTTTTCCAACCTTAACCATTTCTGACAGCTCATGAAACTCTAGAAATTCTCCTCGAAACCCTAGCACAGTACAAATAGTGGAGCACAGCACAGTTTCACAGGTTGAGTCTTTACACTTCTCTCCCACATGCAAAATCATTAGAAAAATAAAGTTTTCATTCCTGCGATTGCTCCTGCAACATAAAGAAAAAAAGGAGGAAAAAAAAAAAGGCTGTTCACTTTCTACCAGAGAGGTAATATACATCATGGCACTACTTCGGGATGAGATACTTCCTACCCATTTCACACTTTAGAAATAATTACTTAACAGCCCAGCAGCCCAGTAACTTTTTCTCAGTAATTTACTTGGTGGTTTTGAAGTGAAAAGCATCATGTGGTGTGGAAAGCCACAGAGCTTCTCCTGCCGAGCTTTAGTTTGCTTTTTTTTTTTTTTTTTTTTTTTTTTTTAATTTCTTTAAGCGTTTGATCATCATGGAATTGACTCACCCTTAACACTAATTGCATTCTGAAGAAAACTTCACTAACATGTAGTCTATTAGAAGCTGGGGCTGGGAATCAGGAGTAGAGTCAAGTTCTCATAGAATGTGGATTCTGTTGTTCTCCTCTTGGTGCACATCACGACCAAGTGGAACACGCAGAAGTTCCTCAGTTGTTCTTGTTTTAGTGAAGTCATTCATTTTATAGTAGCTATTTATTCAGTTACAATATCGAAGATAATGCCAGTGAAATCATAAGTTGTGGCATATAAGAATAGAGTAATAAATAGGAAGTGGGGAATGCTGCACTGTATTATTACAGAAATTGATATTGAAATCACTGAAGGGCCAAATTGCTGAATTATTAGAATAACACTATTTAAAATGGTTTATTTCCTTAAATATTAAAAAATAAGTTTGATTTGTAACATCAGGTTTTTTGGGAGGGAAAGGATCAAACCAGGTGTAGTGGTCAGCACTTCTACCACGTGCAATTAGTTCTGTAAGCATTTGTCATTAAAAGGGGTTCCAAACAGCCGCAGATGTCTGTGGCAGTGCACGATTTGTACTGAGACATGCAAACAACCCCGTTTGTCTTGATACAAACCATTACCCATTCCTCAGGGAAAAATGTCCTGCAGACAGCAGCTCTGTACAGCCCTGGATCTGGAGTTCACCTCCAAAGCCAATACTGGTGCTAATGGAAGGCGTATCCAGGGTAGGTTAAGAATTTCAATTCCACAGACTTTCAGTCCTTTCAAAAATGCACACGTGTCTCATTGGATGAATTTTCAGAAGGATCTAGATGACTTGGATGAATTTTCAGAAGGATCTAGATGACTTGGACAGATATAAATAACTTTGGAGCTGACAAACCAAACCCAAGCCTGTTTTAATGTTCTTTGGATGGCCGGTCTTCCTCTGGCACCTCTGAAGTCTCGTTCAGTTTCATTTATGAACATCAGAGTGAAGGTGGTGCCAATTAGCATCTGTTTCAAATTCATTTCAGGTCTTGCACTGGAACCACAGGTTTCAGTCTGCTGTGATTTCATTTAACATTCCTTAACATTTTTTCCACTTCATTTCCTACAAGACGTCTTTGTGGCAGTCTACCAAAAGTTGCTTTTAACCCTTTCTGAGTTTTAGTAGTACCAGAAGATGAAGGTGTGGCAAAGAAACTTGGAGAAATAGCATTAAATTTTAATTGTCACTGTTTTAAGTGGCCGAGTGTCAACTGTGCGGTGGTTTTGCATGTTGCATATTCACATCTTTTCTTCCTTTCCCATTAGCTGTGAGATGGGCTCCAGTGGCACTTCCCTTAGGAATTTTGATGCCATCATTTCCAGTGGGGCAGAGTTAACTCGTCACACTGCACAGTCATAGTAATAACTCTTTTTGGAGGCATTTATGTGTGCTGTGCAGAGCTACTCATTGAATTACCCTGTGGACCAGGCAGGGATGGTCAAATTAATTACTATCTCATGAATATAGAAGATAAAGGGCCAAATCCAATTAAAGACCTCAGAGTCTCTGAGCTCCGAATTACAAGATGATAATTTTAAGTGATTTTACCACAGGGGCACCTAGACCTGGGCTATGCATTGTGGCTCTTGAAAAATGTGAACTCACCTTGTTCCAGGAGATTCACTGTGCTGAGTAAAGTCCAGGCCCTCATCTCTTCTGGATTTCAAAAATCCAGTTAGGTCTGGAAGGAGAAGGCTTTTTACAGCTTTTTTTTCAGTTCTGTCCTGAAGACATGCATTGATAGGGGTATTAAAAAAAAAAAAATTCTAACACACATAGAGGTTATTCTACCCTCCTATATTTTAATTTTAATAGTTGAGGATCACACAGGGCTTCAGTCTGTTTTCCTGTCATGGGGATTCACAAGTCCTTATTTCCTTCACACCTCTGAACTGGGTGTTGTTGGTTTTTTTTTGGTTTTTTTTGTTTTTTTTTTTACCTATTCCAGTGAAACTGAGCTCTGGTGCAGATTGGGGTGAAAGAGTCAGAGGGACTCCAGGCACAGCGCCCACCCCACATATCCCATCTGGGGACTTCAGGCAGGGATTCTGGGGCAGGTTTGCATTTGTTTGTTCTTTGGAATACACCAAATCTGCAGCCCTGCCTGCAGCAGGAGAGGGAACCACCCCTACCCTTCCCTGCTCCCATTTCACCTACTTAGTCCAAGTCATCTCCTTGAGGATTCAAAAAATAAGTATTTTATTCAATGGAAATTTGGAGTGTCCATGAAAAATGAATGCTCCAGTCATTCAGTGGAAATAATGGTAAAACTACTGAATTGAGAGGGAGCACAGAGAGGATTTGTAAATGCACCAGTTATCATTTCAGTAAAGGTCTTTATGTATTTAATTTTATTCTAATAACAAAACAAAAGCCAAAAATATTTCTGATGTCTGCAAGAAAAACTAAGGCCTCTAATCAATCTCTGGAAGTAAAGCATTATTTTATGCCTAATTACTTTGTAATAGCATTTCGAAAGGGTTTGTTTTTCTGTAAAAAAGACTGTTGATGAAAATGTCACAGAGTTATTTTCAACAGGCTTTTGCTACAGCTATCCCACATGGACATTCTGTTATTTTGTGCTGGCTTTTACACTAATGCCCTGTAATTGTGTTTCACTTCCTCTGATTAAACTGACAAGTAATTTGAATGGCTATCACTTACCACATTGATCTGAGAGAGAGGCAGGAATAGACCAGGGCTTTGCTCTGTGAATACAGAGCTGGTCCTTTGAACATGAATTCTTTTGGAAGTCTGGCTGGAGTTTAAAAACTCCTTTTTTTTTTTTTTTGTTTGGTTTGTTTTTTTAATTTTTCTTTATTTATTTTTTAATTTTATTTTATCCCTGTTGCCTCACATCTGTGATGTCCTACAAAGGAGTATGTGGACACAAAGAAGCCTGTACTCCAAGTGAAAGGTTAACTACCATGATGAGGATTGAGATATTTTCTTTGCTCTCTCTCCATTCATTCCCAACAGGAACTGAAGTTTTGGTACATGTGCAATTAAAGCTCACACTCACTGTTTGCTTGAAGGTGGGATTTTCACAGGAGAGTGTCAGAGTGAAAACCATTCTTGCCAGCACATTACTGCCCTCAGAAAGTCTGACAAATCCACAGGTAATTGTGGAGGCCACACAGGAGGTGCCAAGTCGGGTCCAGCACTGGAAAGCAACAGTGGTTTCACTGGATGCAAGAAGCATCACCCAAAATTATGTCAAATATTGTCTGTCTTACTGTGTACTGTAATTAAGTGTTCAGAAGAAGTTGGATTGTTAAAGAGAATGCACAGAGGAAAACCCCTCCCTGGGTGGTCTGGAGGAAACTGGCAAGATAAAGGGGGAAAAAATTAAGAATTAATTGGATAAGGCATTTAGTCCTCTGTTATAAGTAGAAATATTGAGTTGACATTGACTTTCAGCTGCCTGCCTTGATGAACACAGTTTTGATTGGACATAAACAAGACTTGTTTCCTCATGGATCACCCAAGGAATATAAGCACGATGCAATTAAAAAGAAAGAAATGCAGATGTAAGAGTCAATACACTTCTCATCCAGAGGTCTATGCATAGTGACAGATGCAGCCAACCAGTTGAAAGCCTATTTTTCAGTGATATTTGTTAATCAAAGCACTGTAAATGCAGTTAAACAGTTCTGTGCTTCCAGGGCACAGACAGGTGACATTTGGGGAGGTTGAATTCTGAATAATACCCGTCTTTGTGCCGTGGACAGTAATTCTGGACCTAAATAGAACAGCAGAGTTGGAGCTTCAATATGTTCATGAGAAATGTTCATTTTATACCTGTAAATGTGAACGATGTGCTGTGATGAACTCCAGTGGTCACTTCATTTGTCAGAGGTGCTTATTTGGGTAAAAAGCTCCTCTGCTAAAAAAAAAAAACAAACAAAAAAGGCACAATAATCCACACTATGGAAGCCAACATTACAGACAAATGTTGCTATCAAATGGAGCCTTTTTCTTAAATATCTAAACATAAAAACCCAAAACTCTTTGCTTGTAACCAAATAGTATTATGTGGTTCTCTTATTCCTCTGAGAGAGAGCTGGAAAATACTGAAAGGATGTTTTCAAGGAATGCTGATTTGTCTCAGGGAGTCCTGCATTTAATTCCTGTGACTCCTAATGCACCCTTCAGTCTAAAACCAACCAGGAAGAGAAGAGCTACAGGTGCTGTGGGATGAATAAAACATAAAACAGACAGAAATGGCAGACATCAATATCACCTCCACTAAGAGTTCTGACAAGTATTTCCACTAGTCTGTGACATGGACGTAACAAAAGTTTACTCAATGTATTTCATAGTTTAGGTGGGTGAAGTATTGTTCATTTCTTGTTGTAAGACATTCTGTACTGCTCTACCCCTCCTCTTTTTTACTTGCCCGTGTTGCATCAACTTTTTCACCCACAGAATTTTAACAGAATGCATGACACAAGGCTTTGTTAATAACTAGATATGACTCAGGAACATCATTATGCTTAAAATAATAGAAGAGACTTTTCTCAAAAGCTCATATTAAAGTAGGTAAATTTTGACATTTTTTTATTTGCATAGTCCTTCACTAAGGGCTTTGATACCTGAATGGAAAGAAAAAATTATGTTCTACCTCATTTTTTGCATTATTTTGGATTAAGAGAAAGCATCCAGGAGCAATTTAAAAGCAGATTGCAATTTACAGCTGCAAAGCAGTTAGTGGATAAATGAAGAGTTTGTAGTGGACCCTTTGCAAGTAGAAGTCTGTGAAGAAATTAGAATAATTTTGAATTCTGGAGTAAACATTTCTGACCTTCTAAATAGAAACATCTGCAAGATTTTTTGCTTAAACGATGAGTGGGGAGATTCTCAGCTGGTGTAAATTAGTGTGGCTTCAGTGAGGCTGATGTTTTTATAACAGTTTACATCATTCACATTTCTTTCCTCAAAAATTCCTTTTTTTTTTTTTTTTTGTAAGCATTTAAGCATAACAGCATCGATTTTCTGTACCAGCATCTTCTGAATAGAAATGTTCAGTTTCGTCTGTGAAAGCCTTGATGTTTTCCTCTTTGAGTCCTGTGAGCAGACGTTGCATAGAAAAAGATGGTTTTTAGCTACAAGAAATATTCCGTCCGATTAAAATTCCGATACCTGTTGTTATAAAAGCACCCCTCTAACAGGGAGGAATGAGGGGAAGCTGTACAGACATGGGCTCCCAAGGACAGCAGGACAAAGGAGGATGGGAAGCAGGCTTGCATGCTGACACTGCCATGCCCTGCATTCAGAGCCATAGAGTCACTGTGCACACACTGAGATCTCTCCAGGGTGCAGCAGAAAACCTCTCAGCTTATTGGGCTTGGCTCCTCCAGCTCCATTCCCTTGTTCCCCCCGTTAGCAGCAAACTTCAGCTCCAAATTAGGGTGGTGTTGCCATATGTCTGTTATCTGATCAGAGAAATACAGAGAGAACTTGAGGTTTTTGTTTTGTTTTGTTTTGTTTGTTTTTCTTTCTTCGTTAAGTTGTGGTGTTTCTGTGACCCAGTTCCCTCAGCCTTTCCTCACATGGCATTCCAGTGCTTGGATCATCCTCCTGGCCCCTTTCTGGACCTTTCCAGCCTACCTGCTTCTCTTTTGCCTGTTTGAAAATATTAAACAATGTTGAGCCAAATATTGATCCCTGAGGGACCCCACTTGTGACAGGCTGCCAGCTTGGAAAGGACCTGAAAGTGTTAATATTCAATGCTGAATCTAAATTATGAAATGTGTTTCTTTCAGACAGTGGGAAGAAGGTGGTGGTTTTTTGGGTTTTTTTTGTTTTTTTTTTTTTTTTTCAGGACCTCAAAATATCCCATCCTGGGAGGACAGGAATGTCTTATGCAGAAACTTGTTAAAAACCACACCCTTATAATGCTGTATTTTTTAATTCTTTGGAAGAAAATCATGCAAATCACACATTTATCCAAATTACAATCTCCAGCTTGATCCTTAGGAGGGCTGGACATCCATTGCAGCTATTAAATAGGCAGTTTCTCTCATGTAACTCAGTATTCTTTTAAGAATTAATCATAAGTACTTCAAGCTCCCCTCCACTGTCAATGGAGAGAAGCAATCCCCTGTGATGATAAATACTCTGTATTAAAATAAGTATGCAAGACAGATGGGTGCTCTAAAAATGCCTGCCACTATATATTGAATATAGAAGGAGCTAAAATAACTAGATTTGATTCAGTATTTCAGAATGGTAAAATTAAATGGGATGGTCCTACCCTGAGCACTCTCACTGCTTTCTGGAATGGCAAACTGTGCTACGTTATAATCTGAATTTAATTAAATGACATACCCCTTAAATGATGGCAGGCTATTCTTGCCAGGGGGAAGAATTTCTTATTGCTGGATGGCTTTCACCCCCTGTTAAAAAAAAAGCCCTGAAAACAATGCATGTATTTTATGTGATAAAAATGAATGAGATTTGGAAGTTATGTCAGCTTTGTCACTTAGGAAGGTCCCTCCAGATGCCTTTTCTGAATTTTCAGTGCCTCAGAATTCTGTAAAATCCAGTCTTGGCTAGTAGCTAGAAAAGCACAACCACAGTGATCTTGGAAAGCCTTGTTCAAAAATACACAGAAATACAGAACTATTCAGTGCATCCTCTAGAGATAAAAATAAAAAACTAAGATCACCAAACCCAGAACATTGCTGCCTTCACTCTCAAGAGTGAAGAAGTTCTCCATTTTATGCAGCCTCTAATATTATTCCAAATGTGAATTCTTCTGCCAGATCTTGGTTTTTTTTTTGTTGTTTTTGTTTTTTTTTTTTTAGATTCTAGTATGTAATTATGGGTAAATATCAACCAATAATAGCAGCTGCCACCTGAGAACCAGTATGATCAAGCCTTAATCCTAACTGGTGTTTCAAATCCAGCTGCTGCCACTGATGACATTTCTGGAAATCTTTGGTTATTGCCAAAAGACAAGAAGTAGTTACAAAAGTGAATTATGCAAAACAAGAAAAATAATGACACAAACCAAATAAAATACTCCCCTACATACAAGTTTTCCCAGTTTGGAGATGTTAAAAGAAGAAACTGCACATGACTGGTACTAAAAAACAAACAAACCACATTTAATTCACCAATTCACCACTTGAAGGCATTCAGATATTGTGGTGATGTGGCCTGAATAAAAAAACATACATAAAATATAACAAGAGAATCTTCAACCATTAATAGGTACAGTTTTTATTATTTCTTTATTTTATTACATACTTAGTTTTAATTATGTACAGACCCAGATAAAATTTGCTTGGATGCAGGCCAAGGATAAGATTTGCACACCTCAGGTACTGATACTGTGTCCAGCTCATGATTCATTTTAATTTTATTGACTTTATTTACTATATGAGCTTGCAAGGATGTGGCTTCCCCAGCTTTCTCCATAGCTGCAATTATTCATGCTACCCTGGAAGCAGATAAACTCACTGGCCACAGGGTAATTAAACACTGCTGAGAGCAGTTGTTTTATTTAAGAAGAACTTATTGTCTGTATCATACATTTATGAGCAGATTATTTAGTGAGTGGAATTCTGGAACTGAGCATTTCTGCAGAAGGGAAGGGAAGGGAAGGGAAGGGAAGGGAAGGGAAGGGAAGGGAAGGGAAGGGAAGGGAAGGGAAGGGAAGGGAAGGGAAGGGAAGGGAAGGGAAGGGAAGGGAAGGGAAGGGAAGGGAAGGGAAGGGAAGGGAAGGGAAGGGAAGGGAAGGGAAGGGAAGGGAAGGGAAGGGAAGGGAAGGGAAGGGAAGGGAAGGGAAGGGAAGGGAAGGGAAGACTTTCCAGTTGTATTAGACAGCTATAGGGTATGGGAGTTTTTCATCAGCATTTTAGAATGAGAAAAATACCACTGAAAAGACAAGATGAAATGGAAACCAGGGTGGGGAAAAGGAGGCTCAGGGGGGACCTTGTGGCTCTGCACAGCTCCCTGACAGGAGGGGACAGCCAGGGGGGGGATTTGGGATCTGCTCCAGGGAACAGGGTCAGGAGGAGAGGGCACGGCCTCTGGGCCAGGGGAAGTTTAGATTGGATATCAGGAAAAAATTCTTTACCAAAATGATCATCAAGCTCTGGGACAGTCTCCTATGGAAGTTGTGGAATCCTCATGCCTGGAGAGATGTAAAAGCCATGTGGATGTGGCACATGGTTTAATGATGGCCCTGGAAGTGCTGGGGGATCTGCAGTTGGATTTAATGATCTTAGACAGAGAGCAGGTTTAGATCAGATATTAGGATGAAAATGTTCCCTGGGAGGGTGGTGAGCCCTGGCACAGGGTGCCCAGAGAAGCTGTGGCTGCCCCTGGATCCCTGGAAATGTCCAAGGCCAGGTTGGACACTGGGGGTTGGAGTGACCTGGGACAGTGGGAGGTGTCCCTGCCATGCCAGGGGTGGAACTGGATGGGCTTTAATGTCCCCTCCCACCCAAACCATGTTGTGATCCACGATTTCTGTCTTTTCCTTTCTCTGTGGTGACTCAGCCTTTTTCCTTTGCAACCACCTAAACAAAGCTCTAAAGACCTTACTACACAACCTTTTTTACCCCCATTTTGTGCAAAATTATCGTTGTTTGTTTTTTTTTTTTTCTCCTGACCAAAATAATGAATTATTGAAAGGACATGGGAACATACAAATTTTAGTTCCACAGGAGGGTTTCCTATAGCAAATTTGAAGCTGGAAAATGGGTGACTGCAAAACCTCCAATGCAGTTCCTTAGAATAAATTCTAAAACCAAAATAATTTATGTGAGTAAAAATACGATAAAATCACTGAACTGAGTAAAATAACAGTACTTCACATTCATACCACACTCCCAAGAGACTTCTTAACATTCAGTCTTTCCTTAAACTTATTATTTTAAGAAGTCATCTACGTCTCTTCTCTAGAGGAATCACACAGATTTTGTAAAACTTGTTTTCCTGACCCATCTCCCTAGAAAATTGCTAGAATTTTCAACTTGCAGTGAAATTTTGTCTCTACTTCTCCTGGAATATATTGTTCAGCCTTTTTCTGACCCAAAATGAATGGTCTTCTGTCAGAAGGGGACTATGTATTGGTATGTTTAAATCTAGATTTCTGCTTAAAAGCACGGATGCAGCCTATGCCTTGTTGTTCAAAATGTTTTTCTTTTTAGTACTAAGCTTCTCTTCATCACTTTTAAAAGGGCCATTGAACATTGGCATAGTTTTAAAGGAGTGATGTTCAACGTTTAAAATAAAATATTAGGACCGATATCTTTTTGAGCAGCAATTTACGCCTTAATAAAACATTGTGATATTGAAGTTCTGAATAACCTGTAAATAATGGAGCCCTTTACCTAGGGGATGATGAAAATACAGAAATAGATCAGTGTTTGGTAGCTTTTGGATCAATAGATAATCTTTCCAGCTGTCTCCTGGAGGCTAAATTACTTGAAACAGTAGTGAGGGTGTCTCAGACATGCAACACTTGATGTTTTTGGAGACTGAGCTCTCCCAGATATTTTGGCTTACATCTGAAGCAGCAGAGAAAAAAGAGGAATGTCTGAAAATGGTGGTTCCAAAACATCCTATGTAGATTATTGTTATTAACATTGTTACTGTTTAATTGAAATCCTGAGCTTCTAAATTACAAATTTAAAGAGATTTAAAGGAAGATTGTGTTCCTATCACTCCTTTAGTTGTGATACACACTGGGGTTTTGACTGTGATATGATTTTCTAGGCCTGCAGTTGCCCCACTTTTTGTCTATTTCTTGGCACTTAATCCCCTTCTTTTGCAGGTTACTATTGTCAGCCTTGTTCATCTGGCATTTTTTTTATAATAATGTGTTCAAAGTAATTTGAGCTTTGCTCCTCATACAACTGTAAATGATCCTAAATTTTCAGTGCAAGGATATTAATTACAATAACATCTGTCTTTATAATAATAATTTTGGTAGTAGTAACTTAATCTGTTTCATGTGCTGATATTTCAGCTCTGTGATTTCCTCATTAGTGGTAAATGCAATTATTAAAAAAAAACCCAGGAACATGATTCCAGTCTGGAGCATCCTCTTGCAAGGTTGACCATATCTCATCTACAATGCACTGAGTCTCTGGGCTGATGGGCCTGGCTGTCCTTGTCTTGGTTCTGTGATGTTCCCTAGGGTTAGGAAAATGTCCTGTTAAGTACCTCATGCTGATCAAGAGAGTTCTGTGATGAGCAAACTGTGGGATGTGAATGTCCTTAATAGTTGTGATACAGATTTGGGGAGCTTAATATTTTACTCTTAACAGTTTAAACTGTAAAAAGGAAAAAAGGAAGCGGTGGAAAAGGTCTTTGTTAAAAGGAGAACCAATGCTATACCTTAGCAGAGATCTTTCTAGCATTCAGCAGATGCTGAGATTTCTTACCATCCCGAAGTGCTTTCTGTAACTTTATTTCATTTCCTAACCAAATGAAGTTGAAGTTCCCTGTTCTAGGTTTTAGCCTTAATACCGTGCAGTTTTACCTGTAGGACTTTTCAGACTTTGCTTAATATAAATGACCGTGTTCTGTCTTTGTTGTTCAGGAAATACTGCTGACACTGGTTGAGACTGTAGGCATTTTCTGGAGTAATAGAACAGTCAGTACTTTGATTTCCTCTACTTAGCAGACATGGATGTGTCGAGAAACTACACAGCTTCTCATGTAAGGTAGCAAATCAGGCTTAAAAACACTTGAATATTATATTCAGGGAGCTGGCTCTGACCTTGAGTGACCTTGGAGGGAGCTGCAGCCTTGGGGTAGAAATGCAGTTGGAAGACCCTTTCCTGAGCTGGGGGAGTCTGCAGCCAGCACAGCCCCTGGTCAGAGCCTGTGGGAATTGGCACATGCTGAACTGAGAATAAATCAGATGGACAGGGAAAAGCTCTAAGGAAATTAGAATGGAAGCAACTCAGACTGAGAAAATTGTTTGAAAATATCTCGAGTACAAGCAGTATGCAAATGCTGTTAATGGTCACAAGAAATCAGGGACTTGATTAATATATTCTCGTGTTGCAAAGTTCTCCTCATTACACCATGAATAGATGTAATTCTGTCCACAGGAACTTGAATATGGATATTTTGGCATTCAAGGAATTCTGTGCATTTCTCCTCCTTCTCCTTTTAACCTAATGCCAGCAGCAATTTTTATTTCCTTTTCATCCCGAAGTATCTTTCTCCCCTTTGCAAAGAAAGCTTAACAGAGAAATTGCAAGTGGCTCAATACCAAGCTTTTTCATTTTTTCAGGAAACGAATAAATTCCTTTCTATCCCTTCTAAGAATGAAAGCCAAAAATTTATCACAGAGCAACAATAAAATAAGAGTATTTAAGGACTTAAATAAATAAACTTTAATAAACTTATATTTTCAGCACAGAGCAGATGGTGTTTGACAGACCTGCCTGAAGCTATGTAGCATCACATGCCACTAGTTATTTTTCAATAATGTGACTTACTGAACAAATGTCTTTGAAATCATACAGTGAAGAAGGAGGTTTGTATATACAGACTAAAATGCAGTAGCCATTTTATAAGTAACGGGTGAAGAACACTTAAAATTCCTGGATTGGTAAAAATGGTGAAGAATGGGAGACTTCAGCCATATTTGTGTGAATTTATAAAATACTGCCATTGAGAGAACTCAGTTGGATCTTATGTTTTGCTTTAGTTTTCCATCACATCCCATTTAGCATCTCAGGCAGCATGGAGGCAACAATTTCAGTAGCTGCACGCAGCAGTGTGAGCAGGCTGTGCTCTGTTTTGGAGGGACAAGGGACTGGCCAGATGGATATTGACAGTTTGTGTCGTGTGGCCTGAGGGTCACAGAAGGGCTCCCAGTTGTTTTGTGTTTCACAATAGGATTGTACCTTAAGGGCCACTGTTTATATAAACACTGCTTATTTAAAACTGGAGACAAAAAGTTACCAGATAGATTTGAAGGGGGGCTCAGGAGGGGTGTTGGACTTTGGCTGCCATGGGCCTGCTCTCAGCAAGAGGTTCCACCTGTGAGACATACAAAACACCCAGATTAGGAACCTAAATTAAAAACTTTGAGGTCAATCTCAAAACTTCTACTTTTTCTTTTACTTTCCCGGCGTCCAGGAGCCTTTTCCTCTAAATGGTGCATTTAATCAAATGCTTCATTTATTTAGTGTCGCTGTATCCCATAGTTGACTGTCCTGGAAGGATTTCCAAGTTCCTGCTCAAGGACAACTTTCTGAGCCCCTAAATGGGAGCCAAGCATTAATTGCTTGACCTCACCATCTTGGTGGTGCATACAGAATATATGTGCCCTGCATCAGATCAGTGAAGAAGAGTTGTGAACCACTTGTTTTATTTGAGAGCTATAAAAGCTATGTAGGCTATGTAGTTTTGGTGTTTGCTCTTGGATTATTTACATTGTGTTAATACTCACAGGAATTTTGGCCTGTTTAGCAAATTATTCCCCGATTTTATTAAAAATAAGGGAACCAAAAAAGCCAAACAAAGGTTATCTTTGCCCTGAAAAAAAGTCTTAACATATCTTCTGTTGCTATGGATCTTTCTAAGCCAGTCCATTAATGCTTAAACGATGAGAAGGAAGAGAAGAATTTCAAGAGTATTAGATAAATTGAATTATTTGACTGGGAAAATAGAGCATCCCAGAACATGAATGTCACCAAGGGAACTTGGTTCATCAGCTGCACATCACACAGCTGGAGTTATTTTCTTTTTTCCTAGGTTTTCTTAGAATATAACTCTGTAGTATAACAAACTAGAGCCTGGCTGAGACTGGCTCATCTGGCAGTCCCTGCTGTACCATTCCAACAGTCAGGAGAGGCTTCCTGAACCAAACTTTTCTGCCTCAGCTTTATTATGAAATTTCATCTTGAAAAACCAGCTCGATTGTGTACACACATGACAGCTGCTGTCTTGAACAAAATACCGGGGACTGAATTTGGGACAACTAAAACCAAAAGCCTGTGCTGACATTGCTCAGGCTAAAGAGCTGGGGACCAGAAGAACTCAGTCAAAGGATGAATGCAAGAAAAGTGAGATAAAAATATCAGCGGGTGACACAGATGCCTCCTCTTGTGTGATAGCAAATGCTTTCTCTCTCTGTTTTCTGGTGTTAATTTGTGTCATCAACTCCAGAATTTGTAATGGATCCCTTTTAGAAAGCTAAGAAGTAAATTTATGTTTTGTATTAAATTCTGGTGGCACTTGATATCGTTATGTTTGAATTTTTAAATAAAAAAGGGGATGGGTTTTACAGATTTCTAAATGATCATAAAAGCTTTGGCCTCGTGTCATAATTGGAATTAAAGGCAGCAACAGAAAGCAGGTGTTCTCTGGAATGAATGCCTGAAGCAGAGGCTGGAACAGAGGCCTCTTGCCAACGTGGGGCTGATAACTGTGCTGTACATGTGAGAGGATATCATTGAAAGGGTGCCTTTAATCCCCATCCCACCCCAGAAATGACTTCTCAATAGCTCCCAGAAATGTGTGCTGTTAGGCTCAGCTGGAGAGAGAAAATCGCTCTTAATCATATGCAAGGAACAATTCTAAATAGAAGCATTTGAAAACAGCCTTGGGAAGGAAAGAGTACTGCCAGAAAGAATGGAGGATCATTTTGATTGTTGATGAAAAGCTTTCAAACGGAGCTCAATGTGCAAGAGATGTGAGAAATCTTTAGAGAAGTAGTTTTCTCTTAAGAGAAAGGTAATACAGCTAACAAAGTCACTTAATGCTTTTTGTGCCGTTGAACCTAAAAACCATATTTTTCCCCCATTGGTTATAAGCCACAAAAGGCTTTTTCCCCCTTTTTAATCTTCGTGAGGAGTTTTGCTTTGAGACTTCCAGCAGTAAAGTGTTTTAAGTGGAATTCTTCTTTATACTGAACCTAATGTCTGCCAATATGATTCCTGTTACAGGCGTAGGGACCATTTTCCTTCTGTCCTCAAGCTGTGTTGCTGCTTATTATCATGTTTAACATTCCCAGTGCTTGGCAGATTGAAGATTAGAAACTCCTAATATTCATTTTATAGTGAAAAGTCTTGCCAGATTTTTTTGAGTATTAGCTGTAATATATGCACATAATTTATTGGTGGAAAAGTTCTGAACTCTCCAGTGAGTCACCTTACTCTTTGTTCTTATCACTTTAGGATTGTTTTAAAATAATCTTCTGTGCATCCTGCACATAAACACGTTAAAAACATTACTTTGGAAATAACAACTTGATGATAGCAGACAAAAAAACAACAAAAAATTTCCTTTGATGAATTGTTTACTATTTTTTTTTTTTAAGTTTATATTACCTGGAGGTTTTTTCTCTAACTCCAGAATTTTGGGTTTTTAACAGACTGGAAGGAAGGAGAAAGGAGACCCACTCAACATTGCCATTGACAAGATGACCAAGAAAACACGAGACCTTCGGAGACAGGTGAGCCATGTTTTTGATAATGCTTAGTTTTCCAAGGAAATCATTGCTTTCCAACTTCAGACCGGTTTCACCACGTGTGGAGGTATAAAGAATTGGTGTCCATCCAAAGATATTGCTCTGCATTGCACATGACATTAAGCAAAGTAGCAGCATTTCCTGAGACAAAAAAAAAAAAAAAAAAAAAAAAGGAGAAAGAAATGCATTCCAAGTGTAACCCCCAATGGTCTTTCCATGTGGGAGGGGAGGCAGATTGTCCAGACCTTCCCTGCCTTGGCAGCCCAAAAAGCCCAGTCATAAAAACACTGGCATATGTGCTTATTTGTGTTTTATTTGAATACTGTCACTGGAGTAACAGGAAAGATAAAACATGAAAAAGAAAAATTATCAGAGTAGAATATGTTCAAAGAGAGCATCCAAGCTACTTTATGAAATAAAGATCCTGTGAAGAGACAGAAAGTTGTAGTAAATACCAATTTTCCCAGAGAGGTGGATGCCCCTCCCTTTAAACACTCGGCCAGATTGGATGGGTCTGAGCAACGTGATCTCATTGAGGATGGCCCTGCCCATGGCACAGGGAAGTGAACCAGACCTTTAAAGGCCCCTTCTAACCTAAACCATCCTATGATTTTATGAATAACTGCAAAACCTAGTTTAAACCATAAATTTTCTCTTTCTTCTAGTACATCTATCATTGTGTTTTGTGATAAGAAAGAAAGGTTAATTCAAAAAGCTGAGTTGGAAAAGAAGTGAAAGGAGATGGGCAACCAAAGGGGAGAAGGCTTTAGGTTTCTCTTTGCACCTTCAAGTTAAGACAGGACAGCTTGCCTCTTTTGACCTCTTTTTTCTCCCTTTGAGATGATCCCAATTCTGCATTTTCTGTAAAGTGATAATATGTAATAAATTGCTACAAAGTAATAATATATAGTAAAATATAAGTAATATAGTGATATAATAATAACAAAATAATAATAATAATAGTGAAAATTCTACCAGGGCTCTGTGAAAATGATCCCAAATCAGAAAACTGCCAAACCAAGGGAAGATTTAAATGTACCTTCAGGTACCTATTTAAAGCACGATAGTTTTGGAAAGAGTGGCCCCTGTAGGCATTTTGAAATCCATGCTCTGCACTGCTAAAACTCAGCTCATTTCAGCTCTTCCTTGTTAACCTTTAGCAGACGTGTTTGAAGATCATATTCTCAGAGCTGGTTTTGCCAAGTAACAAACCCATTGCAGTGGACTTACAGACAATATGAATCACTGAGTCTCCTATATAAAGCCTGGTGTCACATCTGCTGCTCAGCTAATGACAGAAGAAAGATCTCTGCTGTTCTGACCTCCAGATTTGTGGGATCCTCGGTTCTGCAGTGGAGCTGGGACCATGTGTTGCCTCCCACCTCTGTTCTCACTGCTTCAAGGAAGTAGCAGACTAACACATGAGTTAGTTCTGTGTGAGGCTCTCAGCAGTTGCCTGAATTACTCATCCCTAAAGCCAAATTTACTCTGAAACGTGATATAAAAATGGCACCTTTCTTAATAAGCTGTGTGCTTCTCATGTGTATTCACCCCTGTGGAATGTTCATCCTCAGAGGGGTTGGAACTCTGGATGTGGGTAAAGTGAAGCACAGATTTTTTTTTTTTTTTTCCTGCTTGGAGATGAAGCTTTTAATGCAGTTTCTGATATTTAGGGAAGTTACTCATGTAGATATAATGTTTATTAAATTGGGGTAGTTGCTAGTAAACTAATCAAGATTAAATCATAATTGTGCTGGGTTTTACACAGACATAGAGCAAGATGGAGTCTGCTTTCAATAATGTGCATTCTGACTGTAAATCATGATCCTTCAGAATCATAATCAATGTTCTGCTTCATCACATGAATATAATCAGCAGTGTACCTGTGTGTGGCTGCCCAGCCCTGCCTGTGCACTCCCTGCTCAATTCCAGAATGTGAAGGTGTCCCTGAGGGCTTGGTTTAATGGCTGGGGAGAGATGCCTGAAGATTCAGAGGAAATGAGCTGCTGTGGAGATTACAGAGTCCCATGATTTTTATTCTGGGCAAAATCATTGGAGGAACAACCAACTTTGAATATCATGATGCCTTTTGTTTTTAATGAATCCCTTTTAAAGCTTGCTTTTCAGACTTTGGAAGTTTAATTTTAACACCATAAAACTAGATAACCTACAGCAGAAATTTTGGTGATGAAAAATAGATAGAGATAGAGATAGAGATAGAGATAGAGATAGAGATAGAGATAGAGATAGAGATAGAGATATAGAGATAGAGAGATAGAGAGATAGAGATAGATAGAGATTTTTTTTCCCCTTCCAGTTGGTAGTCAGGCTCCCTTTCAACTGTTCAGTAATCACCCATCTAACGCTGATTTTTCATTTTCTCCCCAGGTCACTTAGCTCTTTATTTCAGAGATTTGATTTCATTATCTGCATAACATGCAGACATGGGAAATGATTGTGGATAGAACACATGGTGCTAAAATTCCACCTCACATTTCACAATCATTTCAATATTTCTAATCCTGATGGAATTACATCTTTCAAACTCATCATTTAAACTATCCTGGGAATTGGAAAGCCATTATGAAGATCTAATTATGTGTCTTACTATAAACTGCCAGTAAGAACATCAGCCTAAGTCAGACTGAGCAAGTTCTTGGAAGCAGACACACCTCACCAGCCCGTGGCTTACTGCTGCCATTCCTTACTGGATTTTCATGGAATCACAGGGTGGTTTGGGTTGGAAGGGACCCTAATACTCATCTCTATCCAACCCCCTGCCATGGGCAGGGACACCTTCCACTGGCCCAGGTTGCTCCAAGCCCCATCCAGCCTGGCCTTGGACACTTCCAGGGATCCAGGAGCAGCCACAGCTTCTCTGTGCCAGGGCCTCCCTGCCCTCACAAGGAAGGATTTCTTCCTAAAATCTAACCCAGGCTCCTCAGTACAATTTAATCAAGGAGCTACTGGAGAAGGTCCCGCACTTGATGAAGATGATCTGACAAAGATGATGGAGGGTCTGGAGCATCCCCCTCATGAGGAGATGCTGTAGAGCTGGGCTTGTTTAGTCTGGAAAAGAGAGTAAGAGGGATCTCACCAATCCATATAAATATTTCTAAGGCAGGAGTCACAGGATGGTGCCAGACTCTTTCCAGTGGTGCCCAGTGACAGGACAAGGACTAATGGCCAGAAAACACGACAAGTTCCACCTCAACATGAGGAAGAGCTTCTTTATGTTGAGGGTGACAGAGCACTGGAACAGCTGCCCAGGGAGGCCATGGAATCTCCTTCTCTGGAGACATTTCAAACCCACCTGGACACATCCCTGTGTCACCTGCTCCAGGTGACGCTGCCTTGACAGGGGGTTGGACTGGATGATCTCCAGACAAAGACATCTCTTTCCAACCCTAAACATTCTGTGATTCTCTAACCCTGCCCTCTGGCAGTGTAAACCATTCCTGCTGTCCTGTCACTCCATGTGCTTTCCAAAAGTCCCTGACCAGCTCTCTTGTAGCCCCTTTAGGCACTGGAAGGTGCTAGAAGATCTGGAATCCTTCTGTTCTCCAGGCTGGATCAGTCTTTCATTTTGAACAAGCTGGAGAAAGCACTGGGTCTGATAAAAACTCAATTGGCAAGATAGTGTGGAGTAGGAAGTCCTGAAATAACTGCATTACCAGTTGCATTTTGATAAATACTTCTGAACATTTAGACTGGCACAGTGGGCTTTCACTTTAATGGAATGTATGCCTAATAGAAATTATTCTTACTGTTAGATATCTAAGTTTGGGTGTGCAGCATCAAAACACATTTTTTTTGCCACCTGATTATGGTTTGGTGGCCTTTGTGGTTGTTGGGTAAAATCCAGCTCAACCTTTTGGACAGGTACCACAAAAAGCAGAATAACATCAACGTCCTCTTAGTGGCTCTGTACAAGTAGTTGCGAAGATGATGATTTTGAATATGGAAAAAAGAATTCTTCACACCGCTGGCTGAGGCAAATCATTCCACTTTAGCACTTTTTTTTTTTTTTAATCAAAAATGTCCTCAGATTATCTTTTCCAGACAGCATTCTAGAAACCTCTGAGGAATTCATATTGAGTAGACACAGGCCTGAAAACCAAAACTGTGAACATCTTAATTAATGAAATTATACTTTCTATAGCATTGTACTATCTGTTCAGGGCTTTCTACAGCAATAATCACAGGTCCTTGAGTCTCATGTTTCCTCTCATTTTCACCTCCCATCATTCTCCCTTCTCATTCCTCATCATGTGAGGCTCATTTGTTACTCCAGGTGAAATGCAGAGAGTAATGGGCTGGTTTTGGTTCCTGCTCAGCTGGTACCTGTGCGGGTACTCTGGCCAGCCAGCTTCCGACTTCACATAACAAACTTCCCTCCATAGGATGCTGATTTGGGTCACTCTTCTCCTACCCAGACAATTTTCCATCAAACTCCAGCTATTCACCATCCTTAAGATGTTTTTCTCTGTCAGATGGTTTTAAAATTGGCCAACTGATAATTATGTGTTTGAAAAAAAGAGGGCGGATTTAAAGTGATGAGCATCATTCCCTCAGAAAACCAGTCCAGAAAGTAAAGCCCAGAGTATGGTTCTGTTCTCTACCATCTGCAACTGCAGTAACATTGGTATTGTATAACCAGAGCAGGTTACTATTCATAAATAAACCCTTTATGTGATTTCCACAGTGGCATGGAGCTTGCTTTCCTGTATGATTTCCCACAAACAGCTTTCAGGTGTATATGGGGTTTGTCCTTGTTACTGGTGATTTAATCAGAACTCCTTTGTAGGCTGAAAGCTGTGAGATAGGTTTTCCTAAGATTTCTGCATTGGTTAGGATGAGTTTTCCTTCTTTCTGATGGGTTAGGATAAGGATTGCTTCTTTACAGTGTCTGCTTTTCCCAATAGCCCCTATCAGTCCCCTAGGAATGGGGCACATTTTTGGGTACTCAGGATCAGGTTTGGCCATTTAGGCATGAACTAATATTCATATTGACCATGCTGTGGTGTCTTCCTACCAGGAACACACTCTGCAGAAACCAAATTAAAAAAAAAAAAAAATCTGGGTCATATTTGCCCTTTTTATACCTCTAATCAATTCTTTATGTATAATGCAGTAAGTACATCCTTTCACATGACCCTTATATATATTTGATCAGTCATTTACATTCCCCTGTGGTAAGATGGGATCTTGCAAATTCCTTTTTAAGACACTTGGTGGACTCTGGGCATGATTTTCATCAGCCTGTTATCAGTCATATTCTTTAACATCCCTTCAGTCTACAACTATTATATTATCTTTTAGTCACAGAATATCCTGAGTTGGAAGGCATACACAGTGATCATTAAATCCTTGATAGTACTGTTTCAGGAGCTGTATTAGGCTGCAAGTCAAGCTTGCAAAAGCTTTACAAATATCTCCTGTAATTTATTAATGCAGTTTTGGTAAAACAAAGACTTTGGGGACAAACTCAGTTTGTTATCAACTTCATAGGTCTCTGAAAGGACTTGCAATTTGCTGTCCTTTGTTTAATATGGGTTACACAGTTTGAACTGGATCCCAGGATTCAGCATGTTCTTAGGCTTATTTAGCATCTCTCTTTGTTCCAGCCCTTGAGCAGCAGCATGTCTCCATTTGCTCTTTATGTCATTCATTTCCACGTAGATTAAGTTGTATCACTGTTTATGAATGCTATTTAGGGTAGAAAAAAAACCAAAAAATTATCACTTTGAAGCCTGCCAAAAATTGGTGTAGACTCTAGAAGGACTCTCAGAATAAAAAGCATGAATATTAACTTTTGGAATTAGACTGATGGAACACCTAAAACCTAAAGAATGTGTTTTGTTGGAACAGATTTTATCACAGCTAACCCATACAATGTCAATTATATTATGGATAGACACTTACATAATATTTTCAGTCTGTGGGCTTAAATCTCTCTGCTCAAGGATATGCACAGGTTGCTTCTTTACAGAAGGTAAATGCTTTGAGGAAAACACAGGACTTCCTCCAAAAGAGGAAATCTTATCAACATCTTATTGCAGCAAAGCTACTGTCTCACACCCAGACCAGATGACTTGCAAATGCTGTAGGGAGGGCCAGCAGCACCTAGAAATTAAATCTTGGTGCTGTAAATCATGATTAACTGACTTAATTTTGTTGTTTATCCTCTCTTTACTATGCTCTGGGAGGACAAGCAAGACTCACTCTCTGGTTTTTAGAAGAATAATCTGAAGCTCAGAAAATAATGTCGCTTCTGAAGGTGAAGCTGCCTCACTTGAGGTATTCTGTGTTGTACCAGCATTAGGAGGTACACAGCATCTGAATATTAAGATATAAGCCCAAGGGAAGCATAAGGGCTCAAAAAAGCAAAACAAAATCTTCAGTGGAAAACAGCAAACCGAATTCTAATCAAACTTAATGTACATTAAATAACAAACAATGAAGAGCACTCCCAAAGAAATAAAAACTCATACTGAGGGGGCAGGAGGAAGAGGAAAGAAAGAACTCTGTAGATGTCAGTTATAGAAATCAGGTTGTGGTGATATAAAGAAGTGGTTTTCCTTCAGCCTCCCTTACAGTCACTGGAGAGTTCCTCTCTGGAGGGTGACTGGGGGTTTCAAGGATATATTTTGTATAAGTTCTTTGTAGAGGGGGAGTCATGAACAATCTAATTTCACATTTAGGCACCCTGAAGGTAGGTTTGTGTGAGGAGTCCTTTGGCTTTCCTGCTCTCCACTAGAGCCCGTTGGTAGTGCAGCAATCAGTGCATTTCTGGGAGGGCTGGTGTTCTCTTCTGATGTGCCCTTTGTTGCAAACAAGAGGGAATTGGGTAAGGTTATAAATCCTGCTGGGGCCTTTATTTATTTATTTATTTATTTTTAATTCAAGATCTGTATAATTTAAATAGTGGAAGAAAACAGAGAATGTGAGAGTCACAGACCTTCCTGAGTTCACATAATACTGTGAGAGTTTGTAAGAGTTCATTTAATGTTCTGAAGGTGAAAAACTTCATGCAAGCGTGCAGTAGTAGCAGAATATCCAAGGAGGTTGTAACTTCAAAATTTAGTCTTGCAGAAATGTTTATTAAGACTTATTTTGTAAAGGCAGAGTTGAAGAGAGGTCACACTTCAACAGATGATCCACAGGAGTGTGCTGTGTGAGCAAGGAGGAGTTCCTGGCTGTTTCAAGGGCAAGTGCAGTGTTACTGCTGATTGCCCCATCCTGTTGCATGAAAATGTATGTTGAAAAAATGCTGCCATTTTTTTAAAGGGAGCCAGCCACAAATGAAGCTAAATCTCTTTGAGCCCAAGGCCACCTGTGGCATCAGCTCTTGCTTGTGAGAAACTCAGCACCTTTTCCTTGTTGCTTGATAGGTTTGATTTTCACCTTCAGTGATTCCAGTGCTCTTGAATATGGAAATCTGGAAACTGGCTTCCCAGAAGCAGTCTATCAAATGCTAATACAGATTCCTTTATGTGCCAGGGCTACGTGTGTATGCCTTGCATTCATTTTGTATGGGAGCACTGCATTGTGTGCAGTTGTTTTCTAGCCTGCACAAAGGTGTTAGGGCAGAGTCTGGTGTGGCACTGGCTCAGAAGGCAGAGATAGCAATGCTGCACTTGATCAAGTCCTCTGCTCTTCCAGCTTCCACTGAATTGATGGCCCCAGCAGTAGGGACATTTTGAATGTTACCAATGTGGTCTGAAAGAGCTGTGAGCCCCTGGAATGCTGATCAGTACTTCCACCTTTTGTCTGCTCCCATTTGGTAAAATAACTGGTGACTTGACTTCAGGAAAGGACTTTTAGTAAAATTTTCAAAAATCTGTTCTAAAGAATTAGGGAAAATGCACTTTTATTTGAGGCACAATCAGTAAGGATTTTATTTGAACTTCTTTGAACACACATGTCTTTGTTTCCCTCAAAATGCACTTCTAGGTGTTTATCACTGTGACATTGAGGTTTTTATGGTGCTCTGAAGTGCTCCAGAGGAAATGGAGAGTGCTTTAATACTGCTGATTTACTCTTTCAGGTCTGCAGTAATTTCCTTACTGCCTAATTATAAGGCTTGGTTTAATTTACTCTACACATTATGTTTACTGATGCACATATGGTGCCATATTTCAGGAAACTATGCCCATATCAGGTAGTTTTGGGTAGGACTGCAGTATGTAACACCTTCATCAAATGAAGGAAACTTTGATCTGCAACATAATACTCATGATGGGGTTTTTTGTTTATATTTTTTTTTTGGCAAAAGCCACAGTGTAGTAACCGTAGCTGCTTTTGTTTTTTGAAATAGGGACTTGATGTTACTTTTTTTTTTTTTTTTAACTGAAGTTGCGAGCAGAGGGTTGGCCTTTCAAAGTACCTTGAGAAGAATTAGGAGGCAAAACTCAGTTACAGCTCTATTGCATTGGAAGAGATTACTGCACGTAGTTTGTGTACTATTCCTCAAATAATGAGCCCTTGTAAAAACTCAGGTATTTCAAAAAATCTTGGTGTTCAGAAGATGCCTACCTCTGTAATTGGTGCAGAGGAGTAAGCATGGAGTTTTTAAAATCTTTTTGATAAAAGACAGTGTAAATGTGGGAGAAGCTCAATGGAAGTGTATAATGTTGTTACACTGTAAGTTAAAATACCCACAAACTATATTAAAAAAAAAAAGACAAAAAACCCACCAGAAATGTATTTCAAGATATTTCTGTTAATAATAGTTTTACATAAAGAAGCTTTCACTGTTCTGTAGTGTCATCTTGAGAATGACCTGTAGTCACATCAGCTAAAGGAACTTAGAGAAGTTTGGATTCATAACAACAGCTTCAAATACTGGTGCTCATTATCAATAATTCAGTAGCATGAGGTAGGGAGCACTACAAATGTGGAGGAAAACATAATCCTTTTCCAAAGACTTCTCTAATTCCATCTTCCTAATGGCTTTATGAGCAATGGCAAAGTACATAGAGTTTAATTGCCAAATGGGATTTCAACATTACATTAGTTTCTTAATTGACATTAATTTTGTTCACTAACTCTATTTTGAAGTGTTATGAAATGTCTTTATTATTATGATCTCCTAGTAATTAAGCAACCAGATACAAAAATGTTTCCATTTTTTTACTGTGTAAAAATTACTGCAAAGGAGAAGAAAACAAAGTGTAAGCAAAATGAGAAAAAAGACAACAAAACAAACCCAAGAACAAAAGCCAGACTGATCTCGCTGCTGAAAGGGCTTTTTGAAAGGCATGGATGATGATTGATGGTATCAGATATCAATCATCCCTGTCCATGGGGCAGGGTCTGCTGGTGACTTCGAGTGACTCTTAGACAGGATGATGAGAAATCCATTTTGAGTCGTGTTTCAGCCATTGTCTGGCACTTCAGCAGACAGGTCTACCCAAGGGCTGTCACCAGCTTCCACTGGGCTCAGTGTCCTGGTCTTGGAGAAGCTGATGGCAATGTTTGCTGCTCCAGGCTGTTCGTGCAGCTGGGTTAGGTGGGACTGCAGGTGTGACATTTATGGTATTCAACCTGTAAAGCTTATTGGATCTGACTGCTCATAGTATGGATAACCTTGTGAAGAGCTTTTGTAGAAAATTTCCTTCCCATCTTGACCAAATAGCTGCTTCATCTCCCCAAACCAGCTTTTTCCCCATTTTATTTATTTATTTACTGTATTGGATTAAAAAAAGCCATAAAACTTCAAAGCTGCTCTAGTTGATTTAAGTATAATTTCTACAGGGTCTGAGACAGCATACGAAGCTACACAATAGGTTATGGTTCATAGTTTAATCTTTGGATTTTAAATCCATTTTCTCTGTTCTTCCTCATTGCCCTCTTCTTTGTCTCACCTCTTTTACATCAGACTCTTCAGGTCTTCAGTTTTGGTGACTTTTTTAGACTTTGCAGTGCTCTTCAGTTTTCACAAGGTTATTTTTCAAAGTCTTATCCCCTTTTTTATCTCTGCTAGGATAGCCTATAGTTTTTCCCTTCTTTGTTCCTACCTGTAATTTCCTGTTCTGCAATTTCATCCTCCCACATTCACTTTATCACAATTCTACCCTCTCAGGTCATACAGAATGCAGAAGTTAATCACTGTCTTTTCACTTCTGGGTTATTTTGACTTCCCTAATACTTTTCCCTGTCTGCTCAGTTCCTACCTGTATTTCTGATTTTCCCACATTTCTGATGGGAATATCTGTACTGTCCTCTACCTGTTAATCCCCTATATATTTTTTTTATTTTTGGAAGTAATAAGTATTTAATAGAATCCCAGCACTGCCATCAGAGTTGGGTCTTTATTGTTCTATCCTTCATACTCTGATAATCCTCGCGTGTTTTAGGACTTTGTGGTTATCATTCCCCCAAACATACATTTTTTTTCTCTGTTTTTACATAACTGCACTAATATTGCTAGCAAGCCTGAGGCTTGCTCTCATTGAAAAATGATTTTTTGAAAGGGTGGTGTTAAAATTTCCTGCCATTAAAATTGATAAACCACCCATCTTAGGTCCTCAAAAAAAACCAAAACAAAAACAACAAAACAAAACAAAACAAAACAAAAAAAAGAAAAACAGCAAACAAACATTTAAATCAATGGGGATTAAGTACCTTAGCACTTGGTAACTGGGTTCTTCCATGCTTCAGGCCAGGAATTATTTTGGGGAATCTTTTGTAGTGGCCTATGACTAGGAGGAATGTTTTTGTGTGTGTTTCTTATACTCACTGAAATTTTTGATCAAAAACTGTCACTTCAGCATTCTTCCTGTTAGTAAATTCACCCCAAATCTTTCCCTGATTATGGCAGCTTCTCTGTAGAGATAGGGAAGCTCACACAGGGAAAACTATATTCTAAAAGGGAGCAGGTTTAGATTAGATTTTAGGAAGGAATTGTTTCCTGGGAGGGTGGGCAGGCCCTGGCACAGGGTGCCAGAGCAGCTGTGGCTGCCCCTGGATCCCTGGAAGTGTCCAAGGCCAGGATGGACACTGGGGCTTTCAGCACCCTGGGACAGTGGAAGGTGTCCCTGCCCATGGCAGAAGGCTGGAACTGGATGATCTTTAAGATCCATGCCATTTAATGATTCTAATAAATATTGCCTGTCTTTGTAACAGCATTTCTTCCTGATTTATCTTTGGCTCAAATCATACTTTTTTTTTTTTTTTTTTTTTTTTGTTAACATATTCCATAGATCTGTAGTTTGAGTATCCAAGTGTGATACATGTTCCAAATATTAGTCTTTTTGCTGTTTAAGCTGCCAAGACACTATTGGTGGTGTTGCTGTCCCCATTCCCCAAGTTTCCAGTCTTTGGTCACATCCTGCTGGGCACAGTCTACAGAGCTGCCTGAGACTTTCTCTTTAGCACTGCAGCTGCTTCTAATGGTCACTGCCTTGTTCTCCAGAACTCAATTTCACAGCTTATTGGAGGTGACACACCTTAACTGCAGTGGAGAAGGCTTTATTTTCATCTCTTTCAGTTGAATTGCATCGTGTTTGGGAGTGCTCTGCAGGTGCAAACTAGAGCTGGGGTGCAACACATGTTAAATGGAAAATGGTGAATAAGGTGCTCCTTGGTAAACTTTCGTTACAGGCAGCTCTGTACTGCCAGGCTTTATAGAGTTTAACAATCTGTTGGAGTCATTAATCTCCTGCTGTGGCTTTACCTTCCAGTGGCAGAATTAGACATTTCATTCTCTACTAGACTGTAAGTAGCACTGAGACGTTTTGGTTCTAAAATTGTTATATAGCCATGGAAAACATCCTTTGGGTGGGCATTTAACCTCTTTTATCTCAATTATGGCTGTGAACTGACTATGATAAAAAAGCCCTAAATAGTGCTTAGAACAGTAGAGCATGATGCTATCAAAACCAGCAACTTGACTGTGCACCATAAACTGACAAAATTGACTGAACTGGAAAGATGGAAAAATGTAAAATCTGCCTGTGCACCATTCATGCTTTAAAAAATATTTGCAGGTTTTGATGTTTTCCTTCTATATTTTTTTTTGTTGGTCTGGCAAATTTATTAATATACACTAATAAAGTTTTCTCTCTGACAAAATGAATTAAGCAAGACTTCAATTTAACATGCTTCCTCCTCTAATAAATGAAGATTCATGTGGTGGAATGTGTGCTTTGAATTCATCTCTAAATTAAAATATCCAGTGGGGGGTAAAAAAATCCCTAAAGCGTTGTCTTATGAGTAATAGTGTGTGTCATAATATTTACATCAGAACGCAGCACAAATTAAGGCATTGCAAAGGCATTTGTTGCTGCAGGTGTGTGAGAAGAGCTCTGGTGCTGGTTTCGGAATAAAACACGACAGGCTTTTGCTGCTTGCTTTATGACCATTCCAATTCAAGTCACAGCCTTCTCCCATCCCCTTCAGAACAGACATTACCTGGATGAAACAGAAATCTGGGTGCACAAGCCATCACTTAGACTGGACTTTGTTGCAATATGCACAGGAACACACAAGATTGCTTTTCCAGTAGTTATTTACCTTGATGAATAGCCCTAATTGGATCGAATAGACTGGTAATGGTGAGCCAGTACTTTTAAATGTCTTGTCTTGTGCCATTAATATTACCTTGTCATGTATCCATTTGAGCTCTTGGATGAATGTCTTGCCTTCATACTGCTGTCACATTTAACAAATGGTTTTGTCAAGTCGTTCTTTACAGCTTGTGGTGAAGGATGGCAAAATTTGTGGTCTCCTGCGTACGTAAAACCCTTTAACTCTACCTTTCAACTTCAATGCAAGGGCATCCTAAAACTCAGATAACAAATTCCAAAAGAAATTATAATGCCTCTTTACAAGAGGGGCCAGAAATATTTTACTGACATCTATGATTAACACAGCAGAAGAAAAATAGAATGTAATTATTTTGAATTTATTAAACCTGTGACAGAATTCAGATTCTTTCTTTTTCAGCTGCTGCAATTATGAACCTCAGAGGACAACACAGTTACCATTAGAAACAAGATACCCATTTTATTCATTCATTTTGATTCAGAAAGAGCTCTGCTATATATTTACTATGGTAAACCCCAAATTGCTGGTTAGCTGAAGCTCTTGCTGTCCTTTTTATTGATTTCTGCTGTGTGGTTGTAGGCTGAAGATATTTAACACTGATGAAAATAAGCTGCTTACTTGAACGTCCCGAGACTACTGTTACAATTCCATGGGGCATATTGTTATAACCCGATCTATAACACCACATTACCTTAGATTAAAAATGGAATTGCTTGTTCACTGAATAAATGCAAGCCTTTGGAACAAATCTCTCCTTATGGCAGGATACAAACAGAAAAGTGTCGGTGCTCATTTAGTGTTTAGAGGAAGTTTTTTTCAGTGCAGTGGACAGTAGGTTTTCACTGGCACATATTGCACTTGAGCAAGTGGAATTTTTTAAGGATCCTTCACTGAGAATGAGCTGGAAGCCACATGGGATTTTTAAAAGCTTTGTGTGTTCTTTTGGAAATGCTACCTTTTGGCCTTTTTTGGTGCAATGGGCATCAAAATCTAACTATGGGTACACAAATGAGGCATCTGACTTGCAGTATGCCTGCAAGCCCTGGGAAATGGATGTCTGCAGAGGAAAATTATACAAATTTATGGTGCACCTTCTCTGGCAGTATTTCTCCCTGAATGCTGGCTGTAGGTGAAACTATTGCTTTAATAGGGAATCATGGAATATCCTGAGTTGGAAAGGATCCACGGGGATTATTGAGTCTAACTCCTGGTTGTCCTGCAGAGCAACCCCAAGAATCCCACGTGTCCAAATTTTAAGGGTTGTTTTTTTTTTTTAATTTTTTTTTTTTGTGTCGTTTTTTGGTTTTTTAACATTGACTGGAAATCTATTAACCATAGAATGCAGGGTGCTGTGCTACTGCAGTATTCTCTAATACTGAGCATCTTAAAACATTTTTTTTCTTCTTTTTCTTGCAATTTTTTATGTAGTTGGAGCAATATTGGTATTTCTATTGAGATGGTACCTATGAAAACTATTCCTGAATCGGGGTCTCATTGTGCAAGACGCTGTGCAAATAGACCCAAAGTGTGGTCTAAAGAGCTTTTAACATAAGAATAAAGTAAGAGTCAGCAAGTAGATATCAGCAGGTTGATGAGAGAAAAAATAAAGGGTACAAGATGGAAATGTAATAGATTGTAGCAAACACACACCAGCATCCAGAGTGTTGGCTGGTCTCTGATAGATTATTCTTTTCTTCTTTTTGTCTTCTTTCCTCCCCCTGTTTGTATGTGTTACTGAGTTAGCTATTCTGAATGCCTTTCATCATTTTGAAAGTGGAAAAAACCACAAACTTGCCAGGTTGAATCTGAGTAGAATTAATTTTTAAAGGAGAATTGAGAACTGCTTAATACATTGACTGCTTCAGTTGTGATGGAAATAAAAGGAATACCTCCTACAAGCACATGTATGCTATTTTGCTTTGCTTGTTTTTACTGCACCACTCAGGGAATGAAGGAAAATATTCAAAGTTAGCTTTCCCTTTATTCAAATACAGCTGAGAATTGCTGTCATCAAACAGCAAATCCATCTTGGATTGTGTTTTTGCAGTGTCTGACAATAGGCCAGTTTTCAGTGTGATTGGGTGTTTTGATGGCACCTTGTCTAGATAAAGCTTTTTGTCTGGGCTGCAGAATAGAGAAAATTACCTCTCTGGATGCTTCATCTAACTAAAAATGCATGATTTAAGGAGACTAATGGCTACCCAAGGCTCCAGGCTGAATAGCTCGTAGTTTCTGTTTGAGTCCACAGTTTTTCATTCTTAACCACCCACAAGCTGGAGAAAACATAACCTAGATGTTTCTGATCCACAATCTTTCGGAACAATTAAGCTTCCAGGAAGAATTATTTAAGATTTCAGTCATCTTTGTGGCTGTCTTTCAAATTTTAGTGAAGTTTGACATTAATTAGTGGTCATAATCAAGGTGGAAAAGAGGCAAGTGACATCATTCTTACAGTAATATTGTTTCAAATAGATGTTTATATGGACTAACAGGTGTTAATCTTCAGTAACTTGAAAGGTGTTTTTTTCTTCCTTTAAAATAAATTGTAGTATGTTTTCTAATCTGCCTGGAAAATGCTCAAAAGGTTTTCTGTTTATGCTTCTTGGAGCTATTCAAATGGGAATACAAAGCACAAGGCATCTGCTACACAAAATATTAATTATTGCATGGAATACTATTCACTGGAGGAATTAGAGAAGGCTTAGCAATATTCAGGCTAATATTTTTAATGGTTGCTTGGAGTTAAGCGCCTTAATCCATATTTGGCTTTTTAGTGAGCTGAACTGTTTTTTCAAGTAGTGTGGAGCTTTCAATTCTCATCAATTTGCTGTGTGTTACATGAGTTATCACCATCATTCTGTACAGATCCATTCAGGCCAGTAGGATTAGGTGTATGTCAGCACAAATCCCAGGAGGGCTTTGCTGAGCTTAGGCCCTCAAGTCTTTAATTTTGCTCACCGGAACTGTTGGAGAAAAGAAAGCAAAAAAAGTCCAAATTCCCACATAACGGTGTGAGGTGCAACACATCAGTGCTTAAATATGAACAGTGGGCACATATGCTGATGAATGTCCTTTATTTCCTGTTCTGCTCTCTTTGGTCACAGCTCCGGAAGGCAGTGATGGATCACATATCAGATTCCTTCCTGGAGACCAACGTCCCCCTGCTGGTCCTCATCGAGGCCGCGAAAAGCGGGAACGAGAAAGAAGTGAAGGAATACGCTCAGGTCTTCCGTGAGCACGCCAACAAGTTAGTGGAGGTAAGTGACCTTATTGACACGTTTCCATCTGGCACCTCTAGTGTCGGGATTTGTACTTCTCTTTTAAAGAGCTGAGCAGTTCTTAGTTGCTATAAAGTGGTTTATTGTAAAGGCGCGTCAGTCTCAAAAGACAAAGAGTCCCAAGTGTTGAAGTCCGTGCTAAAAGCTTTCAATATAGAGTCCCAAACAGAAGTGAAGTCCCAACTGGAAGCAGAAGCAGCTCCTGGTGCAAAGCCCTGAGAAGGCTGAAGTTGCAGCCTAGTACAGAATCCTGAGCAGAGGCTGCAGCCTGGTGCAGAGTCTCGAGGCAGATGCTCCCTGGTTTTTTACTTCTTCTTTGCTTCTTATTCTTCCTCTTCTTCTTGTGGTGGTAGTGATGATGATGATGATGATGATGGAAGAAGAGAGAGAAAGAGAGAGCTCTCACTCAAGTACACAGATTCTTGTTTACAAATTGCCCAATGAGCCAAAAAAATGAATCTGAAGCATTTCTTCTAAACCTATTTGAATTCTAGTTTCTTAGTGCAAAGGTTTACATATAAACAACACATACAGCGTTGTCTGTCCTATCTGAAAAATGTAGGCAATATCCTTACTGTATATTTACTATGTCTAAAACTGTGTTTCGGACCTCTCACAGAGACTTGTTTTTGAGACTTGTTTTCTACACTAACATCTAGGATATGTTCTCGAGCTCTCACTGCAGCTTGTTGATCTGTCTCTCAGGAACTCAGGCCTCTGTTTTTCAGACTCCAACACTCTAGGAGAGGCAGGAAAAGTTACATACTGGGTGAAATGTTAGAGGTGTTGTTTCAGGAGTTTTGGTCAATTTTATGCCAGTGATGGCCCAGGAAATGTTTGGATGATTGGCAGAGGAAAGTGCTGTGTTCTAGTAGTTCATTTAAGCAATTGAGCGTGTTAGATATGGTGTTTCCAGCAGATTTTCAAAAGACATCAGCAACAAGAATTAAATTTCAACTCGGCTCCACTAACAGTACAATTGAGCTGAATGTCTACTAAGTAAAAAGACAAATCAGTGTTTCACAATCTGGTCCTGACCAAGGACTGCTCTAGACTTAATTATTTTTTCAGTCTGAACTAAAATAGGGAAAAGGATCTACAGAGAAGAAACAGCCTTAAGAACATATATGGTCTTGAAAGATCTGTATTTCATACATACATACATACATACATATATATATATAAATATTTAGAGTATCTTCTCTTTCTGAAGAGACACACTGTAAAGTCAACCAGTGATAATTACAAGTCTTCAGGGACGATACTGGAACAGCTTAATTCTACTATGAGGAGTATAAAATATAATGTTTGAAATCTTGGATACTCATGGAACGGACATCTAATAAAATCATGATAATGTGAATCTCAGTTTGCCCTCCCAAGAGGCCAAGAACTATGAAAAATTCTTGTGTTTTTAAAGATAAATATAACTCAGTGGTTTGCTCAATAACATTCTGTGGCATTTTTCTGTACTAGCACTGTTTTGTAGGCTTTGTAGCCCCTTGGCATCATATTTTTTTTGTCACACAATGAGCTATTTAGCAATGGGAAATGTAATTAGGGAACTAGTGACCTGACAAGTACTGAACTATACTTCTGAATGTCTTAAAACAGGACTCATCCTAATTCTGTAGAGCTTGAGCTGAGGCAAAGAGTGAGGGTTTCTTGGTTAATATTGACTAAATCTGGATAGTTCCCTGATAAAATAAGTGTCTGGATGTGTTTTTGCAGTGGGTGTGTGTTTTCAAATGTTTCAAATGGAGCAGCTCCTTCTTGCCATGTACCAAACAGGGAGTCAAGATATCTTACTCTGCTCTGGAAATCAGGTGCTTGCTGTAGAATTTAACTTGTAGGTGCCTCAAGGAAGGTCTTGAGGGTCTAAAATTTCTGTATAGTGCTGAATCCATTAAGGTTTATTGCTGTTGTGTGCAAGAGGATCACAGGGCTGTCAGCAGCCTTCAATCCCAGCCCCTCTGTATATGCAAAGATTTATTGCTGCCTCCTTGTGACTGAAGCTGTGGCAATGAAATAGCTGGTAGGTATATAAAGAGAGGGAAGAAAAAACCAAAAACAAACAAATGGAAAACCCCTCCACAAGGTTTGTTCATAGTTACATTATCGTGGCAGTGGAGTTGTAGGCTTATATGCAGTGAGCATATGTGGGGTTAGTGTTATAGCAGTCACATCCTCCACAGATTTGCAACAAAGTGTTGCAGTGGCAGGTCTAATAGCATTATTAAAAAAGTTAAAAATAGCTAAGTAGATATTTTAAAAATATCATAAGATGTAATGGCATAAAAGGAGGAAAAATACCTTTTAGGAGTGTAGCTAAAAAAAGAATAAAAAGCCAAAAAGTCCCTGCCAGAAAAACCCACAACTTTAATGGGAAGAAGAAAGAACTGTAATGCTGTTAAACTGTCAGAGGGAGAATTTAGATTTGTTCTTAGGAGGAAATTCTTTATTGTGAGTGTGGTGAGACCCTGATGCCCCAGAAAAGCTGTCCCATCCCTGGAAGTGCCCAAGGCCAGGTTGGACAGGGCTTGGAGCAACCCAGGACAGTGGAAGGTGTCTCTGCCCATGGCAGGGGGTTGAACTGGATGAGCTTCAAAGTCTCTTCCAACCCTGGGCATTCTGTGATTCTATGAAACCAAAAAAAAAAACCCCATAAAATAATAATAAAGAAAAATTAGTCTTGGTTTTACATGCCTAACACGACATATTTGTATTTTACACCAAACTGGAGTTTGGTTAATGATTTTTGATACGTGGTTAGTTTGTACCCCACCAAAAAGCTACAATATTGGTATCAATAGATGTCTTGGGCCTAATAGCTATTATTTTTATTCTATTTAGGTTGTTCCAGACTATTAGAAGCAGATTCTTAATTGAATCTTATATGTCTGTGACAGCTGGTACTGGCTTGTGGGTGCATTCTTACTTTTTTTTCCAAGAATGGTTTCTTTTAGGTGGATCCTGCCCTTTTAGTTGTAAAAACTATTTCTGGTTCAGGTAAATAGCCTCTTGAAGAAATGAATATCTAATGCAGATGAAATTTTTAACCCCAAATTTCAAGTTCGTCAGTCTGCAGAAGCAAATAACTTATTTGGAATATACTTATGTCTCTTTTATACTGGATTTTGCACTTCAAACAATTTCATCATTTTTACTTCCTGTTGCACAATGGAATCTTAGCAGATGGACTTCTCTGGTTTTGTGGGTCAAGTATCTTGCAAATAGTAAAATGTGGTTTAAAGATGAGACATAATCAAGTGACTGTGAAATGTAAGATGCTTTCCCAGGCACGGGGCCAGAACTGCTTGTGAAGATAAGCAAACACAGCTCTGCTCAAGTGCGTGGAGCTGCACTTGCTCATGTTAGAGGAATCTGGCACTGCCAGTTCAATCCTGGGAAAAGTCTGTAGTATTAATCACTAATTTTGAAATATGAATCTGAATTTCTTGGATGTCCTACCAAGCTCAATAGACAGCCTGTCAAAAGGTCAGGAAAAATAATGCATGTTTTAATATTTCTTTACACCAAACCTACATTTTTCATCCTGAGGGGAAAAAAATTGCACTCCTTGATATTTGTTGAATACAAATGGCAGAATTTTCTCTGCACAGCCAATACATTTTTAAAAATATATTTTGTCAGTTTGAGCCTTAAGAGGTTAAGTTTCTTTTATAGTCGATATTGCAGGATATTTAAATCTTCTCTCAAAAGCTGATTTTATTATATAATATTTTCCCTTCCCCACCTCTTACCATAACATTAATAACAACAAAGATGGATTTTCAATTTTTGAGACATTCACTGACAACTTGATTTGTCTGTGGGTTTTGTTTGAAACAGAGTGAGGTGTCACTTAACTATAATGTAAATCATACAAAATAAATCAAATTGTCAGACAGATTCTGGAGGTAAAACATAATACTACAATAAAACAGAATTTAGATGCTATCACTGCAAGCTTAGATGGGTAACTTTTCTCCTTGGAATGTTTTTTCACAGCCATCTCTTTTTTTTTTTTTTTTTTTTTTTTTTTGGCCTTCTGAAACTGAGGTTAGAAAAGTGATGGTGCCTTTCCAGGTCATGACCTTTACCTCATGAATCGTTTTATGGGTTTTTTTTAATAAATTATCTGAAATGACTGAAAGTAAATGCCTGAGTTGTAATGCCAACTTCAGATGTGTTCGTGGGGAGTCATTTTACGTCTCTACCCCTTCATAGTATCATAAGGTTAATGACAGATAATTCTAATACTTACCACACAAAGACCCTTGACTGATAAATCAGCTCAGATTTATTCAATGCATCTATCAAAGCACTATAAGGAGGCTAATTGATTAATTTTCATTATTCTGTTTAGTATAAAGGTTTCTTGATTTAACTGTTGGTCCCCTGGATTGTTTCTTGAAAAATTGAATTATTAAATCTAAATTGTTTTCCTGGTAGATGAAATTCAGCATCCAGTGAACTCTTAAGAGCCATGGTAGCAGTTCAGTTGGAATTCAACTGAATTCCAGTTGGGAATGGATCAGACTTTCCATTCTCAAAAGGATGGACATAAGTCCAAGAGGTTTCTACTAGCTGTTTCAGTTTGGGGAGTTTTAATGCTATTATAGAAATACTTCACCATTTTGGTGGTCAGTGAACATTTAAAAGAGTTAAGCCCAGTTGCATTATTCTTATTTCCAACAAAACCTGAATTAAGGGCTTTTTTCTTCTTCAGCATGAACGGATGAAGCACCACATTTAAAACACCTGAAAATGAACTTTTGCAAAGTCCCTTACCACTTCTTCATGAGCTGATATTTGTGAAGAATTTTCCAACATGGATCTATCAGTTTCACCTCATACAAAATTAAATGATTTCTGGAGACACAACAAATAATCAAAGTTGCCTTGTAAGAACACCTGGCCAGTTGAAGAAGTGAGTTAAGCAATGGTTTATGGTGATTTAAAGTTGATCTAGTGTAAGCACATCAATAATATCCAAAGGTTGGATGGTAATTTGTAAGAGATGAAATCTAACAGCACCATTCTGGTTTTGGTTTATAATCTCTCTGTCCATTAAGTTTTCAGGAGCCTTTATTAATTTTCTCCATGTCGTTGCCATTTTGAAGAGGATAATGGGGTTACTTTTGGGAGGTTAGGGGCTTGGGGTTTTTAATTTTACAGAAAAGAAAAAGAGTTTGAACTTTTCTTTTATGTGACACAATACAAGCTTCCTTTTATTTTCTAAGTATTGGATTATTTGGAGCTCCCTAATTCAGACTGATTGCAATAGTTCCCATGAAAAAATGTGGAAACAAGTTTGCATGCTGAAGACAGGAGGGGAGAAAAAAACCACTGTCAGTATGGAGAGCACACAAACAAACAGCTGGGCCTGCTCAGTGACCCCTTCTTAGTTCATTTGGTAATGAGAGAAAAGGGGGAAAGTTGTCGAAGATTTTACTTTGATGGTCAACAATGGTTTTAATTCTAATTTACATCAGCATTAACAGAACTAATATCCAAACCAGTATTTTTAATTTCCAGAAATAACTGTCAGACAAGCACAGAGTATTTGCTTCATAAGAAATGCAAAATCAGACACTCAGGTAGGGAGTGAAGATCATCTGTGTAGCTCTGCAGTGCACTTGAGGTCAGTGGAGCGCTGGGAGTTCACGTGTGAACTTCAGCTCACTTCCAGGAGGCACTGGTGGCCTTCATAAGGAATAGATGACAGTGCTTCTTTGTGCTTTTGTAAATATTGTATAAATTCATGAACTGACAGATTTTAATTTAAGACAGACAAAACCCAGAGGAAGAAGCCCAAGAAAAAAATATTGGTTAATTTATTTCTCAAGGAACAAAGGCTGTTCCTGCTGATATTTTCACACATAATTGAGATGCTCTATTCTTTTTTTGTTTCAGTGCACACTGCTGCTTCATCAGAGTACACACCTAGCTGTTTGCCTCTGATGATGGAGGAAGGGTGTCAATATTCTGTCGTAGCTTCTGCATCCAACTTGCATCCTAAAAATTGTGTACATCCCTGGGTTTACTCTTAAAGACTGATCAGCTTTTACTCTGCACTTTTCTTTTAGCTGACATTAAGCTAGATAGGAAGTACTATTTAGGAGGTGGTAATCCTTGCTTCTAATCAAGGAGTGGTAAGAAGGTCATATATTAGTTTAATTCAAGCTCTTCAGGTTGAGAGATTTAATTTGAAATTAAATCTGTGAGCTACCTTTGTGTCCTAGTGTTTCATCTGTTCAGTTTTAATTTCCATCCCAGGCCTTTCTTCCCTGTGTGGACAGCAGATGTTCCTAATAAACATCAGGAGTGTATTGACATAGCTAAATTAGTCCAATTATTTGCAGTGAGACAAAGAAAAGTTTGAACTCTTTGAATGAAGTTCCTGAGTTCTCCTTGTAGCCTGTGCTGTTTCTCCTCCTTGGAGGGGTAAATGCCTTTGAGGCAAAATGAACTCCAATTCTTTCAGGATAAAGGCTTCTGGTAATGCAGTGTCATGGGTGAACTCTATCCTGTCTTTTTTGCTGACTTTAACCACTGGATATTGGTATTCCACTGGGATCCATGCCAGCGTCATCTTCTGGTGTCTCCATTAATGCTGAAATGGAATCAAAGTGCCTTAGAAAAGGTGAGACACAGAAATAGCTGCTGCTTTGTGACTTTTAGAGCCTCTTGTGTTGCTGTCTCTGCAGAAGGTAGGTTATTCAAGGGGGTAAATACTCAGTGTCTGCATTGTCAAGACTGTTTTTGTCCAAAAGCCAGTGCTGCCTTCAGGCAGAAGGGTCCAGCTCTGAGCCTTGGTGTCTGCTGTGAGGGGGAGCAGTTGCAGAACCTGTGATCTCTAAACTGCATTGTTGGCAATGAAATAGGGGGGAAATGAAACAATTGGACACGGAGAACTTGGCTCCAGCAGATGCTGATCCCTCAACATCTGCCCTGGGCAGATTTCTAGTGAAACCAAGGAATCCAGGGTGGCTGGAAGGGAGAGGAGCTTCCATATCTCATGGCTGCTTTGGCAATAGGGCTTTCCTTCCAAAATTTCTACCTACCTATTTCTACCTACCCTGAGTAAACAAGCACACCAGTCAGTGAGACTGTTACCATTCCCTTGAGTAATTATTTTCTATTCATTTGTCCCTTTTTTTCTTAGACTCCTGCACTTCCGCATTTCATAGCAACACCAAAAGGCTCGAAGGATAATTTTATTTGTTCACATGTATTTCTGTAATGTAAATAAGAAGCAAATGCTACATAAAGTTAGCAACTTATGGGTAATGATGATGTTTTAGTTCCTTCCCTGGAGAGTACAAGATTAAAAATTAAATTTGAGAAAACAAATACTAACTGGGAAATTGCTGCAGAATCCCCCATGTCAACTTGAAAGCATTTCTAGCTTTGGGACTATAAACATAAAACCAGTGCTGTGCTGGTTCTGTTATCTGATTTCCTAGAGGTCATCATTCAGTAGCAAATTTCTTATCATGTGGTTTTACACATTGGGAAAAAAATATGCTGGAGGATTTCCTACCAACAAAAGTCTAATGCAGCCACTTCTTCACATTTTTTCTCTAATTCTTTCACATTTTAAGTGTTCTCTAGTACTTATTTTTATGAGAAATACCTGGTTATCTCCTTGCAGTGAAACTTATTGGTAATAATTTCCCAATATTTTCCAGGTACCTGTTTTTTTTCTTTTTTTATAATTAACTTTTAACTATGCTTATTTGAGGCCTCTTTAAAAGAGATAAAATAAAATTACTCCCTTTTTAATCACTGATACTTTAAAAATATTTTTCTAGTGAACAACACCCTCTGAGCAGGGGACTCACTTCAGTCTGATCATGCTCTGTGCTGTGTGATTCATATTTTCCCAAAATAACTGGACTCCTACAAACTCTAGTATCCATTTATAACTGCTCTCCCTTACAATCTGATCACACCCCAGTCTATGTGATTTGTAACTTGTCAGTAATACAATCAAGAGCACTTGATATTTTTGTTAATTAATTGATTGCATAAATTAATGATTTAGCTCCTCCAAACCAACTGTTTGAATTTGTAACCTTAGCATACCATGGTGCAGTACAACATCTGGCATGTTGGATGTTCAGAAAGATTATTTTCTATACTGCCCCTCATTCTTTATTTTTTACTCTCATCTCCTATTTGGTACAGTGTTTTATTTGTGCCCTAACCAGAAATGATGTCTTTTTTTTTCTCTTGTACTTCTTTAAAATGGGTACCTCAATCTGTCTTCTAAAATCTGTGCATGTTGGATCAATGTTTGCTACTGAAGACAGGTTAACATTTTATTACTCTGTAAAAAGTTTAGATTCTTGGCTTTTGTTCTGTGATGTATTAGCAGGGTTATATTTCAATCAGTAAATATTACTGATTGAAATTTAACCACTGTGCTTTTACATGAGCATCTTACACTGTAAGAGCTTAATTAAATAGCCTGTCCTAGAGCAGAATGTGTCACAGAAATAATGGAAATGGCAGGGAATGAAAGGATGAAATACAGGAATCAATAATGTTATTCCAAAGTCACAACAAAATAGAAAGAAATTAGACAAACAGCTCTAATTATTACAGAGAAAAGGGAAATTGTCATTAACAATTGAGCCATTTCAGGGCAGGAATGGAGGGGGATAACTATAGAAGTCAGGAAGTTCAGTAAAAGCTGTAAGTACTTCTGAGGAAACTGAAAAAAAAAAATTATTTACAAGGAAAAATTGGAGATCATTCAGGCCTGATCAAAAACTGAGTAGATATCCAGAGAAAATACATGTCAAAGATTTAAGCACAGAATGGCATGTTTAATTACGGAGTTTTGAACTGATGAAAAAGAAGAAATTGCAATCCTTTGTTTAGCAATCTCATGATCTTGAAAGGTTACGACACCTTTGACTTTTAAAGATTTTGCAAGAAAAAATTGCATGTCAAATATTCAAATACAGACCACTGACAATAAAATTGATTTCTGAATTTACTATTCCAGAATAAAATATACACCTAAATCTCAGTATCAAGGTACACTGAAGTTGCACTGGAGTGTCTCTGTTGCTTCAACTGATGTAATGTGTGGGTCATAGTGGATTTTAGCCTGGTTTTTTCCCCTCTATCCCATTAGCTGAATTCTAACAAGGTTATGGTAAACCATAGGTCTATAATGGTAAAAATATAGGTATATCCCACATTGCTTCTTTTGTGTGTTTTCCTAGAATTCCAGGTGTTTGCAGAAATAAAAAGCACCTTTTGCCATTTTGGATTGGTTCAGTAACTGTTGTTGTGTTTTGACACCAATAGTCTCAGCTTTAAATTGCCTGTGCAGCTTTAAAATATTTTTTCTGTCAAAGCAGATCCTCAAGATAAGTAGTAGAGTCAGATAAACCATGTCCTCGTTTCCCCCAGGATAGCTGTTATTTGGACAAAATATTCATCTTTCGCTGGAAGCTTTTGCTGCAGAATTGCATGAAGGAAATTTTTTGGAGAAATCAGGATGATGGTATGAATGGACACAGAGCAGGCTGTGAGAAATAGGATTTGGGAGAGGTGCTGGGGCAAGAGAATGTTTTAGGTTGAATTTTCAGTGCATTTGTTAATATCTGCTTGTAATGCTGCTGCTGAATGTCAAGCACATACAGATTTTTTTTTTTTTCCCCGCATAATTTTTTTTTTTTTTTTACTTATTGACAACCCATAGGTTCAAGATGAAAATTCATCATGTCACGTAGGTATGGGTCCAGAAAGAAAGTATTCTCAGTCAGAATCATCCAAGGTGAAAAGTTGAACTCAGTTATGAAGCAGAAGATAAGTTGGAAAGCCTCATGAGATAAAAAAGCAGCAAGCTCATTCTCTACATATTACTGAGTAAAATACCATACGCCTAATAACAGCTCTCCCTACTGTTTGAAAATTTATTTTTTACCTTAATTAAATTTTCAAAGATGAAACCAACCACTTCATTGTTGTGTTAGAATAACATCATAACAAATGTGTGGATCACGCTTCACTAGAAAATGTGAAATATTGATGATAATAAAGGAGTATTGGCTCCATGGCTTAGCATGAAAAAGCATTGGTTTCACTGCTTTATTTCCAAGCTTGGCCTTCTGAAAATCAAATAAAACAATTAAGTGGATTTTCTTCAAAGTTCCAGGAAGTTTTTCCTATGGCCTCAGAGCAGGCAGGAGGAACTTCAGCCTAAGGACAACTTCTTTAGAAACTTTTAAGTAGCAGGAAAAAACGATTTTAGCATGAAAGTGTAATCTCAACAGTAAGTTTAGTTTCAGAGTACACAGGTTATAAAACTCCTATTTTGATGATCCTCAAATGCTTCCAAGACTTCAAAGATTGAGGAAAAGTGGTTCTGTAAGCCTTAATCTCTTTACAATATGTTATGCTTGAAAAGGCACAAGATAGAGAAGGGAGGAAAAGTCAAGATTTTATCAACACCTGCACTTCCTGCAGTGAAAAGGTTTGTAGGATTCAGGTTTAGCTTCTGAAAGATGAGTAACTGAAAGGCTGCTGCCATCACCCTGATGATGGGGTCATTATATCTGGGTGACAGAGTCAAGTCACTGCTTTGTAATGAGAACCTTTTATCACAGAGCCAGAAATGGTGGTGGTGCTGTCTCTGTAATTTCATACTCGTGCCCTTTGGGGCACCAGTCAATGGACTCAAGTTTTTCTTTCAGTTTTAATGAAATAAGGAGAGGTTTTGACTGTAGCTATGCAGAGCGTGCAGCCCATCAGCTGTTACCTTCCCAAGACACAATTTATACTGTTCATAGCTTAAAGGGATTTGGAAATATCACCATGCCCAAGGAAATGGATAAGAGCAGCCGTCAGGTGTGAGACCACTGTTTGTGACATGACTGAAAGGGCCATGGGTACATTTTTATTTCAGAAATGGTTCTTGCTGCAGTGTCAGAAGGAACATGAAGGTGCTCAGCAGTGCGTGTTAACAAAAAAAAAAAAAAAAAAAAAGAAAAAGGACATTTTTAAATGGGAGGGGGGGAAAGAGAAAGAAGCAATAATGATATCTTATTTGACTCAGTCCTCACTGGGATAATTATTCTTGCTGAGATGCCAATATAATTGTATAGTTTATGCAGGAGAGGAAAATCCCTGAGGCTTTGTGGGACCCCTCTCATGTAATAACAATATCAAAGGACATCCCTTTGAACAAAAGTGTTGATTTTGTTGGTTTATGTTATAAAAATTAAAGTGTAGGTAGGAATAGCTGCTACTGACCACAGTTCTTACAACACTGTGTAATATTAAACCTCTAATCATGCACGGTATTGCAGCTAATCCCTGAGTTACCTTAACACCCACTGGTTTCATGAAAGTCAAACACAAATAGGAAGCTGCAACACTTCACATTCCCAGTCTGTGTAAGAGAAAGCAAGAGCAGATGAAATTTTGTACCTTGGCTTGCACACAAATATCTCAGTATTCCTGTAGTCTTTGCCCATTTCATTGGATACTGGTAAATAGCTAAATAGGATGAACAGATGACTGGCAGCGTTATACAAAAGGTTCTACATCAATGTAAGTGTTAATTACACTAATTTTAGACACATGATTTTCAAAAGCCTTACAGATAAAAGCATTAAGGCCATAAATCATTAATTTAATCTGATTATTTCCAGTCAGTCCTTTATTTACTGTCCGCTCAATTTAAAATTGAGGTTAATTAATCTTTCAAATGTACTTTAATATTCTACTATTCATTAATTCCCCCTTTCACCCCAGATAAAAGTATATCTTTTTTTTTTCTTCTCTCCGTCCCTTTTTACATTAGATAGGCACTTCTGAGTCACACCATATATTTTCATTTCTGAAAGTTGCTGATAGCAGTTTTCCCATCTGAAATGAAGTACAAAGAATGAGATGGCAAAAAGCCAGGCAGCATTTGCTCTGGAGAGCAAATGTGCAAGTACAGTTTTACCTTGGGTCTTACCTTACAGCTTTCAGTCTTTGCCTTTTGATGCAGAAGTTGCCTTCTTTCTCATCCATATCTTGGCCATAAATCCTATTTTACTTTAGTTTTATTTCTAATAAAACTCAGAATTCTGCTGCGGAACTTGCATTTTTGTCCCCATTTTTGAAATTTGCTGATTTGCAAATGAATGAGGTGTTACCCAAACATACCCAAAATTGGTAGCAATCATCGGAATGTTTCATCGTTTCTATTCATTCCAGTAACAAATACAAGAAAATTCTTCCCCAGTGTTTTTGTTGAGTCCAGTCCCATTCTTTGTTGTTACCTGCCTTCATAAAGTCTTTGTTCTTGTAGAGGAGAATGATTTCCAACATCTTCAAAGCAAAAGCAATTTTTATTCCTTCCGCTTTTGCAATGTTTGACACAAAAGAGTTTGTCATCTTGCACGCTGTAAGGTGAACGTGTAAAACAAGGTGCTTGGTTGGTGTAAAGTGAGAAATCTTCCTCCATCTTCACAGACACAGTGTCAGCATCCATCAACCAGGTGTAAATCCAGGGCTTCTAGCTTGTCTGAGCTTAGAACTACAACAGCTCAGGTTCTCTTTGGGTGACTCTTTTTGTCTCAAACACTTTGTAGTGCTCAAGAGCACCGAATGTCTGTCTTGCATCAGTTTTGGGGTTTTGGAGTGTTTTCCTCTGCTTTTTGTTTGTTTGGGTTTTTTGGATTTTTTTGTGTTTTTTTTTTAAATCAAAATGCTTTTTTAGTTTAATCATTAACATGATCTCCACTTTGTAGGCAATATCCTCTTAGTGAACCTGTGGCAGGTGGAGAAAAAGGATCTGATCATTGTGATCCATCAGTGGTTCATCAATGAGAATTTCAGACTCTTTGTTCCAGTTTCTGGATGTTAACTGTAATATCTTTTGACTTTTGGTTGACTTGCTATTTGCATATCACTTAAAATAGTAGACTAGATACAAGTGAGCAAAAACTTTGAGCATTTAGAAACCATTAGATGCAGCCTACTCTTTACTATATTTAAGGCAGTAAAAAGTAAACATAGTACACTTCCAGGATTAATTTTAAGTAGCTGGAACCTTGCTAATATACAACACAAAATTAATTTTGCCCAACTTTTGCCTTTAACCTTTTAGATGGCAATTGTCTGCACCCTCTGGGACAGCACAGTAGGGAGGTGGATATTTAGAAGTTGTTTATTGCCATCCCAAAGTAGAGGAATCAGGCAAATTGTGTGGGATGCATTGATTGAAGATCCCTTTCTCTCTTGTGCATCTTCCTCGGGATCTGCTATCTCTGCAGCTCTCCCCTGGATGTTTTCTGATAGCTTGAGATAGAAAGCTGTTAGAAAGCATCCAGGGGAAGAGCCATGGAGATGGAGAAGGATCTGGAAGAGAAGCTGCACGAGAAGCAGCTGCTATCACTTGGTTTGTTCTGTCTGGGGGAGACTGAGGTCAGACCTCATCAGGGTCTGCAGCTCTGATCTCTGCTCCCTGTGACAGGGACAGCACCCAGGGAATGGCTGGAGTTGGGTCAGGGGAGGTTTAGGTTGGGTTTTAGGGAAAGGTTTCTCATCCAGAGGGTGCTGGGCACTGCCCAGGCTCCCCAGGAACGGGCACAGCCCCGAGGCTGCCAGAGCTCCAGGAGGGTTTGGGCACCAGGGATTGTTGGGGTTTGTGTGCAGGGCCAGGGCTTGGATTTGATGATCCTTGTAGGTCACTTCCAACTCTTGATGTGATTCTGTAGATCCTAGACAATTAGGGGCAAAAAACCTCTGGTGAACCTCTGCAATGACAAAAGTCATGTCTGTGGCAAAAGCTTTTCCCACAGAAGATGCTGCTCTTTCCTGTGGTGTGCTTCTAAATCTGCCCTCAGATTTCTTGCAGAGGGGATGCTGTGTGCATGTAATTACCTTCTGGTGAGAGCTTGAAATGCTTCATTTACATCAAATCTTTCCCTTGTAATAACAGCATAATATCAAGTCTCTTTGCAAGTGAGACAACCAGTGGCATGTGTGTCTTGGGGGAGCATCAGCATTTCCCACCTCCTGCAGACTGAAGATATGTTTCCCTGATATTTTCTTTTAAGCTGCAGCAAAACAATAACATTCTGCAGCTACTGCCAATGGTCAGTTGGGTCTTAACCTGTTGGAGCTCCCCAAGTTTATTCTGGTTTGCAGTGTCTGTGAAAGATGCTCCTGTTTCCATCTTGCGTGCGTGGAAAGCTCTCTTGGCATGTAACTCTAACACAACAGATGGGACACACTGCATCTTGGCTGACCTCTGCTTTCAGCATTTAAATAGCAAAACTGATTTTATTACCATCAAATAAACCTCCAAGAACTTCTTACGCTCTAGACCAAGCTAACAAGTGCCAGCTGCAGCCCTCCAACTGGAATAGCTGAGGACAGGTTTCATAGTGGTTTCATGGGAGTCAAAGATATTTCCATTGATTTTAATGAGAACCAAAGGGATGAAATGCCCGAAAAACTTTGATTGTCTTCCAACAAAAAAGGAGGACATGAAAATAACGTTGTTAGGAGTGGATTTTACTAGTAAGAATTTCCAAAGTGATTCTCATGTTTTTCGCTGTCCTTGGGTAGAGACTGAAGACAACCAGGGCTTGGAACATTGGCACCTGAAAAGTGGTGCTGAAGAAATGGTCAGCACACTTCATCTCAATCTGCCATTTTTTCTCTTTGCTCTCACTGTTCTGTTGTTTTCAGCTTGTGATGCCCCCATTTCTTTGGGATTTCCCCTCCTTTTAGGCTGATTGTAGGACCATTAGCTACCAGCTCTAAATCTTGAGCAGGCCAGGTTTTATTTTCTAACAGAGAATTCTGGGAGGAACTCAGGTACTCCATTGCAAAACTCAGGGATGCAATCCCTTCCAGAAAAATAAACACTACACGTTTCTGTATCTAGTAAAATGTAAAAGACAAGAGTTAGTAAAAAGCAGTTGGAAAGGCCTGTACACCTTGGCTTCTGGGAGAGGGATTAAGGTCTCATTAACATTTTCTTACCCTTTTTACACACTTTTTTTGTCTTTAGAGATGATTATTATTACACCCTTTCACTAGATTAGTTTTTCATACATGGATTTAGTCTTCTTTCAGCTCTTGTCCCATTTATTGGGTGGGAGTGTGAATGCACTTAGCTAAGACTGACTGGGGGTTTGAGTATTATATATTATATTTTATTTATTTATTTATTTATTTATTTATTTATTTAATAACCATAGCATCATGTTTTAAAAAAAAATGTTTGACTTTCTTTAAAATTGAGCAAAATATATGGAATGCTTGTATTTAAGAAACCAATCTGACTGGGACAGCACAGCAGCATATTTGAATGCTTGCTCCCTTTGGGGTGCTGGGAAGATATCATGTGCTTTGTACAAGGGCCTTTTATTCTGATTTCTTCAATTATACCAACTCCAAATGTTACACACACAGTTACAGATACAACCAGATACCACCATCTGATTACACAGACACTGGAAAACTGATTTTCTTTTACCAGATGTGAGCACACTATTAAGTCTAGTTCTAGATGACTTTTTTTTTTTTCGCCAGTGTTTTCAAAAAAGGGACAGAACAACTTTATGCAACTAAACAATACAGATGGTTTCAATAGAAGTTATTGCAGTAGGGAGGCAGAAATCTATTTCTTTTACTCACTGATCCTGTTCCCTACAGCTTTTTCTGAACAGGTTTTTGTACTTGTTTTCATTCTTCCTGTGTGAATTTTTCTTCAGTAATAGAAGAAATAAAAACAACCTCTCATGTGTTCTTCTTCATGTCTTGTACTGCAAGCATGTTGTAATGTAAATGTAAGACATTTTTGTTGTAATACAGATTTGAAAATAGAAAAAGCCCAGCTACATTTCTGTGCATAAAGAAATGGAAATCTCAGTCTTACAAGAGGGACTTCTTTAGTCTTTATTGAGATGATTCATAGAAGGTGTGGAGGAGAGAGAAATAAAGGAAGAGTATTGTGGTTTAAAACTCTACTTTCATTTCATAAGCAACTTTATTACAAAGTGAGGAATACATCTTTGTAATATAAATAATCATCTTCAAGAAGTTCTATTGATTAAATTTCATGTTTATGCCTCATTCTGCAGCTCTGTCATGCTTATGATAATTATCATTATTATTTTTTTCATCTTGATGTCTAAGAGAGCCTTTTATTCTGTTAGAAGACAGGGCAGAATTAAAATTTAAAATTAATTAAATTCTTCTCATAAGATATATGAGATCCTGCACTTGCAGAGCAGAATACTTGCTATGAAGGTGGAGGAGGCTGCCTGTAAGGACAAACAAGACTAAAACAGCAAACAAACAAACCAGAAGCCTAAACAGGTGGCAGTTAAAACCCTACTTACAATAGGCTGAATGTCAGACAAATGAACTGCAAGAAAGTAAATCATCATTCAAATTTTCTAAGTATTCAATAATCTAATTTGTAATTACAGTCCAATTTCTAATCTGTAAAATCCAGAAAATTTCAAGCTCTATGCCAGAGCGATTTGGAAAGAGATTCCAGAATTTTATTCCCATAATGACCAGAAATCTTCTCAATTTTGTTTTTAAAACCCTACCAGAATGTGAGCCCTTACCTCGGATGCATTTGTAAAACATTTCTGCAGCTTCCTCTAATGTCCTGTTTTCCCAAATTTCCTGGGAACTCTTTGTGCCTCGCAGTTTCTGCTGCTCTTTTTACACATGTGACTGTTCTAAGTGAAGTTTTTCAATGGTTTGTAGTAACAATTAACAATTGTATTTTTTTTTAAATATCACTATTTCTTCAGCATCTTTATATGCTCCTGTCTTGATGCTTTAGCTCTGATCTGGTTTGTTTAGGATTTAAAACTGCTCTCACAAATATGAGTCTTACAATAGATTATCTGTACTTGTAACCTGTCAGGATTGTTATCACTCCTTGTGATTGATCAGGCAATAGAATTTCTATTTCTGCTTAATCTTTTCCCTGCTCTGCAGTTACTTGGTCTGATGGGCATCGAGGTAATCCAGGTTTCTTTGGCAGTTCCTCAGTGAGCTAAGTCCAAGCCTTTTGGCCTTGTAGATATATCTGTAATTCGGAATAAAAGAGGATCAGAGAGCTCATGCAAGAGCTGAGATAATTCAATGGAATTCTCTTATTTAACAATGCAAACGTAGAATAATATCTTTCTAAAGCAACCCTTTACATCCCTTGTTATAAGAGTGAGTTGCATTTTAAGGGAAGATCTGCTGGGAACACATGGATAATCTAAGGGGATAGTGTTTAATCATTTGTGGAAATTGCTTTGTGCCTGGAGACTCTGGTGATACTGTCCTTGAAAAGAAAAGTTCCCTCCCAGAACTGTTTGTTGAAATGTGCACAGGCAGGATGATCATGATAAGGGTAAGAGCAGCTGGTATTTAACCACATTTTTTTTTCTCCCACCTAATTTTTTTGGTTTCAACTGTTACAACTGTTTATTTCAACTGTTTTTCATGCTGTTTCAATTATTTTGCAACATCCTGACATGTATTTTGTCACATCAGTGCCCTGAAAAATCTCAGGAATTCATAAAATGTCTGTGAAGCTGGAGCTCTCAGGTAATTGATGATAATGGTTTGATAAATACACCTGGATTTTACTATATGGGGCTGAAAAATGGCAGGATGGTGCAGCAAAAATGCAGTTCCATGAAACATAGACAGAAATTTTCAGTGAAAAGAGTACTGAAAAAATTAGACAGCTCATTAAATGTTTGGGGTGATGTCAGATGCTAACCTAAACACTAAGTATATTGCCTTGATAATAAAGGGTGAAGCTGGCAGGTAAAAGTAGTGATTTTATTTAAAAATAACGGTGAGGGGATGGGGGGGGGGGGGGTGCAACTCAGAAGCTGCTGAATGAATCCATAAAAATGAACACAAAACCTCCTGACCCCTCTAAACAAATGCATGTTGGGGATGTTAAATACAGAAATGCATATTGTAAAATTATAGGTTTGAATTATTCTGGGAAAACCTGGAACTTGAGAGAAGCTGTGTGAAATATCTCCTATGAATGTTTTCCTGGTAAAAAAATACACCTTTAGGTCAACATATTTGTAAAAGTTGGCTGCATTTGGCCAATAGGAATTTACTTGATATCAACCTGACACAGTTTTTTTGTGCTTATTTTTTTCTTTGCAGCCACCAAACATAAAACAAATATTATTTAAACAGCTATCTTTTTGGCACATATTTCACATACAGATCATATGTTTGTCACAGTTTCTTTATTTTTCTCTTTTTATGGAAGGATTTTCCTGAATCTGACATATATGTTTATATTTAATCTCAGCCCTCAGCCATTTATATTTTCTACATCGATAACAATAATGATGTGGAGGAAAGACACGGGATAAATTACTGTATTAGTATAATCTTTTGAAACTGTGTGGGAATTCTTGCATATTTTTGAAACTTGGTAATGTTTCCTGCAGTAGTGTGTAATATTAAACATAATGCACTGACTAATTGCTGTTGGAACTATTTTACTCATCCCCCTCAGTTTTGTTTAGCTTCATTTCCTTCCTTAAGATCAAATTTGGAAGTGCCGGGGTTCTTTTGTAAATAGCTGATAAATTCTGTTATAAAAACCACCAGACTGTTCTGGGTAAAAAAATATATTAATTGTGAGTTTGATAAAAAACACCCTATGGATAATAGATAAAGTTGATCCTGATACTGTATTTAATGCATGCATTAAGGGGGAAATGCAATAGCAGGATTATATGATCTTGATCTTGATTATTTCTTGATGTAACCTTTTTTTTTTTTTTTTAATGCGCTCAGAGAGTCACAATTTTCAGGAATGAAGGAAATAAATATTCATATTCAGTTTTCTGTGCTTGTCTTCCCTGTGAGGGTGGTGAGCCCTGGCACAGGGTACCCAGAGAAGCTGTGGCTGCTCCTGGATCCTTGGAAGTGTCCAAGGCCAGGTTGGACATTGGGGTTTGGAGCAACCTGGGACAGTGGAAAATGTCCCTGCCCATGGGAGGGGATGATCTTTAATGTCCCTTCCCACCCAAACCATTCTATCATTCTTTTCACCTGGAAGTCAACATACTGAGGTATGTGATCTATGATTTCAGTTAGAAAGGAAATCCTGTATTTTACTTAGGTTGAAGAAATATAATTGTCTTTGTTTTTTACAAAAAATCCCCTAATATTAGAAAAAGTAGATATGTTAGAATTTCTAAACCCTGTAGCAGTTTAAAGAAGGATCATATCCTATCAACATAAAGGATTAAGGATCATATCCTATCAACATAAAGGATTCTGTGTAATTACTCTCTTTAGTTAAGTTTTGCTCAATGTTGAAGAAATACACCATTTATCAAATTCTGACTCATTTTTCTTCTTAAGATATAAACAGTTAGATGGGATTGCTTTGATTTTCAAGAACTAGAATTCCCTCGCTTTAGCACTTTTTATCTGCTTTAGCCTGAGTTTTGCCAAAGAATGACTCTTTTATTTCAAACATCCTTTGAAGGAGGTTCAGAATTATGTGCAATTGATTTTGTTCGAGTTTGGAACAAAACTTCTGCTGATTTTCACTGAATCCCAAAGGTTTTCCTGCAGTGTTTAAACTTTGCTACAAAGGCAGTGGGGAGAAGTGAAACGTGCTCTGGAGCCTGGTCTGCAGAGGTTGATGCTCTTTGTGCACCCACAGGGAAAGCATGGAAATGGTCCAAGATGTCTAAAATTTAAGTTGTTGTACAAGGATGGATAAATAACTCTTCTTCCCACCAAATTCCAAAACCAAGGAGACTCCACTTCAATTGGGAAGGTGGAATGGGAGAGGACAAAGATTCTTACCTGCTGGAAAATGTCACCAGCTGTGATCCTTTGGTACAGAGGTTTCTCCTTTGGTTCTCTAGTTTGTGCTGTTAGAGCAGAAGCAGTAGAGACTCTGTAAAGTTGGTTTCTTACAAATTGCACTGAGCTGCTGAAGCCAGTTTTTGCTGCTAAGGCAGAATGAAAAGCCTGAGCATTCCTTTGGCTGCAGAAAGCATTAGTAACCTGAGAGCCTGAGTAAAAATAATTTTTGTTTTGATTTTTGTTAAATAGATGAAGTTGAAGAAAAATGGATACATTTTAGGCACACAAGTTTTTAATAATTTACAGTAACTGAGTTTTAAATTTGTAGTATTATAGCCTCTCTTCTGGAACTACATTGCCCTTCATTACCTCCTGACATGTGGAATTAGCTTGGAAAAAATAATGCAGCACTAGGAAAAATATTACAATTCTTACCATTTCTGGTTCACCATCATGAGACATTTTGTTTTGTTAACAAACTGATGCAGATTAAGACATCACTGCAAAGTTTAAATGTTCTCCCCGTTTAGACCAGACATGCTATTATCCACCTTTTCACAGTGGACATGAAGGTTTAACTTGTTAAAAGGAGAAAACTGCTTGATAGCAGCAGCTGGGCCATCAGTAAATATTGAGGATGATTCTCCTAGTTAATTTGGAAGCAGTCTGCAGTCCAGAAAAGCAACAGCCACTCCAAAATCCTCATGGATTGTTCTCAAGTCGGGTAGAATACTTATCACTGGGGTTGGATGGGAATCCTTTGCTAATTGGCTTATCTACTGTATAAAGGATTTTTTTTTTTTTCCCTCAAAGCAGACAAAATCAGTTTGCTTGGTTGTTTAATAAATGTTTAGTTATTTAATTCACTTAATAATTTTACTTTATATTCTGCAAGTAAAGATTAGACAGCTTGTAAAAGACTCTCAGGGAGCTGCTTGAGGCTCATGGTTTGTTCTGTTTTCATTCATATGTAGGGAGTTTTATGAAAGCCTTTGGTCTCCTATAGTGACTTTGGTCTGCAAAGCAATATCATCAATCTACGTACAGGTCTCACGGAGGAAGGAGCACAAGGTTGTCACATTTTGCCATTATACACTCACCTTGCATATTCTGATGTGAATATATAGAGAACTGGGCAGTAGAGACTGCAATACCTTGAGGAAAAGAGCCATTTATTAAAGGAAAAACTGAATTTTGGTTAATACATGAGTGCACTTCTAACATGAAGAATAGCTCACTAAAGCCAATGAGTGATTCTGGAAATGGATAAAAATGCTTCAAAATACTTGAGAAGCTTTCACTACTGTAGTTGGGCATCTAAATTCCAATTTGAACAGCATTTCTTAGGAGAAAGAACTGCCACTTGAGCCCTCTCAGCAGCATATTTGGCATTTGACTGAGGACTGAAGATGGGCTTCAATTGCACTGCATAAATCCAGGGTAAGAACATGAGTTCAGTCCAGTATATCTAATTATACCACTGGAGATGAATGCAGTATCTGCACTATTCCAGGTTTAGGATTTTTCAAAGGAAGATTTATTCCTGGCTGGAATGTTTGTTTGGATGCCAGTGTCGAATGTCCACTGAAGTGTTAAATGTTACTTTGAGTGTCAAATGTTAATTTGGGTGTCTGCAGTTTGAATTTGGGTTCCTCTAGCCCATGTAGATGAAACCAGCATTTCTCAGGCTGTTGAAACACTGTAGGGTTTTGGTTTTTTTTTTTTTTTCCCCCTGTCATAAATCATGAGAATTCAAGTAGAACATTAAGACTTTCAAGTTGACTGTGTTTGCGTTTAAGCCTTTCTCTCAAAATGAAATCGAGATATTAAATTTAAATCACCTCTGTGCTCCCTGCTCAAATTGAATGCTTCCCTAAACTGGGAATAACAGAATGTGAAAATCAGCTGTTCCACTCTAAACTTCTGAAATGAGTAATGCTGATCTTAAATACACCAGTGTTCTCTGTCCTGTTCAAATACCCTCAGCACAAATGCATTTGCCTTTATTTCTACTGGGTTTTGACAGTTAGGAAACAAAAATTTAGGAATTTTGACCTCAACTGATGAGCTTAAAAATATTTTTTCTGTTTGAAATTTTAAAATTTAAAAAATCCTGAATGGCTGCATAACTATTGGTGTATGTGGTTATATTTTTCAAATGTCACTCTTTTGTTACTGGACAGTTCTGGGTGATTTTATCTCATTTCTTGATGTGTTTCTTAAGACCACAGTGTAATGTTGGTGTAAGTAGCAGTTAATATCCTGCAGACAATTTGTCTGTCATTCCCTCAGAAAAGGTGGTTTCTCAGGTGGGAGTTGCCTAGAGTAAGTTATATTTCCAATGCCTCAGAAATTCAATTGATTTCCTTGATCTTACACAAATAAACATTTTTAACAGCTGTTACCCCAAAACCACTGAGCTCATTTTTCCTGTCACTCACACCAGCATAAATCAGGATTAATTCTCCAGTGGCAGGTGACCCTGAAATAGAAAATACACAGAAAGAACCAATAATTTGATATATCAAAAACACATTTTTGGAGAAAAGCAGGGGAAAAAGTAGGACTAAAGCTTTTGGCACTGAGAAGTTGAAGCACGTGCTTCTCTTTGGGACCTGTTGTCACTGGGAGGAAGCCCTGTCACACACTTGGCACAGCCACAGTCAGAGCACTGCTCCTGTCCCTGCCCTCTCAGCTGGCAGGAGGCTGTCAGCAGGGCAGCTGTCAAGGGCTTTAAACAAAATAGTAATGGAAAGAAAGTAAAGATTTTATATATATGTGTGTGTGTGTGTGTGTCATTAGCTTACTGACAGTGAGAAAAAAAAGGGTCTTTAAGCACTGAAGCAAAAAATACTCACCTGACTCTTTGGCTTATTGTTATTCTGGCTTCATTTTAATGCAGTTCCTTCCTGTTCAATATCAGTTTATAAAGCTGTGTTCACTTACCCCCAATAACTAACAAATCCCTCTGTGCAGCTAGATGAATAAATTCCAGTTGTGGTACTGCAAATGTATGCTGATGGCTGTTCAGTGAATACATAACACATGAATCATTAAAGAGTTGTGAGAAGAATAAAAGGATGTAGGATTGATGTATTTCTGTAATACACACGTGCTCTTTGGCCAGCAAATCATGCCTTGTCCATGCCAGTGAAAGAAAAGCTGTAGTGATCAATTGTCACATGTAGAAAATACTATTTTATTATTAATTTCAATGCATAGAGTGGCACTACAGAGACACTTCTACATGGAGTGTCTTGAACATGTCCGGAATGCCACTGTGCAGATGGAGAAGTGAAAACACAGAAACATTTGCATATTGTTGGTGGATTGATTGTGGAATCCATTTCTGCCTCAGTTTTGCAAAGCTCCAGTTCGTTGACCAGAGTTCTAGGAGCTGGAGTAAATCACTGCAGCTCTGCTGCTCTACCTGAGCTGAGGATCTCCAGCTCTGTCTCAGGGCATGGATTGAGTGAAGAGGCTTCATCATTTTGTGTGGGCTTCATGGGGTTTGTGTGTGTGCTTTGGAATTACTGAGTGAGACAGTGAATAGAACCTTTACTGTGGAAGTGCTGAATTGTTTGTTTGTAGCTGCACTTGAAACCCCTTTATCTCCTGCTTTCACACACATAACTTAAAGAATTCGTATTTAAAATTTGCTAACTTTTTAATGTGTTCAGAGCTATTGCTGTTTCTCACTCTAAGAACAGGGATTGGTTTTCAGAATTGAGTTGACTGCAATCCACTTTAAACAACATGAGTGGTGATCGAACTTTTATCATTATTTGTGCATTGTTTGGGGAGTCTGAGCTCTTACAGACATCTGAGTGGAGCCAGCAATAACACAATAAACACATCCGAGGCACCAGTATGTCCCCTGTTCTGGTGATGAAAAGTTCTCTGAGAGAAGGAAAAATCCTTCAAAGACATGGTTTAGTTCTATTTTTTTCTTTGATCCTCCAAGTGCATAAAGATATTGTAAGAACCTGGGTAACATGTGGCAACTTAATTTAAAAGATTCATTGTTTTAGACTCAACCAATAATCCCTTGGGTCATATTCCAAGCACAAAGATGTACATGCAAAAAAGACAGTATGAAGGGATGTCAAAACTTCTTTTAGCTTAAAATGTTACCTCCACTGGTGGTATCTTCTTGGCTAGGTAAAATATTCCATTTTAAGTTTTTTTGGTTTGGTTTGGTTGCTTGCTTTTTTTTGTTTTGTTTTTTTTTGTTTGTTTGTTTGTTTGTTTTAGTTTTGTGTGTGTGTGTTTTTAAGGTCCTAAAGTTCTGTGAATTTACTATAAGCAAAAATAGCCCTAATGGATGCAAATATCTTTGTTGTACAGTAGATAAATGTGATTTTTCCTTGTCCCCCTTGCTCATAAATTTGAACAGACCAGACCTAGTTCAGCTCACAGTGAGTCTGCAAAGGAGAAATGTGCAGAGGGGTTTTATTAGGTTGGTTTTTTTTGTTTGTTTTTTTTTTTTTTTTAAATTTTCCTCTTGCTGTCATTACTCAGTCTCTTAATACTCATTTGAATGTGCCCTGAGCACAGGCTGGTGCACACTCCTTGCAGTTGGTGCACTAAATCTGACCTCGTCGCACCCTGCTGCTGTTTGTTTTCCCTAATTAAATGCTCCATGTACAGAAATCCATACAAGTGCTATCAATGCAGGCTCTGAGTGAAACAAACACCTGCCAGCAGTGGTTTAGGCACAGGAGTATCATCCGTCAGGTTTCCTTTTGGCTCCAACTTCCACAATTTCTGATGCTATTATATTAATATCAGTTTAGAGACATGGATGTTCTGTGGTGTCTGCTGTCCTGCAAAACCTAATCAGACTTAGCCACAGTGTTCCCAAAATTGACATAAACCTGATTTGCCTACTCCAAAAAAAGGACAGAGGGCTATTCCCTGCCTGCTTCAAAGATGGGTAATCTGTAGATTAAAAAATATAAATACAGGTAGCATCCATCACCTTACCTGGACATATTATTGAGTGAAATTATCAATTCTCAAAGCAGCATGAGAGAAGACTTTTTATATACATTTTATTGTATATGTTCTTCTCTTCTCTTCTCTTCTCTTCTCTTCTCTTCTCTTCTCTTCTCTTCTCTTCTCTTCTCTTCTCTTCTCTTCTCTTCTCTTCTCTTCTCTTCTCTTCTCTTCTCTTCTCTTCTTTCCTGTTCCAGGTTGACATCTCAGAAATCATTTAATCTAAAAACAGTTCTTGGGAAACTGAATGATGTGTGATGAAGGATAACTTGCCAATAACAGAGGGAAAACCTCTTCTCATCATTCATTCACCTGTGGCTAATTTTAAAGATGATTTACTGAAAGGTTCTTACAGAAACCTAAAGCCAAAGTGCTGGAGCTACTCCTTGGTGCAGTGCAGGTTTTCAAGCATCCAGGGTGATGTTAAAAATCTTCATTTCAGCCGATCCCAAAGGTCAGGAAGCCCTGTGGAAGCAGAGTGAAACACCTTCCAACTCCAAGCCTGTCCTCATGTACCCAAACTCTCCTGCTTCCCAGTCAGAGGTTCTTCAGGTGTGCAGTTCTTGCTGTGGTTTTTTAGAAAGAAGGATTTTCTTCTCTCAGACAAGCAGCTCAGGAAACACCAGGCGGGATGAATCATGGTTTCTTGGAGATTTGTGGTTTGTGGTCAAGTGTCAGATCCAAGTGAAGCTTTTCCCGCAGATTTTAAGACATTTCTCAGCTACTCAGATTCCCCAGTGCAGGCCATGAGGTAAACTCTTTCCTCAGTGAGGTATTAGGAGGATAATAAGGTTTGTGTCCTCAATAGAGTTTCCTGTTTTCACTGAAATTTAATTTTCATTAAATTTTGATTTTTCATTAAATTTCATTTTCACTGAGGCTTCTCTGTTCCTTTGATTTAAATTAATCAAAAGCTTAAAAAATTAGTAAGGTAGAGAGACACTCTGCAGCTTCATCATGGACCTACTGGCCCTTTCAAAAGGCAATTTGCAAAAAAGCCCAAACTCTATTGCTATTGCCATTAAAACTAACAGCAGAGACAATTGACTTATTATTCTCGTCTCCACATGCCAGGAGGAGTATAAATCAAAACACAGTGAATTAAAGATATCTGCAGTTCAGTTTAGAATTTTGATGTCAGTATTGTTTTCTTAAATATATGTTTTTTTCTATTTCTTGTTTAATGCTGAAAGTCACATGAAGAGCTCTTGATGCAAAATCTCATTATTAAAAACCAGTTGTGCATGAGTTGCATTCATGTGACTTTTTTCTTCTTTTTTTTTGAGCCACAGAAAAAGTCAAAAACATCACTTTAATATACAATAAATAATCTCGGTTTTGTTGAAACGCCGTTGGGTGTTTATCAGTTAATTATGATCCTTTGCAAAGGTAATCAGCTTTCATACACATAACTGCAAACGTGACAACTGGGACAAAAATGTAAGACTGGCTCAGCCAGTTTTTAGTGAAATAAACATGATTGAGTTCACAACTAAGATGAAAATTTCTATGTTTACTATAAGAAAACCAAAATTCTATGCAAAACCCTCTAAGAGTGCAGTCTTAAATTAGGAGAAATTATAATTTGAGGGTATACATCCCAGCAAATAGAATAATTAATACTGTGGGGTTTTTTTTGTGTGTTCCCCATTTCAGATGAGGAGAGAAACCTCAATATAAAAGCAATTTTTCTCACCTCATTGTCATAACTTTAGGAACACATGGAGGTATCTCAGTGACATCTTTCTGCCCAACATCTTTTTAATAGATATGCAGGAGACCACGCTTAATATAGAAGAGGTAATTCAGGGTAAAGCTGTGCCTAGGATTATGTTTGTAGTTGAAAAAGGGGGATGAAAGTGTGCAGGTGCTCAGGTCTAGGTTTACCTTACTGGTACATATGTAGCAGCTGGTGAACAACTGTATTTAAGAAATCTCTTTTTCTGTTCATAAAAAAGGGTAGGCAGTGGCAGGACAAAAAGTCAGGAATAATGGACTGACGGGTTTTTTATAATACAAAACTCGGGAATTACCTCATAGCAATGTACAGCTTTTCTGCAAAATACTCTGGATATTTGTTTCTTGGTGTCAGACATTCCTATTGTAGGGATAATTAGCATAAATATCACTTTTCCGAGAGAAAAGGCAATTTATTAGCACAAAAAATGGCTCCTGAGGAGAAAAGTAAACTAAATTATGTTTAGAGCCAAGATGAGCTCTCTCCATGCCAGGGTTAAAGCTGACAGGAGGAATGGGAAAGGGAACATCCAGTTCTGTTGCCTTGTCTACACATTCTGGTTCTGGGCAGATGAATTAGTTTTGCATTCCTGTCGAGCCATTACTAAACTGTTGTAAAAACATTTCATAAACTATTCATGCACAAAACCCGAATTAATGTAAAATCAGTCTTTCTCTGAATGGGATTTTGTGAGCCTTTAAAATATCACTCCAAATTGAATTTCTTCACTCACCCCTAAGAAGGAAATCAGCCCTCTGGTTGTTTCTGTGGCTCTCCTCTGGACCCACTCCAGCAGGTCCACATCTCTTCTGTGCTGAGCTCTGCAGGTGTGGTCTCACCTGAGCAGGGCAGCACCTCCCTCAGCCTGCTGGCCACAGGTGAAGTTGTGCTGGCTGTCCTGAATCACCTCTCTGTTCTCCATGTGCCTTAGCAGAGCTTCTAGGACGGGATTTTCCCAGGCACAGAGGTGAGGCTGACAGGGTGGTAGCTCCCAGGGTCCTCCTTTCAAACTTTTGAAAGATGGGAGCAATGTTTTCCTTTTTCCAGCCACCTGGGACTTCCCCTGCCTGCCACGACTTGGTGAATGTCATGGAGAGTGGCTTGGCAAGCATCAGTTCCCTCAGGGCTCTGGGATGCATCTCGCTGGATCCCATAGATTTGTGCATGTTGGGGTTCCTCAGGTGGTCTCAAACCTCATTTCTCTCTCAGCAGAAGGGACTTTGCTCCCCCAGTCACTCCTCTGGGAAGAGAGGTTGCTGTTGAGCACTGAGGAAAAAAAGTTGTTGGGTACCTCGATTTCTTCTCATGTACTGTTGCCAGTCTTGTTATCGGGGGATGCACTTTCTGTGACCTTGCTTTTCTGGCTGATGTACCTCTACAAGCCCTTCTTCTTATTCTTTGCATCCCCTGCCAAGTTCAGCTGCATCCACATTGGTCAGCTAAATAAAGTTGGTTCTATCCAACTTGCAACTTATGTTTCTTTAGGGATCAGTGATTATAATTTGTGCTTTGTTTATACCCTGGGGTGTCTGATATCACACTGCTAATGCCTTCAGAGCTTCTCTTAATGTCTTGAACTTTTCTGAGTTCCAACACAGTCCCCTCTTTTTTCTTCAACAGCTGTCAAAATACAGCTCCCTGTTAATATAACTAATGTTTAATTATCACAGCCTAGTCAGGCATGCATCCATGTCCCAGGGTCACTGAGCAGTTTGCCAAAATAGTGGACTGTTATTAGATAGATGGATTGCTTCGGTAACTACTTGCTATTAATATCTATTAATTACAGCACTGCCAGGGGTATGTTGTCAAAATTGCTTTATGGGATCGACTCACACACATTGCAGTGTTGTAAATCTTGTTTCCATAGGACACCAACTGCCCTCTTGCTCCCTGGATATTTCAGGACACATTGCTCATAATTCATGACGAGTTTTAGTAGCAATGGTTGCAAATTGACCAGAAAGGATTAATACACCAAACTTCCTGGGTTTTGTTGATGTACCAGACTACGAAATTCTTTTGGCTGTTTTGCACGGTTTGGAATGTAGCAGTCACTGTTGGGTAAAGGTTCTGTTGTCTGTGGCAGTGTCTCTGACATTTCAGAGATAGTGCTGTAGTTTTTGTTGTATTCCTCTGCATTCTTTGTTTCACTGGTGTTTCACTGTGAATAGACCGGTAATGGAAGAATAACATCTGAAATCCTTTATCTATTGGGTCTCTGGTCTCTGACCTCTACAGAAGGAATTCTTGCAGTAGGGCATTTTACCTTTGTTTTCTGTGGAAGGAAGAAAAAAGTGTGTACCAATGTGATGTAAAATGCAGTTTTACCTGTAACTCAGAAAGTCAGTAAATGAAATAAATCACTTTTAGCTAGACTGTCTAGACTGAGCAGTCATGTGAGTGGCATGGTGTAGAACAGGATATCTACTCCATGATCCACCTGAACAGTTGAACAGCAGGGAACAGGTCCCCTACATCTTTACAAGCTGCTTCCTTGTAGGAGAAAGACTCACTGCATTCTATCAGTTCAATGCTATATTGCTCAAGGTCAGTTATAATTCAAGTACAAATCTGGTCTTACTGAAGTCCTGCTTTTCCTCTTGGGTTACTCCAGCTCTTTGCTGTTTATTTCTTCAGCAGTGGGTGCACAGGTATAGGGAGAAAATTCAGAAATCACATCAAAGTAGTGAGCAAATCATTGAAGGAAATTGAAGCAAATCACTGAAGCTGAGCACCTTGCTCTGCTTCCCAGCTCCTGGGGGAGTGAATCTCTGGAGGGAACCCCTTTCCTGCTGCCCTTATCTCTGGGCTCCCCACTGCTTCTGTCATTTAGGTCTATTCCACCTGAATGGCTCACAAACACACCCTAAAGAAAACAAGGGAAGATCATCCATAATTCCTAAGGGAGTTTTCAGTCACAGCACAAAGCATTTCCACTGGTTTCAGCTCTGGGGATTAACATCCACTGCCACTTTTAAAGTCCTACAATTTCAATCTATTTAGAGATGCAGTGGAACAGAGAACTCCTGACAGTTGTGGACCTGGATTTTTAATTGTGAGATTGGACCTTCAGATAGGAACTGGGCCAGTTGCTGTCAGGCCCATTGGTTCCATCTGAGGTTGCACTTGATAGTTCTGGGCAGTGCTCTTCTGCAAATGTCCAGCAGCATTGCTTGAATAATTTTACAAATGAAAGTAAACTAAAATTGAAACCCTGGAAAAAAAAATGGGGGAGGGGAGGAATAAAACTGAAGTAATTTCCAGAATTACTTTTCACAGGTTCAAATTGGAGAAATGCCCTGAGATGATCACCTGCTTTTTTCTTTAATCAGTTTGCTTTCTCTTGTTTTCCATAGAGAATTCTTGGGATGATCCTGCTGAAAAATCACAATGACCTGGAAAGATGGTCTAAAATCAGAAATTGTCCCACTCTTCTTCTAGGAGGTCTTAAGACACTGCAGGGAATTTGCAGTCAGGCACATTTACCACAGTTGAGGCTCATCAATGTGGTGTAAAAACTTGACATGTTTCAGGAAGACAGAGTTTTGTGATCAAATTCCATATATAAAGAAAAAGGAAAGGAAAGGAAAAGGGAAAGGAAAGGGAAAGGAAAGGGAAAGGGAAAGGAAAATATGGTATTTACTTCTACTACTTTTTATTTATATCTGAAATCATTATTACTGTCTGTTATTAAAAGTAAAGGATCAAATATAATATACCTTTTTCTTCTGCTCTTCACTGGTAGCTCTATAATTGAACATGAGCCAATGTTGGCTTCTCTTTAGTTATGAAAATAGTTAAGTAGAAGGACTTTTCAAGGTACTTCATTTTTGATCTCCCTTTTATTCCATCCTAGAGGCCTTGATTTTGGTATGCACCAGAATGGTCTTGGAAAATGAAGGAGATTCAGAATGATTTAACGACTCTTCATTTAAATAGTCCAAAATCAGGATCTTCTCATTTAGAGTTGAGCTTTCTGTACACATGAGGCTTCCAACACTCAGGTTTCCTTCAAAAATATTTGACGAAGACCCGGTGAATTTATTGAAGTTGGAGGTACTTGGAACATTAACAAAAGCAGAAATCTTTTAAAGCTTTTGCAACTAATTCTGATACAGAGCATGTCTCAAGGGAGTTGGAGTGCATGGAAAAGCCCCATTCTTGTAGTAAGTACGAGAGAAAATGCTGTTAACCTTCTGAGAGTGAAAAGAGGTTTTCATAGGTTCAGTGGGCAGCGTATAAGACATGAAATAAAACATTCAGCTGTTGTGCTTAAAGTGCTCTGTGGCTTTCTAACATCCTGCTGGTACCAATCTCCTTAGATACATATTGTAAATGTCTGAGCAATTCTTGTTAAATATATTCTGGGCTTGGTGCTAGAAATTTTTCAAGTAAACATCAAACTCGGTAAATCAGGTCGATATTAATTTAGAAAAGAAATGCCTTTTTTTACTGCTTTGCATGCAGTTATATTATTTAATAGATGTGAAATATATGTACAGGTGAACTTAAAAATCCATCTCTTATTTAGAGAAGTGACTGGTTAATATAAATGAGGGAAAATTGGCTATATTATCCAGAATGAGGTTCCCCCCATGCCATATGGAATAGGCTGGGAGGGAGAGGCCACAGTCTAATATTGTCATGGCAGTACAAGCTGGCACTGCAGTGCAGGATGAGGAACAGGAATCTGCTGCAATGTGTACTCTCAGTGACATTTTGATTTTTTTGGCACTTGTTTGTGTATGTGCAAAAACACCCTGTCTAGTGATAAATAGAGTTTTGCTCATAACAGAATGCTTGAGTGAGTACAGTGAGGATAAATAAGTTGAAGATCTTGGGTAACTTGGCTTCAACTGTGCTCTCCTTTAGAAAAAAATCTCTTCTTTGTGGCTCCATGAATATCACTGGGCTGCCTACAGCAGTACCAACATTAATATATGTCAGAATTTTGAAGGACTCAGATATTGAAACAATATCTGGATAAATTACTAAGTGAACGGATAAATAATTACAAATAGTTGAGATACCACAGCTCAGCAAGTTACATCTCATCAGCTGAACATGATAATTGATTATTTGCTTGGCTTTAGTCCCCTGTGAGTGCTGCAGAAGTCTCTGACTTAAACCACTTTCAACTCAAGCAGAATTACTCAAAAAGTTTCAGCTTCTCAAATGTGTGGTGTACCCATATAAGTTTACCAGTGTCTTGGTACCAGGCTTTGTGTAAATTACTCTGTATTTTCCTAAATAAAGAATCTTTTCTGACTTTTTTTTTTCTTCTTATTACTTCCACCAGTTAATTACAGTGAAGACATAAATTGCATAAATAGAAAAATGTGAATTAAACTATTTAAGAAGAAACCACATTTTTTTTAAAAAAAAAGTTTGGAAAACTGAGAAGCTAAGATAGAAATAGATTTCATTCTCTACATTTGAATGGTTAAATGGTTGGGGAAGCTGAATAAAACCTTTTCAGTATCATTTCTTCTAAGAAATTCATGGTGAGAAAAAAAAACAAAAGGAAAATGTTAAAAAATAGGATATTCTGCAGGTTTTGTATTGCCGTTACTCCTTTGCTGTAGATTATACTGCTCCTTTTTTTACATTTTTGCTCTAAGCAGTAGATTTTTCTTTTGGACCTTTTCACTTAGGTTGAATTCCAAATGGCCACGTTAAATCTTTGAATTTAATTTTGAACCAGAAGACAATGGATTTTGGTAGTCAGAAGAGCACAATACATCTTGATAGTCATAGTTACCTTTAATAATACAAAGGGCTCAAGTCAAAAATCGAAATAGCCTCATTTAAAAGCACAGTGAAAGGTAACTATGCTTGATTTTAATCAGTGCAAAAATGAAGCAAATTGATATGAAAAATCCTTGATTACCTTTGTAGTTTGGAGAGCAATTTTGTGGTAGAAATAAAGTTTTCCTGTCCTAAGTTCACCACAAAGAGTAATAAAAAGTTGCATTAGAAACAAAGTCATTCCCCACCCCAATCTGCTTATCCAGCATGAAACTGAGGCTGAAATTAAAAAAAAAAAAAAAAAAAATGCAGACAGATGAATTTTATAGGAACGGTTCTGTATGCATTTAAAATAATTGAAACTAGTGGATCTCCTTGCATGATTAAAGACAGATACTGGCAAGGTGCAGAAATGCATTTTGGGCAATGAGTGCTACTGATAGAAATGAATATGGAGGAGTCGCTGCTTTTTCACATCCCCAGTTCAGGGACTGGTTCTGTGGATTTGGTGGTTACAGAAGAACACAGCATCACTGGAGCTGGAGGTTTATCTTCTTGCTCATTACCTTTTCATTATCTTGCAGGACAGGTTTGAGGCGTTCAGCAATTGTTTTGATGGTATAAGAGCATCTTAGCAGACCTGAAATTCTGAACAATAATGTTCATATACACAGCAGTTTCACTACTGTCAAGTTCTTCACATCTTTTTGAGAATGATTTACAGTTCATTGATTTTGGTGTTTAAAATGTGTTCCTTGATATAAGTACTCTTCAGACAATTCACATTAATCTCAATACAATCTTAAATTCTGTTTAGGCACTCAGTGAATTCAGTGTTCTCAAGGAACTTAGTGAACAGTAAAAAAAAAAAAAAAAAAAAAAAAAAAAAGAAGAAGAAGAAAAATAAATTAACTACCTGGTTGCTTCCACAGCCTCTCGGGAAACTTCCCCTTCAATGCTTTGGTGGAGACAGAGCATTTGAAGTGCGAAGGTAAAGGCTTCAAATCAAAGTTTTGTTAAATTGGCAGCTGCACTAATACACAGCCTTTTTATTTTCCTTTCCAAGCTCTCTGATCCATCCAGCCCAGGAGTGGCACATTAAAGAAACTCCCAACCTCAAAAGTGTCTGTGTTCTTCACAAAACATGTTCTGTTAAATATACTTATGCCAAATAAGTTATAATGCACCAGTAAAACATCTTTTATTTCAGTAATACCTTTTTCAACAACCATCACAGGCAGCCCTAATCTAAGTTTAAATAATAAACTAGACACATCTAGAGGATGAGTAAACCAGGCACCTGGAGCAGCCCCTGGAAGGGCCTCCCTTTTTTAATCCATTGTCCAGAGGAATCAGAATGGCAACTAATCCAAATGTCTCAGCTAAGTGGGGTGCAATTTGGTCTGAACTTTTTTTATTCATAGTTTTAGGTAGGAAAAATATCTGAAGTTGCTGAATTTATAATAAGCTAAAGCAAGGGGAATTACCTTGTGGTTTCTATCAAGTCAGAGCATGCATGTGGACCTTGCTGTGCCAAGAATATTAATTGATGGTGACTTGACTGCGTATTTGATAAGAAAGTGAATCAAAATCATTAAAAAGTGAGGTATCTGGTGGCTGAGTGCACCTAAAGCTTGTGTCATTTTACAGATCCATGCTTATGCACTGAAACACGGGCTTGAGAAAGTAAAGGCTATTTCTTGCCATCTTTTAAAAACTAAACTTGGGTGAAGTCATAGGTTTGTAATGCTGAATTCAATTTTATCCAGATTGCATCTGCCATTGTGGAATTTGCTTATCTCTATGTTTGTTTGACATAATCAGATCTTGCTGTGGTGTAGGCTGGCACATTCCCTGCCGGATTGTGGGATAGTATTGCTGCCTGACTGCTGATGATACAGGGCTATATTTATGCAAGGCTTGAAATATATCACAGAAACTATTAAATTTAGGATTATACCTGATGTTTATCATTTATTTTTTAAACATGACTGTAATCCTCTGTGATACATATTTAATGCACCAATAATTGCATTTGTACTCCTGTTTTGGTAGTAACACCCAAAACAATGTACTGAATTCTATTCTACAAAAATAAGGGGAAGAAAAGATTTCTCTGGTGTGTCTGTATCCTTCTCAGAAAAAAACAGGGCACTTTGCAGCATCCAAATATTATCACATTGTATTCTATTTAAAGAGTAATTAACGGACGCAGAGAAGAAGTAAGTTTTATTTTTGCTGTTTATATCTGCAGTGTTCCCTTCCAGAGGAACTCAAAGGCCTGCTTTATAGTTCGATGGCCATTTCATGACATCCAGCCCCCTTCAGTTACACATTTCTATCTGCAAAAAAGTAAATGTTACATCTGAAGCCTTGGGACAAATTCTCAACATATTAATCAGAAAATGTAAGGGCAGTCTGAAAAGCCACTTAGTTCCAATACAGGAAGGTGGCTCTTGCTAAACTTAGTATCATTTACTAGTTTTTAGAGTCTGTAATTTCCACTCATGTTAATGAACTCTAAATATTATCCTGCTTAGCTGTTATTTCTGGTGAAGATGAAAGTGTTTTGTTTGATGTGTGCAAAGAAGTGACTACAGAAAATAGTAAATTAATTGGAAGATGTCAGCTCAGAAGAATGTTTTTGACATGAGGGCTGTAAGGCTGTTAACAAACAGACCAACTCATTTGTCTGATCATTAAATGAAAATAAAAATTACAACATTATGATAAAATCTTGACTAGGAAATGCCTGCGAGACTCTTTCAAGCCTTGGGTTCTTTTCTTGCCTGGGCTTTGGCACTCTGATTTATGCAAACCATGCTGCACAGAACTGGAACTGAAATAGGTTCTATGCAGAACAGATGGATCAGGGCTAAGGCAGAGATGTGCACTGCAGATGAGAACAGATTAATACCACAGGGGGAGACTGGAGGAAAATTGGAAGGATGAGGGCATTTGAACTAATTCATTAATCATTTCCAACTGATAACTATGCCTTCAGGCACAGTAAATAATACCGAGGAAGCATATTTAAAATTTTATAAGTTTGTTTTAATGAAGATTAGAATAAAGAACCATAATTTTGAATGAGTCAAAAGTATCCTGTATTCCCCTATCCCAAAATGTGCCTTAATGATTTAAATATCACAGCGTGCACTGGGATGTGAATTTCTGTTTGGAAAGCCCAGGGCAGATTCATGGAGTTGGCACAAACCTTTTGGGAATGGGATTTTTGGAAGAGCTCTCTGAGCTAGGAGAACATGCTCCTCCACTTGAATCCAAGCCACAGAGATGCAGCTCTGCTGTGTCTGGAGACGTGGTCTGATTTCTAGATCTCATTCAGATGTCTCTCCAAGTCTTCATCTTATCCAAATAGCCTTCAGTCTTTGAGGTTCAGACTTCCCAAAGCTGTACCAGGGTAAGTAAATGTGGATTTAAAGACCTTTGAATGACATCTTCAGATCTATATTACAGAACAAGGTTTCAACTGAGGTATTTCACATCTCTAAATTACATTACCGTTACTAGTGGTTATTTTACTGTGGGGCAGACAAATACATACAAAGAAGTCCACCTGAAAATTAAAATTATTCTAACATGCACAAAACCATCAGAAACAATGAAGATATTTGAGAGATATGTCAATGCCCAGCATCAGTGAAGAGAACAGTTTTGATTATGGGTTGGAAAGTATGATTCTACATGTTAGGACATCAAAAATCCTTCCTTTTGCCAAGCTCAGAGTATGGATGAGTCTGACTACCTACATTAATAATGAATATAGTTCCTAAGAGGAAAAGGAAATTGAGAAATAGAAATGTACAGATAAATGTCTAGGTGTTCAGTATTCCCTATATGACTTCTCAGCAGATGATTTTTAAGCTATAGAGGAGGATGTGAAACACTTGACAGTGAAGGAAGATTCTGAGAAGATGGGTAGTTCAGTTTGCTTGTAAGGAAATAACCTACATGGGTTTCTATTCACCTGCACAGAAGATGTATTATTCCTCTTGTAAAAAATTCTTTCATTTCAGGCAAGCCTTAATAAGAACGGAGAAAGGTATAGAATGGCTCACTCGCCTGAAACTTGATTCTCATCCTGATGGTTTCATGATTTCATTGCAGGTTGCAAATCTGGCCTGTTCAATCTCCAATAATGAAGAAGGTGTGAAGTTAGTCCGTATGGCAGCCACACAGATTGATAGTCTGTGCCCACAGGTGAGTGCAAATCCCTGCTAAAATGTACTTGAGAAGCCTTTTAGCACTTAAAAGCATTAGAAGAAGAGCATAGCCTTGTCTTTGTCATGAGATTGTTGCCTGATTTCCACCAACTGTGAAGAATGCATCCGTATCTTGAGACCCTTCATATCAAATGGGTTGTAATGCTGTAATTTTTAACACAGTCCAGAATCTATTGGAACTTTCCCAATGGAAAAGAAAAAGAAAAAAAAAACAAAAAAACACCAAAAAACAGGAACAAAAAAAAAAGAAAAAAAGCCACTCCTCCTCTAACAAATGGGTTTGACTAACAGGTCATTAATGCTGCACTCACGTTGGCTGCCAGACCCCAGAGCAAAGTAGCCCAGGACAACATGGATGTGTTTAAGGACCAGTGGGAGAAACAGGTGCGAGTTCTCACTGAGGCCGTTGATGACATCACTTCAGTGGATGATTTCCTCTCTGTTTCAGGTACTGAGGTCAAGAGACTTTTCTACAAATACACTCCTAAATTAAAGTATTGGGTCAGAATGGATAAAAGCTATAATTAGTGAAGCATCATTAATCTATTAGTCTGTCTGTATTGGAACTCTGATCTTCTGTACTCTGTACCATGCCATGTTAATTAATCCCTGGTAGCAATGGTTGGCTCTTCACCTCCCAGAAAATAGCCCCTATTTGTGCTTCTATTCGTAGGGAAGCTTTGTTTCAACTCGGGCACAAAGTAGGAATTTGGCCACCTTCTAAAAATGTGTTCCAGACTTGTTACAGGCTGAGAATATTTGTATGAATTGTTGGAATCCTTGTGCAGCTGTGGGCAAGAGGAGGAAAGGTGAACTTTACAGAACCACAGGATGGAATGGGTGGGGAGGGTAAAGGAGGGATGGAGAAGAGAAGGACGCTGACCCTGGGTCACAGTCTTTTCTCCAACCATCCTCCTGGTAAAGTGCTGCAGCTTGTGGCAGAGTGTATTGTTACAATTTGATCATACCCAGTGAATGCTGTAGTTGCAAAGTGTTGCGTGGCTTGGGTTAATTTCTGCTGCAGGAAACTCATTTTTCCTATTTTGCTTAGAAGGGTGCATTTCATTGTTGTGAGTATAGAGGGCTTTGCTTACGTGAATGTCTCGGAAGAGCCAAACTTCATGAGACAGTCTGGGCAAAATGTTGTGTTTCATTCTACATTATTTTCCTTGATATTTCCTAAATTTAAAAAAAAAAAAAGTTTATGAGAAAAAAATATTGAAAGAAAAAATATTTATCATTAAAAAAAATTCCTTCATTTTATTTTTCTGCCCTCTTTATCTTGTTTGGTTGTATCCTGCTACCCTTATTAAGAGGGCAGTGGTTTGGTTTGGTTTAGTTAATTACTCTCCTCTGTTCAACAGCCCTGCAAGTGTTTCTTACAGGCCATGGCAAGAAAATGTAAATGGGCTCTCTGAACAGAAGGGTACTTCAGAATATGGGAGCTCATTGATTTTTATTTGAGATTTGGAGTTGACAAACATTTTCTGGCAGAACTAGTTCTAAGAGAAAGGGATGACCAGACTGAAAACTGCAGACCCAGCCTGTGTGCCAGAGTTGGAAATCTGGCTCAAATGGCCATTTTCTTCTTTGAGTACTTTGCTTACTCCAAGTGCTTGTATCTATAAAACAGAAGTAATTTGAATGGATGATGGGGTTTTTAATTTATTTTTCTCAATTAATTCCTTCAAACAAAGTTTTGACTTAGACCCAAACTTTCCAAGGCAGCTGAAAAGTATTATTTCTGTAAAGTTTGGATTCTTTTTTCCTAATTCTTTGCACAGACATCTCTGTTAAACATTAGGAAACAGAAAGCCTGTTGCCCTTGCTGTAAAGCTTGGTAGCCTCAGCTTACACAGAGTATTTTTATTTTTGGATGTTAAACCAGTGAAGCATTCAAAATGCCACTAGCTGGTTAAATGTACCTCCTGCAATGACACCTCCTCCTCTTCATATTGACTGTCACATTTGATGGTATGCTTTAATAATATGGTGGCTATCAGAAGAAAGTTGACCATAACTTTAAGAAGTTATTTCACATTCCAAATGCATTGTCCAAATTCGTGTATCACTTGTTGTTGGGCAAAATTTGTTTATGCCATGGTAAAAGCAAATTGGTGATGTTGAAATGGAAACAGTGAAGAAAAGCTTTACAAAGCGCTGCTTCTTTATTCTGAGTAGGGAATGTTTTAAGCAAAGAATTTTTTCTTGCATGTTGCTCAGATTCACAGCTCAGGGGACTTTAAGTTTCCACCCAAAGTTGTTGCAGTGTAAAATTCAACATCATGTAAAACATTTCTGAAACCCTCAAATGATCCAACCTTGGAATTTTTAACTGTGAAGATTAGTGAGTCATTCTTTTTAGTGGCAAAGGATAATTAACAAAAAACAGTTGCTGAACTGATTAATTCTGTTTTACTACTACTCCAAAGAACAGCATTTAATTTTTGATTTAGACGTGTCTCTAGCAGAAAATCAAGTTGCTGTTTAGAGTCACTGAGTGTCTCAGACTGAGTTTGGTCAAATAAGAAATTCAGTCATGGTCTTACTAAAGCTATATTTGACTCTACTGACTGCAGAGAAATAATGCCAGACCTAGTCAGAGTCCTCTTCATGCTTTCACATAATTTGTATGTGAGAATACTACATAAATTCTAATACTGCAGCACGTGAGAGTGGGTGGCCTGATTCAGAGCCAGAAAAATAACAATGCATCTCCCAAGAATCCAATAAAGGGTCTCGATATCACCTCCTCTTTACAGAGTCACTGTTGTCATCTCTTGCTTCAGATTATGCCAAGTCACATATAATTATAGTGTGTGTTATTAGAAATTCCCAGCTTATTCTCTGGCATACATGGAGTGAGGGAGATGCCCAGGTTTTGTGCTATCTACAAAGGCCATTTGCTGTTGTCTTTTCAATGTGATTTTTTTTTTTTTTCTGTCTTATCTAGGCAAAAAAGAGCCAAATGTAATAAACATTTTTTGGGAGAGTGTAAATTCACCTTCAGAAAATTGCCCAACTGTTTATTAGAGAATCTACAAAATATTTGACTGCTTTCCCTTTTGCGTTCATTTTAATTGCAATTTAATTATGATAAAATTCAGTGCGATGTTTGAAATTAACAGGACTGGTTTTCAAGGAATTACAGGTTGGGACACACAGTACAGGTAAGATGATGTAGCCCAGTCCCTACTAAAGATAAATATCACAGATTTTTCCTATTATGTGACAATATCACAGAAGTGCTTTTGTTTTTCATCCTGGATAAAGGTAGATATCATTTTTTTTAACATACTGAGATTTGCCCAAATCAGTAAGCTTTGCTATGAGGAAGAGTGAAATGGAACGAGCTGTATTTTTAACATGGATTCCAGAAAACCACATCCTGGAAGATGTGAACAAGTGTGTGATTGCTCTGCAAGAGGGGGATGTGGACACGCTGGACAGAACCGCGGGCGCCATCCGGGGCCGTGCAGCCAGAGTCATCCACATCATCAACGCAGAGATGGAAAACTATGAGACTGGGGTTTACACTGAGAAGGTGCTGGAAGCTACCAAACTGCTCTCTGAAACTGGTGAGTTGGTTGAAATGCTGAAATAATTACTGAAATACTCTTTATTTAGTCATTTAAAACTCTCAGTTGATTCTCTGAAATCCGTAACTCAGAGAGAAATCTGTTCTTGAAAGCAAGGTATAAACAAATGAATTCATGGCCCTGAGTGTGTTTTTTATTCTCTGCTCAGTGCTGTTGCAGGAGTCATACTGACAGGAGCCATGTAAGAGAAGAGGTTCAGTAACACATCAAGACTAGGACACTACATCAAAGTTTCTGTGATTTAAATAAATAATACAGAGCCTTTTTTTCTGAGTTGATTGATTATGTATTATGCATCTCCAGCAAATATTACTCTTTGGTCCATGCAGGTGAATGTACTTGTTGATGACTGAAGTATTGCTAAACAGAACAACTTTTCCTTGAAAAATACATATAAGTAACTGAAAATGCATCACCTGATTGAAACAATATAACAGTCTGCTAGATTGTGTAAAATATGTAGATTGTATAAAAGTAGAAAAGTCTGGGAAGACTGGGAAGAAACATTCTTTTTTTTTTTCTTTTTGATTTTATTTTCAATCTGTTTTTGCCTTGCCAGACCAGAGATTGGATTCATCTCAGTGTAGGTCATTAGGTCTGTGCTGGTCATTTTAAAGCCCTTTATCTCAGTGCTCTCAGTAATTCAGTGCAAGCTGTGCTACCAAGTGCTCTCATCTGAAAGCAGTGGGTTTGGGTGGTTTAGGGTGCACCAAATTTCATTGACTTCACAGGCTGGGTCTCCATGCACTGATCGGGTGCCCTGGTGGGATAGAGATGCACAAATTGTGGGTGTCTGGAAGTGTCTGAGCTGATCCTCCCCTGCCTGATTGCACTTGTTCATCTGAGGTCTGAAACCATCAAGACTATTTTAGAAGGAACAAAATGAAAATTGCACCAGTTCAGGACATGTCAAATGTGACTTTCAAACCAAAAGCCCAGGAATGGCCCTGTGAGATGGAAAAGCAAAAAAACTGTTCTAGATCTGTAGTCTCTGTGTTTGCTTTGAGAACAGGAATCAACAAAATAATCTAAAAAACTGATTTGGGGATGATTAAATATTACTCGTGGTAATGTAGCACCCATATTAATGTCAGCCTATTTTTACTCCCCGGAAAGAGATCAGTGGAATAAATCCTGTAAATTTAGCTTCCTTTTAAAAGTTTATGAGCTGGTTCTATAATTCACAGAAGGAAAATAATCTGTTCAGTTTGACGTGGTAAAATATTTTGTTGCACTATTCTGTTAAAGTCATCTTTTAGTCAAGGAGGGGTTATGAAGAATTTTTCCTACCATTAAGATTTATTAAACAAAACAAAATGCATGTTCAAGCTTTTTATTGAGCTAAAATTTCTGACCCAAGATTCTATATGTTTTTTTTTAATTGAAAATTTTTCAACAGGCAGGTGTAAAGTGCCATTACATAGATCAATAATATGCACAGTAAATACTTATATTCCATATTTAATTCACTTTTTGATATAATTTGAATTATAACCAAGTCCTGTAAACTCTGGACTGAGCGCATCTTGAAAATGTCAATGTGTTAATGTTGGGATTCAATAGTTAAGAGTAAGTCCCTCTTCCTGCAAGTCAAAGGTACCTATTTGTACCTCTTTTCTTATTTTATAAAGTGGAGATAAACTTGTGAGTATTTAAAAAAATTTAAAAGATTATTTTTACAATATTAAGAACTTTATATCATGTACAAATTGTGTAGCAGTAGTTGAGGGGAGAGAAAGGACCCAAATTCAATGAAGCTGATGAAGCTTAATCCATTTTTGCCAGTAGTGAATGTGGATCATTAATATTAGAGCACAATTTCTATCTGCAGCTTTTCAGACCATTTAAAAGGCATTGATTATGATTTCTGTATGATTTTAAAAAAAAAGTAAAATTAACTGACTCATTTCATCGCCTTAGAATGAAGTGGTTAAAATGGAATTTAGACCCCACTGTGCCATTCTGGAATCACCATCCTTGGAAGTGTTCAAAACCCTGCGGATTTTGAACCTGTGGATGTGGCACTTGGGGACCTTGGACCCTGGTTAAACGCAGGGATAAAGGCAGAAAGGGAAGGAAGTAAGAGGAAACAGCAGAATTGCTGTTTGAATATTGAGGACTCATCCTGCTCTGTACCCAGAGTGACCAAAGCCAGCTGAGACTTTCCCATTGCCTTCACCCAGGAGGAGACTGAGGTGTACTCAGCAGTTCAAAAGCTGTAAAAACTGAAAGCAAGAAGCCTGTGCTTCTAAACAAATAAAAAGAATTGTCCCTAGAAAGAATCCAGGAACAGGCAATGAGGCCAGATCGTATTTTCCAAGATTTTTGAGGCTTAGGAAGGAGAAAAAGCCATGACATTCTTTAAAGGTCAAGAAGGTTGGATTTAGGCTGGGAAAACTGGAGTAGACTTTGCAGGGTTGTGATGAAAGGAAGTGAATGGGAAATGAAAGGGATAAGAGCAGAACAAGTAGGACTGGAATTGCCTGGGAAAGGCTGTGAAAACTTCCCCAAAAATTTTTTTTTTTTTTTTTTTTTTGCTCCAGTTTGCACTGGGGTGTCTGGAAACCATCCTGGAACAGCAAGTACCATACTACTTGGGTTACTTCTGTGAAGGACACTGGAAATTTAAAATCGTCTGATTCACACCAGAAATTGGCGTTTCAGCTTTTAGCATGTTTTAAAAATATCCCAGTAACTTTGTAGCTTGCTGGTTTTAAGTAGGTCACTCCAGCTTCTGTTTTGACGCATGTTTTTTTATTTTGTTGTTATCAGAATGGACTGAAGTTGAAAATCAGCACTACTGGCAATTCAGCAATAAGCCTGTGAGAGTTTTATCAGTGTGAGTAGGGCAAACTTTAAAGATATTTATCACTAGGAAAAGGCAGCTCGATGTTATCAAAGCTAATACTAAAATGTGGGAAAGATGAATTTTTCAGCAGTGATATGAAGGGAAACAAAATGTAGAAGCAAGAAGATGAATTTAGGCATAGCTGTAATCAAAAAAAAAAAGCCATATTGAATCTGAGGGAGAGCTAAAATATGTGAAATGGAGCCTATTTAAAAAATAAATGATGTTAAATTCATGCTTTATGGGAGTTCAGGTAGTTATAGTAAAACTTACGGATACCATCATCCTGAGAACATGAGATCATATATCCAGGAGTTTTGATCAAATTATGACTTTTATTCTGCAAAATACGTGTAGCATTTTCTTTAAAGTTTTGCAAAACTGAAATCAGGTCAAGGTGTCACCAACAAAAAAACAATAATGCATTATTAAAGAAAATGTACTTTACAAAAGGACCAGAGAACACCCAAGATTGCGTTCCAAGATTGTTTGATCCAAAGAATTTTTTAACCAGAGAAACTCTGATCAATATACAAAGGAGTACACTAAGAAATCTTATAAAGTGCATTATGAAGCAATTAAATGAGACATAAGAGATGAGTAAATTACCACGGTAGCTCAAAGCTGAAATGCTAGTTCTTTTTCTTTTCACTTTTAGAGTTTAAAAATGGAATACAGTGCTAAAGGAGACTATAATGTAATTGATCTACATTTTCAAAGGCTTTTCCTAATGTCCTGCACATGCAGCTGTTTTGCAAATGGGTAACCATGGGGTGAGTGTTAAGGCCTTTGATGGATTAAGAGCTGGTGACAAGGCACAAGCAAAGCACAAGTGATCATTTCTCAGCAGGCAGGAAGGGAAATCTTGTGACACTTCAGGGAAGTGGTTGGTGCACGTTGCATTCATGAACAGGTGAATAGGCAGCAGCAAAATTTGCCGAAAACAAAATGCTGTGTGGGCTGGTTGGGAGAGAAAGACAAGACTAAAAGATATTTTCATTTAATCTCTCTAGGTAAATGGAAAATTAAATCTATGTTATATGCATTGAAAGAAAGGTTCTGAGCTAATTCATCATCTCAGAAAAACTGTAGCACTGTAATGGGCAGCTGAGAAATCTTACTTTTTTCATGCTCAACAGCCTCACATCCGTGCTGAAGATTCTGGTTGTGCTTATAGGAGGATATTCACTGTATACACCAGGTAGATATTTCTACTTGGTTCTCCACAACCCAAAGATACTCTAGAAATGGAAGAAGGTCAAGATAAGGATTACATAATAAAAGAAAATTCAAGATTTAGATGTGAATTCACTCAGTGAGAGTTTAAAAAACACCAAGGTTATCTATTTTGGATGTGTCAGACACCTTGTATAATGAATATTGGGTTAATATAATAGAAATGTTCATTTTCATAAACCAGTATTATTTAATCACTGTTCAAATCTGTTCTCGAAAACACTTCAGGCTCTTAAAAGCCTTTTTTTTTTTTTTAATAAGGAGGGTGGTGGTGGTAGAAGTAGAAAGAAATTCACCAGATCTAGAAAATATTGGCAGAGAAATGGAGTGAACATCCATCCACCAACTCCAACAGAATGTTTTGTGAATACAAGTGTGAATTGTACAATAATGTTTTAAAATAAAAGCACTGGTATTCCTTGCATCCCCTTGCCTACACACACCTACATATTGATATACACAAGCTTAGAGCTAAGCCAGGAAGGGTGGTTTGCTTTTTACATAACCTACTTGGTCTCCAACAGCATGAGACTGCTTTCTTGAGGGAATTTTCTGAAGAGTTTGCTTTAATTTGAAATACTAACCTGAAGGGTGCTCTGTTTGGCAGGAATATTTTGAGGGCGCTCACTCTGTGTAGTCTTGCACAGGTAGACAGGAGAGTGAGACAGCTGAAACTGGTGAGACACAAATATCCCTGCAGCTGATGTTTGTTATCCTCCTCTGTCCACTTTGGGATGTACCTGTCCCCAATCAGTGGCTTCCTGTGCTGGCCAGGTGGTGAACAGCACCTACCTGGCTTCTGCCCTGACATTTATCTTTCTGTGAATGGCAGTTCAGTCAGGACAAAGTTTGAAGGTGTGTTTTCCCCTTGTGTGTGTGTGTGTGTGTGTGCGCGCGTCCCTGTCTCCCAGCACGTGGTAACATAGCTCCAGACATGTCATTAATTTCTGTTAATGTCCATCTCACCTGGGCTGCACATGAGCAAATCCATTCCTTCCATTCCCACGTCAATCTGCTTGGTTGCATAAAGTTTTAACCTTCTGAGAAATGCCAGAAGACTTAACACAAGTGGGCCAAAGGGTCAGGACTTGGCCATAAATTCAAGGAAGCCTGAGAACATTGTTTTTATGGGCCGTGGCTAAATCAGTGTTTGGCAGTGAAGGCTGATTCTTCTTGAAAGTCTTGTGCTCACTGCAAACTCTATAGGGTGTGGATATTCATTGTTCTACAGCTCACTTTTAACCACTTCACCAGTGTGAGACACAAGGGGTTTGATATCCAAAACAGAGCTGGGGAAGGGTCTGGAGCACCAGGAGCAGCTGAGGGAGCTGGGAAAGGGGCTCAGCCTGGAGAAAAGGGGGATCAGGGGGGACCTTGTGGCTCTGCACAACTCCCTGACAGGAGGGGACAGCCAGGGGGGATTTGGGATCTGCTCCAGGGAACAGGGACAGGAGGAGAGGGAAAATGGCCTCAGGCTGGGCCAGAGCAAGTGCAGATTGGATATCAGGGAAAGTTTCCTTCACCCAAAGGCTTGTTCAGTTCTGGCACAGTGCCCAGGACAGTGCTGGAGTCCCCATCCCTGGAGGGATTCAAAAGCTGTGTGGATGTGGCACCTGGGGACAGGGGTCAGTGGTGGCCTTGGCAGTGCTGGGGGAATGGTTGGATTCCATAATCTGAGGGATCTTTTCCAACCCAAACATTTTTGTGATTCTATGATGTGATGTTATGTTTCTGTAGACTTTTATAAAGCTTTTTCTTTTAGATTAGCAGTATAATAGTCATGACTGAAACGTAAATTATATCAGACCAGGTCTTTAAAACATTCTGTGAAGTATTTAAAATCTTCTGATAAGGAATGTACAGTTCTTCTAGAAACAGGCTTTGAAAAACACTTTGAGCTGAATAAGGTGTCTTATTTCATTCCTTATGCATCCTTCAAATGAAACAGAAACTTTGCTGTCTTTGACAGAGGATGTTAGTTGTCCCTTAGGAATGATCTTTTAAATACCTGTTTTAATACGTGAACATCCCAGTAGATTGCATTCTTTCTTCAGTTATGTAAATTAACAAATTAAAAACAAAAAAAAAACAAAAAAAAAAACCCACACAGACACAGAAAACAACAGAAGAAATTTTGTCCAGAGCCCTGAATTTTTTAAGCTGTAACTTTGTGAATGTTTCATTCTAAAACCTCTTAAATGTGGATAATGGCTGAGCATTTTTTTTCTAAGACACTATATATTTTTTTTTTGTAATGTAATGGATCATTCATTTCTATTTTTCTCCTATGATAGCCTTAAGTTTACAATCCTGCCCATCATTCTAGATAATTTTCTTGATTTATGTGACACAAGCAGCTGTGATGTTTAGGAGAAGCACAGACATTTTCAGGGATCCTGGAACTTTTAGCAGTGTAGTAGTCCAAACCTTTATACTACCATGTAATCCTTGAAAAATCCTACCCACAACTGACCAGATTTTTATAGCCATTTAAGGGCCACGTTGATAAGGTGATTGGCACTTTAAATGATGTGTCTCTATCAACATGGCATAGGGGAAAATCAGTTTTCATAAGGACAGGTACAAATTCTTGAACGAATACAGAGCCATGAGGGCCAGCCAGAGGGCAGAGTGGGGTGCAGTGGTACAGGAAAGCAGTCACTTCTCCATTGGAGAGCAGCTCAAATATCTGATTTGTCTGGCTCTAGGGAACAACCCCTGGTCTTTGAGAAAGAGCTGCCCTTGGATCCAAATCCCTGAATTCTAAAAGGAGTCAAGTAGGTGCTTGTCTTTTCAAAATGAAGCTCTAAGAAAGAGCTCTGCTGGTGCCTTTCAAAAATTGTCTTTTGGCCAGAAAAATGCCCCAAAGATGAGGCCCCTGGGAACTCTTCAGTTCCAGTGAGACTGGGAGGGAAAGGAGCCACATTGTGCTCAGCCTGATTCAGAGCCAAAAGTGTGCCAGGATTTGGTGCACAAATGGGGCTGATTTATGCCTAAACTTGGTTGTCTGAATCAGACATCAGGTCCAAGGCAAACACCTCCCTCTCTGTTTAGTGGGCACAGGAAAATCAGAATTTTATCCAGCTGAACTTGAGTTTTTAAAGTAGGGTAGGTTTGATCAATTGTCTCATGGAAGCATCTATTGTTCTCTGCCTGGTTTAAGGAAAGAGATTTAGAACTTTCAGTTGTATGATGTCAGACAAAACCAGACCAAATTTCCTGACTCCCATTGATGCTACTAAGAATTAGAAACACAGGCACCTGAAGGGTCCTTGACCGTTATTACTTTTTTTGTGTCTTAATTATCCCTTTCTACATTTCTGAGCATTCACATCTATTTAAGATTCTGAGGAATTCAAGTTCCTAAATAATAAGGCTATAAAAGTCCAATCAGCAAGGCATTCATTTAATCTTGCATATTAATGAGACTTTTTGTTCTAATGCTACGAACAAGAACACCAAAAGTTTTTTTTTATTTTTTATCTCAATAATTTTATTATGTAACCTGGCATTTCTCTGTCTTTCAGGGGTCTTATTGTTCCTATATCACCAAACAAAATTTACAGTGATGTTTCTAAGTACAAAAATTGCAGTACAAACTGATTGCCATGGGAGAAGTCAACAGGGAATATATTTTTAGAAAACAGATAATTACTTGATAGCTTTATTATGTAGGAGATATAAGTGGGTGGGAGAAAAACAAGAAGTGCTTTAGAGAAAATATTTTCTTTGTGGAACAGGGTGGTTCACAAAAAAATACAAGTTTGATCTAGGCATGAATTCACACGTGGTCAAGTGCTGGTTTTCTATTATGCTGATAGCAAAAAAAAAAAAACCAACAAAAAAAAGCGCGAGTATAATTTAAAAGAATTAATCAATTGATAAAATTGAAATAATTTCAGCTTTGCCGATTTCTATTTTTCTCCAGCAACGTAGATTTTGTTGGCATTGGTCTTGCTTTCAGTGCCATTGGAAACTCGCCCACAGAAAGGCTTTAAAATCTTTATTTTGTTGGAATGACAAAGTCAGTGAATTAGAAGTGTTGGTATTAACTTGGGACCTGATTCTGTCAACATTTATGCAGGTGCCTAATTAAATTCATGTAGTTAGGCTCAGAGATGTTAATGGACCACATTTTTCAGTCTAAGCATATGTGTGACTGTTTTCAAGGCCACAGCTCAAACTAAGAAACCAATGTTTAATTTTTCCCCAGAAGTATTGATTTGCTTCTGAATCTAAAATTTATAGCCAGTTTCTCTGTGCATAATGAATGAATCATTTTCTGATGCATTTACAAGTTTTAACTCCAGATTCAAATGCACACCTTCGCCTGAATTTTACTTGTGGTTCTTTCACCTTTGGCACAGGAATATCCTTCTTTGTGTGGTAAATAATAGAGGTGGAAGATTGGAGGGTTTTTATTTTCATGGAGCTTAATAACCTTAACTAAAAAATAATACATTTCTTAACTCAGTTTTCAATTTTCAAAATCTTCATTGCATTAAATGACAACATATGCTTAAAGAAGCAGTAATAGCCCCCTGTTAAAGGTGTTCTTTTCTTGCTTGTCCAATCAAAAGTGAGCACTGAGGTAAAAATAAGATTGGCAAGCAATTCATAAAACAGTTTAGTAACTATTCCCATTTTGAAACAGCAGATAATGTTCATGTGTAGTAATGTAAATTAGAGACTAAATTATAGCCAGGTCAGCAAAATCAGAACTGATCAGAGAAGCTTCCACACCCAGTGGAGGCAATAAATGTGGCCAGGAATTAATACCTCATGTTCAGGAATATGAATGAAGTGTAACTTTCCACCTTACAGTCACTGAATTTAAATTTCCCTTGTTTTGTTCTAAGAATGTCATGTGTGGCCATAACAAAGTCCAGCTGTGTCGTGTCTGCTTCCCCCACTGTCACTGCCCTGTCAAGGGAAATACTGTAAAAGCTTGGTGCAACTTATTCCCACACATCTGGTGCCTGTCCAGCATCTGCTGATTATTTACAGATAATTAAACATTAATTGTTCCACAACGTGCTTCATTTTATTTTTGGGTACTGAAATTTTGTTGAATATAGTATAAATCTTCCTTCCTATCTTCTCTACCTTTACATGAACCTTAAGATAAGGATTATATACCTTCATCTAAAATAGACAAGTGCTGTACTTTTATTTTTTTTTTTCCAAATCCCTGGAATTTTCACCATTACTGTTTTCCTTAAGTTCTCAAAAATGGTTCAGAAATTGTTTTGTTTTTTTTTTTTCTTAAGAACTGCAGGATAAATTTTACTATACTCTGTTAACATGCATACCTATGTAAAAGATAAATTTCCTTATGCTTATGTAGACATTCTTCAAACTGCCCATTCCTAATTCAGGCCTGTTGCACCCACTATTAATTATATCCAATACCTGACCACCTCTGGTAGTTAAGAGATTTTGGACAGAAATTTAAGCTTAACTTTAATTCAACCCTAAATATTAAAGTTCTTTACCTCCTTTTTTAATTGTTGTTATCATTATTGCATCTCTAGTTTTTCTTGTTTTATCCCAACAAACCAAAGTAATTTTTCTTTTATTTTTTAGAGTTACTTGTTTGCATTGTATTTTTAATAATTGCTTTTTGATACTCAGGCTTGCAACTTCCTAATGCAATCATATTAGTCTCCTACTACACTTTAAAGTGTTCTATTAATTAAGGTAATTTGATATATGAATTTATTAAATACTCTTTCCAAAACGTCAATCTCTCTCAAATTCCTTTTCTAATTAAAAATGTTTCCCCTCTGCCTGGCAATGTTTTGTTAATGTTTACTTTTTTTAAAGTCTATTGTTGCTGTTGCTTCTTCCTGTTTCTCCAGTGTATCCCAGGAACTTACTGAACATTGTCTGCATGGAAAATACAAATCTGTTCTTTCATCTGTCTATATGAATATATATATATACACACACACACATGCATATATATATATATATAGACACACACACACACACACATATATGTATAGTGATGTATAAACAAGATTTGAATCACAATATCCCTTTAGAGGTTTCCTCATTTGCATCCAATGCATAATATTTAAATGCCAGAAACAAAGTTTGAGTTTGTGGTTGCTGCCACTTCTTCAAAATGCAAACTATTCTTCAAATCGTGGCTTTCTGTGGTTATACTTGAAGTCAGATACTATAAAAAAAATTGAAGAACATTCAGTCAAGAAGAAAATGTAATTTCCTACCACAATAGAAGTCCCTGGGAAAGAATGTCACTGCTCTTGATGCAAATAAGACTGGAAATTCCCCTTTGTATTCATCAGTTAGGTTCAGGTTACCAGTAAGTGTATTAAGTTATCCTTTTCCTAAATTAGGGAAAAGGTGGGCAAAAAAGGTAATATTTTAACAACCAAAAAATGGCAATAACTGTTGTGGGAATCACCATGATACGTGATCTGGATACCTAAATGCTAGAATAAAAGTGATGTGAATATGATGAAAACATGGCTATTTGTAAATCTTAAACTCGATTCAGGTTCCTTTAAGAATTAATCCAACTACAGTTTTTTGTCCAGGTTTCTAGTGAAACATTGATTATGTTTGTCCTCTATGAGTACAGTCCTCCAATATTAATGTTAAAATTATGAAGGGGAGTAAACAAGTGCAGGAATGTAGGTGCAGTATGATCAGTGGCACCTGATGTTCATGTTTGTAGGATTTGGGTTTGAGTTGTTAAAGAACTGATTTGGGGAAGAGTTGTTTTCCTGCAAACACAATGTGCAGAAAATGATTATACCTTCAAAGCAATCCTCCGCGAAATTTGAAAAAACTCTCTTGCTACTTCAAGCAATGCCCTGAAACCATTTGCAAAAGTCAATATTTGCTTTCAGTTGTGTATTAAACAAGTTCATAACACATTTTATAATATTTTTAGCCAATATCTATGGCTATGTTTTCTGTTATATACATCGTGATAGTGAAGGAATGGAAGATCCATTTAGGTGTCTTCACAAAAGTATATCCTTGATTTTGCATTTTGTCCCTTATAAAATTATTACTGATTAGTATGAGCGAGAATGTAAATTATGTAAATTAGTAGGCATAATGGCTACAGTTTGCTTTGATCTCTTGATACAAATATTTGCTGTGCTCATTGCAGGTTGTAAAGCTCTTAAATGAACTTTACTGACAGCTCAGGTACCTTGCAGCCTTTTAAAAGCTAATAAATCACAGTTTTTGAAGGAAGTTTTGTATTATTTGTTGCACGGTTGGAGAAGAGAATACAGAGATGGTTATTCCCATGCTGTCAGATAAAGTTCCAGTGAGCCTCCCTGAACTTGGGAATTTCCAGGACAGCGTGCACTGTGCCTCCTGGAAATTATCCATGCCCCAGAGCAGCAGGAAAACGTTCAGGAGAGAAGGTGTGCGATCCTGCTGCCTGTCCTTGTGTTTAACCCAGTGATGCCACGTTTTGCTGAGCAAGTGGAGGTGGCCATTGAAGCCCTGAGTGCCAACGTGCCCCAGCCCTTCGAGGAGAACGAGTTCATCGATGCCTCCCGCCTGGTCTACGACGGAGTTCGGGACATCAGGAAAGCTGTCCTCATGATCAGGGTATGTGAAGCACCTGGGGAGGGAAAGCTGGGATTTACAGGGAGCTATCACGGATGAGAGGGATGCAGAGGCGCCTTGGAATCGACATTGTGTTGTAATAAGCCAGAAAAGCTTGGCATTGGAACAGCAATGAAACAGAAGTATATGTGACAACAAAAGAATTAGTAAATAAAGAGATGAGGTTATTTAGTAGATGAATCACAATTAGTATGTTAATCAGCTAGGAGAAGACTTGATCACAACTGCCAATAGATGAAAACTCCATTACTGTTTCCATAGCAATAGCATTCATTTTCCAAGTTCTTCAAAGTTTGTGTAGATTTTTTTGTTGTTTTGTTTATCTGGGTTTTTTTCCCTAATGTATGTGTACTGCCTGAGATGTGAGCTAGATCTGGTTAAAATCTAAATTAATAAATTATCTTGCTGCTCCAGTGAGCCACTGCAGGGATGTTTTTAAACATCTACCAAGGTAAAAAACATGTCATTTCAATGTTGACTAACCACTTGATTCAATTTGCTTAGACATATTTTAATAAAATAAACAAACAAATAAAAGACACCACAGAACAACAGCATTATTGTGATAGTAGGTGTGTGTTGCTTTTCACTTTAGTCAGCAAAGATTTAAAAAAGAAAAGCAGCTAACCAAACCTGGTCTGGACATCTCTTCAGCAACTGCAACTGTTATTTGAAACCCAAATTACCTTGAATCTGCCCTAATGAAAGCCATGTACAAGTAAAGCTGTGAAGAAAATCACAGAGGAGACTTTTGAGGCAAATAACAGGGCTGAAACATCAACTGATCCCTTTGAGCAAAGAGGTAACGTGCACTTGTGGTGGTGAGTGTATTGTGGCACTGATGTAAGACTCAAGGCAGTTGGAGCATTCCAAAATAGATCCATTTAGTCATCTGTCACTATCTATTAACATTTACAGAAAAAGCTTTTGACAGGCTTAATTTTATAACTGCCAAACAAAAATTCCATTCTCATGCCCAGTGCTCATCCCAGGTGGCCTGAATTATAGCCATGGCTTGTGATGGGGGCAAACCCATCCTGTTCTCTGGGTGTGCAGCATTAGAGGATTGGCAGCACTTCTGGAAGGGGAGAGAAATCTTGACTTGAATTACTTCCCTGTGAGGGTGGGCAGGCCCTGGCACAGGGTTCCCAGAGAAGCTGTGGCTGTCCCTGGATCCCTGGAAGTGTCCAAGGCCAGGCTGGATGAGGCTTGGAGAAACCTGGGACAGTGGAAGGTGATCTTCCTGGAACTGGATGATGTTTGAGGTCCTTTCCAACCCAAACCATTCCAGCATTCTATGATTCTGGGAAATGAAAGATCTGCATAGTGAAGGAACTCTGTTTTCCCTTTGATTTTCCAGTTCCTTAGTCTGTAACAACAGTTCCCAAACTTTTCTTAGGACAAGAACAACTGCTTAGCACATCTTTTCTAGTCACTTCAAGTTGTGATTGTGTCATAGATTCAGTCATTGAGTGGGATCTCCTACAAAACCAGGTTTCCCTTCCCCTGCACAGAGTTCCTGCTTCCAGCACTCCCCTGTACATCAGTTACTCCCAAGAGTTTGCCAGGAGATGTCCATCATGGTGACATGTTTCTAATTTTAAATTTTGAACGCCTGATCACTTACTTTGCTGCTGCCTGACTGCTCTGTGTACCTGTGTACCATTCAGGCTTCTCAGTCTCCTTAGGAAAATCCCAAGTTTCTTTTCCCATTATATCACTACTACTTTCCACCTGTTGTATGGTGTGAGTTAATGAAATCTGTTTGCCCAGATTAGGAGGATTTATTTTTGCCTTCAGACAATTAACTTATTTATGGAGCTCAGTGTAATACTCCTTATTCAGGTAGAGAACTAAAGCACACAAATGGACTCATTATCCATGTGAGTTAACTGGAAAAATCCATATATATAACTTAAACAGGCCAAGGTTTGCTGAATCAGAACCTTATTTACTGTAGAAAACAAAATTAGTTTCACTTTGAGATATTCTTTAACGTTTCCATCTGAACATCTCACACTGAAATGGGATGTATAATTAAAGGGTGAGGCTATAAAAGCCTTCAGAATATTTTTATCTAATAATTTATCAAATATTATGCACCCTTTAATTCAGGTGGTAAAACTTTTTCAGAGTTACAAAAAAGGAAAAAAATCCAATCTTGCAAACTTTTTAGAGCATCTGACACAATTATTTTCAGGCAGTGATTGTTTGTGTGCAAGCTGTGAAAGATTGAATTTATCTGAGATGAGTCCCCTCATTTCAGAGAGTAAATAAAGCCACTTTTAAAATTAATTTTGGTTGGTATTATTACTTTTAGTAAGCTGAAGGAAAGGGTGGGTAGTCTCTGTTCTTCTCTCCCTCAAAAGAGGAAAATTGATTGTCTCTCTGGAGGAGAAAGGAGACTAATTTTTTCATTGAGTACTATTATTATTATTATTATTATTATTATTATTATTATTACAGAAGAAAAATAACTCTTCCACAAGTTAAGAAGTAGTATAAATGAATTTAAGAGGATAATTATAGAACCTAGAAATAAAATAGAAAATAGTAACTTAATTTTGACACCTTTCCTATTAATGTGTAGAGATGAAATTGCACTTTGTGTTTTCATAGCTGCTTAGGAAATTCCCTCAGTTTTTGGCCAGAAACCCTCTATACAGTCATGAGGACTCACAATGGCACTTTTCTCATTCTTATGCGTCTCCAAGGCCAATTTACTGTTATTTGCTGTTTTTAAACATGGACTTTGCCATTAGCAACCTTGCCTTGGGAGGCATCTACATCAACCTGAGCGTTCCATTTGCTTGGATCAGGAGTGCACTGTTGGAGCCAACGTCCAGGTGTTCCCTCCTACTGTGCTTTAGTTCATGTTACAGAGGAGATTTTAAACATCTGTAAACTTGATTCTTCGGGGTGATACCTGGAGATGCTCTCTGGGAGCCTCTTGGGATCTGAGGGAATGGCTGGAGTTGTGTCAAGGGAGGTTTTGGTTGGATATCAGGAAAAGGTTCTTCAGCCAGAGGGTGGTTGGGCACTGGAACAGGGTCCCCAGGCAAGTGGTCACAGTAGCAGGTGTTAAGATCTGGTTATTAAAATTGCTAGAGAGGTGCCTCTGCCTGAATTAAGGCACAAACGAAACCGTATGCTGAAGTTGGTAATATGGATTTCATTTTATAATTATGTGAGGTAGAGAGAGAGAGAAAGAAAAAGAGGGGCGGGGTGGGAGAGAAAGAGAGTGACAGATTAAGCAGAAAATATCACCACTTTGTAGAGCCTGACAGCATCTCATTGATCCTCTTCTTCTGGTCTTCTCAGTGCTGAGGTTCCCACAAAACACAGAATTCAGTGGATTAATGTGTGTTGGAGCCAGCTGGGAATGCCTGGTGTCTCCTCTTTTTGAAACTGTCTGCTGCAGCAAACTCTGCATCTGAGGCATCGCTCTGCATCACGTGCAGTTCTCTGCTGCAAGGCCTCAGCAATGAGTCTGGGTTTTTTTGGAGGTCTTTAATGGTTTTGTGATGGTTTGTGACCCCTCCTCTGCTGCCCCTCATGTGAATGTCCCGTGGATGTGGCTGCCCCAGGGTGGGTGGGTTTTATGACTTGTGTAAGGCAGGGTGGGTGTTCACTCCCTCTGTCACACACCCAAAATCTCTCCTCCCCTCGTCAAACCGAGCCAGAGCTGGTTCTCCTCCCCCAGCCCTCTTCAGCTCTCCTTACACCTCTCTTTAGACCTGGACTACAGTACCACCTTTACCTGGGCTCAAGTTCCCATCAGGTGGCTTAACTCATAGACCAGTTCCCCTCAGGAGGCCCATTGGAACAGGGCTTTGATGGTCACACTTCTTTATACAATAAATGCATAATGCATAATGGCAAATAGTATACATAATGGGAAGGTCCTTTTTTAACAGTGTTTAAGCCATGAACCATTTCAGTCTCTCACACCAAACCTGACAGAGTCCTGGAAGCATTTGGATAATGCTCCCAGGAAGAAATTGTGACTCTTGGGGATGTCTTGTGCAGAACCAGGAGCTGGATTTTGATGGTCCTTGTGAACTTCTTATTCTATTATTAACTCCATTTCTGCTCTACTCTGTCATTAAGGGATTTTCAGTCGTTGGGAGAAGACCTCATCAAAAATGACTGTGGGCTCCTCAGCCCCAACTGTTTGAGTGTATTAATGCTCTTCTCCTCTGCCACACTTGTCAGGTTTAGCCACCATCACCTCTGGGGCAGCCACTGTGGTGAAATCCAAAGTGCTGCAACATTTCGGGTCCTCTGTAAAACCAAATTTGGTGCAGATTCCCATCATCATTTGAAACATCCTATCTCCAAAGGGTGTTGTGGGGTCCAGTGTTTCCATTGAGTGCCTGCTGCTCCTCAGAGTGAATTTGGAATGTTAGGTTTTACTGTAAATCACCAAACAACTGAAGACCTGCAGTGAGAGAGGTTCTCTGAATGAGGCACTCAGGTGCTGCTTGCAGCTGAGTCACTAAGGCTGCAGTGGTACCAAAACAAATGTACAGAATAACATGGAGTTGGATTTAAAAGCATCTTTTAAAGTTTGGGGTTTTTTCCCCTTGTCTTCTAGAATTAGAGGGAATTATCATTGTAAAAAATAAGGGAGTATCTTTTCATCCCTTCAGTCTTTGCTCTCATTACAAGGTTAGCTTGACTTGGTGTTCACAGTGATGAAATTCTTGTAATTGCATCTTAGGATTTTTAAGTGCATAGCAAAGTGGAGTTTCTATCTTCATCAAGTACATTTGAATTGGTGAAATATGAAACAAATAGCATTTATAAATCTGCATATATATGCCATTTTATGACTTATACTTGTATAATTCACGTTTTCATATTGCAGTCACAAAAGGAAAAATATGCCATAGATGGAAAATACTTTGTTCACAGCAAGCTCTTCAGTCAAACAGCCAGAGAGATATTAAAAAACATATATATATTCCAATGCCTGGAAGTTGAAAGTCACCACGTTCATATTAGAAATAAAACATGCATCTTAAAAGAGAAAGCATATATTTATTGTGTGATTTATCCGGGATTGTGAAAGATTCTTCTTCACTGCGAGACTTCCTCTGAGTTAGATGAATGTTGTGTGTAGTGGAGATACTGTATTTGGAAAAAAAAAAAAAGTAGTATTGGGAAGTCTTATGGCTTGTGCTACAAAAAAGATTAAAAATTATGAAGACGATCCATTTTTCTGTTGAAATCAATCAGTGCATAAAATCCGTTCGTTCTGAATATTACTCTAGCTTCTTCTGCCACTGGTGGCTGTCAGCTCTGTTTGGAAGCTGTCTCCAGTCTCAGATCTCTGAATCCTACATTTGTGTAACCATAAATCCAGGTGTCTGCAAGACAGAATCAGTCCTTCTGTCTTCCAGCTCAGAGAAATGAAGTCTCAGACTATGTTGTCTTGGAAACAAGGTTTTAAATATCAAGGTCCTGCTAGTTGTACACAAAAATTAGAGTTGTTCTGGTATGTTTAGAAGGCTTTGCTAAGAGTAGTCCTTTAAGTCAAATTTAACATATATATATATATATATATATATATATATATGTATATGTGTATATTTTGTACCTTTGTGTCTAAACAAAGGGGAGACCCTATTTTATATGGGCTGCATCTCCAGGGGATCAGCTAGGACAAAGCAATGGTGCAACAGTGAAAAGCATGAAAATGTTTGAAATGGCAGCATGCAGATGAAAGTTAACCCCACTTCTCCATCCTAAAGCAAAATGCAGCTTTTTGGGGAAGAAAATGAGAGTGTAAAATTCACCACACTTGAAAACATGAGAAGAGTGTACCTGAAAGATCACTTTGAATTAGCTCTCACTTGTACAGGGGGGAAATGGGAATGTCTTGTGCTTGTAGTGTATTGCTAACAGCTGCATTACTTGCCCTTTTGGTTTGCACTACATTTTCTCCAAGTTCAACATTTATACCCATTACATTTCAGTCTTTTAAAGACCACAGGTTTTAAGATCTCGAATGTCAGACAGTACCAGCAGTACATTTTTTTCCCAGGATATTTCTTCAATAAGTCCTTGCATAGAACTTTCAGAATATTTTTTTCTTTTTAAGAGGCAGCCTCATGTCCTTACTAGTCACTGTGTTGAGATAAAATATTTTGAATATTACATTTTTACTTCAAATCTGACTATGAAAGCCTTGGAAAGGACTGTACATTATGTTTTATAATCTTATTTACAAAAGTGGAGACGGAAGAAACTAAGAGGAGTATATTTGGGGTGTGAAAGGGTACTGGCTTTACAATGATCAGTGAAACTGGCTCTTTGAGTGGACTTGTAGGATGGGGAAGAGCCAGCTGGTTTATTGAAGCTCTCCACCCTGTTCTTGTTCTGAACAGCAAAACCTAGGGAGATAAAAAGCTGAGCCTTGTGATAGAAAATACTCTTTGCTCAGGGAGTTGTAGGATTCTCTTTGTAGCTTGCTTTACAATGACAGATTTTAAGCTCTCATCCTGCCCTCGGGCAGCTGAGCAGAGGGAGCAAAGAGATTAAAGGTGATTGGAAAACAAGACCATTGGTCATTATAACGATGGGTACCAATCCTTCTATTTTACCTGTGACAGTAGAGAGAAGGTAAATTCATTTTTCATCTGAACTTCTTCTCGTGCCTGTGCTGTTACACACACTCTTTGTGTGTGCCTCTCTTCAGAGGTGCAGCCTGAGTTTCATTACCACACTTAGTTATTTCTTCCTCCAGCACTCAGCACCAAAACACATATTTAATTCATACTCTTCAAGTCAGACGAAGATGGCTGTGTTTTACTCTCCCCATCCTGTGCACTTCACCATGCAGCTACAAACAGTGATGTGCACTTGGTGCTGGAAGCCAGGCTGGAGCAGAAATCTCGCCAGAAGACTCCTCTGCATTCCTTAGAGAGTTTGGAGCCGTTCCTGGTGTCTGAGCATCCTCCAGACAGAGCTGTGATGACAACTGGCAGTGATTAGCACCTCTGCTAGAAAACTTGACGTTGCCTCCAAGCACCAAATGCCAGCCTGGATGATTTCTTCTGCAGTGCTTTGGCCTTCTAGGCTGTCACGGGGGGTGGTGGGTGTCCAGTAAGGTGGGGATTTCTCTGCAGGTGCTGTGGTTTTCTTTTCCTGTTACCTTTGGCATGTATGGTACCCGCAGAACTTACTCATGGCCAGGCTGTTGTACCAGATGCTCTTCAACCATAAAATGGAATACAATCTTCCTCCTAAAGATTACGCTTTTTTGCACCATCTGTATTAAATATTGTACTAAATAGTGATTTTAATCAGATTATCTCTCTGTATATAAATAAGTACTTTTTTTCTCCAAATTTTTTGCTAGAAGGTGAAAAAAACCCGGATGAACAAGTCCACCAGTTTCTTTTTTCTCCTTCCATCCAACATTTTAAACAATCCAAAGCTTGAAAATACATAACTTGATTTAATCAATCTTCCAAGAAACCCTCCCATCATTCATAGCACCAGCAACAGTGGTCATGGTCTCAGCTGGGGGATGAGTCAAAATCCAAAGCTCTGTAAATGGAAAGGGCCATGTGAGCTAACAAGATTACACAGATTAAAAATTTCATGTTTGTTTCAAAACGAGTTGACATCATTTACAATTTCTTTCAATGGGAAATTTTGTATTTACTTTGATAAATTTTTCTTCCAGGATGTTAGTTGCTTTTTCCCAGGTATTTACTTTCTCTTTTGAAGATTACATGTAGCTTCCAGTAACATAATAGTGTTAGTGTCCATTTATATATGAAATAACATTATTTTGAAATACTGCTTTCCAGTTGTTAGTGTTTCTAAAGGATATTTCTTCCTGGAACAGCATTCATCATGTTAACAGAGTTAAGAGAAATTGCAGCAAGAAAAGTTGTGGCAAGGTAATGACAAATGCCATTTGTAAAGAAAAGTAGGGTTGAAACAATTTAATTTTTAAGACAATTCAATTTCAGTTCCTGACTGCTGGGGCAGACAAATTCATTTCAGAGGAGAACGGAACAGCATTTCCTGGGCAGGTAGTCAATGAAATAAGAGCTCACTGTGCACAGGACTTGGTCTGTGTCCTTTTAAAGCTTGTCATCTCCTCTCTGTGGTTGTCCCTCCCGTGTCTCTCTCTCCAGACCCCAGAGGAGCTCGAGGATGACTCAGACTTTGAGCAGGAGGATTATGATGTGCGCAGCCGAACCAGTGTCCAGACTGAGGATGACCAGCTCATTGCTGGCCAGAGTGCAAGGGTGAGTACAAACCTGTCAGTGTCCAGCAGTGACCAATACAATTTCTGCCTCAGAAGGCAAAGGCAGTGATTTCCAGGCCTCAGGGTCATTTAAGAAATGATGGGACCAAGCTGACAGAGGTGTTGAAGTTTTTTTTCGTGTCAAACCTATTTAAGTAGCATTTATTGAATGATCTTGAGGCTTTTGTGGTGCCTAGTATCAGCTGTTTTCTCCAGCTAGTGCTGTAAGGGAAGGCTTTGCAGGTTTGGAATGTGCTGAAACCGTGGGAGTAGTCAGCAAATTTAAAATAAAAAAAATAAAAAAAATCCCATCAGGGCACCATGTGCTGTATCCAGAGAAATCTTACATTAGTCATGTTTCCCAGTGTGCAAACCTGTCAAGAAGATCTGTTTAAGCTACTGAGTAGTCCCTGTAATTTAATTGTAATTGAAGACATTTGCTACTGAGTCAATGTAATTTTACCAGGGTAATTACATCATGATAAACTCCAGTCACTGTGATTTGTGGCCTCAGCTTGTGCATGGGGATTGCAAATTAAGCTGATGAGTGCTTTGGGGGTCACAGGTGCTGGGGAAGTGAAGGCTGTTAATACTCAGGAACATTCCTGTTAACACTCAGGATTATGCCACCCTCTGATGAATGTTTACATTTTACTCAGCTCAGATTATTATGAAAAAAAAAAAATCAGAATATAATTTTATGCACCATGAAAATATATTTGACTGAAAAGAAAGGTGTTTTTAAAAGAAAAGCCTTTGAACATTTTCCAGGAGAGGACCAGTGGGAAACTGGGCATTATCTGAATGATTTTTATGGCTCTTTCACACAAGTCTGGTTTGTTCTGATGTGCTAGAAGTGAAGCTCTGGACTGAATAAGGAGCATCCTCCCCACAAAGTTGGTAACTGGAATGAGGATTTCTTACCTTGGAGTCTGGAAGAAGATTTTTAGGGCTGAGAACGTAAAGACCAATAGGCAAAGATGCTGCAGAAGCTCAGAGGACCAGGACAGAGGAGTTTTCAGCTGCTCTCAGTTGGGACTTGACACAAAGGTTTTACACCTTGGAAAGAAACAGTAGAGTAACAAAAATCTGAAAGAAGATTACTCAGAGCTGTGGGAGAAATGCAAGGCATGGATCGCGTGGAACAGGCAGAGATTTCTTTGTGTCTTAATTTTTTTTTTTCTGTGAATATTGAATATAGATGGTAAACAAAAACTATATCAGAAAAACTGGAGTTTTAGCATGACATCTCTAATGCAAAAAAATACCTGGACTCCTTCCTGTGAGACTGGTGACAGAACTGTTCTGGATGTAGTTGACTAGCTTTTGTGATTTTTATATTTTAAAGGTCATAAATTCCTGTTAGAAATATTCAAAGTATTGGCTACTAGAGCAAATCTCAGTTATGACAGAAATGAGATACAGTACAGATTATTTTGTCAAATTTCACAGCCTTTCTCATCTTTTCGGTTGCATTTAGGACTGAGTAGCATGTCATCCTTTCTTGACCTGAAACCCAAGTAAAGACTGCAGTAATTTTTCTTACTAGGAATTGAGTTCACCTGGGGATTCAGGAGTATTAAATTCTATTACATTTATTGTGGTTATTATTATTGCTGCACTTAAACCTTCTGCTTTGATCAGCTACACACTGTATCAACATAATATATCATAAAGACAGTCCCTGAATAACATGGATTGCAATGTGGTACAGGAAGCAGCAAATCATAAAAACCCAAAAGGGAAACATGCTAAGCAGAAGCTTCCCAGTCGCCAGTCTGGAGTGCTCAGCAGAACAGAATTGTATCTGAACCTTTTCTGTGGAAAAGATGTAAAAACACTTGGATTTGTGCAATGCAATGGATTTGTTTAATATGCTTACTCCGTAAGGCTGTTAGTGGTTCAGTAGAAAGACTTGTGTTGATCTTCAGTAGAAATAAAACTGGAATTTACAGGCTGCATTTGCTATAGGATATGGCTGCCTTGAAAGCACATCAGCAGCTGGAATAGAAACACTAAAGCTCTGTTTGTCAGTTTGAAGGGTGTTCAGTTGAAGCTGCCACTTGTAGAAACCACAGGCAAGTCATTCAGATAAACTTCCCAAATTTCACTACCCCTATCACATTCTTTTATCTTCAGTTAATTCCTCAGTTCTGTTGATTTATGTGCATTTTATATATTTATTTATTAGCTTGACTTACACTTCATTTTTCTGTGCGAAGACTTATGCTAACATTTGAAACTGCTGAGTTACATTGATAAGGCCTAATTAAAACTCGTCTTGAGTTTTAATTTGATTAACTTGCAAATTTCTCATTTTCTGATCTACTGTGTATAGCCCTTTTTAATTTCAGTTTTGGAAAAGGTCAATTACGAATTTTTAAAAGCCAAGAGCATTTTAAGAATATGTAGAAAAAGACTTCAGCTGATTGAAAGTGACATAAACAAGAAAAAAATGTAATGACACTTAAGTATGTGTCACACCCCATTAAATGCATAATGTGGTCTTCAGAACCCCTAGAGCCAAATAGTAGCTCAACTTGGAAATCATTATTCAAAGTGTCCATTTGATCTTCAAAAGTAATTATTATAATTTTTTAGGGTTTCTTTGGAGGGGGACAGGAACTTTGTGCTTTGTTCATGCTGAGGCAGATCAGTACAAACCTGTTCAGTGCCTTTTTGCATCTCTTACACGAGAAAATTCGAACACTAAATATCATTAAAAAGATATGTTTGTTACAATTCACTTCAAATGTATTGTCTTGTGTGTCATAGTTTATTTTAGTGTTGTGTTAATCTAAAATCCTCTGTTTCTGACAGAGGATGAGACTAAAGGAGACACAACAATTCAGTCTGCCTTTTCCCATAAACTTCACTCATTTTCTTCTTCCTCATAATTGAGATTTAATCCTCCTTTGTCAACGGGTGAATAATGACAACATTATAAATATAAATTTTATCAACTTGAAAGTGCAAGAAGAGGCATATACATGCTGTGAATGTGCTTTGGCCTGTCCTGACAGAAATCAAATGCCTACAGGATTTTGCTTGGTGTCTTCAACTCCCATGAAAAGAAACTCAAGCTGTTGGGACCGCTGGAAAGATCCAGTTTGTAGCTTCCTTATGTCTATACCCAGCTCCTGTTCTTTCTCCAGGCCATCATGGCTCAGCTGCCCCAGGAAGAGAAGGCAAAGATTGCTGAGCAGGTGGAGATATTCCACCAAGAGAAGAGCAAGCTGGATGCGGAGGTGGCCAAGTGGGATGACAGTGGCAATGACATCATTGTGCTGGCCAAGCAGATGTGCATGATTATGATGGAAATGACAGATTTCACCAGGTAAGGACAAAATAACCCAGAGAGGAGCTCAGATGTGCCACATCTTCCCTTTCCTGCTTGATTTGGATCCTTTTGAGATGATTTGCTGTGGTTTTGGGGATGCAAAGCCAAGGAGCGCTGATCTCATGCACCGCCCTGAGTGCTTGTCCACATGGGATTAATCACATGAAGTTTTTGTGCGATTTGCAAGTCTCTTTTATTTGCAGATCGTTTTGTATTTCAGCAGCAAAGTTAGTCTGTGACCTTACAGACGCTCAGTGACATTTCACTTAGTACCCATCCAAGTGCATGTGCCTCTCTGAACTTTCAGCATTTCAGCACAATTTGTGTCAATCAAAAATAATGGCAAAACTATTTATATCACTTGAACACTGAACTACCTTCCAAAAAAATCCCAAATGAAATGAAACTGGTTTGATCTAATGCTTCATGGGAGTCTGTCAGTAATGATTTTTTTTTTTTGCTTTCATTTTTTTGTCTATTGATGTCTTGTTCTTCTCTAATTGCAGAGCATCCAAAGGCCATTCATTAATGATACAATGTAAACAGAATTACTGTCTTTAACTATGGTCATATTGTTAATCACACCAGGGAGAATGGTTTACAAGATCCTGTAATTTCAGATCACCGTAGTAAATTAAATTTTGTTCAGTGTTTATTTTTTAAAGTGGGTTCAAAAGTTTAAATGGTATTTATCAAAATGCGATTGCACAGAACAGGACAAAAATCTTCCTGGTTTTCTTCAGGATTAAAGTCAGACATCCATTTCTTCATCTCTTTTTGTTGCCCCATCCCTGGAAATGTTCAAGGCCAGTTGGTTTGGGCTTGCAGCAACCTGGGATAGTGGCAGGGGGTGGAACTGGGTGGAGAGGATATTCTACACAATTCTGTGTTACTCTTGTGCTTGTATTGTCTTGGTATTTCTGATCCTTCTGCCAGCAATAAACACAGTGAAATCTGCAGACAGTGTCATTGTATCATGGAAGGACAAAAGGATGGCCTAAAGCAAAGCCCAGAATATGCACAGTTTCTGAAACCTCCTGGAACAGCCTTTGATATACTGAACATGAAATTAAAAGTTTTATAATTATGTTTTCTAGCATCAAAAGGACAAAACTAATTTGAGAATGAGATAAAAACTACTGACACATTTGAAGTAAATTAAAAGAAAAAATCAAAGTTCACCTTTGTCTGCATCAGATTCAATGACAAGTTGTTTAATATATTCCATTAAAACAGAAACAAGCCCTTCACACATTTTTGGTTGGCTCTAACCTCAGCAGTGTTAGAATAGAATAATTTTTCAAATGCATGGTGTTCGTGACGGTCTGAGCTGCTCATGTAATTAATGTAGAAGCACACGAGGTCACCAAGAAGTATTTTTGCTGCAGTTTAAGTTCACCACAAGTGGGATACTTGTATTTCATCTGTTTAAGGTGGTAATCAAAGCCTGGAAAGAAGATTAAAGTAGAAATATGTTTCAGCATGTTATCCTTGCCATTACAGATTTTTAAAAAATCCAAAAATAATGCAATGTTGTGCTTAGAAAAAATGCCTTCTGATTAACTTAAAAAATGTACAATCATATTGTCATTTTCCACATTTAAAAAAATGGGAAATGAACTCACTTCCAGCTGAGACTTTCTCAGGAGCAGCAGCAATTTTATTGGTACAAGCAGGATTAAAGTTTTGAGTCTGAGGCAAACTCAGGAAAGTCTGAGGAGACCATTTTCATTAATGCATTTTGATAGCTTTAATGACTGAAGTCAGAATTTTGTGCATCAGCTTAAAAATACAGTGAGAGATCGGGCCTAAAACTTATTATACATGTTTTAAGTGTAACATTCAAGTGTGTAAAATAATGATTATGCTTCTCCTGTCTATTTTCCAACAAAAAATCTACTAAAAAAAGACTTTCTAAAAAGTCACATTCTTTCCCTAGACACGATGGACTGAACATTTAGCACTGGCTTGGGAATCACATGATTTTGAGATAGTTGTGTATTCCAGGAACAACATTGGCTTAATGAGCACTTAAAAATGCATGTACTATTAAGTACAGCTCATGTGCTTGAAGGCATCATCGGACTAAATTGCCAGTGAGGCATTTTGTACGGGAGAGGAAATACAGCAGACAGATTTCTTAATTAAGCTGTACTATAAAGTACTTAAAAGGCAAAATTGTCATAAATTAAGAAGACATTTGTGTTACTATTTTAAAATCGAGCACTCAACAGGGTCACTAAAACTGTTGCTTTTCATGATTGATTGAGACTGTGGGTAATTGTCTTGTGTTTCACAGAGGGAAAGGCCCCCTGAAGAACACATCCGATGTCATTAATGCAGCCAAGAAGATTGCAGAGGCAGGATCCAGGATGGACAAATTGGCACGGGCAGTAGCTGATCAGGTAGCCCCAAAATGAGCTGAAATCCTCTATGGATGAGTGGCCTTTTGCAGGAAAAGTCTGTCTTACGAGAAAATTCCCTGTTGAGAGTCTGGATCCTGATCTTCCTGTTGGATAGAAGTTGGTTCTCCTAGACCCATCAGCATTTTGCAGAACAGGAAAGTCATAAATGAGTCTCTCCAAAGCTCAGAAATGCCTGACTTGTTCCCCAGCCTCACTTCTGGGCCTGTTAGAATTAGACAGAGACTCTTTCAGGTTGGAAAAGACCTGTGAGGTCATCACATCCAAAATGTATTTGCTGTTAAAAAAGCAGCAGGGATTTGGATGCTCCATTCCCTTTGCCAACTGCCAAGGAAACCTTAGATCCTTTTTGTCTCATTCTTCCGGCAATTTTCCCTTGATTTGGCACTTTATTCCTTCAAGGTCCTCTGACTCCCTGTTTTCTGGTTTCTCAGTGTATTGTGCATGTGGTGGGGTCTGTGTCCTCACTTCCTTTACCAAATGTGTGTCACAGCTGGACAGATGACCTTGCTGTATATGTGTTTTCAGATTGGATTATCTGTTCATCTGGAGAGCAAGAGCAGGTATCAAATTAAAAGTCAACGGTCAAATTTCAAATCCAGGTCCTACCTAGCTACTTTTAGATTCAGTCAAATTAAATTTCATTTTATTTCCCGTTTGTAAATTTCCTATTGTTTCTTTCATTTGTCATCAAGAGAAAATTTGCTGGAACTGATCAGTTCCTTGCCTCAAGTGTTTCTCTTCAAATTAAGAAGTCATTTTCTTATTCAAGTAAGAGTGTGATAGTGGCAGTGCCACTGCCAGAGTGGCAAGAACCCCAAAGCTGCCCATTTTCCTGTAACCTCAGAAGTGTTTAGTTCAGGTCTTTGTCAGCAGCAGCAAGCACTTTTGCTGTAGTTAACCCATTCCAGTCCTTCAAATATAGCATCTGTTCATTTTAACACAAGAAAGAAGAAATCCATCTGTCAGCTGATGAAACTCCTAGTCTGCAGTATTTGCAGAGGTGGAATATTTTAAAGAAAGAAACAGAAGGAGAGTATTTATGCTTAGAGTGCCTTGACTTGAGTCACATTTTACATTTCAGAGGACTGTAACCCTAATAATAAAAAGTGAAATTATTTTGAGAATGAAGTATTTGTTTTAATGCTTGCACTTTAATGATATTTCACGGAACTCTGGAGACCCTCATGCAGTATGAACTTTCTGTGGACAGTTACATTTGTAATTATTGCTCCAATAGAGAGCCCTTGCACTTTTTTCACTCCAAGGTATTTATATTTAAAGCCTTTACAGCTCTGAAGAGGTACTGCTTTACATCAATTCCTTTCAGTTCATAGATTTCAAGAACTGAGTAATTCTTTTTGTATTAAATTGGCACCAGTAGGGAGGTGTTTTAGGGATTAATGCCTGAAAGGTGTGGCAACTGTCTGAGGAAGAGAGGCTCTGTAGCAGCCACAGTGAAACTCCAGCTTTGTTTATTATTAGTTTTAAAGGGTGAGAAAAAAACCCAAGTGACTCCATTTGGGGTTATAGACAACAATATATCCAACTACTTCAGCATGAACACATTCCTTGCCAACATTAGCTGCTGGGGCCAGAGCAGTGATCTCAAGGTAGGAGCTGTGATGTTGTTGACTCATGTGCATTTAATTCTATCAGTTTTTCTTGAAATGTTCTGATAATATCTTTTTTTTTTTTTTTTCAATTGAGCATAAACTCTGTAAGGTAATAAAAAGGCTTATTTGAAATAATTGTTCCCCAATTTATGCAGGGCTATTGTCAGCCAGACTTTGCTGGGTAGCCCCAAAGAGCATTTATGGGAGACATGCTGTTAGCAGTAGACCCTTTTAGCCCTGTTTCATCAGAGTGAATTACTGAGGTCTGTTCTCCTGAGGCAAGACTTTGAATATTAACTACAAGGCTGTTGTTTGTTATGCTGTTGATATTGTGAGGGATGATGCAGTTTCTATTAACAGTCCCAGAGTCTATGAATAAATTGTACTGGGGCCCTTTCTAGTTCTGTTGGTTATGAAACCCTCACAGCATCCAGCACACTCGACCTAATCTCATCCTCTGAACGTCTGCACGAGTGCCAGGGGAGCTGCCAGGCAGACAAGGGTTGGCCTTAGGGTGGGGGTAACCACTCAGAACTGTGTTTATCTGGACATTAATGGGTCCATGTTTGATGTTAACTTGTTCAACAGGCAGCCTGGAGTTTCAAGTTAAACCTGGTCTTTTGGCTGCTCAGTACAATTCCATAAATGAATGCAGAGTGTAATTTAAAATTATTATTTTCATAATGCTGATAAAGTGGTTTCTCATTTTTCATAAAGGTGGAGTGCATCTTTAGGTTGCAATTCAGAAATCTTGAGTTAAATGAAAGGCAGAATTTGAGTTTTCACATTTTATCTAGTACCTCATGTAAAGACAAAGTGGAGCAGATCCACCTAATGCACATACACTGCCACTATCTGACTACTGTCTAATCTCATGAACTCAGCTCCATGTAACCAGCATTTGTGTTGTCTGCAGTGCCCAGACTCAGCCTGCAAGCAGGATCTGCTGGCCTACCTGCAGCGCATTGCCCTGTACTGCCACCAGCTCAATATCTGCAGCAAAGTGAAGGCAGAAGTTCAGAACCTGGGAGGAGAACTCATTGTGTCAGGGGTAAGCTGGGATTTGTGTTTAGCCATTTATTTCCCATGTAGCACTTGAAAGGGAGCATTTTTGATTTCAATAATGTACAAAACAAAAACCCACTGATTCATAAGCAAGGTTGTTTTTTTGGTTTGTTTTTTTTTTTTTTTTTCTTTTTTATTCTATCACCATTATTCCAGGCCTTACAGTAACTTCTGTAGAACAATTTGATTTTCCAATTACCCTTTGTTTATACTAACCTTGTAGAATCTTCATTCTTCCAAAAGAAAAGTAATTTCATAGCTTAGAAAGTCATTGCCAAGCGGTGAATATTATAATTATTTGGAGCTTTTGTATATTTGCTCATTATAAATCTTCTTTCCTTTGTTACTACTGGTAATTTCCTTCCTCTGTGCAGAAGCCAGCTCTGTATGAAGTGCATATTGTTAAGATGGTGATGACTAATGGGATTCATTCACTCAGGTTCCAATGCACACTAGATTTAGCAAAAGACTCTGGAAGGCCAGCAAAATATTTAAAATTTTGATGTATATGCTGTTGTCAAGTACTATTGCAAGCACAGTGATTATGTACCCTAATACCACCCAGTTACTTCAGTTATTTTCCATGCACACTGCAAACTTCTTACACACAACCTTTTGTAGAAACAAAGACAGGCACCAGTAATATTATAAGCAATGAGATTTTACATTCTAATTTTTTTTTCCTTCTCCTGTGTTGGCCTTTAAGCCTCTGGGAGTATGCTGAAACGAAGAAGCAGCAATGACTGCTCTTTGTGATTTTTTTTGTTTTTCACACTAGTTTAGCCCCATGACACCTTTATTATCCTCTAACTCAAGTACAGACCATTTGTGTGTAAATTTGTAACATATCCACTCTCCTGAGTGTTTCCAAAATGACAGGGGTTTGTGAGACCCAAGATGCTCAAAACAAATTGTTTCCAAATCTGATTTTGGAAAAGCACCCTTCCATTGTTTAAGCCCAATCAAGTATGAAGATTATTAGGACAAACTTGTGCCCTTCATTTCATCCATGAGATTCCCCAGTGGCATCACTGGCCTTCCTCAAACATATCAGAAGTCACAGAAAGTGTTCTCAGTCACATAACATGTTTATTTATTTTTTTTTTTTTTTTGCAAAGCACTATGGAAGGTCTTAAACATTTGCCAGGCTTTCTTGGATCAGGCATTCTGAAGTCATATACACAATCCTAAAAGGAGCTGCTTAAAGGCTCCTGTATCTGTCCTGCAATTGGTCTTCACTTCTTGACGTATGTACGTATGTAATTTTAATACCTTGATCTTCCCACAGCAATGAAAAGATCCTCTTCCCTTCTCCTGACACCAGTGGCTGATCTGTCCTTGTATCACTGACAGCTGTGCTGCACTGTAATTGCAATGATCCTTTCTTACCTCCTGCCATCTGGGTCCAGCCTTTCATACCCATCCAGTTGTCATGTTCATCTCTCTAAAACAATTCCCCGAATCAGTGCTTCTCCTGGCTTGGCTTTTGTGGTTGTGTGTGTTTCTTTTTTCGAGTCTCTTTATTCAGTGTTTGTGGATGCTGAATAAGCCATTGTGAACCTTGCGCATCTCCTTGTTTCTGGAACATCCCCATCCGTTGTGGAACTATAAGTGGCCAAACTGCTTGAGTTCATCATTCCAGTCTGGCATTGTTGGCACCCGCTGCTTCCCAGGCTCCATCACCATTGTGTTTCTGTTTGGTGGGGTTTTCACAGTCAGTCTCAAAGGCAAAATGAGCTCCAACCACGGAAATTATTTGGGTCTGTTCCAAAGATTCGGTAAAACTGACCTACAGAAAATTTGAAGATTGCCCAGCCTGCTTCTTCTGCTGGTGCTCTGAGCAGGAGGAGGTATAGTGAGTTGAACTCCTGTGCATCCCTTTGTGAGAGCATTATCTTGTGATCTGACATGGCCCAGTCACTGCAGAGCTTTCCTGGCAGTGTTTTCTGAGCTGTTGATCTTCAGGGTGCTGGGTACTGTATGCTCCTTTGCTATCCAGAGGTCTGGTATCCAAGTGCACATCCACATCTGCTTGTCTACTTGCTGCTTCTGCTTCCATCTTCTTCTTCATTCTCTCTTGGATAGCCAATTACAAATAAACAGTATTTTATTTATACTAAAATGAAATACCATTATTTGGCAACTTGCATACAGTACAATGTTAGAAGTATCATAGAAATCCAGAACTCAAGCTTCACAACCTAGGACTACAGAAGTAAGTTTCTGTGATTGTGCTATATTTAAACGTTTTCATGTAAATATCAAGCACCATGACAATTATTACAATACTGTAATTTACTACTGTGTTTACAAAGAGCCACGAGACAGTTGAGATTGATCCAAAAGATGATTTCAGAACTATTATGGGGAGTAGGATCTCTGCCTGAATTGTTCATTATTAAGAATATTAATCAATATTTATAAATTAAATGAATGTATGCATATGTATGTTTGAATCTTTGTGTGGGTGTATGCATATTTATATATAAAGGAAATAGACATAAAACCAATTAAAAGCTAAAAGACAGATGAAAGCCACCCCACAGTTCTTACAGTTTTGTTAGAGAAAAATATGTTGCAACAACTTCAAAACTAGTGTGTACATAACATTTAATGTGCCTTATGTCTTTTGATGAAACTTCTATTTCATTTTTTTCCCCCAAGATTCAGTAGTTCAGTGTGGTTTACCTCCGAAAATATGCATAAAGCTGATCTTGTTTGCTTTTTTCCTCTATAGATTGGTATGATTCTAGCATAGCATATGAAGGGTCCTTTTTGGCATCAGTGACTTTGCTGCAAATAGGAAAACAGATCAAAAAGTAAGAAAATGTCACAGTCCTGAAGTGAAAATTATTTCAGTAAAGAACCCACTGTTGTTTTTCCCGTTCTTTCTCCCATTCCTTTTCCCCTCCACTCTTTATTCTCTGATCTTTCCCATCAGACTCCCTTCATGAAGATAGCAAAATTATTTTTGCCAGTTAAGACCTGGCAATTGGGAGTTACGACACATCAGCTAATTCCTCATTAATATTAAGAGGGCAAGGACAATTTCCATGTTTGACTTGGCCCTTTATGTTCCAAGGTGGGACTCTTAGTTCCTGGTTCCAATGGGGTCTTAAAAAGAACAATAAGGAAAAAACTCTGATACCAGTTTTTCAGTGAGGAGCCCTGGAAACCCAAAAAAGATTGCAGGGAAATAAATAAGCAAAAATGGTGAGGAGGATAGATAAAAGCCAAAAGAAATCAGTATCAAAAATTGCAAAATGTTTGAAAAATATTTCTGACTGTGTACGTGATAGCCTTGTTCCTTATAAAACTCTCTTTGACCTTGGTCCATAAACAGATATACATTTCTGTAATTTTAGATTTCAATATTCAATTTCTAGTTCCCCTGTGAGAACAAACAACCTCCTTTAATTAAATTATAGAGTAAAAGCACTTCAAAATAATTTGCTTTGTCTCTTGCTTTGGTTTATTTAGGTAATGCATATTTGCTTCATAATCACTTGCAGTATTGTATTGGAATGAATCCTCTGAGGTGCTGAGAGTACCCTGCTCTCATTGAAGTAAATCCCATTTACATATCCTTAGCTCTTGCTGATGGCCTTGCCTTTCTGTGGGAGCTACTTTTGTTCAGTGGAGTTGCTTTTAATGATGTTTCTTATTTGGATAAAAAAAACAATCTGACTAATAACTCTAGGGGTGCTTTATTCTTCTAGCATTCCTGTCTGTCTCTTGTTAGCAAGAGAATTACAATAAAACAAATCCATATATTCATTTCCTATTCTAGAATAAATATCCACTTGTTCTGTTTACTGCTGCTCAGAAGCTGATCAACTCATTTACCTACTATCCATTTAGGCTGTGAGCTTGTATTTTTTAAAGTTCTTGTTTATGTTAGTAGATTCGCCACAGTTTTTCCTGTAGGATTAGACTGAACAGAATTTAACAAAATCCCTTATCCAAGGCATCTCCTTATCATGTTCAGGTATGATTTAGAGCCCTACAGATAAAATCAGCTGTATTATCAGAAAATTTGCCAGATTCTTAAACTTCTGAACCAGGCGGATATGCAGCATCGTACAAAGTAGCAGCCACGTGCCTTTGAACACTGTCCAAAAGTGTGGGATCAATAGCTAAAGCACACTCCATACACTTTACCTGCATCCAGTTCCCAGGTATTTTCCAAGTCCTGTTTATCTTAACCTAATAGGCTCAACTGTGATACCCAGAGAAGGATTCCTATATTCTGTTGAAGATACAAGACAGTGTAGTTGAGACTGTGAGTTTATCAAGGAGTTCTTGCCTGGTGTATTGAAATGAGGAGTTTAGCATGAGCAGGAAGGTGAAAGGGCTGGAGCTACCCTGTTAATTTTGGGTAGGACATGATGAAAATGGACATAACACCCGGACTGGGAGAGTGGATACATAAAAGTATGAACACATGCAGATATACTACAAAATAATTATGTGTTTATTTGTGATCAGTGGTAAGAGTAAGGTAACCAGGAAGAGCCAGTCCTCATCAAATATGAATGAGCCTCATTGTTTATCAGAGAACAACAGTGAGCATCCAGCAGTTATTTCAGATGAGCTCACCAGTGGTTTCCCTGTCATTTCTGCCTATGGATCTTACATCTAATAAAAATGGCTTCAGTGTCCTACTTTCCTTTTAATTAAAGCTGAATCACTCTAAACTACCTCATACTGTAAAAGCAAGTTGGTATCATGTGGGCAGTAAAGCATCAAGTTATGATCTATTAATTCTTTGGACTCAAAGAAAAATCAGGTCATTTGAAGTTCACCTGCTATTAAAAATGAGCAAGTTCCATTGAATTTGGATTAAGAGCAGTTACTTAAGAGCCACTGATGGGGTGTTTCATTTCCCTGAAACAGACAGTCTTTCTGGGTAGTTTTTCTTTGTTTTAGAGTTGGCAGTCAGAGAGAACCTTTGCATTTTAAATGCTTAAGAGAATGGGAGAAGTGTTGATTTGGAGTTTGGTAAATAGAGCAATTTCATCCTCCTGGACCAAGCAATAATTGTGGATTATGTGAAAGAAAAGTACCTGAAGGGAGAGTTGCTAAACTGACAAAACTCTTGAGTTCCTTCTCGTCAAGATTCTCAGGAGTGCAAAAAGGTTACTCAGCTAGCAACAAACTGAGTTTTGCTATAAATTTATAGCAGCAATGGGGTTGCTGGCTCACATATCCTTGTCTCTAAACTGTAGAGAAGAGGATAAGGAGTTGGCTGCATGGTCACACTCAAAGAGCTGTAGTGAAGGGCTCTGTCCAAGTGGACACCAGGGATGAGTGTGCTCCTCAGGGCTTGGTGGTGGGACTGGCACTGTTTAACGTCTTTGTCACCGACATGGACTGTGGGATCAAGAGCACCCTCAGCAAGTTTTGTGAAAACACCAGGCTGTGTGGTGCCACTGGCACTCTGGAGGGGGAGGCATGTCATCCAGAGGGTCCTGGACAGGTTTGGAGAGGTGGGTAAGGACCCTCGTGAAGCTCAGCAAGGCCAAGTGCAGGGTCCTGCATCTGGGTCAGTGCAATCCCTGACACAAACACGGGCTGGGAGGGGAATGGGCTGAGAGCAGACCTGAGAAGAAGAGCTTTGGGGTGTTGGTTGATGAAAAGCTCCACATGACCCAGCAATGTGCCCTGGCAGCCCCGAAAGCACACATTGCCTGAGCTGCATCCAAAGCAGCATGGGCAGCAGGGGAGGGAGGGAGGGACGGGATTCTCCCCATCTCCCAGGCCACCAGCCACAGTGAGAGAGAACACAGTTTTAAACTGTGCCAGAGGAGGGTCAGGGTGGACATTAGGAGGGATTTCTTCACAGAAAGGGTGATTAGATGTTGGAATGGGCTGCCCAGGGAGGTGGTGGAGTCGCAGTCCCTGGAGGTGTTAAAGGAAAGACTGGACAAGGCACTCAGTGCCATGGTGGTGCTGGGTCATAGGATGGACTCGGTGAGCTCAGAGGTCTTTTCCAACCTTGTTGATCCTGTGATTCTGTGAAAGCAGAGGGTGAAGAACAGCACTTAGGAAATAACAAGGAAGTAAGCCAAAGAAATAGGAGATATGAAATGTTCAGGGGAAGAAAGCCAAACCAAAAGCAAGATAGGAGTATGAAATCAAAGAATTGCAGTGTTGGGAAAGGACTGAGATGTAGTCAGGACTATAGTTAATTGAACTCCACAATAATCTCTACTTTCCTAATGTAAAAAGCAGGGAGAGAAAATAAAAAATTCAGGGTCTTTACTTTGACATTGTGAAAAGAAAACTTCCAGGACAGTAAGGCTGGGGCTGGCTTGTGAAAGCAAAACCTTGATTTACACTGTATATTCAAGTAGCTCATGTCTGCTTTGGGAGACATTAAAGACACAAAACATACAGAAAGGTGTTTTAGCTGGACAGTTTGTGTTGGAGATATATTGAAGTAACCTCTGCATAAGTGTTTGAATGTATGCAGATATATGGATACGTGTGGGGGTGAAATACAGCCATAGTAACTGTACTCAGTTCCAAAATATATGACTATGTGAAGCATATATACTTAAACAGGTTTGGGTAAACCTTTATCTGGAACAAATTTGTTTGAACTAACTAATTTAGGAGCCTCCAAATCCTGCTGGCACAGAATGTCCCTCAGTACAGTGTCCATGAAGGGACTAGCTGATGATGTGGTAACAAAAAATTTACCCTCTTGACACTGAGTCAATTTACTGCTCCAAAAGGACAAAGGCACCAGTGAGTTATGAAGGTTAATCAAAATGAGTGCTGATAAAATCCCTCATGGTCATATATTCATTATATATGATGCATTTTACGGAAGCTCTGTCTTAGGGCTTTCTCAAAGTAAAACAGTGAAGAATTCCTAATTATCCTACGAAACATCTTAAAGATGGTTACATAAAAAAGAGGCATAAATAGATGTACCTGTAGTGGTATTAAGCTGTTTGCTATACCTCTCCCAAATATCTGGCAATAGTAGGAATTTAGTTCTTTATATGTAGCTTACCTATTGCATCCCATTAAAGGGGGCATGGACCAGGAGCTCAGAGACTTTATGCAGCTGGCTTCTTTGGAGGATTCAAGCCTGGAGCAGACAGTGTAGCAGCTGAGAAGATCTAACGTTGGTAATCAACTCATTTCGAGTTAAAAGTTATACAAGAGTCCTCCAGAGGCATCTTTTAAGTAACATTTGTGCAGTGTTTTGATTCAGCCAAGTGAAAGATCCTGCAGAATCTTTTTCCTGTGTCAGGGAGTTCACAAGGTTGGATATAAAAGGTGCGGGATTGGATGATAATGCATACCCTGAGCTTTGGGCATCAGGGGGATCTTAACTGTGATCCACAGAAAAAACTGTGCAGAAGCCTCTGGAAAGGTTAATTTATTTTCATTGGTGTATGGCTTTTCCTTCGAAGAAGGTGGATGGTGGCAGACAGAGTTTATGTAAGGAAAAGCAGATGAACAAAGCTCAAGACACAACTGAAAGATCCAGCAAGAAATTATTTTTGTGCAATAATAGTGGTTCTTTTGAAGCTCCATTTTTTTTTATATAAAGCTATTCTTAGGACCAAGAAAATGCCTCATTTTATATGAATGCATGTGTAAACACACATAAATATGAAACGATATATCCTGCATAAATGGAAAGATGCTATCTAGAATTTAATTTGCAAAGAAAATTACAATGCACTTGTCTTCATTAGAATATATTCATGGAGATAAGAAGCACACACACCACCTATATGTCTGCATTGAGTAGGATTAAATTTAGACAGGTCAGACTTTTATCCTTATTAAGAAGCATTTTGGCTCCAAGGAACATGCTCTTCTGCTTTATCAAGTGACTAATATTAATGCATTTGTGAAGATTATATTTATTGAAATTTCTCATTAGAACAATTTTCTGCAACGGAAAGCATTTCCGAATAGCAAAGAATATTAAGCCATATAATTCCTTGAAAAGAATGCAAAATGTTACAGGTTCAAGATTGAGACTTGGAACAAATATGACCATAGAAAAAGGTTAGAGAATTGAAGGAAATACTATTGTATGTGCTTCATTACATACTGCATTTGCTTTAAAAATAGTAGGCACTCAAAAATTCAAAGCTCTCCTGCTACAGTAGTTACAGCTTCACTTAAGCCTGTTTTCCTATTCCAGGCCATGCTGAATGAGCTGGAAAGAAAATGGGAATATAATGGCTTTGTGATACACAAATTACACCAGCCCTGCAATAAATAGCAGAGCTTAAAGACCATTCTAACACACCCTAAGATATGGTCCCAAAGGGTTATTTCTGTAAGAATTACTACAAAGAAAGAGAGGACTTTGGTGCTATCACTTGTTTTTTCTGTCTTACTGCCTTTAAAATAGATGATTTGGGACTAAGTGTCACCATTTTGTATTAAATAAAAATTCCTTTCCCCTGGGGCATTTCAGTTTGCTTCCCTAATGCACAGCATAGATTGCTAATAGGTTCATCCCAAAGCCATAAGTGAAAATGAGGTTTGTTTCTTTCACATGGAATTACGGGGACTGAATTTCCATAATGACAGATTTAACCCACAATAGGAGATTTTGGATTGTGTTTCTTGTACAGAAGTACATCGTGTTGCTCTTGAAATTATTTAATTCCATGAGTTGGAAAGTGGTGGCACTAGATCCCACTTCTAAAAGTACTATCAGATATTAAAAAAATAGCAACTAAAGTTCAGACTCATCAGTTACTTTGACTGTAATTGTATTTCTTGACAACCAGAGTTTCAGACGAGTAGTACACACACAGAACTATTCACAGACAAGAAGATGTGCCCTCAAGGGAAAACATCAGCAGGTTTTTCCAGCCTGAGCAAGATCAACTGCAAATACTGAACAACAAAGTTTTTAATAAAGCTTATAACAAAGTTTTTTAATAAAATCCACAAAAGAGATGAGTGTCTGTTAATGGAGGGAGGTCATCATGACCTTTAGGAAGAGAGCTAACTGAGTGAGGAAGGTAAAAAGTAGCCTTCTATCTTTTACCTCTGAAACATTTTCTTCCACACTTGGGACATATTATTATTATTATTATTATTAAAATTATTGTTTATATAGCTCATAGAATCAAAGGATGAATAGTTCTGTTATCACATCTAATCTTACATGACTGATAAGCAGCTGCTTCAACAAAAAGAGTTTGTTTTGTATAATGTGATTAAGACATTGATATGAGGTCAAAGTAAAAAGCTATCCAATATCAGAAAAATCAATCCAAACCTCTTACTGTTAGATATTCTCAAAAGCTTTCTTTTGTTCTTTCTGATTCTGACTAATACATGATCAAAACCTTGTGAACTGGGTTACCAGGTAGATAATAGTATGTCTAGAAAGTGAGGTGAAGTATACAAGTAATGTGTCCTAAATCTCATCAAAAATCAAATTAGAATTCTGTAAAACTGGATTAGAGCATCCATAGCTGAGCCAAAAGACTGCAGAAACATTTTCATCCCCTTTTTATACCTGCATCTGGGTTCAACATTTCCATTGTCAAGAAGTTCAAGAAGTTACAGCTTTACTCAGTGTCAGGTAGGATGTTTTGTATTTCATCATTCCCTAACTATGACAGATAATGTACAAAAAGAATTTTCCCACTTATCCATCATGCTGATACCCTACAACAGCTGGCCTCTTTGGGTCAGAGGTGTGTCTGTGTTAAGATCTCAGACTTTTATGATATGTATCACTTTGGCATTTTTACATGGCCTTGTCCAGCTCTCGTTTCAGTTCCTTACAATCCATCCTTTTTTGCCTTCTGTGTCTGTACCAGTCTGGGTAATGCTTCTGCCTGGTGGCTTCTCTGTGCTCCAACTTCACAGACAGCACCCAGAGGTACCTGTGTGGTGCCTGCCTTTCCCACCATGTGTTCATCCTTGTGAGCAATAAAGAAAACACTTTTTTTTTGTTTTTTTCATCAGATCTTTGAGATCAAACTAAACATGGACCCTTACTTTGATTTCCGGTGCTTGGGTGCAAGTCATTAAATCAATTACTTCACCAGCATTTACATGTTTTTGTTATGCTGTTAGGCTTAACTTGCATCCCTTAAGAAGACATTTAATATTAAAGTCTTCATTTACTGTCTCTTTGCATTTCCATGCATTCATTTAATTAATCTTGATTGTGTTCCTTGGAGCATTTGGAAGATTTCTGCACTTTCTTTTAAAAACACTTTCATGAGGTGTATTCTTTCTCTGCTTCTATTCAGTAATGTGTTTAAGTCTATTTGCACAGCTCAGTCTTAACTTTGCTCTTCACTTAATATTCTCTTTTTTCTACTACAGATATACTAAGCAGGTCAAAACAAGATTTCAGATTTAAGTAGTACTAGCCCCAAAATGCCATCTGGGGTATAATCTGCCACCCAATCTATTGAATAGTTTATACCACATTATCATGGTGGAATTTTCCATATTTCTCCATATTTCTTATCTTTTTACTGGAGAATATCCTTGACCATATTCAGTCCTCCAGGATTTAATGGTGCTTCTTCCATATGTTTCATCCCAATAAAAGACAATTTAATTATTTATCTCTCTGAACCTTCTCTTTAGAAGATCTTAGAACTTCTTTTACATGTGTACTGTTTATGACATTTAAGGTTATATTCTCTGAACATCATTCTCTTTATCAGAAGGAGCAACCTTGCTTAGGCTTCCTGAGGTGTGGTGGTCACGGGAGTTTGAAATATGTTCCTACTTTATTTGGCAAAAACAACTGTGGTGCATTAGTCCAGCCATAGGTTACCTAAGTTATGAATTCACTCAATACTACTTGGTACTTTTTACCATAAAAACCTTTAAAAATCGGATTTTTCTCTTTAGCAGGCAATTCAACATAAATATTAATAAGGAGTCAATGCAGTACAGGGGACCAGAGGAGGTTTTCCTCCTCTCTGTCTTCAAACGTGCAAATAGTTTGTAATCAAGAGATGATGATGTACAGAGAAAACAATTAAATTGTGAACAGCACTATCATCACTTAGCATTCCTCAGCTGCAGCCTAGTTTTGTACTGTGTTCCTGCAGTTGAATTTCATCTCTAACAGCCACAATAACTCTTCATTTCGCCCACTGGGCACCCATTTGTTGAGTTTTTAATTCCAAAATATTAATTCCAGATACTGCAGGATAACCACAATGATAAAAGTGTTGAAGCTTAAGAAGGAAGATGCTTGAGTCTGTTGTTAGGTGGAGTGACTGGTACTAGACATGAGTCACACATTCCCTTTTTTCAGTAGGAGGAAAGGAGAGAAAAACAACACACTGACAGAGCAGGGAATGCACATTAATCGATATTAAGACAGGAAAACTAATCATTATTAGATTACAACTCACATGAACCTTGCAGCACCAAAAAGCCTGAGGGAAAGCATCAATATTTGACTCCATGTGCTTATAATACATACCCTTAAAAGACATTTAAAGAGTATTTACTTTTCTACTTCCAAAAGGCAGGCTCTTAGCTAGCAGTCTTTACTGGCACTGAATAGCCCCTCAGTCTCTAAGTAGTTTTATTTAATGGTGTTAGTTGTAGCAGCAGAAAAAAAATATATACTATTGTTTTCAATTTTACTCTACAGCTAGGTTATTAAGAAAATCCCAGTGGATAATACAAGCAATTATGTTTACTCCCAAACTTGCTTTTGGATGAATTTGGATGATAAATTACCATTTACAATAAAGTAGACCAAATATCCCATTTTAAGTCCCCCAGTTTCAGTCCTTGGGATGTTGTTTGAAAAAGAAGTGTGCCTCAGCCTATACAGCTGTCATTGTCTAAAAATGTACATCTTTAAAAACACCACCTCTTTGCAATTTTATTGATATTTTCTGGAACTTGAAAGTGTGCTCTGTAAATAAATGTATGCCCAGAATTTTTTATACTTCCCTCACTTGTTCCTTCAGCACAGTTTGTCAGTTCTCATTTTCAATGCAAGAAAACCATAATTCTTTGCCTGACCTCCCTCATGCAGTGGTGTAGGAGGCCCAAGGGGGAACACAAGTGTAATTCCTGTTGCAATCACTGGGATTTTAGCTGCTTGCACTGGTGTGAATGTTTTTGTGCAGTTTGGCTGTACAAAACCACACATAAAATAGAATCACTTGGGAATCTATTGACCAACATCACGCCCAACCTGATGTCAGTCAGCGTTTAATTGGGACAGAGTTCTCTGTCCTCTCTGGTCGTCATCAAAAGGTGCCAGAAATGTTCCCCTTTCGAATCAGCAAGCCCTGAGGGGCTGGCAGGCTGAGGCTGTGCTGTGGGAAGGAGTGAGAGGAACCCCCAACAGTGGGGTTACTCATCGTGGAGGAAGCCCTGTGTCCTTGGCCAAGCATAGCTCCTTCAGCACACGTTCCCCTCTGTCCTCACCTCTACGCTACGGCACAATATTTCTCTTGCTCTCTCTCTCACTATCTCTTTTCTGTATCTCTCGGAAATCAGACTGGAGTTCAGAGCACTTTCACTGCCTTTTATGAGGTAGAGTGTGATGTCATAGATGGGGGCAGGGCTAGTCAACTTTCCACCCACCCACCCACCTGTGCTGAGGGAGCTACGCTTGAGACTGGAAGCGGTGACTCCTCAACGGTGAGTAACCTCCTGTCTCATCTATGTCTTTATAGGTCTGGGGGTGGAGGGGAGACACATGAGAAAGGGGTTTTTTTGATAGTTTTGTTGGGGTTTTTATAATTAACCATAGGACTCACAGAGTTAATTGCATGTGTTGTCTTAGTCCTGAAGTCCCAGAGTTAACTTCACCTGAAAAGCAATGGCCACGTTTCTCTGCACGGGTGGTCCATTGGCTGATGGTTAAACTGATCCTTCCAAGTTTATCTTGCCCTGTGAAAAGGCAGGCTCTGGTCCCCTTGAACTCAGCTGCTAAACTTCCATTAATTTAATTACAGTATTTAATTACAGTGCCGGGCCATAATTTTCTTGAAGTTCTTTATGATTAAAGATAGATGTATTATTTATATATTTATAATTATTAACTGTGGATAATGGCTGTTTTTATGGGACAGGATTTCTTCTTTTTTATATTCTCTATTACTGTTTTTTATTCACTTTATCCAGAATATTTATGAAGCTGTGTATTGACAGTAAGCCAATTATAAGACCTTTTTCATAGATGAAATAAAATTCAAAGGTAAATTGTGGAAGACATAAAATTAAGTAGAAAACCCAGAAGCGATGTAACTCAGACTTGACCTTTGAAATTATAAATCAAAGCATTTGATTTTATTTTTCTTTGCTAAAAAGTTTTTTTTTTCTTTTCTTTGAGATGGGCAGGGATGCTGCTGACTGAATTTCTTGGTGTGTTTTTTGTCTCACTACCTAAATGTTACAATTTTACTTTAAAGCATTGTCTTGGTACCTGTTTCCCTCAGCCCCAGGTATTACTGCTTCACTGTTTTAATATCCCTCAGCATATTAAAAAGACAAGATGGACTACGAAGACCTTCCTTTCTTGTTCTGCCTTCTGGGTATCTTTTAGAGCTGTCAAGATGTCAGAGCTCTCATACTAAAGGGCAGAAGAAGGATCATATGAAGATTTTGGGCCCTAGGGATACTGCAAATCTTGCTGTTCTTGTTCATTTAAAGCTCTTTACCAGCTTCATGTGGGGTCTGGTCATATCCCAGCGAGAGGCACTAAAAGGCAGCAACACGTCCTCGATAAATCAAAGAAAGGGAGTGCAGTCCCAGCCTTTTCAGCAGAGGGGGTTCATAGTCTGATTGATGAAATACTTCTATTTTCAGGTGACTAGGTGGCTTTGAGCAATTGGATAAGGGCGCAGACCATTCCATCTTCTGGTCAGTGGCACTGCTGGGAATTGGTCCGTGGTGATGGATAGATATTCCTCCCTGATGACTCAGGGATGCTCTTTGTGTCAATGCACAGGACATCTAAATGGAGTTCAGGGAGGGTGAGAGTCTTGTTAAAAAAGCTACCTACCAACACTTTCACAAATGGTTGTTTCCCTCCCTGCCAAAGAGAAAAATAATGACAAAGACTATAAAAATGTCCCCGTGACAGGTGGTAGCTTGTCTAACTTTGAATAATGTGCACAAGGTGTTTTATTACTATTGTTTATTCCTTTAGTAGATACCAAACACTGAAATTTCCAAATCTTCCTTTGCAAAGCCACAAACTTGCCTGGCCAATTTATCTTCCCCAGCAAACTTTAATCTTTTCAGGAAAGGAAAAGGTAGAACAGGTTAGTCAACCTCTACTGTTTCACTGGGAAAACTTCATGGGAATTGCTGTTCTTAAAGATGATTTGAAGTTTGCTCTTTTCAGAGGCAAATGCTTGGAGGTAAAATTTGATTTAGATCCTAAGCACATCCTTTACTGATGAGTTTATCAAATTGCCTTAGCACAGAATTATTCTTGCATAATGCAGGAGGCTTCAGCTTTTGCATGGAATTGATAAAACACAAAGAGCATCTGTACAGTGCCCTAATCTCACTTCAATGATACAAAAGCATTTTGGTGGCATAGAGAGGGAACACTTTAGGACTGATATAAGTATTGGGAAAAGGGAATCAGACTTGGTGTCATTCAGTAACGATGGTGAATTAGAGACAATGATCAGCACTAAGGGGATATCCTGGAACAGAGATGTCAGTGGATTACTTTGAATCCAGAGAAATTTGCATTCTAAATTTATCTTGTAAGATTAACAAATTAGCAGTTGGCTAATTTCTCTATAGTGGGGAGTTTATAGAGGGAAAGATATTCCAAATTACATGAACTGTTGCAATAATTAACCTGAAATCTTTCTGTGCCAAGTCTAATAACAATTTTTTGTCCAGGTAACCCAAGGCTGTGAGTTTGGCTGAATAGCTTCACATAGGGAGAATAAATATAATAATGTTACATTTGCTGAACTAATTCCCTTGTTAAGTTATTTTACTGGCAGCTATAACTAAAAAACATTAAAATGTCTGAAGTGCACAGATTCTTACATGTACAACCTAGGCTTAAATGTGTATTTAGTCAATTACAATATTTGTTTAATATTATCTACAGGTACGTTATATTAAATTTAAATATAAGGCCTAGATTTCAGCTGATTTTATTTAGTGCTTTATATGAAGATCTTTAAAGGAAATATCTGAGAAATTTCTTCCACTACATGCTGATTCAAATGAGTTAAGTCTTCATAAATTATTAGCAAACTGAAAGTTAATTTTTGATGCAGTATTCTTAAAAATTTATACAATTTTATACAATTTATACAAAATTTATACGATGCAATTTATATATTGCAAGCACGTGTGTACAGTCATCTCAAAACAAACCAAATATATTAACTATTCTTTTTACACCTATAAATTTAAGGAGATCAACTTTTAAAGGAAAGATTTATTCCTCACTTATAATGGCAAAGGATGAACAATAGTTTAATGAAATTTAAAGATCATCTACACAGATCGAGCATTTTTTTCAGTATGATTAAAGCAGCTATGTGAAATTCCCAATTTTTCTCTATTTGCCAGGCTGGTTTCTCTTACAAGTTGAATTAAAACTTTGTGGGTTGGTTCTTACCTTCTTTTTCTCTGTGAGAAGTGAGGGAGAGCTGTGAAATGCACCATCTGTTCCCAAACCATGTCAGCTGGCAAAGAGATGCTTCTCCCCCTGCCCTCTCTTTCTGCAGTTTTGGGCTGGTTTAACACCATTGCCTCAACATGAATTGTGTGGATTTAATCTCGGATAAGCAGGAGAAGTCACAATGATGATGCACAGCATTCTAGAGGACTCTTCATGTTGATTTAAATTGCATTCCTTTTAAACCCTGACCTCAGCTTGTTTGAATTTACCACACAAATGCTCCATATCACTTGAACTGAGTTTAGTGGATGGAGGAAACCAGGGCTGCCTTAACACCCTGGACTTTCTGATCCTGGGACAGTTGCACTTAAAGGCATTAAATATGATTGTCTTAAATCATAGTCCTTTGGATTTTTATCAGTCCCATCTGAGTGTCTCAAAGCAAACACATGGTGTACCCTGGTGAAACTGAAAACAGAAGTAAATATTGTCATCATTACCTTTCTAAAAGTAATGCAAAGCCATGCTCAAGGCAGAAAAGTTCTATGGAATCATGATGGATTTCAAACACTACACACTCCTTCATGACTCAGTTAATGTTCAAGGCCAGCATTTCTCTGTCTTCCATTTGATATTCTAGTTTTCTCTCTGAATGGCCTAATTAAAATAAAATCCAAACCAACCAACCAACCAAAAACCAAAAAACAAATGAACTACAAATACTACTGTCCCTGTCCCCATCACCCCCCAGTAAACAAACAAACAAACAAACAAACAAAAAACGATAGGAGAAGGACTTCACCCAAGTTAGGTATGGTTTGGAAAAGATAGAATTAGAAAGAAATCCTAAACAGTGGGAGGCTGTCCCACTCAAGCTGTACAAAAAGATGAGAGTGGGTCTCTGGTGTAATGGAAACTGATTGTTTTATTATTCAGAAAGATTTTAATTGAATTATGAAGAGGTTTTTGCTCTCTATTGCTGTGTGAACACTGACTCATCTAGCCAAGTGTAAACATCTGCATCTGAGATGTTCACTCCACCCTTCCTTTCTGTGGAACTCGGGAGCCATTTCCAGAGGGCAGAGATTCTTATTTCAGGTAGACACTGACAACTGTTTAGGTTGGTAATACCTTAAAACATACAGAGGCATAAGCAGGTGAATTAAGCCATGTGTACAGAGCCAGAAGGTTTAGCCTTGGGCTTCTTTCAAGTGTTTATATTGATATGTAAGTAAATTCAACTTTCTTTGAACTGAGATGATGCTTAATTTTTTTCTGAACCTAAATTTTTAAATTGCTTATTAAGGAGCATTTATCTGTGTAAATTTTCTGTCTTGTTGTTCTGATCTCTTCAGTTTCTGGAGGCTGGAGAGATTTTCATGTCTTGTAATTTGTGGGTTTTGCCCATTTGACGCTTTTGGGGACCGAAAAGAGAATTAAGGAAATGTTGTTTCTCAAAAACATTCATTAAGTTGTTTGAATTCTTGGACGACTAAGTCAAATCCAAGGACAGGTTTTTTTACAGATGTTGAGCACCTGCCCGGATTCACTGTACTATCCTTAGGGTTCTAAGGCAATTTAGGATCTCTAAACTGAGTTTAAAAGGTGAAGTGCTCTGGCCCATCTCCGCACAGAAAGATCCCATGAAAGATCTCGAGTGTTTGATGGTTCCTGGTCTTCTTCACCAAGCACAAAAGGAGTCTGGAATCATTTGGTCCAGAACAGGAATTAGGTAGGTTGAGTGAAGGATAAGACTTAACTTGTAGAAATGAAAATTCTGAACACTTTGACTCGGTTACCAAACACACCAAATCAATGGGTTTTAGGAGCAGCCCTGTTTTTCCTGCTTTCATTCCTAGAGGAATCGGTCAGTAAGAGGCATCTGAATAAATTCTGGGGGTTCAAGTGACACCAGCCAAAGTGGACCATGACTGATATTTAAAGACACTCTGTTTGAATTTTTCTGATGCCAACTAAGTGCAGTCAAGTCTGTAGGTAATCATGACTAATGCACACTGTTTAAATAAGAACTTCATAAGAAAAGAGCCTCTGCAAATGCTTTTTATTTCACCATTCTTCTTCTGAAGTCTGTGCCTTCATCTCCAGGAGGTTGTCCTGAGGTGAAAAGCACAGGAACCATTTAGATTGAGTCACTGAGGATACCAGTACTTCTGCACTTGTTGCTCAGGGAAAATGTTACCTGAAGTACTGAACTGCAAAGGAAAAGAGACTCCAGGTAAATTCATAATCCCTAACACAAGTATTTTCTGAAGAGAGTAGTACTGGACTTAAACAATTTCAGTGAGCTATTAAAAATATGTCAAAAAGTCATATTTTTTCCTCCTTTTCGACAATTATTCTTTTTTTTTTCCCCTTTGGATAGGATACTTGCTCTTGTAGCAGTGAAAATGAGATTGCCAACATCATCTAGACAGGTCATAGATACATTTGCATGTGTACAGAGAAGGTTCAGAGAAGATATTTTTGTCTACAGCTATCTCTGAGGAGGGTTTAGAAGAACCAGATCCAGACCTGTCAGAGGTGTATGGTCATAGGGACAGGAAAAGCAGTAAAAACAAGTTTTCACATGGGAAATACCAATTAGATATAAGGTAAAAAGTTTAAACTGGAGAGTACTGAAATTCAAGTGCAGGGTGGAGTTCTCTAGCCCAGAGATGTGAAATTATCCATCCTTGGACATACCTGAGTTTCAGCAAAATCCAGAACAACCTCATGTAATTCAAATTTTCAACAGGGTGTTGCATTAGATGACTTCAAATGATTCTTTTCATCCTTAAAGAATATTTGCATAATGAAACACGTGTAATAAAAATGAGCCCTTAGAAGTCAGAGCAAGATTTTATTAATTGCAATTTATTCTCAATTTGCTGTCATCTGTATTTGTTTTTTCCCTGTGAATTGCAACAGCCTTTACAAATGTTTCTGTTTTGTTCTGGTTTCATTTGCTTGCAGTAAGTAAGAACAGGTCATTGTTACCTGTTTTAATGGTTTTTAATGACATTTAGGGTTACCTAAAGTTAAAAATCTAATGAATGGATGCATTTACAAATTATTTGTTCAGTAATTGATCAGGGAAAAACTTCCTTCTAGCATGGAACTCTTGTTACTTACTGAATGTTGTTTAACCTTTGATTGAGTTTGCCAAATAATTAGAATAGTTAATAATGAGTAATTTATTTGGTATAAAATTATTGAATTTCCATTAGAAATGATTTGTTATCTATTATAAAGCCATCTCTGTCTGACTGAAATAGAGCTTTCCCTTGACGAATATTGTGGAGTTTTGATTTTTTTTTTTTCTTTTATTTCATTGCACACTGTTGTAAAGTCCTGGAATGTGCTCAGAGAAACAAACAGAGAAAGGAATATTTTCACTGATTGAGTTGAGCAACAGGGCAAGGACTCTCAGCTCCAAGAGAGTAAAATCATTTTAGCACCTCAAAAATAATCAATATCTTGAATGATCGAAGCCTTTATCTGCCTCCACAAGATATAAAATATACATGAACAACAGCAGGCAAACATCAGGAAACCAGGAATAGTTGTCCTGGTATCGTCTTCCATTCTACAACAAGATTTGATTTGATTTGATCTGATCTGATTTATTCTGATGTGTTTGATGCATTGTTTCCAAGCCCTTTCCTGAGAAAAGCCAGCTGTGCTCGTGGAGCACTTATCTTCAAAGTGTCCCTGTGCTGACCTGGCAAGAATGACTTTCCAGATAGGAAAGGAGCTGAAGGAGCAGATTTGCCTCAAAAACTGGCAGATCCTCATAGCTGAAGATGTGGGGATAAATCACATACAGATACTGCTCTGACACTTGTACAAATTAAAAAAGAATTTGGGGAATTAGCACATTTCTTAGCGTTGCAGTCTTAAATCCTGCTTTATGCTGCTTTTAATTTTGTTTTCTTTGAGACAAAATCAGGAGGAATAGCAGGAGATATCACATTTACTCGTGTAAAGCATAGAGTGTTTCTGTGCTTTATTGATTTCTTTTTTCATCCAAATCTCCTGCATTTTATCTCTGAGTACAATTTCCAGCCAACCAGACATGATTCGGACTCCTTTCAGGTAAGAATCTTAGAAAGACATGTTTTTTTTTCTTTTTATGTTACCTGTTCTCTAGATAAAGAACAAGCAATTTGCTCCTAAAACTTAGCTTGAAAGAGCACTAGATTATTTTAGGTTTTTAAAATGTTTTTCTATCTTCAACTTACAAGTCAGAACTCCAGTTGGAAGCAGGGAGATCAGTAGCACAGATTAGTTAGTTACTTGGATATCATCTCTTTCCTCTTTTTTCAGATTTAGCTGCAGTTGGGTATGATAATGGAAATGTGTGCTAATGTTTTTGACAGAGACCTGCCTGTGCTCCTCTGTGACCTCAGGTTCAGACAATGTCGTGTCTTGGGTAGACTTCAGGCAGGTGAATCCCTGTGTAAATTAGTGTAAATTGCTTTTTTATTGGGCTTGATACTGAATTTTGACAGACTTCCTACTCTAATTTTCTTCAGGAATCCTTGTGGCAACATAAAAAAAAAATAGTTATGGAGTTTGCCTCTCCCATCAAATAGAGTTTGGACTTTGTCTTGCTGCAGATGTTTTATCTGGTTGAATATTTGGTTTAAATCAGTCATACAAAATTCTATTTCCTGTTAATCATCCAAGAACTCAGAACAAATTCCATGGGGCAGAATGGTTTTGAAGCTGTAAATGTGGTTGTGCCAAGTTTGCTTCAGGTAGTGTTGGAATTGTGATGGCATTAGACAATCCTGCTCTTTGTCCTGCACATTCCACCCTTGGCATCATCCTCCAGACATTCATTCTGTGCAAAACAAGGAAGATTTGGAAGAAAAAGCTCTCAAGTCATCATGACAGGAGACTCATTCTCCTATTTCTCAGCTGTGGGTTGATGTAGAAAGTGTTTCTTCCTCTACATTCAACCTTAGCAAAGAAAACGTGTAGTATACAACTGAATTTGTGGAGTGAAATCCTGTCCCCATCCACAAAACAGCTGAATCTGTGGATTCAAATCCTGTCCCATCCACAGAACTCCTTCAGCTTTATTCACTGAGGATTTCTTCCTTGTCCCGAAGAGTTTTTCCAGATATTTTGACATTCAGATTGTTGTGAAATACTTTAATTCAGCAATAGACTCTGAAAGCTCTGAGACAGTGCTGTAGCATGAAAAAGACTGCTAAAGCAAATGAATTTTAATAATTCAATTCTGTACATGATTGCTTCTCCTTACAGAGTTTCTGATGATTGGTAAGACTTGTACTTGTTTGGCATCTTTTTCCTCATGTGAAATGGCAGATAATGAGCCGAAAGAGAAAACTAAACATTTTTTGAGAGACTTTTTTTTTTTGTTATGGATCAAAATAATTTCCCCTATAAAAATTCTGGAAGGAATGCAACCAGATATTAATTAAATGTTAAATACTGAGAAAATAGCCTACATTATATTTGGAACTACAAGAAAAATTGTATTTTTTTAAAGCAATAGTATTGGAGAAATAATTAATGCATTTGTTGAATAGAAAAAAAATCTAATATCTATCAAAAATTCAAAAATGTAATTTCCTCTTTTGGGACATGCAGGATGGAGAGACACCAGTAATAGTTATTTTCTAGAAAAATAATTAGGTAATTAGTTAACTTTCAGGTGTTTCCAGTTGTCTTTTTGTCATTTCACCATTTCAATTGTTAAAATATGAACTTTCACATTAAGTGTTCTTCTCAAAGCAAATGAATTAAGATCTAATTTTGTCATTCCTCCTTTTGCTTTTAAAATACTAAAATATTTGCTTGGAATAAGTAAAGCAAATGTAGAAATGCATTTCTATTATGCCTATTTACCTTTTACTGAGAATGTCAGTTCTGGGAGTATTTTTATTTGCTTCAGCTTTTGCAAATTAGCATACAGCATTTGGTAATGTGTTTTAAAATGACAATAGTCCTTAGAAGACAAAAGATACCCATAGTGATTGCTGTATTTTTGTGCTTTCTGCTCTCCTTGGACATGGCAGCCTTTGTTTAATGCAGCCAAATGGGCTTGGGAATCCCTTGGGTTTCTCACCTGTAATTGAAAAAATGCAGATGAGTGTGGTTATTCAGTGGATTGGGCACCTATAAAACACAGCTCCCCCCAGAATGAATTAAACATTCGTCATGTGTAAAGGAGAAAGTTAATTGCAGTCAAATGCGAGAACAAACAGCTGGGAAAGGACAAGTATGATACAATTTTCTCTGTGCAGCTACAGATCCATTTTTAACATTATTGTGACCACATTGCGTTCCAGACAAAGACTTCTTTTGAGAGAGAGGTTTTCAGGTGTACAGGATAGTTTTCTCCAAATGGACAGTGGCTAGCAAGAGCCCTGTGAGCATTTTGAAGTGACTGACTGCAAGAGAGCCCCGGCCATTGCAGGGCAGTACTGCTGAAGGGCAGAGGTCTCCTTCCAAAGGGAAGAGAACATCTGGATAGCAAGCAGGCCATTCCTGCACTGCCTCTCTCTAACAGGGACATGTTTTATGCATGAAGTGTGCCACAGAAACGTAAGATGTCATTTTATAAATAAGATCTTTTTCCTGCATACCTCTTGTAGGTATGGATTTACTGTTAAGCACAGCTGAGAGGAAAAAGTTATGTTGCATAAGAATACAGTGTGAGAAATCTATGATAAACCTGATTTATCATCCAGGTTCGTAATTGCATAATTGTAGCCTTGTTTTCTCTGGAGACTGCTGATTGACTTTTGGGGTGTGATAAGAGCAACTGTACCTTGTCCAGGAAGGTGTGAACTTCCTTTGGAAAGGAGGAAAAGCAAGGAATTCACCCAGAATTCACAGAAAATCTTAAGGGCTTGGCAGTGCCTAAGTCACCTGCTAAAGGTGTGCAAATCAAATCAGCCAAGAGTATGAGGAGCTACAGGTTCTGTTTCAATGTGTAAAATAAATTATATTTGCTCCTTCCAATCTGTACAAAGTGAACCAGACCAAATTCTATTTATCAATAGCTCCTAATACAATTTTTTTTTTTTTCATGCCTTTCAAGGTCAGTAGGGGGCTGTTATCATCTAAGCTGCCTTCCTGCATAACTGATGCACAGGCTCCCTGAATTGATGTGCACTAAAAATGTCCAGTAGTTAATACATATTAAGTAAAACCTTCCAATATTGATTTCACAATTTCAAGAAATAGAATCAATCTTTCATGAGTTCTTGTGATTAATTAATATAACTGCCAAATGAATAATTTCAGGTAATTAATAACTAAAATGACCTGCTTCACCTCTCAGCCTTTAAGTTTTGTTTAATCTTTGTCTAACCTGTGGAACTTGAAATATAATCAGCTTTGTTACTATATACTTGCTGATTTCAGTCAATTCACTTCTTAGTCATTCACCTGAAAGTGGGAGAAACAGAGCTGGCTGAGACTTTCCCACAAAAGATGTTTTTTGATACTGAGTTTCTTTAAGTTTTTTCCCAGCTCCTCAATATTGTTCTTGCATTGGGTACAGGACTCATTGTCCCATAACTGTGGACGATGGTAAACTCAATATGATAACTGAACCTATTTCATCAGCTTCCTCCATTTTGGGTACTCAAGGAGTGCTTGCCTGGGATCCTGCAGAGAATAAAGTTCCTTATTGTGTAATTAGGTATCATCTGCTGTAGATCTGGCCAAAATTAAATCTACATTTGTGGCTTTTAGCAGCTAATTAGATATCAATCACTTGCCCTCTGCGTGACTTGACACTTTCCCAATTGTTATCTGCAAATTTCGTCAAATGAGTGACTCCTTTCCAAGTTTTTAGTAGAAATATTAATATTGTGAAGCCTCTATAGGTTTCTCCAAGACCCCACTATGAAATTCACTGTTGAGCACTGATTTTTTATTTTTTTTTTTTTTTTTTGTGTGTGTGTGTATATAATTCTGGAAGCAGCTGCTGGAGAATCTGGAATCCTTCTGTGTATGTGTCTTGTTAGTTTTGTGTCAACCGAGTTTTTAATCAAACTGTCATGTATTACTAAGCAAAAGACTTTTCAAAGATCCAATTATACCCACAGCATTATTTTAAGCAATTCAAAGTTTAATCATACCAAAATATGATGTAGGTTACTTTGAAAGTATTTTAACCCACATTTGTAAGTATTTTAAGCCTTTTGCTTACCATTAACTGCATTTCTTTCCTCTATTTATGATGTCTGTCACAGACATTGCATCATTTAATTTGGGAGTGCAGTCAGCTGAGCTGGCCTATAATTTCACAGGTTGTTTTATTTTCATTGCTCAAATATTTTGAGACTGGAAACTATCTACAATTCTTTTGATGGTTTCACCTAGTTTATATGGTTTATTAAAATCAGCAGTAAGAATATAGAACATTCTTAAGCAACCAACTGTTTTAAAACTACCTATTCTGCATCCTTACTCACTGGAAATATAGATTTTTTTTCCCCCCTCGATTTCCCTTAGTTTTTATAAATGTTTCTTATTATAAATATGAAGACATGTCTGGAAGTTAGATTGTCTCCTTTCTGAAACATAAAGTACAATTCTTCCCCATTACAGCAGTGTGACAATGCAGGGAGAACATCTCTTTTCACTGCTTTACTCTTAAGGACAAAATTTTCCAGCTTTATTCCCTCCTATTTCTTCAGCTGTTTTGCTATTGCAATTGCTGATTATTTTACTCAGATTATGTGTATATGTAAAAGAAGCAAGAAATCTTGATTATCTCAAGATGCTGGGAAATTCTGCAAATAATGCAGGAAAATTGCAGAACAGATGATAAGCAGCTCAAAAACTCCTCAAAACCTGAAGGATTTTCTCTAGTGGGAAGAAAACCGTGGAATTATATTCTTGCCAGATCTTTTTCCAACCTTAGTTATTCTAAGTGACCAGGTCCAGTGCAGTTCTTCTGAAGTTCTTTATGAATTTTGAATTTTCCTCAGTATTCACTGTTCTTACAGTTTTGTGAGACAGCAACCTAAGTTCCTCTATTATGGTTGAGAGATTTTTCCTAAAAGCAGGCAAACCTATTTTTAAAGAGGTCTAAGCAGCAGAACATCATTATTTCGTGCAGCAAGTCAAAGGCTCTGTTGGCTGTTAGGGCCAAAATCCATCATTAAATCTATAATTCTGTGGGTATTGCAGGGAATAAATGTTGTCTTCTGCACTGTGAAGTATTTTTCCTAGTGGTGATTTTATTAAAAATGTTAATTTTCCTTCTTCTGATTTTTTTTTTATTATTAACATAATTTTGGAAACGTGCATATGCTTCTGTGCCCAGTTTTTGTAAAGAATTAACACACTCAGGGCTTGATTCACTGCTGCCTCATTCCAGCTTTGTGCCAGTGTGGCAAAGCACAGCTTAGAGCTGGAGCATCACAGTGGTGTAGGAAGATCTAAATGTTAATTGGAATGATGTTTAATTCTTCTTTACTGAGCCATAATACAAGCAAGGAGCTGGAGGCAGTAAGAAAATCACTGGAAATGCTTAGGTGGCCAAATTGGATGCATGGAATGACCACCAGAAGATTTTGGAGAACACTCACAGCGTGTGATGGGGTTTTATGTCTCTTTTCTGGTTCCAAGACTTGGAAGTGTTTTACAAGATAAGTGGATATTATTGTCAAGGACTGAGTATTTGCATCTTAAAATGTGATTAATAATGGGGAAAACAGGGACCTCTTATCTACTCTAACAGCAACTTGAAACTGAAGAGAGTGAAAATGGCATAAAAATGCAAAACGTGGTTTCCTAAAAGGTGTCATTGCAGCCTGCATCTGATCTTGAAGAAGTGCAAGATTCTGCATGCCCTTGCCACTACAGTCCATGAAATAACTGATTACTGTGTTCAGAGGTGTAGATTCAACTCTGTGGATGGGTTTAAGCATCTAATTTTGGTGTCCCCTCATTTAAAAATGCTTCCTTTAATTATTCTGTTTCTTAATGTGTGTAAAACTGCTTTTCATGGTGGAAAATGTGAAGCTGTTAGAAACCTTCAGCAACCAGAATTCATTCAGGAATGTGCAGCTCAATCCAGTCAGTTTATCCACACTGATTATGAAGTAAACACGATTTGATGGTATCACTTTATATTCAATATCAATCCACCAGTGTTTCAAAAAGAATCATTTAACAATGAATAATGCTTGATTGTAGGTCTCTGTAAATTAGAATATCCTAATTTAATAGAGTGTGATCTGTTATTTGCCAACAAACATACAGATTGCCTTATAAATCATGCAGCAGTGTGGTTATAGAATAACACTAGACTGGATTATATTTCATTACTCCCTATTGAACAATCATGTTTCTGCCATGTAATGTGATTTTCCATCTTTTAACTTCATTTCTTTTACTAACAGAAATACAAATTAGTCCCAAGGAAAAATATTTACTAGGGGCAGGCTATTAACTGTGCATTTCAGGGAATGGCACCACGTATGTGAATATCATTAAAATGCTTTCTTTTTTTTTGGTTTTCACCTCACTTTACGTAGCTGTTTATGTATTTGATGAACCATAATGAGTTTAAGGCCAGAGCAGAGGAAATAAAATACCCCAGGTAAGCATAGATTAAAGTGGTTTCAAATGCAGGCTTTCTGTAATGTCTATTTTTGTTCACATCAGTCACTGACACTTAAGGAGGAGATTTCTCTTGAACTCTTCTGTTAATGATTCAGAATGCTTGAGGTGAAGTATGGTGTGGCTTTTGTTATTGCCTTATGACTGTTTGTCCTGCTTAGAATTTATATTACAGAGCCATGTGCTCCCAAAATAGGGAGCACGGAAGGTTTGGAGGGACACAGGCCATTTGTACTAATTTAAAATAACTAAAAACTTACTGAACATGTGGGTGGAATCAAAGAGGTAAAGTAATAGTATATCATTCCTACAGTCTGGGAAAGATGTAAATAATTGAAGCAGCTTCCATGGTATATCTGAAAGGCTTTGTCACCAAAAAATGTGTATCCCACTCGTCAGTATTTTAGGAAAGGGATAATTGAACATCGTAAGTAGTAACCTGGCTTGCTACAGTCCTTAGGAGCATATTTTTAAGACCTATTTCTTTGAGGATCTGGCGAGTGCCTGATTCACATCGTGGAACATTGAGACATTGCCTTGGAAGTCCCTGTTATATGTTGAAATAATTGGACAGTTTTGGCCAGGGGTATGTACTTCACCTCAGTGTATGATGGAAGCTTGCTGACTGCAAGTCCCAGTGTTTTGAAGCTCAGCAAGTCCTGAAGGTCTCTTACATCCTGAGGACACCCAGGAACCTCAGGCAGGTTTGTGCATGGGAGAAGCACAAAGGTACAAAAAACCTGGGAACCACAAAGCAGCATTCCTTGAGACCATAAGTGACTCACACATTACAGGAGCTGCCAAAACCTGCAGTTAACAGTCTCATCTTTTCATTTCTGTAGGGGTTTCAGAAGCTCCTTTCATCTTTTCAGATGGGATTCTTTAACAAGCTCAGTGCTGGCCTCACACTGTTCCTGTATACATCACTGGGGGTGTTATCCTGGGCTAAACAGGAATAATTAGAACAAACTGGAACACTTGGGAAAAATCCCTGTTGACCCGGTTTGCAGTTGACGTGTAACAGTAAATTTTTAAAGGTTTAAGTGAGAATAAAGGGGTTTTTGTGGGAAAACAGAAAACTTCTTAAACTGTGGAGAAAGAATCGACAACCAAAAAAACCCAGAGACAAACAAAAAAACAACCCACAGACAACACAAGCTTTTCCTTTAACCTATTTAAAAATTTTAATGTGAGGTGCCACAGTCTTACCTTTAGTGTTCAGTGCATGATGTTGCCAGTGCTGGATACTCCAAGGTACCCCAAGGAAGAGGATTTGTTCCATCTTTAATGAGCTCTGGGAGGATTCAAGCTCCAGTCAGGAAATGGCCCAGTGATCCAGCCGTGGAATGACCTTGCTGTGTTTTGTTTTGGAGTAACCTTGCTATATTTCATTTTGTTCTCTGTTTGTAGCTGGATAGTGCCACTTCTCTCATCCAGGCAGCTAAAAACCTGATGAATGCTGTGGTCCTTACAGTGAAAGCATCTTATGTGGCTTCTACTAAATATCAGAAGGTCTATGGCACTGCTGCAGTGAACTCCCCAGTTGTATCTTGGAAGATGAAGGCCCCTGAGAAGAAACCTCTAGTAAAGAGAGAAAAGCCAGAAGAATATCAGACAAGAGTGAGGAGAGGTTCCCAGAAGAAACATATTTCCCCTGTACAGGCCTTAAGTGAATTTAAAGCTATGGATTCATTCTAAACCACTGAGCTTTACCAGGAGGGTTTTATATTCTTTTTTGTATCCGTACCTGCCGACTTGTGTGCGTCTGGCATGGGGTGGGGGGGACAAAGTGACAATTTGCATGTGACCTGAGACTCTATTCCAGTAAATAACTTTCTGCAGTGCCCAAAATTCAGGGTGTTGCCTTCTGATATTAAGTGGACTTGACTCCAAGCTTCCTTTTTAAACTAAACTATAGCATTGAATTGGCCAAAGAATTTGCATCACGGGGGTATTCGTGTGGAATAAATGATAAATTGAAGTCTAAACCCCAAAATTTTTATGCATGCAAGAAACATTAGGTTGGCAGGTATATTAAGTTAAAAAAAAAAAGGAATTGTAATGGTAGACCATAAAGCTTGTATTGCTTCTGTTGCAGTGCAAAAATGTACTAGCCAATATGCTTCAATGTGTGGCCCAATAATTAAATGATATAACTTTTAAGTCATCTTCATTATAGTATGTGAATTTTTAAAACAGATTCAAACTAATTCATCTTAAAAATGCTTCTTTTGAACCAGATTTTGTTCTTTATATTCTAGTAGTGTTATGATTGCTCACATTTCAATTAATCCCATTAATATGACCAGAGGTTTACTTTTGCCAATTGAATTCCTTATGGTGGAGTATGAAGCACAATATGGTGATTGACATTGCCTTTTATATTCTGATTATTATTCTGATTATTATTATTATTATTATTATTATTATAATATTAGTAATAGAAGACCTGGTGGTGGAATGTTTAGAGACACGGAAACTGACAGTGTGAGAATTTAGAGGCAAATATGTAGGTGTAGCTTGGATTACAGGTATCTGACATACCATTGTAACCACTAACTCAATAAACTCATTTAACCTTGGAATCCTCAATGTGGCTAATCTCCTTTAATGCACAGGTATCTCCTGAATCATAGTTGATGTATAGAGTTACTAATTCTGCCTTGTGATTGCTTTTTTATTCTTAATTTAGGTGAATTTTCTCATTTTTAATAACCAGAATAAGCCAAACATGGTCAGTGGGCCAAAACCAGAGTTTAAATCTGAGACAGATTTAGTCCTCAATACATAAGAGACATATGTGTCATGTGGGATGAAATTATTTGTTTAAATGCAACAATTCAGAACAGTAAAAAAGATAATTCAATTTATTCACTTATGAGGCTGACACTTCAGAACCTTGGAATCATCTACTGTGCCACACTTTACAGACCTGTGCAAAGTCCACTGCACAGATACCTACTTTTATTTCCTTTTAACACCAACACTTGCTTAACTACAGAGCCTGTATTATCAAAATGTCTGGGTGTATATATAAAAGAAAAACAATGTGCATCTATTAATTTTCCTTATAATAAGATCCTGTCGAGTTAAGGGAACATTCATGGCCTCCCAGGGGATTTGAAACACTGTGATAAACACTTGAGTTGCACCAAATACTAAGCGTAGCCCTTGCAGAGTTTTTGGGAGATGTTTGGATGTTGTCTCAGATACGCTGATTATTCCTCAGAATAGCAAAGCACCAAATTTTGTTCTGTTGCCCTCCTACACAGTCTATGTAAAGAAATGTACTCTCAGAAGCCTTTTAGGAAATGACTATTTTTGCTTTGTTTAGTTGTACTGTTCCCCAGTCAGAGCTGGAGAGTGTAGACATGAGCAAAATACATGAGATGTGGGGAAGTCCTTGCAGAGTTTTCTCTATAAAGCCCTGGAGTCTGACAAAGACTGACATTGCTTGCAATAACAATTAACCCCCTAAAAGTAATTGGGATCTTTACAAATGAGATTACAAAAGACAGATACAGAGTCTAAAGACGAAAATAGCAAATTACAGACAAATGTCCTGGCATGCTGCATGAAAAAGGAAAATAGGCAATTTGCTGTGAATAAAAGTAATAGTTCTTCTTCAGAGTGTTTTCCTCTAAAACTCAGATGGATTACCTCGATGGTTGCTTTGAAATTATGTTGTTGCTCTAAAAGGCATCTCGAATTTGGAAAAGTTTGGAGGAAAGCACATGGTCTAATGGAATCTGAACATGTGGACTCTCCCATGCTGGGGTCTCCATGGGTAAAGATCACAGTGAATGAAATCTGTGATCAGTCACTCACTCAGAATAGCGACTGAGTCTGTGAAATGCTCCAGGAAAATCAGAATCAGTGAGGGAAGAATCCAGAGTGATTTTGGGCAACTTCATCCACGACCATTGGAGTCCTACTTTTGGACGGATTATTTGCCTTTTGTCCATCTATGCTCTGAATATCTTCATGGTCACACAATAAAATGTAGTGTTGATAAATGATAAAGTAAAGCACATGAAAGAATGGGCCAAGCACCAACCAGGATGTGCCAGTTCAGTGCCCCGCTCGTGTAGTCAACCCAACAGGATGAGGACAGGCTTGATAAAGAAAAATATTGGGTGCCTGTATTTGAATTGTTCATGCAGTTTTTATCCACTCGTCTGAAACAAGGGAGGTAAAGGTACATGGAAACATGAGAAGCATTACAAAATCTGGAATTGCTGTCATGCAGGGAGATACTAAATCAGGTAAGGCACTGAGAGGTGTGAGCTATGAGGTCTTTAAGCTCCCTTCTAACCCAAACCATTCTATGATTCCCTGTAATTACTAAATAAGCAAAAAGTAACCACTGGCCCTTACAACTTAAAAAATCCAGTGCTACAAAGTGAACTGTCAGACAGCAAGTTCAATATTTTAAAAAAATATTTTTTTCTTAAAGTAAGTGTATTGTGAAATTCATTTTCACAATGTCACAAGTGCCACAATGATAGTTCCATTAACTGCACCAATCAAAAATTCATGCCACAGACTTTCCATCTTGAAATCTTGCAAATCTTACAGATCTAGAAGAATTTTCAGTGTAGTATAAAAGGTAGGCATAAAGAAACAGTGTGGATTTCAGAAATGTTCTCTAGAGACATTGAAAAAGGAAACTCCACACCTTTGCTCAGAAATCTGCATCCTTTTCCCATGACTCAACCAAATTGTGTGGGTGTCACACACCTTCCTGTGTACCTACAACCTGGAAAATGTTCAAGTGGTACCTACAACTTGAGAAGAAGAGAAGTTAATATATTTATGTATTTCTTAAACACAGAAGTTAGTTATTTTAAAATAATTTGCTGCTTGCTGATAAATATACAGCAAATGGCTGTTTTGAAGATCAACATGAAGGTCAGAGAGGCCTCCCTGAGCTGGGGACAGTTTCTAGTGTGGTTTTAAATTCTGTGGTCACTCTTCTCATTATTCATATGCCAAGCATTACATTTTCTCTGTGACAATTAAACACCCAAGTTAGCAAAGTCAGTCAGAAATGTCTGTAGCTTTTCACCTATGGCCATAAGAAGAAGGCTAGAGAAAGTTTTTGGTTTTCCATCTTGATAAACTTCCCATTTTGGCTTTCCCATTTTAATAAACCATGGGAAAATGTCCATGAAGATGTTTCAATTTATAATACACATCTTCAGCAAGGAGACACTTCCCAAATTAAGAAGTGAGAGAACACAGAAAGCCTTTAGGTAATTTTCAAAATAGTTTTCCTAAGTTCCCGTGCCCCCCCCCCCCCCCCCCCCTTACTTGTTTGTTTATTAAATTGAGAATCTGAAAGTGAAGAGTTAACATAGCTAATTATGTATTTTAGGTCAAGGAGCTACTGAGCAGGTCATTGTTACAAGAGAACAGAGGTTGGAAGTGAGCAAAATGACTTAGTCCATTACTCATTTCTAATCCTTAATTCCCGCTGATCTCAATCTTATTATCAAACTCACACGAGTTTAAGTGCTTGGCTCCATGTAAATGATAGTTTTAAAGTTGAAATGATAGCTGAAAGTTGAAATGCTTTGTCAGTAAGGGAGCAGGGGATGAAGCATCTGCAGAGATTCACTTTGATCCAGTGTTTTCCTGCTACTCTGCCCTCAGAGTATGAAGTGCTGATCTATAGTTCAGATCTTTTACACCTCGGAAAGAGGTGGACCAAGGTGTGGAAACAGAGGGAAACAGTCCCAGGAAAACGAAAGTACTGTGTGGATATTTTTATATCTGGTGCTTTGTTCAGTATCTCAAAGACAGCTGGTCAAAGCAAGGTTCCTGTGTCTCTCTAAAACTTGATTTTAATACAGAGGATGGATATTTATGGACTTAAAATTACATTTCTGCGTATAAAAAAATTCAGTCAGATTTTCAAGCAAAAAATTAGTAGGTTTAGGGTTCATATTTTAAATGAACCCCCTTGTATGAATCTGAACTAAAGGTTTATAATGGAAATAAGTCAATATATCTCCTTTCATTCTTTTTATATATACACTCAGTTGTTTTTATAAACAACCCCTCAGACCAGACTGGGCTGTTCAGTTAATTTGTAAGATGATGAATATGTGTGTGGAGAAGGAAGGAAGCTGGAAGAGACAAAAAGGATGAAGTTTTTTGGTTGACAATTCACCAGGAGTTTGCCCAGAAGTGCAAGGTCAGGTCTGAAGCTGTGTCCAAGGGCAGGCACATTATCCCACCCCATCCCAGCAGGGACTTCAGGCTCCTGTTTGGGAGCTGAGCACACCCTGATCTTGCTGCTGAGCTGCACCTGCAGACATCAGGAATAACCAGGAGGTTTTCCTGTTTCTCACTGAATGACCAAGTGCATCCTCAAGCAAGGGTTCATACATTTCCCCTGCTTTAGATATTTTTCCCTTTATGACTCAGTTAACACCAAGTTATGGAGAACTTGACAGCTTGATAAAAGCTGTGGGAGGTAGACATGTATTTTCGTGCTCTAGTTATACCTTTAAAGGAATAAATGTTTAATTACTTGAGGAACGTTTCCTTCTTTTGATAATGTTAGGTGAGGTGTCATAGGTGAGTAGCTGTTACCCAACCTTATCTTCTCCCTTTGGGCAAAATTTCAACGTTCCAGTGTTGTTTGGTAACTCCTGCATAATAATGGGCTTGAAAAGAGTGGAATCACTGTAGAATGTGAAATGTTTATACTTACCTGCTTTATCCCAGCTCACTAAAAATTAAACACAAGGAAGAAAGAGAGATAAAGTAGTGTTTCCAAAGCCTCCTAGAATATTCAGAGGTAATGACTCTACCAGCAGGATGTGTTTGATCTATTATTTTCTTTTCCTGAAATATTTAATGCAGAAATTATTATTTTTTTGAAAAGGTTCTTCGGCCTGCATTTCAAGGAGGTCATATTAAATTATTTTTATGGCTCTCTTTCCTCACCAAACCATAAATTTGGGTGCTAGCAGGAGGATAAATGAAAACAAAAATCCACTTTTAAATCTTAATCTCTCATAATCTACTTAAATATTTTTCTATAACTATCTATGAGTATTTTTAATTACGGATACTCTGGGTGTGCTGCACAAAAAATTCCCAGGATTCAGAGAAATGACCAAAAATCTGACAAGCAGAAATCTACTCCCCAGGAAGAAGGTGTTGCATTTATTTAGCTGTAATATTGCATGAATGTCACACAGGACCTTTCTGGATGGGATGTACTGAGTTTTTTAAGACCTCTGCAGATCCCAATGCCTGAATTTGTGTATATATTTATGTATATATATATATGTGTGTGTGTGTGTGTGTATTTATGTATATATACATGTACACTGGGCCACTCACTCCAAGGCAGACTGAGGGGTTGGAGAGTCTCCAGGGAAGGGAACGGAGCTGGGGAAGGGTCTGGAGCACCAGGAGCAACTGAGGGAGCTGGGAAAGGGGCTCAGCCTGGAGAAAAGGGGGATCAGGGGGGACCTTGTGGCTCTGCACAACTCCCTGACAGGAGGGGACAGCCAGGGGGGATTTGGGATCTGCTCCCAGGGAACAGGGACAGGAGAAGAGGGAACGGCTTCAAGTTGTGCCAGGGGAGGTTTAGATTGGATATTTGGGAACATTTCGTCATGTAAAGGGCTGTCCAGCCCTTCCCAGCTGCCCAGGGCAGTGTTGGAGTCCCCATCCCTGGAAGGATTCAAAAGCTGTGTGGATGTGGCACTTGGGGATGTGGGTCAGTGGTGGCCTTGGCAGTGCTGGGGGAATGGTTGGACTGGATGACCTTGGAGGGCTTCTCCAGCCTAAATGAATCTATGATTTTAAATACATATGCATATATATATATATATGAACCCAGAGAGGGCTTTTTGTGGGTTTCTATTTGGTTTTGGTTGCGTTTGGGCTGTGTCTGGTTCTGTGTCCTCAGCTTGGCAGCAGCACTGAGCGTTTCACAGCCCCTGGATCCTGCAGGAGCTCCCAGACACCCTCTGCTCATTGTCAAACACAAGTGTCATTATTAATTAGGCTGAAAAGAATATCCATTATTTGGTGCGTAATTGTGGAATAAATCATGCACTTTCTCATGGAGGTGTGTGAAGCCCACGTGTGTCTGAGGTTCTTCTGTTCCTTCAGAGCTGTAAATCTGAAGAGTGCACAGCTCAGGGCTCAGGCAGCTCTGGGGGCTTTCCCTGAGTCATTTAGTTGTCCTGCAATAAAAGCTCCTCCAGCTTTCCCCAGTGCCCTGATGTAAACTGATTTTAGTACTCACACAATTTTCTATATTAGGGGAGCAAAGGGCAAAGATTTATGATCTCCCTTCGCTAGCAGTGATGACTGAAAAATCCCCCACACACTGTGGGAGATCCCTGTCACTGGGAGCAGTTTAAACCACAAGTTTGTGTTTGTGTGGATTAGTGGAAAAATTCCCTGCCTGAAGGCACCAGGTGTGCTGCAGGTATCTCAGACATCAGCTTTAGTGCACACTGAACACGAGTCACCAGTCCACAGGAGGAGATTTTAGCTTTTCTCAGTGTGTGCATCTTCAAGTGCTTCTACCGCTCATAGAAATAATCTTTCTTTTTTCCTTTTACCTACAACGGTGACTTCGTAAAGTGGTTGTGGGAAAAAAGCCCCAGTTTACATCCGAGGTCCCATTTTGCATGGACACATGAAAGAAGTATCTGTGGGAAGGAGTGATATAAGTTCATAAATCACAGGTATTTCCTGGAGTCACAAAAACTGTATTGGATAAAACCTTGCAGGTTGCCTTTTCTCTCTCTTTATTTCTTTATATCTTCTTTCCTGTTTTGAATTATCCACTTCTACCTAATCTTTCTTTTTTTCTGAGTAAACTTCCATCACTTCAGCCTGAAGAAGCTGGAAGCATCTCTCATGATTGATGGGAACATAGATCACCATTTCACCCACTAAAATTCTAGGGCTGGGATTTGATTTTTTTTACCCAAATCCTTCCTTTTAATTTTTTTTTTATTTTTTATTTTTTGCTTTTAAAAGAATAATGAAAAGGGAATTACAGTCCATATCTCTGTGACAGCATTTGTGTGAAAGCAATTACACTTTGTACCTTGAAAACTTTCAAATTAGGATCTTTGGGAGGAGAAAAAGGATTTTGCACTGGCATCTCTGAAAACACTCTGGAAAGAAGTCTCAAAAAAAAAAAAACATCCTAAAATAAAACAGGACATGATTAGGTATTGTCATCTTGAAGTTCTATGACTATTTCTGTGGAAATGAGAAAGAAGAAATAGGAAGAACAAATAGGTTAAAATAACTTTAGATATTTATTTCTTTTAATGCAACTTATTTGATGTTAAATTTAAGAGAGATGTAAAGGTGTATGGAGCCTTTATAATTTAAATTTTAACAGATCTTAAGGAAGAATGTAGGAAACATGGGGGTTTGATCCATCTTCAATGTTTCTCTTCACCCATTTTCACCATCCTAAGGATTTTTCGTGGTGAAATTGCAGTCAGATAAGCATATTGTGCTTATCCAGGCTGATGCAGGGTTTCCCATCCCACTCTGTGTCATTATATGCTGCGTATTAAAGAAGAAAATAAACCATGTTTTAAACGTCTGTAAATGTTTTATATAAATTTTCAGACTAAAAGAGGCCTAAGCCACTGACCACTGTCTCCCCTGAATAAGACAGAGACATGGAAGCCTCTCACTGAACCTCTGTAACCAGGTTGATGGTAAGAAAAATAAATTTGAATTAGTCTAAGTCTACACCCACACAGATACTCACATGTAAACCAGTAATCTCTGTTAATTTTCTAGAGATATTTCACCAGTAAAAATATTTTTTGTACTGTTGTGGGTTGCATTTTGAGACACATCTTGTTACTGCATTCTACTTTATCACCATCAATTTCCTCAACTAATATTTATTGTGTGATTCCTCAGAATTTTATGAAAAAATAAGTTATCTGTAGTGGATTTTTTTTTTCATGGTAAGGCACAAGTCAATAGGAACCACTCAGAAAGATTAAAAAAGGAAAAATAAAGAAGAGCACCCTGATACATATTTAGTTGCCTCTTGATTTTTCCAGATAGCAAATCTACCAATATTATACCACAAACCCAACACACAACACCTGCAAGTCCCCTCCTGAAAGGGCTGCCCTCCGTGGTCACCATCCTACACCATGAGACTGTTCCATCTTTCAGATTCAGATTTTGTGGATTGTAGGAATTTTTTTTAAGTCTCGGTGTGAAGTTAGATGGCACATGTAAGCTGATTTCATGGATAAAGGTTTTCACACCAGGATTGTATTGGCCAGGCTGAATCTGAAAGAATTTATGAATTAACTTTACTCATGTGCTCAGATCATTTAATTGTGAACAGCCAGGCACAAGGGTCTTTTAGTTGCTTCCCTCACTACAGAAAATAGAGCAGAAATTTGCTTTCAGATTAAAATATAACTGTAAAAGACTAGTGTTTGTTTCCATTTCAGAAACTACTGCAACTACTGCCTTGGTTTAATAAAAAAATGTGAAGAAAAACTCCTTAAATTATTTTTTTTCCCCTTAGCGTCCTTCTCAAATGCCTTTTAAACTTGGGGAGGGGGGAGGAGAAGAGAGAGAAAATTACTAGGGCAGCTCTAAAGCCTGTTAATTTACACTGGTTTTACTCCCAAAAAGTCTGGCTGAGAATATGGTTTGTTAATTGACCTGAGCATCATGTGCTGGGCATACTAAGTTGTCCTGATAATGCCCTCCTCATCAAGGTTTATTGCTTTGGTGCAGCTGATTAGGAAGAGAGGGCGTCAATTAAACTTCAAAAGAGAAATGGGAAGGCTGCAGCTGATGTGGGAATGTCCTGAGTGCTGCAGAGAGCATGCTGACCTTTGCTTCCCTGGGCTTTGGTTAAGATAAATACAGAGATTTTAGCCATTAAGTTTAATTGCTCCCCTGGAGCTTCCCCAGTTGAATGGAGGTGGTTCCTGGCTCTGAGGATGGATGTGGGCAAGGTAAGGCTCTTGCCAAGGGAGGGATTCACATTTATCTGTTTGGTTTGGGGGCTCAGAGGTGATGGCAGGAGCTGCAGAGGCTCCTCCTTGGCTTGTTGGAGCCGAGCAGCAGAATCTGTCTCTTGAATATGACAAAGGCAGCTTGTAGGAGGTAACCTGCATTTACAGCACTTCTACAGGAAAAAAGGAGCCAACAGACCTCATTCAGAGTCAATGGCATTTATTATTGATGAAGTATTTTAGATTGCAGTGACAGTTTCTTTTTCCTTTCAGGATTGGTGTTTCTTACTTGGGAGGTTTTTCTACATTATTAATTCAATCCTACAGAGTACCTTGCTCTTTTATTTTCTGCTTTCATTTTCTTTTTACTCCTTCCAGCACTGTGAGATTTTTAGGTTTGCAGTCAAACTATTGAAAACTCTGTTCTGGCTTAAAGAAATACTTGAGTGCTGATTATTTTATTACTTATTTTTTCTCCTGCCTCCTCAGCATCGGGTGGAAGCATCATTATTTATATTAACTTCATTGGGTGGACATCTTATAATTCTCCACTGTGATGGCAGCAGAAAGGTTTTTGGTTTTGTTTTTTTTTTTTTTTTTTTTGTTTGTTTGTTTTTTGGGGGCTTTTTTTGTTTGTTTTTTTTAGTGGCTTGAGGCAGAGGAAACGTTGTCAAACAGCTTTATTCTTTATCACACATTTCTGCAAGAGAAAGCTTGGGCTGAGTGCATCCATATCACAAAGGTTTTAATGGCATCAGGATTCTCATGGATCTTCACCTCAGACTATTAGATGGGTTCAGGCCTGTGGGGTTTTTTTGAGGTGTTTTCTATCTTGTGCCATAGAAAGTGACTTGGAGTTAACCAAACTGGCTGTGCCTGAGCTGCAGCTGAAACCAGAGGCAATAAAATGGCTTCACAGCCTTTTTCTGAGCAAATAAATCCCTGATAAGCAGCATTTTACAATGGCTGAAAAAGTTATCCAGGGTTTCAACACAGAAAAGGCATGATTTTTCTCTACAGTAATCTTTTATAAGGAGATTAACTGTAAAAGTCGAGATTCATTATGCCATAATATGTCTGAGCTAAAATGCAAAAATGTCTTGAGGAAACAGGATAGTCATAAAAAACTCACTATGAACAACTGCAGCTGGCTCCTTGGATTCAGGCTTGTTTTCCATCAGTCACTGGCTTTGTGACTGGAAATTGTCCTCAAAGAAACTCCCTTCCCATTTGCTTTGATGCCTGTACCTCTCTGTGCCCTTCTCTGCACTATGTGCTCCCTCCCTTGTCTTTCTCCTTTCTTCTGTGTTCTGGAGCACATTTCCCTTTCTCCTGAGATCATCTCCCCTCCCCACCACTTTTCCCAGGCAATCTCTGTCTATCAAAGCTGGCTGGGAAGCCTCTGCCCCAGGTGTTGTAGGGTGAGGATGTGCAGCTCTGTGTCTCAGGTGTGTGAACTAAGATTGTCCAAAAGCAGGGCCATGCCAGACCATCTCCAAAGCATTATCTGTCAGAAGCAAAATGTTCTTTTTGCATTACCCACTCTGTGGTGATTAACCTGAGAGAAGGGCTGATAGCTGGCTCTGCATTATCCTGTTAGGCTGCAGTCAGCAGTGACCTGAGACCCTCTTTGCTAAACCACTGAGCTCGATTTGCTGCCTGGATACAGGGACCAACTTGGGTGGGATACCCCAGGAAAACACCTCAGGGGCTCCACACTGTGGACCAGCACTGTAGAGTAGGAGGAGAGGAGTCCAGTATTTCCCTGAAGCAATTCCATACGCTTTTGGGACACTTTTCCCTGCTATTTCAAATTTGAAACTGGACTGCTGCTCTCCTACACTTTGGTTCTGTTGGACTTGGTGGGGGTTTAGATTTTTATTTACTTCCTGTCAAAATGTGATTTCTCAGAGCAGGCTTTCATGAAAGAGATTAATTTCCATGTTTTATGTTATGGGACTTGTGTGTTGTCTGAACTGAAATTGTGCCTTGCCTGGGACAAGTGCAACTGTGGGAGCCAACCATGCAGCACTGGCCTCTTAACAAGAGTTTCCTTTGCCTGGAAATCTTTTTTCTCCTGGGATTTCACTCTCTCGTAGGTAGACCCTGCAGTGCTGGTGTGTTTGTTACAGACACTTCAATTTCTCCATTTTTAGATTTGTGCCTTTGTAAGACTCACAAAACTTGCTTGCAGACCACCGTGCAGAAGTGTGTGCTAGATAATATTAAACTGTTGGGTTGTTTACTGCAACTAGGGCACAAAAGGCAGCATTTGGACATTTAGAATAATAATTTGGGTTAGGTTGCATTTGGAGGTACAGCTAATCTTTCCCCAAGATATCAGATTGCTTAAAAAATACCCAGAAGTCTGGCAGACATGGGAACTGGTGGTGGAGATGGTGAAGGAAACCAGACCATCGATGGAAGGCAGGTGTGGGACCTGAGTTTTTCTGACCTCTGCAAAATGCTCAGAACTTCTGCACTAATGGGGGAGTTTTGGGGTCGATTTTTGGGATCGGGTGTGGAATATCCTGCTGCCTAGTGTGTGTGTTGGGATGGGCCCAGGAGCAGAGTGTGTAGGACAGCACAAAGCTCAGTGAGGGTTTGTTAAACCTGTTTGCTCTGCCTTTATTCCCACTTCTGGCTCCTGTCTCATTAACCTGAGAGATCTGACACCATGTCTGTAGGAGGCCACTTGAGCACAGAAACTCTCTCCCTGTGGAAGCTTCAGAAACCAATTTAAACTTGACAAGAAGTGGTGGAGGAATTGCAGGATCCTCATTCCTGAAGTCATAAATGTATATCAATAAATAGGAACTTCATAAATATGCCATGTAAGATCTTCTATCTGCAATTAATTCTGTATTAAAATCCATATATTGGCAGATTAGACACCAGTAAAATACAGATAATACTGAAGCAGTGAATTACATCACCAGTGGTGAGGCCTCTTGTGAAGAATTTTATCAAGAGTTTATATTAACATTTTTGAAATTGTCACAAACATCTTTTATTCTAATTATCTTTGTCTGAGGTTCTGGTAAGAAACCATGCATCATTTTGTAATACAAATGCTCCATAACTGTGGATCCTTGCCCTGTGTAGTAGAATTAAAATGACTTTATATCCCTTATGTACACAAATACAACAGCAGACAATTCAAAATTGCCTCTCTTTATCATAAATTGATTAGAATTCTTTTGCCAAAATGACCTCTCAGTCATAAGTTAGCTTAGCTTACAGTGCACTGATACTGAATAAAGATTCTGTTCTCACACACCTATTTTCTCCAACAGTAGTGATTTGACCCCACTTGAAATTTGTGCTAGTAAGAGCATGTTTTCCACAGTGTCTTTTTGTTCTGCTTCGTTGAAAGAAGGGAAGGGAATCTTTCTTCTAAACAACCTAAAATCAATCAATGGCAACTGATTAACTTTTTGGAATCCTGTTGTTATAATGGATTTTATGTGTGTGTGTGTGTGTGTGTGTGTGCAAAATGTGAGATGCTCGCCCAGATTTTCCTTTAGCATTTTTGTCAGAGGGCTCTGGGAATGCTTGGCCCCTGGAATGCCTGGCTGTGGTACAAGGGGCAGTGCCCTGGTGACTAACACAGATTGTGCCTGGGAAGCACTGGGTGAGGGGGTGGGAAGCTGGTGGGTTGGGAGTAGCTGAAGGACTGTTTGGCACCACGGCCGGGATCCCTGGCACGCAGAGCATGTTCCAAGTGCTTTCTCTGCCTTTGTCACTGGCAGTGTATTCACTGAGTGTCTTTAAAGGATCAGCAGCTCCATGAGTCTTGGATTCTCCGAATGTGAAAGCACTTGAGGAGTGACTCATGCCTGTTGTGCTCTCTCCAGAGGAAAGGGGAAATCACTGGTGTTTGACTGGAGTAATGCAGCCCAGATTCATCCACAGTTTTGTACTTTTCTTTTTTTTTTTAACAACTTGTAGGTTTGTACATACCAATTTGTGATACCATCTTTTTTAAGGAAGTATGGGGAAGAGAAGGCTCTTGGAAGAGCTTCCAGTGCCTAAAGAGGCTCTGAGAGAGCTGGAGAGGGACTTTGGGCAAGGGTCTGAAGTGATGGGGCAAGAGGGAGTGGCTTTAGGCTGGAGCAGGGTGTATTTACATTGGATATTATGTGGAAACTCTTCTTTATGAGAACAGTGAAACAGAGATTGCCCAGAGAAGCTGTGGCTGCTCCTGGATCCCTGGAAGTGTCCGAGGCCGGGTTGGACATTGGGGCTTGGAGCAACCTGGGATAGTGGGAGGTGTCCCTGCCCATGGCAGGGGTGAAACAAAGTGAACTTTTAAGGTCCCTTGCAACCCAAATTACTCTGTGATATGTTCGTTCTGTGAATATGGCCCTGTATTCACAGCTTTGGTTTTAGCAGCAGGTTGAGTCAGTGAGTTTGGATAAGCTAAAAAAATACCCTAACACTAAACGACCTACAGCTTCTAAGGTATGCAAGCTGCAGGAAGCCCTGTTTATTTGACAAAGTCTTGCTAAGAATTCTAAATAATAAGATCCTAAAAAGCATTCTGCTGCAAGCACAAGGAGCATATTTCATCAATAATTGAAGGCCGAGTGTTAATATTGGCTACAGCTCATCTTGTGTGTATCTTTTCATTATTGCACTGTTGCTCCACCAAGACTTCTGATCCTGGGGCCTTGCTGCAGGCATTTAAACTTACTCTCACAAGCATGCCACAAGTACAAGGCACAGAGCTAATGGCTCTGAGCATAAAAATGAGAAGGAAATCGGAGATCTGAGTTACCAATGAGCTCCTGTCTTTGTTGAAGTTGGAATATTTGAGAATAACTCCTGAAACACAGAGCACCTTGACATCAACGCTGTTAGATGTCAAGCAGGGGAAATATAGACAGGTAGAGAGAATGAAGCCTGGCAACCATCAAGTTTCTGTATTTTAAAATACTTCAGAGCAAATTGAGGAGGCCCTTGCCACTCTCTGTGTTCCCAGCACAGTTAGAGATGACTTGTGATGCTCCATGCCCAAAAACAGCCATGGGCAGTCCTGGTCTCTGCCTGACAGCCTCTGGCCTCTGTTGCACAGAGCCTGGATAATAATTTTCTGAAGAAGGACAAGATATTATTCAAATGATGTACCATGTGAACACCTCTGTCACAGCAATGAAGAATAAATTTGCCATAATATTTTAAGAGCTAGAGGTGAAGGGTTCAGTTTATAGAATTTATTCAAGGCAGGAAATATTTCTGTGCTCCACATCTTCCTACTGTATCTTTCTATAACTCAGAGCAAAACTCTTTACTTTGGTGCTGTGTCCTTAAGTAAAATCCTCCCTCTCTCTGTCAGTTCCATCTTAAATAAATAAAAGGCATGTTTTTAAAATATTACCTGCTTTGAATTGCAACATTTTCAAGCAGACTTGGCTAGGAAATTGTTAGTATTTACTTCTAAAGGAAAAATATTTGTTACATTATTTCATAAATATTTTCTTAGCATATGATTTAGGAGGGAAAAGTCCAACAACTAATTTCCCAAAATGCCAAATTTATTTCCACTCACAATAAAAAAAAAAACTATACTGAAGCTTTGAAGGGTTACAGTGAGCAACTGATCTTCCTGTTGTCAAACTTTAAATCAAGCAAAGCTTTCTTTAAAAAAAAACAACCAAAACCAAACTTTTTTTTTTCTATGAGGAAAAAGTTAACAAAATATATTTCTAAACAGGTATGTTTTGAGGAGAATCAGCGACTTCTTCACAAAGGACATCCTGTGATTTAAGCCAGAATAGCTACACTGTCATCAGAAGTTAGTCTTTATAATGCCTTTTAAATTTTTACCTTGTAGGATTTTTAGAACAGGATGGCTTCTGCATTCTTCATTTGCAGTATTTTAGGCAAGGCTCTGCGTACTGGATCCCTTGCCCAATACACATGTTTAAAAGAACCCCTTTTTTTTTAAATGCTGGCCTTTTTGCCAAAGTATATCCTTTTAAGCATAACGTTTTCTATGCTGTGTACTTTTGAACCAGCTGAGGAAAAAAAAATAGTCTGGATTAATTCTGTCCCATTTGAACCACAGAATTATTGAGGTTGGAAAAGCCCTCTGAGATCATGAAGTCCCACCATTCCCCCAGCACTGCCGAGGCCACCACTGACCCCTGTCCCCAAGTGCCACATCCACAGGGCTTTTACATCCCTCCAGGGATGGGGACTCCAGCACTGCCCTGGGCAGCGGTGACAGGGCTAATTCTTTTTTTCTGAAGAATTTTTCCCAAATATCTGACCTGCAACTCCTCTGGCAGAACCTGATGCTGTTTCCTCTTGTTCTATTGCTTGTTATAAATTCTCGCTATGAGTTAGAGATTATTCTGATTTTGTTTTAGCCCAAATAGTGTGTGATGGCATAAAAAAATGCCTTGTACCAATCTCAGTATGCAAAACTGACACCATACACTTTAATAATGTGCAATTTTGTGAAAGGAGGTGTTAAATTAGCTTGATAGGATCACTTTCAAAAACAAAATGTGATTTATAGCATCTTGTTTTAGGTCTTTATCTGCTATATTTTGTGTCAGCCATTATTTTCCTCAGAACCAGTGTCAGACTGATGTGCCTGTAGTTACTTGGCTTACCTAAATATTGATTTATCTAAATACCAACACTCTCTCCATTTGAAGGATGTGCATGCACAGCACACGGGATTGCCGTGTTTTCAGATTTATTTTTTCCAGGATAGGAAATCACCCACATTCATCTGGGCTAATGGGGACACGTAAATCTTGCAGTCAAAGATGACACTGCTGGGTGCAGCTGAGCTCCAGTTCATTACGTCCTCACACATAATCATGAAATATGTGAGATTAACCGAGCCCTGGGAAATGCCTCTTTCTCACTGTTGGTGATGAAGGCAGTTTAGGATGATTTGCTCAGAGGTGTCCACACTCTGCCAACTACTCAAATTAAATATTGTTCAAAGAAAGTAAATAGGACAGTGGAAGGATACCAGAGCCTGTCAGCTGAATAATATTTCTGAGGGAAATGGAGTATGATGAGTGACTGCCAAGGAGGAAATCACACGGAAGCAGGCAGACAGAACATTATTGACAGCACATTTCTAATATAGCAAAATTAGGCAAAACTGGTAATTAAGATATCTGACTCTCTGCTACCTGCACAGCCAAATTTCAGTTCCCAGATTGGTATATGGGACAACTTTTAATTACTTAAGCACAGACTTTTTTTTTTTTTTTAAGCAATATTTTGTCTTAATGCACAAGTATGATGGAATTCTGGGAATAGGTCATGGCTGCATTCAGAGCAGGCTGTGTCTGTCATACTTCATCCTCTCTTTCTGTCAGCAGCTGGGCTGAGCAAGCCCAGGGACACTGGAAGGGGACACATCCTTGTAGTGAGGCAGGGACTAAATGAGATTTCAACCTCTGCATTCAATTACCCAATGCCCAGCAAGTCACTTAAACCAAACTTTGCACAAATGGTCATTAATTGAACATCCCTCATTTCCAGGTCTCTCACCTTCACATCCCAGATGGTGGCTGGCAGTCTGAACTCCTGCAGTAGCAGCCAAAGGCACTGAGTGTCTGCTTGAAAAAAACCAACAAACCAACCCAGGGTATAGGGATAAATACCAGTTCCAGGTGTTTCAGGCTGGACAATCCTTATTATTTGTATTTACTTGATTTTAATCTTTGTGTTTCAGCTGCCCCTTGGTAGAATGGACATATGTTGCCTCCCAGCAAGGGTAATTTAATTAATATTTAAGAAGTAGCTGGTTTCTGCAGTGATGAGCACACTAGATGGTTCAGCAGGAAATTAATAATTATGTTTTTAAAGCTGGAGTTGACTAGGGCAGAGTAAATACAGGATGGGCAAGTAAACTGAAAGATGAGTGTCAAATGGGAGCTGATTAAGTGAGCATTTTCCTTCCAGCTCTAAGGATGAGATGTGAAACACAAGCAGTTGTCTTTCTGTCCCTCCTATACCCCAAGAAATCAGATAACTCTAAAACCGGACCGTTTTTTCAATGGAATGTTATGGTGAACACTTGCTTCAGGACATTGTGTTACCCTGGGAAAATAAATTACTTTTTCTTACTAAAATGATTTGAACGTTATTCAGAATTTCTTTTTTCAACTGTAAAGGAGAGAAAAATTGAACAAAGCCTTTTACTCAAGAAAACACATTTTCAACATTTTGAACACCGGAAGGAGACACCGACCAAATTCCAAATCTTTCTCTGTTTTAGTGTGCAGGCTTCCGTGAAATCGCGGAGCAAAACATCAATGCAGACACAAAGTTCATGTATTAACCTCTGTGCAAAGCTGAGCACCTGGCTTCGTGTCCCTAAGAAACACAAGTTTCTGTCTCAGGTCGTTCTTCACAGAATCAACACAGAACTGTGGAATGGTTTGGGTTGGAAGGGACCTGAAAGATCATCCAGTTCCCACCCCTTGCCATGGGCAGGGACACCTTCCACATTCTTGTGGTGTGAAATGAAGCAAAGATGAGTCAGGTAGTAAGGAGGTGTAAACTTTATCCTATGATCAACTACTGGAACTTAGGTTGAGGGATTTTTGTGAAGGAAGATGTACTTTAAATCCCTGATATTTTGTGTATTCAGCGCATTTGTGAAAATAATGCTGTCCTGGAATAATTGCAAAATATCATGATGATATTTTTGTAATGAAAATGCAAATGTACGAAACATTCTCTAAGGGTAAGAACAGTGATTCCTATATAACACTTCTCATCACTGGAATATTGCTTTTCTAAAAAAAAAGGAGAAAATAAGCAGAACCATTCCCTTTGTTTTACAGATACATAAATTGAGGTCAGATACATTACAACCACTACAGACAGCAGAAATTGAAATATCATAAAATGCCATTTCTACAGTATCATGCATCATAAAAGTAGAGTACAGAAATTTATGTTCATTGCTCAATTCCATAAGCTAGGAATTATTAAAACTTACAATAGATTAGACATTCTCTCTGTGCCAATTAAGTCCTCATTCTTGTGTGCAATATCTACCTGCAAAAAAAAAAAAATTAAATTGCATGCTGCTATCAGACTTAATAGTGCTGTTTGAAAATATTCTATTGAACAGTTCCTTTTTTAAAAAAAAAAAACTTTTGCTTTTAAGATTCTGACAAAAAGAGGGTTTGGAATTGGGTTTATTGGCAGTTAGAATTAGTGAGGGTTTATTTCAGCTTTCAGAAGGAATGCTGCATATTGGTAACAGCCACATCTAAATTAGTTAAAGTAGAAAAGTACTAATTTCTTATTTCCCTTTCCCCGAAAACGTATTATTTTCTAAGTGTTATAAACAAAGATGTTTGTTTAATCTGTCAAAATTTAGATTGGCAGATGATTTGCCTATTTTCTATGAAGAGTATCACGTACAAGAAGCATCTTTGTTTCACTTGTCCACAAGACTAAGCAAACTGCTTGTGTAGGGTGAAATGTCAAAGGCAGAACCTAGCAGCTTTGCCTTGGGAAGCACAAAGCCTTATTGTAGGGGGTAAAATCATTGCTCAGGATGAGCAAAGGCTGAAGGATCTGCTCACTGGCAGAGATACCCGTGAAGTGTCGTGACTAATTGGACAAGTGATTCTGAAATTAGCATTTGCTGAATGGTTTAATAAAAATCAGCGTGGCAAGAAAAAAATAACAGCAATTACTGAGTTGCATAACTCTCAGGAAACATCTATCAGACATCACAGACTAGCTGGAGATGTATAATTTAGCGTTCCCCTTCCTCAGAACTGCCTGTTCTTGCTCAAGATGGTCTCTCTCCACCATATCCCCCATCTGCTCCACCCCCGCTTCCTATCCTGTCTCGTTGCTTGTACACTTTTTTTTTTTATATTTATATTTTATTATTTTTTTTATTACTGCTATTCATTTTAAGCGATCAGTATCAGTCCTCCAGTTGAAACTTCAGATTGCTGATGGCCTGTGCCAGCTAAACTGTGATTTCAAGTCACTGGTTTCCACTTAATCTAGCCGGGCCATGGTACTACACTGCTGTCTACCAGTGGTATCAGTGCTTGGGTTGCAACTGTTGGCAGGGAAATGTCACAGAGGAATCCCTTCTCAGCAGAGCTGCTTTAATATCCTGTGCACAGTGCTGATTCTTAATTTATTTGTGGTCAAGGGAGTAAAATGTCACAGTCCAGAGAGACTGAAGGAGGGTGACTGGGAGACATCAGTGTGTCCTCAGGTGAAATACACCTTGTGTATATTATTTTTATAGTTACTATTATTATTGTTGTTGTTGTTTTTTTATATATTTTGGGCTGTGACAGTTTAAACTGAGGGTGCTTATGACCAGGATCTTGAGGAAAGTTTATAAAGACTTGGCCAAGGCTTCCTCCCTTTGGGTGATAGCTCACCACTGGTGGCAGGGACTGCAGAGGGCCTGAAGGAGCTCCCTGAGGTGCAGCTCCTGCAGGTGGAGTCCTTGTGAGGATGGAGAGTGTGAAACCCCTGACCCAGAACTGCTGCAGTGGCACATGGGCAGGTGCTGGAAAAGCAGGATGCAGTGATCAAATCTCTCCCTGCCAGCAATGTCTCCCTTCCCTCCAACAGCCCCAAAGACTCTTGATGCCCCTTAGCTCTTCACACTCTTCCAAAAGATCTTCCACATCTCGCAACTCCTGCCTCTGACTGATGCAAACAATTTGACCATGTAAACTACTTGATATTTAATTCCTAGGAATTGTGCCTATAAAGGTTTTTAAATCACCTAAGATAGGACTTTAGTTTGGGTTGAAAAATCTAATAATAGCTTTGCTGGCTCAAAGATAGAATGGGTCTTTTAGATGAGATTCTGAAGAGGTTATTTGCTGAATTTAGGTACGTCTAGATATAATAAAATCTTTTTCTAATGGAAACTGACAATATGTGAGCACATAAACTCCTTGCGTATTTTCAGAGGTCTCAGTTACCAACATTTCCAATTTGAAAGCACACCCCTCCTAGACCACACAACCTCCTCTTTAAATGTCAACAATTTGCCAGCTTCCAGCCCTTACAGAGAAAAACACCTTCTACAGTGTGTGGATACAGCATGTGATAAAATAGACAGAAGCTTATAGAACCTGTTTGTGTTTTATTGACATTTCTGACGTGTAAAATTACTGTAATATAAAGAGGGTTAACCACAGTGTTTAGCTGAGAGACTGTTCAAAGAGTGACTGAAAACAAGTGTTTCCTTAATAATCACAGGCAATTAAAACGAAAAAAAGTTAAAGGAGAGGAATCTTGTTTATCTAATAAATAGGTCACTAGAGAGAAACTGGTAAGAGGGGGTGAAAAAAATCAATGGCTGACAAGAGTGGAAAAGTAAAAACCACTAAATTTTCAGTCCTAGTCTGACAACACCACTTGTCTTGACAGTGTCATAATTGTTTGGGCAATTTTGTGTGACAACGAAATTCTAGTTATGCTGGAGGAACTTTGGTGACCTGTTATTACAATTCTAAGTTTCCATTAAACAGCTGCTCTTTGCATTTCCCTGCAATTTGTAGCTCCTACTTTTGACCACAGAAAGAACTCTTCTGGTTGGTTTGTGTACTGCATAATAATGAAAATCTTACACTTGTCAGTAGCAATGGAACAGGACTAAGCTTTGAGAAAACAGACTTTTCTTCTCCACTTTTTGTTGGGTACAAGGAGTACACAGAGAATAAAAAAAAAAAAAAAAAAAAAAAAGAAACAAAACCCCATATTCTCACAGCCAGACTTTTAAACGTGAGTCACATTCAATCATAGACTCATTTAGGTAATTTAGTCCAACCATTAACCTGGCACTGCCACGTCCACCACAAAACCATGTCCCCAAGTGCCACCTGAGGAGTTTTTGTGGAAAGAAGTGGGAATAGGTGGAAATAGATTATACGTCTGTGTAAAGCAATCTGGGGGAGCTACATCCTCCAGCTTAGCTGATGCAAAATGAGGAGTAATAAATAACACTGGGAAAAATGAGAGGCTCTGAAGAGAGTGCCCTCCCTGTGCTGTGCTCAGGGGATGATTTCTCCTCTTGAGGAAAGTTCTGGCTATTCCTGTGTGCTGGGGGAAGGTGCTGGCTGCTGTTGTCTCCTGTTCCTGGGGGAGGTGAACAATTGCTGGCATCACTGGGATTGGTTCTGCAGAGATTCTGTCCTCCTCAAAAATAAACTCCGTGGTATTTTGGGAAAAGGGAGCTATTGATAAATCCAGATGTTCTCCAAAATTTTGTTGGATGACCTGAGCACTGTCGAAGTCTGATATCAGGGATGAGGTTTTCCTGACCACACAGTCAGACTCTGCAGATATTTAAATTATTGCAGTGAGTCACTGAAGGCTCTTCTTTTAGCAAAAGAAAAGAAGCAGGTGACTGTAGGGTGCTGCTAGTTGCATCCTAAAGCAGACAACTACCTTTGGGCAAGAAGATCACACTCTAAAAAAGTTATTTTTGCCTTTGACAGGGAAAAAAAAAAAAAAGAGGACCCTGAGGTATAATGCTCAGGTGTGAAGATATATAAAGTTAGGAGATGTGAATCCTAATCTGCAGGCATTAGGAAAGAGAATATTGGGGAATGCAAAGGCAGGTGAGGAACTGACATTTAATGAAAATAAGAGGTTAAAATACGATGACAAAAAATATCAACATGTTTTATCTTAAATAAGAGGCAGGATAATTAGAAAAAAATATATTGTGAGTTTTCCTGTCTGCGAAGGCTGTTTTGAGATGAAAATGAACTTTGCATCAACTCTTCCACTGAAGGATAAATTAAGCTTGATGAGCAAATAGATGAGTAAAGCATGTTCCATCTTGTGAGAAGAGTTTTGCTTTTTCAAGCCTTTTTGCAGCTAAGGAGGCCAGGATTAGCACTACTGTAATGTTTTTTTAAGTAAGTCCAGCATTTCCTAGTGCAATATTTTCTAAAAGATGAGTGTTGAAATTAAAAAGAAGAGAGCTTTATGCCAGCATTTACAGAGCTGCTTACTTTACCCCTTGGAAACAACACATGGTTCCCTGTGTGTTTTCTGGTGTTTTTTATAGGACAAATATCTCTCAGTCTGCAGCCTAAATTGATATATCTTCTTCCTGATTTTATCTATTTTCCTTCAATCTTTAAATATTAGAAATGTCAATATTTCATGTTATATGTAACAAACACAAATAAAAACATATTCCTCTTCCCCTCATTATTAAGTACTGTAACAGTGTCTCAATGTGAAATCAGATAATGCTGAGATGCTTTTTGGAAATTGGTTGTTGGTTCAGGATGTTGTTGCTGGAAATTATTCCGGTAATATGAAGGAGAAGAAGAGCACGTATTAAAAAATAAGCTGTAACATAATATTAGTAGACAGATATTCTAAATTAGGGATATCTGGAGGTTCTGGTCTATAGCATGTTTGGGGCTGAATTTAGCCATATTTCACAAAAAAAAAAAAAAAAAAGAAAATACAGTAGTGGTGTGAGGAAAAGTCTGAAGATTTAAGTTAGAATACATTTTTCCTTGTTCTCTTTATTCTTGCCTCCGTACTGTGTAAGATACACTAACATTCCCTGGACCAGAAAACACAAATCAGAATTTTCCCAGGTGAAGTCATGAACCAGCTAGGCTCGAGATTTCAGCTCATTCTATCCCTCCCTTCAGTCTAATCTTTAATTTCATTATATTAAATTAAACCTAAAAGGAAGAGGTTAGGGATATACTTTCCTCTTTCCACCCTGGAATATTTATAATCTGGTGTAGTGCATTCTCCTGGAGAAATTCAAGTGTTTGAATCCTGGGAAGGAAAATCAGGCATTTTTTTCTGCATCCTGGCAGGGTGCATTAAGTTCTAAGCTAGAAAAAAATGAGAAAATTTTCCTTTCCTGAGTAAGAGCAGGAGCTGAAGAATAAATTCAGCATCCAAGACTCCTAGTCACACAGCCTGGGAGGGACCACTGGGAGTCATCAAGATTTGCCTTCTGCTTAGGACAGGCCATGGAAGTTGCACCTAACTTATAGACCCATTATTCAGAAGAGAAATTAATGTTCATGCATGGTATCCAGGATCCTCTTCTTTTTTAAAAAATAGCATCATTGAGATTGCTCAAAAATATTCATCTTTCTGGTGACCTAAACATCAGAGTCTTTTTCAGATCATTCATTGCCAAAGTATGCAATTTTTGCCTTTTTAAACGCAAGTCCAAAGTGTTTTAGGCTAACCAAAAGTACTTCTGAAAATTCTGAAGAAGCATTGAATTTATGTACGTAACACCTAAAACATTTAGTAATCTTCCATGATGAAAAAAATCTGTGAAGAATTATTTCACAGTGAATATATGGACTTGGCTAGGGATAGTTTTACAGATTTAGGTGAAAGGAGGAAATATTTTCTTATCACAAAATTTAGTCACCTTAGTTATTGTGTTCTATGTAGAAGTAATGTTTCTTATTCCTGTAATGGCTCCAAATGTGCAAAAACACAGGTTCCTGACAGGATGTGAGATCATCCTGTCACTGATCTCACAGTCTGCGGATGATATTTTCAAATTGGTGTATGGACAATAATACAGTCAAAAAACATGGACAGAGAGTGACCAGAAAATTCAGAAGAGCTGAGACTCATTCACAGACCTCCAGAAATGCCTTTTTGTCTTTCTGCTCCATTTTCTGTGTCTTTTATTGGAGAGCTGTGAGGATGCCATTCACAACCTGTGCACTGCCTGTCATCATAACTCCCATGGTCTTGATTGAAGACTCCATGTGCAACTGCAAGAGAATTAATAACAGAAAAACGACCAGCAAAGGGCAAAAGAAGCAGTGGAAAGATGGGTCAAAACCAGGAACTGATTTTATACTCTTCAAAATGGCCAGGTTTCAAAGTACAAGTGAAAAAAGGGGGAAAAAGAAAAAAATAAAAATGTGGCACAAATGTTACTTGGAAGGAAATACAATAATCTTGTTTAATCCTGAATCACTGTTGCAATCAATTCAATTTTGTAGGTAAACTCCCATGGCACTTCTTTTCCAAGAGCTAACAAGAGACAGAGCTGAAATATCAACAGCCCCAACAGGAGACCAGATTTTCTCTTATGATGAAAATCTCTGCTTGGAGAGTTCTCAGATTGGCGTGATCAGTGTGAAATTGAAATTACTGCAAGTGATTTTGATGAGCCACTGTCTTCACAGACAAACTGTTTGATGTTAATGAGAGAAAGGAAACAGAGTCAGGAGACAAAATGAAAGTTTTGGGGGGAGGGAGTAAGATTTTTTTTTTTTTTAATTCACTGTAATTCCATGTGATAGAATTTAAAAAGAAACAAAACAAAAAACCAACACACCAGAAAAAGAGAAGACTATCAAGATGAGCAGGGTTGGGCAGATATACAGGGTTTATTCTTTTCATAACAAAAGAAGAAATGAACAACAGCAGAAGATAATGTTCAACAGCACATCAAAAGCTGAACTCTGCGTGTATCAACTGAATCCTTCATTTTGAATGAACAGAGTATTATCTTAAAATGAAAGGGATCTCATGTGCTTTCTGTAACTCATAATAACGAAGTTCCTGCCTTTAGTGGGGATGAGATCTTTTAATCTTACTCAGCATTCATGCTGACAAACAAGCCAACCCATCAACATCAGCCAACTCATTCATCTCCTTTATTAATTTGCATCACCAGCAGCTCTGACTGAAATTGAGCCATTCTGGGATCAGGAGCTGGTGTTGGGCAAGGTGATGTTTGGTCTTTTCCTCCTGTTGGGGTAATAATATTTATTGAGCTGCACTTAACTCTTCCTTCTCTGCCTTGTTTTTTAACTGGGGTTCTTGAGATTTTAGTGCAAAATTTGGTGTATTTGATGTAGCAGGTAATGTCTCACTCTCTGAAGGTAGATTCAAGTATATGTGAGAGTTTTATTTCTTAAGATCAGACTTGAGCTTTCCTAAGACTGAAGTTTTTCAGTTTCCAGAGCTATTATTTAGCAGCTTAGCACACAGAGCTGTCTGTAGCCTTCACAGTGTAAGGTCACAGAGTATTAGCAATGTGCAATAAAACTGGTGGGTTTGTTTGTGTAATTTTCATCTCAATTTGACAATAAGATAAATAGTTTTTAAGTTTATAAAAGCACAGAAGACCTTTAAATACCACTATTCAAACTATGGAGACAGTTGATGGAAATGGTTTTAAACATTTTTGAGGGGCCAGGCACAGTTTTTCTGCCCAGCAAGCAGAGCTGCAGCCAAATTGGAAATTTGAGGAGTTCAAAGACTTGCTTAATCCTTGCTCTGGAGGTTAGAAAACAGTGCTGGCTACTACTTAGCATGACTTAGTTCTTACATGCTCACTCAAGTTGTATGAGCTCTACCTGCTGATATATTGGCAAGATGGAATCAACACTTCATGTGTTTTGATTTTTTTTAAGTGATTTTTATATAGTTCAGCCTCTGTGAAAGAAAATATAAAAACAGCCTTCTACTGCTGACAGATGCAGCAGTATCCGAAGTCGTGGAAGTAGGAATTTCACAGCTATTTGCTTTGGAAAAAGGATGGCCAGGAAAATCTGAAAGTGTTCTTGCTTGCAAGAAGAGCACTGGTTCTGTTTCATAAGGCTGTGGCTCTTGAATGACTCATGCCAAAGCAGTTTGTCTTCAGCATTGCTTGCATTTTTTGCCTTTTTTTTTTTTTAATCCTTTAAATATTTATTATATAAATTACCTTTTTTCGTCTTCTTCTTTGGGCCAGAATTTGTAAGTTCTGCTTCCTAGATAAGCAGGATAGCAACGTTTGTGCCATGCAATTTATGCTCTGGTTGGTCTGGGTGACCTAAACTTCTGGATTAATGGAATTTAGGTCTGTGCCTGTATCTTTGTAGTTACAGACAGGGAAATATTGTCTATTTTGTTGTTTTCTATTTGCAATTGCAGAGGACCTGAATTGTCAACAGGTTTGGGTGCTTGAAGAGAAAAACTGGGATCTAGAAAGGTGAAAAAAAAGCAGGCAGATATCCATGTTTGTCATGTAGTTTAGTGTTTCTCCTTCTGTCAGACAACAAGATGCAGATACTCCTGAAAAATCTCTTTAGCTGTGCCCCATTAGACAGACACCTGCAAAAATCTGCTCCAAATGCCTTTGATTCAATGAAGAATCCCAGGAGGCTTATGGTACTGTGCAATGGGCAGTATTTGATAGAGAGCTCTTTGAAGTAGGATATGACAGGATTGATTTTCAGATACCCTCAGCACACTCAGCTTTCCTCCTCTTGGAAGAAGCCATGGTTGCTCTTTGATTTGTATTCCCCTTTTCAACTTGTTGAAGGAATTCATGTCGTTGCTTACTAATACCTTCCCCCAGTAATGTCTGGGGGATGTGTGATACTTTCCCACCATGCACACTGCCTTGTGCTCTCCAGTGCCAGGGTATCTTCAAAGTAGATTTCACATATGAAGGAAATTCAGTAGAGTATAAACCAAAGGGGATACGTGTCCCTTGAAAGGCCTGAACATTTAAAATCAAGATCAACTATGTCTTGTGGCTGAATAATCTAATTGTAGTTCTCATTGGTTTTGAATTATTTTTTTAAAGGAAATAAATAGAATTAATTTGTAAGAAAATAATCTTCTTTAAAAATTAGTTTTGTTTATATGGTTCCTTTTATTCGAATGGTTACATAATCTTTAATAAATTGACTGTGTGCAGAAGTCATTGATATAAGGTTTCAGTTTAAACTTAAAGAGGGTAAATTGGGAACAAATCTTTACTGTGAGAATGGTGAGGCCCTGGCAGAGGTTACCCAGAGAAGCTGTGGCTGCCCCTGAATGCCTGGAAATGTCCAAGGCCAGGCTGGATGGGGCTTGGAACAACCTGGGCCTGTGGAAGGTGTCCCTGCCCATGGCAGGGGGGGGATCTGGGTGGGCTTTTAGGTCCCTTCTAACCCAAACCATTCTGTGATTATTCCATGATGCACAGCTGTGGGCTGAAGCATCCAAATGTTAGGACTGGAAACCATCCTGTGCATGAATAGGAAGTTTAATGTGCTTTTCTCTCTTTGGCAACATATGCCAAGAGAACCAGCAGCCAACTGATCTTCCTGAAGTATGTTGGTGTAAAGAAAATAGTTGAATGTGTAAGTCTCTCTTTAGAAATTGTCTTTGAATCAAGACTTACCTGTTCAGTGTGCAGTAACTTTCAGAGACACGTTATCTCCAGGATAATACCCATAAATACTGATTAAAATAAGGCTGAATGGCATGAGTTGCATGAATCCTTGGTTTCTACTTAGGGATTCGTGCAGTTCAGTGGAATCAAAAAATTACTGGGTCAGAACACACAGAATCAGACCACACTGAATCAGTGACTGGCTTTTTTACCCAGGGTGAATCAAATAACCCTTCTGATGGGTGCAATATCACAGCACTTGGAAAAAACGATGCATTACACTTGCCATTCTCTTAGATGTACTCACAGGGCCACCTAGCTTAACTTGTGAGTGGCAGGGACAGCCTGGGACAATTTGGCTGCATGCACCTTATCAGCCTCTGTGGGACAATTATGTTCATCAGAAGAGAATCCTGTTGCTAAAAGCCCAACCAAATCACTTTGAAAAAACTGGAATAACTGCCATAGGTTTTTGGATCCAACCCCTTAATACAATCTGGATGCAAGAAAAGCTGCTAAATTCGGATGGAATTCTTTTAATCCAGATGAAAGATGAGCTCTTACTGGAACTGTGAACTCCCAAGGGGAGAGAAATGAATAGAAGAGTTGTTCAGACACAATGGGCTCAGTTGTGCCTGACCCTGGGTGGGTGCTGGGGGAGTGGGAGATGAGTCCAAACAGGCTTTGCAAGCTCTCCCAGGAGAGCCTACTCCAGGCTAGACACAGCTGTGGTCCTTGAGATGAGGGAGCCCAAGAATTAGCACAGAAGAAAACGCCTGGGAAAGGGAAGGGATGTCAGGATGCAGGGTGGTTTACCCCCACTGGCAGATTATGAATCCTTTAAAGCAGGGCAGCTGCTGTCACACACTGGGCGGGATGCTGGCATCAATAAATCAGCTCAAATTAGCACATGCTTAGAGTTGCACATAAACAGATTTGCCTAAGAAGATTGGTTTCTGTGCTCCCAGGAAGCCTGGCTGGAATGGACCAGGGCTTTCTGCACAGGGCTAGCACTGGAGAGAGATCAAGCAGCTGAATGTGAAAGGAAACAACTGATAAAAGCTCCACAACATGTTTTTAAAAATATACAGTCTTAGATGGTCTACCAGCATGTGTGTACTGCTGCTCTGTGAGGATGTACTGCCTGTTTCAGTGTAGAACAAGAACCACAATTAAATGGTCTCAGTGAAGGAGGAGGACAATGTATGGTTCATTGGTATGTGGGAGGACAAGGGGCAAGGGCTTTGAGCTGAAGGAGGGCAGATTTAGATTGGATGTAAGGAAAGAATTGTTCCCTGTGAGGTTGGTGAGCCCGGGCACAGGGTGCCCAGAGAAGCTGTGGCTGCCCCTGGATCCCTGGAAGTGTCCAAGGCCAGGCTGGACATTGGGGTTTGGAGCAACCTGGGACAGTGGCAGGTGTCCCTGCCCATGGCAGGGGGTGGAATGAGATGAGCTTTAGGGTCCCTTCCAACCCAAACCATTCTGTGACTTTATATGTCCACGACAGCAGTAAGTCCCAGCTTGTCAGACTGGGAGTTGTGCTTCCTTCTTCTGCACCTCTGCACTGGTGTATAGAAATGAGCTGTGGATGTTTTACGGATCTGAAGGATCAGAATGAGGCTTTCAAACCTAGAATTATCTTTGTAGCAAGAGGTGAGTCAGCTCCATAATTATATTTTTATGGTTATGGGGTGAATAAGGCTGGAGGGGTGGTCAGTTAAGCTCACTGAAACTAAAGCAAAACATTTGGTCCTACTGGCAGTTCATGGACTCTTCAGCAAAGATAGTTTTTCTCTGTCTAGTTGCTGTATTTTTCCTTCAGCCTTTTGACCTTCATAATCAACAAGAAAAGGTCATCAATTCTGCCTTTTAGTGAAAGAACATTTCCCTTTGTCACTGAGAGAGAGAAGTCAATGGGCCGTTTTTTCCTGAGCTGGCACAGCTCCACTAACCAATATTTTTTCAATGAATTCAGGATCTGTGATGATTGATTCACCCATTTAATGACAAAGCAGGCAAGTAGTGTATGGACAAGCTTCAGGAATGATCTGGAAGGACCATGATGAGAAAGTAATTCTTTCTTTCTTAACTTTAACTTCTTTCTCCTGCTGAACCTGCTGCACAGTGTCAGCTGAATATTCAGCTCATACATGGAGATGTGCAGAAAATCCAAACTGTTTCAATATGGTTTCAGCTGACCATCTCCAAAAATCTGGTTGTGTGTAGCCTCTTTTAGACCAATTCATGCTGATTGTGGGTGTAGTGGAAAGGGATATCATTTCACTGTGCAAAATTGAGGAAACTTGCTCTGAGTATATCAAACAAAAATGTCTTGGCCTTTCTGATGTGCAGTTATTTTCTTCTTACTTAAATTGTTTGAGAAATGTGATGTATCTTTTCACATCTCTGGGGTCAAATATAGTCAGGAAATGTTTAAGCTCATACCATTGAACCCAAAGGTTATGTAAGATAAACCACTTAAAATCATTAGAAAAACTTCAGTGAGCTTCAAAGAGCTTAGACCTGTTTCCTAAAATGAATCTTTTTGCCAATGGACCCACTCCTTTCTGTGCCTATGGTGTCATGTTCTGAAGCATTTGCGAATTCTACCAGTGTTTCTTTCTTTTTTCCCCTTGAGACAGGGCTTAGTCAGAAGCCCCAGCCATTTGTCTTCAGCCCTAACTTGCAAATGAAAGGAGTAAAGTTTAAATACTGCAAAATTCTTTCTGACTCCAGCACAGCCACAATTTCTGTCTGAAATGTTGGATCTTTATACAAGAAGAAGAATCAGTGACATTTTGCTGTGTCACTAAATCCATGCAAGCAGAAGTAACTTTTGCCAAAGTGAAGAATATGAAGTTGTTACACACAGTTAAGCTTTAAGGGTTATGCCAGAACAATTCTTTGAGTCTTTCTAAATCCAGCTGAAGATGGCATCAAATTTATCTTCCTAGGCCTTATCCAGGAGGATAAGACTAAAATATCAAATCTGTCTCTGAACTAAATCTTTATTTAGCATTCAGTATTCGGTCTATCTATACGAGATGTTTTATATGCATATTTATTTATATATATATATATATATTTATTTTTTATTGAAGTTGGATTTTTTATTTAATTAACCATTTGGATTATATATCACAGACTGTTGAACAAAAGACTCAGCATACTTATTTAATCTCCTACAAAATTATTAATAACTATACACACAGATTAAATATTTTAAACTACTTTAAACCGTTCAGCGGTCACATCTCCTGGAAGAATTCAGGCTACAGTAATATAATTTGGTAACAGGAAGATTGTACTTGCTGCTACTTATTATCTGTTATACCAGATAAATACTATTCTAAAGGTGGGGTTTTTTTTGTCATTCCCCTTTAGAATATTCTGGCAGAAAAGCACTGAAGTTATTTGAGGAACTCCCTTTCTGTGTTGTACGCCCAATATTTTTGCAAAAAATAGCAACATTTGGATTAACTGTATTTAAGAATTTCCTCTTATAGCTCATTTTCCCAGTTATTGCACTGTTTGTGTGATTTTTGCTGTATCTTTAGAAAAAAAACCCACCCTTATATGTTTACTTATACTTAGCTCTTGACATGTATTCATTATGTTCACAGTGAATATCATTTTTCTGTGTGGGAATGGTATAAAGAAGAAGTCGAACAAGTGAAGTGAAGCTTTGGAAGATGAACACAGCCCACTGGGTGTTTCTCTCGTGACACCGGTGGGTTCTCCCTCCCCTTCCCGCCCCCTCTCTCACCTTCCCCTCCTCTCTGTTCCTTTGAGCTCAGTCCTGTGGGCAGCTCCCTGCACTCAGGGTCCCGCGGAAGCAGGATTGCAGGTGGGCATTTCTCACCTGCACACCCTTAGGGAATCATGGTTTGTATGGGTGGTGCCAAAGTCATGGCTGTTCTTTGGCACTGCACCAGGCTTAGAGGGCTGTGAGAGGTGTCAGATGCTGAAATGATCCAGCAGCACTGCTGAGGGCACAGAGAGATGTTATTTAAACCCTGAAAAAAAAAAAAAAATACCTGAATGTGTATTCTTAGATGAGCACAGAGCAAATTTTGAAGTACAGCATGTGAGAGAGATTCCTCCTTCTGTTGTCCATTTTCCATGGAAGTTAGGCTGTACCAGCACCCCCTCGAGCTGCTCTGACCCATGGAGAGGGTCTGGACTACCTGTGTCAGCTGCAGTTTGTGCCATGACTTGTCCTTTGGAGCTTCCTGCCTTTCCCACTGCCTACATGGCACCACAGTCACCCCAGCCCTGGAAATGCCCAAGTTCAGCTGGGATGGAGGCAGCAGCAGCTTGGGCTAGTGGGTGACATCCCTGCCCACGGCAGGGGATGGAACCAGATGATCTCTGAGGTTCCTTCCAACCCAAAGCATTTCATGATTCTATTTGCTTTAGAAAATCCATAAGAATTTATTAGGAATATGATTAGATGATTTTCTTTTTTTTTTTTTTTTTTGGTGGGTAAATTAATTTCCTTTGGTTTGCCTTAATGAGTATTACAGATAGGCTGAAACAAAAGTAATTTTGAGTCTAGACTGATACGGAATAATTTTAAATATGTTTATAAAAGACTGTAAAAATCCCCAACTGGCTTAAAAATTAAAACAAATTTATATTAATAATTAACAGTCAATTTTAAGAGGATGTTTAACATATGGAAAGTGGGAAAACAAAATTAATTTTAGTTACATGACCACAAAACAAGTCAATCCTATTCAGTTCCCAAGTGGTTTAGCACACCACTAGAAAACAGTTTATTTACCCAGTCCAGATTCGGTGTCTTGATTTGTGGAGTTTCCTTCTCATTTATAACTGATTCCTGTAGTTCTCACCACTCCAATTTCACTCCATCTCTACACAGAAATAACTTCTAATGTCATACAGCTATTTCTGGAATAGATACACTTTGATTTAGCAAATGTGTTATTGTATCTTAGAATCATAGATTCTGGGAAAATGCATTAGGTTTCCATGTGAGACTTGAAAACTTTTGTTCTATTCAGACAGTCAAGGATTCTGACTGAGGTGACAAAAAAGCCAGGTTTTGATCAATTTGTAGTGAAGTATTCTGGAGTTTTCCAACTGGTTCTCTACGATGCAAAACCTCACCGGCAAGATCTGAAAAACTTCTCAGACAATGGCAGTAAAAACTTCAGGAATGATCTGAAAGGACCATGATGAGAAAGTTATTATTTCTTTCTTAGTTTTAATTTCCTCCTCGTACTGAAATAAAATCGTCATTTTTTTACTGGTGGGGTGGAGATCTCCCTCATCAGCTGGTTTCCGATGGCCACACAATCTGGGGGCTTCCCAGGCAGGAGCTGGGGGTTACACCTGGTGGTACCTCGAGATCTCTCTGTTTCCTGTGGTTCAGCTGGAATGCAAACCCAGCTCAGCCTCCTGCCAGTGGCAGAGGTTGAGTGTGAGTGCTGCCCGAGTCGTTCAGAAGTGTCACATTCACTCTGTGAATGAAGCAGAGGTTTTCATAAAAATTTACCCTTGGGATTGCTTTGTCGGATTTGACTTCCTCAGTTCCCGATGCAGACTTTCAAATAAATAAAACATAGCCTGGTATTACTTAATATCACTCCATACAATTGGTGAAAACTAATTTGATGATCTTGTAGAGGGATTCTTTATTTCCCAAAAGAGCCAAAGGATGACATCTATCTAATTTGCCAGTTAAAATTTGTACATGCAGATTCTGTGAGAAAATTGATTGGAACTCGCTTGACTATTGAATGAGATTCACAACAGAAATATACTGACTGCGTTAGTATTGCCTAAACTTTCAAACCACAAAATAAATTTTGCCTCATTTTATTTGTAGAAGAATGACACAGTAATTTTGTGAATAATCAACTCTTCAATTTAGCTGCATTTCAATCCTATTATGATAATTAAAATTGTACCCTTCTGTTTAGATTATTTGAATGAAATAGTAATTTCTCAGCCCAAGACAGTAGATCTTTCTTCTTTAATCCCAAACTTCAGAAAATAGGGTTATTTTATAATCAGATGTGGGTTCTATAGTTCTGTTCAGTCTTCACCTGGTTTTTCACAAGTCTATAATATAGGTACTTGAAGACCTGTGAATAAAATTCAAGGACTGTATTATTTAAATTACTCTTTATGGGAGACACCTTTCCATTAGACTATTCATTGGAAAGCAGGAATTTTCTTCAGTCTGCAACTTAAGCTTCATTTCCTTCAATATCTTGTGCTGCTTGGTGGCTGGCAGATAATGCAGAATATTGTACAGTAGGCAGTTATTGATGCATGGCATCAAGGAAAGCTCCTTAGCAAATGTGGAGGATTTATATCTATATTCTCTAATACTTATCTATTCACTATTTAAAGCTCTTGAGTAGAAAGACTTAAATACTTGCTTTCTGTTCTTGAATGCACTTTGATCTGCTTATGACTCTCTACCTATTGCTGTGCTGGTCCTACACCCAACATTCCAGCAGCACGAGGGGTCTCCGGAATATCTGCTCAGCTGCAGACTCCAAGAGAGACGCTCCCCTGTGTCCCCAGCCTGGAGGAGAAGAGTTTTCTTGGTAATCCTTTCTGCTCCATCCATTTTTCTGTTCAGCAACTAAGCAGGGTAAAATACAGAAATGACACACATATGTCTTGTCTCCTCCACTTTGGGAAATTTCCTTCCTTATTTCTCCACCCATGAGTGCTCTTGTTCTCTGCCAAACAGCAGAACTGATACCTCACCTCTCCAAGTGCAAACCAAGAGGAGGATCTCTGCCAAGCCCAATCCATTATAAAACTTCAGCAGATCTGACACATATGGGTTGATGAATCTTCTGATGTCTCATGCTCTCACTTCTCACAACAGCAACAGGAGGAGATGATTGTCTCAACCTCCCCAGTTTCAGCTCACACAGCTATAAGCCTGCTCTAAAACACCGTAGTGGTTAAACTGATATTATACAGAGATTTATTCGGGAATTTTAACTCTATGAAGTAGCTAAAAAGACACCTGGAAGATGTCAGCAGAGCAAATAACCTGAACAACCTCCTGTTCTGTGCTTTGGAAGCAGCTGTGGCCACCACACAAAACCCTAAATGGGAGTAGTATTTTGTTATTTGTAATAGAGCTGTGAACAGATTTTATATAAGGACAAAACAGTGTTGCAGATGGCAGGAGTGCCCAGCACCTGGTGGCACAGGCAGGCATACTGCTGGACTATAAAACAATAAACCTACCTTGAGAAAATGCTTCTTTCTGCATCAGTAATCTCAGTTCCTCTCTAGGTACAATTCAGAGCTAAGTAATAAAAAAACCTGCAGGGTACATTAATATTCTATGATGCCACAGAGTTCTTTTGCACATTCATTTACATTATATTCCTATGTATATGTTTGCCCAATTAAATAATTTAGAATGGCACATTACAGGAGAAAGAAAATTAAATATCCTTTTATCCTTAGCCTCACTATATGAAAAACTGCATGAAAAAAAATCTCATAATAGGTAAGATATTAAATAATCTTATTAAGTTCTCTACACCTGGTCATCTGTTTTATGAATGACACGAAATCCAGTGTGTACAGTATCCAAGCATCTGTAGCACATTAAAAGCAACATCCACAGTAGTGCATAATCAATTAATACTTTCTGAAAAAGGCTCTTGTCTAGCAATTTGTACTGGCAGCACAACCTTGTGTTTGGAACAGTAGAAATGTGTCAATATTCGACCTTACTGCAGATTTTGAGAATGATGACGAATCCTTTCTATATCTCAGTCCTCCTTATAAAATGGGGATAAAAAAGTTAGCCTTTTTCCAAAGGGTTTTCTAAAATGCAGTCATAGAACACATATATGACATCAAGATGGAACAAACACATTCTCTTGATTCACCTGAATCATTACAATTTTTAATCTGTGGAAACTACACTCACTTTCCATGTAATTTCTGAATTTTTTTTTTGGTCTTTTTAAGGAAGTTTTGAGCCTCAAGCCTTTGCAATATCACGTATTTCTATGGTATTTCAAGAAAGTAAACAGGCTGAAATTAACTCTAGATTTAGATTAACTCTAGATTTAGATTAGATTTAACTCTAATTTCACACAGTAAAAGAAGAAACATTTTTATACCATTATGGCCAATCTGAAAAAAAAAAAAAGAAAAAAAAAGGTGGGATCATATTTCAAGTATTTATTTCTGTTCTAATTAATGTATAAAATTCCATACTGAATTTCTTTTCAAGACTGGAAAAGCCGGAAGACTTTTCTTCTAGGACTGTTCTTACTTTCAAACTTGACATACATATTCCTTTTATGGCTTGTGTATTTTGTTACACTGTGTTATAATTGTCATTGAAGCCTGTCAACTTGTGCTGAATTTTGTGCAAACCCAGAGACACACACAAAACTTGCACTGAGGAATTTTCACCTAAATGAACAAGATGGGCAGTATGAATAGAAAAGGGATGGTCATGGTAAAGAGCAAAGGCTAAAGGTGGAAAAAATGCGTTTTTGGCAGAGGAATAACTTCAAGAAAAAGGAAACAACATGAACTGAGCAGGACTCCATGGAGAGTGTGAGACAGACGTGGGGTGTCCCCAGTGCAAAAGGAATGAGAACATGGGGGAAAGAAAAGTCAGCCAACACTGCAAGTACCACTCTGCAAAGCAATAAAATATTTACCTTTTTTATGCTAACTTTCCTACAAGGTACAAGCTCTTTTTCCTCCTCCTCTTCATGTTTTTGTTCACCTGTGACAATACAGGAATAAAAGGTTCCACAGAGGCTCTCCTGCACGTGTTCCACACACACGGTTTGGGGTAAAACCACCAAAGACAGGATTTCACTCTGCATTTCTCTCCTCCTACTGCAACCGTATCTATTCCACTTGCTCCTGCCTCTCAGACTCCCCTTAGATTTAATCAATCTGCTGTCTCTATTACAAAAAATTCCAAGCACTCTGAGACAATATTGAGGATCTCATCAGCTGTTTCTGCTTCAGTTGCTGAATTCTACCAGGTTGTTTGCACAGCCATTGCCTGCCTGCCTTAAGTGCAGCACGTGAAGAGAAGTGTTAAAGTAGGTGGAATTGCCCTTCATTTCCCAGTGAAGCTGGCAGACCTACTGAAAGTTGACATGGTTGTAACCAAAGAGTAGTGTTGAACAATCACCAGGAAGTTACTGGAAAGTTCTAGAAAGAAAAATAAGAATTTAAGTAGGAAAAAAATCCACTTTTCCTCCCTGTTACTTTTGTATTTTCAGTCTGGAATTTTTAAAAAACCCACTAGAGTGCCTGCTAGGATGCAGGCGCCCGAGAACATGATTATTTGGCTATTGTTGTTGCTATAAATAACAAAATTAGGAGTTTGTGATAGCTAATCTCTGAGGTTTCTGAGGGTTTGTTTCATGATTTGGACTCAGTGGGGCTAATTCGATGTGGTTTGCTGCCTGCCAAATGACTGCAGTTGCATGGCACTGAGACCCAGCTACCTGCAAAGTTTTTCCCAGCTGAGAAAGGTCAGCCCAGCACTGGAGCTTGCTGTGCACTGGGGCTGCTGGGTTTGTGACTCCCACCCTTGGCTGGAGGCCTTTCCCAGGCAGAGTCTGCTAAAGCCCCTGAATTACTTGGTGTAATTCCAGCTGAGTTTATTTCAGCTGTGATGTCAGCAAAGATGAAGTTTCTAAAGCCCCTAAAATTCCACTTAGAGAATCCAAGGTTTAGGCAAAAACTCATACCCCAAAGCCTCTTTTTACCTTCGAAGCTCACCTGGTACAAAATCCCATCCTAATTTAGAGTTAACGAAACCTAACTGGGTTGAAAAGACTACTGTGAGGCTGCTGTAGTTAAATACCTGTTGAATTAAATTAATTCTGTCTGCATCAGATTCAATAATGTTGTTTCCTGACTCTCCTTGATGTAAATCTGTCTATTCAGATTTTTATAACTTTACAAGATTCAGTCTGGTTTTGAGCCGAAGCTTTGTATTCTGGTTGACTTCTGGGAACTGAATTTTTTGTGACAGGTTTTGGAGAAGGAAGGACAGCCACAGAAGTGTCTGCCTTTCCCCCCCTACGCTAAAAACAAATGCAGGCATGCTAATTCAGGGAAAACTATCTTGTGAAAAAAAGTTTGATAGGATTATAGCTTGAGGTTTGGAGATCAACAAATTGGGATGAGCATCCTGATAACAGGAAACAGGAGAGAAAAAGAAAAGATCTGGGGCAGATTGATCCTAAAGTGCTGGTTCAGTCCTGAGACTGTCAGTTCTTTGATATTCAAGGAAATCTGTATCTCCTCTGCAAAAATAGTAAAGATGGAAAGGGCTTTTCTTTGAAGAGAAAAATGCAAATATGTATAAACTATTATACAAATGTGTTTTGAAAGGGAGATGCAAAAAAAGCAATCTTAATCACCCTCTACCTCTGTTCCCTTTCAGTAAAATGAGGACAATGGTATTTTTCATAAAATCTCAGAATGACTGAGGTTGGAAGAGACCTCTGGAGATCATCTGGTCCAACCACCTGCTCAAGAAGGGCCCACTTAAAACATTTGTCCAGGACCATGTCCAGATGGATTTAAATTTCCACAGAGATATTTTGAAAATTAATTAATGTTTTTGAAGCATTTGGTTACTATAGTAATAAGCACTGGAGAATTCAGGAGGAAATTGAGAAATTGAGCACTCTCGTCTCTGTGGAAAGAAACAGAAGAAAATTAACATGAACTTATAAAATTAGAAAATATACTAGAGTGCACACTGGAGTCCATTTTCTGATTTTTGTGACCTTGGTAATTCTTTGGTGCAATTTATGTGTTTTTGATTTGTAAATGCTCTAGTGGTAAAACTGGCTAATCCTGAATATAAAATATTTTCTTTATTATTTTAATGCTCAAGTTATCTTATATTAAGGCCTTGTGAGAACTCTTGGAGTGCTTATGCATGAATAGCAGGAAATAATGTGCTGCTTTCCCTGACATTTTATTTGTTATGTGTGTAACATAATTCATGGTCAAGTGAATCAATGCACACTGAATTTGCTGTTGTATGAAGAACATGAATCTCATAACCACTCCTGCTGTATTAGCTGAGATTTCGGCCATTTAGACTCATTCCTTTTTTGTCTGGCAGTATTTCTGTCAAACCAGATGAACTTTGCCCTCAGTGTGAGATTGGGAAGTGTTTAATTAGGACCAAAATGAATGCTGTACCTTACTTCTCTTCAGTTTCCATAGTTTCTATTTATTCAGTGCAAAAATAGAAAATAATCCTCTCCTATTTTAGCTGTATTCTGTGAATGAACAGAAGGGAAATAATAACACTTCCTAATCCCTCTTCATGTTAAAATGGGGAGTATAAAAGCTGGACTTCTAGCACCTTGCCCTCTCTGATTTGTTCTTGTGTGCTGCTTCTTGCCGTATTTCTTGATTTCCAGGTATGGATTTTTGCATCCCCACCTCCACTTTATCTGTTTAAGAAACACTGATCTGAATCCTTACTCAGCTACAATAGTTCTCTAACTTTAAAGATTTTTTTCTTTGTTTTTCTTTTGTTTTTTGTTGTTGTTGTTGATTTTATCTTGAATCAGACGTGTTTTGAATTCGGTATGTTGTATTGGTAGAGTTGCTTTAACATTTTGAAATGCAATGAAAAAGTTAAACCAAGGATGATCATATCCACCTCCATTTTGTCACAAGCTTGTTCCATTTGTCTGCATTTGCAGTGGTTTTTGCTGGAATATCTTGATGAATCAGATGGGTGGGATGGAAAAAAAGAAAGAATTTCTCTGGAAATGCGTGGGTTGTTTTTTTTTTTGTTTGTTTTTGTTTTTGTTTTTGTTTTTTTGTGTACGTCTTAAGGAACCGAGAGGAAAAGGCATAAGACAGTCACTGGTATATGAGGAGTGACACTTTAATGTGTAAGTGACATAGTTCTCTCCTGGATGGGATTGTCAATCTTTTATAGAACAGATTGCACTTGAGGTTCCAGTCTCAGCCTTCACTTCAGAGCAAGGTACAAGACTGTATTAAGAGGATTGTACTTTTCCTTCCCTTTTTAGCCAGCAGTGCAAGAGGGTTTTGGCCTGTGCAGGAGCATGGTCACTTAATAGCACCCCAAAATTAAGCAGAAAATTGGGAAGGTTGGGTCAATCTACAGGGTTCTTTTTACTGGGTAAAATCTGAGGCAATCAAAACAGGAGACACAGAATCTCAAGGTCACGTTTTCTTTATGCAGCTCTCCTCTGTGTAAGGACCAGAATAATAAATCTCTCAGATTCTGAGAACTGAGGGTTTGGCTTCCATTCAGCAGCCATCCATCTCGGACATGTACAGTTCACATCACCTCCATATCTGAATGTCTCACATCCGTAATGTATTGATCCTCCCAGAAACCCTCAGAGGCAGAAAAATGCCATTTCCCCTACTTTAGAAACAGGGAATTTAGACACAGGACATAAGGCCTGAAAGTCACAGAGCAAGTCTGTTGAGGTGCAGAGAACTTAACCTGTCTTAAAAGTTGTAAGGCCAAGCCCAACCTATCCTCCACTTATCCTAAAGGAAATGAAAACCTCTGCTATAGTAAAGACTCCGTTGTGCTTTTAAACATTTGTTATTAAAAAAAAAAATAAAGAGGTGATTTTAACTTCTAACACCTTTTTCTTTTTTTATCAGCTATATAAATACATTCTTGTTTTCTCTGCTTCAAAAACAGAACTGAAAAATCCTTCATCTTCTTTCAAGGCTTTTGGGTTTTTTATGTGCATATTATTTCAGAGCTCCTTCACAAATTATCTTTCAGTAATATATTTTAACTGGTTGCCATTTTCAAAGCAGAAAAAGATCTTGATCACATATAATGCAATCAAAATATTTTTCTTTTAATTTGGTAATCTGTTTTGAGATTGAGATTGTATTCAGTCAAAATAAAATGTAACAGTTTTTACATCATTCTAATCTCTTCTTCATTACACCCCATTATTTGGACACCCATGTAAATTACAATCAATTTGTTATAGTCTTAGTAGTTATAGAGATAAGCCAGTCAGCTGTGTTTAGCTGAGAAGGTTTAAAATTAAGTTCTTCAGGTGAGTTGAAGATTTTATGGAATTACCATGAGTCTTATTTTTCAAGAGAGACCAACCAACCTGGGGGTGGAATCTCCTGTCTGTGGGGGTCTCAATTTGATAACAATTGTTCCTTAATTTAGGCATAAAGTTAGAGGGATTTAAAACTGATCAGGAATAACTAATGAAGACTGGGATTTTCTTCAGGCTATTATTTTTCCTCAGATTCTAGAGAGACCAGGGGTCTGCAGGTTGACAACTGATCAGAAAGATCAAAGGCGATTGAAGGGGTTGCTGTGGGGCCGGGGAGTCACTGAGAGACTCGTTTGCACACGAGAGCAGGGCAGAGAGGGGATCAAGGGGCACTTACTGAATAATCTGTTTAAATCCTGCTGCAGGGGAGATCTGTATGTGTGTAGGACCAACAGTCCAAATCCAGTGTGCCCATCTGCAAATTTTACATGATGTTCTTAACTTGGAATCTACTTTTTCATTGCTCTCGCTTTGACAGTGGCCTGGGAATTTGGCCATTTTATAGGATTCTCTATTTTAAAGAAAGCTCTCTATAACAGGCATGTCAGTGAAGTTATTCATGCCAAGTATTTCTCTTTCTGTCCTATATCACAGGTTCCTAAATTATAAACATATGCTTCTGTATTTGATTAGAGGGGAAGTATTCAGGCTGAACACCTTTATATTCCAATCCTCACTCAAAAAGCATTGCTATTCTGGAATATACTCAAGGCTGGCTAAATTCAATGAGACTGCCACCAGATTAAAAGTAAACAAATAATGTGCTTTATCGAGTTAGGCCCATTATCTGCTTTCCCAGTAATGCAATTCCACCAAGTCAAACCAATTTTTGACAATTGGAGGGAGAGAAGGATCAGTGTCAAGGTCCCACATTGCTCTCCAAAGTCAGTAATTTACAGGGGAGTGGGAATACTGACAACAAATCTCCCAGTGTCATTAAATTCTTTTGAGACTGTGGTCTGAAAGTGAAATGGGATCTCCCACGAGTGAAAAATGTGGAGGGTTTATGGAATTAAACCTGGTGATGGTGACAAAGGTTTTTCATGAGCAGACTTGCATTGTTTGGGCTAACCCCAATCTGCAGTGTGCTGTCTGGAGCAGCATGGAGATGGGCTGTGTGATTTTCCAGTTGTGTTCTCAGAATGACTTGTGATAAGGAGTAAATGCAGGGAGTTTTGGTTGTTTGGTTTTTGGGTTGTTTTTTTTCTTTTGATGGAAAGGAACTAAAGCTGAGTTCTCTTCATCCTGCGTCTTTGCAGACAAGGTTTTGAAAGGGGTCCCAGGAGACAAGAAAGTAACCTCAAAACAGGGGAATAAGCCTCTTTCATATACAGAAGGGAGAGCTGGAAGAGCCAAGGACCATCTCTGAAGTAAATTTACATTGATAGAAGGAAAAAGAACAGAAGGCAATGAACTTTGAAGGGAAGTTCAATTACAGAAACAAAGATAGGTGGGTACTATGTAGATAAGAACACGATTCCATAAAAAAAAATCATTAGTGACAAAACACTTCCCTCAATAAAAAAAAGAAAAAGAAAATATTTGATTGATCTAGCTGTAGGGAGTGTTTTACTAAGAAAAGGACTGGCTACAATTCATTAGTTTCTACTGAGTATTTGGTGTCATAATTTTTTCAAATATTTCAAGAGGTTGCTTTTCTTTGCCTCCTCCTTAGTTATGTTGAGAAGACTAAAACTTTCATGCATCGGTTGGGTTCCGTCCTGGTTTTGCTGGAGAGGTCAGCTAAATTTGGCTGAGATCAAAGCAAGATGTGCAGCATGACTGGTAGAACAGGAGCTGAGATTTTAAGCTGCCATTCCTTGCATTGCATGAGTTCAAAGATGGCACAAGTCAAGACACTGATTGTGACGTGAATTACTTTAAAAGAACTTAGAAAAAAAATCCTCTTCTGCTGCAATACAAGCTGAAAAACAAATCTGCAAATTTAGATGTTATCATTTCACAAATGCTGTAAAATTCTTTTTTATGTTCTTGCCCTACTGAGTGTTTTCAAACCCCCTATGTTTGATATATTTCAGCAGAATTAACAAGATAGATTCTTTCTTTTTTCTTTTTCTTTTTTCATCCCCCTTTTTCTCTTTCAAGATTATGTAGTGAATACATTTAACAAAGCTGACTAAAGAAAAAGGGGGAAAAAAAATCACACCTAGTTTAAAAATATTTGTTTACCCTCCACCCTCTTTCTGAAATTTGAAAGCCATGTGAAAGATCTAAAAGTAGCTGTAAACAACACAAGGAAGAAACTTTTATGAAAATTTTTCTGCTCCCTACTGGTTGAAAAGAATGAATTCTAGCAGGGAAATTTCATTAGCATTTGAAAACCTTGAGTAGTTCTAAGATCCAGTGTAACCCAGGTACTTAGAGTTACTAGTGGTCTTGCTCCTCCTGCTGCACTCCTGCTTAATAGTTTTTTCTATTTTCCCTCTTTTCTCAGATTACAGGGCATGGATATACCTGCTGGTAAGCAAATAAAATTTTATGAAGTATTACATCAAATGTCTGCCAGATTCCAGTGGGTCTGTGAGATACAAAACTGAAGGATCTGAATATCTCTCTCTCTCTCTCTCTGTCTTCATTAGCAGGATATAATTTGTCTATCATTATTTTTTTTTTCATGAGTTCAATAATGTTTCACAAATGATCATTTAGAGAAATATAAATAAATTACTTCTAGAGAGAAGAGACTGTAATCAGCATTTGTTCTACAGAGGGAGATCAATTCCAGACTTCACTGGGCTAATTTCTGTGCAAATCCAAAGCAAAAAGATCTTTCTTTTGTTTAATTTGATTTTTAATTGTAGAAATATATAAAATAAAACCTTTGTTACCAGATGTTTGAACGTCAGAGGATAAGGTAGTTTTCAACTATCTCAGCTGAGAAGACTCCATCTTATTTTTGGTTTATTTATGTCCTCCCAATAAACCACAAGGAACTGTTGGTGTGAATTTGTCCTCTGGACCCTGGTCATTTTTGCAATCTTTATTACAGTGGCTACAAAGTGTCACAGTGAAGAGAGGTATTGATGGGGACATAATAAGGTTTTAAAGAACTGTCATAGATGTTAGCAAGAGAGAGGCTCAAGACAGATGAGATGAGGACAAAAAGTCACCAAAGAAACGTCACAGAAAAGGAAAAGAGATTTCCAAAGTGTTAAGGTTTGATTTGCTCTAGAAACAGAGAAAAGCAAGTTAAGGGTCATAGAATCATGGAATGGTTTGGGGTGGAAGGGACCTTAAGGATCACCCAGTTCCACCCCCTGCCATGGGCAGGAACACCTTCCACCATCCCAGGTGGCTCCAAGCCCCATCCAAACCTCCCCACCCTCCTAGGGAAGGGTTTTTCGGAATATCCAATGTAACTCTACTCTTTCAGTTTGAACGCATTCCCTCCTGTTCTGTAACTCCAGGCCCTTGTAAAGTCTCTCCCCATCTTTCCAGTGGGTTCCCTTCAGGCACTGGAAGGACACAGTGAGGTCACCCCAGAGCCTTCTCTTTTCTAGACTGGAGAACCCCATCTCTCCCAGCCTTTCCTCCCAGCAGAGCTGCTCCATCCCTCTGATGCCCTTGGTGGGTTCCTCTGGACTCGCTCCAGTGAGGGGGAGAGTTTGGGGACAGAGACACAAACAAATCAACCCCTAGCTATGTGGAGGAGTTAGGGAATGAAGTTGCCCACAGCACAGGAAGCCAGGAGGAAAGTCCTCTGCTCTATGTGAAATACATACTCACATCTCTAAGATCTCAAAATGTTTAATTAAGGCAGTAATTTAAGGATCATTGCCGTCAGGAAAAGCTAACTGTCTGCCCTTTCCACAGTCACTGGAGGATTTCTGACTTGGTTGCTCCTGAGGACCTGGCATCCTTCAGTGCTTTGGTTTTTATTCTCTGATGTGAACCTACCACCCTGCGTGGAGAAGGCAAGAGAGGTTGTACAAAAAGAATGTACAAATTTGTATATCCTTTCCAAAGGATGGAAAGTTGGTTTGTTTATTACAACAGGTTTAATCTATTGCATGTAACTACAGTATGTAAGAACCATGTTATAGCCAGGAGAAAACAAGTACTGGAGCAATCAGCATGGACAACCTGTAAAAAAAATCCAAATTAAAAATTGCCCATTCTGTCCCCTGGTAAAAAGAAAGGGAAGAGAAGGGGAGATGGTGGGTGTTATGCTGGCAAAGGTCTGTACAAGGAAAAATGAGAGAAGAAGGTTTTGTTATTCAACTATTAAATTGAATATATGTAATTAAACTTTATTTTTTTTAAGTGAACTTGTTGTTGAACTTGTTGCTTGCAGTTAAGCTGTAATTTTTCTTCCCTGCAATTAAGACTGTAGATGAGAGATTGGACCTCTTAACTTTCAGAAAATGCCTTATTGTCAGGGATAAAAATACATGCAGTGAGAGGAAGGTCTAATTGCAGAGATGTTCTTCTTTCACTCACATCTCCTTGCACATGCTCAAGTTACTTCTAACTTGCTGTGTGTGCTTCCTTGAGATTCCCTCTCTGTACAGGTGTTTCTATGCAGACATTAAATAAAACATCAGGTTTCTGTGTGATGCTTTGTGTGGGACCATGATTTGAAGTAGGGGATATGCTTTTCCAAGTGATGATTATCAGAGTGTTTTATTTCTTTGTGCCTCCCACTTTGATTGCCCATACTGTTGCAGCCAGGGGTCCTTAACTCCCTGTAATCAGCCTTGGGAAAACACACAGGATGTTCACATATGCTCTTGGTGCTCCCCTAAGTTTCCTTGCCCAAGTACAAGTGGGAAATTGCTGTTTGGATGTCTCCTCTGAGGGCAACAGCTTGAAAGGTCTTGAAGGTGTGGTTCCCACCAAGGAACCATTTATGTTTCATTTTTCTGAAATTAAATTTCAGATTTTTTTCTGCAATGCCCCATGACTGTTTGACCCTAAAATCCAGTGGGGGTCAATTACCTGAATTTCCGAGCTTGAGCTCTTAGTGGCAACCTCACCTTACAGTAAAGTCAGAAGGGACATCCCAGCAACTAGGATTAGTTTAGGAAAAAGTGCATTTTGTACTGAGAGTCGTGTCAGATCTGAAAAGGAGAGTTGGTGGGGTGGATGGGGAAGCTATAGCATCCATAGATCACTGTACTGCTTGTGACAGAGCCCCATTCTGAAGGCAGTAAGGAAAGCAATACATCATGAGGTGACTCTTGAATTTTCTCTGTGTCTCTCGTGTTATATTGCCTGACCCTCAAGACTGCTGATGTATGCTCTCCTCAGATGCTGCTTTTACCCCCAGTTGGCCTCTTTCCACTGCACCTCATTTCATCTCAGAACATTTTGGCATAGTCACTCCATTTAGAATTATTTTTTTCTTTCAATTGCATTTGATTTTATCATATATCATTTCCAGAGTGTTTGTTCCACTTTGTTCGCTGATTTCAAATTCTTCCTTTCAGGAAAGACAAAGAAATCTTGCTGTTGATTTCAGTGTAGATCAGTTGGGTGAGGCTTGGTCCATTTCTGTGCATTTTGTGTCATCCGATTCACTTTTCTCGTTTTCACTTTGTTCCAGAATTTTTACTCCTTCTTTTGTAGCATTTAATTCCTTCAATTTCTTCTCCTGTCTCTTTGTTTACTTTTCTTTCCTGATTTCAGTATTTCACTGTGAATAATTTTGACAAGCTGCTGTCCTTTTCTTTTCACTGCACCTCATTTTATCTCAGTACATCTGGTTGCAGTCACTTCATTTGCAAATTTTCTCTCTTTTTTTTTTTTAATTGCATTTCATTTGATCATATTTTCTTTCCTGAGTGTTCGTTACACCATTCCCACCAGTATTTTCAAAGTTAAGGAGTAGTTCACATTTAATCAGATCTTGAAATTCAAGCAGAATTATCTAGAAACCTGTGTTATCAGTACTACAATCTATTCCCTCTAAGCTTCAGTCTGAGGGTTGATGGGGTAACAGCATAGGTGACAAAGAAAAATATTGCATAAAGGTCATTCAGATAGACTTAAATTTCAATACTGAACCCAATTCTGCATGTTAGAGCAGGTTCTAATACAAATAGTAATGCTAAAAACTAAATATCATTAAAAATACCCATAATTTTATTATCACGAAAAAAAAAGTAGGATACATATTTCCAGGAGGTTTTAAAAGGAAATTAATCACTGTTGTGAGATAATAATTAAAAAAAAAAAAGGATATAAAGGAGAAAAACAAAGCCAGAAATTGTCAGGGGTTTGAAAATACCCTTAAACTCAGGGAAGGTGGGTATGTCTACAACAGTAAGATTTAGGAAGCTACAAATATCAGCACTGCAAAATCAGTCCCGAAGCAGAATCCCACACTCTTAAATCTTTCGCCTACACTTGTCATTAGTAGCAGGACCTGAAATGTTAATGAACATGCCCTGATACAGTAGCCCTGGGAATTGCTGCCATTACTAAATTAAAGGTGTAGAAAATGAGGCAGAGAGACCTGTGTCCTGTAACTTCATGCATCTACTCTAAGCTTGTCATCCAGCTCCCATCCAGAGCTCTTGGTGACACAGCAGCACAGCCACAGGGCAATTCAATTTTCCTCTGCTGGCTGCCCAGAGCCATTGAAAAGCTCAACTGTCAGTTAGTTTTCAATGAATCCCACTTTAAGTGATGCTTTCAAGGACATGCAAACCTTCTATGGCTCTTTGGGGAATTGAATGCAAATTTGTTCCTTATGCAACTCAGGCAAGCACATCATTTTTCATAATAGTGCCATAGATATCAGGAAATTCCTGCACCAACCTGAGAAAGCCACTGAGGGTTTGGATGGAAATGAGGTGGAGAGGTGCAAAGCATCTGACTCTGTTTACATTGGGTCTCAAAACCTTGTGGTTCACATGGTGAATGAATTTTACAAAATTAAAAAAAAAAAAAAACAAACGTTTTAGTTCAATTAGGGCCAAAACAAAATCCATATCTAAAATAAATACATATTCCGATTTGTTTTCAAAAAAACCCCCAAACTGTTATTTTTCTCTCTCCTTTCATTTGGTTCCATGAATTTAAATAAACAAAGAAATTGCTAGTTTTCTGCAATCATAGATCTCTTTGAACAATAGAAATATTTCTTAACATCTACAAACCTGCTAGTGACAACTTTGTGTCCAGTTTATTATGTGGCATAAAATGCTTCAAACACTGACCTGATCTATCAGGATCAGGAGCTGTTCTCTGAGACAGTCATCTCTCTGCTGGAAACCTTTGCTCCATATCATAATTAATCAAAGCTTTTAAAAGTCAATGTAATTAAGAGCAAGGCAGTTCTAATGGACCCTCTGCAAGCTGTCTGCTCTACATCTAAATAAAGCAACCAGTCAATGTAATCATTTCCTTGGCACAAAGGAAGTTGTCTGACCCTTTTCTTGTCTCTCATCTCCAAAAATGTGTGTCCATGTGCTCCTGCTATGCTAGACAATGTTTCCCCCATTTTAGAGAGAAAATGAGATGCCAAAGTGCTGATTCACTAGGGGAAATGACCTTGCTGGAAAGATGAAATCTGAAAACGAACCATCCTGCCACTGGTGAGTGTCAACAATAAAACCTGCTATTTGTGAGCCTCTCAGGGTAAGATGTACTTCAGCAGGAATGGATCTGCAGCGTTCCTTACGGAGAGAGGAAAAATCATTGTTCTCTTGTGATCATTTGTTTTTATACTGCAGTAATGCATTCAACATCCAATCTTGCATCTGTAAACTTAATGCAAATGAAATTTCCTCTGGATGTGTTTCTAAGGTGAGCTGGTAGGTGGATCTGTATGAGGATCCATAATGTATATTTGACCTCGCATCCTCCAGCTGGAGGCATGTCAGCCATTAAGCACATGATGATTTCTGCAGGTTCTGGGGACTGAAATGGGGCAAAATGAGATATGAAGGGAAAAGTTAATTGAATGAAAGCTAGTAACAAAACTTCATTGAATTTGGCAGGAAATATTTGATAATATAAATGATTCAAGATGCTTTAAGATGATCATATCCTAGAGTTATAGAATATCTGAGCCTGGGGATCTTAAAGATCACCCAGTTGCACCCCTGACATGGGCAGGGACACTTTCCATTCTCCCAGGTTGTTCCAAGCCCCATCCAGCCTGGCCTTGGACACTGCCAGGGATCCAGGGGCAGCCACAGCTTCTCTGGGCATCCTGTGCCAGGGTCTCAATACAGTCAAAAGAAATAATTTATTTCTAATATCCAATCTAAATCTTCCCTCTTTCCATTCAAAGCCTATCCCCCTAGTCCTTGTTTTGTTTGCTCCTTAAAATTGATTTGACTTGTTTAACTTTCCTCAAGCTTGCTTTAAGTGATTGGCTGTATCTTTGATCCCTGTCCCCTGCTGGAAATGCCCACATCCTACTCCCCCCCAGCTCAGCATCTCGTGCCAACGTGCTGTGTCTGATGGCATGTCTGTGACCCAAAGCTGTCCATCAGGACTGCTGTGCTGCAGGGCTGTGCTCCCTGACAGCCAGGCACGACAGGGATTTGCTGAAGGATGCTGCACAACTTCCATCCCTGGTTTTCCTTGTTTTCCCTGTTTTCCTTGTTTTCCCTGACAAGTGGCTCTAACCAAACCTGAGTTAGGTTGGGCTGATTCAGCCCAGGGAAATTACATGGACTGTTTGGAATTTTATGCTTCTCAGGATCCCTGTTATTTAGGATATGTGTTTAAATATGAGCTCTCAATAAAATTGATGAAAACAGATTGTTCCAAACTATTCTGAAGCCTGAATGGATTTGGAATATGTTTAAGATCTGTATCTCCTCTGCACCAGTGTAATGCAATAATCCTCCTAAGCCTTCCTAAACTTTGATTTTTGGCTGTTTTATTCCTGCTGCTGATAGTGTGTTTTCCAACTGGCATAGCTGCACACAAGAAAGCTGTTCAGTAACATCTTATTTCTGTGCTTCATTATCTTATCAGTGCACTCATACACAGACAGGAACAAAAATATTTCAAATACAAAGTTACATTCTATGCTACAGTGTGATCACAGAGCATTTTTTTTCAAAGACCAGTGAGGACCTATATTTTAATGCCTTTGGCATTTATTTCCCTTATGCTATGTGGCACAAGTCTGATAAAACTTCATGGGATGCATTGCAGCTTTAAGATATTGCTGTGAAATGCTAGCCTCACTCAGAAACCCAAATGAATCCTCACACTTCGTTTATTGGCTCTGTATCGGCAGCAATAATTAGCAGTAAATATTAATGTGAATGCAGAGGTGTGTGAATCCATTAGACACAGCATCTGTGAAGCCTTTATGCTGCCTAAAGCTCCAGAATGTGACAGTTGTCAGCTGTGTACACAGACAGAGCCACAGGAAGGTCACTCGTGATGTGGATGAGATTTATACGTTCTTTGGCAGATGAAGACAAATTGCTGATGATTTTTGTACCAGTTTTCACAGAAATTCTCTCAGGACCACATGACTAGGCTGGAATAGAATACATAGAATACACTAATTTATAGTATGGTTCAATATTTAATTGCTGAAGTTGGAAAAACTGCCTTTTTATTATTTTTAAATCCCTGCCCTGCCCCCCCCCCCCCCCCCCCCCCTTTTAAAATAAACCCAGTGATTAACTCTTCATTTAAAATTGTCTTGGACGCAGAATTTTTTGCTTGGGAGTTTCTGACTGAGAGCTTGAGGATGTAGTCTCAATTATGCAATTCTTTCTCAAATGCTGTTCCTTCTCCCTCTTCACACCCTCCACCCCTCAAAAAGACACAAAACCACCACAGATGAAAAACCAGCACGTGATAGCCTCAATATAGACATTGTGTGACCTGAAAGATATTATGGGAAATTGCTGCTTTTTTACTGATTAAAGTAAGAATGTTTTAGGCTCTTGGGAAATAAAAAGGCAGTGAATGTGAAAGCACACCAACAATATGATATTGTAGACTGTATTCTTCTAGCTCACCAATAAGAATAAAATTATGATTATAGCTATGAATTTCATTTTCTTAGTACAAAGAGACTGTTTTAATACCGTTGCTGTTATCAGAAAAAAAATTAAAACATAAATTTAAAAGACCATGCACAGACCACTTCTTTTATTCATTAGCACAAGTTCATTAGGTGGAGTTCAGATTACTCTGCTGCCTCCCCAGAACATCAGCAGTAACGCTCACAGGTTTAAGAAAGAGAAAATACCCAGCTGATAAATAATAATGCAATGCAGATTTTTCCACCCAAAGAAGCAATTGTTCCTGATGTCACTAAACTGCTCCTGCCTTGTTGGAGGCCTCTGGAAGCTGGGGGAGCGTGAGGTTGGGAGAGCTGTGCCAGCAGCTGCTGGGGATGCTCTGCTCTCTGCATGTTCTTGAAGGTGCCTGTTGATATCAGAATTTATTTGCTGAGTGTTGCCATCTTCACTGCTATCTGTAAAAGGTGGCACTTTTGCAGTCCAGAGCTGCAGGGCTGGGCAGGAGAGCACAGCATGGAATAATAAGCAGTGAGTTATCCAAGAGATGTGCAGGTGATCCTAGGGGAAAGCCAGGGACTCAGACTGTGGCAGGTGCCTTCTTCAGCAGTTCAGCTCTCCCCTTTCCAAGGAAAATTGGATTTAAACAGTGTGCAATAATTATTGTGATCCCTCTTCTCTAGGACACCCCACCTCTTTCCCTGCTTTTTCCAGGTGGGTTGGACTGGATGGTTTTAAAGGCCTCTTCTGTCCCAAACTATTCCATGATTCCCTATAAAAAGTGCATAATCTGCAAGAGCAAAGTGTTTGGCCTCCTCAGAAGGTGCAGGCAAGATATTATTGCCATATAATTTGTGTTCTTTAGCTGGCAGAGTGCTAATTCCATCAGTCTTGGAAGAATATAAGGACAATCTTTATTTCACACTAATGAAGGCTCTTTGTTGGTGCCTTTCCAGGTTATTGTTTTTCTTAACAGCAAAAGAATATTTGCCTGGGGAGATAAGAGTCAGTTGAGTACATGGCTTCCAAAGTGAAAGAATATCTTAATCCCTTGCAGCACTTGGTAGAAGCAGATCACTTGCACATCCTTTGTGCAGGGGGAAGGGGAAGTTTGGGCAAGTGGGAAGTAATTACACGAGGCCACCTTGCAAAGCAAAAAGTAAAACCCGAGGCATTTGGGTCCTGACTAACTAGCCAGTTCAGTGGCAAAGCAACTATTTTGTGAGGGCAGAATATTATCTGCACAGGATGGCATTCTTGGTGTGATCCTGTGCAGGGCCAGGAGCTGGACTTTGATGATCCCTGCTGGTCCCTTCCAGCGCAGGATATTCTGCAATTCTACCTCCAGCAATCTTTCCCAGCTGGCTTTGGTGCAATACAGTTAATATTGGTCCTTTGATATGTCTGAAACCTTATTTGACCACAGGAACAGAATGAATGTGCAGGGATGGGGTAGAATTCAGTTTTCCTAAATTTAGCCAGGAAAAGGACTGGGAAAAGTATTGCATCATGAGTACAATAACATGTGTGAAAGAAGGCTGCATATTCCTCACTTTCCATCCTCATGCCCTTCATCCTCATCCCACCATTATGTATAACCTTGATACAAGGCATCTGCAGCTACCTAGGAAATTGCTACTCCCAGCATGGGCAGAGCAGGCAACCTCTAGCAATTATTAATTATGTTAATGATGCCAAGGGATGAGCTGGAAAAGGCACTCTCTAAATGAAGGTGGGAAACGTTACACATCCCTGTGATAGCTATGGCTGAGCACCTACCCAGCAGCATCCAGTCCCTTGCAGCTCTCCTGAGTGCCTTCCTTCTCCTCACACTGAAATAGGAAACTCAAATTTATATTAATGTCACTTGATCTGCAGTGCTGCAATTATTTTCAGGATTCTTCCACAATCCAAGTCACTTGTGGGGACTGTGAGACTTTGTGTTCTCCTCCATTTCCCCCTCTGTATGTTTGGGGTGGGTGATTTGGTCCTCACTCATGAGTGCCCAGGGCAGGTTCTCACCAGCAGTGGAGCATTAAAATCTGCTCGGACAATTTGAGACCAGCTGACCCTGAATTTGAGACCAACTGTTTTCCCATACCTCATTTTAAGAAGCATTTTGAAAGTTTCCTGACTCTTTCCTCCTCTGTATTTAGATTATACTATAGGTTTTAAAATAAACCCTGGTAGTAAAATATTTACAAATCATTCTGAGTACATCTGTGAGTCCAAAACATATCTTTGGCCGTGTGTCAGACAGGCTTATTGATTAAGAGTATGTTCTCTTGAATCACCAAAGTCTGTGTGAAAATTGGCTGGTTTAGAATTGCTCTGCTTGGTAATTTTGATGTCCAACTTGCAATTTATTTCCTGTGTCCTGGTCCATTTTTTTCAAGTTCATTTTCCAATATTGTTTCTTCAAACAAGCATCGGACATAACACAGCAGTAAAGATTAATAATGAACAACTTCAATAATCTGGAATATGACCAGAGCCACTGAAATTTGTTCCAGGATGAATTTTGAATATGTGTGCCTCTGTTCAGATCTCTTAATATCACCAGTCCTTTTCTTAGAGGATCCTTTGGATTATTTAGCAAAATTTCAATAAAAAATTCCTTTACTTAGGAAATTCTTTCAATTGTTTAGCATTATTTGAGTAAATCTCTTTATTTCCAGGAAACAGAGATGATTGGCATTCAATGAAGGCAGTAATTTAGATTTTGGTGAGAGTTAGTGGTGTATGTTGTAAAGATCTTGAACACACCAACTGCCACTAAAATCATCTGATTTCATACAGAAAAACCTTAAGTATTAGTTTTACCCTTTATGCGAGAAAATGTGTAAAATAATCAGTATTCTTGAAATACTTTGAAATTTTAAAAAGGGTATCCTAAGGACTTGGGTCCGTTCGTGTGGGATTTCACACACACACACACACACACACACACACACACACACACACCACCTATTGAAGGATTTTAGGATTGTTTTAATCTCTTGTTGTAGCTAATTAACTGCATTCTTGTTTTCACTTGCTTTGAGACTCGACCTTTCTCACTGCCACACACCTTATGTCTTGCACACAAATTGTGCTACTTCTATTCCCTTATATATATTTTTTTTTAATCTTGTTCCAAAGTGTAAATTGTTTCCTGCCACTCTACAGGATTTTTCTCCCTTATTGATATGGAGGGAGATAACTACTCCTAGTGCTGACAGAGGTAAGAGTACTAGGATAAGTAATACCTCAGCAGCAGAATGATCTACTGCTAGTGGGAGTAAACTCCAGATTCATATCCCAAAACACTACTTAGTCTATCAGCACTTCTGCCATTATCTCAGCCACAAATCCAACGTTTCAAGGTCATCTGAAACTGTATTGAAAATCTGGATGTCTAAGGAAAGCCCAGTGAATTAACAACCTTTTTCTGCCCTGATTTTGTTTCTGCTCTGAGGCTGCTCAGATGCCTCTGTTTGGCTAGATCAGTGCAATAGGATAGGGGTAAATATAAAGCCTACAGAGATAATGTCACATTTTTGGAGAAGTCATTTTTGAAAAAAATCAGGTCTTTTAGACCACAGAAAGTACAAGGTCAGAAGGAATTTTTTTGTTGAGGCTTCCCTAATTACCCCGTGCATAAACATACGTCATTAATACTGGCACCATGATAATTTGTTCAGAACAAAGACTGGTTGAATCAATTCAATTAAACCTGGATTTAAGTGTTCCAAAGTCTTAAGAAAAAAAGGAGTAAAGGGAAAAAAATACATACTTAGGCTCAAAATTTGCATTTAGTTATAAATAGTCAACTCTAACATGGATCAACAGAAGAAGAAAGCAAGAAGTGTGATAAGAAATTAAGAAATGTTGCCACTGAAGAATGCTGGAGGGATCTGGGTTATCTCTTGTAGAAAAGAGGAGACATAATATGCAATGTAAGTGCTACTGCAGAGGGGGAAGAAAAGAATAATGGATGGGAGGCTGGTGACAAACTCAAGGTTACAACTGATTTGTTGGCCAAACTTTCCTAGTGAGCTAGCATACACACAATCTTGCAAACTCAGTGCTTTATTTACTGCATGGTGTAAACCTGTCTGAAATAAATTTCCCATTGGTATCAAACTCCGAGTCTCTCAGCAAGGCAGATCATCTTTTGCTTTGTTCTTGTTTCCCAGCAATCTATTAGCATGAGTTTGGCACTAATGCTTCTTCCTACACATGAGATAAGGGACTGTAAAACTATTGTATGAGTAAACTGTTCTTCTATTCATATCCATCAATAAATTTGGAACTGAAGTGTACATGCTCAAAGTAGGTTTTAACCTTCATCTTAACTTTTTGAGTAGCTTTTTACATTAACATGCTATAGCTGTCTCTTAGTCTCGCATCACTATCTGAATTTAAGACTGAAAGTACATCCAGTTTCAGCAATTGCTTGTCACTCACCTGTTGAAATTTGCATTTATATTGCTAATTAATCTGAGTGATTTCTCTTCCCTAGCACTGTGCCCACTACTGTACTACCCTCACCTGAACTGGCAGAAACCATTTTCCCGAATAGGTCAAGAGAACTCCAGAATAAAATTCTTTCAGCTAATGCAAAAAGGTTTGTTGGGATTTTTTTTTTTTCTTTAGTATTGCAATGCTTCCAGCACTTTCTCCTTTTTGTGTTTCCTCATGTTCCCTGGAATGTGGTTTTAGATGAAATGGAAGCACAGTGGATGGATGTCTTCTTCCTTATCACCTGAAATTGGCTTCAAGCAGCCATTTAGGAGCAGTGCTGATGAAACTTTAAAGACTGTATGTGATTATGTGCTCGTGTAACTTCTCAGACCAGTCATTTGTACCATGCAGGGTAGGGACTGAGCAGATGGAGCAGCCCCGGGAGGAGGACTTGGAGGTGCTGGGGAGTGAGAGCTGGACATAACCCATCTCTGAAATCCTTCGTGTCCTGGGCTCATCCCCCAGAATGGACAGCAGGGGAGGGGAGATTCTGCCCCTGTGCCCTGCTCAGACACACCTGCAGAGCTGCTCCAGCTCTTGGATCCCAGTACAGGAAGGACATGGAGCTGCTGGACAGAGTCCAGAGGAGGCACCAGGATGGTCAGAAGGATGGAGAAGCTCTGCTGGGAGGAAAGGCTGGGAGCACTGGGATTGTTCAGCCTGGAGAAGAGAAGGCTCTGGGGTGACCTCACTGCAGCTTTCCAATGCCTCAAGAGTTCAATAACAGTGGAGAGAGACTTTTCACAAGGCATGGAGGGATTGGACAGGGGGGAATGGATTCAAACTGAGAGGAGGTTTAGACTGGATATTAGGAAAAATATTGTTCCCTATGAGGGTGGTGAGACCCTGGCACAGGGTGCCCAGAGAAGCTGTGGCTACCCCTGGATCCCTGAAAGTGTCCAAGGCCAGGCTGGATGGGGCTTGGAGCAACCTGGGATGGTGGAAGGTGTTCCTGCCCATGGTAGTGTGTGGAACTGGATGGCCTTTAAGGTCCCTTCCACCCAAACCATTGTATGGTTGTACCTTCTGTACTTAATTTGGTATTTCAGATATAGGACCTCAATAGTCACCCAGAAGATTGCTTCTCTGACAAATTTTCCTACAGTGCCACTTTGTGTAAGAGTCTGTATTGTTCCTTCTGATTTCTTATTTTTAGCTTTTTAGCACCACATATTGACAGTATAGAACAGCTTGGTATCCCTCCAAAGAGATGATCATACTTAGCATTTATATGAAATGGGAGAATCTTTATCCCAGTCTTGAGCTCTCTATTTTAGATGAGCTTTGAAAGATTGAAGCAATGCCTGGGAAAGGTACAGGTTTGTTATTTGCTGCAAGGCTGAGGCTGGAGTCCTCTACTATTTGGACAATCTTTGCAGACAGTAAAGTGGTCCTAGAGTTATGGATAAAGCTGGGCATTTAACACATATTGCAGTGTCTGGCATTTTCTTTGAGCACTTGAAGATCGGAGACTAGAAAAAATAATAATTTTAATTTTCTTTCCACTTAACTCTAAATAGTGTATTTTGATAGCAGCTGACATATGGAAAGCTGGGGGAAAAAAGGGCTTTGAAGTGTAAGTAATGTTCGTCAGAAATAGAAGCCATATAATGATATGACAATATCCCAAACAGTTTGAAGGGTGCCTTAACCATATTATTTGTTTTGATTTGACTGCAATAGAAAACACCCATCCACAGACTCTGCCTGGCTTGTCAGTTATGTAAAATCATAAACCCTAAATCAAAGCCATCAGGTGCTTTTTTCTATTAAATATCAGCACAATCAAACACTACCACCTGCAGACACTGTCCTGTATCTCAGTCCACCTCTGCTGAGGCCAGCGAGCAAGAAGAGCCTACAGAGTTAACTACAAGTCCAAAGAAGCTGTTGGCTGTATTTATGGATTTAATTTGCATATATTTAATTCCACCTTTGGTTCACAATTTTGTATAGTCTGCAAACATGCAAAAAATAGGTTGTGAGGGAATAATATAAGGTCTGTAGTGAAACCTCCTGTGCAAAAAAAAGGATTAACTCCAAAGTCAGAGCGTGTTACTCAGGACTTTGTCCAGTTGAATGTCAAAAATTTCCAAGGATGAAGGTTTAAACCACTCATTTGGACCTCTGTTCTGGCACTTAACCAGGTAGTGGGGGCTTTGGCAGCATTAGGTTAATAGTTGAACTCAATGGTCTTAAATTTGCAGACTAAATAATTATCTGATTCTAATGCTTCTTCCTCAGTTTTATTTTGTCTCAATGCTTGCTGAGGCACACACAGTCACCCCCCCTCCTGCTCCTCTATTCTGACGAAGTGTAGGAAACTGGAAAAAAAACCAAATCTCTATACCTGCAATGGTAATGAAGGACCCATGTTGGAGGCTTGGTGTCCAAGAGAAAAAAAAACTTGCTCTCACACATCCTATTGATGTCAGGCTGCTAATGAATGCCATGCGTATCAAGGGAAAGATAGAATTCAAATGTCCTGCACAGATAAGTACATGGCTCAAAAGCTGTCTGGAGGTGATGGCTGTGGAAAAGATTAAAATAACACCTATGAAGGAAAAGCAACAAATTTGGAATAGAAGCCCAACTCAGAGACATCATGTCCTGGAATTCTGATCATGATTATCCCTGCTTCAGATCCAAGGCTCTACATCTGAGATACAACAGAAGCTGCATTTACTTGGAGAGAGGGAAGACTATTAAAAAAAAAAAATCAAATGTGTTTTATATGGGATTTATATTTGGAATGAATTTTCTGCAGAAGCTGAGAAAGCAACAGCTTTGCCTGATAGATCCTCCCAAGGGAACTGTGGCTCAGAGCAGTATCACACTTGTGCTCATCTTCACAATGGAGCAATCCTGGCAGTAGATAAAGTGCACATTGTGAACACCTAGAAGAAAGGCTTAAGTTTGCCAGTGATAAACAGCATTCATCCAAAGCTAGGGAGAGCTGTTTTGGGCGGGTTTCTCTGCTTTTTTTTTTTTTTGCTAAACTTCAGTCTGATCACAGCTCGAGCTCAACAGAGGTTTAAAAGCTCTGAGAGCACAAAACGCAGCCATCCTATCATCCAGCTTATGTCAGCTTATTTTGATTCAATAGAAGCATTGGAGACAGACATGGCGCTGCTCTAAACTCTTTGTGGCTGCAGTTTAGTGCTCAACCCTCCTTTACAATGCCCAGACTTAAGAGCTAAAGGGAAGGGAAAGACAAGGGGAGAAAAAACCCCTCACAACCTTTTCACTAACTCTGTGAATCCATATGGTTTCTGAGGCAAAAAGATGCAATGTTCATGATGGTGCATTTGGATTCCTTAAGAAAAGCATCTCCCTCTTGGATTGATCCCACGGTGGAAATAAGGCACTGAACTTATTTTTAGATACAAAGCAAGTGGTTCACAGGCACCTCGTTTAATGAGTTTCTGTGATATACTGCAACAGGGGCAAAAATCTCAAGTGTAGGGCTGTAAATGAAGTCTCCTGGCTGAGGAAGTAATTCTGTCACTGCAGTGCCCATGTAGGTTAATTCCTAAACCCAAAGCACTGAGGTGTTTTCAGAAGTGGATGTCTGTAGGAGGGCAGGCTTTCAAAAGCAACTCATGTACCCAAAGCTGTGAGGATCTCCCTGTTCTCTTCCTGATGCACTACAAAAGATTTCCTAAATACTCTTAAACAATTAAACATTATCTGCCCCCTCTTTGCTATCCTCAGGACCTGGAATACAGGACATCCCCACGATGACCTAAACCTGGGCCCTTAACCTGGTAAATAACTTTGTGTGAAGCAAATTCCAAACACAATTTGGGAGTCATGACGTTACTGAGATAATTCCCAACAGTTTGCAATCAGTGACAGCCACACATCCTTTCCAGATCTCTTAACTTTTGGGGCTGTAAATGTCAGCAGTACTACTGGATTTAGCATAGAACTGTAACCTTAGTCTCTTTGACTGTGTCTGGGGCTCATGAGAGAGGTCTGTAATTATTTGTAGACATTTTTTGTCCGGGATTCAGACTGTAGCTTCTTTCTGCACATTTCGTCTTGCTGGATGTTTGTTGACTAAGCTTCTTAAAACATTTGACATATCAGATGGATGGTTGTGAAGTCTGAAAACTATGAATAATACCTGGTTGTTTGAAGCCACAGAATAATGAACAGAATTCTGAAAGAAGCAGAAGGTCAGAAGATGCTGGTATCTGATGTTTTATACATGCAAAACCATGGGCATAGCAGAATTAATTTCTTTGGGCAGCAAGGCAAGGAGCAAAGGAAAGAGCAGCTTAGATGGGAAAAGGTTGAACTATGAAATAAGCAAGCTTAAAAACATAAAATAAATATTCATGGAAAGGATGTTACTTTTAACATTTTAAAAAAGAAAAAAAAATTGATATATTTTAATATGTTGTAGGGATGACTGTACTGCTACAGAACAAAACACCTTTCTGATTAAAAGGCTTCTCTTGAGGCTCAAATCCTCCTAAATAAATAAATAAATAAACAAACAAATAAATAAATAATAATAACACATTTAACTTATTTATGCTGTAGAAGCTATATAGGTAATGGTCAACAACATATTGCCTGCAGAATTTTAACTCTGTCCTCCTGCACACACATTAAAATGGAAACTTAACTGGCAATTCCTCTTGAGCCCAGGTTACATGAGTATTTCTTTCTTATTTCATACAAAAGATGTAAGAGCTTTGTATTCAGCAGGGAGCAGAAGATTACAGATGCAGACTGTATAATGTTCTCCTCTATTTTGATCATACCTTAAATTCTGTAGGTACTAAATGAAGGAATAAAAACAAAGGCTCTGTATGTTCCCAGCTGCTGAAATCCATGATCAATGGGATCTCTCATATCATATTCAGCAGCACAATGTTAATCAAGGTCACTGTCTCTCATTTTTTTTGTTTTTTTTTTTTTTTTTTTTTTTTTGTGGTGATTAAGGGCCATGTCATAGAAGACATATTTCTTTGATTGTTTATGTTATTCACATCAGTTATGGACTAAGATCACTCATTCCCAGCTAGATGTTCCAGCCTGAGGCAGTTTAAATGGATGCTGTGACTTCAGCAATGTTTTTAGTTCAACTTTTGCTGTACGTGCACATTGTGTGGGATTTTCTGTGAGACACACTGGAATTTTAAGGATTATATGTTGCCAGTGAACACATTCCCTTGATTTGGGTGTTTTGATCTTCCTTGTCTGAAACCGTCCAAAATCAGTTTGAGAGTGATAAGCAGAGTTTTCCAGGTGTCCTTTTCTTCACCTGGCCTTAAAGGAAGGTCTCTGCTACACAGTTTCTCAGAAGAGGGAGAAAATGTGGCTGCTAATTGCATAAGAAGATCATTATTCACAATTCACAGCTAATTGGCAGCAGCACACCAAAGGACAGTTGGCTATTTTAACTGCTACGGAGGAGTCTGTGGAAAATCTGACAGAATCCCCCAGAAAAAGAGAAATTGGTGTGAGTATAGCATAGAGGGCTGGAGGGGGGAGCACAGGATTGAGAGAAGTTGCAAGGGGAATTAGAGCATCCTTCCTTCCACTGCCTAAGGTGGCACAGAGAGAAGACAGAGAGTCTTGGGGTTGCACAATGAAAGGTCATGAGGCAAAAGCCACGTTTCAGTGGTGGAAACTCACACTGGATTTTAGGAAATTCATTTTCCCTTCAGCACAGGAACAGAGGCTCAGCAAGTAGGGAGCAAAATCACAGACCCTGCAGATTTCACAAACTCCAGAATTGCCCAAGAAGGAGACAGGACTAAGGGGAATGGCTTCAGACTGGAAGAGAATAGGTTTAAATGAGATATTAGGAAAAAAAATTCTTCCCAGTGAAGATGGTGAGGCACTGGCACTGGTTTCCCAGAGAAGCTGTGGCTGCTTCATCCCTGGAAATATCCAAGGCCAGGTTGGATGGGGCTTGGAGAAACCTGGGATAGTGGGAGGTGTCCCTGCTCATGGCAGGGGGTTGGAATAATATAATTTATAAGATCTCTTCCCACCCATACCATTCTGTAATTCTGTGACTCCATGAAATCTGATTTATTTTTGAGGTTGCTCCTGCTTTGAGCAGGAGTTTGCAGAACAGACCTCCAGAGGTTGCTTCTGGTCACAACTGCTGTTTGATTCTGTGATTCTGGTTGTGAGCAATCTCTCCTGGGGGAAGGGAGATCCCCTCTGAAATAAAAAGTGACACTGGAGAAGCAGGGAATGCAATGGATTTTAATTATGAGGATGGGATCAAAGGGCTTTCATCAGCTCAGTTCAGAATAGTTACATATGAAACACAGTTCAAAAGCCAAGACAACAAAAGTTTCAGGGATCTATAAACACCTTGGAAATCTCCAGGAGCTTTCCAAAGGATATATCTTCTGTTAATAAACCGAGCATTTCTAATTAGTGTAAGTGACCACAAAACTCTAACCAAGGAGCACAAATTAGAGAGAGCACACAGCCTAATTTAATGACTCTAGAAGTTATTACCTGCCTATACGAAGCCTGACATGAGGAGAGTGCTGAGTGAATTATGTGGATTGAATGAGAAATGTGGTGGGTTTGTGCCAAGCGGAGGAATGAGAGGGGAAGAGGGGGGAGTAGCTCATTTACCCCGATCAGAAATCCATATGCTTGTTAAGCAGGCACTGGCTACATCCCAACATGAAAAATGAAGTTTACATTGTGTGTGTGAACCAGTAATTTGCATTGATTTGCACATGATTTGTGTCTAATTTGCTAATCGTTAAATTCCATGTGATATGTAAATAGGTAGAAAGGCTTTAAATTCATTCACTTTGACAATTTAATCTGGCTGGCAGGAGTTGCCTTCCCTCACAGTCTGGGAACACTGAAGGTCACACTCCATGGAAGACTTGCAAAAAGACCTTTCTCTCATTGGTTCCTTCTATTGCTCCTGGCCAAAGACAACTTTTCCAGCAGTGACCTATTTTTTAGGATTTTTGAGAGGCTTAGATTATTCCACAGCTATTTATATGACTTGTGGGTCACCTGTTTGTGACACTGACCAATACAGCTAATCATCCCTTTGAGATACCTGAAATATGGATGGAATGTAGAGCAGAAAATGTAGGAATGACAGAAGTAAAAACAACTGCTTGATGGCCCTGCAAGACTGGTGGTAATGTGAGCAAGACCAGGCTGAAAATCTTCAACCAGACATTCTAATATTTCAGATGAACACGAATTGGTTTATTTTAAATGTGTTTAAATGCAAAAGGACAAACACTGTATGGCAACAATAAACAAACAAACAAACAAAAGGTAGCAATGTGGTAGGGTTTTTTCCTGAGATAGAAATAAGAGGTGACTAAACTGGGATATTTGATATTATCAGTACCTCAACTCTCTTGGGTGTTTTCAAGATCATGAGAAATATTAATATCAAAGCTGGAACAAAAAAAGGATGATCAGGTTTCAAAAATCCAATGGGGTTTGACCTCCTGTTGAAGAAAGGCTTGTGAGCAATGTATGAAGTGTCAATACCTTTAGTTGGCTGTAGGAATATGTTAATGTTTCCTGACGGCATAGGAGAAAAAGATGGTATGTAAAGGAAGTTGTTTCATGTGTGGGTTGTTTGGCACTTTTCTTTAAAACAAAACAAAAATCGATCAAAAACATTTCAAGAACACAAAAAATCACAAAGTGTAACTCAGTGAATAGAGCACTGGATTATAAAATAAAATAAATAATAGTTTTATTCTCACTTGTTTGTCATGAGTCTGTAACTCCCCAAACTGAACAACAGGAGTAATTGAGTATGACACAGGATGGAGAAGAGGTTTCAAAGTGGGCTCTGCAGAGCCAATGAACACCAGCCAATGGATAACTCATCAGTTGGCCTAATCCTGCACCAGTGAAACCATTGGAAATGTTCGTCCTCACTGGGTGCACAAGCAGACCTTCGAAGGTGAGGTCAGATTGAAAACTGCCAGCAATGCCTTGTGAGTCCCTGGCTGCCCTTCCATTTCACTGCCCTGAGCCTTGCAGCCTCTGCATATTGGACCATCCATTGATTTAACGCTGTTTTGATGATCTTATAATGCAAATGCTGACCTTGATAGGGGAAGGTTTTCACTTTCTGACTTTTTTGGTTTGTGGTTCCCAGCATAGCAATTAATGCATACTTAGTAGAATCCAAAATTAGTCACTCCTGAAGGTAATTATGTGCTAATTATGCAATTATTTTATTTTATATAGGCAGCAAAAATTTTTAAAGTACTTCAATTATAGTTTCTTCAAAAAATCAAGTCAACTACTACTTGACTTAAATAGTAATTTATAAAATAATTTGTCACTTGACATTTTAAGGCTTGTGAGATTTTTACAGCATTCTTATTGTGTATCTAACAAAACCATTTTTCTTTATCTGCTTTTTCCACCCCCAGTATTAGAAATTTGATGTGGCTTCACCTTACCCATCTGTCTGAAATTAGCAGATTATATGTTTATATAAATTACTTATTATCAGATTAGTATATGTTTGCCTGACTCCTAGCAGTTTTGGTGGAGTTGGAAATAAACCTATTAAACAGATTTGAAGAAAGATGGCCAAATTTTCTGTGTGTGGCTGATCATATCAAGTTTTCTATGTACCTGATGCTTCATTTCCTCTTTATGCTTTTGAATGTGCTAACTATTGTTGCTCCATTATTCAGAAGTGGCAGATGGAGAGAGATAAGGGTCAACATTTTTGGTGAGAATTCTGAATAGGCAAACAACCCAAACCAGAACTTCCAACCAAAGAAAACCAGATAAGCTCAACCTGTTTTGTTTGTCCAGCCAGTGTTTCCAGCAGCACAGCCTGACTGATGTGTGGGCAGCTTTAAACCAGACACAGCTCCCCAGGGAACAGCCCAGATCCATGACAAGGCAGCTGGAGCATCACAGTGGCTTTCCCTGTACTGATTATTGCAACAGGGAAACGATTTTGGGAACAGGTGATGAGGGAAAGCAGTAGGAGATGGGTCTCCAATACACAGGAACACAGGATTTTCTAGTTCTGCTCCTTATGAATTACTTTAATTCTCCTTTAGGAGATGTATCCACAGTGCTTTATCTCCATAAAAATATTGTTCCAGACAGTATGTGCTGTGCTCAGAGGGAAACTCATTTGTGTACAGGAAACAAATAGCATCAATCAAATCACACTTATGACCCTTTCTGCATAATAATACAATAATAGGGGTCGAGTTCAGAGTTACTCAGACTACACTGGTAATTAGGAGTTCAAGTGAATTTGAGTCATATTATTGCAAACAATATGGAAAGACATTCACAGAAAAATTACAAAATAATGTTGTGCTATTTGATAGCTGGGAATTTAAGGGCAGGGAGGGGTGAATTATACACCCAAGATTTTAAGTGCTTGTTGACTCTAGCACTGAGTAAGTCTTTATTGATACTGAATGAATTTTTATCAGCATCAAAAATCAAGCAATATTAAGGTGTTCTCATTTGTTAAAAAGGATTTTGCTAAAACCGTCATAGATCTTGCACAGGAAAGCTCATCTTTGCATGGAAGCTGCCCTTTCTCTTCCCAAAGGAAGATTTTTGTTCACCCTCTTGAAATGTTGCCAGTTGCTTGCATCTATTTGCTCTGGATATGGTGACTCTTTTGAAAGTTTTACGCCATTCTTGTCAGCAAAAGTACATCTGGGGAGAAGAGTGAGATGTTCCTGGAGTCCTTGATCCCATGCAGCAGCTGTCAGCCCAGACAGTGCTCCCTGAGGGGCTGTCTCCTGTAACCCAGCACTGCTTCTTGCTCTTCCCTGAAGGAGGTGGTGGTGGGGCAGTGGGGATGTCTGTGTGTGTCTCATCCGAGCTTCAAATTAGAAGAAACAGCTTATAGGGATTGAATCTTTATCAGCGGCTGCATGAAGAGTTGTGTTGTAGGGAGTCTGCTAATACTGAAATATGAAAATATTCTCTAGAATTTATCTCTTCCTTCAATGCCTTCTGTAATCAGCTCCCTTATTCTGTTTTTGCCTCCCTGACTCGTGCTGCTGTCATTGACTGGCAGGCAGAGACCACAGCACTGCCAATTTACATTTGCAATCAATAGAACGCTTTGGTTTTCAATTAAGTTATTAACATGCATTTGACAAACAACGAAGTTAACTTTCAGCTGACATTTATGACTATGTGCTGAAGCAGAAACACTTAAAATTTGATTATACAGAGCTCTTCCTGGATGCATCTGTCATATACACCTCTGCTTTGCACTCTCCTTCTTAGACTCCATTCAGGACTCCTCCCCTGCTGACAAGCTCCAAAATGTTTTGCCTTCTGACATCAGTGAAAATATGCATACTATTTTAATTGAGAGCTAGTTAGCAAAAAAACAAGGAGCTTGGACACACCCAAACATAAGGACAGGGTGCAAATTCCTTAGTGTGTATTTTCTGGGAACTCTATCATTGAATTAATGTTTGCCTCCCTAAGTCCCTTTTGGTGATCACCACCCCGATTGGAGCAGCAGGTTAATCTGGCCCTCAGCACCTACACCCTGAAGATGACACACAAGGAATCTGACCTTTTCCTTGTGCTAAGCCACAGTGAGGGTGTGGGCCTCCCTCTCCAGTCTGCTGGGTACCGAAGGGAGGGAAGAGCTGCTATCCAAGGCTAACTGAGACAGCACATCTTCTTCTGTGATCCTTTGGGATGTGCCAGTTTGAAAAGAGATGGAGCAGGAGACAGTGTGCCTGGTCATGAGAGCACAAGCTAAAAATGGAAGTAAACAACTGTCAGTGCAAGGGGATAATTTTCCCTCATTTCAGAGTATGCAATTCTATTTCTTTGAGCTCCAACAAGCTGTCCCAAATTCAAGCCCCTAGCTGGGATAACTGTGAAAACACAAATGCAGGCTGAAGGTTGTGCTTGATCAGGGGGAGACCGAGAACAGTTGAGAGTGAGATTCAAGGTGCACACAAGAAATGAAGCTTTGTAGTGAAAGCACAGCTTTACTTTCACATTAGAGGAACAGAAGGTGGAGGGAAGAAGAAAAGAAAAGCCAGCCTGTAGAAGATCACAGGATCAACCCTCCCTTGTCACAGCATGCATAAGCTGTGAGAAATAGGTTGTACTGGGGTTGTGTGGCCAGGTTTTGGGAGCAGGGGTGATACAGGGGTGGCTCCTGGAAACTTCCCCCATGTCCAAGGCGTGAATTCCAGACAGCTCCAAGCCAGACCCACTGCTGGCCAAGGTCGAGCCCATCCATGATGGTGGTGGTGCCTCTGGGATAATAGACTTAAAAAGGGGGAAAAAAGCCCCAAACTCCGGTAATTTCTCTTGGAGAGAGGAGAGAGAACAAGAAAGAGAAACAACTCTGAAAATGCCTTGGGACTAAGTCTCTTTTTTTTTTTTTTTTTTTTTTTGTGGGGGTTTTTTTCAGATGGAGAAGAAAGATTTCACAGGAAAATTGTTTAAAACTTAGAGGTTTTGTCAACTGGGATGGCACAGCTGGGATTCCTTGTGAGGAATATTAGAAGCAAGCTTCGTATGAAATACATTTATGAGTTCTTAATCAAACAAACCAAGACTGTGTGACCAAACAAACAATTAGGTATTTACATCACCATATTTTGGAAGTTTCAGCATTTATTGTAAGCATTAGAATTCCAGAATCATAGAGATTTGAAGAGGCTAGCAATGAAGACTCTAAAATGTCTCTGGGCAATCTATTCCAGCATTCAGTCCCCTTCCCAATAAACTAGATTTTTCTCATGTTTAAATTGAATTTCCTGTATTTCCATCTTGTCCATTCAGTCACCACCACAAAGAGCTGGGCTCTCTTCTCTTCATTACCTCAGGTGTATATCCACGTTAAGATCCCCCCAAGCCTTCTCTTCTCCAGGCTGAGCAGCACAAGTTGTCTCAGCTTTTCCTCATGTGACAGATGCTCCAATCCTTTAATCAACATTGTGACCCTTCCCCACTCCAAAACGATGATGAGTCTTCCTCGTGCTGAGTAGAAGGAAAGGATCAAATGTCTCATCATTGCTGTGTTTTCAGGCTTTTTGCATTTTTTGGAAGACAATGTCTCTTTTCCTCTTATTTCATGTTTTGATGTTGAAAGCACAGAGAAAAAAATCCTGTCTGTGGGTAAATGGCCATGGAAGGAGTGGTGTGGTGGGAAGAGAAGGTTCATCTTAGGATTGCAAACTTAAATTCTGGTTCTGGAAAGAAAAAAAGTAATAAAGTCTGGTTTTGTAGCAGATGGAGGATTTCAAAGCTGTCAACTTTCGAAATACTCTTATGTAATTATATTTTTGCTTCTATTTCTTCTAATGATAAAAGAAAGAATAGTGAAGGAGAATGAAAAACCCACCTAAGAATATGAGACATTTTTTTAGGAAGTGTCAGAATAAAATATTAATTCAGAAAGAAAAGTAATCCAGAGGACAAGAAAACCAAGCAAATTTGGTGGCATATGTTTTGAAACATTTTACAGCAGCAGACATATAAAACTGGACTGAATATTTGAATTTATTTTATATTTTGGTATTTTGAGGTTGTAAGATACTCTCTGATATGAAAATATTAAGCAATTTTCAGTACTAAATACACTTTAATGAAGAAAAAAATAGAATATCTTGTTAATTACTTCTGTGATTATTTTCCTTTTATTTTTTTTTTTTTTTTGAGTACTGAGTAGACCAGGAGTTGAATTGTCTCACAGTGGAAATAAGTTACTATGATGTTCACTAAAATAAGTTTGTTCAATATGCTGAGATTAATCATTCAGATGTGAAATCAAACATTCCACCTGCAGTTCCTGTTAAGATATTTGGCTTTTCTCTGCTGTTAAACTGTTGGGGTTTGCATCTTCTTATCATAATAATAATTAAAAGTTTAAAGAAGTGCATTTCTAGATGCAAATTGATTCTGTCAACAGACAGCAAAGGAGAGATTAAAATAGCTGTTGTGATACAGATAATTTTGTATTTGGAAATTATGGGCTGATTTACATGGAAAGAGTCGATGGCAGGTCCAAAGCATTGGCCACATGAGTGGGAAGGATGCACACTATTGCTATTGGCATTTTGGAGTCAGGAATGGCATTATGGAGTAACTAAATTGGCCAAAGGTCTCTGAAGATGTTGGCAATAACCTCACATTTGCTGAACCCTCATTTCCCAGCTGCAAGGTCATCTTTAATCTCAGAAATTAATTGTCTTTTTTAATAGAGAAACAGAGACACATTCAAATGTGTGAGTGAAAAGAAGCTCCTTTTTGTACAAAACTAGATGTTCTTCCCATGTTCAGATGATATCTGAACCTTCTTTTTTTCTTTTCACCGTGTTTTTAAAGTAAAATATGGAGATTTAAAATTTATTGTACTACAGGGGTTTGTACTGAAAGTGAAAGAGGAGACAGGGTCTTCTCCTTAGAAATTGTTCTCTCCCCAAAGCCAAAGACACCCCATGCTTTCATGATCAATGATAATCTTTAAGATATATGTCTGTTCTGCTGAGTAACTCCTGATTTCTTTAGCTTGGTCTCCTAATCTGTTTTTTACTGGATATTGATTTCGGTTCACTTCTTTTCTGGAAGTACTGTACCAAAGATTATCTTTCAATAGACTTCAAGCATGAGTGGCTTAGTAAAAGTCTCTCATCTTATTAGAGGTTTATATTCTTACAGCAGGCTCTCTTACTTTTGTAACACACAGGCTGGTACTGCAGACAGATATATCTGTAAAGTCTCTCTTAACTCTTTAGGTAAGTGCTTGCAATGACATTGAAATGTTCACCTTATTTCAATAGGAAATGCAGATATTAGCTTTGTGCTCATATTTTGCTCCAAATTTTGTATGAAGTTCCCATTAAGATGATTTCTATCTGAAGAGTTTCGGAAATAAAGATGGAAAAAATATGCCCATTTTTTTTGTTTTTAATAATGTAGGTTGGTAGACACTGGAAAAATTAATTAGGAGGATTCAGTTATAATCAGGCAGACTGATGTGTGATTAAACAGAGAGTGTCCAGGAAAGCATTCTAATTCCGACATAGTATTTCCTTAATCTCAGGTAAAATTAATTAATTTCAGATGTGTTAGAGTGACTGTTTGATGACCAGTCCCACACTGGGGACAGAAAGGGACTCAGCATCTCCAAATCAAATGACCAGAGATAACCATTTGAATTAGGAGTGAGGGGCAAAATTTATGAAAGCACCAAGGTACTTAGTGTGCATTTTGCTGTCCAGTTGTGATCCTCAAAAGTTTAGAATGTTTGTCTATGTGGCTCATGTGTGATATTTCCCTTCTCAATTTAGAAGCGTTGTCTATGTGGCTCATGTGTGACTTCCCTTATGCTCAGGTCTGCTGCGAGATCCTGCCCAGCCAAGACTGCCTAACACACAGCTGGAGTGAGCACTGCACACCTGACCCTGTTGGAACTTTAACCACTTCAGCTTAGAAAGAATGAAAAGGTCAAAATTTCATTAAATCAAAGCAAAGCTGAGCAGCGTCACTGTGCAAAAGAGATTTTAAGGTTCTTTGGAGGAATCAAGCCACGAGCTTGTGTTGGGGTGAGAAACAAGATTTCAAGCTCTCTTCTGGCAATGTTTTCTCTATGAATACAAAAAGTCACCACTGGACTTTCTGTAAGGTGATTTAGTGCAAGGATACTTCTCTCTGGCTCCCAGATAGTTTGGGCATTCTGCAGCTTACCTGTACTAACAGGAAGGTTTGTGTCCTCGGGGTTTGGTCTTTCCAATGTTGAACTCTCGAAACTCCAGGAAACAGCAACCCTGGGCTAAAGATGGGTGTCACTGTGGGACAGCATTCCAGAGAACATTACCTGGATTGTGTGCCTCCAATTTGCCATGTGGACACCTGACTCCCAGAGACAGACAAATTGATACCTATCAATTGTCATATCGATCTCCCTGCTAAGCCTGGAAGCTGTTAAAAATCACTTTATAATTAGGACGCAGTGGGAGTGTGATAAAGTCTCTTCAGCTGTATTAGTCTTAGCAGTTTTTGTGCCTGGGTGTGCATGTCGCCTTTACACAACTCTTATCTACATTTAGAAAACGAAATAGAGCAAATGTGAGGATCTCCTGTCTTGGACTGAAATATTTTGAATTCTCAGAAACTTAACAGAGCAAGGGCTGGAGCACAACTGTGGGAGAGTTGTGTATCAAGTAAACTAAGAATGTCAGTTGTCATGATTAGTAAATCTGATGAGGAGAAAAGCAACCATGCAGCTGTGAAGAAGGCTGGACATTAAACACATGCTCTGTATGATGTCCTTGGGCAAGGGTTTCTCTTCTAGAAATCCCAGGAGCAGTCTGGGTTCTTTGCTCTGATTTAACAGTTGCATAAGCTGAAAAGATCCCAAATGTCTGTGCTGTGATGCCTCTGCTGAAAGACCCTGGAGGATGCTAAGTCGGATTAAATTGATTTAGTTTTGCCTACAGGATTTTTTTTGGAGTCAGAGTCTGAATTCTAGTAAAAATGCAACTGCAGAGCAGTAAGCCCCCATTGCAATGCAACCCTCTTGAAAGCCTTTGGCTTATTAAGAAGTAAGAATATAAATTTCTTGAGAAGGAATAAAATACAGTTTACCCACTTGAGAATCCAACTGCTTAAAGAAAAGAGGAAAAAAACACCCAAATACCTAAGGGTTTATTCAGAATTCATGCAGAATCCTAAACTGATTTGATCAGAGAAATAGCAGTTATTCTTCCTTCTCACTTTCCTCCTCCCCTGTAGAATGAAGACAAACAGTGGAGAGGAAAATCCTCATCTTTAATTTGAACTTTATAAAGCCCTGACAAATCCATCTGCTTCATTCTTTGTAGGAAAAAAAAAAAAACAAAAAACATGCTAATGATTCTGACTTCATTAATCATCAAAACCCAAATTATCTGAATTCTACCACATCACAGAATATAATACACAAAAGATTTCTACATATGGTGTCTTGCTCATAATTAATACTCCTATCTTTTGTGGAATTACATTAATCAAGAATATTTCCCTTTTCCAGTTTAGGTCATGTTTCTTCATTTTTAATTTTATTTTGTTTATTCGATTTTCGATTTCCGGGGCGGGGGGGGGGGGGGGGAGGGCATTGGTTTAATTTTGTTTTTTATATTTTTGTGCTTTCAGCATAAACTCTGCCTTGAAACAATCTGTTTTTAGTGAGGCTGTGTAGCAAAATTAGACAAGTGACCCCTGCTGAAATATTTGTTTTATTAAGAACCAACTTTTGTTAAAGTTTTTTTTATGAAACCTCTAGTTTTTAAGTCAAAATTCCTGAAGTTTATTGAACCCTTGTTATGTATAACAAAAATTGCGAAGTGAGAGTATCTGATTTGGAGATTTAGAATAAAATTAACTCACATTAAACTGATATTCTCACTCTGACTCACTGTGGAAGCACCTTAGTAAGAAAGTAAACAATGGGTGCTACTGTTCTGATTTCAAATTTCATAATTTCTCATGTTGAGACTTCAGCCATAGAATATTTAGTTTTGGGTTTGTTTGCAGTTTTCTGGTTGGGGAAGTGGATTTCACAGAAAGGAAAGCAATAACACGACCTCTTATCTCTTACCTGCTAAGCACATTACAATACACACTGAAGGAAAAAATGCAGTCACAGAGTTACAGAGATGTTAAGTCTGAAAGGAACCTTAAAAATCACCTGGTTCCAACTTTTCTTTCACTTTTCATTATCCCAGGTGGCTCCAAGCCCCATCCAACCCAGCCTTGAACACTTCCAGGGATGGGGCAGCCACGACTCAGTCAAACTTCATTGTGTTTCTTTTCCAAACACAGGAGGCCTCAAGTCTAACTTTGTTCTTTTAGAAAGAATAATATTTTTGAACATGCAGAGGACCAAAGAGCTGGATTTACTGACAAGCTCTTCAGGTTTAGGAAGAATTTGAACTGTGAAAAGTAAACCATCACCATACCTTAGGAGAGGAAAAAGCATCGCATGACATTTGCACTAAAGCTGATTGAGAATTCCAAGTCATATTCACCAGCTTAATTGTCTAAAATATTCATTGGCTGGAATATTCACTACCACATCTTCCTCTTCTCATGCCCTGGACTAGGTTTGTTTTACTCTACAATTTACATCAGAAGTTCCCAGTAGGAATGCTTCCTACATCATTCCTCTGATCCTTTTACCCATTTTTACCACATGTCTGTGAGCTCTACTTTTCCACCTCAAACCTAAACAAATTTTTTTTTGGTTTTTTTTTTTGTTTGTTTTGGGGTTTTTTTTGGTTGTTTTTTTTTTTTTTTTTTTTTTTTTTTTGTTTGTTTTAAGGTTCTTTCTGATCCGGATTCTATTGAGTTCCTTAATTTCTTTTAATGTGGTGAGAAGTAGTAATTCTAGTCTAATTAATTTTCCTATTTCTCCTTTTTTAGTTCTCATGCACAGACAGTTTGCACACAGAAGCCAAAGGAGCAGAGAATATGTACTCTGGACTCTGCACTGAACTCTTAAATCATTTCCATACGAATCCACATCGTGTTCGTACCTGTTCATTTTTTTGTCAACTAAGTCTTATTTAGTGAACATAATGTTCTCAAGGTTCAATATTTTAAAGGTGTTCAGGTGTTTTATGTTCTTGAACATGTTCCATATCCTGTGTCCTCCGGAATGCTCATAAATCTGGGCTGGTTGGATGCCATTTTCTCAGTGTTTCACTCCAGTCATACTGCAGCCTTTGTGGGACAAAACTGAATAGTTCATCACATTTCCAGTCCATTTGAATGTAATTCTGTCACTGAACATAGGACTGTTTACTGTCCTCAGATGAATAACACATTCACAATGGGAAAAGAAAAAAGATTTTCTTGAAGCTGAAGGAGCTTTTTTCTTTTTTTAATTGGTGACATTAATCATAGACTTGCTTTTGGTTTCCTGATGGGCTGAGCCTGCTTTGGGAGCTGTAGCATCAGCTATTTCTCCCTTACTTCTGTTTTTTTGGAGGGAAGAGACAGGAGAAGAGCTCAAATAGCATTTCAGTAAATGCCCATGTCTCTTTATCGAGGGCAGTAAAACATTTTCCTTTACTGTTTGTTTTTCCCATCCTCAGTCTGTTAATGCCAATATTTCCCCCTCCTCTCCTGCTGCCCAGCAGTACATGGGGGCAAAAGCACCCCATCCAATAAGGAAGTTGGTTATTTTGAGCTTCCATTGCTTTTCAGGCTCCCCATGGATTGTAGGAAAGGTAGATATTTCCTGGGATGTTGAGCTAATCCCTCTTCTTCAACAGGCAAACATAAAAATAGCAAACTCCATTTTGAAATTAATGAAACTCTTTATCCGTACCTCGTCAAATTATTAAAATCTTTCTCTCCATGATTAAATCTATTGTCTTTAAGATTTCACTTCAGTGTCATTTTTATGCCATTTATGTTTCTTGAGGGCTTTTTTATTGTACTCCAGTACAATTATAGAGCCTGCTAGCACAGTTAGTAGATGAAATAACCTGGTGGTTACAGCTGCTATTTAAACTCTGCTCTAAATATTTTTATTTCTAAACCAGTTATTTTAGTAAAAAAAATAATATCAAAACAGTGATAAAATGGTATCAAAGCTGTGCTTGAAGAAGCCTGAGTTAACAGATTTGTAAGTCAGGTAAAAGGTATTATAGTTTTTGACTGTGATGTTTTTCATCTCAGAGGCTGTGGATCCCCACATGGTAAGAGCTAAATCACATCCATATGAGAGTACCAGGAGAAATTATCATTCTCACTGCCCAGAGTTTGACCTTTCTCCTGGCACAGCTGTCCATTTTGTCCAAGATGTATTCAGTCAATCTGGTTTCCATGTTCAAGAAATAATTCTTTGGGTTCTTTTCATATATATTTTTTCTCATTGTACTTTCAGTAGCCAAACTCACTGAGATTTCACAATCACTTTGAAGAGTTTTCAGTTTGCAGACAAATAGTCATTTGATATTGAGTATAAATTCACCTCCACTGAATTTCCAGCTGTTTTTTTTTTTTCCTTTTGCTTTGCTTTTTCTTTGTTTATTAATGAAGGCTGTCCCATCTCTGCCACCTTATAAATTAAAAATCCTTTCTTTTCTTAATGCTCAGTTTTGAAATGCATAGGGATAGTTATCATCTTTCTCCCCCAGCTATCATTCAACTACACAGAACATAATTAGTTCTTTTAATCTTTGCTAATAATGCATCATTTCATTAAAAACCAGCAAGACACTTATTATAAAATAGACTTTCATTCATTTCAGCAGAACTATGTCATGTCCTAGAAAAGCACATGCCAGAGCAGCCTTACATGTCGTCCTTGCCAATTTTAAAGTGGGCAGTAGGTCCTGCAGGTAATAGAAGAGGTTTTGCTTAATGACAGTTCAGCAGGAATCACTGATTAGTTCAGTTAGATTTCCTCCCTTCTTGGTCTGAACAATCCCCTCTGCTTGACAGACAATCTGAGCAGAGAGAATGAGCACAAATAAAGTGCTTGTTCTTTTTTTTTTCTTTTTTTTTTTGGGGGGGGGGGTGGGGAGAAAACAAACATATACCACCAGGTTTGGTGTGAACTGTAGGCCTACCTGAGCTGTTCTTTGCCCTAGACATTTCCTCATGCCTCTTGGCAGAAATCCTCCTATGCCACGTTGCATCACTTTTCATGGAAGTTTAATGTGCAAATGCAAGACAGACGCGCTGTACCTTTCTGCTTATACACAGAATATTCATATCAGAAAGAAAATAAAAGATTATTATATTTAGAATCCATTGTGCTTATATGCAAGAGCAAGACTAGGAAGCATCAGAGACAGATTAACTGTTACTTTTGTAAGTGGGCAAAAGATAATTCTCCTTAGTCTCAAAATACTTGCCTGTATTCTTAATTCAGGGTTTTTTTTCTACTCAAGATCAGGATACGAACAACCTCTGGGATTCAGTGTAAAATCATGGAATCACAGAACAATCCATCAGACAGATTGGAAGGGAGCTTGAAAGATCACCTAGTTCACCCTTTGGAACCTACATGGGATTATCGAGTACCCTGCCCAGTCACCTCTGAGAGGTGCCAGCGATGGGGACTCTACAACATTCCTGGGGACATTGTTCCAGTGGTTGTTTGCTTTCAGTGTAAAATATTTCTTTTGTATACTTGGGTGAGTCCTCCTGTGGTACCACTCGTGCCTGTTGTCCCTTACCTTCTCCATGGGCTCCCTGAGAGCTTCCATCCTCTTTGCAGTCATCCTATAAGTACTGGAATTCTTGATGAGGGTCCCCCAGAGCCGTGTCTCTCCTGGGAAAAAAAGACACAACTTACTCTGTCTTTCTTTGAAAATTTTTGTGGCCTCTTTTGGAGCATCTCCAGTCTCTCCACACCTTTCTTGAGCTGTGAGGACCAGAACTGGCCGCTGTACCCCAGGTGTGGGAAGTCACATTGAAAACTGGTTTGTATTTCTTTCTGAAAATAACTTATCAGGTGGTATTATTGCAGACCTAATAAGATGGATTTGATCATGAGGCTTTTAAGTTTTGGTGGGTTTTTTTATGCCACATCATTAATCCATACCTTTCTTGGCAGTGTGTTTCAGAGTTTTAAAACTTCTCTCCTGTCTTCTTCCTTTTTGTCCTCAGGGAACTATTTTGTTTCTGTGTTTTTCTAGCCTGCTGCTGTGTGGAATATAAGACTATAAAATCTCTGTGGAAATTTTGCCTTGTTCATTATTCATTACTCTTGCCACTACTGATGGTGACAAATGTCATTACTTTAATGGCCATCGTTACCCATTGTCATAATTAAGGGAGATCATTTGATGACATGAAATATAACATTCCTTAATGCATCAAATTAAGAAAAGATGTCATGAGTAGGTACACAACTTCACCCATAATTTTTAAAGATGAATTAATAAATTAAACACTTTTTCCTCATTAATATGACAACATCATAATTTTAAAAGTTCACAGGGGCAAAGAAATAGTGTGTCAGATGGTAGTTTTTTCTCATTTCCTCCCAGTTTGGTGTTGATTTGGGAAGATGGATTCTTTCACCACTTTGGGGGGCTTACCAGAATGTTTTGTGATTGCCAGTTAGGCCTGGCTTGTGTATGGCTGCACTTCTCTAAAGAGTCCATTAGTCAAGTTATCCTCAAGTCAATGTAGCTCAATCATTGTTATAGCTGACAAATGTATCCTTAATTTAAGTGATGAGGATCTGGATCTGACCTGCAGCAGCTGGTCATGAGCCATCGAGCAGTGGATTGTCTGGCAGATGTTTCAGAAGGCTTGAAGAAGTCTCTAGACCACTTCTTGATAGAAACCATGCTGTATGGTAGCAGTGCTCCATAATAGAAACGGAAAGAATCCTGCATAACAGAGAAAGCTAATGAAGGTCTGGTCTTGGTGTCAGATTCTTCCATGTCAACAGGTGAGGTCCACAACTTAGAAAGATTCCCCACCTTTGTTGGGTAGGTTTAATGGATGGACACTTATTTGGGCTGTATGCCGATGGTCTTGATGTTCTTTGAGATCTTGTAAGCCATCAGTGATAAGATATAAGAAGGAATTTCTCTGCAATGAGGGTGGTAAAACAGACCATCCAGAGAGGTGGTAGATGGCCCATCCCTAAAAACATCAGGTCAGGTTGGATGGGGCTATGAGCAACCTGGTCCAGTCAAGGATCATGGAATCATAGAATGGTTTGGGTTCGAAGTGACCTTAAAAACCATCTTGTTCCATCCACTGCCATGGACAGGGAAACCTTCCACTAGTCCAGGTTGCTCCAATCCCCATCCAACCTGGCTTTGGACATTTTCAGGGATCCAGAGGCAGCCTCAACTTCTCTGAGCAACCTGTGCCAGGGCCTTACCACCCCCACGGGGTAGAATTTTTCTCCTAATATCCAATTTAAACCTATTTTCCTTCAGTTTGAAGATGCTCCCAAGGTCCCTTGGGGATGTCCTTGTAGGGTGTTGGAGTAGATGACAGGTCTCTTCCAACCCAAACCTTCCTGTGGTTCTGTGATCTGTGCTGACACAACAAAGGGTGTGTTCTGATCATGGGAGTCTGGATTTCTGTTTGATGGCAAGATCAGGAAGAACACAACATATGGTAAGTGGGCACAGGGGAAGAGAAATTTAGAGACAGAACAGGAAACGAAAATAAAAGATTGAAAGATGGGAAATGAAAAGATCCATAGAGCGTGGGTCAACATGTGAGGAGAAACATTGGCAGGCATGTGGAAGGAGGTTTAGCCATGGATTGTATTGGCTTTGTGACAGATTGAGGACCTCTAGAGTCATTTGTACAGTCTACAACATGTCTAAGCAATGGAGAGACCTTCCTTCTCAAAAGGTGTGAGGTTCCACTGGCAGGAACACAGATCTTGTTATCACTGACTGAGAAAGAGCAGGAGAATGGATGATAAGCAGCAATTAAGAAGAGGATATACTTTATTGCAGCTCTTGAGAGAGGAACCCTTACCTCAGAATGAACGTAATTGTTGAAACATTGATGTTGTACGCAGCCCGTGGAGCTGTGTGTGTGTTAACATGCTGGAAGATTTCTGTCTGAATTTTAGCAGGTAATGACTTTTTTAGCTTGTGAATCCAATGAAATCAGTGCAGTGGCCCAGCTGCAAACTAATTGGCTACCTCTAAGTCATATTCTGTGATACAAGAGCAGAAATGTCTGTAGGTTTGCAGTTCTGATTTAATACTGAGACTTATTGCTGACAGAATAGTCCTTTAAAATATTAAAAACTAATTAAAATATTAAATGTTATGCTCTTCAGGTCTGAAAAATTCTGAAAAGTTTTTTTTTTTTTTTTTTGTTTTGTTTTTTTTTTCCCCAGGACATGCAGTCATTTATAAAAACTTTATTAGGGTTTTACAGTAGATCAGTGGACAGTTAGACCTGCTGATTAGGATTCATAAACTGTAAAAAGTGTTGTATGTTCTACAGATTTTTTTTTCTCTTTGAGTAAAAAGAACTCTTTGAGAACACTTTCAGCCTCAAGGACAGAATACATAATAGTGTTCATGAGATAAATCTATCACAATAGGGGAAGAATTCCCTTGTAAGTATTACGTACAAGATTTAGGGAAAGAAATTTTTTTTAAATAAGAAAGATTAAAGTACATTCTACCTCCCCATCTCACCCTTTAGATCTCAGCTTTCACCATAATTTAAATCAGAAACCTGCATAGTGGGTAAACTGTGTCCAGCCATCTCACACAACTCACTGATCCTCAGTCCATGTTAAACATGGCAAACTCTCCATTTCTGGCATCCCATGAAAACATGAGAATCTCCTATGGAAAAGGAAACAGACAAACAAACAAAAAAAAGGCAAAACAAATAGCCTGGCAAAAGTACTTCTTTCTCAAGAGACCCTCATTTTCACCCTCTTTGTTTTGGGATGGAGGACTGGGTTAAAGAACAGCTGTGAACTTTACAGTGAGCCTGAGAGGATGCTGAGTTTTGCTCTGCTCACACCTAAAGTAGCACGGGAAACCAAGAAGTTGTAGATCAAAAGTCCCCATTTTTTTCACTGTCATTGAATGAATGGATCTAATCTTTGTTGAATTAATTTATCTGTCCAAGTAACAGCTTAAGGAAAAAGAAAGCTGCCAAACCACCAAAAAAACCAAAAACCAAAACAAACAAACAAACAAACAAAAATAAAAACAAAAAAAATTCTCTTTGGGGGCTGTGTAGAGTGCTTCCTTGAAAGTGTTTTTAGCATTTTAACTGTGATTGAGGGTGAGTCCTTTTTCCAGTGCTAGAGATTCAGCTAGAGACATGGACTTCAGGGCTCTGCACCTGCAGAATGCAGGAAGAGGCTTTCCCTTTCCTAAAGAGCTACTGGCCATTAGATAAAACAGGGTGATAACAATGAATAAATTAGGTCAAATATTTCTTTATGCTTCTATCAATTTGCAGTCAGCATCCACAAAACCACATTTAACTTACTGTTGCCTGAAGTGTAGCATATCCCATCCTTCTCAGTGGAATTCTTCCTTTTTTGGGCTCCATTTCTCAGTACCAGGTTCATGCAAAGTTGTTGGCCAAACACTCTTCCACTACAGAGGCCATACAAAGGAGCTGAATCAGTGGAGATCTTGTAAAGTTATCACAGTTCCATTCCATTTCAGTGAACGTATGAATTTAATGCATTTTAAACATTTTGTCTGTGAACACCTTTGACAAAATACCATCATGTTACACTGGACATTCAGTAAACCTAAGGAAATTATCTGGCCTTGCACCAGGTAAGGTGTAGATTAGAAATTAGAAAAGCATTCTTTCACAATAAGGGTTGTAAAACTTTGGTACAGACTGCCAAGGGCAGTGATTCCTGGAAGTGTTCCAAAAAAACATGCATATGGCACTCGAGGGTGTGGTTTAGTGGGGAACATGGTGGTGGTGCTGGCTTGAAGGCTGGATTTGATGATTTTACAGGTCTTTTCCAAATTTAAAGATTCTATGACATAATGATCATAACCTCTACACTGAAAAAAAAAGGGTGGGAATCTATTAGATATGGAAGTTCTGATTAGTATATATTGAGACATAAATAGTTCTGGATACTTGCTTTTCAGGAAGATTATCAGGATTACCTGAAGTTGCCTTCACAACAAACTGACTGTTTCTGTGAATCTGTACTGAAAAGTCCTGTTTAAGATGAGGCATTTGGTGAGGTGAGGCTCTGTCTGCTCAGTTCTGAGAACTGTAACACTTCACTGACTCTTTAGAAGGGATGGAAAGAAAGAAAATCAGTTAATGCAAAACATCTAATTTTGCAATTTAATAGAATTTAATAGAAATGTGTCTCTCAGAGCTGCCAGGGTGTCTCTGAGTACTTCTTGTTATAGGCAGCTTAAGACATTTTTATTCAGGACTGAAGGGAAGGTGCTGGATGTGTGAAATTCTTTTCCTAGCTCTAGTGCTGAGTTGTCTTTTAATTTCAGTGTATCAGTCTATAAAGTGGCAAGTCATGATAATTTGCCTCTCAGGAATTCTGCAAGATTTCATAAATATTTTCAAGAGTTTTGGGATGCTTGGATGAATTGTACAATAAAGTGAAAATGAGAAGATATATAGAGTTCATGTGTGCTTCTTTGTTGATGTTTGATGTTCTGACTGCTGTGTTTGGCTTAGGTTGTCCAATATTCTGCCTGGCTTTAGTGCTGGACCCCACAGCAGCTCTAATGCCCACCTTAGTTTAGTATCCAGTGTGTGTGCTTTCTTTTCCAAGATAAGAAGATGGCGTATAGATATAACATTTTCTTGTTTGTGAACAGATTCCTTGTATGACTGAGGAAAACAGGAAATGATGGGAGCAGCTGGGAATTAAATGCTGGCAATGAGTAAAAGTGCAAAATCTCTGACCTCCTGAAGATCTGCTACATCTACTGCTGCCTTTGTAGCCTTGGGAATATTCTTCACGATTTTGTCTTTCAATTTCTCTTAAATTAAACGGAGATCAGCTTTTTTGAGTGTTTTTGTTTGGTTTGTTTGGGTTGGTTTATGGGGGTTTTATATTTAGATATCTCAGCTTTATCTTCTTCCTAAATGATGTTTTCCATGATGAAGCAGTGCTCCTCTTTTATTACTTCAGGATGCTGCATCAAGATGGAACATTTTTTCTTTTGTTTCCAGGTTCTGTCATAACAAGTGAGCATAAGGAACCTACCTGAGAAGGCAGTGCCAATATTTGTATCTTGTACCTGCAGACTTGTGGGTATTCTGCTTTGAACTCTTCTTTTTAACCTCTTTTCCCTGCTTGAACAATTTAACTTGATGCCAGCTTTGCAATATAATTCATCTTATAGCTCCAGGTAGATTTATTCTTGAGTGCTCAGAGTGTGATCTTTAAGTACCCTGAATAACAGACCTGAGAAATGCAGTTAGAGTGGTTCTGTCACTAAAAGTGAAATTGTGAGTAAAAGTCCAGTGATATTCGTGTTTGAAGTATTACTGTGAGCTGATAATTGGAATGCTGGTCTCCTCTAGAAGGAGGTGCTTCACATTTGTAGCCTAATATTCTCTTTCTAAGGGCATAATATTTTAATATTTTTGAGCTGTAGTAGATCAAATATTTTTTGGCGTATGCCAACCTTATTGTGATTCCATCCCTATAAGGTACTCTGCTACTTGTTTCTCATTTTATACCTCTGTTCAGTCATTTTTAAGACAATAACACACTGATATTTTTTTAAGTTGATGGCATAATTAGAAAAATTAAGTTTAGCATGGCATAAAGCATGTTAAAAATTGGCTTGACACTACCTTAAAGGTAGTTTTAAAAAATCTGCTATATTGCCATGTATTGGAGATGGTCTGGTCATTTCAGTCCTCCAGTGACTAGTTTTAAATTGAATTCTACACATGTATTTAATGGTAATTTTGCTCGTTTTGGCTGGGCTAGTTTATTTTGTTTCCAGTGGCTGGTGTAGCCTTTGCTTTATTTAATTGTTTTTGTCTCAGCCCATGGGTTTTGTAGCTTTTACTGTCCTGGTTCTCTCCCTGATCCCACTGGTGGGGGAATGAGCGAGGGGTTGTGAGGGGCTTGACTGCTGGCTGGGGTTAAACCATGGCAATAATATAACCAGAAATTGCAAGTTTTGTAGTATTCAAACTTAAGTACAAGTTTGAAGATTTCCTGGATTCCCAGAAATTGCTCAAACGCTTGGGGTGTTTTACCATATCAGTGCAATTAACTGTGTAAGACTTAGATCAAGTGAGAAAATATCTGATACTGGAAGGGTCTTTGAACCAACAGAAGCATCTTAATAGCCAGGAACTCAACAGCAGGAGCTGGACAAGTCCTGGGAAGGATACAACAGAGCTTCTCAGCAGTGAAAGAAAAATCCAAATGCTCTCAGTTTAGGATCACTGTGAATCAAGACCAAGAGATTTTCTTAAGACATTTCACCACTCGGCTATAACATCTTGATTCTGATGCTGAATTTGAACAGGCTCTGAGGCCTACACTAATCAGTTATTAATAATTCACTGTGTGCTTGGAAGTCCTGCATAAAAAGAAAACCAAAAAGATTATGTAGTGCATTCATAAACGGACTCAATCTTATTTTTAATAGGCTCATATCAACGTATCTTCTTCAAAGATTACACTCAGATTTGAACCACTTCAAAACTTAAATTACTACATCTTTCTTTTTAACCAATTTCAGTAAGAAGCCTTGCCTATTGGAAAGTTTTTGAATTCATGACAGAAACTTCCATACTGAGCAATTTCAAAGCAGGTAACAGTGATTCTTTAGGGTTTTTAATAAACCCAGCACTAAATTTTAAAATTACATTGTACCATCAATGCAACACAACACAGCACACAAAGACTGTTTTTAATCTTCATGAAAGATTTCATAACATATTGTAGTTCTTAGTTCTTACATATTCTGTTAATGAATGAGCTGCAGGTATGAAGTGCAGCACTTTTGCTGTGGAGTAGCCATCTGTTATGATGTGGCCATTGTGACAGTGACTCATTCTGGGGGGATGAAGCTGGTGAGCACTGGGATTCCTGTGATCTTTCATCTGCACGACATTTCATTCTGTATGGAACCCTACTAAGTGTCTGGAGCACAGCAGTACTTGGATGCCTGTATTGTTTTCAAAGACACTCACACATTTACAGATTAGGCACATTTTACAATCCTGCTTTCCCTCTGGGCTTGTGGGAGGACTGAGAAAAATCTTGAAACTGTGCCTCTTCCACACAGAATCACACTCTCCTGATTCTGCAGAGCAAACCTCTTGCATATGTTTCCTATGTCTTACTTCTTCACCCATGATCCACATTTTAAAAAAAACCCCTCTACTTTCCTTGTTTCCTGGTGCTAAATGTCATCTAGGATTCCAGCATTTTAAACTGTGGGACTGATAAATGGAGCTGAACAGGGGTGCTAATTCTGATGCCTTAAACTGGTTTTGTGCTCTGTGACTAATTACATACCTCGTTGAAACCAGTAGGCTTGAAAATAAACTGTCAGGAGCTCTGTGCCCCTAGTTGTTTTGACATTCCAACCTTCTGATTATCACCAAATCAATGTTTTGCTCACTGAGGCTTATGCCACTTGATGAAAGTTGGAACCTGGTAAGCTCCTGTAAGGTGCAACCCTGCTATGAGCTACTAAGGACCTCACAAGAGGCCAGGTTACACTTTTCTGGTCACTTAAAGCTCAGTGTTTGAATGAAAAAAAGTCTGTCAGGTCTTGGACTCAAGGATTTTGGAGCAGTGCAAAAAAAAAAAAAAAACAAAAAAACCAATTGAAAGTATTTTTTCTGTTGCTAGACGGGCAAGCAGGTACAAAAATACCACAGAGTAAAATTTTCAAGCCGAAAATTTTAGTTAGTTAACTATGTTAAAATCCAATCTTTTTATTTTCCCCTTCAGATTTTCATAATTATAACATTTTCTTAATTAAAGAACATTTTAAATATATAAAATAATTTCAGTTCTCTCAATTCACTCTGGTAAGAATAGCTCTAGAATTTAAAGAACAGTGTCACTTGCCTTGGAACTCTTTGTGCACAAAATGTGAAAGGTAAAGTTAAAAAGGAAAGTTTGCCTACAAGTTTTAGCTTGGACCATAAATACCTGGTAGATTACACTCAAAACAGCAGTGTTTTGTAACAAAGCATAAGGCAATGCTATCTAAGAAGCTTTGTGTAGCTTCCAAGGAAAAATGAGGACAGAAGGTCTTTAAGTTACAATAGAAAATACATGACAAAGCAGGAAAAAAGTGCTGCATTAATGTCTACTTCTTCAAACACTATTTTACTTGGTTATTTTCCATAGCAAAGCAGGAGGGAAATGTCTCTTTCTTCTACCCTGCAATTTAATTGGTTTGAAAAGTGTTCAGCTGCAGGATTAGATGCGTAAACCAGTGGCCAGTGTGGGCACATCTACCAGTTTAGGCTGTCAAAGTCTGTATTGTAGTAGCAGGAGATCAAATCATCACAGTTGGTGCAGCCACTCAGGTGTCTCACAAGAGATTTGGTGAGTTCTAGAGTGTTTTAGATTACACTGACTGATTTTGGTGACCTGTGACAGGATCTCAGGGAACGGCTGGAGCTACGGCAGCATTTTATGTGGGATGTCAGGAAAATCTTCTTCCCCCAGAGGGTGCTGGGCACTGCCCATGATGCAGAAACAAAGGTTATCCAATTAGTTAAAGTTAGGAAGTGGTATGTTTGTTACAACACTGGGCACACCTGGGAGAAATTTCCCACAGAAATGTGCAAAATACGCAGAGCTCTTGCCTTCTTTTATCCACAAAATCTTACATATTCATATAATTACCCAGCACACCTATAAATATGCATCACCTAACCCCTCCTGCCCCCGTTTCATATTAAAATTTGCTCAAAGTCCATTTGTGCTTGTGCAGCTCCTTCCTACCAATGGGTCGGTGGGTCTTTGAAATGGGTCGGTGGTCTTCTAAAATGAAATCAGGGAGTCTTCCTCACCTTCAACTTTTCACCTCTGTCTTGTTGCCATGCTCTCTGGCCCTTTGGCCATAGTTCAAGCTCCCAACCTGGTTCTGGCTGCTTTCAGGGCAGAAAGGTGAAGTTATGGTTTCTTCACTTTAACAATATCCCATCCTGACACAACAAAGCCAAGCAAGTGATCTATTGTCTTCTCTACTGGCTCAGCAATTAATTATCAACTTTCTGCATTGCTTGTACTCTGAGAATTATAGGTATAGCTTCTATTCCCTAGCTAAGCTCTTAACCCTTTGATTTTTGCTTCACCCAGGCTCCCCAGGGAATGGACATGACCCCAAAGTTTGTACAATGCTCCCAGGGATGCACAGGGTGGGATTGTTGGGTTGGCTGTGCTGATCCTGGCGGGTCCCTTCCAGCTCAGGATATTCTATGCTATAATTCAGTTTCTGACACATACACTCCCCAGGAAAAGCCCTAAGATGTTCAAAGGGCCATGATGAGTCTTTTCCAGATGTTGCATCTTGTCTGCCAACCCCAGCACCAAGCTAAGTTTTGAGCATGTTGGTCAAAACTGATTCAGCCTGCGCTGAATATCACTCTTTGTTTCCTTAATTCTGTGTTTATGTAAATCTTTTTGTTGCTCTACGTTAGGGAATTTTTAAACTTAAGAAAATGTATTTCAAATTGTGATGCAAAACAGACAAAATTGGGCTAAACCAAAGATGTATATTCTTTCAAAATACTCCTTGTCTTTGTATGAGACAAGCAATAATGTTCAGAGGATGAATTCCTCATTAAAATAGGAAATACAATGCTCTGTGAAAAACCAAGGCACTACTGACTAAAAATAAAAAATTGTTATTGCCTATAGATAAAGTAGTAAAGAATGAGCATTGCTGGATGAAAAAGGTTCAGAAATGTAAAAGCTATAGTTGTTCTGGGAAAGCACCCTAACAGTAATAAATGAATAAATACATAAAACATTCAAGCATTTAACTCAGCAAATGAAGGTTAAGAGAGGACTTGCTGATGTTCTATGTAAATTCATCCTCTGAGACTTCTGAAAGTGAAGGGCACTTTAGTCCGTCAGAATAAAAAAGAAGTATAAGAAACTGCATAAAATGCACAAGTTTAACAATTAACATCATTATTCATCAGAACAACAACTCTTATAATTTGTCTTTGGACTGAAAATTAATGATTTCCTAAAAGACACTCTAGGTCAAGTGCAAGTTTTTAATTTTGGTGTAGCAATAGCTTGGAGAAATTTTCTAGTAAGATATTCAAAACATGGAGTTAATGAAGTGGCTAAACTGTGATAGTTTACAGATTAAAGGGGGAGAAAAGATATTTTTATTGTCAAATAACCAGATAATCTCCTCTGCTTTCATCAACACATGACAGCAATATGCATTAGTTAGATTTTTAAGAACTACATAAGATTTTACTTCTTGCCAAGAGCTATATCCTTGTTTTCCTGAGTTCATTTTTTAGAATTATTTTTTTATCTAAATCTCTGTTTTCTACATAAGATGTGTATTTGCTTGAAAACATTTAAATGGTAGAACAACCATCTAGTATTTCAGTTTAAATCCAATTGCAAAAAAAAAAAAAAAAAAAACCAAAAAAAAAGATAAGCAGTAACATACCTACTTATCAGACCTGGAATTGTATTGTCAATTATACACATTTCTGGCTTTGAAATAATTTTGGGCTAAAAGTAGGTGAGAATATAGTAATATATGGCATATAATACTACAGTATAATATTTTTGTTATTTCCATATGCACATTGACATTGACCAATGTATCACTTTGGTTATTAACATTTGCAACAATCAATTTACTGTTTTAATGTATTATTTCAAAAAGAAACCAGTCAATTTGTACAGTAAGAAATTGGGTGACTGGCAACGAATTTTTATGTATCGCAAGACTATTCTTAACCATTTTGACCTTCTGCTTTGCAATTCAGTGTAGGAAAATGCAAGAAGGTAAAGAATTAGGTAATGCACTTTATCTATTTTTTAATTCCTGTGTACAATAAATCACACGTAGTAGAGGGTCTCTCTAAAGAGATAATTAAAATAGGAATTAAGAAGTATGACGCGCTTCTTTGGAGAAGAAATGAGAATAACTGGAAAAATAGTGATTCATTAGTGTGATCCATAAAGGGAAAGTGGAAAAAGAAAGGGAAAGAAAAGGTCTCAACACCCTCTTCTGATAGGAGACTTATAAAAAAATCTACTGACTAATGGTGGTTTGTGGGACAGATGGATGGAATTCACTTACTATATTTCTTGCAATTATTTAATGTCACAGGCATATATAAATAGTATGTATTTATTTTCCCTCCTGTTCTCTTTCCCTCATTCATAAGCTTCAGCCCACCTCCAGTTTTGACTATCTGAAACCAAAACTGCAATCCTGAAGTTCAGCTGCCACTTTACCCCAGATGCTCTTAAACTCAATTTTTTAATGGTTATTTTCCCAAGCCTCTGAAGTTCTGCTTCTTGGCATGACCAGACCCTCAAAGCTTTGTATCACCAAAAACATGGATGTGAACATCCCACCTCTGTCCTGCTGTAGAAAATTCACCTGCTGGAAATTGTTTTCCCTTTTGTGTTCAAGTGTGGATTAAAAAGAAACTGATTTGATGGTCATGGATCAATTTCAATACAAGCTGGAGTAGATATGGACTCTCTTTGCTGCACCTATACTTGAACTTATCTTCCTTCCTGCTCTTTTTTTTTTGTCAAGCATCTCACACTTCTATGTTTTTTCTTTAAAAGAAAGGCACATCTGCTGCTGTGATATTGTAAGTTAGATCACAAAGACCTTCCTCTAGTAAATGGTTTGTGCTGTTGGTGCCTAGTGACAAAAAAACCCCATCTTCTATTTGAACTGAAGTCCTGGAGAATGGCTGGATTTTAAAGGTAACCTATTTTTAGTGTAGGACCTAAAGTAAACAAAGTGTAGGGCTGGCAGGCAAAGAACTAGGCAGAAAAACTTAAAAGTCAAAAACTTGCACATTTTTACTTGCACTCTAATAAAGAGTAACTTGAATTGTCTGACTGCTTTTACATAGCCAGAGTATGGTTCTCTGGAAACCGAGGGAAATAAAAACCAAAAAAACAAATAACAAAACTAAAGACAATAGAAGAAAAAAGAGCAGGGGATGTGACAATCCAAACCACAAGAAGTGAGAAATAAAGGTTTACAAAGGTGAATTAGAAAATGCCCCTATTTCAACAGATAAATTATTTCTAGGAGTCTATAAAAAAATCAGTAATTAGAAAAGAAAGTGAAGAAGAAAACCGAAGGAGGCAGGTTTTGACCTAATAACATCAAGAAGCAACACAAGGACTTACAGTCCCCTGTGGTGAGACATAATGTTTGAAGTATCTTGCTTAATTATAGCTCTGCTAATTTGTAGTAGTTGTTAAATAAATTTACTGTATCCTGTAGTCTTTGATAATGAAAGACTGGTGAAATGGCATGAGGCTTTATTTTTGCTTCAGAGTCTCAGAGCAAGCCAGAGGAGGCATTTTCTCACATGGCTGAGGATGCCCTGCTTGCTTTTGTTTAAGCTCTCCTTGGTGAGCACATCAAAAGGGTTTTCTCAGTTGGCAGCCCAAGCAGATTCCTCATGTGGGTAATGAAGGTGAAGTCCCCTAAAATTAGGGCTTCTAATATGGAGCATGGTGATACATAAATCCTCATCTGCATCTCAGATTTAATTCTCCAAGACAAAAACTGTTTTGCAGCAGTTGTGCAGTAATTTTGCAGTCACTTTGGATGCATCCTGGAGTCACACTTGACAACAGCATTTGATTGCCAGTAACACAGGCTTAACACTAGGAGTTATGAATGGGGAAGTGCAATTAGGTCGTGGAGAAGAATTGTTCCCCCTGGTATCTCCTCATTTTAAACCAAATTCATTTAAAATGAAGCTATGCCTCATAGTTTTTAAACAGTCCCAAGAGGCTCTGGCAGCTGGACTAAGCAGAAATTCATCCTGACGGTAACACAGTGATCAAAGCACTCCGTTATGGCTGCATGCTTACCAAATGTATTTTTACAAAAGCATTATGTATGTATTTTCCAACCAGAATAAATATGCTGGCAACTGAAAACTGGAAGCCCGTTACTGGAAATTATTTTTGCAAACTGTACTTACCCAGCAGCAATAACACATTTTAACATCTGCTGTTACCTTCTTGGAGTGTGTGGAGTTAGCTATTACTAGGAACTTAACAAGCCCAGTGCCTTGATCAGCTGCTTTCCAAATCACTTTATCATAGGAGGAATTCTTTAGGGAATTGCAGCCATGGTGTGTCATAATGCATTTAGCAAATGACAAATGAAAACATGGTGAAATGCATATACAGAGAAGGAAAAATGCATTTCCTGGGCTGGATACTCTTTCACTGTGAAAACAGTATAAAATAAAGCCCTAGAAAGTATCTTGTATAAAACTCCACCAAAATCACTGTGTGTGGAAGCAGATGAAGTAGGTGATGGTTATAAAGTATGTGCAGAAACAGGCTGGGTTCATCAAAGTATTCCAGCTGTTTTACTCTGAGGGTAAGAACCAACAATCCCAGTTCAATTAATCTCATGGCTGATTTGTATTTTTTGACTGAGACAAAGCATCTCAAAGCAGCACAGCATTCCTTAACTGTTTGTATCTGTGCAGTGCCTTGATGCTTGCTTTGCATTGCCCCTCACAGAAGTTTTAGTTTTGCTCTTTCGTAAATCATTCTCAAAACCAATGAACAAAGGTAAACAAAACTAAATTCTTAAGCTGATCATTGTAGCTCTTATCTAAGAAAAACTTTCTGGGATTTTGGACTTAGATGCTCTTCAGTGGTGATCTGGGGCTATGTTAGAATAAGTCTTAGAGGACCTGTTTTGTTGTAAGAGAGTCTTAGTTCTCATGTTCTTGCATCCTATTTCTGTCCGTTGTTTGTGTTATTTCTCGTGTTTTTTAGAACTATCTGTTTCCTCCCCTCTCCTATGCCTTATCAGCCATTTTAAATATCTATATCAGTAATAAGCAGAGCTAATTTCATCTAGAGACTTTATCACATCCTCAGTGGAATATTGGATCTTTTTATATTTAATCCACTTGCTGCAGACTTTAATATAACTTACATTATCACGGAGTTTCCGAAATGCAGATAAAACCATTCTGCATCATAGAGTCATCTCCTGATGTCCTTGCTTGGCAGTTCTTTTGGGCTGGGCACGGCAAAGACTCCTCCCTCTCATTATAGTGTCTGCAATGTTTTAGAGGAATCTGCTCTATGATAACTTTCACCAAGAACTGGTGTGGAAGGCAAGCATTTTCACTTTATGTCTTCCACTGCTGTCTGTATTCTACAAAATTCCACCTTCAGCTTCCAAATCTTGAAAATCTACTGCAGTCTTAGAGCAGAGATTCTACTTTGTTTTTTATAAGGCCCTGAATGTACCTTATATTGGAACTGTGTCCTCTTAGCATTTCCTGCTCGTTGCAGTGATTCTGGCATCCAGCAGTCACAAGGAGATTATTGTGGAGGCCTTTTCAAAATGAAAGGAAAGAACACTGTCCTCTAAACCTCAAACGTTCCAGCTGGTTTGGAAAAGTCATCAGAGGAGTAGATTATTCAAAAAGGAGAAAAAAAAGATTGGCACCAACCTGCTCAGTTTTCTTGGTGTGGCTGGGCTTGTGTCCCCTTGGATTGGTACCTTCTGCATGATTCTGGGAGAAAAGTCAATTACTTGTATGACTGTGCTGAAATATCGATCAACCAAGGCAGAGCAAATGGATTTCATTATATAAACTCCTAAAAAGTAATAGAATGCAGGTCTACCCATGAATTATAAAGTAATGACATATGTAATAATAAAAGTTTACTGCACTACTGCAGGGATAACTATGGAACAGCAGCTGTGGCATCTTATGTACACATTCATAGGAGAAAAGTGAGGCTGTGGCTCTAACTACAAGCTGAAATAACTTCCAAATATTTACCCATAGATCTATAGTAGCATTTCTTTAAAAGAGTGTTGTGTTGTGTTGTGTTTGTCATAAATAGAGCATGGAATTGTTATTTCAATTCCCTAAACAGCCACAGTTGCTGCTGATTTATGAAGACCAACTTGATTTCTGTCATATAAGTAATTAGCAATCTGTTCCTAGATTACTGATTTATACTTCATAGAGTTTATATTTCCAAATCACCTTTCCTTGGAAGAGGCCAATGTATTGTATCTCTTTTAGCAGACTGTAACTGTGGTATCTGACCTTTTACACTTCCAAGTCTCTCCGTCACTGATGAGGAATGAGTGGTGTGTGATGCTGGTGCTGGCTGGGGTTTAATCACAATACAGATTTAGGACACGTAGCAGCAAAAAGTCAAATGTTTCAAGAGGCAGGTGCAAAGAAAAGCTCTCTATGCAATGTGTTAAGTGTTCTAACAAACTTGAATCTACATTAATCTTCTCTAGCTTTCAAGTTCAAAAAAGCAAATGAATGTGAAATCACCTGAAATCAGGTTTTGAATATCCCTTTTTCACCGTTGTAATTTTGCAGGTCACAGGATTTACCAAAGGAAATTGAATCCTATAAAACATTAAAACAAAAAGAAGGCAAAGAAAAGAATTTTAATGAAACTATTAGGAAGTCATGATAAGTATCAAATCAAAATTATTTATCTATCAGTCCTCAAAGACAGCAGGGAGGCAAAAACATATAAAGACCCTATGTCTTAGATATAGTGGTAGATTTAATTTAATTAGGAAGAGGCATTCTCAGCTGGGCAGTAGGAATTAATGTCAGAGTGCAAAGAATCATGTGGGGAACAGACCTTTGCATGAATGAGTAACTGAGGGTCAGGCCATGACTGTGCGTTGCTGAAAAAAGGAGTCTGGGGATAATCTTTATTTTAGAGAAATTCCAGGAAGCCAAATCCTTTGAAAATATGTGCACATATTAACCTGCTAGAGGACATCAGCAGTTATGAATTCAAAGTCCACGGTCTCACAGACCTGACTGCCATGTCCACACTGAGGGTTATTCTCTGCAGGTTCATCAGATCAGGTCCTGATTGAAAATGTCTCTGTTTCATGGCTAATTGTTTCATCTGCTAGCTGCATGTTTGGCATCTGGGCTTGAGTGCTGGTGTCTGTCAATGCTGCTGTAAGACGAAATCAACTCAAATTGCACCTGGAGGGTTTAGGTAGGATATTAGGAAAAGTTTCTTTGCTGGAAGGGTGGTGGGGCCCTGGAACAGGTGGCCCAGGAAAGTGGTGGAGTCCCCATTCCTGGAGGGATTTAAAAGCTCCATAGATGTGGCAGGCACCTGGGGACAGGGTTTAGTGCTGGGTTTGGCAGTGCTGGGTCAAGGGCTGGACTCAGTGATCTTCCAACCTAAACATTTTGATGAATCTGTGATTGTATCACACTTCCATGAGATCTCCAGGAAATCCTCACTCCAGACCTTCCCAGCATTGTCTCTGTGTCCATGCACCAGTGCCCATTTTCACCCAGTAGAGTTAAACTTGGAAACACCAGAGTGACAGCTCTTCCTGTGATAGTAGACACAGCAACCTGGATCTCAATAGCAGCATAACTGAGGGAAAGTCAGAATTAATTAGCTCCAAGTAAACCAGAGGTGCAGGTTTACCCAGCTGATATAAAATATGTTGTGATCCTTTACCAAAGATCATGAATCTACTAATAATTTTCTATGTCTTCAGGCATGCTTATTAAGAGTAACAAGAGGCTGTTGTGGGCAGAATGACTCAGTACACTCAGTACACTCTTTATGCAGGAAATAACATTTAGATTATTTTAGAAAAATACTTTATTTCATGATACAATTTGATCATTCGCTGAAAACATTGACTTTTAAAGAGCTTGAAATCAAACTAGAAGGTAAAATGCTTCAGTGACTTCAGTACAAATGGCATAAAGTGATTATTGTAGCAATAGGGCACTGGGCAACATAAAATAACATTTTGCCAGGAGCTGAGAAACCCAGCTCTACCATCACCACTATTTGTGGTGGAGCCCAGTGTTCCTGGAGTTTGCTGAACTCCTCCCTGCCCACAGGGAGCAGGCAATTAGTTCCTCACTTTGTTTTTCCTGGAATATAAAAATAGATATGTTGGAATACATCTATGTTGATTTTTGCATATGTTGTGTTCCTTTTCAGCCAGAAAATGTAGCAATTGGAACCTCTATTGACATTTACATGTTGAAAATGTTTTTCTTGTCAAAGGTAAAAGCCCAAATAGTTCGTGGCAGTGCTACATTCACAAGGATATCACAGGGACTGCATCCCAACACATTTTGACATTTAACTCAGTTGCAGAACCAATGTAGATGACCCCTTCCCTTCTTAAATATCTTGGGAATTATCCTGATAGTGTGTCTAATAAAAAGGAAGTTTCTCCAAAAAATATTCTCTCCCATTCACCATGATAAAAATAATAAAATAAATGTGGCATAACATTGCATTTCTGACTGTTTATTATTAATGCTGAAAATTCCCTCCTTCACAGATAAGCTTCGTTATCTTTTGCCAGTGGCTCTTGGAACTCTGGAATGGAATGGTTGTGAGTAGGCACATTTTACATTTGCTGTGCAGAAAATCAGGCACTGGACTGATGAGGGAGTGAGGATTATCTAGCTTGATTAAAAACTGGAACATATCGTCTCCGCTTTCTGCTTTGTCTCACATTTTTAGTGTGACTTTTGTACATTTTTTTTTCTGTCTGTGCCATACTCCATCGTCAAAAATGGGCAGAGTGTGGCTTGATTTCTTTCACTCTTTTGCTATTTAAAGTGTCATGCCTTGTTATAACAGTGCTGCAATGGAGGTCCAGTTTTAGTTTCTGTCACTAGGTAAATCCCAAATACCATTTTTCTGATGTGGGAAATATGACCTGAAGTGGTGAATTATGCTCCCTCTCAGACCACAGCATTGCAAATACAACTTTTCTCTTACTCTATCTTTAGTCCCTCTCCAAAACACTTAAAAAGATTTACCTTGGAAGCTGGCAGGAAGAGCAATGTGAAGAATGGACTGTTAGAGCTTCAAATTAGGAATGGCATTGAGCATACTGAATTCTTTTCTTTCATAGCAGCACATTAGTGAAGAGTCAATTATTAACACTGCTACTTGATTTATTCCAACATTTTGAATGTGTTAGAGGTCCATGTATTTAAGTTTTTTGTTTTGTTTTTTTTTTCTTTTTAATATTATTATTTCAAGTGGAAATTAGGTTCACAGAGGTTAAATAGATTATAATAGATCCCAGCTCCTGGGCCCATGCACAGCTGTGTCAGTAGGATTTACTGTAATCATACCTTCAGAGAATAAGAATTAAGTGTAATTTTCACTTTTAGTTAATGAGATTATGTGCTGTTCAATAGGTATTTTTAGTGTGATTTGATAGTGAATTCTTACTGAGAGATTCAGGCTTTGGCTTTATCAGTACAGTCTCTTAATTTCTGTTCACTTTTTTTGTACCTTTCCAATTTGAACTCACATTTCCATTTTGATATGCAAATTTATCATCAGATAGAGTTTTAGTGCTTCACTTGTAAGAATATTAAGCTGTGTAGGCCTAGTGAAAGCTCACTGAACAGCTGACTAAAGGCAGGGAGTTGAACAGCTGAATAAAGGCAGGGAGTTTGTAAATATGTTTCATTTAAGAGTTAAATAGGTGAATTATAGATTGGAAATGTTCAATGAATGTTCAAATGTGTTGATAAGACACATGCATTAGCAGTGTTGGATTGGTGTTGGATCTGACAATCTTGGAGGTCTTTTCCAACCTAAACAATTCCAAGATTCTGTGACACTGTGATTCTATATATCCTAAAAAGGAGTGGAACGAGACACCACCACTTGCACTGCTGGGGCAAAACCTCAATGTGTAAATGATCCTGAGAGTATTGAGAACATTACAGAATTCAGTGTTTATTAAGTTAAACATTTGTAACCTCATAAATCTTTTATTGCCCTGATTTCATTGAGGTGTAATGATGCAGAAAGCTTGAATTGATTCAATTTATTAACTGATTTACTGTTTACTCAGAAACTGAACTCATATGCTTATTTATTGAACTAGCTGGATTGTTTTTTCTTAATTCAAGCAAATGCAAACCAAAGCAGTTGCAGAATTTGCTGTATCCACTGTCATAATATGATATGACTATTCAGACAGAGGAAGGGATCAGATTGCTCCTGTGTCTTGTTTAGACACGAAGTGGGGAGAAAGCAGCAGCAAAATAAAATCAGAGTTCTTTCATCTATAAGCTCTGAACCAATCTTGCTTAGCCTTTGACATCAGTCTGGAATTCTTGTCCTTACTGCCACTGAGGACCAAATTAATTTGCTTTCTAACTTTGGTGCAAATAATTTTTTGATAGATAATACCCCTCACTGTGTAAGAGGTAAACATAATTCTGGTTATTTTCAGAAGCAAAAGGTTTGTAAAAGGTTTCTGGGTTCCTACTTTGGCAGGTCCTTGGAGTAAGGGGTACAGAGAGAAGTGGGAAAATTCTGAAAATAAAACCTGTTCTTCAAGAGACGTCAGTTAGAAATACTTACGAGCTGCTTTGTCTTTGAGTGAGGATGGATTATTGTGGGAAAAGAGGCAGATATTGAGGACATAGGTAGAATTTTTTTATTTTATTTTTTTTTCACTTTGACGATTTCTCATGAAGGCTTTGGTATTGAGGCATTTATGACCTCTGACTCACTCCCCACAACACTTCTTTTTTTTTATTATTATTATTTTTTAAATTTGTTTATACTTTCAAGCAGAGACTTTCTCTGATAGTTTTTCCAGATACAGATATTTTATCAGAAAAATAATCCATATATTCCTGCAGCTGCATGTGGAGTTCAACAGCCAGAAAAATGTTGGAACTGGAAACATCTTCTGATTTGCTTTGTCCTAATACCTCTTTGGTCAGCGTCTGACAATCTTCCTGATCCAAGAAATTACAACACAGGAAAATTTAAAAATCTCCTACCTGTAAATTGCTTGTAATGTATAAAAGAGAGATTGATTTTTCTTCGCAGTTATAAATGATATTCAGAAATTTGAAAAGGTTATTTTGAGAATCAGTGTGAAATATTCTGATAATCTATAAATTGGGGGGTTTTATAAGTAAATATAGACCTGACAAATTGCAAGGGTCTTTTGTCTTCAACTATGAAAAAAATTCCAACATTGAAGTAAGAATCAGACTTATGCATCTTCCTGAATCAGAGCCTGAGAAAATAAGACAAAATAAGTAAATTACTGCAAATATGTAGTAGAAAGCAATTTCCTCATTAAAGATTTAATTGAACTTGGTCTCTGGGGACAGCAATATCATATTGTCTCAGTTTAGGAAGAAATGAGACCTTGCTTTGGAATTTCTGATCATGCCTTGGCAATTTAACTTTGGCCCTAAAACAGAATTCCATGAAGTCTTGGAATTTCAAAAAATCCACCTTCCTTATCAGCTGAAACTTCCATTATCCTACAGAAGTGCACTTCTGTGTACCATGGATTCTTGGAAGGGAAGAAGGAAATCTGTAGATTCTGACAAAATAGGAAGGTTTCTCATTGTGTTGGGTTTGAGCCCTACTAAAACTGTATCTAGATCCTCATCTGGTGTTATCTAAAATTAACTTCAAAGGAGAAAGAAATCTTAAAGTGCATCAGGTAAGGATCTCCCTTCAGGATAAGAGTAGCATCTTGCAAGCATCCAGGGCACTTCAATTTAAATATTGCATCGTGCTGCAAATGGAAATTCCATCACATAAGTGGGAGCTGCAAAAGAAAAGGCAGTTTGCTGCTTGACAATTTTACAAATTATTTAGATAATTATTTGTTGCTGGGGAAGTTAATGTCAGGACTGTTTGGTGTTTAAAGTGGTTTCTTATGTTGTTGGTGGCTTATGTCACAGTTGTTAGCTCAAGGAAAGAGCTGGGGTAATGGTGGTGTTCTTATTATCAAAACTTATTATTTATTAAGGCTGTCACTTTGAGTGGTACATAAAAAATACAAGGCAGGGCAGGTTTTTCCTGGTGAGACTTGGATGAACTCATTAAATAAATCCTGGCTGAGCCAGAAATTGAAAATAAGAAAGGGAGATGGAAAAAGAGAGGTCAGGCACAGTCAATAAAATTGTTTATTCAGAGTGTAAGCTGTAAATATGGACAGGTGAAGAAGCTCTACTGGGGGGGGCTGATGTGGGTTGATAAAATCCCAGGTGATGAAGAGGAAAAAGGAAGAAACAGAGATGCTAAACCAGAGTAGAGATGTTTCTTTACTGTGTCCTGAATCAGCTGATACGTTACAACATGATTTCCTTATTGGCCATAAACAACAGCAAAAATGCTGCTTAAGTTTACAGGAACAGAAAAACAATTAAAAATACTTCCACTGAAGTATAATGGAATAAAAGAATTAGAGCCATAATTCATTTGTCTATTGATGGTGTTTTTTGTTTTTTTTTCTTTTTTATTATTACTGTATTTCCTACAGATAATACAGACTGAGCTCTTGGATTCATCAGCTGAAAGATTTTGGGAACCAAGTTTCCCAGAAGCATTGTTTGGAATATTCATCAGACTCTATTAACAGAACTCTTTCATAATGAATTCTTATGCCCCATATAATTTTGAGTTGATTTTAATGGAGAAATTGTTCTTGAAAAAGACTGTGAAATGAATATCTTATTGTTATTCTGAAACAGTTTCTGAATTATGATAACTTTATTAAATAGGTTTAATGCAAATTAACTAAAATAAAGTATTCTTGAACCTGTGTGAGTATATAAAGCCACATATGTGCAATTCTGAAATAACATCACTTGTCATATTACTTATGAAGATAAATCTTGTGTATAGAAGTATGACAGGGCATCTGAACAATTATAATTATTAGAATATCTTTTCTATTGTCCTGGGAAAAAAAAATACCTATTCATTTGGAACATAATAATTACTTCTAACTGCAGAGTGGTCTGAAAATTTTGACTGTCGGGCTCCACTTCCCTCCCAGAGGTGGGAAGATGCTGCCAGAATTCAGATGTTTAGAGGAAGCAGGTTCAGAAGAGAGGGTTGGCCACAGCATATTTGAAGGTGATTGTGAGTTCCTTTTTCAAAGGCCCCAGGGAAACTCGCAAAGGACTTTAAATAATTCACATGGCAAAAATGCATCCGGAGAGCTTGGAGTCAATAAAGGCTCCAGCTCTTTATAACACTTTATGACTGAGTCCTAGGGGATTAATTCAAGCTCCCAGTGGCAAAGACACCCCATTCTCGATGTGCTTGGGTGCAAATGTGAGATAGCATATGGGACTCAGCCCCGAGAGGGAGGACACAATAAACCCACAGCCAGAAAGCTGAAATAAGAGTGGGATTTGTTCCTTTAGCATAAATAACGCTTTTGCTGCCCTGCATTTCATGGGCCTACATTTCTGATGTGAATAATTCTGAGTAGAAAAATTGGGATAGAGTAGAAGTCTGTGTGGGATGGAAGATAAATTTAGGTCTGTAACGAGGGACAGTTTGAATTATGAGCCCAGTGTATCAGCTCTAAAAGACATTTCTCTTTGCTGCATAAAATGCACAACTTTCAAAATGTTTTCCACCCAACAGTATTTCTTTCACTTTCTCTGGATGTTATGGTTTTATTAAAAGGAAAAATTCTGCAAATAATGTAAAAAGCTTTGAACAGAACATGACTGGTTTCCCACAGCCTATATTCAAGGAAAATGAAGCCCAGCTCTGATAAAGCAGTTATTTTATATTAAAGATACAACACTTCAGCAGATGCAAGGAATGTACAAGATAAATCTGTTCACATAATTGAAAATAATTTATCTTGTTTGGGTTAAAGTTTTGTTCATTTTAACAAGTTTGTTAAAATTCACTAAGAAAAGATGCAAATTTCTGACTTATTAAAAATCTAATCAGACGATATGGAGCCTGTTAACCCATGGTTTCACCATTTAATCTCTACAGTGTAGCCCAGATAGAAAGAAAAGATTTTTGAACATGGCTTTTTTTTTCTACCACTGGTTATGTCAGTCCTCCAGTGACCTCCAAATTTTGGGAGGAAAGAATAAACCTCAAGACAGCATCTTGAATGAGGGTATTTAAAATGTGATCATTGCTTGTCACTTACTTTGCTGTGTTCTGATTATAGAGAACTTCTTAAATGATTGTTCTTATTTGAAGGGAAGATGGAACTACAAGTGTACAAGGTGTGGTTTCCAGAAAAAGAAATAACCAAAAACCAAACAAACCGAAAAGCCAAACAAGCAAACAAAAACAAACAAGAAAAAAACTCCAAACAAAAAATCCCATTGATTTGACTCTTACCTTTTTTGATTTGTTCCCTGGGCCCCCAAAAGGTGGCATCTTCTAGGAAGAAATTACAGAGAAATTCCATTTTCAGGGATTTTCTGCTATGGAGAAATACTCTTAAAGCCTGTCAATGCTGTTTCTCATACAGCTGGGAAGATTTACTATCAAGTTAGCAAAGAAATATATGCCCAAAGTTAAGATGTCCAGTACAGAACCAGGGTCCTGCAGAACACAGAACTAGATAGCCCATAAAAAGATACAAGAATTTCAAACTGGGCAGAATTGTAATGGTCTGCTCTTTACATTGTGTTTTCTGCTAATCTCTAATATCCAAAATTATATTAAAATTAAATTATGCTGATTAGTAAATTCTCAGAATTTTAACATTAACTCTTATAACTCTACACACTTTTTTTTTTTTTTTATCTTGCTGATGTCCAGTCTTGCTAATGTCCAGTCTTTATTTTGGTCTGTTAAACTGGAAGAGGTTTTGTTTGGCTGTCAGCAATGGTCTGGCACAGGTGCACTGTGTGGGTTAGAGTTGAGGTGAGCCTCTCCTGCGCCTGTAGGAAGCCCCATGCTTCATCCTTCAAGTGATTCTTATCCATCACCCTCTTCATAAATCCTTTCAATAATTAAATAAGAATTCCTTTTATTAATAGGATTTTTTTTTCAGCAGCTTTTACTGTCCTTATGTCCTGTATGGTGGCTCACACTACTGACAAGGTAGAGAAGGGGAAGTGCGAGAACAAGAAATGTAATTTAATTTAACTTCCCATGGGGCAGTGCCAGGGAGACGCTGGAAGTGAAGGATTAATGACTGCCAGAAGCCCCACAATCTTCTTCTTCTGTCCTGAAATTTCAGTCTGAGTGCAACATATTGATGGGTCAGGTCGTTTGTTCAGCTGCCAGCAGAGGGTACAAAAGCTGGGAGATGGCTGGTTCAGAAATTGTCACTGGGGCTGAGAGACTCCTCTGTCTGTTTGGCTCCATCCATTCACCCATCCCCATTCCTTATGGGGGCAGCAGATGCTGGAGCGAGTCACAGCCTGGTTCCCCCTCTGAAGGCACAGTTCTGTTAATGAAGGGATGTGGGGAGTGCTCTTAGCACAGAGTTCTTTGGTGTCTGACGTGGGCAAAACCCAACTCAAAGCAGAATGAAGTGCAGATATCACTAACAGAGCATCCACAAGTGGCACTTGTCACAGAGGAGAGGATGCTGGGGGAAGAGGATGTCATTTGGTGTAAAGTTGGGAGGATATCAAGATTATTCATTCCCTTTTGGGAGTGATGGCAAACACTGACTCAGGGTCTGGCAGGATTGTGGGACTGAAACCAGGCTACCTTTGGCTCCATCTGTGTTGGACTCTGACACAGCATCTGGCACTGCTCCTCACAGTCTGGAAAGCTTGACTGATCTGGGTAGAAAGATGAAAGTTAAAAATATCCAGGCTATCCATGAATTTCCCAGAAAACCTAGTATCTTGCAATATAGAGAGGAAAAGAGTCAGGAGACACCAAAAAACCAGTCTTTAAATGGCACCAGATGGATAGTTTTGACCAAGGGATATTAGTTCAAGTATAGAGAGAGTAGATTGTATGAATGTGGCAATTTAAATCTCTCCCTAGTCAAGAGACCTGTAAACAAACAAGACAGAGAAGGCTAAAACAGACCAGTCATGTTTGAATTCTCAGGCATGAAATCTAAACTGGAAATCCTTTATGCATGAAAAAAAAAAAACAACCAAATTGCCTGTCATGAGCAAGCCTGTGTGTATTGTTGCCAACACCATACTCAGAGAGGAAATCTGATGGAGCTGGTGATTGCTAAAAATCAGAATGCAAGGAAAGTTCTTGGGGTCAGTATTAGATGCTCATAAATCACAGACCACTGAGGGTTACAGGACTCTAAATACTAATTCATTAAAGTTGTATGTAATGAAATTGCTGGGGAGGAATTTATTGTGGACTCCTTATTCTCAATAAAGAATGACCTCAACCACATAAAAAATTGTGTTACATGGAGCAATTTTAGCTGAGGAGATTTAATTTGACATAGTGACAAAACCTACTTAGATTTCAAAACATCAGAAATACAGAGAAGTCTGTAACAAGGAAAAATTTTATATTCTCAGTAAAAAAATAATCACTAATTTAAAATGTAGCAGCTCTGCAACTAACCCATGCTTATTGCCTGGTCAGGGTTGTTTTGTGCAAAGAATTTGTGGCCAACAAGTTGTGGGAATGTTACAAATGAAACCAAAGGTAGCGGGGAACAACAACAGGCAATATTAGCATTTAAAAATTCTGATACAAGACATTTTAAAACCAAATTTGCCTTTCCCAAGTCTGGAGTTCACAGGAAGGGGAGGACTGCTTGTGTGTGTGAAGAAAATTAAGAGAACTGATAGGGCAGCAACTTCTGTCAAATGGAAGTGAACTGAAGATGTTGATGGCAAGGGCAGGGTTTTGCTCAGTTTGGGAAGGAGTAGAACCTGTCCAGGAAAACTTGAGAAGTGGAACTGGGAAAACAGGTGGCACTGCTCATGTAGGGAGAGTCACTAATGGGACTCCTGCTGATATCCCCCTAAGAGTGTCAGAATGATGAACAGGCTGCAGGTCCCTCATCCTGTGTCATCTACAGGCTGCCCATCCCTGTTGCAAAACACAATCAAGCTTGCCTGGTCTTCAGGAGGGAAAGAAAACTTTCAAATTCTGATAAATTAGCAAACCGAGATAATATATCACAAGTATTGAGGGAGTTAGCCAAAGGGCCCTCTGAACCATGAATGTTTGTTAGTAACCAAGTCTCAATGCCAAAGTTTGGAAGATTAGTAATTTCAATATTGAAAAGAGCAAAAATGAAATATATGGGGAAATATACTGTATCAATCAGCTGATTTATTCTAGATAAAGTCTCATAACTAGTAATATATGGAGGCAGACACCATCAGCAAAGAATGAGAAGAAAAAAACAGTAAGATTAATATCAGCATAACTTCAAGGGAGTTTTTTTCAAAACAAGAGAATGTTTTATTTGACAGAATTTCAGGTCTAGCCAAAAAGGCCTCTTCATGATAGAGAAACTTCGGCTCTCTCAGAGCATTTGATGTGTGACTGGGTGTCATTTAAATAAAAGAAACTTTCCATACATAGAATGAACAAAGAACATTATGTGGATTAATAACTTTGCAACAGACAGATCTCAAATTACATTCTTAATCAGGAGATGTCATTAAAGAAATTATTCCTAATGGGTTCCTGTCCTTTATCCAACAACTCAGATCTTGTCAAACCATGAGTAGAGCAGACAGACTGCTGGGGTACAAACAATGTTGGCATGATCTGAGATGCCTGGAAAAATGGTCACAGTTCACCAGAATTGATTCTGATATATTTTGGATGCAGTGATACATTTGGAAATACAGAACTCAGTTTTTCCTGCAGGATAGGGAAGTCTCCTGGAGTTCAGGGATGTAGAGAAGATTTAAGAGTTGCCTCAAACAATCTTCTCATTTTTCATTTCAACAACAGACTGCAGCAATTGATTTTTCAACAACAGACTGCAACAGCTCTCCTTTTGTGTTTTGTTTTGATTTTGGTTTAGTTTTGTACTCAGGAGAAATTTTCAGGTATCAATGAATACTTGAGACCTTGGGGTTAACTATCCAGACAACATTTCAAACAGCTTTTGTGCATTGGATCTTTAGATTGTCTTAGCATTGAAAAATTCTCAAAAGAAAGTAATTTTCAAAATTAGTTCTCCCCCATTCCTCTCTGTTGTGCTTTGTGGTATTTTATTAAGGTAGTTATTTGTGTGTAAGACAGAGGAAGGGAAGACTGGCTTGAGAACACTTACAGATTAAGAGAAGCCCCACAAGAAGAGAAGAGAGAGAAGAGAGAAGAGAGAAGAGAGAAGAGAGAAGAGAGAAGAGAGAAGAGAGAAGAGAGAAGAGAGAAGAGAGAAGAGAGAAGAGAGAAGAGAGAAGAGAGAAGAGAGAAGAGAGAAGAGAGAAGAGAGAAGAGGAGAGGAGAGGAGAGGAGAGAGAGAAGAGAAGAGAAGAGAAGAGAAGAGAAGAGAAGAGAAGAGAAGAGAAGAGAAGAGAAGAGAAGAGAAGAGAAGAGAAGAGAAGAGAAGAGAAGAGAAGAGAAGAGAAGAGAAGAGAAGAGAAGAGAAGAGAAGAGAAGAGAAGAGAAGAGAAGAGAGAAAAGAAAAAAGAAAAGAAAAGAAGAGAAAAGAGAAAAGAGAAAAAAGAAAGGAAAAGAAAAGAAAAGAAAAGAAAAGAAAAGAAAAGAAAAGAAAAGAAAAGAAAAGAAAAGAAAAGAAAAGAAAAGAAAAGAAAAGAAAAGAAAAGGAGGCCTGTATGTCATGCAAAGAGAAATGACCCTTACTATCAAGAAAATCAAAGAGGAGGCATCAAGCATAGCCAAATCCCAGGTGGATTCGAGAGCTTTTTGGCTGGCAGGTGAGCTTGACTCATACCTACTTCCTAATGGAAATGGTATTTATACTCCATCAGTCCCTTCAGGTGTTCTGGTAGACTTATTCCAATAATCCTAGCATTATAATAAATTTTGTGAAATCTTATTGAGTCCCATCGTTCTTGCTGAGAGATGCAGAATGGGGTAGCTATTGCTGAATGGTGAGCTACCAACTGCATCTCTGTTATACTTCGAAGGACTTTTTTTTCTCTTTTCCTGTATTTTCACATTAAGGCTTACAGGTATTCATCTTGCAAACCTGTGGGAGTGAAATGGGATTGTTTATGTCTTTAATCCACAGAGGATGTCGAAATGGATATCCCAACAGGAAAACTACTACTAAGATATCCAAAAAAGACAAAGACTTCTGAAGGTGTTTTGCAGTTATACCCTGCCATTCCCACTTTTAATTGCTTCTGTTCAGCACTGTGTGGAAGCTCCTCCAGTGAAACCACGTCAGGACCCATGAATATGGCAAGTCTTTAAGTCTGTGCTCATCTCATAAAGCAATGCTGCTCTCATGCGGGCACAAATCTGAAGAACCTTTATTGATTGCAAGTGCTCCAAATTTAAACTTGGACACCTCATCCTCATTTCACTGCTACTGGAATACTATAGGCCACTTCTCTTTTTAATTCCTTTCTGTTTGAGGGATTTGGGTTTTTATTTGGCTGATTTCAGTGGCAGTGATTTCCCTTACATGTCTGGTAGCAGGTATCAATACTAGAACAGAACCAATAAAAATCAGTGGAGCTTTTATTCCAAACCAGGTCTGTCAACACAGAAGCAGTGACACAATAGAATGAAAGAGAAAGAAAGAAAGAAAGAAAGAAAGAAAGAAAGAAAGAAAGAAAGAAAGAAAGAAAGAAAGAAAGAAAAAGAAAAAGAAAGCTGCTGAAAAGCCTTGAACATTTGTTGACATTTACCAAAAAAAAAAAAAAAAAACAGAAAACAAAAATAAAACTGTAGAGGCCAATGCTTCAATATTGTGTACAATTTCACCCTATTTTGACAATATATTTGAGCTCTATTTCTTCATCAGTGCAATCCTTTAGGAAATAATGAGATTGCAATAGGTAAAATAGGATATTCATAGCAAGAAGTTTTTATCCTGTTCCTGTATTTCAAAATGAGCAGTGTCAACCTACTGCACTTGTCTTTGCTACTCAATGCAGAATGCTAATTAGGGATGCTGACTTATCTTTTCCTAGTTATTTCTTTATTCAAAAATTGAAACCAGTGTTAATTAGTCTGGCTATATAAAACCAAAAGTTTCCAACCAGTTTGCTTATAGCTCCATTTACTCCCTAAACAGAGAACTCTTTATTGCCTTCCTTTTAGCATGTGCACAAATGTGGCTTTGCTTCCAAATAATTGTTCTAATGGCAAAAACCTTCAGTAATTTCCAGAGATTCCCTTGTGTGCAGAGCTCTGTATGTTCTGCCCAGACATGAAGATGTGGCTGTACATACGTTCAAGGGAATTTTTAGATTTTATGTTTTGTTTTTTTTTTTTTAATACTCAAACCTTGCTTAGGGAGTCTGTGGTGGTTCAGTTTTTATTCAGCTTCTTGCCAGGGACAGATCAGGGCTGGAAGCTGTTTTTAGATGTTTCCACTGGGCATCCCATTTTCTTCAGGGTGAAGATTGAACACGCTGAGGAAAACTTTCTTCCTCCCTTCTCCTCATCCTGTGAGGCTGGGGCCATATCAAGAGTCTTATTTTATTTTGCTTTTAGTAAAGTAAGTGGTGGTCATGCCTGACTGATGGATTTAGCAGTCTGAGAGGTGAAGCTTCTCTCTCAGAATGGTGCTGCAGCTCTCCTGGTGTCAAAATTAGGCTGGGATACAACTGGGGAAGGGGAGGTGGTGATCAAAGCAAACTAAGAGAGCAGAAGGAGCAAAAGGAGAGAGAGAAACCATGGAAAGCACGAGGAATTGGTTTTCCAGTGACCTCATTCAGCCTCTGGAGCTGACTACACTGATGTCTCCATTGACATCCATTGGTGGTCAAGCCCCCAGACTGGACTGTTCAAGCTGTCACCTCAGGCAGGTGAGCTCCATCTGAACTCTCTCCTGATGCCTCTGTTGGCTCCCACATCTCCAGCTGGGAGGCAGCAGAGCCGCTGCTCCCTCCCTGAACAAGAGTGAAGTGAAGGTGCAGTAGCACAAAGGGCACGGTGGGATCGGTTGGAATTCCGCACCACATTTCCAAAGGCAGCTGCCCAAAGGCCACACTGGATTTTGAGGATCAGAGTATCCTTTGAGGATACTGGTGATAAATGCAAGAAGTTTGGAAAGTTGGTTATATGACTCATACTTTTTACCCACCTCCCTCCCATCTCCTCAATGAGAGTCCTTATCATAACCACGTAACATTTTAGGGTTATTTTCTGTGAGGTTTGGCAGTCAGTGTTCCTCAAGCCTTTCATTATTAACTGCTCTTTTGTACTATTGGGCATATGTTTAAGCATCAGATCTGGCACTTTTTCATTTTTTTCCTATAGGTTTGTTGCCTGAACTTGACATTTTGTTTAAGCTTTGCTTTTCTTACTCCCATTCTCCCTACAAGTAAATTAGTTTGGAACATGTCTAATGTTATTATTATTCACTGGATACCAGGTACTTTATAAACTTCAGCTTCTGGCACTATCCTGCTTTTGCAGAGCCCTTTACATCACCTATCTAACACTACAATTTAATTGGTTTCCAGCTCACTGCACATCCCTCTCCCTCAGAGGCACACACACAAGGCACTGACACACAGGCGCACATTTATTTCCCTCCCTGCTCAGGCTGCAGACTAAATATAAGAAATCCAAGCCTGCTGCAAAGCTGAGCCAGTGGACCTGGTACTGATGGGGATATTGATTTTCTACAACTTCCAGGGAGGTAGCAACAAACATTTTATCATCGACTGGACTGTATGTTCTTCTTAAGTCCCTGCTGCACGCTGCAGTTCAGATAGGGCTCTCTGCTCAGCATGGGGCTGCAGATTGCCTCTTCATTTTTGGAATTCAGTCTCTTACCTGGAGACCGAAGGATAATGTCTGCTTGCTGCGGGAAGTGCAACAGAGAGTTTGAAAAATACATTTTGTCACAATTCGTAGTTGGAATCCACTGTTGTAGGACATGATTTTATTTGTAATCTTTAGTGCAGTTATCCTCAGGATTCTTGTAAAACGGGACATCACATTTATCCTCCAATTTACAGTTAAAATTAAGACCTTCAAAGTTACAGAAGCATCTAATTCCAGTAGGAAATCCCATTTAGGTTTAAGATTTAAAATCTGGGATTATATTATATATTCTTTGCATGGGTTTGAATCCTGCTTTTGCTCTACCTCAAAGTGGTGGTGAACCTGACCAAAGTCTCCTTTGGATCAGGTGCCTCTCTTTGCATCTTGGCAAAATATCAGATTATTGAGATTTGGTTTCTTTGTTGTTGTCTTTTCATGTAATAGTGGTTGTTGATTGGGAAGATAGAATCATTAAGTCTTGAAAAGATCTTTAAGTTCAAGTCTAAAACGGGCTAGGTGGACCAGAAGCTTCAGGACAGGTAGGTTATTTCTTCTTGTACTTTTCTTGCACAGATGAATGGAATTTCTACCTCCTGATTTCATATTTGCCTTAGCAAATTCAGAATACAAATATAAGCCCTCCCTTTCTCAGTCATTGAGACGGGTGAGTCTGTGCTCAAAAGTATTTATTTTAATTGGGCAGTTGAATCCAACATGGGTGATCTGAAATGAATAGCAAGAGATCTTCTAGGTACTGGTCTGAATCTGTAATGAGTACTCAAAGACATGGAAGGAAAAAAGGACCATGTTTTCTTGCTTATGTCCACTTTTACTTCTGCTGGAGGGGGAAAAAACTCCTTCAGATGTATGTAGAGAAGGAGGCACCATATATATAAGAAATAATTAATTTTCTTCCTTCTAGAGAGCAGTCTGAGGTAGTCAGAGGATGTGTGGGTTAAAGGAAGACAGTTTCTGCCAAGTTTGATCAGGAAACAGTAACAATTAGAAAGAAAGGTTTTACTTTTGCAAGCCAAATATTAGCACATTTATTACTTTCCAATATTATAATGCAAAGGTTGCAATAGTTGCTATTAATAAATATATTAAAATTTGTGGGGCATAATGCCTATTACCTTAATAATAATTTTTGGTCTCAAATCCATCTATGCTACTTTTATGCCTAGAAGTCCACATCGTTGTTTAGTGAAAGTCTAAACTGGAAATGAAATCTTTTGCCAGGAGATGAATTCACTCTGAGATGTGACTGCATTAGGCCTGATTTATTTTATTAAACACATGGAACAATAGGTGAGAACATACATTATTTTTTTTGTAGCAAATATAATTACCCAGCAGACTTTGTCACAAGAGAAGCTGCCTTTCATTTAAAGCAAAGTGAAAACACCAAGGTTATTTTCATTATGGATTTTTTTTTAAAGGTCAGGGTGTCTATTTTCCCAGCTGGGTGTGTAAATACAGAGAATCCAGAAAAGACAGCCAATGCACTGTGTTCAGACCCCCAAGTCCTTCTGTGCCATGGGGTGGGGACACTCCTGGCTTTTCTTTGCCTCAATCATTTCTTCAACCATAAATCCAGGGAACATGGAGACTGTGTGAGGTATGGCTCACTAACACTCATTAATGAGATCACAGTCACTGATTTGGAGAAAAGGGCATATAAAATGTAGACAAACCACACTGCAGAGCTGTTACTTTTTCCCAAATGCAATTTTTTCTCCTTTATGCATCTGTTGAAGAACACGCATTTCCTCCCCTTTAAATGTTTCCAGGGTAATACACCTCTACAGTCACTTGCTGTCAACTATGATGCATCTAAAGTTTTCTGATGGTTCTTAGAGGTTGTTTTATGGTATATTTCTGGGGTTAGAAATGTTATTAAATGGGTGACTGGCATTCTACCAGATGATACTGAGATAGAGTCTTTCATAGCCTTGGTAGGATGCAATTAGGATTTCTGACAGAGCATGCAAACCTGCAGATGTTATTGTTCTATCATGAGCTCTTTTTTAGGATAATGGACTTATGCCTTGTGAGGCAGAGTCTGAGCAGGTGCCTCAGACAAACAAATGCTGCCATTGCAATTGTGACATCTTTTGTACAGGTCCCAGTGTAAGTAACTGAGAGACCTGGCCTACTTCACCTTCCTTAAGAAGACTGTTTAGTCAACTTTACTAAGACCTATTTTATATTTTTGCTTTCACTTCTGTCTCAACCAACACCCACTAATGAGCAACAAGCATCAGTTCTGTAGATGTATCATTAGGACTTTGCACATTAATATGAGATACAAGGTTCAGTGTACAGGAAAAACTTCCCAAAGGAGATTTACTCCTTGTCTTCCCAAGTGGGGGAGAGCTGTTAATATTTTTCTAATGCCTACTCAAGTGCAAGAGATAGCACCTATTTTTCTGAAGGGCCATTATCATTTCCAAGGCAGTAAGGGCAGTCAATATCTGGAAGAAGGAGTGCTGAAACTGCCTCCTAAATAAATTAAGGATCAATAGTGTTTGGTGGGAGAAAGGAGGATTTTAATCTAAATGGAACCCCAGGGAGATTTAAGAAAAGGATTGGACATAAAAACCAGAACACTTTGCCAAGGAAAGGCTGTTTCCTGATGCACAACCTGAGCACGTGGAATGGGCAGGAGAACATGTTCCTGGCCACAGAAATAAAGAAAATATTGACAAGAAGTAAGACAGACACAAAGAGGGAAAGAGAGAGGTTTGATATTTGATCTGAGGATAATTAGATTATTCATACTCTGTTCTTTCATTTTTCTTCTGCCCCCTCCCCACATACCTCTTACCTTTGTCTTCATAAATCTTCCTTGCTGCATCATTGCTTTTTAATTGTTTTCACCAAAAGTGGCTCCAGGTGAGCCATAAGTGGAGATTTGTTATGGTCAGGAAAGAGATGGATCTCCTGTCTCACACAAAGCCCAGCCCCCTGAACTCCTTCTAAAGGGTGACAGAAGGAGGCCTAGAGCAGGAGCTGGAGGGGGATGAGGTTTCCTAAAGTCAGCATTGCACCCCAAAAAAGCTTCCTGGGTGTGAGAAGCCATCAGAGAATGGAGCTGTGACCCGCAGGTCCCAGCTGAGCCTGTAACATCTCGTGGCAATCTCTGCACAGTGAAGGGTCCCAAAGTTGCAGACCTTTGTTTCAATCTTCCTCACAGATGAGCAGCCAAAATCAGTAGGAATTCGCCCGAAATGGATGCAAACACAGCAGATACAAGTAAGTCACTAGAGAAAAACTGGGTTTTTTTGTGCCCACAGCCTGAATTGTGAAATCTGCCTGTCCCAGGATGTTGTGAGATTTATAAAGTCATTTACAGAAATCCTGGACTAACCCTAACCTAACTGGAAATCTGAGAAAAAGTTTCTCCATTATCTGGACCAAACTTGAGCACGTACATGGTTTAATGAACTTGCATTATGCATACATACTTTGTTGAATTTGACATGTTAAATTATATCTATTAAAGTGAAAATTTAAGACAATTCTTTTTAACTTAAATTCACAATCACTTTTCTTGCACAGTTTCTGTCACATCATTGAATCTTTACACATTTTGATGTGTCTAAATTAAGAAAATAACATCTTGATCTTTCAGATTTTTCTTACATTCTAAAGAAAAAGAAAGTTTAATTTGAAACTTTTTCCATATTTGAGAGTTATAATGTCACTTTTTATTGAGTTACAGCTGGGACTGTGCTGGCAACAGATTATTAAAATGATAATTTAAATGACACATCATGGTTGTGTAGTTTCTTTTGTTTTGGGCTTTTAAAAATAAATCAATATAATAGATAATATACGTAATGTATAATAATATAAACAAACAAAGAAATTATATTAAACCCCTATTTAAGTAGAATATTAAGCTTTAAATAAAAAAATTACTTAGATAATTTAAAAAATTCAAGTACATTTAGTCATAAAAACTGAGACAAAAATGTGAAAGTAGAGAAATGGCTCAATTGGGTTAAAAACTCAGAATTCAACTTCTCAAAGACAATGAAGAGTTGATTGTAATCAAGCAGTTCAACAGGAATTCTTAATATTTAAATTTATTTAACCTTCAAAATTCTTATTACAGCCTTGACGAGAAGTTTATAACCAACTTTATCATACTTTTCTCTTAACTGGCTTTTTTTTTTAACTTCATTCTTTTATAGAGTGTCCTAAGGAAAACCAATGTGTTGCAACAAAATAATCTTTTCAGCTCCAGAAAGACAAATCACTTCTTGCAAATATAACAGTGTTATTTGAACAACCATCCATCCTTTTCCATCAAGAAAATGAATATTAAATTGTGCATTTCATGAGGCTATTAAGTAAATCTCCTTGATTGATTCCCCTCAACACACTAGTAAAAATTCTATTGCCCCTCTTGCAAAGCTTCTGTGAAAAGATGAGTCCTCAGCATCTATGTCTCAGTAACAGGACTGTAGCTCTTTTTCCACAGTTCTCTGCAGCATAAAAATAATTCAGTCAAAAGTAGTCACACTCTTGAGTTCACAGTGACAAATATTCTGACAGGATGTTAAGATTTCCAACAAATATTTTCCTACCAGATATTAGAAGTGTTGCCAAGAGTATGCAAAATGAGAAATTTCTTGTTGTGTTACAATATTGGACACCTTTTCTGATTTTTTATTTTATTTTTTTTTTTGCCAGAACATTCCCATCTCACACAGAAGTAACACAAAATTTGCCTTCAATCTTTTTTTCTTCCAGCTTCCAGTTATACATCAAGCTGTTCTTCAGTTTTAAAAATCAAGGAATGAAGATATTGTTTCTGCAATCTAATACCGTCAATTTTGTCAGTTCATGATGAATTAATACAGTAGAGTACAATGCAGTGAAATATTTTTTTAGCAAGGCATATGATTTTTCAACTAATCTTTTGGCATCCTTATAGACCTCGATCTTGCAAAAAAGCAGGAAGGACATATCCTCAAAGGAAGTCAGGTACCTTAGGGTATAAAATTATATATATATTTAGGCATTATATAAATGTGAATTTCTGTCTTCAGATATGATAAGTTAGATGGTTTATTCCCACTGAAAGTAGATGAGAGAATAGCTGAAAATTCTATACTTTTTTGAGCATTTCCTGTTTTTTATAGTATTTGTCTGTACCTGTCAAGGGAAGGACAAAAAAGAGCACACTGCAATGTGCCTGCACAGCTCAGTGGTTAATGCAGAATGGATACACAGGATTTCACAACGTTTTGTACATAGTTAGATGGGTAATTGATGTAGAAAATGAACTGACAGCTTATGGACTTAAGGACTATGAAGTGCAGCATGGGAATCCCCCGTGCAAATGCAAATTCTGGTGACAAACTCTCTGTACTTCAGGGCAGCACAGAGTGACAGGGGTGGCTTTCATTTCTACCACGAGTCTCCTTTTGCAATCTATAGGAGATTCTTGAGGATATCTCCATCTTTTCTTCTTAATGCCTCTCGTTTAGACCTGCCCAGGCAAGACTGTATCAACTGATTGACCAGCTTTGTTCCTTGAATCTTCTGCTCCTTTTTGCACCTTATTCTTTCTATTTAATAAGGGGGAAATGAACTGTCCTCGTGATACAACCAGCTCAGTTTGCTTTAATCATTACTCAAGGCTCACTAATCTCCATTCTGGGCAAAACCAGAACAAAAACCTCGCCGTGGATCTCACCCTGTAAATCTTTGCTGTGAGTTTAGCCCCTTCTACTTCAGCAGGCACCAGCTGCAGGAGAAACCTCGATTGCCACGACTGAGGATTTGCAGCTGGAGGCTCCCTGCCCTGGTCCTGCTGCTGAAGTGGTATTGATCTCCCAGCCCAGCTCCTTCAGTGGGCAGGTAATGAAGGCTCTGATCAGCCCCTGTGCCTCCTGCATCCCCGCTCAGTCCTCTGTCCCCCACCAAAGCAGTGTTGAACAGAGCTCAGGTGGCACAAATTCAGGATGTAATTTGTACTTCCTGACCCGCTGGGTTGATTTGTGGCAGTCCGCTTCCACGCTTTTACATTTGTGCTGATGTATTGAGCTCATATTAATGCAACAAAATGAGAGATGTATTGTAGAGTTGCATTTATGTAATTTCTGAGGGAGTATTAGCTTTGTTAGTGCAGTGTGATTCTGCGTCTCACTCAAGTGTTAGTGTGAGATGACTGAAAAACCCAGGTTCTGCTTCTGTCTCTGTAAATCATTCACAAAACAAGCCAGCTTTGATTACACTTTGATGACATGCCCTTCCTTCAGTATTCATTAGCATGGAAAAGTGGGAATGCCATTATTGAAATCTACAAACAATTAATTATTTCCCAATTGTATATCAGGCCTTTGCACAATTTTAAGAATTCCGAACTTTTCTTTCACTTTAATTTCCAAGTGTTATATTTTTTATTCCAAGTAAAATAAATAAGTTTATGAATTCCTTCCCCTTCAACATGATAAACTGCTTTTCTGCAGTAAGGAAGTGAAATTACAGCAGTAATTACATATAACTGTTTTGAATCCTCTTTATCTTTTGAATAAAATAAATTCAAAGTATTTTCTATAACTAACAGTAACATCTAACAAAGTTGTCTTTTCTTCTAAATTCTGAAAAAGCAAACAAAGAACTTGAATTAAAAGGACATTTTACCTTGAATTTGCTCTGTAAGAGATACATTAAGGAAAGCTAGAGAATGAAAAGCTACTTTGCTCTGTTCCTTAGAAAAGGTGATGTGCCTTGCCACCTACACTTTCTATTCCTGTTTCTGCCACAACCTGCCCTGTAACCTTGGACAAGTAATCCCTTTCTACATTTCAGTTTCCTGAGCAGTGAAGCTGAAATGTCCCAGATAGCAGGAACACAGCAAAACCAGCTGGGACTTGAGGTGTTGCTGCATTGACATGGAAATAGATTCCGCAGAGTTTCTGACAATGGAAACAAGGTTCAGCACTCCATCCCTCCCAAATTAAGATGCTGGTGGTTTATCTTTATCAGTCGACTTTACTAACAGAATGAAAATGCTCCCTGAGGAATAAATCAGCATCTATTTTTCCTAAAGACAAGTTAGTAATCTTTTACCTTTTTATTGTAGAAACTAGTATTTAGTGTGGTGGGATCATGGTCCAGCCCTAGGATTTCAGGGCGCTGTGTTAACCACAAATATTAACAGCAATGACAACAACATCTTGTGTGGCTTTTTGTGTCCAGAGTTCCTTCAGGTCACCATTTTTTCCCTTATTTCCCTAGACCTTGGTGCTCTGCCAGATTCAGAACCGGCACTACTAACAACTAGGATTAAATACTGAATTATTTTACAGCCAGGTGAAACAGAGTTAACCTCTTCAGCTCCAAACACAAAAACAGGTCAGTGTTAGAGGGGCTGAAGAAATCCACACACAATTCCTCCTAGATAAATCCTCTAGGATCTTTGGCGGGGGGGGGGAGAGGGGGAACTAGAACATTTTGCATTCCTTTTGGGGGATTGAGAGAAGTGCCTGGCCCTTGAGAAACCTGATTCCGTATGAACTTGCTGGCTTATTTATTGCTTAACCTTGATCTTCTGCAGGCAGAAGGCAAGGAACTCTTGCTGACTTAGGGTCAATTTTATATATGGGAAAGAAATCTCAAAATCTTCTTATGGCTGGGAATTATTTCCTGCTGGGAAGGAGTTTACCATAAAAGAATCCATGGTTTTGGCATCTGCTTTCCAGTAACAGCAGTCTTTATAACTAATCCAGAATTCCATACGCTTGGACAAACAGAATGACTTGTCCTGTTTTCCCTGATCTGAAAGAGTTCTTTGGCTATCTGTAGAAGTCTCTGACATCTGATAAAGGTCTCAATGTTTGTGGACAAGAATCTGTATTTGTACTATTTTAATTGATGATATAGCTGGGGACGTCGTTTTTTTAGTGAGAGAATAGAAATTATGAATGATACTGTCATGTGCCCCCCTCCACTGTATTCTGGAGGCCTTTATCTTCTAATTGCCCATTTTTTGGAAGTTGGAAGAGCGGAGACCACAGAAAACATTTTATCAGCCCCTGGATATGGCAGGCTAAGGGGGGGAAAAGTTTTGTTCCAGACTTCGTGTCTTGGTATGGTAACCAAGGGGACTTTGGTATAACTGAAGGTTTTTGAGAAATGGGTATCAATTGATGCTAAGTAAAAAGCTGCAGACTTCCATGTCATGTCAAGAATACTAACAAGTTCCTCATAAAGAAACATTTCATGATGTGATGACACCTAGACAATGTGACACCTATCTGAACTTGTGACCCTGAACCCACCTGTGATAAGTTTAACTTCATGCCCCAAGTCTTCCAGATCAGCCATGGTCAAGTGGTGGCTGCAGGAGAATATTTAAATATTTGCAGTGTTTCAATGAGCAGGAGCTGCTTTGACAATTCAGACATACCCAGGCCAATATGCTGGTCTGTTCTGTTGGTTCTTGCTTTGCTGATCCAGCATTTCTAATAAATTTTGCACCATTGTGGTGTGGTTTACCACCCTACAGCTCTGCAATAGAATGTGATGAATAGCTGGGAAGCTTTTCTTGTCAAAAAAGTCATGGGGTTTCAGAATTAGTAAAACTAATCACAAACTCACAGTCAATTAATCTAATTGTTTCAGCTTGGTAGCAGGGGAAGAGGTGGAGATGAGGAAATCAAAGGGATTCATGTCACCACTTCTGAAATAAAAGATTGTGAAGAACAACACTTGTGTTTTGGAGTTTATTATTTGGATTTAATTAAAATAATTCATTAGTATGCATGGGAAATATGAAAAATAGTAATTTCTTTCTGTGCCACTCCTGCCCTTCTCTGTTGGTACTTTAACTGAAATCAGCTCTTTGAATAATCCTAAACCAAACTGAATGCTACACTGTGGAATTATCACAATTATCATGCAAAATTTTAGAGTGGAGCCAGCTCCAGGTTCCCACCCCAGCCTGGGCTGGGACTCAGAACGTGGCAGTGGCCAAGTTTCTGTTCAGCACACACCTGTGGAAGGACACATTCCCACCAGGAAGGAGGGATGTCCAGGTGAGAGCACCATCCCTGAGCCACAGAGGAACACTGATGGGAATGGAACCTCAGGATCCGTGTGCTGGTATCTTCGTTCAGGTATCACACAGAAATAGAACTATGGAATATTTTTGTCCCGTCTTAATGCTCCTGCCAGGCATCTGCTGTGCAAATCAACATAACAACATGTTTCCAGTGGTCAATTCCATGAAAACTGTCATGATGCCTTGCCCAAAGTTACACAACTTTTATTTTGAGCCCAATCAAATTATTCACGGGAGCTGATCCTGCTCAGCTGCTGAGATCTCATCTAATCTCTGCTTGAATTACTCCTGACTGGTGTTCTGTGCACAAAGAAAAGTGTGTGTGTGTATACATATATACATATATTTGCGTGAGTGTATATGGCTATGATTTTATTTTTTCTCTGAGAAGAGACATTTGGTAGGATTTCCTTTTATACAGCAGTTATCCCATTGTGTATGACATTTCTGGACTTGACTGCTGTTAAAAATTGTCTCCTAAGGAAGTATCTTGCCTTACTTTTATGAAGACCTGCTATAGAAGGTAAAAAAATGAGAGGTATCAGGAGGAACAAGGAAGAAAATATATCTGAATTGCTGAATATTCTAATTTCCAGTTTGTATAATATTGATGAAGTTTTATTAAAGAAGGCCATTTTGTGTGTTTGTTTAATACATGGGAAATTTTTCCCTGTAGACTGAGTTACCCTTTTCCTCCATTTATTGTTACTAAAAAAATGTGTAATTCAGACCTATTCTCTATTTTTCTACTTAAACAATAAATTAGAGATATGCATGCACAGAAGTAGAACAATTCTTCAGTAAATCTTTGTTAAAGTCATCTCTAGAATAGATGAAGAGAAGTTCTTCAGGCTGCTGTATGTGAGGCTGCTGGTGTGGGGCCAGAAATAATCCATGGGGTAGGACACTGTGCAAGCTTTTTTGAATCTGTTTTTTGTCACCATCTATCACTCCTCAGACACATAAAATTTAATCTGTATTTGGCAGAAAATGACATGATTAATGTCAGGAGAAAGGAGAGGGAGTCGAGCAAGTGAACATCTATCCTGTAATTGAGTGATGGTCTGTCCAGGAAACACTTCAACAGTCCTTGCTGTTCCAATAGGGTCCTTCTGGCCTTGCCCAGTGAAAAATGTTTCCTCTGTTGGGATTAAGGATGTAAAAAGGAGTTCAGCAGCAAGGTATTTACCCAGATGTGGTTAATTATGCATGTGGTTAATTATCTCAGCTTCATTCAGTGCCCTGCAAAGGAGCTTTGGATCCAGTGTCCTGTATAGATCTGGCATTCTACCACTGCAAGGCTGCATAATCATATTTTTAAGGAAGACAATTGGATGTGTGAATTAATTTGTGAGTTTTTGGCTTCTTCTGTTGCCTTGATAATCTTTCCACTGAAATACACAAATACCAAATACATATTCTGGTGGTCAAACCCCAGATATAACAATGAGGCATTCTGGATTCCATTCCTGCTTTAACTTTTTATACATTATTTGACCTTGCATAAATAATTTACTGCCTGTAAACCATTTTCTCTGTCTGTAAAATCAGAAATATGATTCTACAAACTCCACAAAAGGTGCTCTGAAAGAAAAGAATTGCTTTTATTTGGTACTACAGAATTCATGAAATACCCACATACACAAGACATCTCACAGGTCCTTGTCCAGTGGTGATTCATGGTCATGTGGTAACAGCTTTTAGGGGAGCAGACAGAATGAGTCTTTACTAACAGATGGCAACTTCCTTATCACCAGAGCCCCAGTATATTGAGTGGAGAACATTGCATTTTCCTAAAATTCCCCTTTGACAGGGGCAAACTGGACTTGGAAAACCCCAGAATTATTGGGCAAAATAAGCACAATGATACTCCTATGAATTTATTCCCCCTGAAGGATCATGATTTAGCATGGTGGGTTCTTTTTCTGTACATTGTGTTGCAGCAAATATAAGCATGTGAAATGAAACACATTCAGCTTCTTTAGGTGGTGTCCAGGCAGAGGATAGCTGAGGAGGGTTTGCACCATAAGTTTGAGTGGGGGTGAAAAAAAGAACTATTTTAGGAAGAAGTATTGTTTAATTTATTCTAACTAACATATTGTTTATCAGTAGGATAACATTTTTTCCCATCTTATATGGCACACAACTCCTGGTTTGTATGGAAAAAATGTCTGGGGTTATTCGGTCCTTTGTCAGTGGACTTTGTTGACTTGGTATTCAAATTTCTTTTGAAATTAATGATACCTTTCCATTAGTATTTACTGGATTTATCTCATAACATCAAAAATGAAGTAGAAATAATTTTGATGGAAGACATTCAGAACAATAAATGTTCAAAGGACTCTAAATTTAGAACACTAAATGTCCAAAGTTAACTCCCACTGCTTCCTTCTTGTCTTCAGTACCCACCATGTCATCTTCAATTTTCCCTACATTTGCAGTTAGAGAAAACTTTGCTCTCGCTGCCATTTGAAATTTTACTACTTTGTCTCCTGTGTTATTTCATGCTAAATAAAAATACAGCAGTTCATAAGCAACATTAGTAAAAAATGTCTGAAAATCTAAAGTTACCTATGTGATATTTCTCTCTTAAATTATGTCTTCTTTTTCTGCTTGCAGATCGTGAGTGAAATACAAAATATTTTACTTTTTTTCAAGGGCTAGGCAGCCATAAATGTGATAGCATAACTGAGAAGAAACAGGACTTATTCTCACCTTGTTATCTCTGCATGAGTTTCAATATTTGGTAGGATTGATGATGTGCTGTGATTTCTCACTCACAAGTCTGTTTCAGGAGTAACCATAAGGCCAGAGCTGTGATTTTCACTTGCATGGAGGGCAGTGTTTATTATTCAAACGGCAGCAAACTGAAAATCTCAATTCAACACGTGTTCTACTAGGTCTATAAAAAATTACAAATAATAAAAAAAAGTGAAACCAGGATAATTCTTGAAAGTGTGCAATCCATGGTGGGTGCAGAGTGGCAAATGTTGCTCTTGCTGGGTTGTCTGTGCTTTTGCAGAGAAAGGTGATAGTAAAGATGGTTCATTCAAACTCCTCTGCGAACAACTAATTAAGCACATATCCTCTTTAGTGCTCTGTCTTCCTAAGGAAGGTGCAAGTGATCCAATTAAGAGTGGGGGACATTCTGCTGAGATTTCTTTATTAACTTTACAGTAGAAGGAAGCAACATATGGAGTCATGATGCCAAAGGAAAAAAAAAAATAGAAAAGAAGAATAGAAAAAAGAAAACGTGATTTCTGGAAGATTTTGGAAAATACATCAAAACACTGCCTTCAGGAACTCTTGTGGGTTAAGAAATGTGGGCAGGCTGGGGACAGAAGCCTCCTTAGGACAGAGAAGAGGATTAACTGATCAGCTGTAACATTTTCCCTGGTCTCACATCCTCAGGCCAGTGGTATGAGCTGCAGAGACGTCACTCAAGGAAATAAATGCTCCATTGGCACGTGGTGATTCAGTGGCTTCACTGTCATGTTCCTGAGTGAGAATAAAAGGGATCTGGACCATGTCCTTGCCCCTAGCCTGTATGACCCACAATTGGCTATGGATAGACCAGTGGCAGGCAAGGAAGGATCTGAAGTGGGAGGGTATGACTATTTAAATCAAGATTCTAAAAAGTAAAATAAATTTTAAAATGTTCGCAAATATTTAAATTTAAATTTAAATAAGCATTTGAATTATCTGAGTTATCTGTTTTAACACCCCGGCTTGAACTGAGCACTTAGACCTGCTTTACAGTGAGGGGCACATCTGCCTCAGTTCTTCCCCTGTAAGGTAAGGATGAAATTATCTTTTTAAGTATCCTTTTCTCAGAAAAATAGCTTTCAAATGTGTTGTTAAAAAAACAGAGCAAAGCAAACAGCCCACCAGTAAACCTAGGCTGCATGGATTTATTATCTGTCTAAAGAATTTGATGGGTGAAACTGAAAAAATAAAACCAACCTAACAAATAATAGTGTTATTAATGGGGCTTCTCAAAGTATATTTTCTTGGCAATATAGGCATGCCAATAAAGGTTAATTAAAATGGCAGGCAATCATGATCAGATTAAATGGGGTGTGTATTAATCTCCTGCACTTGCATGAGAACCTAAAAAGCATATGACTTGGGGATGACAACTGAAAGCATGGTATTTTTAGATGGATTCAATAGAACTTTCTTACACTCAATTAATTTCTGCATAATATGGAGATGAAACATTTGCTTTTCTTCCCATCATCTCTATAGGAGTTGTGAGACATAATAGCAATATTTCTGGCACAAAAATATGTCTATGAAAATCTGAGAGTATTTCAGGAAAGAGAGATGCACCTATGAAGTAGTAGTGTGTTAGTACCTTTTTCTCATTTTCTTTCCAGCGACAGGACCTGAGAGAATGGCCTGAAGTTGTCTCAGGGGAAGTATAGGTTAGAAATTAGGAGAAAGTTCTTCCCCCAGAGGGTGCTGGGCACTGCCCAGGCTCCCCAGGAATGGGCACAGCCCCGAGGCTGCCAGAGCTCCAGGAGGGTTTGGACAATGCTCCCAGGGATGCTCAGGGTGGGATTGTTGGGGTGTGTGTGCAGGGACAGGGGTTGGACTGGATGATCCTGGTGGGTCCCTTCCAGCTCAGGATATTTCATGACTCTATATATAACATTATTGGATACTCCACTGGAGAGGTGAGAATGACTTCCAGCAGCAGAAGGCACAGGATGATTCTTTCTCCCTTTGCCATCACTGGAAGCTCACCCACTTTGTTCACTCAGCTGTTTGGATGACATCATACATTTTGGGGGTGAAGGCTGTATCAGGTATCTTTCACTGAACAACTTCTGGTGGGACTTTTGTCACATGCAGCCATCTCTTTTGGAAAAGGATTGCTCAGGCACTAAGGAGAGCAAAGACTGGTGCAGAGTGAAAACTTATATCCACAGGTTGGTGTGAAATGCTCTCTCTGTTCAGTCATTAAAACAAAGAAACCCAAAGAAAATCTTTGTGTCATCCTTTATCCAGAATCTATGAACACCTCTGGAGAAGAGGGAAAAGTATATATTTTTTCTACTTTTTTCAATTTTTCCTCACAAGGTGATTCTGCTCTTTGAAGATTGTCTACAATAACCCACTGAGAGCAGCACATGGTTGTTATGGATGCAAAATTATAACTTGTAACACCTGAGCTTCAAAATATTGTAATTTCACGAACAAGGACCCAAAGTCAGGGCTTTTCTTCATAGTCCAACTGTCTTGATAATCCATCAGCAGCAGGCTGCAGACAGATTGACATTCCCCATCTCCACCTATTGGCAGAAATCTATCTGAATGGTACAAAATAGATGTCCCTGCCTATAGCAGGGGGTTGAAACAAGGTGATCTTTAAGATAATTTTCAACCCAAACTGCTCTATGATTTTACAAGTCTATGAAAATTACTTGAAGGGAAAGGATTGAGATGAGAAAACTTAGACCATGTTGTTATTATTTTTTTTTCTTAATTTTCCCTTCACTGTAGTGGTTTACAGAAGCAAAGTACAGATATCTCAAAATACCTGTGAAACTGCAGGGCTGGAAATGCAAATGATCTGCCATGAAAACTGTAGCTTACTCACATTAAGTTAGCACATAGTAAAGATGGAGCAGTATTACCATAAACACAGTTTATTTTAATTTATGGACTTCTTTACATGCACACTCCTGTATCCCTGAGGGCCATAAAGAAAAACCTGAAGAGAAAATAGAAAACGAATAAAATATATCTTGTCTTCATTTGTGTCAAAATCACAATAAAAGGAGGAAATATAATCAACTTAGATGTTGTTTTCTTTTTATTTATAAAGCTTACTGTTTCACTCCATTTTAATTATCATCATTAAAGTGTGGTAGCACAGAAAAGGCTGCATGCAACCTTGGCAGCCAGATTAGCATCTATTTCTAAATGGAGGACACTTGATTTAAAACTAGTTCTAGAAATCATTTCTCAAGTCTCTGTTTTCTGGGGCCTTACTCTTGCTTCTCTTTTTTTCCTTTCTTTTTCTTTCTTTTCTTTTTTTTTCTTTTTTTTTTTTTTTCCCCAGGTGCTTTTCCTTCTAATAGGCAATTGTTTGAGCTAGATGATAGGAATTGAATATTTCACATACAGAGCTGTATGACGCCAACCTGTGTTTTTTCTAGATGAATGGTATATAGAGCTGTGTCTTCCCCAGGGCAGAGGAAAATATGTTGAACTAGATACAATTGCTGAAAAACAATAACATCAGTTTTTTATCTGAAAAATTGATGCTGAATAGGGAAATGGAGAGGGAATTTCAGTATGTACCCGAAACAATGCTGATATTTTTGTTTTATCCCTGCAACATGTCTAGACCTCTCAGATTTTTTTCTCTTTAAATCAGAGAAACAAACAAATGAAAGTCTTTTCATATTGGAATTGCTCTTTTTAAAACTCTCAGAAGGTCCTCACAGATCTCGTTATGATTTGACTGAATGGCCATAGTTGGGTGCATTGCTACCTGCTCATGAGTTTGGAGTTTATTGCAGTGTTCCTGTGAAACAAGGAACAGCAACAAGAAATACAACTCATCTTAATAAACCCTCTCTGAAGAAACAGCACACTGAGGCCTCCTGCTACACCCAGGGCAGAGCTGTACAGTCTCGATTAAAGAATTAAAAAATAAAAATGTTAAAAAAGCCCTTTGTTTCTTGTAATTAACAAAGCAACCTTTGTTGTTTGCAAAGGTGGTGATGGAAATACTTTTATCATTGGTAAGCGCTGCTTGGGTGGATTAATTATAAACACATTAATAATATATAGTGGAATTTTATATTGCTTAATGATTTTGATCTTTCGTGGTATAAACCTATCGAGGTTACTAAAGCTTTTTTTTTTAAATTTTTGATCACTGGGTTATCTTTAAATTATTATAGGCAAATTAAATGAATTAAATGCATAAGAAATGAGGGCATAAAAGCAGAGAGAAGGTTAACAAACAAGTTATGGAAATTCTTTTTTTAGAGCAATTCATCACAACATTCAGTTGGTATAAACACAGAAATAGAGGGATCCATTTTTAATAGGATAGATTTTTCTTTTATTTACACTTCTGTTATGTAAAAAAATAATGCTAATTATATGATTACAGAACAGAGTCCTAGCATTATTTTTTCAGGCACTGTTCAAATTCCATACATATAAGGTAGCTGACATTTGAAACAAGCAGAATCTCCTCCATCTGGGAAGACCCTCTTTCCTCTGAAAATTTAATAAAAATGAACCTTCAAAACCAAAACATCTGGAGTTAATTTTCTAGATGAAGAGGCAAGTCCTTCTTCAAGCAAACCCCTCCCTCAACTTGCTGGCCAGGCTTCTTTCCACATAACCCATGGTACAAGTGGATTTCTGGGCTGCAGGTGCACGGTGCCAGCTCTAGTTCAATTCTCCATCTACCAATATCCTCAATTCCTTCCCCACTGGGTTGTTCCCAGTCCATTCACCACCCAGTCCGTCGGGACGCCTGGAACTGCCTCGGTGCAGGTGCAGGACCTTGCACTTGGCCTGGCTGACTTCCATGGTATTCACCTCTCTCCACTTCTCCAGCCTGGCCCGGTCCCTCTGGATGGCAGCAGTTCCCTCTGCAGAACCAGCTGCACTGCTCAGCTTGGTGCCACCACCACTGGCTGTCATTAACTGCCCCGGCCACTAATGAAGGTGTTGGGCAGATCTGCTCTCAGTACTGACCCTCAGAGACACCACCTGCCATTTGTGACTGCAGCTCTTTGGATGTCCCCATCCAGCCAGTTCCTTATCCATGGAATTGTCCACCCATCAAACCCATATCTTTCCAACTGGGCGGCGAGGATGTTGTGTGGGACCACGTCAAAAGTCTTGAAAGACACTCAGAGAGGTTTCAAATAAGAACCCTGGGACATTTAGAATTGGATCAAATTAGGGGTTAGGGAAACAGGTGGGTTTGCAAATGTACCTGAATTAAAAGTACCTGTAGGTGCTTTCAGTCCACAAATCTTGAACAGCTTTCCCAGCATTAATTATATCCTTGCCCAGAGCTGGAATATATTTTCTTATCTTTATTTTACAAATTGGGAAAACCAAGGGGCAGCCTGTGGTTTTGCAATAAACCCAGTTATCCTCAACTGATTTCAAAAGAGAAGACTGCAAAACAGAGCTTGAGGAATCAAAGTTAAAAAAGACCTCTAGGCTGGGGGATTTTTGTGTGTTTGTAGCCTCCCATTTTTGAGGCATTTTTGAGTACCTGTCCCCAGTTGTTGGTAATAAACCACTTTTAGAAAGTCTAATTTAAAGGATTTGCCTACAGGAGCAAGGCCAGACTGTAATAAACAGGGAACTGAACCTAGTTCTCTTGGGAGCTTCCTGTGCTCTTGGCCAGAATAGCATGCCTTTTATGGTTTCTTTTTTTTTCTCCCTTACCGAGTCAGACCTTTTGTGTGACCCTAGAAAAATACCCAAGGAGAGGTGATCAAAGAACAGAGAGAATAACAGCATGTGGGGTTTTTAATTCCATGTCTGCATGCTGATTCAAAACAAAATGAGAACATGTTCCAACAGAGTCTGTTTGATGAGAGAACTGAGCAGCCTACAATGGATGGAGAATATACCTATTTATCAAGAGGCTGTTGGGGAGATTTTTTTTTTTCTGTTGCTTCCACAGGGAAAATTTTAATCTCAAAAATTGAAAATAAAGGAGAGGGAAATGTTATTGATGGAGATTGCAAATCTACTTTTAATTCATTGAATATTCTCAGTGCTTTTGCAGATATGAATTTTACTAGCCCTAAGAGACACTGGAAACTAAGATATTTCTCTAATAGTTAAATATAGCACTCAGCTGCATGTATTTCATGTTGTCTAAATGAAGATTTCAGACTGTTTGTACTTTAAGCCTCACTGTTCTCCAGCATTATGGGGCCAATAAATCAAATACCTCTACACCTCTAACTCTACCTCGGATCTTGTGCATAAATTTGTGAACTGGTGGAATGATTCTGTGGTCTATATGCAATTTTTGCCTTCTTCTTGTCTTCTCCCTGTTTGGTTTGCATTGCCCAGGATGGTGGATTAGTTTTAAATATCAAATGTATTACCACCATCTATTATGATGCTTCTGAGAATTGGCTGGGGTGAGGTGCCCCTGAGCCAGGGGTGTCCCACGTGTTTCTGACAAGGTCTGGGCTCACTCTTAGAGACCTCTCGGAGCGTGCCTTAACTGGTGGTAATGGATCCCAGTGAAAAATCAAAGCAGGAGCACATGCTGCTTGCAGTAATTGGTTTGGTTTAGTCACACTGACATCAAACACCTCAACATTTTTGCAAGCTGCAATGTGTCCTCTGAGGCTGAGCATTGGTAGCATCAAGACAGATTCATTCCCTGACAGTGCAGGAGTCTCAAACAGAAAAGAACCTTGTGATATTTTTCTGCAACTCTGTGTTGCCAAATTTTAGCTTACCTTCAAATTTTTGTTTTCCTTTTTTTTTTTATTTTTAGAGGGTTTTTAAAATTTTTTTATTATTTTTTTTTTATTTTGAAAGTTATCTTCATTTTCCTTGATTTGTTTTCATTACCTTTTTTCCTTTCATTTCATAATTCCACACACTGAAGTAAATTTACTGTAAAAATGCATGTACTTTATTAAATAATATGTGCCTTAAAAGTTACTCTTTAATGTTGACTGAAAATGTAAATTAGTAATAAAAAATAGCAAGGAGAAAATAAAAGCTATGAGTGTAAATGGAAGGGGTCAAAGTTCATCGTGCTCATGCTGGCCACTAATATTACTCAATAATAGAGAAAGAATTTCTCTTTTCTTTTTCATAATTAGTGGTAAAAAAAAAATTCCTTCAGCACTGAGATGAAAACAAGAGCTTTAGTGGTTTTCCATGAATAAATAAATAAAAAGTACAGCAGTCAAGATTAACTTATCTCTATCATAGATATTTATCCCGGAATAGATGGGTCTGACGTAGTGGAGTTTGTAGACCCCATGACATAATTAAAATATTGTGCAAAAAAATTCAGTTTCTTTTCTTTTGCTCTTTATTTATGTGAATATGTGTTGACATATATATATATATATGAAATAAATACACTTATATATACATATATATAATATATATTTTTTACATTAATATATTTATGTAAGCCATTTACATTTTGACAAAAAAGAATGTCAGTCTGAAACACTTTTCTTAAATGGTGTTCCATGGAAATTTCAATTTTCTTGTGAAATGTTCTCTTCTTGAAAGAATTACACGAACTTGTAATATGAACTTTTTACCAACCTTATCTGAAAGATATGACCTACCTTCATAAAAATCAGAAAAACACACAGGAAGGATTCATATGTACGCAAGAAATAAGGAGGAAATTTACCTTGTCTGCACAGACCTATTAATGAGCAGTAAGAAAGAAAAAAAATACAGCTGTAAACCCAATATCTTGCATTCACGGCGATCCGACAACATGGAATAGAAAAACACGTGCCTCCCCTGTAGGAAAAACATTATAATATTCATATTTAGCCTTGCAATACTGATGGCTGACTGAAAGGGTGCCTTGAGGTGCTGCACAAGGTGGCAGCTTGGTGTGAGGTTAATCAGAGCCAAATGGCAGCAGATATCACAGAGACTCCTGGCAGACAGGGAGGTGTTCAAGTGTGGCATTCATAGTTTTGTCCTATAAGTCATATATTCAGTAAAGACAGTCAATGAGGACATAGATCTTGACTGTTCACAGAAGATTTGGACATTTCTCTTCTGGGCAGGTGAAGGTTTTTTTTTTGTGGTTTTTTTTTTGTTTGTTTGGTTTGGTTTGGTTTTTTTTTGGTTTTTTTTTTTTTTTTTTGGCCATCTCATGCGCTATTGAAAACTGTCTGTCTTAGTTTCCCTGCTCTTTCTCACATTTTTCTTGCCCACAAGTCTTCCTTGTGCATAGGTCAGCCCAGAAAGCAGAGAAGAGATTTACAGCACTGTTCATTTTGGAGGGTTTATGGCGATGAATAACAGTTGTTCATTCAAACATATCTAATGCATCTCATCCTTGTTGGGTATTAATGACATTTTGTCTATTGCAACAGGAAACTATCTTTTGTCACAAAGCAACTCAGTGTGAACTCTGACAGGTGAAACTTTCCTAACTCAGTGTTGGTTTATCAATAACTAAAAAGGTAAATATTTGCAGAGTCCTAGGGATTTGTTTTAATCAGCCTCTTTGTTCCCTACTCTTATTCTTCTGTTTGGCTACAATACATGTGACAATCCTATCCAAATTCTTTTTAGCTATAGGAAATTTTTGATTCTGTTTTTTTTTTTTTTTTTTTTTTTTTTTCTGATACCACTTAAGAATGTAAGACCTGATTTCCTGGGATCTAAATTCCTGGAGCATGGTTGCCAAAGTACCAGTAAAAGTCCTCTGTTATCAACACAGTTTCCCTCTTGTAGGTACCCTCAGAATGCCTCTGACAGGGATTTGTTCTCTTGATATTTTAAGATGAAAAGTTCATGGCTACCAGTACCTGTTCTGTATGCAGAGAAGCCAGATGGAGCCATGACTCACTCTAAATATTTCTTTTGAGGTTAGCATAAGTGAATTGCTTTTCAGGTGGAATCCATCAGGTCCCCAGAATGTGTTCTTGTGTACAGATTCGTCCTGCTGCATTATATTGCTCTTCTTCAAAATGTTAAATGTCTTGATTTGCATTTGCAGCAGTTGATTGAGCCCTTGTTCTTAGTTCCATGCATAAGGATTGCATTTTTTCCTTTTTTTTTTCATTGTAATTTTCAGGTCATGTTTCTTTCAGAGCCACTGTTATATGGGCTTAATTTTCAAATAATTTTACATATATATATTTTTCTATTGTCACTGTGAATTGTGAAAATAATGTTGGCTTTACTTTCTTTCCTTCTCATTTATTATTTTGCTCACCTTCTGAAATCCCCAGTTGCATTTTCTGATGGAGACTGAATGAAATGCTGTCTTCATTTAGAAAATAATCCCATGCAATACCTGTGTAGGATGGTTTTTTTACAGGAAAAAGAAAGGAAAAAAGTTAAGAAACTCTCATTTTTTACCAAATCATGTTCTAAGCAATATTTTCAGTGGTTCCATTACACTGATCTGGGAGGGAGATTTCAGAATAAAGTCCTCATTTTCAGTAAAAGATCCAAAACCTGTGATGACTAAAATCCTAATTCCTTACACTTAGGGGTGAAGGCAATTCAAGACCATGAGCAGGAGGATCATGGTCCAGTGGAAGGTGTCCCTGCCATGGTAGGGAAGTTGGAACTGAATGGTCTTCAGGATCCCTTCAAACCCAAAGCATTCAGTGATTTTGTGTTTCTATGACAACCTGACACCACATGAGACAAACCTAAACTTGGAATCACTTTGCAGAGATGACCAAGGTGGCTCATCCTGACTTAGACATAGTCTGTAACAGCATAATCACATTCAGGTGATGCTGTGCCAAGACAAAAATATCTCTGGTTTGGGACAAACTTTGATTGTTGTCAACATCCATGATTCATCCCTGAATGAATTCTGCACGCAAAAGTCAGTGTTGAAACTACCAATTAACCCTAAAACTCCATATCTTACCTCTAAGTCTCTGTACCACCTTCCTTTACTCTACCTTTCCTTTCCTTTAGCGAGACTGGAAAGCAAGAGAGAAGATAAATTATCTTCATTGGCTTATATATCTAAGATACAGGGCTTTAAATAAAAATTACGGTGGATGTATAAGTGATTGATTAGGGCATGTTGTTTGCATTGTATTTGGAAATGAAAATGTAAGACAGAGGGAATTTCAATAGCAAAGTGGAAATGGTTGTCATCAGGATTAATGCTGAATGATCATTCATGTCTGCTTTATCTCATGCTAAGTTTCCTTCAGTAGAATTTTAATAGTGTAGACTTTATTGTGCATTATGGTGATAAGATCCTGCCAATGTTTAGTTGAGCTGGTTAATTTACAGGAGCTAATTTAAAAGGTAGATCTTCTGTTAGGGAATCTGTCCTGTTGGATTGATAACCCCGCTTTTAGGATATTATTTCCATGGAAGAAGATCTTCATCTTTTCTCCCCATCTATGCCCCTGTGCACCAGCTTCTAATTATTCAAGTGTGAAGGGAGTTTCCTTCATTTTTAGACACAAACATCCTCACCACATGATTTATAAGGTTGTCTGTAAAGTGAACTGATTATTCAGGCTTCTAACTATTTCTATAGAATTTTGTGGTGTGTTAAGTTTGTGCCTAGGGATAAATATAAACTCTATCTCATTTAATCCCATCTTGGAGAGAAATTTTTCTTCTGAAAACATTTTTATGTATTTACTCACAAGTTTTACCATCAAATGTAACCATTTAGCATACAACTCATGTATGCTTATAACACTTCACAGGCACTTTTCTCACCACTGTAATTGAACCACCGATGCTGAATTCTCATCTGTGCCATGTGAGAGTTTAAACAGAAAATGGCCTTACTACCTTCCCAGCTTTAATACATATTCAAACATTTTCTGTCAGCTTTTCTGTCAGCTGTCATTTAGTTCCCTCAATTCCTTTGTCTGTGTGGCACTGGCTGCCATTTCTGTTGTCACTCTGAGCTGAATCCTGGGATCTTGAAAGATTTTCTTCTATACTGGCCTTCACAGAATTCTCAGCACTCTAGGATTTAGAGAAATTTCAACTCATCCATTGAAAAATGCGGCTGGCAAAATTAAATTCTCTGCCTGGCTCTTGCAGCCAACCCTCATCTGTTCATCAGCCACAGCAGAAGATGCAAAAGAGATTTAGCAGCAAAGGATTTCAGATTCTCACGTCTTTTCCACTTACTTTCTGCACAGATCCAGACAACAAAGTTTTACTGGCACAAATGTTTACAGCAACTGAAAAATCAAATCCTCATATGAGCATCTCTAGAAGGTGAGATTTAAATCTGAAAGGCATCCTGTGGGAAGTCCTTCTGTGTTCACCCATTCAAAGAGCAGGAAGATAGGAAACATGGCATATTTACTAAAAGAAAGTGATAAGCAGCACATGTTGAATCTCAAGTATTTGCACTCAGTCCCCAGGGAGAAATACTGGGAGATGACAATGGTGAAATCAATTCATACAGCATCCAATCTAATATTCATTAAAACGAATGAAAAGACAGTTTGAAATTGGGCTAGGCCTACAGGTCCCAGCCTAGTGAGGTACTCAAGCTCGTGAGAAGTCATTGTCTTTAAGCTTGTGTTTAAAGTTATGCCAAATTCCTTTGGGGCCAGAATATATTAAATGAGGAAATAGTAACTTGCCCTGCAGGGGAAACAAAAAAAAAAAAAAAAGGAAAAAGGAAAAAAAAGTTACATTTGCTTGATATATTTTACATGTTCAACAAAACATATCCACCAGCTAAACAGAGATATTCAAAGAGAAGTTTTCTACAGAGTTTGCATTGGCAGAATGCTAAATGATTCACCTTTTGAAAATGGCAATATAGCAGATGCATCAGATAATTTCTCCAAATCCTTTGAGGCTGGATTTTTTTTTAGATGATTGTTCTGTATTATTCAAGTATGCTTTAGTGATGAGAATTATAAACACTGTGTTTTGCCTTCTCTCTTAGAAATGCAGAGTAAAAACACTTCACCAAAAGTCTACCCAAACCAAGTATGCTTAAGACTTAATTTTTGTGATTATATGCTCCTCACTTGTTTCTAAAGATAAAACCTATTCAGAATATCTCCTCAGTTTTGTTTCCCCAAACTTGTTTTCTCCTTTGAAACATTTTTATTAAAATAGTAACCAGATCTTGCCTCCAGAAGTTAATCAAAACTACATCTTACAGCTGTAGTTGAGCTTTTGTGTCTTAAACCAAATAGAGTTTTCCTCTGGATACAATTCCAGTGCTGCTGAGTGTAACCATTGCCAGTGCCAACATCAGGAGAAAGGATTTGGTTTGTACATACTTTAGGAAGAAAGATTATTCAAAAATATTTCAGAGGAGTTTTGCATCTGAGGAATACCAAAGCTAGGTTGTGTCTGGAATACATTGCTGAACTTATATTTTAAACTACTTGAGCACAAAAAACCCCTTGCATAAACAAAACAAAAAGAGAGTGGAACTTTGTAGGTAATAATTTAACGAACGGGCAGAGGCAATGGAGCGTATTAATAATGTAATTTTAATTTGAAGATCTAGTCTACTCTGATTGCAAATCACTGCTTACTTTAATACTTTAATGTCTCTGCACATGAAATGTGCCAATTTCCAGGCTGTTCAACAAAGAAATCATATTTATTCTCAGAAATATGGAATGTACATTATTGGAATGTTTCATTTTGCTTTGTTATCAACTTTGTCATAGAATGGAAGAAATTCAATTTCAGATTGCATTCAAAACAGAAATTATTAATACTTTATCTGCTGTTGTTATGACAGTTAGAGATCTTTCTGTATTTTAATTCTGAAATCTAAAATTTGATACACTGCCTCTCAGGCATTTAATAAGAAAAAAATCCTTAACAAACTTTAAGTTGAAAAATAACATCATGGATCTCATCTCATTACCTTTTCTCTAATGTGCTTCCTTTCTAACTTATCACTTCATGGATGTGCACATCCAAACATTTTAAATCAAACTTCATACCTGCATAAAGCACTGAAATAAATGGCTTTATGCTGGCGTAAAAAATCCAGTGATGAACTGGGCTCTGATCCTGCTTATTTTGTTCTCCTGGGAAATAAGAAAGGAAGACAAAGACAAGTAAAACATCAAGAAGGAGAACAAATGTGAGACAACATAAATGGCCCGAAATTGATTCCTTTTACTCTGGTGACATTTCATTAACTTCAGGAAAGTTTCAGAGGATTTTTATAGAGAGGCAAGTGAGAAGAGAATAGGGAGAAAGGAAAGAAAGACTTTTCTTCCAGACCCCAATAGCCTGATTTGCTGAACTGTGATTTTAAATAGGGGAGAGCAATACACTACTTTCAACTCTCCAAAATAACCTTGTCTCTTCTCTCTTTATTCACATGTGGCTTTGAAGTTCATTTATATCGACTTTCTGGGGAAAATCCCAGCCAGGCAACTGCCTGGAAAAAAATGTTTGTGCAAAAAAAAAAAAAAAATCCTAATCACAACTCTGTTATTTTTAAGCATAAGTTCTTTTAACCTTTTTTCACTAGTCACAATCAGAGGCTGTGACTATGTGATTATTCAGCAATGTCCCAGTAAGATGGATCATTCAAGGAAACCAAATATATTGCGTTTTCTATCTTCTGGTGACTATTTTTTAGTTATTCCAACCAGAATAAATGTGCAAACGGAGCCACTGGGAAGCGGAGCTTTTTAATTAAACAATGAACAGTAATCTGTATTTGGAATATCCCTGTTCCACATATTCAGTGGGGAAAAATGAACACTAAAACACTTCCTGACTCAAAAATCAGGCTATAACCAGAATTAGGCCAAAAGTTCCTGCTATTTTTATCGTTGTACACTTTAGTACTTCTCTTGATTTTGGTGAAACATTCAAATTTTGGGGCGGGCTCCAGCTTGCAGATTCTGATGCATCTAAAAGTAGATGTCTGTGAGAGTCTGGAGGCAGTTGCTGCAAACCAGGGATCTGGAACCCCTCCAAACACAGCAGCAGAGCTGTGGCAACTCCTCAAGTTTAGATAGGTTGGAGCAAAAGACACACCCTCTGGACTCATGACTGCAAGCCACACTGGGTGTCCCAGAGTGTCCCACATGACACCAGGTGGGTTTGGCAAATGAATTCATGGACTCCATGGCAGCCATAAAGAACTGAACAAAATAACATTATAAAGAACTGATGAACTATATTCACCTCCACTGAACAGCTCTTAGGGCTCTGTTAAGATCACAGCCAGGGCAGATCTAAGTAGTGCCATAATTACAGAAGCAGTTCAGGTTCAGTCTGGTGGACCCCACCTTGGCTGGACAAATCAATATCATGGTAGTCAAGAAGCCCACTCTGCTGTAGCAAATGTAAAATTGCTCTGTGACCGTAGGACAGCTGATAACAAAACATGAACAAATGTCCCAGGGAAGCTGTGGCTGCCCCTGGGTCCCTGGAAGTGTCCAAGGCCAGGCTGGATGGGGCTTGGAGCAGCCTGGGATAGTGGGAGGTGTCCCTGCCCGGAGCACGGGGTTGGAATTGGATGACATTGAAGGTCCCTCCAGAACCAAAGCATCCTATTGTTCCATTATTTTATCACTTTGCCTAGAAAATAAATAATAAAATATCTTATAACTCAGGCTGTGTAGTGAATTCAAGAACTTGCCTGATTTCAATACTCGCATACAGCTGGTGCTCTTGTTCTTTGAAATCTGTCAACTTTATTTTCTATTTTAAAATATGTTTTAGAAACTTCATGGCAGGCAGGCAACGCCAGTATGAAAGTAAGTTTTATAGTCAACTAAAATCCATGAAAATCTGCATTCCTTATAGAGAGGTGAATGCAGCTGCTGGTGCAAACAGCAGCACCCCAAGGTGTTCTTATAATAGTTTGTAAATGATACCTGCTGTGAAGGGTGTTTGAGCACAAAGCTGCCAGATGCTCTCTGTGACTTGCATATCTGTAAGGTCATTTGTGTGCTCTGATGACTGAGATGTTAATGATAAAATTATGGAACAAAGAAAAAAGTCTTTACCAGGCCCGAGTTCTACCTTGTGACTGCAAAGATACAGCATTTTATGGACTTTTAATTGAACTAAATTTAATTCAGAAGAAAAGTAACTGAGTCATGATGCCACCTGTTTTTAGCTGCTGCTGATGCAGTTTTCTCTCCCAAGCTTTTAAGGGTTGCAATGGTGAAGAAATTATGTCATGTGCTTCTGGGTATTTACTGATGTCACACATAACTTCATCCAGGAGAGTTCTTGATGGATTTGGGAAGCTCACAGCCACTGTCAGAGCAGTGCCAAGTGGAAAGGACAAAATTCTTCTTACTCTTTATAAAAATGCAAATGTGAAGTTATCCATCATCGTGGTATTACCTAGAGACCTCAACAAATGCTTCATCCCTTGTGCTGCTCTCCTGTTAGACTGAAGAGGAACTCCTGGAGGACTTCTAGGTTAAATTCACAGTCAAAAAGACTGAGGTGAAAGAAAACACTGAGATGGAGATGTTCACAGCAAATATTCCTGGGAGATGGGGAAGATGCCCATCAGCCACCCAGAGAGAAATCTGAATTTACTCCTGGTGGAATCTGGAGATGACCCAAGGATTTGTGTTCTATTAGATAAAAAGGGGTGCACCAGTCACGTGAAGAGCTTTGTTTTACTTGATAATTTTGGATCTCTCAAACAAATCATGTGTCAGCACAGCTGAACAAAGTATTAGAGAGCATGGAGCAATGAATGTCACTCATGCAGAATGAGTGCCTGAAATTTAAGGAACTTCAAGGATCTAAGAGGTCTACAGTCAAGAAAATCAAGCTTTCTGTGCAATGGTGTGACTGTGATTCCTGATGTACAAAGCAGGGATTAATTCATTAAAAATGAAAGTTAACAGTAGCTTTCCTGTGACATCTGTGAGCCCGGTATTGGAATACTGTGTACTCGGTGAGAATGCTCAGTGATTTTAGAAGGATATTGAAAAGATGAAAAAATGAGCAGACAGCAGGCACAAATAAAGACTTTTGAAGACATAGGAAATGCCAGAGAGTGATAAATACTTGGATTTTCACAAGGAGATCAAGAACTGGCTTCATTAGAGCACATAAATACTCTCTCTGAAGAAAATGCCAAGTGCTAAAGGACCTTTAATCATGCATAATTGTTGAAATTTAGAAATGGATTGATATAAATTCAAAACAAAGCACAAATCCTTAACACGGAAAAATAATTGCAGTGAACTATAAAAACTGTGACAACTCCTCAGTCTCCTGAAATCCTCAAAGTCATTCAAGAGTATGAATAAAAAGTGATTTCTGTCTGTCAGAAGATAATTTGATGACATTAAGTGGTTTGTGATACATCAGAATCTGACTGGGCCATCTTGAAACTTTTAAACCTATGAAAAGAGTTTGTGTAGGCTCTTCAAGAATACCAAGAAGCAGAGGAATCAGGAAGTTTGAACAAGGAATTTCTCTTTTGCTGAGAAAGATGGATGATGACAGGATGAACTGCAGAGAAGACTGGAAGCACAACCAAAGTTTGAGACAGGCTGAAACAAGCATGTGGATCCCTGAGAATACAAAAGTAGCTTGGAGCTCGATTCCAAAGCCAGAGTGCTGCTTTGTGAGTGCTACAAAGTGTTGCTGAAGGCTCGCACGTGTTCTATGGCCAAGGCTTATTGACCCTTTCTTTCTGTGTTCTTTGTTCATATCACTTCTAGCAATCTTAATCTGTCTTTCTTTCAGGAGCAAAATAGGCTCCAGAATCCAGAGTAGATGGTCCTTTGGGACTTGGATGACATTTATTTATCTTTGTGTCATGCATCTGTAACAACACCAAAGGGAAGGATAAAACTTCCATGTCCAAACACACTGATCTGTTAGTGCATGTATCAAAAAAAAAAAAAAAAAATACTCTCCCAAAGGATGAAGTTCAAAAAGAAAACTAATTAAAGATATCAAGCGCGGAAATTGTATTAAATAGGCCATTGAAAAATACATTAGGAAACTGAAAATCTGAAGATCTCCTGGGACAGCTTGTTTGTCAAATTTCCATCCCAGTTTATGGATCAGATAGTTATGGGCAGGTTCAACGAGGCTCAAATATTTTTGCATTGTTTGCATCACTAGATCTTCAAACCTTCTCAGATTCACTGATACCATTAATCACACTTAGTGATGAGCAAACATGAAAAGATACAACCCTCTCATTCTGTCTGAGTGTATTCAGATATGGATTCAGAATAATTTTTGGTTAATTCATCCATATTTCTGTAGTTTATGGGTACTTATTTATGAATTGTAAAAGAGTACAATGAGGAGAAGTTAAGCAGTTTATCCAAAGCAAAGACACCTCTTAGGCAAATATTTGGCAAGAGCTACAAAATATTTTATGCTTGCAATTAACTTTGGGGTCATTTTCCATAAAAGCAGGGCTCTGGTTTGTCAAAGGATCCATATCATTAAACCTTTTTTTATTACATTTAGAATCTAAAGCTAGAATGCACCGCTCATTGAATTTATTCAGTGGTACCTATATTAATTCCCTAAAATCTTCTGGTTAAACCCACTAATATTATTTAAAAAGCCCTCTAATCTTGGAGACTTTAGCTCATGGAACTGATCATGTTCTTGGATAAATTTTTGAAATGCTAAATTAACCTTCTTCCTAAACCGTGTGACTCATTTCTTATGTAAATTTGTCCGATTTAGGACCCTAGAGATAATATTTTGTTTGTTCAGTGATTTCTTTTGTCAATATAGACATTTCCCCTTCATGCATATGTTGTATATCCATAAAACGTGACCAGACTGAGATCCCTTGGCTTCCCTGTAGGATATTTATGAGTAGATAATAATCTTGCATATGACAGGGAAATTGCAAGGCTTGGGTCTTATCTTCAGGGAAACTTATTTGGTTTTTTTATATAGTTGCTCTTGCAGTAATACTGCTCACTATGGCAGCCAAGGCAATGATGATTTCTGATGATGCTTAAATTTTGCATAAAAAATTCCCTGTTCCCTAAGCTTTCCTGTACAGCTGATGGCATTTCTTATCAGTCATAAAGGGAAAAGAGAGAAAAGAGCTCAATTTTCAGGCTTTAGCCATTCTTTTCTCTTGCTAAAAGATTTGAGAGTAAAGTTGTCTGAAGCAGATACTGCTTTAAATATGATACCATATTCCAATGCCACCTAAATTTCTAATTAACCCTGGTTTTATACATATACATATATATATATTTTATTTTTTTTTTTTGAGATTCACCCCAAACTACAGCAGAGAGATCAGAATCTATCAATGTTGTGCCTCTTGTCAATAAACCTTAGTTATGTATGGAACAGGATTTGGATACAAGAAACAGAGGCTTTACTTTCTCAATATTCTTAATAATTTTCGGCAAACACATTCTTAATTTTTAGGTAAAAAGTAACTGGCACTCTGTAATTTATGTGATCTCCACATTCACAGAATTTTGGATAAATATAGTTTTGAATTTGTGTTTGTAAAGACAGGTACAACTGGAGTACACTTGAAATTGTGAAATTGTGAGGAATTTTGGTTATTCTTTCACTACATGACTTTAATTATAGGAAGTCAACAAACAAAAAAACAAAACAAACAAGAAAAAAAAATGAAAGTAGTATCAAATATTACAGTCCAGAAGAAATCCTTATGATTAAGTTTGTGGTTTCCCCAAGTTAAAGAAGCCAATAGAAGAATATATTAAAAGGGGAAAGCTTGAGTTTGTTTTACTTGTGATCCTGGAAATTATATTTTTCCAGATGTCCTTGTTCTTTTAGCTGCAACAAATGACTTTACTTGAAGAATGAATAGCTATTACCCCAAACTATCAAAAATTATCTGCATGGTGATGGAAGTTTTACAAGAATAGGAAGTATCAAAAATTTCTGCTGAGTAGGTCTTTTAGTATCAATTTATTGCTTTTGATTATTTTTTACTCATAAACTAGTTACTAATTCATCCAGTACCTATTTACATACAGGAATAAAATTCTGACAATTTCTAACTGCGAGATATATATAATTCTAGGGTTAAAAATCAAGTCTGTGAATGATTTTATGTATATGTAGAATGAATGTGCCTTGTTAGATTGATTCCTTTCCTACAAAAACAGAAAGGAATGAAACAGAACAAATAAAAATGAACAATAGCTTATACTTCTCTTAATGGCTTTTTACAAATTGCAGGGTTATGCAATTTCTCATGGAAAAAACAAATTGTTCTTTTTCTAATTCATGATTTTAGTTTTAAATATGTTTCTCCACCTTGTCTCTTTTATGCTTTTGCCAATAGAATAATCAGCTGTGTAGAGCTGTGATCCAGAAGGTCAAGGAAAAGTATTGGGGCTCTTTAGGCCTCATGTAATAAATTATCCTTCCCAATGGGAAGGGATTTGAAAGGATTTCAATCTGGAAAATGGTCACAGGACTGGTGAGCAACAGCAGTACTCACAGTTTTGTCAATTCAATGAAATATTTACCCACAGTTTCAGATTCTAAAATTTAGGTATCCTCATGTGATTATTGCCATTGCTTTACCATGTTCCTTCTTCCTATATATAGACAGTTATCAGGCATTTTTACATTCTTATGGTGAAATGTTAAAACTTGAGGTGTTATCATCAGCAGATTCTGTTGAAATGTCCAACACCAGTCTGGTAAACAAACTTAGCAAGTAAAGTTAAAACTGTGGTTTTCAAATCTAACCTACATTTATTTCCATCACCCTGAAATGCTGTTTCCCAAAGTTCCTCCTAAATAAAGGGATATATTATTGTTTTTATTATTATTATTGCTGCTGTTGCTATTCACTTTGTTTCTATTTCTTTGCACCTCAGGAAAGGTTTAGCATTCCCTCAGAGACCCCAGCCTGTGGGGTGAGGTAGGATGCAAATAACCAACACCAATTACAACTTGAAGGTGATTTTATATGAAATTAAGTGATCATTTCTGATCAATGCCTGATAGATCCAAATCCCCAAGAGACTAACTGACTGCAGGTAGAAAAATCTCCCTTCTGCAAATCAAATGCCCAGTGATGAGGAAAAACTTGCACTTTTCCAGTCTCAGCATCGTTCTTCCAGACAAATCCTTCAGAACTGTCAGTCTGGAAGCTCCAACTAGAATCTACCTCACTCAGAAGAAACACATATTTAATTCACATTTTTAATTCATTATCCCTCATTTCAGCTATAAGCTTTTGACTGCTTCACTGTGGTTAGATTACTTCTCTTTTCTTTCTAATATCTCACTTGCCCAGCCATTCACCCGCTGCCAGTTTCATTTCTCTGTAATGCCATAGATGAGCTGTTTTCATCTCCAGTGTTCTTAAGAACATTAGTTTGCAAAAGGCTCCTTGCAATACAGAATTATACAGACAAAAAAGAAGTCAGAAGCACTTACAGGAAAAAGAGATTACACTAGATGTCTTAATCCTGACACTTAAATAGAGCATGACACTCTTAAAATATTAGTAGAACATGGGACATCAAGAAAAGAGTAAAATATTTGTGTTCTATTAATAAAATAAAAAAAAGAGATGTGTAGGTACATAAAGGGAGATTCAAAGCCAGGAATGACAGGGTAGGTTAGGAAAAAAAAAAAAAAGATTGTAATACTATCATGTGGAGAAAACACATTGCACTTTATAACAGATGAAAGCTTCTGTCTATGGCATGAAAGAGGTAAAAAAGAAAAGCAATAAATTCTGCATAATCCAAACTCATTGCTCAAGCCATGCACTGCTCATTCCCTGGCACCAGCCAAAGGATAAACATCAGTGCTATGTGTGTAAAGGCTGCTCTCATAAATATTTAAAAAGTGCTACACTGAGTCAGTGCAGTAAATAATACCATATATTAAAATAGATGGAATATGTGAATTAAGGTCACTTGCTGGCACAAAGAATAGAGGCATCAATCTAAGCCTGCTCAACCCGGGGAATCAGCAGATTCAGTTTTTTCCCACTCAGAGAAAAATTAGCTGAAATATGTAAAGAGAAAGCAGTTCAAGCCTGTGACCCTCTCAAGTGCTGCTTCTGGTTCAAGAACAGTTTATAGGGGCAAGGAAGGAAAAAAGTGAAATAAAAACTCCTCCCCAGAATAAGCAGTTCCACATTTGATTCTCATTTGTTCCCTGTCATGTTTAGGGAATATTAAAACCCTCTTCTTTTCTGTGATGCCTGAATTTCTGATCAGATATATAAGTAAATCAAGGCTAATGTGTTGTTTGTCTTTCGTGGCTCTCAACCTGAATGCAACAAATTCCAATGTTTTTCATGTAAATATACACAGCCTTGTAAAGGAGGAAATTGACTACAGGTAGGATTAAATTATCTTTTTATTTTTGTGGAATTTCTTTAGTGTTGGCCAGTAACTCATTGCAAAATTAGAGAGAATATTAGAAAGAATTAACATTGAAATAAATAATTTATTTGTTACACATGAATTTTCTTCCACGTGTAACTTCACAGGCTGCAAATGAAAATGTTGCATGCTGAGATTATTCAAATGATCAACAGGAAAACAGGCAGAGAGTCTTCAGTGGAAGAGAATTTCACCAGTAAATCATTATTTGAGGAAGAAATCCAAATTTTTGAAGTGATTCTGCTAGAATGATATCCACATTCTTAAATTTTAACTATTGCAGATGTTGTTTACCATATCTATACCTCCCAAGCACTTCCTATGAAATAGTTACTCTGTCTTGGAAACAAAAATTGCATCTTCTAAGGTCCATGTATCATCATCCCCAGTACTAAAAGTCAGTTTCTGTTTTTGTTTTTGTGGAACAGTAACCCCACAAAAAAACCCTGTATCCCTTACTGCAGCTCTTTTTTTGATGATGAAATATCTTCAACAGAGTTTACAATACTTCTGTTGCTGTAGATAAGGAGGGATGGAAAGAAATCCCAAAACGAAAGCCATGGTACTTGTTCTCGTGACTATAATGAGGAAAATGTACAAGGAATTAAAAAAAATTGGATTAGTAATAGGATATTGCATTTATGAAGAGATATCTAACAGATATTCCACATCTGTCTATTTATTTTCCTCCTTACCGGGTTGGTTCCTGTATCAAGCTCATAACGATTTGTAAATGTGTGAATGCATCGCTTTTAGAAAGTTACTGATTTGAGAATGTCAAGGGATGAAATATTCACTCTTCACCCAAGTACAATGTTCCGATGGCTAATTTCATTCATCCTTAAAACGTTTCCCTTATTTCTGTTCTGAATATGTCTCCCTCCAGCTTCCAGCCACACTGTCTCATTACACTTTTGTCTGGTAGATCAAAGGGGTCTCTTCCCTCAGAAATCTTTTTATGTTAATACCGATCATCCATAATTCTATAAGTTTAATTTTGATGCTATTGAAGCTGATTTGAGTTTTCGTAACTTTTTATTTTTCATTCTTGTACTTAGTGAATGTAGGAATGTTATGTTGCAATGCCTGACATATTTCATAGTGCTTTATTTTAGTTTGTGCACCTGTTTGACAGCCTGAATGACTATTGATAGTCTGGGGGGATTTTTAAACATCCCTGTCAGTAAATTTGTTTTTTCTAAAATGTTTTCCAAAACCTGCAAGACCCTGGAAAATCTCTTTTTATTGCCATAGCCAGTGACCTTGTCATGGGATAATGTTTAAAATCCTCTGTTTTCTGCCTGAAGTGATATTATACTTTTAGAAAAGTATGCATTTGAACAGAAAAAAACAGGTCAGTCCTTGAGACCTGGTATGTAACAGGATATGGAAAACAGTTTAATCACATTATGAAATTTAGCTAGTCAGTATAATTTTAATTTTGAAGAAACTGCTTTAAGGCAACCTCACACTGACCCACTTTCATGCTGTCACTCCCTCAATAAAAATTGATAACACATTCTTGCCCTTGCAGAATTTCCATATTGGCAGAGGAAATTTAACTCCCTGCATGATTAATGGCTGAGGCAGTGCTCTATCAAACATGCAGCACGCACTGGGATATTCGATGCCTCTGACAGCCCAAGAGTGATGATCCTTGGGAGGGATGGAAAGCAGACCGTGACAAAACTGCAGTGGCTGATGCCTCCTGCCACATCAATAAAATGGCACCGCACAACAAATGGGACTCTTGACCTCATCACTTACAGTGGAGCAGATCATTTGTATAAACAAGTTATTTAGGTGCTTTAATGTACTTTGTGGTTGATTAATAGGGTTTCCCTTCACCTTTTGCACATCAGATGCTACAGAGGGTGTTTGAGAAGGGAGAGAAGCAAGGCAAGGGCCTGGGGGTGAAGCAGCATGCTGGAAATTTCAATTCTGAGCAGAGCTTTTCTGCAGATCTTTAGTTCTAAATTGGGCAAAGGACATATTTGCTAAGGCTTCACCTTAAGAAAGTGTCATGCATGAATATGCCTGTAGGTGCCATAGAAATACTCCAGAAATGTCAATTTCATGGCAGACTTTTTGTATGTTAGTGTGAGACTTGTGCCAAGCAGCACAGTAACTTAAGTTTTAAACCAGCTCAGCTGGTATTTGCTCTTCTGACTACAGATATCTGTTCTCCTAGCAAACCACGAAATAGTTTTCACTGTGCTTTAGGTAACTTTTTTCTTCATCTCGATTTGGAATTTGAAAACATGGGAGAGAACAGAGCAGCTCCTGTTACAGCCAGAGCTGATCTGGAACCTTGTGCTGTGTGTATTCATAGGCAAACGAGGATTTGCAATAAAGGCAATGTTTTATTGAAGCAACGATTTAAACTAATGTTTTCCAAAGTAGCTAAGTGTTCTGTGACCATCTGTTTGACTTGTAGGGAATGAATTTTCAAAGGTCATTCCAGGTATCCCAGGATTTCAAGTTGTCATTGGTTTCTGAAGTATGAGACAGGGAAATGATTTCAAAGGCAGGGCTGTCTTGTTTCTGGGTTATTCCCATTATTCAGGGAAGTTTTTCACTCCAAAGGACTTCAACTAAGCCAGTTATAGAGCCACCATACCAGGCAGCCTGCACTTGTTCCTCTTCCTGAAAATACCAAGTGCCTGCATTTATTTTAATTTTTTAAGGAAACCTTTAGGTTTGTTTTGCCTTGGGTTTGTTTTACTTGTTTTGGTTTTTAGAAATTGTGACACTCTGATTCAATTTAGATCAAGCCAATTTAAATAATTTCTGATTTTGTCTAATGAAAAAAATAGAGCATTAATGAGGTAGATAAAACTCTTTCTTCACTTTGCAGTCTTTATTTCTGTCCTTTTCTTTAGACCTAGATTTTGGAAAGCCTGGTTAATTCTTTTGCTTTTGTCTTTCTTATGATTTCTTGGCACTGTTCAAAGTCAAAAGAGGACATTGCTGAACACAACAATAAAATCTGATCTTAAATTCCAGTTCCAGATAGAGAGGGAAAGAGCTTTGATGACTGTCAGGAATACCTGTTCTTGTCCATTATAAATTGTAAATCTTGTCCAATATAATTATAAAATTAATTTAAAAATCAGATTGCTTATCCATACAGTCCAAGGTATTTAGGGAGGTTCTTTGAATCCACATCTCTTTAAAGAGCTGCAAGAACAAGTAGACTATATCATGCACTCATGTGTGAAAAATTATTTTACATACTTTCATATTTCGCTTTTTTTTTTTTTTTTTGCATTTTCCCTTATATTAAAGCAAGAGCAAAATATTTTGCATTTTTGCATACTTCACAATAGTTGGATTATATGTGAAGAAATACTGGTCTGCAATTTAAGCTACTCCAACTTTTTCAGGCCTTCATATTCTCCTTAATAGTTTACCTATCCTTCCACAACCCATGCAATGTATTATTTATCCCCCAGCAAAATTCTCACTCCACTCCCTTGCTGTGTAATTTTCAAGGAAATGTCTCCTCACTTGATGGAAGCCTTATCATTAACCAATGAACCACATTAACTGGATTGTATTCAGCTTTTCACAGAAATTCAGGAGGAGGGAAAAAAAAAACAGATGCTGCTCTAGGTTGAAGGAAGAAAAATGATTTCTGGGAAAGGTTGTCCATTCAATGCTCTGTCCATGCTCCCCCTCTGGAACAAACCAAAACTCACCTCCCTCCTAAGTCCATAAGATATCTTGTACCTGCAGATAATGGGCTCACAAGGATCTTACTAATTCAGGTGCTTCACAGGGCTCTGAAAATCAACAGCATTGCTTTTGAGTCTTTTTCTCCATCTCTGGGTGCCAGGGAAGCAGAGGAAGAGGAAGCAAGCAGAGTTTGCTGCTCAGTGCTGCTCTGAATCGCTGCTGTCTTTGCTGCCATCCACCCTTCTGTCCTGGGAGGAGGTCAGTGGGTGCTGGCTGTGTGCTGAGCACTGTGCAGGACTGACCCACAGCCCCTCTGTTTTCCTGCTGCTGGACTTTTCCTGGGCGCTGTTTGCACAACCTGTGCCTGTCTCTGGACTGAAGAACACTGACCTTTAGTGGTCACAAAAATACCCAGCTGTGCATCAAACCCTTTGAGTGCTATGTATTGGTGTTCGCGTCACCCCAAGGGTTTTCGCAGGCAGTAACATCACCTGCTTGGTGAAGCTCTTTGTCTTTTCTGGTGCTCACCTCTCTTCACTCACTGCATGGTGGCTAAATCATGACAGAACCTAAACATCCAGGTTGCTGTTTGTGGGATTAATATTAATTTGCACAACCAATATTCCTGGTACTGCTGGAGTCAGGGGTCGGGGCCTGGTGCAGCTTTCAGCACAGGAGGGGTATTTCTTCCCTGGAATTGTCATTACTCTTCTCTGTGATCTTCTCATCAGGAAACTGCTGTGTTTCACATGTTCCCAGAGATGTAAGCAGAGAGGAGCTCAGGCCAATACCTAGATGAAAACACAGCTTGATTTTGCAGTTAATAACACGGCTGGGACTAAAACCAGAAGCTTGTACTCTCTTTTAACCCTCATCCCAGCTCTGCTTTCAGCTAGATCTTCCTGTTTCGCTGTGAGAGGCTCTGTTAATTCAGTTGCTACAGAAAGCAGGAGATATCTGTCAGCACAGATGCTTTACTGCAGTACCATCCATTTTAACTAAGGATGTATGAATTAATATTTCTGATTCAGTTGTGCAAACTTTGCTGGCAAGTGCTGCCTCCTATTCTGACACCTCCCTTGCAAAAGGACTACCTGGCTAAGCAGGAATGCAATAAACACAGTCCTGCAGTCTGGATGTAGTTTAAAGAGATTTACTGTGACTGGGTAAAAGAGAGAGAACTTTCAATATTACACTAAAAGTATTTGCATCTAAAGTACGTTCTTCTCATCCTGCTCACAGCCAATTGAGAACAGTTAGTTTGTAATACAGTCATAAAGATTTGGAAGTATATCAGGTGCTTTGGGACAGGAAAGTTGGTCCAGCTGCACTGGAACTTGCACAGTCTTGTACAAAAGCTTGTGTAGGTTTTTCCTGTTGGAAAAGGAAGAGGGAAAATTAAAAATAAAAAAAAATTAAAATCTTGAAAGGGAATTTCAGTCAGGTTTGTCACTACATTGGTGTTGTGCTGTTTAAAGAAACTTCTTGGTGAGATCATTCCTGAAGATGGAGTGCAATGCCCTTTGTTCCCAGCAATACCCAACTCTGGCCCTGGGGAATCTGCAGCTGCTCCCGTGCTGTGCAGGAATGATTGATCCATGTACCAGCACGAGATGTCATGAGCATGGCACCTCAACCCTGCAAATCAAGTGATAAATCTTGTTTCTCCAGCATGAACCTGCATTTGTGATAATTTCCTCTTGCTGTACCTTCATTTTTCCCAGAGATGAGTCACGTTGTGTTTTTGAAAGGTCGTGACCACCAGCCTCAATAATTGTGTTTTTTTTTTTTCTCTCTGGCCTATTCCTGCAGTTTTCCCACTCAATTTCATTTACCTGGTAATGAGAGGAAGAGGCAGGACAGGTTTTAGTGTACACCAGCAAGTTTCAGAGTAATGCTGACATTTCTCTGTCTAACTCAGCCCTGTAAGTAACATCTTGCATTATAGAGCTCATGTGATTTGAGTTACATGGGGGAATTTATTGGGCCGTATCAAATTCTTTGCAGCACTGTAGATGAGGAGTTAGAAAGGTAAATAAAGCAAAACAAAAACAAACTAAGAGGAAAAAAAAAACAAAAACGAAGAAAAGAATTGGAACAAAACTGAAACCACAATTCTGTCAACATTTGCATCTCTATTCACTTTTACAGGAACTGTGAGCAAACAAAATTTTAATTTGAAAATAAAGGAGCGGGGGAGGAATCCAAGCACTAGGGATGAATGCACAAATTAGCAATTTAATCTGTATTCACATAGAAATTATAGACCCTCTGAGCTCTCACAGCCCTGTGGGAACCAGCAGCAACAGGGAAGGAGAGATTTGGCATAAGATGGAAAATATTAAACTCAGAGGGAGAAATAAATTGCAAGTTGTTGTAACATCATGAAAACCAAGGGAGCAGACAGGTGAGAATCACTTACAATGTTTTTTTTTCATGTTGACTGAGGCACATCTTATAACATCAGTTTTAACACCTGCAAAACAAAAATGCAAATTAAAAATATTCCTCAAGTAATTGCTCTGGTCTTTGGTCTGTCTGATATTACATTTTAGATATTTACAGGACTTATTCACAGCTGTGTTGTTTATGGAAAACAGCTTTACAGAACCCATCCTGAGGAAAATTCAGTAGAGAGAAGAAATTATCACTTCTGCATCTCCTTGGAAGGTTGGAAAAGAGCAGTTTGTTTCATTTATAGCAAGGAAAATCTGAGTTAAATATTAGGAGCAAGAAGACTGCCAGGGCTAAGATACACTGGATGCATTGACCAGGCAAGCTGTGGAGTTCCAGCGTGGAAGATCATCATTAATAGATTATACAAAAACCTCTTATGGATGATGGGAATAACTGAATCTACTTTAAAGCATACAAAAATCTGCTCTTTTTTGTCCCTTGCAGCTGTAAAGTTGTGCTTAAAGTAGTTTCATATTTCCGGCTGATCTGGGATAAAATAGGAAACAGTCTGAGAATTAAAACAAAACAAAACAAAACAAAACAAAACAAAAAAAAAACCCTAAGAAACCCAAACCAAAGCAAACAAACAAACAAACAAACAAACAAAAAGGTCAGGAAGTGCAACGTAATTTATTCTCAAGTACTTTGCTTTTCTTCCCAGCCTCCTCTTTAGCAATCCATCTCCATGAAAATCCTCTCTCTGCCTTATTCCCTCCTGAGGAGGAAAACACTAAAAGAGGAAGGTTCTGTTCTGAGTGTTCCTACAGAAAAGAGCACACTACAACTATGAGGCTTCTGGCACCATCTTGTTATCTTGGGGTGGTTTTTTTTTTTGCCATTTCTCTTTTTCTGAGCGTAGACAGTGTAGAGATATGCCACTATCATTTTATTTATTTATTTTATTTATTTATTTATTTATTTATTTATTCTTATTTGGTTCCTGTTCATAAGACACAGCCCCTGGATGTCGTGCTCATTTACCAATAATTTCCCTTTAGTGCTGTGTCTTGATTTTTTTGCCTGTGTGACAGCAGATTCCTCTTTCCAAAGGATCTTTTTGAATCTTGGTCACTCTGCTAATTCACATTAGCAAATCTTAGGTGCTCTGCACTGCAGCATTCCCTTGTAACCTCCCTCTCTCTTGATTAGCTGCACAGGGAATGTGGATCTAAACTTTTACTTTGCAATACATTTAAATTAATTATCTATAGTATATGATGGGATCAGCAGTCTGGGAATGTTCGTATTAGAGAAATAGCACCTGGCATAGTTTTGCTGGGGTTTTTAAGGGTTTTAGTTGTCAATTTAAGCTGTCACCATAAAAGTACTTTAAAAAATAGGTACTGAACATGCAGTTCTACATTTGCCAGCTCAATCTATTTATGCTCCCAAAAACATACCTGCTTTAATATTATTTTCTTCCATGAAACTACATGAATGAGTAAAAAATTTCACAGAAATAATAGAATCTTTAAGGAAAAGACCTCTAAGATCTTTGAGTCCAACCATCGACCTAAAACTGCCAGGTGCACCACTAAACCCTGTCCCCCAGCACCACACCTGCCCATCTCTTGAACACTCCAGGGCCACCCTGTTCCAATGCCTCCCCCATCCTTGCTCACGTGAGCAAGTTCTTTGTTCCAGATGGTTTCCAGCCATGCCTGCAGCCTTCACAGCTTTGATATTGTTCCCTTGGGAGTACTGCTGGACTCCACAATTTGCATTGCCTATTTTCCGAGGGAGAAAGAGTGGGGCTGTTCCCAATTCTCTAAACGTCTCTGCCTCAGTCTTCTCTTGTTTCAGGAAAAATTTGCTCCTCAGTTTCTGCCTTTATACAACAATTATAGTAGAATTAATATAGAAGAGCTCTAGGGTAAAAAACACTATAAAATATTTCTCAGGATGGTAATGACAAGATCAAGCCTAAGTCACTAATTATAGATAAATTAGAAGGGAAAGAATAATTTAATGTAAGTTGTCTTTTTATTAAAATTCACATTGTGCTTTGGGTGTAGGAGAGGAGACTGAGTGAAAGAGAGTTTCCATCAAGAAACATGAAAAAAAAGGTGGCCTTTTTTTTCTTTTTTTTCCCCAAAACATTGAGGGCTTCTGCCTGTATTGGTCCGGATTTTCTGCTATGGTGTGAAGCAGTGCACAGTCTTGAGAACACACGGAGTGTTCACAGATTGGCTGAGTACCTGGTACACAATGCCAACACTTTCACTCCTTTACTGCAGTGTTCTGAGGCCAGGACCCAAATGCAATTCAGAGGAGCAAAAAAGGCCTTGGAATTCCATCACTATCCAGGTGATGTGGTAGCACTGCAATACTCACTGGGGGGATGTTGACTCAGTGCTCACTGGTGTTCCTCCCTAAATCACCACCTGGGTGACTGAGAAGGGGACAATACCTGCGGGCTGCTCATCACAGAGCTGCCATGCTTGGTTGCACGTCATCAAATGTATGGATCCAATGCACACAGGCTGGAGATTTTACCACTTATTCAGAAAGACAACAATGCACAGAAGGAGTTCAGGCTTGAACCTGGGCAGTTGCCTGATCAATTTTTGACATCACAAATAGGTGAAGAGAATGCTACTCTTTTTTCCAGGGTGTTTTGTTTGGATGTATTCTCTTTTTACCTGTTGTGTAGACCAACAGATCCTTTCTGGTTGCATTCTTTCTGCGCAGCTATTCTGCCCTGCAAATACTCTCTGACTACTTGCAGATTTTTTTGTGAACATTTTAAAAGGGAAAATATGTCAAATGACAATGACCTTGCAGCTAAAGCCATGTAAAAGTCAGCAGGTTTTGTTAGCTGGGAGGTGTGCATATATTGCATTTTGGGTTTGGTTTGCATGGATTCATGCCAGCTGAGTTAGAGATTCAGACAAGACATCAAAATCCACTCCAAATCTCCCCTTTAATTCTGGCTTCACAGTGAAACCACCACAAACACTTCTCTCTATTTGAAAATAAAAGTCATGACTCACCTCTACTTTCTTCCAGCTTTATTCCATTTCTAACTCCACTGATTTCAGTGCCGACCTGATTTTAAAGAAGTAAATTGACATAAAATTAAAATGATACAACATAAAACCAGATCCCTCAGGCTTAAAAGATGTATTGCAACAATGTCTCTTTGTTGACCTTTGTGAAATGAATACGGAGATTTTGGTTGAGTTTCTATTTGCAGCACGGAGTCAGCACTGAAGCCACCATCACTAATGCATCTCCTCTCTGCAGCACAAGGGCTCAGCAGAAATATACTCCTTTACTCCATCAGGACAAGTTTAAGGGACACTGTCATATATCTTAGGAGAAGAGGGCACCTCTGGGGTTATCAAGCACTGCATTCTGCATCCACATCGCACACACAAAAAATCTATTTTATGCATTGAAAGCATTTCCCTTAAAGATTTTTTTTTGTTCCTTTTGGTTTGGCAATAATCTCTTCCAGCTAGGTCAGTGAAAAAGCTTTGGCAAGGACCTTAGGGGATGGCTTTGGTTTGTTGTTTTTTTCCACCTTTCAGTTATTTGACATGAACAGTAAAATATTCAGACTTTGAACAAAGAAACAATATTTCACAGCTTGCAGGATAAACCTGCCACGAGAGCTGTCCACACATTAGGAGCTACATGAACATCACAGAATCCTGGAATGATTTGGGTTGGAAGGGACTTTAAAGATCATCCCATTCCACCCCTGCCATGGCAGGGACACCTTCCACTATCCCAGGTTGCTCCAAGCCCTGTCCAACCTGGCCTTGGACACTTCCAGGGATCCAGGGGCAGCCACAGCTTCTCTGGGCAAAGAAGTAATGAGGTGGTTTTGCCTCTCCAGGAAGAAGTTTTATCCCATTGTCAGCCCTGAGACCTGTTTGTGGCCCGTCTTTATCCCCTCTAAGCAGTTTTGTGACAGGTCCTCCTACCTTTCCCTATGTTCATGGCTGAGATGTGTCGTCAGAGAACACTTCAACCTGTAAAGCCCCTAACTACACCATGTCTTGGTTGATTAAAAAGCAAATTATTTCCACACAGTCCTGTAGGATCAACAGCAGCTTTAAAGAAGGAGTAAAGAAATTCCTTCTCAGACAGTGTTCCAGGCAGCTGTGGTGCCTGTGCCAACGCAAAGTGTTGCACCATAAAAAACTGAGGTGCAGTTGGTATTTTCTGTGAAAAACTTACCTGATGCCTTGGAAAGCTGGTGGAAATCAAATTCTTTTGTTTTTCCTTCTCATGCAGAACTTGATCAAAATTTGTTTTAGCTGGATTTTTCCCAAATCTCCCTAAATATTATCTGCTCGGAAAAGTGCTTTGAAGTTTACTGATGAAAAGCACACCAGGTAGCAGCTGAATACTGTTATAAACACATCAGACATGAGATCTGTAAAACTTTTATTATTTCCTGCCTTATTCTTATGGTGAAGAACACCACATATTTCTGTTTTCATTTATCTTCTATTGCCTGAAAGCTTCAAATCACTGTTAATGCTGAAAATGTGCAGTTTAATACTTTTCTTACCTATGTATTTATCTTGGCGGACCACAGAGAACCTTGATTACTTTCAGTCTCCAGCCAATGAAAATTGTCACCTTTTTTCCTTGATTTACACCCAGAGCTCTAATCATAAACAATCTTAAAAGGAAAATATGTGAGGCTGTCTGCCAGAGCTTTCAGAAAAAGCCTGTCATAACTCAGCAGCCATTCCAAAAGCAATTTCCAAAAACTTAATTTTGTTGCCCTTAAAGATATTTGTGCTTTAAAACTTAACTATTAGTTCCACATCTGTGTTCCTGAGGGGGAGAAATGCAGGGTATATGCTTTCTGCAATAAAGTTACTCTTCTCCAAAAAAAAAAAGAAAAAAAAAAAAAAAAGATTTTAAAAAAAATTCTTTCACATGGAAATTCCAATTAAAAATTGGAATACCTAACTCCAGTTTAGTTGAACATAATGGGATGTTATGGCTGAAATTTTATTCTGTAAGGGGAATTAGTATGAATGGAATAACCTATTGAAAATAAGATTGTGGACAGGAAATGTTATTATGTATTTCTTACCCAAGGTTTTTTAATCAGTATATATTGTCTATATTTTTATATATTTATATATGCAATCACACACATGTATATGTATATATGCATATATATATGTACGCATATAAATGTATATAAAATATTTTTGTGTATGTTTAGATAGACAGAGATGTATCTACAAAATTGCTATCTAACTTGAAAGGTATGAAAAAGATTGATTCTTTCACAGCAGCTTTGAAGAATCCACAATATGCCATCATAACACAGGCAAAGTACATTTCAGCTTTGCAAGTTTATTACACGGTAATTTGCTCACTCTGGGAAGGGATTCACTCATTGGATGAGGATCTGAACGTTCAGAAAACTTTTATTTGAAAAATCCTATCCCCCCAATGTTCCAAATTTTATTCACAAGTATCTTGTCTCTTATTACTTCCATTATTTCCTATATTTTCCGTGCCCTACTTTTGGACCCAAATAACTGCAGACTTACCCAGGACTTACCTGAGCCATCTCTGAAATCAGTTCAAGAGGTACCAGACACCAGTGAGGGAGGTTTAGACGGGGGGTTAGGAAATATTTCTGCACTGGGAGGGAGGTCAAGCATTGGAACAGCCTGCCCAGGGAGTCACCACACCAAAGGGATTTAAAAGACACATAAAAGTGGCACCTGGGGACATAGTTTAGTGATGGCCTTGGCAGTGCTGGGTTAAAGGTTGGACTTGATCTTAAAGGTCTTTTCCCACCTAAAGAATTCTGTGATTCAATGAAGAAACTTCCCCTGTATTCTCAGCATTGTTTTTAAGTAATTTATTTTTTACAAAGTGGGAACTTTTGTGTTTGCACAAAATGAAACTTCTACAGATACTAGTTTCTTTGATATTAATAAAAATCTAGTGGGCAACCTATATATTTCTGCCTTTTCAGTAGCTAGTGAGTTGTTAGTAGAACAATGAATCAATGGAATGATCGCAACTTTAATGCTACCAATAAAAACTGAGAGGAAACAAGCCAGTATTTTAGCAACTGGTTGCTAGAATTATGCTATTGAATAATTCAAATGGGATTGAAATCTTCCCTTTTTTCCTATAGGACATGATAAGAGTAATTGTATATTAAGTAAGTATAAGAGGGAAAGGAGCATGTGCTACAAAACTTGAATTTACAATGTAAATTTTTTGTTCATGACAATTACAGAAATGAAAGGAGACAACAGAAACAAGTGGGATAGGACCTGTTCAGACTCCCAAAATGAACCAGATGTTCTAAGGGCTGGACCACACTTGTTTGTGTAAAATCATAAGACCTGGACAGTAAAGAGTGAGACCTTCAATTCACAGAATAATTTGTGGTAGAAAGGATTCTTCTTCTGTCTGTCTAAATATGGATCCCAGGATTTCTTATTTCAAAAGAAATATTTTACCTATTTTATAGATGTGGAGCTTCTTTATACATAGAATTACCTCAGCTTATCATTTTAGTGTGGGTGATCCAGTCTCTACGTCCAAGTCTAGGAATTAGGTAGAACTTAAAATATCTCTAGAGAAGTTCGCCAGTTGTGTTGGACATTTTTCACACCCCCACATCTGCTCACCTATCACACACACTTAGGATGGGTGCCTGTCCTTGAGACCCCTGTCTCCAGTGATTTCCCTCAGGGAGCTCTTGTACCTGAGTCTAAACTCCTGACATTTGGGAAACATGAAGCTGAGTGTCAGTGCCCTCAGCTCTGCAGGAATCGCCAGCCACTGGAACAGTGTTTTAATAGAACCTCGTTTGGGAATCCCACAGAACATTAATTAGCCATCCAATATTTCATGAACGGGCTGTTCACTGAGCTTTTAGCCAACCAGAATTCTGGTTACGCCACAGCTTTAATTTAGAGGTAACCTACCCAAACATCCTACTACTTACGCAACTACCAGCTCTAACAAGAAACCTGAGTAATGACATGAGCAAACCAAAAAACACTTCTGAGAGGAACCCCAGATGGAAAGACACATGGAAGGAGCACATCTGACTGCTGACACCGTGGGGCTGATGGCACCCATGCAGTGCACTGGAATGTTCAATTTTCACAATGCTTGCCCTGTCTTGGATTAAGGTTGTGCTCAGCCTCAGGCCAGGAATGGTATTTGAAATAATTTCAAACCTTTTGTCCTCACAGTCCTTTTGAAGCAGGCCAGGCTGTTTTGTTTTCTCCTCTGTGCTTTAGACATTTTTTTTCTTTATCAGATGAGCCACGAGTACAGCAGCTAAGCAGATCACAGGAACACACATCCCATTCTGAACATGGACACTAATCTCAGAAGGCAGCAGTATTTCATAGCCTTTGTCACAGGAATCCTAAGCCTTTGCAGATTTCTTACATTTCCATGCTGTTCTAATTAATACCCCTTCCTTAAAAAAAAAAAAAAAAAAAAAAATCCATTCAGTGTAAGTGGGCTAAGTGCTATTTATCTAAAAGCCCTTTGCAGCTGAAGTCTGGATTAATCTTCTAACCCAAATCAAATCATGTCAGCTCAGATCAGCTTCCTTGTATAATCAGATTTTTTCAGGAAAGTCAGCTTCTCCCGCTGCGTGTGACCTGTGGCAGGAACGTGGAGATGGAAACTTGGCATCTCTGTGTGAGGAGGATCCTGAGACACTGGAATTCAGCACAGATTTCTTCCTTTCCTTACTACTTTACCAGTTTAAATCACCTGAAGATATGGCTTAAACTCTTGAATACATTTCATGGACCATAAATTTAAAAAGTAATAAGTCCAAAACCTTATTTTCCTATTTTATTGCTTTCTCTTGTGGGAAAGTTTCCCTGTGTCTATTCACCAATCGTAGCCCTGTATAATTTTTAGAATAGCAACATAAATTCTCATACTTGTTCTGCATATGTATATCCTTATATTTAGCCATTCTTTGAGCTTCTGTGATGCTCTGCAGCATTTACTTCACAATCTTTATGCAGAAGAAAACCTATGCAAGCCTCCATTTAAAAATGAAAAGTCTGTAAGAGGCCTGTGGAAATTGCAGTAAACAGCAAATGTTCCTGCAGACAGATATTGACTTTACAGTGTGATTAAATTGTATCCATCTCTTCTCTCACTTTCTGTCATGCACTTGAACTAGACTTCAGTCACTTTCCCTTAAATTCACAGTTCCAGAGCAATTCTTTTCACCAGTGACTATTGCTGTTGATGATAATTTTATATTCTGAGCAAATTAATGTAGTATTTTTTTTAAATTAAGCATGTTGCCAAGTATGGTGCATGCCTTGGCAATTTAAATTCTCATTCTAGTTAGGCTTTTATGAGTCTGTTTTTAACCTTAATCATATTGATATTCTGAACACGGACTTGCTGATCTACATTTTGGCCTACAGACTTAAGGTGAATGATACTGTAATATCATTAGAATAAATTGTAGCCAAAAAAACCAAGGAAACAACCCCTTCAAAAAAAAAAGAAAAATCAATCCAACCAAAAGAACATCCCCCGAAAAAAAACCCAAAAAACAAACAAACAAAAAAGCCAAGAAAACAAAACAAACAACAACAACAAAAAAACAGTGTAAGAAAAAAATCCCAGGTCTCTGAAATATTAATATTTCTCCAAAATATAAAAAAATCCTGAATGCAGGACTGGAGAGTGGGAGAACTACACATGGGGGAAATTTTGGTTCACACAGTTTGCTGTGCACTGGGTTTTGTTTGGTTTTGGTTTTGATTTTTTGTGGTTTCTTTTTTTTTTTTTTATTCTGAAGGACAGAATTTTAGAATTTTAGAATTGTTAATTCTAAATCAATAATAAATCAAGTGTAAGTTACTTTGTTGGCATTAATTTCCTGTTGTATGTTATAGCCTTGCTGGCAGGAAGCTAAATTAGCTTAAGTGAACATTTTCTCCCTCTCTCTCTCCATGTCTATTTTTTTTTTAACTGATGTGTTCAGCATCTTTGACAAGGAGACACAGTTCCATCTATAGATTACTACCAGCATGTGATGTCAAATTTGCTGCTTTGCAACAAGATTCCTGCGAGCAGCACATATTAAATGAAGTTATTTAAATGAATCCTTAAAGGAAATTAAAGTGTCAGGTCTGACTCCTGCATTCAAGACATAAACTCCCAACCACATCTCCCTAGGACATTTCTAGCCTGTGTCTCCTAAACTGAAGATCTGCAAGCAATGTGTCTGGAGATGCAGAGGTTCCCCAGGAGTCTCAGATTTCCATAGGAGCATTTCCAAAACAATCTTGTTCTTGATAAAACTGATTTTTGCATCTACCAGATGCCTAATTCCCCTCCAAATCACAAACTGGGGTTAGTTATGCCTGTCACTAGGGTCAGGAGTGATGGGAACAGATGCAGGATGTGGATTTAGTGATTTTTGACTGCCCAGGGACTTAAATGTCATAACTCCTACTTGCTTCAGGTTTCTTTTAATCACAGCAAATGAGCTATTCCTGTGTGTCAGGAGGTAAATATCTTTGGATTTGCCTTAATGAACTACTTTTATTTTGTGCAGAATAAATGAAGTTTCTTTATGTTAACAAGCAAACAGTTTTATATGCCAGTGTAGCTTAATGGTTGTTGTATTTCACTTGGAAAGGATGATTAAAGGATGAACTTTGCTGCAGTGCCCTCTAAATTCTTTTATCCAATGTGAAGTGGCAGGATTGCTATAAAATGAAGTTTTCAGTTTTATTGTTGTGATAAAGGTGAGACTTTAGGAAAAAACACACTGACTGGGAAGCACCTATTGACTGAGAAATTACCTATGTGTTCTTCAACACCAGCAAATTATTCTGCATGAGATCCTCATGTTCTCTTTTAAATATTGGTTATGCAAATGAGACTTAAAATTTCAAGAAGAGCAGAGTGATGTCTATTCACTTTCTGCAGAGGCATTTGCCTTTGGATCTTATGTTACTTGTCAACAAAATTGAAGAATAAGTGGCAGTAATGCTGTCCTGAAACACTTCTGTCCTCTAGAATGTTGAAGTGCCTTTTAATCTCAGGCATAACTTTTTATCTCTCTTTATAAAAATACATAGATATGTAAAGGTTTCTTAAAAATCCCAGATAGCAGAGTGTAACACCAAATTCTTTAGATTATTCTGCTGTGAGACAGGTGAGCTGGCAAAGCTGGTAATTGCACCAAGATGAGCCACTGAAATCCCAGCACAAGCATCTAAACTCTTGTGTTCTGGCTCATTTGTCTTCTGGGAAATTTTAGCTGGAGCTGTGAACCTATGAAAATAAAGTCTCCTCCTCAGAGAACAGCCTGTACACACTCAGTTTAGCCATTAGTTTCCCTGGAAACTTAGCAGGGACACCAGAGCAACATGCTTTCTCTGGGAAGTGCTGCTCGGGAGCCGAGCTCCTGCTGCCTGCACAGCTCTCACCATCTGCAGGTTGGTGCTGGCTTTCCTTTGCAAGCTCCGTCTGCTTTTACTGACTCCAGTGACTCATAACTACACAATGCTCTGCATTTTTAACATCAAGGTTTCCAGCTGGAGATCACTGACTGAAGTAAAAAGGAAAAGCCTGGTGGCATCCGTGGATGATGCAGACATGGGAGGTCTATGGAAACAGCCACGGCACAGAGCTGCTTGAGGAAGAGCAACCACTACTTCCTTAAACACTTCTGTTCTGGCACCACTCCCTGTTTGTCTATCTGCTTGCCATTTTCTCTCTCTTTCTGAAGCAATTGGTACCTACTTTTTCCCTTCCAGAAGGACTTCTGGGTTTTCACTTTACATTTCTTTTACTGTGTTGCTTTATACAATAGACACAGCCCTGTTTTCAGTGTTCCCTCATGCCATAAACTTCTATCATAATTTCTGTTCCTTTTCTAGGCTTTCATTTGTTAATTTAGACAGCTTTAATTTTTATGTTAATTTGGGACAGTCAGATTGATATCAGGAAAATTCCTGGAGATCAATGAGATCACAACAAGAAGACTGGTACAGCTGATCCAAAATGAATCTATCAGGGATACTGTTCTTCCAATATTAGCATTAAAAAATACCTGCAGACTTAAATGGGTATCTAAAGCAAAGAAATGTAGCCCATAGGTCCACAACAAATCTCTGGTTGATTTGATTTTTTTCTTGTACATCTGTAAAAAAGGGAATAGTTCCCACTGAAAACCTAGAGTGAAGGTTTTTAATACTGACAATAATACAGACAATAATTTAATAAGCACAAGAAAATGAGGTGCCATTAATAGCTCCACCTTCTCCAAGTTTTCACCACAGTTACGTTTATTTCTATTCTATTTAGAGGAGGAAACAATTGGATCCCCTCTTCTTAGTCTTTAAAGTCATTCTCCTCTTCAAACCCAGTGGAGTCTCTGATGAAGCAGCACATATTCTGTACAAATATGAAGTGACCAGTGTGAAGGGATCTAGCTGGAAGCTGATGAGAAATGTAATCCCAGAAAAGACCTCCGTTCTGTATAAATTAAGGCAATTAAGGCTCACTGAAGACTCCTCTGGACCCACTGTCAAAGCAAATAAACAACCACCCAGCAGTGCATTAATTCTGAAATCAGATAGACTCTGGTGTTCACTGAGATGTGTGCTTATGCTTTGGACACAATGTCAAATTCATTATTTTGCCTTAGACTCTTCTGTTTCTTATACCTCTGCCTCCAGCTCAATAATTTATCTATAACACATTTAAAAGAACACAAGATAAGCAGCAAAAAAAAAAATAGCTCATAAAAACTAGCACAGCTGCACACAATGGGAATTTAAACACCGAAATAAAATAATCTGTATTTAAAAGCTGGCAGGAAATACAACTGTGATTCACTTAGACAGATATTATTAACTTAATGGAATATTAATAGGATATTCCATTTATATTTCCTGTCCTGTCCCAAAGTCTCCTGAGATATTTTTCAATGAGATTTTAATGATCATACAAAATGCATCTACTCCTGAGATAAACATCTATTAGAAATTAGTAACAAATGCATAATTTAAGAGCTGGGTAAGAAGAATTTGCCTATTAATTCTATAAACTGTAATGTAGGAAGAACACTGGGACTTTCTCAACCTTACTCATGTAGTCATTCAAAATCCACACAATATGGTACAAGCACAAAATCTAACATTATGGAAAAATAGAATATTTAAGGTTTGAAAAGTCCTCTAAGATCATTAAATCCAACTGATCCCCCAGCACTTCCAGGGCCATCATTAAACCATGTGCCACATCCACATGGCTTTTACATCTCTCCAGGCATGAGGATTCCACAACTTCCATAGGAGACTGTCCCAGAGCTTGATGACCATTTTGGTAAAGAATTTTTTCCTGATATCCAATCTAAACTTCCCCTGGCCCAGAGGCCGTGCCCTCTCCTCCTGACCCTGTTCCCTGGAGCAGATCCCAAATCCCCCCCCTGGCTGTCCCCTCCTGTCAGGGAGATGTGCAGAGCCACAAGGTCCCCCCTGAGCCTCCTTTTCCCCACCCTGGTTTCCATTTCATCTTGTCTTTTCAGTGGTATTTTTCTCATTCTAAAACGCTGATCAAAAACTCCCATACCCTATAGCTGTCTAATACAACTGGAAAGTCTTCCCTTCCCTTCCCTTCCCTTCCCTTCCCTTCCCTTCCCTTCCCTTCCCTTCCCTTCCCTTCCCTTCCCTTCCCTTCCCTTCCCTTCCCTTCCCTTCCCTTCCCTTCCCTTCCCTTCCCTTCCCTTCCCTTCCCTTCCCTTCCCTTCCCTTCCCTTCCCTTCCCTTCCCTTCCCTTCCCTTCCCTTCCCTTCCCTTCCCTTCCCTTCCCTTCCCTTCCCTTCCCTTCCCTTCCCTTCCCTCTTTACCTTTTTGGAGTGATTTTTTCACTAATTGACCACCTTCCCTGAGCTCTTTGAGGTAACACAGTAGAAAAACAGAAGTGATAGGGTAGGGAAGAGGATTTTTCTGATTTTTTGACACATTAAAAGAGATAAAGCCTTTCTTTCTTTCTTGCATCCCTTTGAACATCCTTTTAACCTACATTGCTAACAAGCCTTGTTGCTTCTTATTTAGAAATGCCAGTGAAAGCTTAAATTTCTGAAGGGTTAAACTGACAGGCTCCAGGGACTTCAAGGTGGTCTACTGAATGTAGGACATAAATTCAAACTTGTTTTTGCTTTTTTAAAGCATGCAGATTTGAACTGAATGGATGTAGTACATTGCATTATATCCCTGCATTTAGCTGGTAAAACGACATGTCTTCTAAGGATCCAAACCTGTTTCTATAACTTTTGGTAAAAGTATTTTTATGTCATGTTGGTCTAAATCAGATCATCAGCTAAGTTTTGACTTGAAATACTGGGTTTCTGCTCCAGGCTTCTCCTTAAAATTATTGATATTACGAAAGGTTGATGCAAAGAATAAAGTTTTATCAAGTTATGTGAAAGTATCAGACAACATCCATACCTCAATTATTATTATTATGGTTAATTTACTGGGATAAATCAATATCAGCTTTCAGGTAATGGTTTCAGCTATCCTATTTTTCCACACAATTTTGAAGCCCATAAAAGGAGACAACCATGGATCCAAAACTCCTACAGGTAAAGCATCAGAACAAATTTGCCTTCTGGAGCCAGCATTGTCCTTTCTGCAATGAATATCTGTCTGCATTTTAGCAGGCAAATAACTGCAAGATGTCACTGAAGACAGGACTTTTGAGGTCATGTTCTACTTCATTATTTCATAGTTTAATTTAACAAATCTGGCATTTTTCTATTTTAAAGGACACTGTTATCTGTCTAATCTGAACTGAGCAGTTCCTCTTCCCTTTTATATAACACTTTACCTTAAAAATTTAGGTTATATTTATAATACACTTGCAGAATACTGAATAGCAAGAGATAATTGACTGAGGTTGTTGCAATTCTTTCAGAGCTGAAGGTCCCAAATTGTGAAAATTAGGAATTACAGCTCAATCTGATCCAGCTGTTGGTCTGCCTGATGCTGCTCTTTAATTAAAACATTCATTCCAAAGCGACATTTGTAGCAAAGGGGTACAGTGACATGTCATCTTAAAGCATGACTCTTAATCACCCTTATCTTCCTGGCTCTGTGCCAGGTAATTTTAAAGGGGGGGGACACACATGAATAATGTATATTTAAAACAGAATTCTTCTTATACCAGATGCTATTTCTCAGCGTTATCACTGGACTGCTGAGAATCAGCATAATAATAACAATGATTGTTCAGTCCTACAGAAAAAAATAATACTGTAATTTCCCACTACTAGGGTAAAATACCATATTTAAAGTCAAACTAACTCTATTTGTGAGGAGCAAATTAAAAAAAAAAAAAAAACAAGGTCATATATGATAAGGAACAAGATATGTAAGAGACCAGCTGCCAAGAGAGGGGATATGTGTTGTTTGCCCAGGTGTTTTCTGTCTTTTTATATGTGATAACACTGGGTGCCCTTGTGGGTGAAAGCAATGAAGGAAACAAAAGGAAATTTCAATGAGGGTTTGTTTACATTATACATGCATTAATAATTTAAATACGAGCAAAAAAAAATACTTGTTTTCTTGAATGGCAGAATATCAGACAATTAAAGACACGAGAAGGGGGAAAATTACTGGTTCTTTCATCTGGACCGTGAAAAATTGCTTCCTAAAGTGCATTCCTGATCGTTTTCGGAAACAAATTTTTAAGTCCCACATACTATTTTCTGTCATGATTTCTCCCTGTAGTCTGCAGTATCCTGTCGCTGTATTTCCCTCAGTTAATGCAGCACTCAAGCCTGAGTGGCATGGAATGGGACCTGGCTCTTAGCAATGCTGTTTGGCTCAAATAATTCAGATTTTTCTGAATCTGTGGCACAGACTCACCAAATGCTTCAGTTCTGCTTTCAAAGAGATTCCAGCAGGAATCTGAAAATATGGCAGCAGAGAACATTGTAATATTGACACTGTTCTCAAAAGGAACCAGTGTTGGACACTGATTTTTTTTAGTGAATAACAATAGGAAATATTAATCAAGAAATTCAAGTTTTCAGAAAGTTTGGTATATTTGAATTAGACACTTACAAGCTTTTTTAGATTTTGCTCCCAAGGCCATTGGTCATTTGGGAGCTGTATGACTACAAGCATTGTTCAGACACTGACATCTGTGTCCTCATTTTCAGCCAAGGGGTTATGTGCAATAATAATTTCAGATGCATTCAGGAACATGATGTTAGGAAAAATATAACTGTGGAAAGATATACTGTCCATTATTTAAGTCATCAATAGGAAGCATAGCTTTGTCTCCTAGCAAAGCCTTGAATTCTGAGATTGACCATAATTACACCTCTGACTGAATTTGGGAATCAAGCACTAATTTAATAGCAACACCAAAAACTGAAAGTTCCCAGAGTTGAAAATGCAGATTTATGTTAGCCTTGAAAGGTCTCGAATGTTAAAGAACCCTTTGGAAATGCAGATTCATATATAATTTTTTCTGGTGTAAATTAGGAGTAAATAATTGAAATCCCCATTAGACAAGAGGCCAGGTTGTGACCCTGGTCCAGCAGGCACCAAATGAGATCCCACCACCAACTTTGGGATCAGTGCTCCAAGCCCCTTAGTGTTTTAGAGGCATTTGGAAAATGCCCTTGACAACATTGACTTTTGGTCAGCCCTGATCTGGTCAGGCCATTGGACCAGATGATCAGGACAGGACCCCTCCAAATGGAATATTCTCTTCCATAATTTCATTCCCCCAGTCCCTGCCCTGAGCTTCAGGGGTTGAGAGATGTGGGAAGAGAGATGACTGCTGAAATCAGTGGTGAACACATTTCTCCTAACAAGGTTGTATCCCTGCACAAAATATTGTGTAAGACTGAGAATTCCTGTTGATTCCTATTGAATGTCATCTCCTCAACTGCTCACCATACCTCTGATAGAACAGAATTATTAATCACATTAAATGCAACTTGGCATATGAGGCTGGGTGTGGTCAAGTCATCTATCATAGGATGTCATCTGTTGAAGGACCCAAAAAATTCAAAGGTGCTGTGGTCATGAAGAGAACCTTGAAGGCGAACAGCTTAATATACACTTTTTTTGATGTTTACAATTTCACTTGTTTTCACATACTAAGTCTAGAAACTTTCTATAATTCAATGGAGATGATGGGGTCAACTTTTAAAGCTGAGACACAAATCCTCTTATATCTTCCTGGGATTTCACAGACCATTCCTTTGTGCACAGAGTGCTTCTTTACACAAACAAACAAACCCAGAAAAAAGAACTCACCTTCTACTCAGAAAATACAAAACCAACAGGGCCTAATCTGTCCTGCATTTAGATATTTTAGTGGTGCCAAGGGAAGAGTGTGTGTGTTCAGCTTTGCTGAGAAGGGAGAAATGGTAAATGTTAAACAGACACAGTGCTTCGTGCAGGGAGATTTGGACAGAGAATGCTAATGCTGGACTTCACAGCACTGAACTCACATCAGTGGAAGCTGACACATAAAACATGGGTAGCACCAATTTAAACCCATTAAACAGAGCCATAAGCCTGGGCCTTCATTTGGGAAGTTGATTGTGAAATGTGCTCAGCTTTGAAGCAGATTGAGGATGCTCAGTGGAAATCAAAGCTCAGAAGTGTGAGCTCTCTAGGAGTCTGTGAAAACTCTTCATGTGTCAGAAAAGTGACCTTCAGTTAATATTCCAAAATTGGTGGAACTTTTTGTGCCCAGGATGAGCCCTTTGCATTTCTGTTGCATTTTCCCCTGAGTATCTTCACTGAGACATTATGGGTTTGCCCCTGGCCAAAATGACACAGATCATGCCTGGCAGCACCTCTGTGTTTCTTTCCCTGCTTGCTAACAGCCATGGGCAAACTGATTCTTTCACTTTAATGAGAAAATAACTCTGTTCTTAAGATATGAAGGCAACACATGGAGTGATTATTTCTTTGCTGACTTGTTTGAAATCTTTGTTTTTACAGAAGTGCTGTGCTGTGAGTGGGAAATGCACTTGACTCCACTTTAAACATTGTGTAAGCTTAAAGCACAAAGTAAAAGGGTTTTATTGAAAATAGGGGAAAGATTACAGTTTTGTTTATAAAGTCAGAAACACATTTACATAAGAAACACATAAAACCAAGTATTGTGTGCATACTGATATGGTAGTCTGCTTATAGCTGTGAATTTAGATATTTTCTGATGTGTCTAGCAGAAAGTGAGAGCTCCTGCTTGGTAGGGATTTACTACCAAATAAAAAGAACAGGTTTTTTCAGGGTAATTTTCAATCTCTGAATTTCCATCCCTCAGTTTTGTTTCATGGCTTTACTTTTATCTTGTCTGCAGCAGAATATAAATTAAATTTCAGAGCATGTCCCTATTTTTTTCTATTTATATCAGGGACCTTTCTCACTGTATTCTGCTTTTGGTTGTGCAGCATCTAACAGAATAATAATTGCAAACTCTAGAACTTATCCATGGGAGAGTGTCTTATAGACACAGAGAGACCTTAGAGCACTACTTGTACACTTTATTTAATTCTACTTTCAAAGCAAGGAGTTGACTTGTACTTTCACGCTGTAATTCAGCATAAGCCTTTCTGTGCACTGTTCTTGCTATGGTTTTTTTTGGTATCATGCCACAGTTTGTCTTTTGGATCAACAGAACCTTATATGTGATTTTATATGTCACTTAACCACATTGTTTTCCATGTGCAAAGTTTTATCCATTCCAAGAGTGGAACTGGGACCATCTCACCCCAGCAGAGACAAATATTCTCCATCAGTTATATTGCCTCTGCTGTAGGACACTCATGTTCACACCTGAGCTTGGCACACTACAGAGGAGCCTTCAGGCTGTTGTACATGGTGTTTGTGAGCAGATGGATGCTTGGATGGGATCAAAATTAAATTAGTACACTACAGCTGGTGACAGAACAAATTACACTGTGTCATTAGTGTAGAAATCCAGCTAACACTGAAGGTAATTCAAACAGAACCCATGTTTCCAGCAATGGTTATGTGTAGATAACTCACAATTCGATAATGCAGGGATTAAAGGTTGAATTTAGCATTTTTGTAATCAGATTTTCCTTGGAGACATATTTCAGTGCTTGCACAGTGGATAACTCCCCTGATACCTGTCCTTTGCCCGTGTTTCCTCTTGCATGGTCAGGACACAGTGGCCAAGAGTAACTGCTGAAGGAGGAGATCCAGAGAGGGGCACAAGTGCCTAAATCTTGATTTAAATGTCTCTGTGGACAAGAAATCTGCATGGAGCTGGCAGGTGAGGAGCTGTAGGAGAACTGAGACACCTGGTTTTCCTCCCCCACATTGTGCAGCAGTGTTCACGTGGAGGTTCCAGTGAGGAATGGCTCGAACGTGGAAGGAGGGAGCTGGCACCAGGAAGGTGAAACTGAGGGACAAATGGACAGAAATACACTGGGGCTTCCTGCTGGGATGTATTGCTCTGGGGGAAGAAGAGCACAGTTTGAGGGATTGTACTTGTGATCTTGCTGGGGATAAGACATCAAAACTAAATTCACATAATTTTTCTCTCAGTGAACCCTTTCTATGTGGCAGAGATGAGGCAAATTTGTATTTTTCATTAGTTCAGTGTCATGTAGGGTCATGAATATAGGAATGACCTTCAAGTAAAATTTTCTCTTTCCAGTCATGAGAGAACACGATCTGCTAAGATCAAAAACACTGCAGGAAGAAAACCTGGGCAGTATAAATTTTGAGTGCTGTGTCTTTTTATCCAAGAACATTGTGCTTGCTTTTGGAACTTCTGCGCTGAGGGCATATGCAGGAGACCCCCATCATGATAGGAACTCTGATAAAGTTCTTTTCCTTTACGCGGGGGCCATCCCTGCTCAAATTTTGGATAAATTTCTTCAATAGCTGTTATTTAGATCCACACATTTAAGAGAACATAGAAGCAAGAGACCCAGAGAGAAGGGCCTCTGAGTCTGTGACTGCTGAGGTTGTGCAGGCAAGAAGTTGGATACTTGATGGAAAACTGAGGTCCCTGTCTTAGTCCAAAATTAGGTTTTCTGTTTGGTTGGTTTTCTTTGTTGTTTTTTTTTCTTTGGGTGCTTTTTTTTGTTTTGTTTTGGTTTTTTTTTTGTTTTGTTTTTGTTTTTGTTTTTTTCCTAATTAAATGAACCGTAGCCTGTATAAATTCTTGATGTATAATCATTCCTGTGTGGAGGTCACCTCTAGTTTTGGTGAAGCGTGAGCACAAAAAAACGGGTGAGGCTCAAAACTGTTAATTTGGCTGTGGGATCATTTTAAGCTCCATGTTTCTGCAGTGTGAGATCTCCAGCTGTGAAAGACTGATTTACACAAGGATAACATTCTGATTAAGGATGACCCTGCTTGGGCAGGGAGGTTGGAGCAGATCATCCACTGTTGTTCCTTCCATCCTGACCCATTCTGTGATCCTCTGTGACTCTGTAACTTTAAATTAGGAAGAAAACGTGCCAAAATATAAATATTTTACAAACTCAATTCCAAAGTAATTGTTTCTGTTCATTCCTTCACAATTTATTCCATTTAAAAAAACGTATCTTTAAAAGAATTTTAGACAGGAAATAAAATGTGTAGCAAACACCTCCTCATATTATTGCTTAGAAATTCTTCCTGATAAACAACAGTTGTGGTGCCATATTTTAATACTAATATAGCTTCATAGGATTATTATCAGTGTCTTTTATCATCTAAATAATTTAGTTGCGTCCCATAAAGAGAGTGCTTTAGGTTTGTAATTTTAGATACACTCTTCCCATGTGTTTTTCCTTTGTGGATTTTTATTTGTATGTTTGATTTTGGTGGGTTTTTGTTCCCTTTAAGGGTTTCTTGGTACTTTGAATGATAGATTTTCATTGAAATATTTCTAATAGCTTCTGCTGAAGAGTGAGGCAAACTGCATTTGGCTGATGGGAGCTCCATTCCTTTCAGTGGAAATTCTTACTATTTTAAGTCTAGGATACTATTTCAAGTCCACTCTTTCTGACCATTACAATTGACCAGTTTGGGATTTTGGTCAAGGGCACACAGAATTTAGGAGATCATTATAATCCTACTAAAACTAGAATTTTTATATTACCCTGCATATTCCTCCACTCCTTGGTATCTGGTTTTTCATGCTCTAGATGACTGGGCAGAGGCAAAATCTCCTTATGGCCATGTTAATACTAAAATTTGCTATTTCTCAAAAGGTCCATAAAATAAAGCTGAAGACTGCCCTGTGCACCACCACAGAAGGAATGTGGGACTGAGAAAGATTCCCTGGGATTTTAAATACAGTCCTTTCCTTTCGTACTCAATTAACCATGTCTCTAAAGACCTTTTATTCAAAATACAGGATGGAAAAAAAAAAAAAGAACTGGGAGATTGGAGAGAGAGACAGCATTGCTGTTAAGAGAAATTTGCTGTTAAGAGAAATTTCTATATTTTTTTAAGTGCTAGTTTTTGGCAGCTGATAAAATTCTGTGGTGGTGGGTCTGGTTATCTGATGAGGGACACCTTGTTGCCCAGTACAAAGGTTGAAACCAAATGGGACCAACCAGATCCTGAGTATGTTAGAAATAAAACCACCACTAAAAACATCCCATGTGGATCGTTATAAATTCATCTGTCAAGCTGCCTCATTCAACTTTTAATAGGCAGAACAGAGTTCAGCAATTAATGTCACTATCTGTTATTTTCTTGGTAAATTATGTGGTTTTATTTTCAAATAGTCCCTCCTATGCACTAATCTATTCCAGTAATAACTAAATCCCTTCCCATTGGGATAAAGTTCGATTCAATTCCTTTGAGTGTGAAGAAATGTCATGAATGTGTCCTGCATCCTGGGAGAAAAGCAGGGCAAGATGCTTCCATCACGAGTTCTCTTAAACCCAGAGCTGGGCTTGTAAATGAAACTGGTGCCCTTTATGAAAAGGACATGGGAGGCTCTGACAAGGGTCATGTTCACCTGGACTGAATTAGTTCACTGAAGTGTGGTTTAATTTCTTTCTTTAAGCTGTCTCTACTATCAATATGCATCTCCAAAAGAAAAGCTATCTTTTCCCCCTCTTCCTGACAAAATAAAAAGGAATTTTGCCATTCTATTCCATAATATCAATGTGGGTTTTATTTGTCTATGGAATGCCTTGCTATGTGCAGAAGGGGCAGAACTCATCTTAGAAGTCATCATATACAAAGGTATAGAGTGCACTGCACTCAATGAAAATGTTTCAAACTCAGTATTTGCAGTTTTAAGATTTAAAAATACCCCTTTATTATTTTGTCCCTCCTTGCTTTTCCTCCACCCTTCAAAAAGGATGTGTTCTAATGACCCTGCCTCCTGAGATGCCAGATTTTCATCTGGATAAGTGAATTTCAAGGAACATACATGGTTTAAGGCACAACCAATTGCTTCTAGATTGGCTTGTTCAAAATCTGTCAAGATCAAGCTCCTGATTAAGATGGGATGCAAGTCTAAAAATGGGTAATTCTAACCCTTGATTATTGAGCTTAAGAACATCTTCAGAACATGTTCTGTGTCTATTTCATCTCAGTACATGGTGGAATCTGAATTGAATGGCAGTTAAAATTTTAGAGAAAGTGGAAAGAGTGCAGCAAATCAGAAGGAACAATCAAAGACAAAGTAAAGATTTAATTTATTTCTGAACAAAAGTGGAAATAACTATTATCTCCCTCATGTATTGAAATTCCACCTATGTTAGATCTTCATCTAGTTGCCAGAGGATGGGGTTTTTTTTTTCGTTTTTTTTTTCTTTTTTTTTCTTTTTTTTTTTTTCAGTTTAAAACCGGCAGATTGTGACAATGTTCCTGTACTTGGAAGACACTGCTGTTTTGCTCTGCATACACTCCTCAGACCTCAGATGATTTTAACAACTAAAAATACAGCAAACTGCATGCCAGTTTTCTCCCTAAACGTCTCACAGGGTCTGCCAGTTTCAGAAAACCCTTCTCTCTATGCCACGGGATAATTGGCAATCAGCTCTTTATGAAACCTCCGGTGGTTATGAACACAAGGAGTTAAACGCTGAGACAAAATGCACATCTCTGCTTCAATCCAAGAACTGTTATTTCCTCACATTGGTACTCAGATTTTTGTCTGAGGAACAGGAGGGGTTTGGCGTTTGAAAGCTGTGATGTGTGGTCACAATAGGTGCATCCTGTCCGCGTTCTCTCAGGATGGTCCTTTCTTACTCACCTGGTCGATTGCCTGGAGGTTTGGATACACATCGTGCACTGAAAGTCTCTGGCAGGCATTTTCTCAGTGCTCCATTCAGAGCAGCAAGCCTTGTGATGGTCAGTAAAGCTCATGTTGTGTGTAAAGCTGATTTTTGTACACAGTTATTCTAGTGCTAAGATTATATGTAAAAAAAAAAAAAAAAAAAGCTTGCAAAATTAAGTATTTTTTTTTTTCTTGTACTGAGGAGCCCAGAACTGGATTGTATGACCTGAACCATAAAAATGCTGTCCAGCCCAAGGGAGGAGGAGAATCACAAAATGGTTTGGTTTGGAAAGGACCTCAAAAACCATCTTGTTCCAGCCCCCTGCCCTGGGCAAGGACACCTTCCACTATCCCAGGTTGTTCCAAGTGCTTTATTCTGGTCTAATCTTCTGCTCTGAAAGCAGGAGATGGGACCAGAGGGCATGGCTAAAATCAGCTTTACTGCACTGTAAATACATGGCAAACAAATCAATTAAGACCTCCTGAAACAGATTTCTCTCTCTCTTCAAGCACAGCACCAGTTGTAACCCAGTTAAACTCAACAGTTCACAAGTGTTCAGTGGAATCTATTATACACAAACCCACTTTTCAGGCTTCCTTAATATTTTCATTGTTATTTAAGTAAGAAAAAAAAAGAAAAAAAAAAGAAAGTAATAGAAAATAACCCATGGACTAAAGGCTGAAGTGAAAATGAAGAAATGCCTCCAGTTAGAACTTGGGGATAATTCGAAGGCATCTCTGCACATTACCCTGTAACTCTTGCTGCACTACCCTACAACTTAAAAAATTTATTCAGCTTGAAGACTCACTTAAGTAGAACATGCATTTAGCAAAAGAACCATTGAATTTGGTCAAATGATGTAAAAATATATATGCATTTTATGGTAATTCAAAATATTTTTGTGTCAAACAGTAGTAACTTTTTCCTGATCTGGCTGTGCCACAGTCCTGGCAGGTGCCAGAGTCCCTTTCCTGTCCTTGCACTCTCCCATTCTCTTACTGAAGGAAACCCAAACTGTTCTGTGGCTGCTTCTTTACTTGCAGCTTTATTGCTCACCTGGCTGCATGCATTTATTAGAGAGCTGCTTGCTGCCTGAATTTTTAACCTCATCCAGTGAATGATTCCCCTCACATAGATGTGGTATCACCTGCTGGCTGATGATGTGTCAGCTTTGGAGTGCACCTGTGTGGAGTCAGCAAATGAGCACGGCATGGTTTTGAATACCAAATAATCCTGGGGAACCTTTCCATCCAGCTCATTTTAGCAGCTAATACACCTGGGAATTCATTATCCTGTTTCAGTCAGTGGAACGGGATAATCAATTACCCTGCCATGGATACAGAGGACAAAAACTAAATATTAATTTTTTAAAATCTGTTTTTAAAATCTATTTCTCAGGAATCCTCTTCACTTAATTTTAGACGTTAGAAATGTTGTTGTCTAGAAAAATATTTACTTATTGGATGATTTTTTTTTTTTTACATGTAGTCTAGGCATTTGTTTCCAAATGACTGAATTTCCCTGTTTGTAAGAAGGAGCCCATGATTGTATGGTTTGTACAGGATGCCTTTTTGATGACAGATTCAGATAGAATCCAGGCCTTTGAGATACTCTTATCTCATTTAACCTCAAGCCTTTGGAATCATTACAGAATTCTCTCACTGGGAGAAGTGCTTCAGTCAATACAGAAAGGTCAGTCTAGATGATCATGATAGCACATTTACCTTTTTTAAATTGCATGAAGATGTAGAATTACCTGTCCTTTGTCTCTCAGTAGCCATTGAATCACTGATTGAAATTATAAAGGGAAAGAGAACTTCTAGACTTTATCACCCAAGTTATTTTGTGCACATTAAGAGTTGACATACTCCACATACTGAGAACCCTGAGATGGTAACAGAACACAAAATAAGCACAGGTGACAGCATATGAAGAGAATGAAATTTCCAGCCTTTTGTTTCTATATGTAATTTTGATTCAGGTTTGTAAATCAAATGCTATCATGTTGACTCTTACTCTACTGTTTCATTTCAAACTGTTCCTGTTGCCACAGAGTGCTGTGCTATTTATCTTCCTTCCTTTCCTTCCAAAGAAGGAAAATTGTGCTTTTGAATTTCTGAAAAGATACAGCTTTCACAAATATGTTAGGCTCACTGGGAGGAGAATGGGGGAAGGAGAAGTAACAAATTAAGAAAATATTTTAGAATAGATTTTCAGATCTAGGTGCTATTTCTTGGCAGCATAGCATTTGATAACAAGCTTTCTTTTGAAGAAAACAGTGCTTTTTGTTGTTGGCGTGCATCAGGTTTTATAATTTATAGGTTATAAATTCTATATTCATAAGAATCCGGAAAAATAACACAAAAACCTTTTAAAAATTGATATTCACTTCAGACAGAGCATTCCCAGCAGGTGATGGGAGGGAAGTTTTCCCCTCCACTCAGCACTGGGGAGGTGCACCTGGATCTCTGTCCATGCTGGGTTTCCCAGTACAAAAGAGACATGGACATACTGGAGTGAATCCAAGGAAGTTCCTCGAGGGTGATTAAAGGATGGGTAAATGTCACCAAACAGAAAAACCTACCAAAACTGTTCACTGGAGAATAATCTGAATGTCTGAAACATCATTTTCTGATTTGTTTCTTGTAATGAGTAGATGTTCTATTGCCTTTGCAGGGTTTCAAAAAAAATCTATTCTTTCATCAGATACGTAGCTGCCACTGGATTTGGGACTAAAAACCCATTTTTGCACACGATATATCAGTCCTTGCAAGTTTCCTTGCTGTAGGGGAGGGAAGCAGCTCTGCTCAGTAGCTGAAGGCATGGCCAGCAGGCATCACTGTTTAAATAATTGTAGCCTTGAGCCTCGTTTTGCATCAGTTGAGCAATTACCCTTCCTTCTGCCTTCTTCAGGTTCAGAGAAGCCTAAACCATGGTGAGCAGAGATTTTTTGCAAGGTGATCTTTTTTTTTTTTTTTTTTTTTAACTAACATTGTGTGGAGGGCAGAAGTTACAGCTCTGCAAACTCGCTCCATAAAGGCCAGATGTTGGATCTGTAACTTGTGTTGAATACTTAAAATCCGTTTGGGTTTTGTTCTCCAGGTAAAAATAAAACAGTAACAAATTTGACCATGGAACTGGTGCAGAAATTTCCATTGATGATAGGAGTTTTACAATTGCAAAAATGAGCTTAATCAAGAAATTCAGTGGTGAGCGTCATTGATGCAGAGGAGCAAGGAAATTCTCAAGTATCAATTTGCAGAAGAGTTTGTCCCTGTTGTTGTCTAAGATGAGCCCCTACGTGATGGATGTGAGTCAGTTAATGGACCAAGATGGGCATGCTGTATTTGTACAACCCTTCCCTGTAGAACTTCAACTGCTCCCTTTGGAATTCTGTAGCTCATTCCGATCCCTCACACAGACACTGCTGCATTTGGCCATTTGCTTCCTTCCTTTTTGCACCTTTTTCAGTTTTACTTCGTGGCTTTTGATGTTAGCAGGGGTAATACTCAAGATGTGACCACTCTCAGAAGCTACACAGTGGCTTTAAGGTATTTATTTCCTCTTTGATTTTCTATTTTACTCCCAAAAACACAGCATCATTTTGCTTTTTGGCTTACTTCTGCTTATTAATATTTTCTCAGAGTTATCTCAAGTGAATCTGAGATGATTCTCCAATGTTCTTATCAACATCTAATCTAATTTTGTATTTTCCTGTCACTGAGACCCATGGCCTCCTTCAGCTGCTGTTACAACCAAGTCTCTCTTTACTTCTGTGGGTAAATTTGAATAATCAGTAAAATTTCTCAGCTCACACTCTATCTTTTCTATATTACATATGATGGCAACTTCCTTCATTGTAAAATTTTTAATTATTTCTTCCCTTTTCCCCCATTCATTAATCACTAGTTAATCCATGGGACAACTTTTCTTTTTATCCTATGACAATGAAGTTCCTTTTGAAGAGAAGTGAAAAAAAGCTTTTTAGAAAAGCTCTTTGAAAATCCAGGTTTAGTATTTATATAAGACCTAAAGGAGTGTACTCTTAAAGGACATGTTTTACGTATGAAAAAGTGACTTTCATGTCTTTTTTATTTGTAGCTGTGATTATTTCTTTATGCTTTGTTTGACATTTTGATAATATTTCTATGAAACGTCATGAAAATTATAATGTCTGAGGAATAAAATTTCATTAATATGTTATGCAATATAATAAAGTAATTCATTATATATTTCAAGATAATTTCATGGGGACCATTGTTGTGATCTTAATAATATATTTTATTAAACCTATGGTTAGAATAGTTTCTCTAATCTTTATGTAATATTCCATCAAAATTTAAGAAGACATTTTCTGACTGTTTCAAGAACTCCTTACTAATTATTTTTATTCTTTTTTTTAACTCTACAGAAGTTCACTTCTCTGTTTGGAAATATACCTGTACAGCACACCTTATTTGAAGCATTCATAAGAACGTAACTGAAAACATTTCAGTAGAAGTACTACTCTGTCATGTAAATTACTCTCTCTCCCTCAATCTTTACCATGGATTCATGGAATAGTTTAGGTTTGAAGGGATCTGAATATGGTTTCCAATCTTGCTTACCTGCTTGTGATGCTGGCCTGAAGTGTATCCAGGGATGAAGAGCAGACACCTGCAGATTGATTTCCAGAAGTCAAATTCTGCTCTACCACCAGCTGAATTCTCAGCAGCTCTATTGCCAGATGCTGCCTGGAGATGTTGTGCTTTGGAGGTAAAAAATTATGAAGAAAAGCAAAGAATAAAAATGTGAACATTTTTCTCCATCGATTCTGAAATGCCACCTTTATGGCTTTTTTTCCCACTGGGAACTGGGCAGAATGAAGTTGAGAAAATGCTTTGCATACTGAGTGTTGCCCTTCTGGGACTTGCAGAGGAAAAGTAAAGCTGTCTAGACCTTTCTTATGGTAGTATTGCAAACCCCTGATCAGTGGAAACAAAGAAAAATACTTTAATACTTTTTTTTCCCTTTTTTTAAAATTAATCTTGAGAGAGATGACTGGTAGTTACTTTGGCTGCCAGTTACCAAAAGGGTCCCTAATGAGATCCTACCAGGATGCAGCTCATCTATTTGATGATCTTGGAGATAATTTCCAACCTGAATGATTCTATGATTCTATGCCGGAAAAACAACCAAGGAACATTTTTTTCCTTTCTCTTCCCATAGACAAATATGTGAAATAAATGCTGTCAGCAGCAGAGCGTTTAGTGGTGCTCTCAGCTTCCTTCCTCATTTCTGCTCTGTTGTATTCCTGTACTTTCACATGTGTTCAAGCTTCCCCTCGGAAATATTTTCCCTGAAGAGTTTTACCTGCTGCTGAAAGGCCAAGCTTTTTGTTGGATGAAATGTCTACATAAATGACCCCAAAACACACGTTGTACAGTGTGATAAATGCTATAAAATACACCCCACGCAGGGACATGATGCAGCAGCCTGAAATGTACCTTATCACATGGAAAGATAAAATACCATGGATGACATCTCACACAGTTCTGTGATGCTTTGAACAGCATTTCAAAGAGAAATTCTATGAAACCTGTTACCTCAAGCAAAACACTGATCAAATGACAAGGGAAATTAATTTCCATGGTGTCTGGATTTTGCAGTATTGCAGTAGGAGTGTTTCTGGTTAAGTTTTTATCACTGGAATTTGCAGGGACAGTGGGGGACTGGGCAGTAGAACCACAGAATGGTCTGGATTGGAAAGGACCTTTTTTTCCCCCATTTTATCACACCAGGCTTTACCTGGCATAATGTAGATTTTTAGCTGGAGCCACTGGAGCAAAATTTTGGTCCCATCAGCTTTGAGAACAGTTGTTTCCATATATCCACCCATAGGGGTGGAAGTATAATGAAGAAAAAAATTCCATTTTTCTTTTTCTTCAGGACTCTAACAGAGCCTTATTCCTGAAGGTAATGAAGTTTTGTTCATTAACAACTCATATCCCATCTAACAGCCTGAGAAAACACCTCAGGAAGTCTAGGAAATATCACATGATGCTTGAAACTGATATTTGCACAATGTCATCCAGCCCCTGGCTGACTTACCCACTGACAAGGGAAACCCTTCTGAATGAATGAGTATCAGAATCTACTTCAGGGTGATCCGAAGAGCTCTCTAAGCCCCTCTGAGAGTACTACCAGGATACTGCATGTAGTAATCACCCAGCCCACACATTGCTCCCACACAGACATTCCTGGATTCGGGCATTTCAAGCAGCAAGTTGAATCCTGCTACTAAATTTTGTAAAGCTGTCATGCAATTCTTCTGCCTAAAAAGAGGTCTAATTCCAACTGAGTGATGCTGTGTCCATATAAGATGGGTTGTCAAATATGACATTGATGTTTTACAGGACTTTTCGGCTCAGCAACTGGTTGAAATTCCTAAAGATGAAAGAGAAATCCTAGTGCCAAATTCTGTTGCCTACTTAATGGCTGGGCCACTGAAGACTTTTTAGGGAGTCTGAGTTTTCCAAGTGGAGCTGACAAGATTCCTCTGTCTTTCTGACGTGGCACCTGATGCCACTAAGCATTTCAATTTAAATTACTGTTCACTGAACCATTGTGACACTTTCCTTTACCTAGGTATGTTCAGGTTTTAATAATCGTGTAGGCTCCCAAATCCTGATTTCTGAAAATTTTCTGCTGATCCTGGGAGAACAAGGTACTGAGAGCATGTCCAAAGCAACAAGAAAAACAGTCACACACTTTCACAGTATTCACAGAATACATACACCTAGCTAAACTGTGTAGTTAGTATTTCCATTTTATAACTAGTCACATATAAAGTCTGCCTGTAGCTATTGCTTTTTGAATTAATCATTTTTTAAAGTAGAATAGATTTTTTTCCCCCTTAAGTTACTCAAAACAGGCATGGGTGAAAATGAAATAAATAAATTAATTAATTTAAAAAACAATCAAACAATCAAACCCAAAAAACTCCACAACTCCTGAAATCTAGAAAGTAGAAATTTATAAAACATGAACATGCCATCTACTGGGAAGCTAAGAAAGAGAGGTGTGTTTAATGTGGTTATTAACTCAGTATCTGTACTTTTTGCTTGTCATACTTAATCAAAAATAGTTCCCTAGCCCTCAATTCATGTACTGACAGCTCATACCACTATATTTTAGCACATGCTACTGTGATTTTCTACATGAAAGATTCCTAAGATGTGTTTAAGGAGAAGCATCTTAGTTTCATGTTTCTATGTCAGAATGTCACAGCAGCAGTGGCTGCTCAGATCTGTTCTGTTTAGCTTTCATTATCCACCATCCCAGACTCTCTCCTTCAATACAAGCAGCAGGCTTTAATTTGAAACAGGATGGTGAGACAGACAGATTCTGGCTTTTTTGGAAAGAATATTTATAGCCTTCCACTAGGCTGTGAGTCACCCCTGCAAAACAGAAATCTCTGGTTTGGAATAACAGTCCCTGAGCACATGGAGGAAAGTGCCAGATTGGGAGTGAGGGATGGGATGTTGTCATCTCATGGCTCGTGGGCCAGTGCTGCTCACAGTCACAGGGCTGACAGAGATTCTGTATTTAAAGAAAAGAAAAGAAAAGCCACTGAGAGGCGTTACAATACTTTTTTCAGGACAGTTTTACTTACTATCAGTCCCATAAGCCCATGGAAATTTAGTATCGTTTCCAGAGGGTTTCCTGGAGTCTGAGGAAACGTGATCAACTTCATGGAAGTGTCAATATTGGTAAAGGTTTTAATGGGTTTCAAGGGCAATTAATCTTGGGAGTCTTGAAAATTCATCAGAAATGTCCCTCTTATTCCACCTCATGCCTCTGGCAAGGACTCTCCTCTGCCCTAGGACTCGTCACACTGGGATGTTTGTAATATCTGTTATTTTTATCATGGAAACTTGATGTTACTCCTGCTATTTAGAAAAACCTACACTTTTCCTCCCTATAGGGACATGGAAAAGGAGGATTCTTCAGACTGCTGGTCATTAAGTTGGAATAGAACCCCATTTGAAATTATCAGAGTATTTCCACAGAGACTCTGGCTTGGGGATTACAGACAAACACCAGCAGGGGTGACCAATGTACTGTATCTGGGTAAAGGAACTTTGCTGCATCTCCCCAGTGTCTGCCACTCAATCATGGAACTGCAAAATTCCCCAGCTTGAAGCTGAATTTTGGTCTGAGTACTTCCAGAAATTTCACAAATTCTCCTAGCAGAAGTAAGCTCATGAACTTGGAGAAAAAGCTCTCTTCAGCTTCTGCCTTCGAAATTCTGCCTTCTAAACTGAAATCATCACATCACCTTAATGGAGCCCAGGATCACAGAGTGAAATGTAACACAGAAACAGATCACCAATCGATATACATTCCTTTTAGGTACGACCTTTTCTTTTGCATTTAATTTTCTGCATGCAGAAAATGTACATACATAAGTAAAATAATAAAATGTTCAAAGAACATATTCCTTTACTACTGTTCTTAAAAAAAACCCACAAAAAAGCCCAAAAGTTATTAAAAATAATAACAATCTCTCAAATAAATTAATGTCTAGAAAAATAGATCTGATAAAAGAGTAAGACACATACTTGCCAACTAAACAATTGCATTGCAGCAGTTAATGAACAGGAAACAAAAGCAGTGTTTTCTTCTTTCTTTCATAGCTATGGAACAGAAAAAGAACCATAAATGTAACTTGAACTTAATAAGCTCTCGCTTAATTTATTGGATTAATTTAAAAATACACCTCATAATGACTTTAGCCTCTGAGAAGTTTCAGAAGCTTTTAATGCTTAAAAGGCCAGATGCTGCAGCGTGTGGTGTATGTTCAGGCATGGTGGGTCTTACCAGATGAAGAAATAACATCCTTAAAAGGGTTTTGTGCCTCAGAAATGCTCACATGGGTAATTTGCCTGACATTTTAAAAATTTAATTTAGGGCTCTTAAGAAAGGGACATAATCATCAAAAGCAGCTCACTTTCCATCCACAGAAATTCCTTAATGGTTCGAAATATGTGCATACTCTGAAAAATTACTTGACTCAAAACCATGAACTTTTAACACAATTAATTTAATTTGTAAATTGAACAATATGCATCATTAATGACTCACAATTTCCAATTTTCTGAATGGTTTCTGCCTCATCTCTCAGGCATTTCGGTCAAGCCATTTTCTGCAGCTTTATGTTGCCTTTATGTTCTGTGCAGCTTTCCCACCTTAACTCTGTCCTGTCCAGTTTGGAATTTCCTGCCGAACACTGGTGAAGAGAGGAGCCTTCTTAAAAGCTGCTCACACAGATTGAGGAGCCCTGCCTTCTTCTCCCTCCTTGCAGATGATGTGTGGAGTAAGATCTTAACTGAAAATTGTTCCTGGGCTTCAGCACTGGGCTGAGTAAAGGCATTTGCAAAGTAGGTACCTAAATAAAGTACATCAAATTTCAACCAAAATCTTCATATTCATACAATGCATAAAGACTGGTGGCCTGCTCCACCACTGATTTATCACTGCATTTGGCATTCATGTTTGAATGATGCCTTAGAATAAGAGAATCACAGCCAGAATCACTGATGTTGGAAAAGACAGCTCTAAGATCATTGAGTCCAACCATTGCCAAGGCCATCAGCGAACCCTGTCCCCAAGTGCCACATCCACATGGCTTTCAAATCCCTCCAGGGACGGGGACTCCATTGCTTCCCTGGGCAACATTTTCCAGTGTTTGACAAGCACTTCTGTGAAGGCTTTCTTCCCCAACATCCAATCTAAACCTCTCCTGGAGTAGTTTGAAGCTGTTTCCTCTTGTCCTATTACTTGTTACGTGGGAGGAAAGCCCAACCACTACTCGGCTATAACCTCCTTCCAGGGAGCTGTAAAGAGTAATAAGGTCTCCTCTGAGCCTCCTTTTATCCAGGCTACACAATCCCAGCTCCCTCAGCAGGAAGTAAAAGAGACCTGGGAGATATTGCAATAGACCCTTATTAACAGCCTCAGAAGACTGACCAGAATTCACTAAGTGCATTCAGAACACTCAATTCATCATGATGGGGCAGAAATGCAAATGTTCTCCCCTGTTCTATGGCATGTACCTGGGTGAATGTACCTTGAGATTCTTCTAGAACAGCAGCCATTCTAATTCTCTTGGAAAACTTGTTCCAGCTTTACATCTGCAGCAACTTGGAGATGTAAGACCTGTAGCCATGTAAAAAAATATACTCTGCACTTTGCTGTGGGGGACAGAGCAAAAGAGTTTGGGAGAATTTGGTCCATTTTGCCTTAGCACTTGAATACTAACAAGAGATCCTATTGCTGTCCTCTCCTGGAAGGAGAATTGGGAGCCAGGCTCTTGGATGAGCACAGGGAAAATACAAGGGAGAACAGATATCAACTGGAATGTAGGAAATTGCTATTAAATATGAGGAAAAGCTTTTTCTTCATCACAGGCTATAAAAATATTTAGCCTTTGAGATATTTCAAAGCTCCATTGGACAAGTGCTTGTGCAGCATTTGGACTTGCTTGCAGTTGATTGAATGGAGTTGATTCCATGATAAACTTTATGTGAATCCTATATACATGGCCTTTCTTTCCTGGAAAGTAATTATATCAGTTTGAAACAGGAAACACCTCTGTGGCTGCTGTTGTGGAGAGTGCTGAGTGCTCACCTTTAGTGGGACACCACATAATGGGGTGTATTTACTTAATGTGGAATATTACTTAAAAATCTAAATGTAAAATAGAATCTGTTTGTATTTCCCATTAATGTTCTATTTAGTGAAAATGAATTAATCTATTAATGTTAAAGCAGCTTTATAGAATTTTGATTTCCCTCCAAGTCTTTTGAAAGACTCCTATTTTAACTTATTGCTCCTTCTAAAGAACAAACCAGTAAAATATTTTTTGACCTTTGCATTGTCTTGGTTAGTGTTATGCCAAAATGCTTTGCAGAATATTTTAATCAAAATCAGAAACTTGTGTTAAGATTGATAGTTTACCATTTCCAATGCTCTAAGTGCCGTTATGCTAACAAACATTGAAATGCTAATTACAGGAATAAATTAAGTGACGTTAAATTTATATTTCACTGAATAAAATGTAGGTTATTTTTTTCAGGATTATGAAGCAAGGGACAAAATAGTGGATAATAAATAACAATACACAAAAATCGCAACGCAACATTTGAAAAAAATAATAGGTTTTAGGCACAGAAGAGATTAGGAGACTTTGAATTTTACCTATTGACTCTTGCATAAAACCTAAAACTAGTTGTTCAAATAAAACATAAGTATGTTAAAATGAAACCATTTCTTTACAAAGTCTATTGAAGCATTATTTCAAAGCCACACATGACAAAAAAAATCAGCCATATCCCCAGGCAAATTCTTTCAGTGGTTAATTATTTTCACATAAAGTTGCAGAGGGTTGCTTTATGCTTGGATGTTTGTAGCTCTCCAGTGAAACAATGCAGGGCTTGTTGTAGGCACTTGTCCCACCATGGAAAATGAAGAAATTCTGTCATTGCTTTATTGCTTCATTGTCAAGCCCCATCATTCAGGCTCTCACATGGGAAGGGGGGAAATCAAGGTTTAATATTCTCATCATGCTGAGAGTGCTTTGTTCATATAGTGAAGAGTATTTTATTTTAGGGCACTCACAGTCTTCCCAGTCAATGCCATTTATTAAGGCAGTATGAGAGAACAAGGGAAAATAACTCCATAAATTAGGGATTAGGAACTAATCTAGAATGTCAGGATTTGGGACCTAATTCCAATGAACATATAAGCACCATGAGAGTAAGTGGAACACTGTCAGTGGGATAACTCCTGAGAAAGGCATAATCACATATTGCAGGTTAACTGGAATTCACTTGTGAATAATGAGAGATCTGCAATTGAATCTCCACAGGTGAAGAAGAAAATTGAATTTCCTTAGTCTATCTCTTCTTTGAGTGCCTAAAACAGTGGATTATTGACTAAAAAAATGGGTGATGTTCCTTCCTTACATGTGTCCAGTTGGTGCCCCCAGAATTTATACCAGGTGTAGATTGCAAATTTCACTCAGAACTCATTGTTTTCTTTTTGGAGGTGGTGAAATAAAATAAGAGCTATTTTTCATCTTTCCCTGTTGAAATGTGGAAACGCTCAACAAGAAGCTGAAATTACAGTCAATGCAACTCTTCAGCTAAAATTTAGACCAGATTTGATAACAAGTATTAAAAAGTCATGTAAGGTAGATAAAAGGTTGATGATAACACAGCCTGGGAATGACTGCTATATTATAAGTCAAGTGAGACTTGGAAGATTTCAATGTGACTCCATGCTTTTTTTTTTTTTTTTCTCTCCTTGATTTAATTTTAGCACAGTCCATTCAATTCCAGTTTCATACAAGTGTGAGGCAAAAGCTTTCTTTGTCCGCAGTCTTGAAAGCACAGATGTATTGTTCTTGAATTAATGAAGACCTCAACCCTTATATACAAATTGTGCTAATAATTTAAGAGAAATATAATTTGAGTATGCAATTCTTATTTATATATGACAAAAGGAGAACAACACCTCTATTTTTTCATATATTTTTCTATTTTCAACATACATTTTAACAGTAAAATTTTTATCTGGGTTGCACAATTTTTATTTACCAATCTCTCTTTCCTCATTAGCAGGAGCCTACATTAGAAGCTCAATATATATTCTTGTATTTTAAAACTAAATATGTTTCCAACAGAATTCATACATCCTATGGGACATAGGGAATATTTCTTTAATGGGCTGAAAAAACAATAAGTAGTGAGAATAAATAACACAATCTGCTTTGCCTTGCTGTTATTTAAGCTATTCCAAATTTAACAGAAATATTCGGGACTAAGCTTCCAGCAGGGCACTGTGCATGGAATAAACAAGAAGGATTTCAGAGCCATAGAGAAGAAAATATCTGTGAGCTGTCAATATATGTCAGATACTGAAGTAACCCAAATTTTGACTTCAAATACATTGATGCACACACAAATACAGTTCTGTCTCTCTACATAGATTCATATATATATATATATGTTATATATATAGTGAAGTCCAACTGACTGGAATAAAACAGATTATCTCTCTCACCCCAACTACTCTACAGAATATGTTGATGGGAATTGTGGCTCTGCTATATAGTTCAGAAAGTTGGGGGTTTTTATAAAAAAGAACATTCAGGGGGTTTTTAGAGTACATTTTCAAGAGCCTTACTACACTTTAAGAGAGACCAGCTATTTTTTTTTTCTTAATAAGGTCCCGCTGTCATCAGTAAGAGAAAGACAGCAGGACACAGGTGACTGTACAGTGAAAAAACTAAAATGTGGACTTCTCTTCAGTAAAAAACAAACAAACAAGCAAAAAACACCCAACATTGGTTTCTATGTAATTTAAACCACTTACAGTCTTCTCCTAGTACCAAATATAATACCAGTTGCAATTATTTTTTTCCTCTGACCTTTTCACTGATATGTAGTGACATTATCATATTAACACATCAGGGTAAGATAATTAGAAAATTAAGTGGATTTTTTAAACGTAGAAGAAATCTGAAATTAATTTAGCTAATACAGGAGAGCTTTTCTCAGAACTGCATTGACAGAGACTGACAGGAAAGTATCCTGCCTTGAGTTAAGACCCAAACATAACATGTTTTCACATGAAAGAAGACAGGCAATTATTTTCAGTGCTTCTAAATTATTATACAGCCATGAGAGAAATTGAAAAAGTACACATAGATTTCTTCTATTGAATTGTTAGGTCTATCATCTTTTTTTCCTACTTGCAAACTAGTGACAATATTCCTCTACACAGATGGAAGAGTTAATTTGATGCATTGAAAAAAAAAAAAAATCCAAAGCAGCAAAATCAGAACTTTCCTCAAAGAGTTTGCACAAAAGCTTCAGTGACCTTGCATCAGCACATGCATTTTGGTGAAACTTTCAATGTGAAGGATTTCACTTTATAGAGGACTGAAGTTCTGTCGCCTGCCACAAGAAGGTTTTATCTAGTGAAAATCATGTTGAAGTTGAGTGAAATAGACCCTCTACCTCCTATTGTGTCCTTAGCTTTGCTTGAGAGGCTTAGGGTAAATAACTACAGTGAGAGAAAAGAACTTTACAATGGTTCAACTTACCTAAAGCAAGGTGATACCAAAGCAGTGTTGACTCTCATTTCTCTGTAAATGGTTTGGTGTGGAAAGGACCTTAAAGCTCATGTGGTTCAACACCTGCCATGGCAGGGACATTTTCCACTGTCCCAGGCTGCTCCAAGCCCTGTCCAGCCTGGCCTTGGACACTCCCAGGGATCCAGGGGCAGCCACAGCTTCTCTGGGCACCCTGTGCCAGGGCTCAACACCCTCACAGAGAAGAATATGTTAAATTATTTTCTAGTTTAATTCTGAAGTGATTTTTCCCTTGATTTTTCTGAGACACGATTTCACTAGATACCCGCAAAACTTTATTCCTGGAAATGCTGGACTGATTTTTATCACAAGCAGAAAGTGAGGATGAAATTAAAGGAAAATATATCCTCACCAAATCAAATTACTTTGCTGTTGAATGCTTGGAGCTTTAAAATAAATAGTGCTTAGTAACACAGGGATCGGAAGGAAAGTCACAAAGTAGAAAAGATTATTTTGTGAAACAAGCCAGAAAAGAACCACATAAATCTGAATGAGCTGCAAAATAGAAAGGTATTTGTTCCATTAACAGATTTTACATAGGTATCAAATAAAATCCTGTGGTTTTATTTTTAAAAAGGCTATTGAAATTCATGTCAAGCCAATGCTATTCCATGTTTCCTGAACATCATCTTTATAAATATTTACTGATTTCAGCTGATGGTTTATTAAATTAACGGCAGTAAAAGCCCCCAAGTCTAGTTGGGTAGAACACATATAGGAAAGCTTAGTCAAATAATTTGCCTCAAATATGACTCCATCAAATGATGTAAACCTAATTTCAGAACCCAATGCTTTTTAATCGTGTGGAGAAAACACCTTTATAGGACATAATCCTATTTTTGTTTTTGAGGTTTTCTTCCCAGTGTATGTGGATATTTAGACTAAACCCATAGGTAGGAAGTTAGAAAGAATGCTTAAAAATTTTACTGTGGGTACTGTTTCACCACAATTTTGGGAAGTCTCAAGCTGACCTGAAACCAAAGATTCATCTTCTGTTTCAGAATAAATGATCCTAAATACAGGTCACTTCATAACAGGCCACAACAAGGCTTTAATTGTTTTCTATGATGCTGCTGTGCTTTCAGCTGAGAGAGTATAAAAGATGCATGCTAGTATAATCTAAACTTCTGATACATCTTCAATACTAAAAATTGATGTTTACAGAGAAAAATACAACTGAAGAGTGCCATGAGAGACAAATAACCAAGTCATACACTAAAAATAGGAAACTACAATAAATGCCAAAGAAATTCAAGTTTGGTGCCTCGCATAATCGAACAGAAAATGTGTTTTTAAGTTTCTTGATGGGTTTTTTTGATAGTTTTTCCCCCCTCATTTAATTCTGTCTTCAGTGATATCCAACACATGAAAAGAAGGGACATGACCAATTTTCAGCACTGAATCTAACATACTATCCGGCCCTTTGAAGGACTACTATGATTCCCACTTCTGTACAGTGTTAAAAATTAATGATCGAGTTCTTGGTGTCACAAGAACAAGCACAAGCCAAAAAATGATGCAGACTATCAGTGCCTGACTTTTCCTTTCTTCCCAGCTGTGTGAAAGCCAGCACAGATAAGATAGTGTTAAACCATTGTTTTGAGGACCCTTTTGCTCTTTTTCAAAGCACTTCCCAGGAAGCTGATGACGAGTTTGCACATGAACAGGTCTGTTAGCCAGTTTGATCTGCAAGCAGGACCGATGGGAAGGGTTATTTTCCATGGATCAAAATAACTTTTGAGATACAATTGATAAAAACAAACTCTTTAGTGAATTCATTATCTCTCCAGCCTTCAGCTTTCCTCCAGCCTTTAGCCTATCCAAGCATTTCCTCAGGGCTAGGCTAATGTGCTTCTCAATTCCTGGATTGCTCTAACAACAAGAATCAAAGACGATGGCAAAATTAATCCAAAACACATTCAGAAGCATATGAGTTTTGAATTTTAAGTATTTTGTTGATTCAAGGCAAGCCCCATAAGCAGAATGTTTTGAATCTGATAGAAAAGCTTCCAAAACCCTTCCATGGTCTCTTAACAGCTACCAGCCAAATTTTATACCCGTGTTACGAAGAGCCAATCAACAGCGGCACCTTTTAGAAAATTACTAAGAGTAAGGAACTCTTAAAGATCACAGGCTATTTTAGATAGGGCATAATAGTAAGGAATTTCCAATAATAAAATGTGAAAAATAAACCTTTAAAAAAAAAAAAAAAAAATGAGAACATGTATTTATGCTTCCTGCTGTCAAGTATTTTGGATTCTTGTCAAGTTTTTCTGTGATATTTTTTAACCACAAAATTTGGAAAACAAATAGAAGAAGGCTGACTAATCTGAATTGTCAGATTAATGACACTAGGACTCAGTGTCCTGGCAATATAGATGGTATTACACTTTTTCAGATTTTGACCTCTTAAACATTTCCTAAGGAAGTTGTAGTGCCATGTATGACTTTACAGACATGAGGCTTGATTTTCTTCTTAACCTGTCACAGACCCTGAAAAGGTTTCAGTGTTTCACAGGTGACAAAATAAAAGTGACTGATTTGCTCTAAAAAATACATTAATTGGAATAACCAGCCTGCCTTGGGTGACCTCTTGGATTCCTCTGACTTTAGGTAGATAAACTTTACAATCTACTATAATGTAGATTTCTTCTAGTGCCAAGAAAGAGAGATTTCAAAATATCTGATATTTTAAGATATAAAAGCCTTGAACTGCTCTAAATTCAATGGTATCACAAAGAAAAGCAGACATTTCCTGTGTCCTGCTTCAGCTGTTTTCCTGTTGGGAATTCTTTGCTTTAAAGAAAGTTCTCATAGTGCACTGTCAGTGAAAAAAAAATGGGTTTTCATAGGTGCACAAAGAATCACAGAATCACGAAGGCTGGAAAAGACCTTCAAGATCATGCAGTCCAACCATCAACCAAGTTACATCCACAAGCCCCTCCCTCAGCTACGTGGGCCACTTTTTTCATAGAAAGAGATTAGGTTGGTCAAACAGGACCCTTCTGCTTTTCATAAATCCATGTTGGCTGGACTTGACCTCCTGGTTGTCCTCCATGTGCCATGTAATGGCACTCAAGGTGGTCTCTTCTATAACCCTGCCTGGAACAGAGGTGTAAGCCCTGGTCCCAGTAAGTTTATTTAAAATGAGCTTAAGATGCCACATTGCCCTGAGGTGGCACAAAGGAGAACTCGACAAAAGTCCCCAGGAGGTTAAAAAACAAACTTTACTGGCAAACTTTAGAAGATCAGGAATTTGGCAAAACTTAAAGCAAGATTTCAATTAAAATAAAGCATTTCACAAAGCACTGACTTAGCAAACTCTAGGCCATCCAACCCTAAATTACCCAGATTTCAAGAAGAGAAAATTAGGAATAGGAAAGGAGAGAAAGAGAGAAAAAGAGAGAGCAAAGCACCCATACTACTGAGATTACATTAAGAGAGTAATGAAGATCTCAGTAATTATTTTGTGTGTTTTTATACACACTATGTGTGCCAGTCTTTATTTGTAGGGAATGATCTCTTGTTAGTCAGAACAATCCCTGCTAGCAAGACTTGCACTTTCATTTTGGCTTTTTTTGTTGTTGTTTTTGTTTTTGTTTTTTTTCAACAGAAAGATACAGGTTGTCACCTCTGACTCTTGACCACATTAAACACTTTCAATTCATAGGATATAAAAATCTATTTTGCTGCACAGGGTGTAATTCCCCCTTGCTTCTCTTGTGTCCATCCTTTAACAAGGTAATAAATATCAGTTTGTCACCCAGAGAGAGGCCAGATGTGGAAGTCAAGCTGAGTTTCGTTGTCCACAGGGGGAGGAAAGATGACCTGGAGGCAGAGAGGGTCAAACTTTAGTGGGGTCTGTTGTTTGACCTCCCTGAACAGGCATTTGGGCTCTGCATTAGCTTTGGGTTCCTTTTCAGCAGCAAAGAGAAGCAGGGCAGTTACAGGAGCAGCAGCAGGGGAGGTGGAGAGATCACAGGTAGCAACAAGGTGAGGCATAGAAAGTCCAGGTGAGAAAGGAAATGCATAAATCTGCTTTCAAAAATGCCCTTTGCAGGCAGCTTCTGCTGCTTTAATTTTTTAAAAATATAACCTTCTCATAGTAATTATTGGATTTTTTTAAAAAAATGCTTCTCAGAACATGCAATTTAATGGATCATTTGTTTGAATACCAGCTATGAAATTTTGCAGAATTTAGGAAAGGAGAGCAACTTGTGTTCCTGGACCTGTTTGTCATCATAGATAGAAATGTGAGGAACAAGGGACAGATGCTCTACAGCAACAGAATTCTGCTTTCAAACTGAGAGCACCACCAACTGAGTGACATAACTGCATAAATCAAATTCATCTCAACCACAAGCTATATATTTGCTACACTGTCTTTACAGGCCACTATAATAACACATTTTTGGGGGGCTGTTTTTCTTTTTAATGTATACAATAAACTAGAAGAGTCTTCACTTGGGTATCTTAGAGTTACTCATTAGGCCACAGTAACTCAATCACTTGCAATTATCTCTACTTATCACACTGAATGATCTGTGAGAGTCTTAAGAGACAGCAGAGAAAAAAAAGAAAACAAAGAGTGCAAATAATGTGAAACAGTCTTAGCTAAAATGAAGGTTTTAAAGGTGAGTAAGAGTGTTAGGAAACATGTATAGTGTTTTTATTGTTGTTCAAGCAGTAAGTCCACACAGTCAATGATGAATTTTTAAAAAGTATTAGAATCATAGAACGGTTAAGTTGGAACAGACCTTTTATGATCACTGAATCCAAGCCTTAAACTAGTCCAGACTAAAACTAGGCCACCACTAAACCCTGTGCCCACATATATTTTAAGCACCTCCAGGGATGTTAACCCCATCACTGCCCTTCCTGAGCCTGACAGCCCTTTCTGAGAACAAGCTTTCCCTAAAATCCAAATTAAACTTCCTCTGGTAGGACCTGAGACCTTTTCCTCCAGTCCTATTGCTTGTTACTGGGAGAAGAGGCTGCTCCCCACTTGGCTCCACCGTCCTTTCAGGGAGCTGTAGGAAATGGTAAATGTCCCTCTCAGCCTCCTTTTCTCCAGACTGAGCCCCTTTCCCAGCTCCCTCTGCCCCTCCTGGTTCTCCAGACCCTTCCCCAGTTCCATTCCCTTCTCAGGATTTGTTCCAGCACTTCAATGTCTTTTAACATTTAACCTCACTGTCACAATCCATGCCATGATTTCCTTACAGCTTTTGAGCTAATAGGAGTGAGTGTCTTGTAAGAAAAACACCACGCAATTTTTGTTGGGAGATTCCCAAAATGTGAGACCTGTTCTCCAAGCAGGTTACAAAGGCAGCTGTCAGTTCTGACATTCCGTGAACTACAAATGCCTGGATTTGCAGCCTTAAGGAATATCTTGTGGAAGAGGTTTTTTTGTTTTTTTTTTTCCCATAATTAAGCGTCTGAAGGGATTTTGGTGTGTGTTATTGCATCACGTGGCATCAGAAAGGTTCCAGTTTGGACCACTGGACAGACTGGAGACCTCAGATCTATAGAAACAAACATCTATCACTTCAACTGCCTCAGTGACAGGCAGCTGTACAAAGTGGTTTTCCATCACATGGCCAATGATTAGAAAAGAATTATAATGTAACTTGATGGTAGCATTTACTGACATTGACTGACAAAGAAAGAAGGCCAAGAAAAAGAAATCTGGAGTTTCTCCCAGCACATCATTTCCTAACACTCTCTGTGTTTATACTTTTCCCTGGTCATGATAATATATTTCCCTCCTTCCTTTCCCTCCCCTTCAAATACCTTTTTCAGGGCACATGTGTTCTTATTCTAATTGTACCTTTTTATTTTTTTTAATCACTCTGCATGCCTTTGTAACATTTGGTTACCTTTCTCACTGTTTTCTGCCTTAGCTTTATTCTTCTTGGTATTTCTATATTATTGGACTGTAAACACCTTTAAAAAAGTCTTTCACTCCTCTGAATCCTGTTATTGGAGAAAGTTCAGCTGTATTAATTGAAACTTTAAGAATCACATGTACTGTGAAGCAGATGTCTGAAGGAGGATTCTTTATCCTGAACAGTTTAAGCTCTGGGAAATTATAAGCCTGCTTTCAAGTCCTACAAGTCAAAGTATTAAACTTCATTTTGTAGTTATTCTCACCAAGGAACCTCCTGAAAACCTTCAGTATGGGGTTTCTTCTTCTGCAGTATCCATCCCTAAGGAATGCAGATAATACATGACAAGTAATATCCTATGTCCAAGAAGTTCAAGCAATCTCAACAGAATGTATTCCTGTTTGTTTCTGTGTGGATAAACCCTTCAAATACTTCAGTACCGAAGTTCTAAGGCAGACCAAATGAATCTTGTTTTGTTCCACATTAGAAATTTAGGTTATTGTTCTTAGTCAAATTTTTACACCTCATCCTTTAATCATCATTTAATAAACCTCATGAAACCAGTCATCTCCTGTGTGCCAAAGAAACCATTTGTCTTCCACACAACCATGGACAGAGCCTCCAAAAATCCTACTTGGAGGCTGCAATGATTCAAGTTGTGCCTTTTAAGGGAGAATATGATTGAGATCCAGTTCACTGCAGAGACAAACAGATTTTAGGACTTGCTCCTCCTGAATACAGCAGTTGGAAATTTCCATGTACAATTCTCACCACGTTGACAAACAAGAGCACAACCAATAAACTTTAGCTGGGACTCCACACAGTTGTGATGATGCCTGGAGATTAATGAACAAGCAGAGCAAGATCTCCTCTCCAGAGCACACAGGCTACAGATTTATCTTTTAGAAAACAGACATATTTTGCCTCATCTTTTCTCCAGGAGATGGGAGAAAAATATTTGCAGCCACAGCTGTGTTAACAAGAGTGTACAAACCTACAGCACTGGAAACAACAGCCCTTATTCCTCAGGCCTCAGAAGAAAACCTGTGTTTCACCACAAACTCAAATTAGGAGAAATATATGATTTTTTAAAAATCTGGAATAATGGCTGCTTATATCTGATTTCTGTACATGAGCCGCAGTATTTCTTTTTTGGTGCTGCAAAGACTATTTGGATCAGGTTTGTAGGTATGGGTGAGGATGAAATCCTTAAAGGACTCTGCAACTCCCATGAACATCTCACCCACTGGCAGTTAGCAGTAATTAGTAGAACTTAGTTACCTGTTTTATTTGGTGTCCATGGCAAGGTGTTGGCAGCAGAGCCTGCAGGGAAGCCTCTGTCATGAGAGCTCAGGAGCTGTCCCATCCAACTCCAGATGGATATACATGTATATATGTAATATATATAAGAATATATATATATATTCATTTATACATAAGATAACTGCAGTATCATAATAAGACCTTACCTAATCTTACTGTGAGTCAAAAATTTGACATCTCAAAAAGCAGCAGCGAGGTGACCCACATTTTTCATTGTTTTTAATATGAGAGTTTTTAATATAACAAGTGAGGAACTCTGGCTGTGCTGTATCTTTTTAAGCCCAAAATGGAATCTCTTCTGCTGTGTCAAAGATGCTAAATGTAAACCCTACTGAGATTCAGACAGAATTGCTAACTTTTCACAGACGTGATTGATCGGCCATTGCAAATTGTTGAAAACCAACTGATTAGGCTTTTGGACAATCAATTGCATGATGATGGGCAGCAAATGAGGAGAAACCAAGAAAATGTGTATGGTTAGAAACTAATGACTTAAAGACTCTAACTCACACGTGCCAGGCAATTTAATTATGAGGAGTACAAGCTGTGACCTGTGAGTGAGATGTGGTAACTTTGCAATCAGGAAGGTAGCAGTGGCTTGATACATTGGTCTTTCTTTGCTACACCAAGAAATGGTGAAATTATGTGTGTAACTTGCAGCAGCTTGAATTCAAAATTGACCTAACATTTTTGTTGTTTCAGATTTCAGCAAACCCCTCTCTTGTATACTTATTGCCCTGTGAAATGTGTAGGATTCAGAAACCTAAATGCCCTGTTATAGCATAATACCCCATAAAGCCTGGTGAATTTTCTTTCATCCACTCTTTGTAGTCCTCCTACTTCTTTCTCAAAAGATGTGCCTGAACCTGTTCCCTAAACAAAGAAATATTTCAATTCTTAGAATGTTTTGGTTGATTTGAAATGCTTTGGATGATTATGAATGGCCTTTGTTCTCTCACCATTAGGATCTCCAGCAGATCTGATGACTGAGTTGTGAGTGCTCCACAACAAGACTTGTTTGCCACACCTGCAGCAGGGTGAAGGACCAAGAGCTTCCAAGAAATAGTGAACATGATTTTTGGCATTGAACTTGCTGAAGGGACAGATTTGGAGATGTCCAAGTGAGAAAACTGTAGCACTTCTGTATGTGCATATATCTATATAAGAGGGAGGGAGAGTTTATTGTTCACACATACATATATATATTTAGTAAGATTATATAGTAAATAAGATTTATATTTCCTACTCATTCTGCTAATTTCTGGTCAGTAGCTGCTAGACCTGCCTACTAAAATTAACCAATATGAGACAGCAGATGAACATAAAGTTAATGACACACATTGACCCTTATATTTTTTGTCCTTTAACTTTTTATTAGAGGATTTCACAGCCATAATATTTAATGCTCTTTTTCATTACAAATCTCTTTTGCCAATTTTTTAGCTACAACAAATAAGATTTTGTGAACAGATATGTTTGTGAAAAGCAATCACATCAAGCCATATCTGAGCTTAAATTATCTCAACTTCTACTGGAAAAGGGAAATCCAAACACTACAAAGGGACTGATTATGGAAATCAATGAAATAAAATGTACAATGAAGAGTGTAAATTCTTTACAGTGGGCATCCTTTCTCTAATCATTTGGGAACAGAAAGTGGTTCAGACTCCTCTGAAATAAACACATTTTGTTCCTCTGTAATGTGTGAGTCCTGGGTACGTTTACACATTCAGCTGGAGTCTAATAGCAGTGCAGCACTGAGGAGAATCAATGTCTTACTGTACACAGTGATTGCACAAGTTAATTGCTCTTTATAGATGAAATATATTTCTTTACAGTAAATACACTGGCAAACAACAATTATTAAATAGCTACTTTTATAAATATGACTTTGGTGACTACAATTACTTCACATCACCAGTGCACTTAAATAAAAAGTATTTGCTTTCTCTTTTTTTTTTTTTAATAGAAAAGGAAAATAAAAAGTGAGAATGAGACTACAAGTGAGTGCAAAGCATGTGTGAAACATTAACTGTTTTAAGAAGCCATTCCTGCTCAGTTATGTGGAAATGCCCCTTATTCTCTTGCTCCTGGAGTACACTCAACCAAATTTTAGTTTCTTTTGCTGTGAAAAGGACCAAATAAAATGTCATGTCAGTTATCTGGCAAGCAGATGACGAGGTGGGTGCTAAAGGTTGTTTAAAATGTGTCAGATGTTTTGATAGTAAAACAAATGACCATCACATTGGAAATAAAGGTTATGGTATGGAGCTTTTTTTTTTTTTTCTGTGAAACACTCCAAGGGAAGATCTGCACAGTCATGCCACTTTAGTCCAGGACAAGGCTCAGAACAGCACACTTAGTCCCTCCTAACTTACACACCTGTGGTGCTTACTTAGGACTTCTTTCCTCACAAGCCAGCCCAAGTTTTCAGCGTTTTGCATATGGGAAATGGAGCAAGGCAAAGGAAGTGCCTTGCCTCAGGCTGGGTGAAAAGGCTGGAACAGAGCAGAAGTGTCCTGCCTGGAGGCAGTGCTGCTGCCTGCCTTCTGGGGGATGTTGGATTTACAGCGACTGGGCCTCCCCAATTTCCTGTCCCCATGCTGAGCGTTTCAAAAGGCACTGGCTGCTTTGCACTCTTTCAGTTATGAAAAGTGAATTAAATATTTACCTGGGTTATCAGCTGGTTCATATTAATTGTGGGGGGTTTGAGAAGCCAGAATATATAGAACGAGGTGTTCCTAAGCTCTTGTATTATTTTCATGAGCATGCAACCACAATTGGCATAGAAAAAAAATCACTCAAACCATAAAAAAGTGTGCATTGGGCACATGTAATATATGTAGCTCCATACTGAGTATATATGGAAGTCTAACTCTACCCTAGAGTAAACCAACCCCTGGGGAAGCACCAAGTGAAAATATAACCCCACGTGAGCCTAAGCCCTTCCCAGTCTAACTCTCCCCCAGTTCAACCAGCACACTGGGAAAGCTGGCTGCTGCCCACCCTAGGATCAGGCAGCTGCCTGTGCCAAGACCATGTCGGAGCAGCTCTGCTCCTCGGAGGGGCTGCTCACCAGGAACTGGCAGCAGCATCAGACACCACTGAGGCAAACACAGCCAGGCTGAAACAGCAAGTTTTCACCCAGCTGGAGATTGCTGCAGGTGTAAGAGCAGGCCTGTGCAGAGGGTTTCTAGGAGCAGGGAGCTCTGGTCCTGAGGCAGCTCATTGTCCCAGCAGTGGAGAAAACACAAGGTAAAACTCATCCCAGCAGATGCTCCATGGAGCCCTCCGGCAGCACACGGATGGCCGAGCCCCTCTCTGGATGCTGCCCCAGGTCCTGCTCCAGGATGGAAGAGAGACCGGGGGTGGCCCCAGGAACATGAGCAGCTGGTGGAAGGTCCAGTTCTTGTGGATTCTGTAATGTCTAATGAATATTAATAATCAGTAGAGACACTGACTTGCCTGTTATCTTTATTACTGAGGCCAAGTTTCCTAGATAAAGGACTTTGTGCAAGAGATAAGACAATGTATTAGTGATGCTGTGGGGTGTGGAGATGTGATGTCCACCTCTGCCTTGAGCTCAAAGACTGAAGTTCAGCTGACACCTGAACAGGTCGGGGCAGACCCTGACTGTGCTGAGGACACAGAGCAGGCCCACACAAGGTATTCCTTTGGTGAATATGAATTATTCTGGCCAGGTGTACAATAGATCTTACAGACAAATGTCAGGGATTTCTGTGGTCCCACAGAGATGGGATTAGTAGCAGTTTCTATTTTTGCTGATTGTTTTTAGTCAGAAAGAAGCTCACACAGAGAGACAGATGCAGGTGACTGTGAATGTATCAGCCTGGAGATAACAATATTCACAGTTTGTAGAGACATCACAGCTCAGGGACAGAGGATGTGGCCTGAGTACAGTTTGTGATTTACAGCTGAAAGGTCCTCTGCAGATACAAAATCTTTGCTAATAGAATAAAAATCCATTCAGTTTGACAGAGCTGGGATGTTTCATGCTGGCACCTGAGACACAGCACCTAAAGCAGCTCAGGGAGTGCTGCTGCCACTGACCAGGGGGACTGGAGACCTTTGCTGCAGAAGGTTTTGCTTTGTCTTCAGGGCTGTGAGCACAGCCAGAGATGCACAGGAAATAAGACTCCCTCTGCACAACACTGACACTGTAAATCCAGTTCTGCAGCTCAGTGAACAACCTGCAGAGGAGAGAGGGTCTGCACTGTGCATGTTTTGAGGAGTCACACTTTCTACTAGCGCTGCTTTACCCCAGTGCAGTTATAAACAGATCATCACAAGTGCTCAAGTTGATTCTTCTCACATGAACAGTGGCTCTAATATTCTGGGCATGCCATCCCACTGCAAACATAGAGTAAAATCTGCCAGTCCCTTGTCTGTGAACTTGGAAAAACAGTTGAGGAAAGAGAATTCAAGTGGCCCACCAGGAAATCTCAGCATCTAGATCTCACAGCTGCTGAGCTTGAACAAATCTGTTGAATTAAGATGTTAAACCATGAGTGCTTGTTTATTTATGAATGACTGGATGTAGTTCCACTGAGGAAAGTTGCTTCTATGCCCTGAAATGGACTGTTTATTCACATCTCAGTGCTGAATTAGTGCATGGCTGCTGGCATAGGTCATCTCTTCTGACTTTTACTTGAGTCAAGTTTGAAGTCTGATATTCCAGCTAATATTAAGCTGAGCCTTAGCTCATTCTCTGTCCACTTCCCCATACTGAAAGATGTCTGAGGTTTGCTTTCACGTATTTTTATTTGGAGAGAGTAGTTCATGGTTTCAATTAATTTTTCAAAACTCCACTTACAGAAATAATTTAATCTCACTGTTTCTCATGCACTGAATTAACCCAGGGGCTTGGCAACCATGCAAACACCTGTCAGACCTCAGTGAGATGGCTGCTGGTGGAAACAGGCGTCAGGGAAACGTCAGTTTTAACTACAAACTTTATTTTCAAATGCAGTTCACGCTGCTTTTGTGATAAGGCTTTCTTGGGTTTGTTTTTTAAGAAAACTCACTGCCTCTGTCTTTTTAAAAGAAATGGCTGCTTCTTAATGCAATGAGATTTTTCTTAATAATGACACAGCACATAATCCTGAAAGCCTGGGGGTGTAGTTTAGCCATTTGGAAAAATGACCTTTTGTACTGTTACTAGAACTAGCTAGCAGGCTTTGGTGCTTAAATTTTGTTCCCTCTGTACCATAGAAAATAGTTCAAATCCTGTTGCTCTGTGTGTTGGTTTTGGCTGGGGTTAACTTCCTTTAGTGACTAGAGTGGGGCTGCGTTTGGGATTTGTGCTGTAAAGGGTGTTGATAATTCAGGGGTGTTTTTCTTATTGCTCAGCAGTGTTTGCACAACATCAATGTTTTTCTGCTTCTCACACTGCCATGCTGGTGAAGGGATGGGGGAATAGCCTGGCTTTTGCTGGCATAGACTTAACTTCTTCTCAGTAGCTGGTATAATGCTGTGTTTTTGATTTAGAAGGAGAAAAATGTTGACAAAATATTGATGATTTTGGCTTTGCTAAGTCCTATTTATTCTAAGTCAAGGATTTTTTTTTTTTTTTTTTTTTTTTTTTTTTTTTTTTTTTTTTTTTTTTTTGGGTCTTATCTTTGTCAGTGAGAAGGTAAAGAATAGAAACTGGAAGGGAGCACAGCCAAGACAGGTTACCCAAACTGGCCAAAGGGATACCATACAATGGCACGCCCAGTGTATAAACTGTGAGAGTTGTCTGGAACAGGGCCTGATCTGGGCTCAGAAAGGCAGCTCTGGTATTGTTGGTCACTAGGTATGAGCACTCATATTGTGCATCACATATTTGGGGTTTTTTTCTCTTTTCAGTTGTATTATAATATTATTATTATTTACATTATTATAATATTTTACTCTGTTTTCAGTTACCAAACTTCTCTAAAGGATTTATTTTGAAAATTCTATAAACCTGCAAGTTTTGCTTTTGATTCTCCTCTCCACTCCACCAGGGTGTGGGGAAGAGAAGAGTGTTGAGCCAGTGGCTGCGTGGTGCTTGATTTCTGGCTGGGGCTGGAACCACAGGAGGGTACTTGGGTATCTGGAAGTAGACACAGACAGCACAGCTGACCCCAAGGTTGGGGTTAGGGCACCCCAGAGGTACCCCCAAAGGGATACTGAGTACCAAATTCCATCAGGATCCGTTTATAAAGAGGGGGAAAGAAGGAGGAAGTGGGGACGTGCTGGATGCCTGCTGGAAACTCAACACAACAGGGGCAGCCCTGGAGTGTGTGGATGAGAACTTCATGTCCTGGCACAGCTGGTGAGCCCACCAGGGGAACCACCTCTGGAAAAGGGGGCAGGCAGCTCAGGAAGTGTTTATGGATGTTGTTAGGTCATGTAGGAAGAAAATTAGAGAGGCAAAAGCTCAGAACTTATTTGGCCGATTTGTCAAGGATAGTATAAAGTTGTTTTGAGAATACATTAATGGTAAAAAGAGGGACAAGGAAAAGCTCCATTCTTTACTGGACCCAGGAGGGAATACAGTCACCAAAAGTGAGGAAAAGGCTGAGGTACTTAACACTCTCCCTGGAGGTGTTAAGGAAAGACTGGACATGACGGTGCTGTGGTGGTGTTGGGTCATAGGATGGACTGAAGGACCTCAGAGGTCTTTTCCAGCTTGATTGACTGTGATTCTGAGATGTTCAGAGTTACAGCATTTGTCTTCCCATGGGCTGGCAGGTGTTCACCAGCTCCAGGAAAGATGGGTTCTGTCACCTGTTATGGTGACTTGGGAAGATAAATACCTTAACTCCAAATGTGTCCCATTCCTCTTCCTTCTCCCCCCTTTTAATATTCTGAGCTCAATGTCCTATTGCCCAGCAGTTCCCTTTGGGCAGTTGAGGTCAGCCGTCTGTCTGTGTCTGCTCCCAATTCCCCACAGAGCCCCAGCCCAAAGCAGCGCCTGGGAACGCTGGCCACCCTTACTGAAGCATCAGGAAGGTGCCTGGGCTGCCCTGCTCCACGGCAAACACCAGCACAGCACAGAGCTGCATGTCGGAGGGGCCGCTCAGCAGCAGCCGGCAGGAGCGGGAGCTGGGCAGCACCGTGAGCTGCCAGCGCTGCCGCTGGGGCAAATGCTGCCAGGCTGTCTGCACCGAGTTCTGCACCCAGCAGGCCACCTCCTCCACGTCTAAGTAGGAGCCTGTGCAGAGGGTCTGCAGCAGGGGCGAGTGCTGGGCTGTCTCACTGTCCTTTGAGGGGTGCACAAAACACGGAATATCGCCCGTTGTCCTCCAGCAGCTGCACTCCAGCACCACGCGGATGTTGGAGCACCTCTCTGGCAGATGGGTCCCGCAGAACAGCTCCAGCCTGAAAGAGTGCCTGGAGGGTGGCTGCAGGAACACAAGCAGCTGGTACAAGATCTGGTCCTCAAAGATACTCCAGGATTCATGGATGCTGTTCTTCCCAGTCGCCGGGTGCAGCTCTGGCATGAAAGTGTCCTTGGAAAGCACTCGGCAGACACGGAGGATGTCGTGCATCATCTTCTTCACGTCCCTGCACATGTCAGACAGTCCCTGCATGGGCAATAGGCTGGGCACAGAAAATAACTTGACCTTTTGGAATGGTCCCTTGAGCTTTTCATCTTCATTGTCATTTTCTTCCTCGCTGCCAGAGCTGTCCTGCTCATAGCAGGTGCAAGGTGTAAACTTCATTTGCCAGGCCAGCCAGCAGATCTCCACAAGCATGACTGCTGCAGCAACCCAAAAGAGACAGAGCTGCAACCCAGAGAGGAGTGGGGGTTCTTGTGGGGACCTGGATGCACTCAAGCTCCTTCTGCAGCTGTGTTAACTCCTGGTACAGAAACTCCTCGTGCTGCTGCATCCTTTGGACCAAGGCCATATCAATCTGTAGATCTTGTGCGTGCCAAGGCAGGGTGGCCAGCACAGCTAGGAGGAGCGTGATTGCCACAGCCATGGCCTGGAGGAGGTGGGAGAAAGGTTTATCCAGCAGGTCTGGGTGAACAGGCCTGAAGGGACCGCAGTACCTGGCTGGAGACAGCACAGGGTCCATCCTGCCCAAGTCCCCCTGATGGTCATCCCCTGGCTGGGCTAAGCCATGAAAGTGGAAAAGATACCTGAGAAGTCTCCTGATGCCCCATCCCTGCCATGCTGGAACATTCTGTGGAGCCAGGGGCACCCGGCACATCCCCAAAACCTCTCTGGCACCACTGGGAGCCCTGACTCATTCTGAACCCCCAGTCCAGAGAGCAGCACCCTGCCCTGCCCTGAGGGGTCCAGCCCTCACTCAGGGTTAGAAACCCCCCTGGGCATCTGTCCCGTTCCATCCCAGCCTTCCCTGTGCCTGTGCACTCTCCAGCTGCCCAAGTCCAGCTGCAGTGGGGTTGCCTGGTGCTGTCCTTGGGGATGGCTCCCACTGTCACCTCTTCTCTGCAATGTCACAGCCATCAGAGCTGACAGAGCCCCAGATTCAACCCTTCCCCCTGCTCAGTGGGTTCTGGGCATCCCTGCACAAGTCCAAACCCACTGCAGGAGGTCCCAGGGGGTCTCTTGGCAAAGCAGGGACAGGCCCAAAGGCCAGCACAGAGAGCCCCAACTTCCACTGTCCCCAGCCCCAAGGACAGAACCTTGCCCTGCTCTGAAGGGCTCAGCCCCCACTCAGGGTTAGAAATGCCCCTGGCCTCTGTCCAGTGCCCCGTCCACCCCAGCCTTCCCCTGCACGTGCACACACGAATCAGCCAAGTGCAGCTGCAGTGGGGCTGCCTGGTGCTGTCCTCAGGGACAGACCCCACCGTGCCCCATCCTCTGTGATGTCACAGCCACCAGATCCTCATCACTCGGCTGACAAGCCCCAGACCCCCCCTCCAGCCCCTCTTCAGGGAGTTCTGGGCATCATCACCCCAGTACAGCACCACTGGCCAGCAGTTCCTGGGGCTGTCCTGACAAATTGGGCAGCCCAAGCCCTTCTGGTCATCCCCGGGCTGGGCTGTGCTGCCTGAAAGGACAAGAGGCACCCGAGCAGAGTCTCCCAAGGACCCATCCCTGCCATGAAACAGTGTGCCATAAAACCCTGGGCACCCAGCACATCCCCAAAGCTTCTCTGGGCACCTGACACCCCTGAGGAGCCCTGAGTCCCTCTGTCCCCAGCCCCAAGGGTGGTCCTGGCACTGACTGACAGACCCTGGGATAGACTGACAGACAGACACTGGGATGGACTGACTGACAGACCCAGAGATGCACTGACTGACAGACCCAGAGATGCACTGACTGACAGATCCTGGGATGGAATGACAGACAGACACTGGGATGGACTGACTGACAGACCCTGGGATACACTGACAGATGCTGGGTGCCAGCAAACACACGGACAATGATCCCAACCCAATGGACAGAGCTGTGGCCTTTGAACTGATGGTTTCCCTACCTAAAGAAACATCACATGTAATCTCTCTCTGAACACATCTTCAAAACTTTGACCTTTTCTGTGGTTGGGTCAGTTATTTCAATGCATTCTGTAAGTCCAGTTGGATTCATACAGAAGTCTTGGATTTACTCAATCTGAAAATTCTGCAGGCAGTTCTAGTGAGGATTTCAGAGGATAATATTTTATCCCTGAAGAATTACAGTTCCAAATGCAAGTTTCTAGGCACCTCAAAAGCTTTCCGTAGGCTTGCTCCACCTGTTGCCAGGACTGGCAGGGCTGAAGTTTCTGACATTCACCACAGTGCAGAACTGTTCATCTCATGGGCCTCCTGTCCAAAGCCTTCTCCAGGCAACAAGAGCAAGGGGGATGCCAGCAGGATGGATGTACACTCTGTGTTCAGTCTCTCTTGTAGAGGTGGTGGGGACCTGAGGTCCCAAGTAGAGGGAACAAAGAGTCCTACAATCATGTAGGTTAGAAAAGACACTTGAGATGAAGTCCAGCACTACCACTAAACCATGTTCTGAAGAGACACATCAACATGTCCTTTAAATCCCTACTGGGATGGCAGCTCCATCATTGCTCAGGTCAGCCTGTTTCAATGCTTGCACATCTTTTTGGTGTAGAAATATTTCCTAATGTCCAGAACTGGTGGCAGCTTGTACCTTCACAGCACACAAAACCTGGCTTCTGCTTTTTACAGAGAGCTGGTTCACACACCTTTAACAGGCTCATGCCTTCCTGCACAGCCAGTATCACTATCTGGAAAAACAGGGGTTAATATCCAATGAAAAATGCCAGAAAACAAACCAACTGGTCACCACCAGAGGGTTCCTGTGAACTAACCTGAGTCATCAGTGGGAACCAGTGTCCTTGGTCCTGTACCTCAGACTGTGCTTATCTCTCCTGCATGGGTGTGATGAGATCCAGCTTAGTAAGTTTTTATAGCTCTTTGTGTAGACTTCTTTTTGCTGCTATAGGCTTTGATGCTGCTTTTCCAGAGGCACATTTTTCCTTACGGCATCCCTGGCTGGCTGGTGGTGCTTAAGGCAATCCTGTCCCTGAGGAACTTATGCCAAGGGAAGGAGAAGAAGGAATCTCCACCGACACGTTATTCCAGTTGCGCTGGAATAATATCTACTGAATAGACTTGGAGAAAAACCCAGTGAGACAGCCTGCTGTGGATATGGTAGAAATTGCTCAGAATTTCCATGGCTTTGTTAACACGACTGGGGAAAACATGGAACTTAGTTCACGTAAAATCAAAGTCAAATCCTGATCTTATCTTCTGCCTTTTAAGCTACCACCTTCCAGCTGAGAATACTGGAAAAGTTTGGATTATCAGAGTAATAAGAAAATAATGGCAGGAATGTGCAGTTTGCAGGTGTTGTATGGTCATTTAGGGAACCACAGCCTGTGGCATAATTTAGACCACATCCAAAGGCTGCAATGATCATTTCCTCAGTTCCAGAGATTGGTCAAAACATCATTTTGAAAATGAATGATTTACAGTTGGCTCCTTGTCAGCCTTCCACCTCTCTGCCTGTAAGAAGAAAGAAAAGGAAGAAATCCAGCCAAAAAATCATGCCCCAGTTGGGTAGTACTCTTACATATTGGAACACTCTGATTTTTTCAGAGAAATAATGGACTAAGAATTTTGTTAGGGAATACTGCATTAGGGAGTAATTGTAGCAAAATATTAATCATATTATTTTTCCACTAAAAATGTATTAAAATGGGATTAAATACGGATCGAAAATGGGTTAGAGAGTTAAAATATTATACTTTCTGTAGGATTTTTTTCCATTAAAGGTAGAAAGAACCGCAGATGGAGAAGTGTGTGCTTGCACTAAGTATTATACATCACATTACTGATGTGACTATATACTCTGTGCATATAAGGAATTATTTAGTAGCACATATGTTAACATACGACTTTTAAAAATGCCAGCTATGAAGCTAATAACAAATAATAACATTAAAAAAAACAGCCCCAAGGAGCAGAATATACTCGGTAGACAAGCAAAACTATCAGGGTAAGAATATGCTGCTCCTTAGAATTAAATGTTTATTTCTAATTTGAAGCAGGAGGTATCATACCAAAGAATTAATCACTAGTAATATAAACTTTATGAATCTGTACACACTTTTGCCAGCAGGTGCATCCAGCTTGTTCCTAGAAGGCAGAGCTATAATCACCATGGGGGACATTATCTTATAATAAATGTAATTCTCACCAGCCCTCTGAAGAGTGTTGTCCATTTGTGTGTGTTCATCTCTTGGAGAGCTGCTACAGGTGAGAGCCCTGGAGGAAAGCAGGGCTGTGCTGGGGAGGGCACAGGCTCATCTGTATGAGGAGCAGAGACTTGTGTTGAAGATGGTCTCTTGTCCTTGAAACAGCTGAAAGATCATTTCCTCAATTCAGCATCTTCTTTCTCACTGTGGATTTACAGAAAAGTGTGATATATATATATATATATATATATATATATATGAATGTTATTTTTTTTCCAGTGAAAGCTGCTGAAAATTCTAGAATGAGATTGAAGCACACGTAGCATGTCATCACAAAAATAATTAATTAACAAACAAAAAGCCAGTAAGGTTAAAACTTGTTCAACCACTTTAAAAAAAGGTGTTTAAAAACCTTAACTACCAGTAAAATGGAACGGGTTGTCCGGAGAAGCTGTGTCTGTCTCATCTGCCTGGTTTAAGGTGTCCCTGCCCATGGCAGTGGGGTGGAACTGGAGGATCTCTAAGGTCCCCTCAAAGTGGTCCTTGGTCATTCTATAGTTATGTGTGGCTATTCTATGGTTATGTGATCCTATTATTTTACTTAAAATGTCAAAATATCATGTTTCTGCTCGACTTGTTTAAATAGTTTTGTGGTTGAGTCTGAAATGACCCAGTAAGTTGTAATTATTAATAAGCAAAACCTTTTTGCATGTAAACAAATACAAGAGGATTCTGCTTCTGCCATAGGACCAGGTACAGGAAAGCAGGAAGGGTCTGGCCTAGCAGCTGCTGGGTGTGCACCAGAATTGTCCAAGGAGCACCAAACCCAGCTGATTCTCAGAAGGCCTCTGGGCACTTTCAGGGATGACAGCTTTATTAATTTAATAAAAGAATATGTAGTAAATGTGATGGCAGAATATAAGTAAATGGCAGATACATGGGAAAAACATGATAGAAGGCAATTAAATGGTAAGATAATGCAAGATGCAGTTCTAGGAGATGTCAAACCCTTTGGTATAGAAAGAACCACAACGCACTCTGGATTTCAGCTACCAAACACCTGGACTGTATTGGGCTGTGTGATCAACAGTACATCATTTCACACTTATTGCCAGTGAAGTAATGGATTCTGTGTAATGAACCAAACACAGTGAAGTTCTCTGTCTCAGCAAGACACAGGGAAAGAGTATCCAGAATGGATGAAGTCAGAAACAGAGTTTGGAGCAGGTAATTATGGTTAACAGAGAGATGGCTACATGAAGCAATAGGAGGGAACTCCTGGAATGACATCTGTGGCTATTCAGGGAGAAATATCCTGGGAATCAGAAGACATTCCTGGGAGGCTTCTTTATTACTCCTTGCTTATTATTGCAGTTCATAAAGTCACAGAGTGGTTTGGGTTGGATGACACCTTAAGGCTTTCCATGTTGCTCTAGATGTCACTGGCCACATTTAATTCCATCAGGGCTTTATCTTCCTACCCAGTCCCTGTCTGCTCAGAGAATTTTCTCTCTGCTCCTCCCAGCTGACTGCCATGAAGAGAGGTGAAGTAATGGGGTACAACATGTACATTGTTCCAACTGAACTGGGTGACTGTGGCAGTTGCTGAAAAAAGATGGAGAAACCAGACACTATGTTGGCACGGTTTTAAAAAATGATAACAATATCATCTCTAAGGCAGGCACTGGGATGACAAAAGTTAAACGTGTCCATGTGAACAGAACAATTTCCACAGTCAAGCTTTTCTTACAGAACCTATCATTTTATAATTTTTTAATTAGGCTGGTTTAATTTATTCATGATTGTTATTAAATTTACAATACTTTTCAGTTCTTAAATTATTCCTGTATTTTATCCTGAGGCAAAATCTCTTTAGCCTCTGGCGTTGAACTCAAAGCCTTTTCACTCATCTGCAATAACTACGCTATCTGACTTGAAACAAAAGAGTAAAAATATGGTGCCACACAGTTCAGATATCCAACAGTGTTATAATTTAATACTTCAGCCACGCATCTTGGGAATAGTTTGTGCCATTCATCAGTGTAGAAGCTTTACTTCATTGTCACTGGGGAATCTCTGTGTTATCCAGTGATATCCAACTCACACAGTCATGTTCAGGGACCAGTTCCTTTTGCTCCTGCCTATTGATACACGATCTTTTATGGGGCAGTTCAAAGCAAAAATTTGCTGCCTGTGCTTTGAACCATGAACCTAAAAAGCTTCTCTTTGTTCTGTGATCAGAGCAGAAGCTTTAAAGGTTGTAACAAGTCATTCAGTAGGAGAGTGCCTTAAATGGGGTCACTAACATTTTTCACCTTTTTTAATATTTTTTTTAAATTTTTTTCTACAGTAATAGTAGTCTAGATAAATCCATGGATTAAGTCTCAAGAATTAGCAACATGAAAAAACCACAACATTTGCACCTCATTTCTATTCTTTCTCATTGGGAAAAATTGTGTGTGGATTGAAGAGACCTTTGATTTCTGAGGTTATGTTTGAAGGGATTGCTTTCCATTTCTTATTTTCTTTTTTTCTTAGAAAATATTTAGTCTGCTGTGTTGGTGAAAGCAATGCAAGGCATTAACTTGATGTAAAGCACAAGGTGACAATGAATTTGATGACCCTTAGATTGCAGACAAATCTCTGTCTCCTTATACAAAGGTTATTCATGCAAGAGAAAAGATATTTTCATTGTAAGAACAAAGTTAAAAATAAAAATAATCTTCTTCCAGACCTTTAGGTGTTTGCTTTGTTTTTGTAGCTCACTCGTGCTGAAGTAATGCTCCTTCATTCTTCATAGCAAACCCCTGAGGAAGTGGAAAAGAACATTTTTTTTATTATGAGAATTCAAATATGGGGGAAGAACAGCTACAGCTTGTAGCTGTTCAAAGTGTTTATGGCAGTGCAGTCCATTCATTACATTGCCCATATCACATTTGACTTTTGCCCTCCACTGTTTTTTGCTGAAGCACAGTTTTAGTTTTCTTTTCTTTTTTTTTTTTTTTTTTTTTTCCCAATCAAATACAAGAAATAATGTGAGATCTGTGCCCCAGTCTGCCAAACTGAGGATTCAAGACCTTTTAGGACAGTAATGTAATTTTTTTTGTCAGTACAGCAGAGCTCCTGAGTGCTCTTCCCGAGAACTGCACTCAGCTTTCAGTTCATAAAAAGCTGGTTGGCTCAGTGTAAAAGAAGTTTCAGTCACAAAATAAAATATATTTTTTGTCAGCGGACTTAGCAGTGGACACTTATGCTACCTGACTGTAATAAGGCAGGCAATGACTTTTCAGGAAAACAAGCAAGAGGAAGAATTGTTAGGCATATTTCCATTAATGATTCTGCTTTATCTGTCTTCTGGCTTTATCCTTCTGTATGTAAAACTTTCTTTTTCCTATACTATTTTCACTAATATTTAATTTGTACAAAGATATTTTATCTTTAAAGAAAGAATAAAGAAATAAAAGTAAATTTTCTTTTTTAAGAGGAAATGTTGCTTCATTTCTCAGAGAAAGTACCCTGAATTCCTGAAAATGTCCTTTCTGAAAAAGATCATGTCTTCCTGATCAAGGAAGGAACATTCTATTCCTTTTCTTTTCTGGGTACTGTTTCATTTCATGTTCTCCATGAAAGCAAAAGCATTTTACTACACCATTGTTTTATTTACTTGTTTGGCAAATGCCTAGTTATTTATGTTCATAATCCTGCACCTTGGGACAATTAGGCTCCTTTGCGTAAGAATGGATTTCATCTATAACCCCGAGCTTCAGGATCAGGTGGGATCCCATGTCTGTACAAACTCCTGTCATATATCAGCTCTAAAGACACTCTTCTAGACTAAACTACCTCGTTCAGTTGTTGGGGGTTTTTCAACATAAGCACGTGTCAGTTATCCTTTAGAGACTGGGTTATGTGTCCAGGAACAGAAGACATTTGTTCTAGCCTGTCTTCAACTGCAGAGCTTTCAGATTTCCAGCTTCCTCTCTCCACAGAAGCACTCTCGTGAGAAGACTTGTGCTACTTTCACCATTCACTTTGAATTATCTGGAAGAAACTTTCCTCTCTTGGGAAATTTCACAAAAAAAACCCCATAATATTTTAAACTTTAATAAATAAATTATAATGCCATTTTGTAATGTAAAACATTATTTCCAAGCTATTCTACTGATGACTCAATGAGCTGAATTCTTCCTGAGTTTCAGTGAGTTTTTATACTGACACGATCTTTATGATGTAAAATAATCAAAACAAATTTTTCCACTGGAACGCTACACAGAATCATGAAACCATGGAATCTTTAAGGTTGGGAAAGATCTACAAGATCATTAGGACCTACAAAATCATCAAGCTCATCCTCTGAGTGAGCATCACCACGTCAAGTAAACCGCAGCACCGAGTGCCACAGCCACATGGGACAGACCAGAGGTTCCACTGGACACTGAACAAAGTCAGTTTGGAAATACCCAGTTCCTTTCAGCTATGGGATGCCACTGTTTGTACTTGTGGAGCCACACCCTTTAAGAGTTCCTGGAAACAATATTCCCAACACTCAGAGAGGACCAAGAGACCAGAGGAGACACTAAATGGATTGGTTACAGGAAGGTCAGGCTGGGTTAAATGCCTGCACTGCACACTTTGATTGAATTCCTTTAAACAGGCTATGGGAAGAATTGTGGTAACTGCAAAGCAAGTTTTTATTTGTTTTCCAAGGACTTGTCATGAGCTATTTGTAAACTGGGCTTTCCTTTCCTTTCCTTTCCTTTCCTTTCCTTTCCTTTCCTTTCCTTTCCTTTCCTTTCCTTTCCTTTCCTTTCCTTTCCTTTCCTTTCCTTTCCTTTCCTTTCCTTTCCTTTCCTTTCCTTTCCTTTCCTTTCCTTTCCTTTCCTTTCCTTTCCTTTCCTTTCCTTTCCTTTCCTTTCCTTTCCCTCTCCCTTTTTTTTTTCCTTTTTCCTTTCTTTTTTCCCCCCTTCCCCTTCCCTTTATTCTTATTATATTTATTATTTTTATTTTGTTTCTAATTTCTTTCTGCTTGCTGCAGGTTCTTTTCTTTTCTTTTCTTTTCTTTTCTTTTCTTTTCTTTTCTTTTCTTTTCTTTTCTTTTCTTTTCTTTTCTTTTCTTTTCTTTTCTTTTCTTTTCTTTTCTTTTCTTTTCTTTTCTTTTCTTTTTTCTTTGCCAAAGCACTTTTTAGGAAGCAGAGAGATAAAATCCCACCAGAAGAAAAGAAGTGATTTCCTGTGGGGAATGTCACTGCTAATATGACATGTCCAAAAGCAGATGTTGGTTGCTTCAGGCTGGCCTATGATATTTTTTTAATCTTTGACAGTGCGTCATGGGGACTGGGAGAACTGTATTCATGCAGACATGGTTCATAAGGATCTGAAGTTGGTAACAATATTGCAAAATTCATGCTGTCCTGAATAAACTGCTCAGTAATAGCCTTACCCTCTGCATAAGGCTTTCAACAGGGCTCCAGCTGAACGAGGCATGTAATTCAGAACAGATGAAGCATAAAAACCTATAAATATTGTACAATGGCTCCAAAAGGATCATGCATGACTGCATACATCCTAATTGTCCTTGGTTTGTACGTAGATTCAGCAGCGCAAACACCAGCGCCCTGCCATGAAATTCCAACATGAATTTCAAAAGTAGCCTCAGGAAACAGTGGGCGAAAACAATTCTTGATTATTAGTGCATGATTTCCACCCAGAAAGGGCTACCCAAGTGTTCATGTGGCAGGACAGCAGGCTCGCAGTCTGTATTGAACTATTTCTGAAGGAATACACAACAAAATATAAACAGAAGAGAAAACCCAAAAAAAACAAATAAAGTGTGTAAAAGCTGGGTGTTGCACACACACAGTGCACAGGAGGCTGTGCTGCAGGGAGGGCTGCCATGGAGATTGAAGGATGACAGTAAAAAAAAATAACAGTGAGGTGCTGGGAGTGAGGTGCTGGGAGCATCCCAAACCAGCCCTCAGCTCCCACAAAAGCAGGGACAAGTTGAGATCTGTCCCTGCTTATTGCTAAAGCATGCTGGCACTGGGCAAGATGAGACTGGGACAGGCAGCAAGAGTGGCACAGGAGCCACCAGGAGGTATCACCTTCACAGGAGCTGCTCCCCAGGCAGCAACCATCCCAGAAAGAAAAGGATTTCATTACTGCTCACCAAGAATGCTGCTTGTGCTCAGCTTTCTTTTCTCAGAATGAAGAGTAAATGACTTGGCTTTTTAAATAAAATATCTTACCCCCAGCTAGTCTGGCTGATGAATCATGAGGCTTGTGTCCTACTCCCACCTCTCATAAAACCTGTCCATTCTACAACAGGGAATATTAAAAGAGTTGCTGCTTCCTTTCTTGTTACTGCATCACAGCTGGAGCAGGGAGTGCTCAGGGTGAGCCTTGTGGTTCTGTCCAGCAGAGCACAGAGGTGACATCTCCATCCTCTGTCCCCACTCAGAGAACACAGAGGCACTCACAGGTTGTCACAATGGGTTCAAACCTCCACCTCAAATCACAGGACTGACATGCTGTCCCTCCCAAAATCAATCCCATGAGAGCCCTTCTAAGAGCACAGTAAGGCCATATTTCTCACGTAAAACATTGGCTCCAGCAGAGGAGATGCTGTTTTCGTGGTCAGCTTTGGGTACTGAGGCTGCTTAACCCCATGTGTTCTGTTCTGATGGGTTTTTGTGTTCACCGTGGCCCAACCACCCTGAACCCACACAGAATCCCAAATGGTGCCAGTGGTAGGATTCAGGTGGATGTCAGGATCTTTCGTTCCTAAACCAAATCACTCTTCTCTCCCTTTCCCCATATGGTGACACCAAGCTAAAACTGGCTAATAAAAAACAGATTAGTTACACTGATGGGTCTTTTTTCTTTGTATCCTTTTGACTTTTACATGATTTTCCCTTTTTACTTTTTTGTTTTTCTTTTGAATATAACTCATATTTGTCCTGTTGCTGACTTTTCTAACAAGGGAAACTAACTGGCTTCCTATATTCTAGATCCTGGGAATTAATTGATGTGTTTACACTCCAATAAGGTAGGATCTAGAAACCTGTAGGTAAATGGGGAGTGAACCAATTTATCAGTATAGATACCACAATAGTTGTCAGTGGTGGAAAAGAAAAACAAACAAACAAACAAACAAAAAAAAAAACCAGAAAGGAAACAAAACAAAACAAGCCCCAAATTGCAGTTTCCAAAGCACTTTCAAAGCCTACAGTCCTGGAGAAATTGCCTCCATACAAGAGGCTGAAATTTCTTTCATGTGCACAGCACATTCTTTAGATCTAGTGTGGAAACAGTATTGAAAGAATTACCTGTTATTAAAGGAAAATTATTGTCCAAAATTACAATGTGTAGTTGATTAATGGCGCATGCCTATGAGGGGAAATCAAATTTATAAATGAGAGCCTGAAAGCTGCTAAAAAATTCCTAAAATCCTTAAGAAATATTTTTCTCTGAACAGTTGTGATGGATGTATGAGACCATTTATCAGAGCTGAGAAGTTTATGGTTTTTAATCAGGTAAGAAAGTTAAGCAGTAGAGAAAACTTATACATAATTTCTAAATTATTGAAATTTTTTCTTGTGCCTATGAAAAAGCAACTCCTTCCCCATATTACTAAGTTCTGCTCTCCTTTTAGTCATTGGTTTATCAACATCTGTCTGAGTACTAGGATATTATTTTGTGCAAATCATCCTATCATATGCACATAAATAAAATATAGTAATCACCTGCTCCCTGTAAATAGTTCTGTTTATCAAGTTTTGGGAGTTTTTAAACTTGTTTTTTAATTTTAAAAATGCCCATTTGGAAGAAGCATATCAGTAACATACAGTGCCAAACTCTTCTGAAGTTACATATGCAGATATTTCTTGTGCCAAAATGAAGGTGATATAATCAATCTAAAGTCTCATTTTGCTGCTCTGTGCTTCCATACAATCTTTAACTGTGTATAATTGTTTTTCCTCACCATAGGAATTAATCCTTTTGAAATCAGCATTTTGGATGGTTATTGAGGAAATGTGAGCAAGAGACCTGAAGCTCTCACTCAGAAGTTTGGGTCCTGTAAATCTTTTTGAAATTGATGAAATGCAGATGAAATTCAGAAGGAGGCCTTAATGTTCTCTATATTCATTATATAAATTTATAATCCATAAATTTCACTAATTGCTGTAGTTTATGTATTGAATTAACAGATCTAAAGGAGTTGCTTTAGCAGTTCACAAACCCTAAAGATTACCAAGCTGTTGCTCCAGTGTTTCCTCAACATTCCATTTCTTCCAAGTACATCACAGTCTGCACTGCTTCAGGAAGGTCCATATTTTGGTGACAGGTTGGATTGAGCCTAATTTTACTCCTGTTAAAAGGAAAAGAAATAATACAGTTTCTTTATAAGGTGATTATCCTGGTTCATGTATTGTTTTTTGGCTTAGATGGTCTTTATTGACCCCACACCACCTATCCATTACAAAATCTCTTGTCATACACAGAATCTGTAAAAGAAAAATGAGAGCTTTGAATCTTAAATCCTACAAAACTAGCTAGACTTGGAAACATGACTGTGCCTTGTGAAGAAGCACACATTTTTAAAATAGGGAAAAACTTAGGATTTAAAAAAATTCACACATTTTCTATTCATCAGGTTGTCATTCCTATGTCAGACTTTAGCAAATTTTGCTGGTATCTGACTACTGTATCATCTGTGAGAGGCAAAAATAAATACACACCAAGTGTGGCTGCTTCTTCACCTTGATACTAATCAACCACCCCACCTGCCTGGGATCTCAATCCAGGCAGGCATCACTATTCAAGTGTTGGCTTTGGCACCTTGCTTTGATTGCAGTCCTTCCCTCCACGATGTGTGCCTTGATCCTTTGCATACCTGAAGAATCTTTCAAGCTCTTTTTAAAAGTGCCAGGCTTTAAAAAATCATTTATCCTCCTCCTGTTAAACTTGTGATTTCTACAAGATATCAGCCTTCCACTTTGCACTATTATTGATCACCTGCTTTTCCTATCAACACTTCTACTCTTCACATCTGCTGCTAAAAAGTCACTCTAAACATTTGTGAAGAACTTCTGTTATCAGTTTCAAATAATATTTTTAAAACCTGCCTTGTCTCAGATTACCTATTCCTCCAGGTTTTTTTACCAGCTACAGGGAAAATTTTATTTATTTATTAAAATTTTTTTAAACACAGCTTTCTCAGTGTCTATTCAAATTTGTGTCTTACTGCTGGGATAACTCACCAGATAATCCTTGTTGACCTAAAGAACACAAACACTGTCCTTTTTCTCCCTTCCACCACTCTTTCCTGTGCATTGATCTTTGATTTGGCCTCTTAAGGCTACAATCAAGGTTTGAGTGATGCAATTAACAATTTTGGTATAGTGACCCTCTAACAAAAGTTACCAATTTTTCTGGAGGAAGACCTGTGATCTTAGATATTTAAATCAGCTGCCTCAATTCTGTGACTTTAAATATTTAAGTCTTAGCTCCTTCAAGGAATTAAATAACTACCCCAAGGAATAATGTAATTTATGATGAGTAGACCAAGTCATTTGCTGGATTTACTTTTATTCCTTTCTATGATTTATGACACCACAACATCAGTCCTTACAACCCCACGACTGTTTGAATATAAAGCCTGAGTTTAAGTAGAAATCCTGGCATCTATCCTCTGGAGGGGCTGGCAAGGAGAAAGCCTTGCTCCAAAGTGCACTGTGCTCTTGAGTTTCAGTCCAGCAGTCTCTACTTGAAGAGTTGCACTGCTCAGAATCATCATGGGAATCTGTGATGTGGCCAGCAGGGTATGACAAAAAGGGCAGCTGGAAGAGGAAAAGCAGAAATGAATTAAAGCAAGCTGAGGGCTGTTGTTAAAAAACACCCAGACAGTGGTGGGAACTGTCATGGAATTCCTTAGTGATGCTGGGGGACATGTATCAGAAAGGTCTGGGTTATTTGCTTGAGACAATAAATAAAGGAATAGAGACTCAAGTGAAAAGCACTGGGGAAACTTTCTAAAGATGTGTGGATCAAAAAGCACTTCAAAACCAGACTCACATTCAGATCTGTGGGATGTGTTTGCCAAGTAACAAAAGATTGCAGCTCCTTTTATGTGAGGGAAAATATGTGTTTCCTTCTGCAAGGTAAACAAACCCAAAGCAGTTGCAGATTCCAGGAATTGAAGCCAGACCAGACTCAACTGCTGGCTGGTCGCTCAGGACTCCTGCAAATACCTTGGGCAATCTCCATGTTACCTGCCAGTTATTATTGCCAGAGCATTTATGTAGTTATTCAGTTTGTTTAACTGTCATGTAGGAAATAGGAACTTTTATATTCTATCTTTCTTCTTGAATGGAAAAAATTCCTTCCTCCTAGAGGAAAAATGTGGGAGGGACACATAAAACTCTTAAAACATCAAAAAGATTAAAAAGTGCCTGTTCGATACAGACAAAAACACAATGTACTCACTTTGTTAAGTTTATCCAGAGCTGCTTCAGGGCACTTCCAGCCTGCCTGCTTCAATTAAAAAACTCACCATAAAATAGACAATATCATATTTCTCCTATACCTTACATTGCCTATGTCATTTATGGAGGTGAAATGGAACAGGCATTAATATGGAAATTACAGGAACAATTCTAGGAGCTCACCAAGGAGATCTTGGAGCTTCAAATCCCCCTGCAGAACAATGCAAACTATCCCATTCTGTATTCTCACACCTTTATGGCTATGAACAGCTAGAATATGCATCTCATCAATGATTGTCCTATAGAGAAATACTGTGTGTGCTCAAGGCTCACCCTGCAATTAGTGAAACTGCTTTGTCATAAGATTGGACATTAAAATTTCTTCATGAAAGGGCTGGTCAAACACTGGAATGGACTTCTCAAGGAAGTGGTGAAGTCACCCTCCCTCAAAGTGCTCAAAAAACACATAAATGTGGTACTTAGGGACATGGCTTGGTAGTGCTTGGCAGTTCTGGGTCAGTGGTTTGGCTCGATGTTCTTAGAGGCCTTTTCCAACCTAAACAGTTCTGTGATTCTATAAGAAAAACAAATTAGAACATACATTAATTAGGTAGAGTGAGGAGTGAATTCTTTTAGTGGCTTTTTTTAGGATACAAATCCATAATTTTTTATCCACTGAATAGTTCCACATATCAAGTGAGATATTCCGTGACATTTTTGTTGGGGAAGAACTACATAGAAAATTTACTGTGAACACAGCTCGGCAGAGAGCAGGAGGGTAGGAGACGACGTTGGGACCTTTGAGTGTTTTTAGAATCAAGTCACTTCAGTTGCAACAAAAATTTAAGATGCAGGAAACTACTAATTATTAATGGTGTTGGCTGTACACCTGGAATAGTATTGGAATAAATGCTTGATGACCAAGAAGTTCCACTGTGCAGTGCTGACTTGTGCTGGAGTGTTTCTGCCACCAGCAGCCTCCAGAGGACACTAAATCAATATTTTCTATTGACTGTGGGAAGCTGTGCAGTTATGACCACCAGACATTGCTCCCTTGGTCACTTTATCACTTGCCTCCTCATGCTTGGCCCCATTGTTCTTTGCCCTTTCTCAGCCTGACAGCACTGCTGCAAGTTCCTTTTCCAGACTGAGGCAGGGCTGATATTATTCTACATCTAAAAACATTTCTTTGGGGAAAACAACTACATTGTTCAATTTATTCCACCTCCCTATTCCTCACAGCCATTTAGCCTAAATGCCAAACAGAGTAAAAGTTAGAACATCTGGTTCTGTGTTCTTTTGTAAGGCAGACATGGGATTTAAAACAGGATCCTCTTCTTATATTGGATCTATTGCTATGCCAGCTACGCAGTGCACAAGTCCTTTACAACCCTAAAAAAAATCTTCTGCTGTAGTAAATCAGATTTTCCACCAAAAATTTGTTTAGCTGTATTCCTATTTTGTCAGTCAACGTGGCACCTTGTTTGCCACAGGAGTCAGATGGACTCTGGTCTGACTTCAGCTTTGGTCTACACACTGAAATTCCTTTTCCACAAAAACCGGATCATTCCCTGCTGACTGCTGACATCCCTGAATAGGGAAATGGGATTGTTTGTCATCAGAGTATAAGCTTAATCCATAGATTTTCTTTTCTTTTTTTTTTTGCTTTTGGTTCTTGGAAGTACATCTACTGATGGTGAAAATTTTTTGCCTGCAGATTTCCTGTAGATGACACGAATTAGATAATAATAATAACAACACGAAATAAGGATTACTTGAGTTTAGCATTAGACGAATATAAAACTGACTGTGAACTGCTGACTTCCCCTTCATGGCATTCTTCTCATTCCATGAGATCAAGTATTTTGTCTTTTGAATTATTATCAGCCAAACAGATGGCAAGAGCCCAAGTGTGCCTCATTGACAGGTATTTTCAGAAAGCTTTCCATTAAAGGATAATGGGATAAATTCGATATTCAGCCACATGAAGACACAGCCAGCTTGTGTCCCGGGAATTACTCCACATATAAGCTGAGAAAAAGCCCACACAGCGCAGAATTTGGTCCATTATCTTTAGGATTAATGCTTGAATGACATAGATCTGTCAGCTTTTCCTGCAAATGTAATTGTATTGCACAATGTTATTGTGGATTTATTAATTGACACTCCATTTGCAGGTGATCTAATCAGTTAACATACGCCTTTGAAAAATGCAATATTGCCTTACTGCAAATGGGTGTTTAAGCTGACTTGTAGAAATCTATTTCTGGCCCTTTTCATTCCAATATTCCTATTTCTAACTTCATTGCTTCAACATTTGGCAGGGAGCACTTAGATTGTGTCAGGCGTCCCGTGATCAGTATCCACGGGCTAAAAATGTTGGGAGAAACCAGTGTGAAAGCTGCAGGGTTTCCTCTAAAAGTACTAGCTCTCTGTTTGAGCTCCCTCTCGAACAGCACATTTAACAAGCAAAAAACTAAATAAATTATCATCAGTTTTGCTAAGACGCATTCCTGTCAGCATGAGTGAGTTCTCACAGATTTTGAATGAACATGTATGTAGATGTAAATCAGGAGAGAAAATGAATGGGAAGTGCAACATAATCCATTTAGGAGAAGTTCTTCATTTATGCAGGAATAATAAAGAGTTTCAAATTCATGATTATACATAAAAATTATGAGAGACCTTTACTCCTCCTCTGCCAGTATTTCCACACTTCTTGCTTTGTGTGAAGCTGTAATTTGTTGATTAAATTAACATTTTCTATAGGCATGTTCACGGAATGAGCAGCAAGGGTTATTACAGTCTTAAAGCAGTTTCCTTGGCATTTTACAAGGCAAGCATAAATGGCATTTCAAATTTCAGAGCTTCCACTTCCCTTGAGGGCCTTCAGTGAGAAATGTGCTAACTTAAGGAAAAGAAAATGAAATTCCCATATTTTTGGAGCATTGTTGGAAGAGTAAAGTAACTATAGTATGAAGGAATATTTTGGGAAAAACCCAGCCTGGATACCTTCACCCTAGTTGTGTGGCCTAGAATTTAGGTATTTTTCTACATTTAGAAATATTGCAATAGTATTTATTGATTTTCCAGATTATTATCCTGCTTTCTGTACTGCCTTAGAAAGAAGACTGAACCACGTATATAAAAGATTAAGGAATAGAATAAAAAAAAACTATCTGAGTACAAATTACAAATTTGTCAGCCCAAATATTCTCAAGCAGTTGGAACCAATCAACAGCACACCAGATTATCAGCAATGTCATTCGTAGATTACTATTGAAATAATCATATAGGGAAATAAAAGCTGCTTAATCACAATTGTTTGTTTACAAGAAAAGTAGGGACAAAGTATCATCAGTGAAGAGGGACAGGTGGAGGTCATGTAAATGCTTAGGAAACACTCTGTAGTTTACACAAATATATTAACCACACATAACTAAAATGTATAGTCCATTATACTTCCATCAGAGTCATAGAATGGTTTGAAAGGGACCTTGAAGATCATCCATTCCACTCCCCCTGTCTGTGGGACACCTTCCACTGTCCCAAACTGCTCCAAGCCCCATCCAGCCTGGCCTTGGACACTTCCAGGAATCCAGGGGCAGCCACAGCTTCTCTGGGAAGCCTGAGCCAGGACCTCCCCACCCTCACAGAGAAGAATTTCTTCCTAATATCCAATCTAAACCCAAAGCTTGAAAAATTCAGGCCAAAGCACAGATTGCAACAATGACAGTAACTGGAATAGTTTATCTCAGCATCCTTTAAAATAATGCCACCAGAATCAGATTCTACTCTATCTGAACATCAACCCATAAGCATCATGTTTGCTATCTCTGATCCTTTTCCTTATCATGGTGTAGGTATGGCTACAGCTGCTTCTTCTGCTCAGTATTGCTGATGTATTTGTTTGCCAGTCACAACACAGCTCATTATGCTTCTTGAGCACTTCTCTACTCCACGAGGGGCACCTCTGAGATCATCTTTAGGAGACAGGCTTGACATGAATGCAGATAGATGATTTGTAGCAACAAAGCTGGATTTGGAACAAGGCCCTTATGATTAATCCATAAGGGTATGTGGGATTGCAAGTTTAAATCTACTGCAACAGCTTCTTTCTTTCCACTGTGGGATAGATAAACAGCAGCATGCAAGAAAAGCAAAGTACTCCCAGACCAAGCCATCTCATTCCAGAACAGTCAGTTCTGGTTATTACTGCACTTCCAGAGCATGACATCTTCCAGAATGGAATTTATAGACACTTTGAGTACCTCCTTGCAAAAAGAGAGGAAAGTGAGTCTAGTGGGGCAAAGATCTGCCTTGCATAAACTCATGATTTTTCAAGTCTCCTCTAAAAGCTAGGTTACATTGGTTGCACAATGCCAAAGGGTTGATGAGAGTCAGAATTCTTCTGGAAAAGGGAATGCAAGTGAAATAACAAAACTATGGTGAAAAAGAAGAGAAGGCAGAATTTGCCCCACACATATTTATGTCAGTGGTACACATAAATATTAAGACTGCAATGCCAGTCACATACCCAGATGGATCTGCTGCAGTAGCTCTCTCCTTTCAGACTCCTGGCTTGTGTCTTACTCTTAGTTGCTCTTCATTTCTTTTGGCTTCATTGGGCCAAATTCCAATTAATTGGAGAAAGAAAGTGGTCTGGGAGACTGAGAACATGCACAGAAATAGTAGTTGAATCTCGATGGACTGAGCAACAGCTGCAGAAGCTTCATTCCTATAAAATATTATTACTTTTTTATCTTCAGATAAACTAATGAGATAGCAATGACTGGGATTGATGAGAAAAATGGTAATGGATGGAGATGACACCTTACTATATCCCAGTGGATGTAACTGGGTAGTTGCAGTTTGGTCTATTTTTTTTTTTCCCTACACATAAAGGATATTTTCTTTATGTCAGTTTTGGTCTTGTCGAGGAGAACAAGTTGTAAATTTAGAAAAAATTGCTTTGCTTGACATTCATTTCTTCATTACCAGAATAGATTTGGAGTACTTAAAAAAAGCTTTCACAGAGTGACTGCTTGAATGAGTGAAATAAAAAAAAAGCAACAATAAAAAACCCTAAATACAATCAAGAGAGATTATAAATGTCTCATTAAATTTGATGACAAAAGCTCACTCCCCCTCATCAACATCCAAATCCTTAATCCCAAAAAGGAAGAGGACACTAAAAAGCTTCCTTAGAATTAACATACTACCAAATTTTTCCTTCTAAGCCCATGTAACCACAGAATTCTTGCAGAATTATCAGTGTTTATTCACCAGGAATTGCAACTGATTTATAGCCATGTGTATGAGAGAAGCAATAAAACTTGCAGGTGAACTTTTTCATAACGTTAACAACAAAAACTCCTTTGTGTAATAATATTTTCCACCTTCCAACTTCAGAAGCCATTTCAAACAGTGTAATTTTTGCTAAGAGAACGTGATAGCTGTCTGCAAAGGATATTAGGAAAGGAGAGTAAAATTTTAGGTCTTTCAGGGGAGCATGACTAAAAGTAAGGGAATGCAATAAAACTACTAAAATTTGTGGCCCCATCCTCTTAAGAGCCACCAAACAAGATCACACTATTCTTCTGAGTCCCTAATTAATTGCTATATCTGGTTTTTGATAACACTTGTCAGTTTATACCTTGCTCATTGCCAGGCGAGGCAGCATTAATGGACTGGTTTCTGTAGGAAGTGTGAGCCCATACTGTGTGTTTACAGGAGAAAGTCATTGGGCTAGCTAACAGCTTAATGGGAACTGACCTTGAAATGTGTAATTTTGTGTATTTAATCTTGCAAGCCAAGTGTGAAAACCCCAGAACTGAGGCTTTTTGGAAAGTACCTGCAGTGAAAAAGCTTGGTGCAGTTGTTTTAGAAGTCCTTCAATCTGAATATTTTTCTAAACACCACCCCCCCCCCCCCCCCCCCCAGGCCATTTTCAGGACACTAAAACCAATCATCCAATTTCCAGTGCATTATTAGAGTCTTTTTCCTGAGTGCAGACTGGGAAATGGCTGAGATCACATGGATTTTTCAGGCAGTGGCAAGAGGTTATTTTGTGTCCCTGGCTTTCTGAGCTGCCCCACAAGGTGACAGATGCTTATGTGGAAATGACCCAGGGGAAATTCCTACAGACTTCCTTCAGGTCCCTGGAAATGATGGTACCCGGGAGCAGCACCAGATTTACCCTAGGCTGCCACTAAGTTTGAGCCTGGGTTTGAGGGATATGCCTTGGACAGAAGTCTACAAAGAGCAGCTTGCAAAATAAGTCAAGCCAAACAACTGCAAACCAAATAAATCGAGTCTCATAATCTCCCTTTTGCTGTGAAAACACCAGATAACAGAACTCACATTAGATACAGAAACTGGATATCAGACATTAGAAAAGTCTCTGGATTCTAATGAAAACCCAAGATTTTAGGTCCTCTTCAAATTAGCACAATTACCTGAATGACTTCAGCTAAAGACAGACAGGTATGCGTTTCTCAGCTGCAGAAAACTGAGGACTACTCTCCTTCTTTTGGGAAGCCAAACTTCCTTTTTTTTTTCAGTTGTGCTTCATCTTCCTTATTCCTCCTCACATACATTAGCTCTTACCTAAATCCTTCACACTGCATTTAGAGCCAAATAAAGCATTAATATGTTCATCTGTGTGAAATGTTCTCTTAACTATTACCTCGGGCAGTCATTTAGTTGGATCTGATAGGGGAATGCATTGACATTGTTAAGGTTAATGACCCAATGATTAACAATACACATTTTGCAGCTCAGTGCTCCCAGCCACTGTTTCAGAGTAATCTGAACAGCGACACGTATATTATGCTACAATATATGGAATGGAGTCTTTCTTCCCACATAATAAGTGTTGTAAAAGAAATCAGCCCATGCTCAAATTGGTAGTTTGAAAAGATGGACACAGTTTTATATTTATCAAAAATGTGAGGAATCTCACAAAGCTCATAGACGATACTATATTAATCCTGATTAGCTCATAAAACCAGTCAGCTTGTATGTAATTTGTGTCTCACTGCATTGAGCTAAATCACCCACAATTTTAAAAGAAGATACTTTTTATGCTTATAATGATGTCTTACTAAAGCTGTACTGCTACACTGGATCATGCACAGCACAGATCTGAGCTGAGCTGATGATGCTCTTGACTGCACTTCTATGCAGAGCACAGGGTAGGACCTGTGTGCTGAGCATGGGCACAGAGCCGTGTTTGGCAGAAGGGCAGGGCAGAGGGAAGAGCCCCTCAAAGCTGAAATAGGAGCATGAGTGGAGGATGTCTCAGTGTGTGCACCATGCTTCACTGGGTTCACTGGTGTTACACAGGTGAAACATCCTCTGGAAGTGGGATCTGTGTTGGATATGGCAGTGGCAGATGCAACAAGACTCCTTCTCCTTAATACCAGATTCTGTGGATATCTTTGACTCCCACAACAGATCTCACAACAGTAATCTCATTCAGTGTCCTTTAAAAAGCAGAATTCCATCTCTTAGGTTTATCATATTGTTTTGAGAGCACTGATAGCTACAAATAGCACAACTGCAAGAAACATGATTACCATTTCAGGAATGCAATCCCCATTAAGTATTCCAAAATAATTTATAGACATTAAGCAATTCACTAAGTTTCACAGCACCCCACTTTTATTATTGGCACAGCATTAGCATTTTCAAGTATTTCACAGGATTCAAATCTTGCTTGGACTTGCTTGTACTAAATAATTTTCAGGTTAATTTTAGACATAACATAACATAACATAACAACATAACATAACATAACATAACATAACATAACATAAGTAAGTAATCAGGACAGTGGCAAGTTTTGCTAAAGACGGACAGGAACAAGACCATGTTGCTAATCATACCTGTCATGGAAGCATCTTAACAAATCAGTGAATGCATTTATTTTTTTTTTATTCATTATAAATTAGGAGGTGAGTTGAGACATAACTGAGAACGTACCACTTCTATTTGGTTTCCAAATTTAGGCACTTGGACGTTCTGTTTTTCTGAAAGCCTGTTCAAGAATATGTTCTGTTTAATTAGTGGAAGAGGTAAGTATTCACAGTTTCTAAAAGTTTTAACAGTCATTAGGTGATTGAGCATCAACTGAAGCAACTTTCTTAATTATTTAGTTAAAAATAATGGAACTAGGGCCCAGATTCTCATTCACATTTACATTTTATGTCACTGCAGGAAAAGATATATGCTATAAATTACAAAGCAGATATAAATGGGTTAAAACATGTATTATGTTATTTTATGTATTATTATGTGTTCCTTTGGAACAGAATGTCCAGAGAAGCTGTGTCTGAACCATCCCTGGAAGTGTCTAAGGTTGGATGGGGCTTGGAGCAACCTGGGGTACTGGGAGGTATCCCTGCCTATGGCAAGGGGATGCAACTGGATGGTCTTTAAGGTCCCTTCCAACCCTAACCATTCCATTATTCTAAAATATTAGTCCCAAATAATGATTTTAAGGGAAGAAATCCATCTCAAAGGGTCACTGAAAGAGGCACATCTCTTTTCTCAACAATCTACATCTGAGCCCTACAATATTCACCTTTCCCTCACCCTGGCTCAGGTAGTACAAATTTTAGAGGTCTAAGATGACAGGAAGATGTGTGAGCTGAGGACTGGGCAATTCCCATTCCCCTACATCTCCCTGGAGCAGCTTATGCTGCACCTGGCAAGCAGGCAGCATGTCAAGGCATTCCAGTGGGATCAGCACCAGAATGCACCTCAGTGCCATGAAAGGTCACTGCTGAACACCAGATGCAGAAAGAATAGGATAATTCATGCCAGTCTTGTAAGAGGAGAAAATTTCATGAAGAGAAATAGAGCACTTTCATAAGGAAATATGGATGGAAGGCTACAACTCGAAGGCATGGATCAAAGAAGAGGTGGGAGGCAAATGTTCTCTTCCACACTTGACAGACGTGGCAGATGCAGCCAAGGTACTGGCTGTAAAACAGGCCAAAGACACAGAGCTGTTAAGCAAAAAGTCTTTTGTTTCATTCTTCCCCTTTACCTCTAGAACCTCATGGAAATAGGCAAGGCTGCCTGGATCACTCTGGACTGCTTTTGAAATGGTGTTTTAATAACTGCTGTACTGGCTCTGTACCCCCTCAGTGTCTGTGACATTTTCTGCCCAGCAACCCATAGCTTTGTTTATGTATGTGCAACTTTTCCTTGTTCCTGGACAGGGAATTTTTAGTGAAGCTATGAATAGATGAAATCTCTTCAGTCATCAGCTTCACAAAATAATAAATGATTTAGGCTAGAAAAAAGCTCTAAGATTGTGGAGTCCAACATTTAACCTAACCCTTCCAAGGTTACCACTGAACCATGCCCTTAGCACCACATCTACATGTCTTAAATCCCTCCATGGATGGTGATTCCACCACTGTCCTGGGCAGCCCATTCCAAGGTTTAACAACCTTTTCAAGAGAGAGTTTTTTTGGTAATATCCAATCCAAACATCCCCTGGTGTACCCTGAGGCCATTTTCTCTTGCCTGATACAGTTTTTCACTGTTACGCACCTGCTTGAGCCAGGGCTATTGCAGCTCTTGAAAGTAAATTCTCCTCCACAATCTGAATGATTGCTAGCAAATAATCAGAGAATCACAGAATGGTTTGGGTTGGAAGGGTCCTTAAATCCCATCCAATTCCACCCCTGCCACGGGCAGGGACACCTTCCATTATCCTAGGTTGCTCCAAGCCCCAATGTCCAACCTGGCCTTGGACACTTCCAGGGATCCAGGGACAGCCACAGCTTCTCTGGGCACCCTGTGCCAGGGCCTCACCACCCTCTCAGGGAAGGATTTCTTCCTAATAGCTAATCAAACCTCCTTCAGTTTAAGGCCATTTCTCCTTGTCCTGTCATTACACGCCTCTGTAAAAATGAAAACTCCCTCTTCAGCTTTCTTAGAAATCCCTTTAGGTACTGAAAGGAAAGGATTTCAAGGACTTCATGGGATCTTGTTAAAAGTGTTCTCTGAATATTCAGTTATTAACAAAAAGCTTTTAGATTTTTATCAGTCGAGATGTAAAAACAACAGTGATCATTCTGCTTGTGATCTTTACTTGTGCATCCAGCAGTATAAATAGATAATAGGACTATAAGCCAAGTTTTAACTTTTTTTAAAAGTAAAAGTTACCTTTTCATATCAAAACTCCATATTACTTTACCTACTGTCAAATTTCCTTAGTCTTTTACTTCGTAAAAGCTAAATGTATATTGAATTGAAGTGTTTTCTATGATTCAGTATAACGCATGACTAAGATATTGCTAAATCTTTGCAGTATTGGAGATAAGCTCTTTGTCTAACAAGGTCTTTGTAGAAGGATGTGAAAAGTGGAGATCATTTATAGCAATGCATTCGTCAGACATGGGTTTTGGCAGCTATTTAAACAACAGTGTGGCAGCAAGTCAATCTTCCTTCCATCACAGCAGATACATGATACACTTCATTGTGCTTATGGAAAGAGTTTCACTCTCTTCAAAAAAACCCCATGGATATTGTTACAAAACTTGAAATATGTATCTAAAAAAATGCATTTTATGGTCATTCCCCTGCCCAACATAAACAACTGGCAATTCAAACTGAGTATAGAATTTGGTTTCCATTTTCTTTTTCTTGTTTTTTTTTTCCTCATGACGCATCACTTACTTTTAAGGCACAAGGTACATTTGACAGATAATTTATATTTTCTTTGTTAAAAAATCATTATGATACAGAAAATACTTTGTGTAAACTGAGGATCACAGTTCAGGAGTCTTCAGAAACTTTTCAGTGTTTCTGTTGCAGTGTCAAAGGCTGTTGACCCCACTTAATTATCACTGGAAAAAAATACAAACTTTAATGTCAGCTACCTGAAACTTGCATTAAAATTACCTGCTTATTGCTGATGCTCCACCCCTGCTAATGGTCTCAAATAATCAGGCTTTCTACACCCAAAATTATTTATTACTTCAAAATTAATAGGAAGGGAAAGGTATAAGGGAAAGGTACAAGGGAAAGATATAAGGGAAAGCGATAAGGGAAAGGGATAAGAGAAAGGGTAGAACGGAAAGGAAAGTGCAGGAAAGTGCAGGAAAGTGCAGGAAAGGAAAGTGCAGGAAAGGAAAGTGCAGGAAAGTGCAGGAAAGGAAAGTGCAGGAAAGGAAAGTGCAGGAAAGGAAAGTGCAGGAAAGTGCAGGAAAGGAAAGTGCAGGAAAGGAAAGTGCAGGAAAGGAAAGTGCAGGAAAGTGCAGGAAAGGAAAGTGCAGGAAAGTGCAGGAAAGTGCAGGAAAGTGCAGGAAAGTGAAGGAAAGGAAAGGAAAGGAAAGGAAAGGAAAGGAAAGGAAAGGAAAGGAAAGGAAAGGAAAGGAAAGGAAAGGAAAGGAAAGGAAAGGAAAGGAAAGGAAAGGAAAGGAAAGGAAAGGAAAGGAAAGGAAAGGAAAGGAAAGGAAAGGAAAGGAAAGGAAAGGAAAGGAAAGGAAAGGAAAGGAAAGGAAAGGAAAGGAAAGGAAAGGAAAGGAAAGGAAAGGAAAGGAAAGGAAAGGAAAGGAAAGGAAAGGAAAGGAAAGGAAAGGAAAGGAAAGGAAAGGAAAGGAAAGGATCAAGAGTTTTAGAAAATAGTCCATATACATGTGTGAATATGAATTTTCCAATTCTCTCTCTGGAAGTGAAATTTCTCCATTCTCATAGTGGCTGTGAAACCACACAAGAAAGATCAATTTAGTCCAGAATGAAGTGTTTCCCTGAGCTAGTCAGATTAAGGTTAACTAGCACCCTAACCAGGACCCACTTAGAGATGGATAAATATGAAACAAATCTTAAACTCCTGATCCAAGACACCTTGGATTCTTGACTATTCAATCCTTTGCTTAAAGGCTGAGCTTTAAGGTTCCAGCAAAGATATAGTTTTCTAAATAGATTAGACAGACAAAGCAGATTCCAGGTAATCAGGAGTGAGCTGACTTGCTCCAGGAAGATACACTGCAAGGAGAAATATGCACCAATAATCTCCATTGCTGATTTCATGGCCAATGACAACTGTTCCTTGTTTTGCAAGGAGAGTGATCAGCACATCAACCACAGCAATTATTAAAACAAAACTGCAGGAAAGTTCAAAGCACTACAAACAACCTCAGTATTTGGAAACACTGTCATGTCAATACAGACAGGGGGGCTTTTAGTCTTAATTGTGTTTGTAAATGGTCTTCTATCACAGGCAAAAAACCTGAGCACCAGTGAATATCTACAAGAAGCAGAAATGTTAATCGTAGTTAAATTAACTCTGCCTTCATCAGAGCAAACAAAATGCCACTTTAACAAGCCTGCACAAACAAATTAATTCTAAATGAGGCTGCATCATCCTGCCAGTTCTCTTGCAGGGCACAGTTCTACCTTCTGCTGCTTCTCTTACTCTGTTTGGAAATTGTATTTCATGGGGGTAGGCAAGATTTCTACTTGGTAAAATACATACATAAAGGAGATGAAAACCACATTGGCCTGAATGCATCTTATTCAACTTTAGAAAATTAACTCAGGCACCTATTCACTGTAGACTTTCTCTAGAAGAAGATGTTCAAAAGAAAGCAAAATGGGCATTTCTGAAATGTGAATTAGATCTAGAGGTATGCCCACAGAGTACACAAGGGGCCTGGGTTCCCAAGGAACAAAATACTTCCTTGCTTAAGCCTGTAGTAAGCTGGATTGGATTTACATCCTCCTCCATTTGAAGCACAGCCTTGTGCCTAGGTGGAGGATAAGACAGAATGGGAAAGTGTCAACATTAAGGGCTATAAGATGTTTTGCACCATCAGAGCGGGAAGGTGAGCCAGGTGTGATGATCCTTATTTTGATATTAATATCTATCCTTTAAAGCAGAGACCCTGAGACCTCACTGGCATGTTTATTCATTGCTTATTAAGAAAGTTGTCTAGTCTAAAATGACAAGGCAGAAATCAAAGGTGTTATCCTTATACTGAAGGAAGGAAACTAGGACAGGAGATTAAACAGTTTGCCTTAGGTGACCCATTTAGACACTTGGTAAGCAGGGAATATCTGACAAACCTCCTGAATCTCAGTCAGACACTCCAACCACTTAAATTGCCATTTCTCCAACTGTTTAATCACCTTGGCATGTTCCACAACCTGGAAGTGATTGGACAAGGTCAACAAAAAGAGAGGAGGGCAAGGGAGATCTTCATTTCTGTGTCTTGCCTTCACCCAGCTAAAGGAAAAGCTTTTCTTATGTTTGATTTTCAAATCACAGACTATGACTTCCCTCTTCTTTTCCCCAAGAACATCTTTCTTTTTTTACCTCTCTCTTGCCTTCATCCTTCCTGCTTCCTTTCTCTGTATGGTTCCTTTGGTTGCATAGCAACAGCATGTTCCTTAAAAAAAGGGACTTGCTGGATCTAAATGACTGAATGAAAAAAGTGAGTTGGGCAAGATCTTAACAAATCCATAAACCAACCATATTTTCTGGCTGACTCTTTTCAAAGTAATAACTTAAGGAGGTGTGTGGGCAGAGGGGAGGTAGGAGTAAAAAATAATCAGCATTTTTGCCACTCATTTCCAGGTGTCCCTTTCTAGACCCCTGGCTGGGGTCATCTGTAGTTTCCTTTGTTTGGAGAGACCAAAGGAGAGTGTGATAAACAAGGAATGAGAGTTTAAGAACCCATCAGCTGAAGAGAAACCATACCAAGGAAATAAAGGAAAGCAAATAAACCTGGTGTTTTTGCTCACAGCCATGCTTAGCTCCTGCAAAAGCCCAGACTGTACTTCCAGCTATGCAGCTTTGAAGGATTCTTCCTCGAAAGCAAACTGATTTGCTCAAGGACACATGTGAGCAAAAACAAGTCCTAAACTCTGAAGTTATTGATTATTCTCAACATGTAAAATAGTTACTGGAGATCCCACTGTGGTATCTTATTCACTACTGCAGTTTAGCAACATTTATCACAGACAACAGAATCAAGGAGGATGCTCCAGCAAAGGCCATTTTATACATATATATATATATATATATATAATACAGGAAGTATAATGCTTGAGCAGAACTAGTAATAGATAGAAATAGGAGTACTGAAAGAGGTTGGATATCTTGGTCAACCTGCTTTTTTCATCTTGATCTCTCATCTCCATCTATTCATTTAGCTTCTCTGATGAATCCTTTCCTGTAAAGCAAAAATAGTCTGGTTCTATTTCAGGGAAGCTGTGTGATGAACTTTTCTAAAAGCCTATGAGGATAAAAGCCAGATTCAAGTATTCAAGTACTAAGTATTAAATGAATGGGATGAATTAAGATAAAGTTGACAGAGAGCCCTACCCCATCCTTCTCTTTGACTATTGGGAAATTTGCCCATGTCTTCATTTTAATTTGTGATGACCAGGCTATTAAACTTGAGCTGCAGACCAGCAATATTTTCCTTTGAAATTTTCTAAAATAGAGTGTTTTGATTCCTTCCTATCTTTTATGGATAAAAGTGGTAACAAAGTATTTAAAGAAACAGAGTATTTCTTCATTCCATGCCAAAATGCCCAGAGAAGATTGGACTTGGAGTCAGAATGGGCTGAAAGGGGTGACACATTAGAAAAAGGTCTGTCAGATGGGATAAGTAACTCAAAATTCAGAGGACTATAATGAACCTTTCAGTAACTGTGATCTCAGATCATTAGAAAGGAATTCAGAAGAACACGTTAGATATTTTTAGGCAGTTTTAGGATTAATGAATTAATAGAAAGGTGATTAAGACTGGTGAGAAATTTCTAGGAAAAAAGATTATTTATCTCTAACACAGAATTAACCACTGAAGATACATAAACTGAACCTAATGCTCCATGAGGTCCAGCCAATTTGTTGATCCGACTGACAAAAAGAAAATTGTGTAAAAGATTGGGGCTTGTTAAGAAAGTAATGATCATCTCAACACCATATGAAGCTTAGATATTTGATGTAGACAGGAGCAGAAACATATCCAGATAGAAGACTTGCAGGCATCAGGTGTGGCAAATTCCAGGAGACTGAGACTGCAATAACTGGAATCTCCTTTTGGACATGGATGGAAATTTTTTTAGGATTCCATAAACAACCTAAGACACATAGCATCGAGAGATCTTCAAATTAAAATGTACCAGAAAGGGTTTGAAGACATTTATAACTCAGATAAGTCAGCAAAGACAATAAAATCTCCATTAAAGGTGCTCATAAGCAGGCAAGACTGCCCTCTGTATTGATGCTGAGAGTATGGTACAGAAAATGCAGATATTTTACTTCATCTCCCACCTAAACACCTTCACCTCCTTCAGTTTTTCCCTAATAAACATCTTCTAGAAGGATTTTTGTCACTTGAATCCAGATACAAATAAAAATTATATGGCGCACATTCTTCCCTGAAATGCAGATCAGTCCTTAGATACTCCCAGGCACTTTCACGTTTGAGGAGCACTGCCCTTGTTTGCCAACTTCCAGTAACTACTCCGTTAAAAAAAAGTCCTTCAAATAGTGTTTTGTGAGTAAATGTGCTGCTGGTGCAGGGAAAATTAAAACACTAATAAATTAATCGTTCTAGCTAACATAAACTGATTAAGCTATCTACACAACCTGTCAAGAACTGCACGCAGGACTACAGCTCTCTCTAAAGAGCAAGGGGAACTAATCTATCCTGATCTCTATCTTCTAGCAGTAGTGAAATATTTCATTTGTTCACTTTGCCTTGTCTTTTCATCTAATCTAAAGCTGTCAGCAAATGTAACATTGGCTTGTGAATACAGAATGCTGCATGAACTCACACTGAAGACTCTACGTCCCTATCAGTTTGCTACTGAAGGACTCTGATTGGAAAACTAATTTCAGGGTGACATTCACCTCCTGGAACAATATCCATCCATTTTCAATATCTATGAAGGGTGAGATGAATTACTTCCTGGAGGTGACTACTGCTCTTCACTGACAAATAAAAAAGGCCACAAAACTAACTTAAAATACATCCTGAGGCTGTAGTTGGTGTAAGAACATCCTCAATGACTTTCTGTTCAGTCTGTGACATCACAATGATCACTTCTTTATCCCATCACTGGCTCTCTGAGCCATCTGACTTTTTAACATTATGAACTGTTTTGCTTTAATTATTTGCCTACTCAGTAGGATACAGAAGGAAAAAAAAATGGAACACAATTTAAATCTGTAAGGAAACCATTTAATGTTAAGATAGATCATTAATAAATATCAATACAGTGCATTTTTTATAAATTCAGTGACATTTCTGTTTCCTCTGTTTCCTTATATGTAAGAAAACAACTTTGCTTTAATAGAACATCTCATAACATTTACTCTGGTGGTTGATTTAATGATTCATGTTTATTCCCAAAGATGAGCTCTGGAGAATCTTCTGTGGCAGCTTAACACATAAGAGCCCTCAGTTCTCTCTGTGTCCATCTACGGGAGTTTATCACACCCTTAACACAGGCTAAGAAAAAACATCCCAATGCATATTCTGCTGCATTTAATCATTCTGTAGCTGAATGTATAATCACAGTGAAAATGAGTTTGCACTGATGTGGTGGTCTTTGAAGTGGAGCAAAATGACAGATAACCGCTTTTCTACACAAAATAAAATTGTATTTGGCACAGATAAACACAAATGGCATGAGAGTTAGTATAATCTACTCCTTCCCATTAGATCAAGTAGTTTATTTACAGCCATGAAGGTCATGGAGCCATGGAATGGTTCTGGTTGGAAGGGATCTTACAACTCTTCCAGCTTCATCACCTGCCATGGGTAGGGACACCTTCCACTGTCCCAGGCTGCTCCAAGCCCCATCCACCCTGGCCTTGGACACTTCCAGGGATCCAGGGGCAGCCACAGCTTCTCTGGGCACCCTGTGCCAGGGCCTCACTACCTTTATAGTACAGAACTTCCTAATATCTAATCTAAACCTTACCTCTTTTAATTTAAGGCCATTCCCTCCTGTCCCGTCACTACATGCCCTTGGGAAAAGTCCCTCTTCAGTTTTCTTGTAAGCCTGGAAGGCTGGAAAGCTGTGGAGAAACAACTGAAACAGCTACCACAGACCAGAGAAATCAGTTCTCTGTGATAAACTTCAGGGCATAAAACACATCAGGACTAATCCCTGCTAACAACCATCTCTAGTGCTGCAGAGGATTTTAGCTAGGAAAGCGAGGTGATGTTATAACAAATGAGCATAGCCAGGAGAATCACAAAATATAGCACATAGATGCATTAGTGATGCACGTAGTGTGCACTTGGGGCTTAATTAGTGATTGGCTGTAGGCTTGAATGTAAAAATAACCTGTGAACCACCCACTGGGGAGGCACTGGAACCCTGGGTCCCAGAGTGTGAGAGCCAGGCTGGAGGGGGCAGGTTCCTGCTTTCCTGCAGGATGAGGAACTATCTAGTTAAGTCTTCAAGCATCTGGCCAAATCTTGTCTATCCAGCCAGCAGTGCATTCACTGCAGCATGTGTGAGAGCATTTGGTCTCTCTCTCAGCACTGACAAAAGCAATGAGATTTTTTTCAAGCTCATCTGGTGTTCTGGAGAGTGACTAGGGCAAGTAATCAGATTTAAACAGTGCTGTGCTATTCCAGTTGGACTGGTGCTGCTAGCTGGGATGAGGGTAGTTGGTGAACACCTACACAGATACTCCCAGGTGAAGCTGAATAGGAAAGAATTCATCTCTTTTTGAAGGCCATGCAAATCACAAGGTCACTGGGGAGCAGAGACTAAATTATGACTCAGAATGAAAAACAAAACTACTAGTGCCTTCTACTGAGGGCTTTTCATGGATGCACCAATCTAATCTGTGCAAAGCTTCACGTGAAGTGAAATCAATCTCCTCTGACACCTGATTCCTTTGGAATAATCATTAGAATAACAAGTGGAGAGGCTAGAATGGAATTGAACCAAAGAATCATTTCTGTTTCTAACAACTGCCAAAATACCTATTTACCACTGAGACCAGAACAACTCCGAAGCAGCTGTTGTGCTCTTCTGGGTAAATAATATGTGTTAAAAATGTATAAACATTTATACATGTTTACCTTCGAGACATCAGCTTTTCTGAAGCAGACATTTCCCTTGCTGCATACATAATACATGCTTTGTTTGAAAAACTGCCTGAATTCATAAAGGGAGAAAAGCCTGTAGGACACTGGGTGTGCACAGTGCTGTTATCTCTTGTAAATGGAGAGGTAGTGGATCCCTAACATATAACATCATTTATATTTTGTATCCAAGGTCTTCTGTGAAATGGTCAAAACACTGCTCTAAGTTTGGCAAATGCTGCTGTCTACACATTTCTTGGAAAGGACAGAATTTTGAAAGCTGTACCCTGAACTGCAAACTTATTTTGCCTAAATCCAGTGTGAGCCACAGCAAAGAAAAAGTGAAAACCTCCTCAACCACTGGTGCTGCACAAGGTTTTCATCTCTTTCCCCATTAACAGTCTAATTTCAGATAATGCTTGAGGCTCCCTTTACAGCCCATGAAGAATTAAAAATTTGTTATTCCCCTCTAGGCACAAAAGCTAAGTGACAGTTTTAAGATGAGTCCCTTACAATTATACTGCAACTTGTTTTCTTCTTCTAATCCACTTTCATATTTTTAACAATTTGATCAATCATTACTCTCCATCTAGCATTCCTCTCATTGCCAAGGTGTCATTATAGTCTAAAGAAAGATCTATTTGTGTCTCCATCTTATAAATTATGGAGCTTTAATTATTAATTGATATATTATTGATAAAATCATTATGACAAGTCACAGTGCCTTTTTTATCTAGGAGATCCTTTCTCTTCCTAATATTTATTTTATTAGTTATGGGATACTCTCTATAAATTAGTACTATTCCAACTGCCTGATAACACTACTATAAATCAAAATTATTAACATATCCATAAGTGCAAGAGTATTGAGGTAACAAATAACTTATATCCTAATGATGCTGACATCAAATTCTTTTGGCACTTTTAGTGTGGATTAATGTTATCTTGCTTTACAGAAAAAGAAAGGTTTTATGAAATCTATCTATAATTTTTCATAGAAATTTGATTATTTCCTTGTGCATGAAAACCTACTTCTGCATGGAAGTCATGCTATTAAATAAAACCTGATTTTCAGAACAGCAGAGCATGGACAGCTCTTACTGGAGATCAGGTGGTTCTACTGATTCCCATCAGTTCCATGAACCACAGAATCACAAAATCACAAAATCACAGAAAGGTTTGGGATGGCAGGGACCCTAAAGCCCATCCATTCCCACTCCCCTGCCATGGGCAGGGACACCTTCCACTATCTCAGGTTGCACCAAGCCCCAGTGTCCAACCTGGCCTTGGACACCTCCAGGGATCCAGGGGCAGCCACAGCTTCTCTGGGCACCCTGTGCCATGGCCTGCCCACCCTCCCAGGGAAGGATTTCTTCCCAATACCCCATCCAATCCTGCAGCCCGGCTGTTTGAACCCATTTCCCTTTGTTCTCTCCCTCCATCCTTTGTCCCAAGTCCCTCTCGAGCTCTCTTGGAGCCCCTTTAGGCACTGGAAGGTGCTAAAAATCTCCCTGAAGCCTTCTGTTCTCCAGGCTGAACAGCCCCAAATTTCTCAGCTGGTCTTAATTTAAAAAAAAAAAAATTAAAAAAAAAAATCACAGGGTTTTCTTGTTTTCCTGTTTATCAGTTCGGGCTCTGCAGAAGTCTTCACGTGAGGTGAGCTCTAAAGTGCTGAGCCCTGCAGTGGAATCCCTGGGTGCAACCCTCTGCTCTCTGTTACAGAAAGGCCATTCTATGATCTAATGATCTTCCCATGCCTTGGTCGCTGAGCTTCTGCACCAGCCCTTAACAGCAGTTCACTATGTTACAAAATTTTGTATGTCAGGCAGTCAAGAAAACCAAGAATCCTTGAAAATTGAGGGGGCCTGGTAGTGTGTTGTCAGATCTGACAGCTCAGAAAGCAGCTCAGCACAGAGCTTAGAGCAAGTGCTCACAGACTTCTTAATTGGGTGCAAACCATATCATGGAAAATGAAACAGGGAATTTTCAAGGAGGGGATATAGGAAAGGTTTGGTTATCAGCTGCTTTGCCCATGTATTTCTAATTAGTCTGTTCTAAATGTGTACTGCTAGAGCAGCTCAAGATGCAAATAAATTTCTCTGTGCACTATGAAGAGGAAAAATCTCAGCAGATCAATACGCTGGCTGCTGATGACAGTGATGGTCGTAAAACAAACAAGTTTCAATGTGATATATCAACTGCTAAGAAAAAGGTGAAAACATGAAAGAATGTTTAAAGAAAACTTTAACCAAAAAAAAAAAGAGAGAAAACTTTACTACTGTTCCAAGGACTAAATCTATTTCCAAAGAATATTGGTAGTAACCTATGTCTGAAATATTCAAGGCAAAGATTAATTTTAAGCATCAAGAAAGACTAGAAATTATACAAATTATTCAAATACTGAAATGGGTTCAGTGAATTTCTAATGTGAACTTTATGGTTAACTACTAGTTCACAGTTAAAGTCAGTACAGAAATCTCATATCATAACAAAGTTTTGGGCCATTGTGGCCTCTGAAAAAATGAAAATTCTCAGATCCTTTTTGCACCTGATGTATTTTTTTACTAATTTTTTTTTTTTTGGTCAGCCTTTCTTTTGAAGGAATTTTTTCAGTGTTACAGGAGACTCAGCAGCACCCTGGGCAGCAGGCAGAGCCTGCCACTGGTCACAGGAGTTTTAGGAAACCTCCATCCACACTGCTGAGAAGTTGGCTAAAAAAATCCATTGCATCATCAAAAATGTTACTACATGTGACAGGAGATGAAGGAAACCATCCACTCCATCAATATGGAGAGGAAACCTTCCTGAGTATAAACCCTCCTGACCACTAATCTTCACACTTTCCCAGACTTTTCCCTCAGTCTTTTTGGTAATAATCCTCCTTTAAATCTCTCTCTCTCATGTTCAGGAGCTGAAATGAGACTGACTTTTTATGGCAGCTCACCTCTGGTACTGCACAGGAGACACAGAGACATATTTAAATTCAAACTTGGCAGTTTGTTTGAAAGACAGAATATTAATGGGGTACCCAGGCTAAAGGGAATGCAAATAACCATTCCCATCGAGTATTCTCTTATTATAGTCACACCTAAGACCTCTCCAGAGCCACAGCCAAGCTCATGAGAGCTGAGGTAGGAGAGGAGAAGAGCAGCTGAGAATTAGGCAGGTACTGTGATAAACTGGAGAACCTGGGAAATATATGAAATTGTGTGTTCTTAATGCATCTATGTGCACACACGGCTTAAATTTTAGAAATCTGACTTTCACTTACAAAATAAATTTGCATCTTAAGCTAATAACTCTATCCCTGAAGGCAGAATCCCTTTACTTACCCTGATGTAGCATGATTACACTGACCTGTGTCATGGGGCAAGTAATGTCTGATAAGTGTGTTGAGAAATGGTAAAAAAAACCCCAAAAAACAACAAAACATGTTATCACATAGAGACTGCATGAAGTGAAGAGGGACACTTTCTGAATGAAATCTATAGACATCTCTTGTAAGTAGTACATAATATTTTAATCTGCTTACATATGTTACATCTCTATTAGGGACAAGAGTTTGATTGGATATACATAATTTAGCTGGAGGCAATGTGGAGTCTTTCATAAGAAGCAAATATTAGTTCCTCTGCCAGTCCTATGTGGGTCTTTAGCACGGGAACTGCACTCTTGTATTAATTTAAGAGATAATTTAAAGTGCGTTTAATAAGATTCATTACCCTTAAGCAGTACATTAGTTGTTATCACTAATAAATAATCTAAAAAGAGAAGAACTCAAAGAATTTATCCAGTTCTATATCCAACCTCTTTACCTAAATGAAAATTTTATTAGTGTAATTGAAGATAGCAGGAAGTACATGACAGAAGACAGCTCTGCATATAGAAATTTGGACATTTTACAGGCTTGCTTTGACTTTAAAATACACCCTTGAACATTGCAAATACATCCCTCGTAATTTAAAATCTGAGTCATACTGACGAAGACGAGTAGCTGTGCAGGCTGAATGTGTCTGGGCTTTCAGGAGCAGTCACATCATAGCTGGAGCCATCACAGTGCTTCTTCCCTGCCCTTTTGGGGAGTGGGAGTGAAGGAGACATCTGTGCTTTATCAGGTGCTATTTTTATACCTATTATTTTAGGTACAAAACAGTCTCAGCATCTGACGATGAGACATTCTCTGGCTTCCAAAAACATCCAAAGCATCAATCTATCACAAACCTAAAAGAGACAACAAGTCCCTGTAGCATATTCCAATAAGATTTCCTTTTTTCAAAGTTTAATTTTCTCTTGGAAAGAGAAAGTGGAGCTGACCTCTTTCACCAGATAAACCTTGGATTGTCTCCTCACCAGAAGGATAAACTTCCTTGATGTTTTGTATGTAGGATTCAGGTTGTTCCTCAATTGCCTTACACCTTTCCAAGGAAAGTTCTTCCTCCATCACTTCTGTGCTGATCTCCCCTCTCAGTGTCTCTTAATAACTTTCTGTTTTCCAATTAGTTTCTTCTCTCTGCAATACAGCTCCCTTGTTCCTTTTCAGGATCTGATGTCCCTCAGCAATCTGTCCCCCAAGGGCTGTTCAGGAGGAATTATAAACTCAGCATATGGTCAGTTTCTATGCAAAAGGCTCAAAAACTTTTGCCCTGTGCGACTCCCCAGCAAGTTAAATGTGGAATCATTGTTCTCTGTGGACTAGTGGATGAGAAACCTTTTTGATAAATCAGTGCAGAACCTGCAAAGGGGATGTGTGTGTAAAATGATATTTGCCCCATACATTAAAATGTCCAAGGACTCTATTTGTTCTTAAGAGCTATGTGTCACAGAGACTTGGACTCAGATGAATGTCCCATCCCTGGAAGTGTCCAAGGCCAGGTTGGACAGGGCTTGGAGTAACCTGGGCTAGTGGAAGGTGTCCCTGCCCATGGCAGGGGGTTGGATCCAGATGATCTTTAAAGTCCCTTCCAACCCAAACCCTTCTGTGATTCTCTGATTCTCCCATTCTAAATCCCAACTAATCTACATTAACACCTTCAACATAAAACACTAGATTTATATGAAACTCTTGTTGGTTTTTTCTTTAAAAGTAATTTAAAATTATTTCCTAGAAATGAGACAAAGTCAGAAGAAGAGAGGTTATTCCTTTTGCTAATGAACACACCAGAGACATGGAAGGATCCAGATTAGCTGCAAGGGGAGGGGGGGACTCAAACCTAGAACACCTCTGGTTTTGGTATGTGTCTTCCTGAAAGAAAAGGATTCTTGTCTGATGCTGCCTCTTCCTTCTGTACATGCCTTCTTGAACAGTGACCCACACCTGCACAGCCCTCACAGGAGATGTCTACAGCTTCCGGCAGGTTTAAGCTGTGCTGCTCAGAAGAGCTTCACCAGAATATGAACACAAAAATACTTTCATGCCATACATTAGAACATAAATTGGGGGTATTGTCATTATACACCTTTTTGGGGTATGGTGAGGATAACTGAATTACACTTCACTGTGTGCTCCAATACTCCAACAGCTGAAGCCTAATAGGTTCTAAACAAAACAGAGGTCTGAAGCTGTGAATCCCATCAGCAGAACCCAAGTTTATGAGGATAAGATTTAGCCACACTTCGAAAATGCAAGACCTGTGCATCAATGGCTTCCCATAGACATAGGAAATGCATATTTATTTATCAAAGGAATTGTGAGTACCCAAACTCTTAGCCATCAATGTCCTCATTTATATCTGCCAACCATTACAGGTGACAGCTGGTATTTAATGGACAGAGTCATGTGGAACTCAGGGTTCACATGTGATACTACTGTGCAGCTGTGAATGTCTTACTGCTGGCACTGGTTTCTCATACAGATCCCTGAGGTGAAAAACGAGATGCATTTTTCCAAGACATGAGTAAATTTTGATTGTGAATTATTCCATTTAGCTGCACAGCTGAAATAGCCACGTGGGCAGGATGCTTTTTGTAACTCCCCCTCACGGTTTTCTGTTGACAATTTTTTTTTATATTTATAGATTTTTTGAGGTTGGAAAAAAATTTGCAATTCTTTCATTTCTCCATTTTTAATTAAACAATTCTTCAATTAAATTTCAGTTGGGTTACTTGAGGTAAAATAATATAAAATAATGCTGAGTTCCAAAATGTAATTAATTTAAGTGCAGAATTTTTTATCTTTTCCCAGAGTTATGGGATATTGTTTAGGGGAATTATTCATATAGTTATAAATATTTTAAACTAACAAGGTCAAGAAAAAAACCCTTTGTCTTTCCATATTGGTGAAATAACTCACACTCTTTCCTTCCTAACACCACCTATGAAACATCCAATATCAATAGCATAAAGGATGTATTTATGCAAATAGCAAACCACAGAAACAGAATTAAAGCAAAGCAGAGGAGTTTAAGGAAACTAGAGAAGTTTTTTCCAGCAGTGCTCCCATTTGTAGTTTTTTTTCTAGCACCCATCCAGATTAATTTAGTCTGCCTGCAAGGAAAACCTGCAAGACCTGATGTTAGTACCCTGAGTATCCCAGCAGGAAAATAAAATGCTGAGACCTGGGGGATGATCAGCTTGCTGAAAATTCAGAGGCTGTAGCATTTTTAGCCCTGGACTTAGAAAGGGAGACAGAAATAACGAAGGTGTTCACAAGGTGTGATAAAATGAAGGTAAACAAAGAGTACCCTGGGCTGAGCACTTCAAAATACATAAAAGCAGAAGATTCTGAAAAGTAAATATGATACAGAGAGTCTGCACAAAGGAAATATTTGACCCAAAAAGGAAAAGCATCAAGCTGTGCTGAGGTCTCTGCCTGAAGGGGACAGTCACCCTGCCCCAGCTCAGCTTCCCTCTGAAATACATCAGCCATAATCCAGGTGGGAGTGTGAGCCACTCACCCCTTCTCTGTGCCACAGCTCAGCTCATCCTTTCTTGAGGTGTGAAGAACCAGCCCCAGGCAGACTTTGTGCATTTGAGGTAGGGATCTGCAATTAGAGCCCAGCAGGGGGTGAAACTGGCTCCACACTCAGCTAAAACCTGTGGCTGTCCCAGAACTGTGAGCTCACAGGTTCCATGCTTCAGCCTTCGGGGAAAGTAAGAGAGGGATGGATGGATGGGGATGGATGGATGGATGGATGGATGGATGGATGGATGGATGGATGGATGGATGGATGGATGCATGGATGGATGGATGCATGGATGGATGAAGGGATGGATGGATGGATGAAGGGATGAAGGGATGGATGGATGATGGATGGATGATGGATGGATGGGTGATGGATGGAAGGATGGATAGATGCATGGATGGATGATGGATGGATGGATGGATGGATGCATGGATGGATGGATAGATGATGGATGATGGATGATGGATGATGGATGGATGGATGGATGGATGATGGATGATGGATGAAGGGATGGATGGAGGGGTGGATGGAAGGATGGATGGATGGATGATGGATGGATGGATGGATGGATGATGGATGGATGGATGGGTGGGTGGGTGGATGGATGGATGGATGGATGGATGAAGGGATGAAGGGATGGATGGATGATGGATGGATGATGGATGGATGGGTGATGGATGGATGGATGGATGGATGGATGGATGGATGGATGATGGATGATGGATGATGGATGGATGGATGGATGGGTGGATGGATGGATGGATGGATGGATGGATGGATGGATGGATGGAAGGATGGATGAAGGGATGGATGGAGGGGCGGATATAGCTACATTTTCTTATATGCAGTGGCTCCATGCAGAGCAGCTGCTGCAGCCAGGCTGTTACGGAAACTATTGATGGCACCAGTTGGCAAATGCCAAAACTGTCATGGAGCACAATAACCAAATATGCTCCGCACCAGTTCTCCAAAACAGAGGAAAAAGGATCTTCCCCACTGCCAAACAGAGCTGGCGCACGTTTCAGGACTGGGATTTGCAGGTGCTGGTGGAATGCAAGTGAAAAATTAGAAGATATATTTCCTTTAAACAGACAAGAAAATAGTTCAGCAAATCAATCTCTCTGTATGTCATTTTTAACAATTTCCTTTTCTCTGGAGGAACTCTCTAGCCTTTCCTTGTTCCCAATGAGACAAAACCAATGGTTACACAATTTACCTCAATTTTCTGGAGCAGTGCAAAACTATGCCTACACAGTCTAAAAAAAAAAAAGAATATAAATGTGTGTATCCAGACAGCAGGTGTATTTTGTATCAGTCTCTGTGAGGAAATTCTCATGAAGCAGAAGAGAAATATTGATAAACCAGTGCAGAGCCAAGCATTTAAATACATAAGAACAAGACTGAGTATGGTACTTAAACAAAATAGAAAGACAAAGAAGAAAAAATATATTAAATCACTTCTTACTGTGTGACTATGCAGGGGAAGATTTTATATCATCCAGAGCTTCAGAACTATTTCTTTTCATGCATAAAATTTTGCATGCAACAGATCTCTAATTTCAATGATTGACATTTTGTGTGCTGTTCTAAATTCAAGTGCATACTGTTCTGTTTACTTTAGAAGATGACAGGAGTTTTGAACAGGTTTTCTACATCTCATCATTCAAAGATAAAACCTAAGGAATTTCATTTTTAAGGGAGTTAATGGCTGGTACAACTTACAGATAATATTAACTGATATATCCATGAAGTAAATTGGGAGATTATTTTTTCCCACGATATTAAAATGTGTTCTGTCTTCTTAAAACAAGAGTTTTGAAACAGTTTCAAACGACTCAAAGCTATCTCCACTGATGTATCTTCTCGTCCAGCCATAGAAATACATCTGAATTGAATTCTGAACTTGGACTAGGTTGGATCAGTTTTATGTATAGCTCCTTGAGACCGGGAGAGGGGCTGGGGACAAGACACCCCTCTTTGCTTTTGCCTCCTGGCACCACTATAACTTACTTATTTTCTCTTACCTGCAGTAGGAAATAAGAAGGTAGCACTTCATTCCTTTGAAAAAATAAATACCTTTTCAGCCAGCACAAGTAAGTTCTGGCAAAGTGTACCAAAAGATTTCTAAGATTTTTAATGGACAAAAATGACCCTTTTGCTCTAGGAGTGGTTGTCCATTTTTTTTACTGTCAACTATTACAGTGGCCAAGTTTATATCTTAGGATTTTGCTCCAACTGTTCCTTCTGGTTGGACTTGTGAGGTTTAAGATTAATGAGTGCTTCAAGTAGAGCCATTCCTTATATACTTATCATGAGTTCTACTGGAGAGAATCCAGATACAGGTGATCAATACATCATAATTATTGCACACACAGCTTCTCCTGATTTTTACCTTTTTTGTTCCCATAAGTATGTGCAATTCTGCCTTCTTCTGAATTCAGAGGTGCTAATAAAGGCTCACGGTCTTTTATGAAGATCTCAGGAATTTCATACCAGGCAAGAATTAGCTTTAGTTTTTAGCATGACCTGTGCAGCTGACAACTGTGAAAGTACAGCCAGCTCTGTATGTATGGAGAAATAATACATACAACAATGTATGTGTGTGTCCTATCAAAAAAATCAGCCTGACATGCAGAAAAAAACCCTGTTGCTGCTTGTTGCCCAGGTCTCTCAGGCAGTTTTGTAGAGATTAATGATATTAGCAACTGTTTCCTGGGTCGGGGATGTGTTTGGATATTCATTCTTGTTTGCTTATTTTTCCTCCATTATATTCTTCCCAGCTGCTCCTCAGGTTTGAACCATCCCAGTCAAACCCTACGAACTGCTGTGTTCATGTCATGTCCTTGTTTATGCTCCTGCAGGGTTTTGGAGAGCAGCTCTTCTGAGACCTCAGAGCTTTCATCCCATAATCCCAGTGCCAACCTGTGTTTAATACTGTGGCCATTGGTCAGTTTTGCATTTCATCCCTTAGGTTCTCTCTTCTCGGGCAGCACTGAACACATTTGATTGACACTTAATAAATAATTAACGAATTAAAAATTAATAAATGTGATTTATATTGGTTGAAAGAGTATGGTAAGGTCAACATTAGCATATATTTACTTCAGCACCTTCCTCAAAAGTCTCTTCTTTCACGTGAGTTTTTACTTAGCAAAGACTTTTCCTGATATTATTTGCTGCTAACAAAGATTAAAAGAAAGCACCCTCTCTGATCAGAGTCTCTGAATCTAAAAAGTTATTTGTCGAATATGAGTTCTCTAAGGGCAGAGATGCTTCAATCTGTTTGTGTGTTATCAAACTGCCTAGCATGTAAAGACTGGACCTTTTGCAGGTCTCTGTGAGTTTCTGAGCAGCCTACACATGCTGGAATGTACCATTTTTTGATTTCTCTGATTTTTTTTTTTTTTAATGTGGATACTACAGGGTGTGAGTTTTTTGTCTCCAAACAGTCTTTCTTTGATGGAGACAGGGTTAGATTTAGATATAGATATACCAAAGAACTCTACATTCCTTGCCTTTACCTCTGCACCACAGGTAGAATACAGAATACTGCACCAAAGAGGTAGATGTACCAATACTTCTTTAATTATGCTAAATGACCTTGTTTTGCTTCCTTTCCAAAAACTGCTGTTTCTGATGATTGAAACATTGCTGCATTCACAAACTTTGCTGAGATTTTTCTGGAGCTGCAGAAACAAGATGGTTCACCAGAACTTCCATTTCTTAATAATAAACAGCACACATTTATCTGCTCCTTTTCACAGGTAGCAGCCTCATTCAGAGCAAGGCCAGCTTGCTGAAACGATCTCAAAATTCATCATCCTCAGTTTTATTTCTGTCATAAACCAACACATCTTCTGCCTGGCAGAGGATGCCAAGCAACCCTGGCAGCATCCTAGATTTCTTTTTCAGAAATTTTCTGTTGCTAGAGTGATGCTGACTGGAAGCCAGCTGACATCAGTACCTTCCAAATAGAATGATGAATACAGTTAATGCTTAGATTCTTCCATGAAAAAGCTGGGGAGGAGGAAGGCCAAGAGGACTTCCAAAGTATATAACTTTGGGAGAATTTGGTTTCTGATAAACAAGCTAATATAAGAAGCTTGTTTTATTTCTCCACATACATATGCGAATTTTGTGCTGAGCTTTGGGGCTTTCATTGCATATGAGTCCTTAAGCACTTTTATCTGTCAAATACTTCTCATATCTTTCATTCTCTTTTGCTCCTTTTTTACCTTCTGTAGTAGGAAAATACAGAGGTGAGAGACTGTTGCTGGAATTGCTGATGTCACAGGTTTGATTTCATACTCTCTTGGCAGCTCTTCTATTCCCATAAAGACACATGGCTGCATCTCTTCAGTAATTTGTCTTTTTGTTACTAATGCATCCTTGACCTTCTTTTGCTGTCTGCACAGTGGGTAAACATCAGTCTTTGCATTATATTGTTCCAAGGACTTATTTTTTTTCTCCAGCTCATCTATACTGACCACAAATGTGATGCATTCCAGTACATATTTTCATTTGCCTTTACAAACATCAATTATTAGATTGACTAAAAAATTATTATCTAAATTGTAAGGAATACTTTTGGTTAAGATTTTCAGAATTCTGTTCATGCTAATTTTTTTCTATTATAACAGAAATAAAGATTTGCTTCTACTTAAGGCTAAAATTCCTCAGATAATTTTTGTTATTCTGGGAAGGTGGCATGTTCCTGTACAATGCTCTGCCTTTGGTGTAAACTATATCCTCTTTCTTCTGCTAAAGCCAGGTGTCAGCTATAATTTCTGTTTTACAGTAACTTTCACAGATTTTCCATCTCCCTGTCTTACTGAAATTTTCTGGTCTTTCAATGCTTAATGCAGCAAATTCAATGGAACTCTTTCCTTATTTCTACTTTTCTTCTTTCAGTCAATATTGTCTGAGATTATCTACCTTCCTGCTTTAAAATAATAATAATAATAATAATAATAATAATAATAATAATAATAATATAATTTTACTTTTATTTTTGGTCTGGATCTTCTATCAGGAGATCTCAATGTAATTGAAGTGTGCTAATAGGCCAGTGTCTCTGGCACCAGAAATTATCCTCCTCCTATGTCTAAGGAGACTAGGTCTCCTTATGTCTCCTTTTAACATTTCATTTTTGCAATCTTTACTTCAACCCACTGGAATAATGACACCTTGCATTTGAACCCTTCATATATTTTATCACTTCTGCCCATCAAATGGGCATCCAAAGCTTGTGGTTGTTGCAATTTGTTTCTGATTGACAGTTTCAGAGCATAAAGCTTGGTACTATTGGAACAATTCTGACAAACATCAGACACTGTTATTATTGGGCTGTCCCCCCTTGAAGCAGAAACCTTCCTCTATCTTCTTTCAATCCAGATGTCCAAACTCTCAAGATTGAATTGCTCCAAGAGCCATTTCCCATATCTGTTCTAGTACTGAAATGACCATTTTGATAAAAAATATTTCATGGATCTTTCCCCTCAATTTTTCCCTACCTTTATATTCTTGTTTTTCTTGTTGCTCTGGGAGTCTGTTATTTATTTTGCTTCTCAGATGGAATAAGACAAAAGACAGTCATTGACTTGCCCTTCGTGAGTTCCCTACCTATTACATCTTCCCCACATGAGATCTTCCAGCATTTCAGTAATGTGTTTTCCTTTTAATTATTTTTATTCCAATATTTCCCATCTTCCCTATTTTTTTGCATAGTAGAAAACTATCACTCACTAACTCTCAAAAAAACCCAAAAAACCAAAAAACAAAAAACCTTGAGAGGGTAGGTCCCCATTTCTTTCCAGTACTACACAGACTATGTATTCTTACAGACACCAGTAAATTCATTGACTGTAAAATAACAGGTCAGTGGTAAAGCAAAGAACCCCTGGAATCCTGGAGAAGCACTGCCCTCATTTAACTAAACACACTGCCAACCTGTGCCACTGACTTCAGGTGACTGATTTCCTTCCTCTGATTGTCCTCTGCTAAGAAACTGGTATTTAATTCTGTGCATAATTTACCTCAGCTCCCAGAGGAATCACCCTGGACCAGTTTAACAAAATCTAAAGGCAGATGTTTTCTTGTTTCTTCATACTGTGCATATAAATCCTTACACTCTGTGTGAGAAGTCAGTAAAAAAGAAAGATTAGCCCAAGACACCCTGCCCTTTGCTTGAAATGGTGTATTGGCCAAGATTATATTTTACCAATGGAAGGTTTCATGGTTTGTTATTCTAGACACAAGGAAGCTTTTGGCTTTTCTCCTCTTAGTCACTTTCTCCCCTTTCTCTGGCTCATCTGCCCTTTTCCTCTCCTCTTCCCTTTCCTGGCTTAGAATATGATTTTTCTAGTTCTTGATTTTAAGCACTTCAGTTCTTATGCACACTGATGTGGAATTCCACCTTTTTTTTCTTAAAAACCCTCGTTTTCTTGGCTCTCTGCACAACATGGAAATTTGTCCTTTGGCAAATGAACTCAAAAGGTTACCTGCATGGGGAACTCTTATTTTCTCTTTTTTTTTTTAACACCTACACTTTTTTTCTACTCATGATCATTCTGTTCCTGTCCAACTCCAGTGCTTTGTATACAGAACAGCATGTGTTGGGGTCAAAACTCCTGTACTAGAAAAATATCTGGATTGAATCCCCTCTTTACTCCCTGTAAATTAGGGGTTTGCTAGCAGGATCTAATTTCAAGACTCTAATTAGAAATGGTCTGGAAAAATAAAGAGCTCCAAGGCTAAACACAAGGCAGCTTGTTCTGCTGCCTATAATGCCATAATTCACCTGCTCCTTTGATGCTCGTAAAATGCTAACCTGTCATGCTTGTTAATTTTTTTTATTTTTAATGCACTATAAAATTATATCTTCCTCCATATTTTATGCTTTTATTCATGTTTTATGGCAGCCACCAATGCTTGCAAGGCATTATAGAAAGCAGGTTTCTATTTACCTGGCAGGAAGTGTGCTGCACAAGCAGTAACAGCTGCAAAGTGTTTCAGAGACAAGAGGTAAAAGCTTGTAAAGCTCATGGAGTTTTTTGGTAGCATCCATGACCTTGTTTATCAGCTCCTTTTGCTTTAGGTGCAGATACCTCATCATGTGTAAAGCCACATAAAACCTGCCATGCCTTGTTAACAGTGAATCACTAAAAAGGAGTATGTCCTTATTTATTTAGGGGTTGATTTGCAGAAGAAATTCTTGAGAGTGAGGGTGGGCAGGCCCTGGCACAGGGTGCCCAGAGAAGCTGTGGCTGCCCCTGGATCCCTGGAAGTGTCCAAGGCCAGGTTGGACATTGGGGCTTGGAGTGACCTGGGACAGTGGAAGGTGTCCCTGCCCACAGCAGAGTGTGGAATGAGATGGGCTTTAACATCCTGTCCAACCCAAACCATTCTGTGATTTTCCAGTTTGTTTTACCTTCCCCCAGCCCTCATCTCTGTGTCTCACACTCAGAAACAGCAGCTGGAAGTGTGTGCATGAAACTATCCTTACAAAACAGAATCCCAGACACTCTTGCAATTTTTAAGGCATAAAACTGCACAGAATGGAACAGACATATCCAACCTAGAGTTGTTAAGCACATTGATTTGTTTTTTCCCTTAAATCAGTTTAGGTTTGATACACAGCTCTGAGCAGATACTTATTGTCCCAGCTCCTGATTCTCCTCAAGGCTCCAGTTTGTGACTGTAATAATTTTTATAGTGGGACAATCAGTGTTGACTTTAGATAATTATTCCTTCCTTCAAAAAGCCATAAAGGAAGAAAAGCAATAATTTGTATTTTATCTCTACAGTTTATGAAGCTCCAAGTGCATTATTGTAAAGGTTATGAACTGATGCCTTGGCATTTTTCCCATCTGTCTTTTTTGTCACTATCATATGATGGTGGAATCACTGTCCTTGGAAGAGTTCAAAAACCTTTTAAATGTGACACCTGGGGACATGGTTTAGTGGTGGCCTTGGCACTGCTGGATTAAGGGTTGGACTTGATGGTTTTAAAGGCCTTTCCCAACCTAAATGATTCTATAAGATTCTACATGGCTGGAATTAATTGTTTCCATACATTCGTAATTACAAGGAAAAGGTTCTTTTCTGGAATGCAGATTTTTCTTTAAAAAATATTCAACATGAAATTTGAAATTAGTTTTTAAAGGGAACTTTTAAGCACTGTTTAATACAACAATTCCGATATCACATTTATGACTGATAATTTTCTAAGCTATTGGAATTCAAAACTTAAATCCAAATACCATAAGATATTCACAAAACTCATTTTGAATTGTTCTTGTGTAAGAAACTTTAGTTCTCCTCATGACTTTGATGAAAGTGTCTCTGAAACCAAAAGTAAGGCTCACAAATCAGGACAAGGGATGATTTTTAACATCTCATTTACCCCAGAGGTTGGATATGGTGTGTATCTTTTTGCAAAACTACAACCATAAATTAATGTAATGTTTGCCTCTCACATCACATCATCCCAGCAAACATCTGCTAACCACAGTTTGAAACCCTAAGTAACACATGTCTTAGTCCTAAGTCCTCTTTTAGCTGTGTCCCATAATTTGGATGAATTACTTCCATCCATCTGTATCTGGAATTAAAGGATCTGTCCTACAGTATTGTAGGGAATTATTTAAAACAAAAAACAAACAAAAAAAAAGTGCATAAAATGAGATAAAACGGCATCACACAATAGCAAAACTAAATATTGATTCCGCTTCCACATTCAGGATCCTATAACTCAGGCTCTAACTTTAACTGCATTTTTCTTTGATAAATGTTGTGCAAAGAGAAAGGAAAAGTTTATGCTTAAGTGCAGTTGTACGGCTGCAGGAACTGGCAAAACTGATGAGCTGAATCCTGCAAGTTACGTGAGGACATTGAATTTGCCACTGTAAGAGCTCAGCTAACTTTAGGAACAGAGTTGTTGCCATTAGCAACGGGCCAGTCATTTATAGAGGGAGAGATGTTTATCACTCAGGGCTGCTCTGAATTTTTAGTGCTTGGCTCAATGGTAGGGGAAAAAAAAAAGGGATACTGCTGCATTTATTTTGTATTAGTTCTGGTCTTGTGCTGTTGGGAGCTAATGTACCGTGCTGGGCAAAGTGCAGGCTGCAGAGAGCCACACACCTGGATTTGCTATTGAATATATTTACTTTGCCACTGTTTCATTTCAGAGCTTTTAGAGGGAGTTTGCTTTGGTTCTGCACTGCCTTGCATGGGTTTTCATAGTCTTCTCCCTGTAAAGGTTCAGAGAAGCCATTTCTTAATTCCCTCTATACAGATAAGAAAAAAAAATTTGTGAATAATACTATAAATTTTTCTTATTTTGATAATATATAGTCTTCTTTCTGCTCTTTTTATATTACTGCATGCAATATGATTTTTGCCCCTCTTCCCTTTGCTGTCAGTGGATCCTCCACTTCTTTCTCCTATTTTTAGTGTTTGAAGGATTTTGGCCATGATTTTCATTTTTTTTTCCTCTACACTAACTGTCCATATTTGATAAAACAACTAAAATATTACCCTTCCTCTCCTGTATTTTCCACCTGTATCATCACAACAATCCTGATCACTAGGCCTGTACTCTGGGTGTGATTATCTTCTTATCATCCCCAAACATAATTTCTTATAGTTCTCAGCTAGTTTATTAACAGTTCCATTCTTGATTATTGCACTGAGACAAGAGTATACAAGAGCTGCTCAGTAATAATGAAATAGAGTCTGATATATAAGCAGAATTTGTTTTCTTTATTTTTGTAAAATACAGCTTTTCTGTAAAACCTGGTTTACAAGACCAGGGGGTTTTTTAAGCAGAAATTATTTTTATAAAATGGAAAGAAGTTAAACAACAGTGTTGGCATTGAAGTGAATAAACTGGCCATGACTGCACTCACTTTGAAACAAAAACCTCTCCAGTCATTGAAGCAATGAGTTTCCAGACAAGTCCCACAGCAGACATATTTGATTTTAAAAATGTAAATATTTTAAAAGGGACCCTCATGTACTTATTAGCAAGATTATGTAGTAACATTATATGTGAGTGAATCCAGAGACATTCATTACACAACGATTTCTCTTCAGCAATGTCTGCAGGATAATCTCACACCTGAGGACTAAACTGAATATGAGTCTCTTGTACATTGCTCCCTTGTCATTTGCTTTTCTGTCTTACAACCCAGTGCTGTAAAATAAGTCAACTGCAGAGCTGCTGATACAAGAAAATTTGAACATATAACTCTTTGCATAATTGGGATGTTCGGTTCCTTGGCCCATGATCCAGAAGAAATGTAAAACAGCACTAGAACAGAAATCTTTAGGGAAGTATAAATGACAGTGGGCAGTTTTAATGCAGAGAGAACAATTAAGAGCTGACTGGTGATTTATTCTGTTTACTCTCAAATGTTATAACTATAAACCATCATTCTTGGTTATTTTGTGGGTTTTTTTGACAAAATTTTATAGAGCTCAAAGAGGCAGAAAACTCTGGTCAGCAAAGCATGGCTCAAAAGCCAAACAAAAATAATTACTCCAATTTCTTTAAGTAGGTGGGAGCACAGAGGAAAGGAAAGGCACACGGGAGAAATGAGAACCATGGAAGCTGAACAGATGACAAGTTTAATTGTCATAGCTCTGTGCCTGAAATAATGAGCTTAACACAGTAAGTGAGAAGAAGCTGTACTTTAGACTAACAAGCTGGATATTTGTAACACATCAAAGAACTTATGAAGGTCTTTGTAATATTTACAGAGTACTGGACAGAAAAGGTACATGTGGCATTCAGTGGGAAAGAACACAGAAACTGGTAAACGCCCAAATATGTCTCTGAATTATAAAACCCCATGAACTGTATGGATGTGGAAACTAAAGCCTGGAATTTGTGTGAATGCCGATTATATAGGCAGATTAATTAACAGCTTTAAAATGGTGTGAGAGAAGATGAAAGCCATTAGAAAATGCATGATACATTGCACAAAAGAAGGATTAAATACATATTAAAGCAAAAATCATGGCTTGGATTATTTAGCTTCAAGGTGGTAAACAATTTTTCCTATTCTGCTCTGTTTGATCAGTGATGCATAATGACTTCATCAGTAACAGGAAATTAGCCAACCTTAGGACTGCTCTTTAGTTATTGAGAATTATTCAACAGTTATGGTTATTAAGGATTCATGTTTGTGCTAGTGAACCCTCCAAATCCAAAGGAGATGTCTGTACAAAGCCATCTCCATTTCCAACAGCCATACTCTTCCATCTGGAAAAATGCTCAGTGGCCAAAGCCAGAAATATTTTTGACAGTTTAACAGTCAAAAAACAGTTCAGGTTTTGTGAGTAGATGAGAAGGTAAGAAAATAAATTTTGCAGTATTAGTAGAGAGCTGGGATACTTGGAGAACTAGTAGACTCAATTGTCAGTAAGCCACAGAGACACCAGTAGTGCAGGGACCTTCCTGATCTTACAGTCTGAGGTTCATGAGAGACACTGAGGTGCTGGAGCATGTCCAGAGAAGGGAACTGAGCTGGACCCTCAGCCCTCTCTCAGCTGCCCTCTTTCCTGGCTGTTCCTGTCAGAGAGTTGTAGAGCACGAGAAGGTCCTGGCTGAGATTCCTTTTCTCCAGGCTGAGCCCCTTTCCCAGCTCCCTCAGCTGCTCCTGGGCCTCCAGACCCTTCCCCATGTCAGTTCCCTGCCCTGGACAGCTCCAACCCCTTAACATCTTTCTTGTGAGTGAACCAGAACTGGACACAGCCCTCGAGGTGTGGCCCCACCAGTGTCCAGCACAGAGGGACAACCCCTGCCCTGGTCCTGCTGCCACACCAGTGCTGGGACAGGCCAGGTGACACTGGCCCTTTTGGCTACCTGGGCACAGCTGGCTCACGTTCAGCCACCAGCATCCCCAGGTCCTTTCCTGCCAGGCAGGGAGCTCTGCAGGAGCCTGTAGCAGATTATCAATCTTTTCCTCAGCTTTTTGACTGACAGTCTGAAAATGCCAATTTTTTAAACATTAATGCAACATCAAGCACACTTAAGGTTAAGTATTTAACTTACATTTAAGAGAAATCTTTCTAAATACATTTTTCTCCTTTAGCTTGGGCTAAGAACAACTTTATTATGTCTATTTTTAGTAAGCTTCTGATACAGAGGCTGTTTAGACTCCGTATAAAAATTTCCATGTGCCTCCTCTGTGTGTTCACATTTGTGCAGAATGAAGTTGTGGAACCTTAATGTGTTGTCATGTAGTTTCCCCCTCAGAAAGACACAGGGAATTGGGATATTTCAACCTGAAGAAGAGAAGGCTTTGGGGAGAGCTAATTGTGGCCTTCCAGTCCCTGAAGGAGCCTACAGGGAAGATGGAGAGGGGATTTTTGGAGAACATGTAGTTACGGGACAAGGAAGAATGGCTTCAAAATGACAGCGAACAGCCCCTTACAAAATGATGGATGTGGAATTTAATTAATTCATTAAAAACTGTGTTCCAGAACATTAGCAAAATACCCTGGTATTTAGAAGTGTTGATTAGCCAGTTAAAAGGGATGCATGTTTTCTGTGAATTTTGAATTTAAATCTCAGCATGGTGTATGATAGCCTTTAAAGATTAAACCTTTTCAAATAAGATGTAAAATGAAATTCTCATGAGTACTTTCATGTAAATATCAATTCATTATATACTTGCCCATGCTCCCACTGGAATAAAAGTACGTGGATTCAAGGGATCATAAGGATCTGGTGACTTAAATCTGTTTGGCTGCAATGGGAGCTTAGATGTCCAACTCATATGTGGACACCTACATAGAGACACCTGAAAGGAGACTGTAGCCAGGGGGGTTGGGTCTCTTCTCCCAGGTAAGAAGTGATGAAGCAAGAGAAAATGACCTCAACTTGTGCCAGGGGAGGTTTGGGCTCGATAACAGGGAAAATTCTGCACAGAAAGGGTGATCATGCACCATCCCTGGAAGTGCTAGAAAGTCATATAAATGTCTAGATGTGCTGCTTGGGGACGTGGTTTAGTGGTGGCCTTGGCAGTGCTGGTGGAATGATTGGACTCAGTGACCTCAGAGGGCTTTTCCAACCTAAATGATTCTGTGATTCTAAATATGTCTTGGTTCACAGACTGCACGCTGAGCTTCCTGACTGAGAGGAAAAGAAATCAGTAAGGCCAGTTTGAACTCAAGACTTTCAAACGTGGTTTTTTTTTTTTTTTTTCATTTCCACACATAGTTGTAGAATTGGAATATTTTTTCCAATGAGATCTGTGGTCTCTGGACCAACAGTCACCATTTCTAATCATAGCTACATAGAAAGTGCAGGACTTTTTGTACATGAACCTATGTTTGCACCTGTTTGTGCCATGCTATTGGATTACTGGTATTCAAGTCCCAGATTTGTTCCTGCAAGAGAAACAGGCTTTTCTGAAATAGGTGTTGAAAAGTCCTCTTCCAAGAGAAAATAATTCTGTCTGCTTAGAGGCTACACCCCAGCCCCAGTCTCATAGTGTATTTCTGTGCATGTTAAAGGTATTTCTCATGACAATGAACATTCACAAGCCATAGGAATTTTCATATTTTCTTCTCTCAGAGAAGAAAAGTTCTTTGTTGCACTCCCTTTGGGTCTCACAGGCTGAGGCAGGAAGGCAGATGTGCTGTGACCACAGCAGAAGATAATGTCAAGGCTGAAATAGTTTTGTGTTTATTTATATTTTAAAGCTTTGACTAAGAAAAAAAACAACTCAGAGAACAGGATTTGATACTATCCATATCTCAAACATTGAACTGTCTTGGACTGACAACTGGTAGTGACAAAATGGGAATTACTAGATATTTATTTTGACACTTCTTCCACTAGATTCCACACATTTTCTACTAGAATGTATTTTCATAAAAGATATTTACAAGTCTGAAAAATTCCATATTCTCAAAATTTTAACCTTGCATAAAGAGCTTAAATATTTGGAGCAGGAGGAGACTTATTAATAAGAAAAGTGGATTTTCTTTGTTTTGAATCTCCATTATAGATGTCTTTCATTGGATTAGCAAAATCTGAATTCATCCACACAGTATTAACCGTGATTTGTTCCCACTCAGGATGGTAATTTTGTTGCTTTTCTCTCTTTTGTTTTTTTTTTTTTTTCAAGGAGAAATTGAAGCAATCTATCTCTTAAAACTTGACTTTAAGAAACTGAATAGAGAATAAATGCCATGCAAATACTGTTCCTTAGCCACCCACTACAAAATCTTAGATACATGTGTTTAAATTGCTAACCTTCTTGCCTAAAAGGAATACCATATAAGAGATAAGGTTTGTGATTTTAGAAGATGCACAGAGTCAATTAAGACTTCCATTAAGTATAATTGTTTGATTAGTTTTGTTCCTAAGGACTACTGCCACTGCCATTTTCTTTGAATTTTGGGTGTAGTCTGTCTGATCATTTAACTTTGTTTCTTTTCAGCATTTTCATTCTCTTAATCTAGAATTGATGCTGTTGTATGTGAAGGCATATTTTGCATAAATAGAAAACCCACCCACCACAACAGGAGGTATTTTTGCATTGAAAGATTTTCTTGCAACTAATGATTTGAAAGTTATTTTGTCCTGCTTAAAAAAAAACCCGAAAGACAAAAACAAAACAAAACAAAACAAAACAAAACAAAACAAAAAAACAACGAAAAAACAAAAACAAAAAGAAACAAAAACAACTCAGACTTCAGCGAGGTGGAAATTTATTTTCAAAGTATTCTAAAATCTTTCTGGTGGCAATCAGGTTTATCAGTAGTAGCTGCCCTGAACAGTGAATGGCCACAGAGCAAATGAGTAGCACTGTGTATCTATTGATACAAATCATGGACTGAGCATCCAGACACAACCATGAAATATTCAAGTGTTTTCACTTCCATCTATTTGCCTATAGATATTTGCATATGCACAGGAGCCCTTTGCAAGAGGATGGATGTGGAATTCAGTTAATTCATAAAAAACTTTGTTCCAGAACATTAGCAAAGCACCCTGATTTTTAGAAGTGTTGATTAGCCAGTTCACAGGGATGCACGTTTCCTGTGAGCTTGGAATGAGGAATTTAAATCTCAGTATGGTATGTGATATCCTTTAAAGATTTAACCATCTCAAATGAGATTTTCATGTAAATATTTACACATGAATTACTTGTCTATGCTCCCACTGGAATTAAAGGAGATGGAATCAAGGGTTTCTAAGGATCTGGTGACTTAAATCTGTTTGACTGCAATAGGAGCTAGAACAAAGTCATTTACTCTTCCTCTAACTTTTTCTGGATGAGGAACACAAATTCTTTCACACCCCAACCTGTTGACTATGGAAACTACTTTTCTTTTACATTGCAACACATCCAAATTATGTGTTACAGCAATGACCAGAGCTTGAATTCTGAACTGTAGGATAAGATTCTGTGGTGAATTTGATTTTACTGTATCATTTGCAATAAAAACCTAATTGTAACGGTGGAATTTAATTTGCCAAAAATTATCCAAGAATCCAAATGAAAATTATTGACAAGAACGCACATGAATGTACATTAATGTATATGAATCAACTACATACCACATAAAATCAGTATAATCAAAGAACCAGCTGATCCTGATAGTGTTTTATAGTGTACTTCCCATCTGTACTTTATTTATGTAATGCAAAGCTGTCTGGGTATGAACAGGAAGGTTAATTACATCCTGCACAAGCCTATTTCTCACTAAAAGGGGTTAAGAGGGCATCATGCAAATGAGTCATCAGGTCAGACTATCAGAATCTGGAATTCATATTCAAATTGAGGAGGAAGTGATCATCTCTGTACCTTCTGTGTACCCAGTACCTGACACACAGGACTCACAGGTAATACTGAACCTATGCATAGGAAACAGAGTTTATACTAATACCCTGAAAAGAAAGTCTATTTCTTCATGTAGGTTTGATTTTCTCAGTTCTTAAATCTGCAAGGTTATATTATCATTCATTAGAGCTAGTCAGGGAAATAACACAAAAACTACTAATATACTGGATGTTAGAGTTCATGCAACAAGCCCTCGACTGACAGAGCTAATTGTAATTCTTGTTGCTTAGCACTGAAAATTTTTAACCCTATATCGATGAAGGCAATTATGTAAAGAATTAGTTAATCCCCCAAACATCAGCTTTACCTGCATTAAGTACCAAAGCTACTGAACAACAAGCCTGCAAGGAGATTGAAAACACTAGGCAGACAGGTAAACATATGCAAATGAGCAAACACTATTTTGGGATAGCTCCCAAAACAAGCTGTACACTTACTAAAATAGACAGACAAAAGTATGAAATGTATGTAAACTGCCAGAGAAAGATGAGCTGATCTTCTAAGACACCAAAGCACTAGCAGCACATCACAGCCAGCAAATAACTGAAACATTATCTGCAAACCTGAAGGAGAAGGTGTCCTGTTGTAAGATTTGTCCTAAACGATGACCTTTAATGTGAAAGCTGAAAACACTCAGCCCTTGAAGGCTCAGGGAATGAAGGCACTGAGCTGAAAGTGGGGGTGCAATATCTGAGAAGACCTAGGCTGATGTCAGAGTACCCTCTGGAATTTCTGCATAGGAAGCAGCAGGCAGTAAGAATGGAAGATTCCATTTTCAGGTACAAGGACACCTCATTTGTGGCATGTGAGAGGCTGCAGAGTAAACTGCCTCACGTTGGATGGGAAAGGTGGATTCAGACCTTGGGATAAGTTACCACCTCCATTCTCTTACTCTCCAGAATGCTGTCAAACACAGCTACAAAGGCAGACAGAGATCCAGAGTCTCAAAGCAGTGATGAGATGGTGATGTAGTGAAGAGATACCTGAATTTACTATGCACTGGGGAAATTTCTGGGATTTGAAGAATTTGTACTCAAGAGATACTTGTACTTGTTCTATCCAAATGTACCCACTGAAAGTCATAGAAAAATATTTAAGCTAGGAACAGGGAAAAGCCAAAAAGCACACGAGGTGTCCCCTAGGAAACAATGCTGAAACTGATTTTGTTCAGCCAAACAAACTCTACTTAAAAATGATGAACAGAAAAATAAATATTTGCATCCAGATGCTTGTAATTTGTTCTGGTAACCAGAAGTTAGAATGAAGGTTAGGAGCAACAAAAAGACCTCATAAAACCAAGAGAATCATGGCAAAGAAAACCAACCAACCAACCAAACAAAAAAAAACTAAAAAAAAAACCCACCACACCTGGCCCAAGTGCTTTAGGTAGTTATGAATAATGTACCTATAGCAAAACAACATAAACTATGCATACATGACGCCAAACATTGAACTTAATTTTTCTAAACCAGGCAGTCAAAGAAGGTGATGAAACATGGTGCCTTACCAAGAAGAGCATTAAGGGAAAGGAAGAGGTGTCATTTTTTCAGTGCTCAAAAAAAGCAGAGTTTTATTTAATCCTCCTGTTTTGAAATAGTTATCTAGAAGTTTAGAAAGTTAAGTAACCAAGATTCTCCTATGTGTTTTATCTGGCTTGACTTTGCCAGATATGCCACTTTGACTTATGTGAATAAATAAAGATGGGGATAAAAGCAGCCTCAAATGTGTCAAGAAGAGTAGAAGACACATCCTAATTTCCCTAATGAAAGTACTGCCCCCTTGTCTATTGTTCTGCTGCCAGACCCCTTAAGACCTGGCAATGTAGGAAGGAAGTAAGTACCTGTATCCATCTACCTGCAAGAGAAGCCTGCTTAAAAGATTCTCCAAGCATCTTTAGCTTGAGAATATTTCTTAAATAATACAAGAGGTGGACCAAGAACTTTGGAAATGTTCAAGCAAACTTTTTGTGCCTCACTGGGAATTATGCACTGAATGAATTTGTTCCAGAATTGTTGAAAACTATCCCTTCATTTGACTGAAATAAAACATTATAAGCTGTTTTTTTTTTTTCTAAATGATAATTGTATGGATATAGCTATAATGCAGTGTGAAGTCTCAGCTGAGAACTTCTTAGGTTGGATTACAGATCACACTTAGAAGTCTAGTTAGTGTCACAGTTTGCCTGGCACTGACACCAAGTCTGATGTTGACAGCTAAAAATATAATATACAACAGAGAGAAATTCTCTGCTGGCAGATGTTTGAAAGACAAAATATGAAATGCTTTCCAGCTTGAGTTATTGAATCTAAGCATTGTTTCTGCAGCTTATTTTACCTTAAAAAAATTAAAAATACATCAATATTTTAAGAGTAGCAGGACAAAGTATGTATCCCAAAAGATGAGCTCTAGATTCCTTTTTAGGTTATGAGTTGTAGTGTCAGAAACTTAAGTAATGGTTTAAGGGCAAAACTGAGAACCTTGGTTAAGGTACCTAAGATGAAATGCAGTTTAAATTCAAAGTCTGGCATTTGGGCCTAACATTTTAAAGGAAATATCTTTAATATGTTGAGAGAAAGCCTGCAGTGAAAAGCAGAGATGACCAATCCAGGTTGTGACAAGCAGTTCACTCCCAAACAATGTGGGTGTTATGTGGTGATCAGCCTCCACTAAACCATCCTGGACTTCCGAAATGTTTTGTAAACTGAACTACAATGTGTTGCTGTAACTAAACTGATACATTTAAACTACCCACAATATTAAGTTATTTCAATCTTCTGTGGCCATCGGTTCTGTGGGTTTTGCCTCCTGCTCGAATTTTGCTGCCTGCAGTTATCAGCACTTGCTGCCCTACCCAGCCAGAAGCTGGAGAGTGTCTGTCCTTCCCCACAAAAAAGCATGCAATAAACTACAACTTACAATGTGAGTAACAGCTATTGCAAGAAGTGGATGGCATCAGGAGTTGTATCCAATACAGCACAGTGAGCCATTGCAGTAACTCCATCTACTGGTCCAATTACTGCAGGAATTACAGCTCCTTCTCTCCCATCCCTCTCCCCACTCATGCTCCTGGCTGGTATTGGCACACATTGAACTCTTCACAAGCTGTTTTATGTCACTAATTTAGCAGAAACTAAATCCAGGAGAAATAAAGGTGGATTATTTTCTCTCAGGTTAGTGACTTCATGGAATGATCCAGCAATCACTGAAGATGGAGCAAAGCAGGAGATAGGGCTGGGAGGTCAGCAGCAAGTCATATATTTAAAAAGCAGGACTAAGGAAGATCAGGGGAATGGGAGACATCCCCTTCCTGGGGGAAGCACTGTCAGAAAGACAAAACTACCCATTCAATTATATCTCAGGACTCTAGTTTATATAAACCACAGTGACCTAAGATTTGCTGCAGCTCCATTTCAGACACTCTTGAGTCAGATATGTTCCCACTTTTCAGCTGCTGAGGTTGGGAGCTGCCTACCTGGGAATGCAGGAAAGCAGCCTGGCAGAGCACACAGATGTTTGCTCAGTGCTGCCTTTGGATGTCGTGTCACACAATTAGCACTCACAACTCTGCATGAAACAGGCAGCACTATATTAAAGGGCTGGAACTATATCTAGACACAGAGGGTAACATCAGAGGAACCTAAGTTGCTGCAATTTGCACTTCCTTCAGGCCCCAATAAAACAGAAGTTACACCAAGTTGTGCTCCCTGAGGCTACTCATGAAATACTCTCTGTGCCTCCATCAATCTGCCAATGCTATTTTAAATGCATAGCTCTGTTTCCTCTCAGATGGGCTGGAAGACTGAAATTTTTGAGGATGCATAAAGATAGATGAGGTTTGTTAAAGCAAGACAGTCTAAACCACAACCAAAATCTTAAACCCAACACAGAATTATCAGTCCAAGGGCCTGCATTATGGTCACATGTTTAGTATATGAATACATGGTTAGGAGGAGTAGTTTGTCAAATGGGGTGTGCTCATTTTGGCTGGGATAAAGTTCATTTTCATCTCAAGTAGCTCATATTCTGGCTATAAAATAGTTCACTAAATAGCTCTGATATTTTTAGGGTCCTCCCCGAAAATGGATTCCTGTTACTTTTTTTTTAACAATGATCACTAGTTCAAATCAAGGAATTTGATGGAGATCTGATTTGCCTCTGATTTTGGCAGGGACTCTCACAACAGTGCAAACCCATTAGAGTCAGATCCTAAAAGTGCTCTCTTTCCTGTTTTACTGGGAAATTACCACTCCTTTCTTGTTTGCCATACTTTCTGTCAACTCTGTGTATTCCTCTAGCAAATCTACTCTAGAAGAGTCAAACTACAGCAGAATTCAGACTGCTCAAGCAGCTGGAGTTTGGGGGTTAAGCACTGAAAGCTGCTGGAGAGGTGACCTTGTTGAACAGTGAATTGTCATGTCACAGATAGAGGTGACCAAGAAAATAAACCAAAAAATCACTGTCAGAGGGGATTGCTGTGTACTTTGCAGCCAGCTAAGGGCCAGTGACATTCACAAGGAGGGCTCAATTAGTGGATGGAAACCATTTTGTCCAGTTAACTCCTGGTCCTCAAAGGAGGAAGGCAGGGGAATCTTGGGCACAGTGACTATTAGAGATCCCCACAGTGATCCCGAGCACAAATACTGTGACAGACCGTGTCATCTGAAATGTGACTTCACCATCACAGCCTGCAGGTTATGTCAAATTAGCTCCACACCTTTCACAGGTGACCTAAGTGACATTATTTTTCAGTCCTTTCCTCCCCTGCTCTTCAGCCCATGAGTTTATAAGCCTCTGTTTAGGCAAAAGCCCAATTTGTTTGGTTTTTTTTTTTTTGTAGCTTTTTCAAGGACTTTTGCCCAGCTAATATCTTCTATCTGCAGTAATATTTGTACTTTTTCAAAGCATTTTATGCTATTGGCAAATCAGGTTCAAACATGTTCTCTGTTGCAAAGCCAGCTGCTCTTTAGTTTCTTCCTTGTAATTTATCTCACCAAATTTCTCGAGAAAGCCATGAATACTGTCTGAATAGCAATGTTTCCCACCAGTTGTGTACAGGTCCTTCTATCTGTGCTTATATCCTGGAGTCTTTTAACTATAACTGGACTGAAGAGATTAAATGACTCCAAGACCTGTAAATAAGGCGTCTTTTGCTGAGCCACAGCACCAGTGATACCAAATAAAAACCCAAGGAATATCCGCTAAGGAGAAATATTAGTAACCAGTTCAGGAAAAAAAAAGAAAAAAAAAACCTGCTATGAATTTTAATTTAATACAGTGTTCTTTTTTTATTAACTTGATTTTATAACATTTTTATTCATTTATTGAGGTTCTTTATGCTCATGCTTTGGATTGATTTGGGAACAAGCAGAAATTACTTCAAAAATATCAGTTCAGAAACAGCTACAAAGCAAAACAGGTACAGCACTAATACTAACACAAAGCACAAAAATATTCTTTTAGAAAACAGCAATTAACTTCTATTGTATTCACTGTTTCTCTGAAATAATTGTTTAACCCTTTCATGCTTCTTTCTCTAATAGTCTGGCAAAATGAAATTATTAGGATGGAAAGGGAGAACAGATATTATTAATAAATGGATTTTTAAAAGCAGAAAAACAAAACAATGGAAAAATAAGACTCATCAAATTTAAAAACTTCTATTTAAAGGTCTTGTGCAAGGCTTTCTTTTCACCAATGATATTTAAACCCATTTGAAGCCAAAATAACATCAATATTTTAATTTCAATTTGGGCCATAAAAGAAGACCAAAAAAGACCCTTTACTTCTAATCTGTTCTTCACAGTGCCTCTAGTTAGGGCCTATAGTGAAAGTATTATTTGATATATAAAACATCTTTTTCCTGCTTGCTTCAAACCCCAGCATTGACATAGTAGTAAAGTTGAAAAACTAAGTGATAAATCTTACAGCAGTCACTTTTTTTCTTTTTTTTTTTATTATTTATTTTTCCCAAATATACTTCCTTCAGTATTACCTGCTAAATGCTTGAAAACAAAAGATTTACAGTTCTCTAATATCACGTAACTTTCTCTGAAGCCCAGTTAGATACCAAGTCTAACTGGGTGATGCCTGGAGAGGCTACCTACAGCAGAGGCTGGGCAGTGTCAAAGGAATAAAGCAGGGATTTATTAAAAGGCTTTTAAAGGATTCACCTTGGGCAGTACAAGAGCCTGGCCAGGGCTCCACCCAAGATGGATCCAAGTCAGGATTTTTCACACTTTTATAAGTTTTGGTCCATTTTCATATTGGCGTTATTTGTCCAATTCCAGTTCCAGGTGATGCAGTCCCATCCTCCCAGACTGCTCTCCTCAATTTTGTTGTTTGCACTTTTTGGGGCTGAAGCTGCAGTGGTGTCCTTGGTTCTGGGCTGGAAAAGGATTGTTTTGTGTGACTGAACTGTGAGGAGAACTTGTAACACTTGATATGAAATTCAGAGTCACACACTAAGGCACTACAGAATATGGAAAATATAAATGCTAAAACTTAAGGCATCAGGGTGCCTTGGCACCTCGAGTGAGTGAAGTGAGAAACAGCCCCAGCCTGGGATGTTCTCCAGCCCAGGTAAGATGCACTGCCTCCTGCAGCTGTTTATTGTTCCCAGTCCCTTGCCAGCACACCCAGACAGCTCCTTGAGATGAGACGCTTGTCCTGGGGTGGCTTTGTGATGCTGAACTGGGTCCCCATTCAACTGCTTAGCCCAGAAATAAGTTCTGCACCTTTGAAACTAGATCTGAGAGCTAAGTGGGGGGGGGGGGGGGGGGGGGAGAAGGAAAGCAGTGGAATGTTTGTCGTGGCTATATTTGAAACATAAACAGTGCTCTTGGAGTTCTCTGTTCTGCAGACGGACAGGGAGTTTTCCGTTGCTTTTATTCATTGGTTTTTCTCCATTAGCTGAGGCCAGAAGAGTTTTCTGGGGACTGTTCAGCTATTGCTCGGACTGGGAACACCAGGACTATTGTCCAGGACACCGGACCCATGCCTGGGAGAGACTGAGAGAAAGCCCAGGACAGTCCCACGAGAAGGACTCAACTACAAAACTCACTACAAGACTCTCGCTGCACCTGCCATCTCTTCAGAACAGCCAGAGGTTCCACTGTTTAATAGTACTAATTTTCTCATGTTTGTGAATACTTTGTTTGTTAAATAAATTGGGGTTTTTTTCACTCTTTTGGAAGGAAGTTTATCTCCTGAACAGGTGGGGGGGAGAGCTGAATTTTTGACTGAATTTTTCCCTTCTCCCTTCAGAAGCTCACTTCCAAATTTGTCCCAAACCAGGACAGACACCTAAATTTCAGACACCTGGATTCTAAGATAAGTGAATCACACTCTTAGTCTGGAGTCTGAGCTGCTTTTACACTGAACTATGAAAAAAAAAAATCATCTCATAGTTCTTAATTCTTTGAATAAGGAGGGAGCGGGGCTGGAAATTTTCTGACCAAGCTGGAAAATTGAAGTTTTTCATCAGGCCCATTTACACCATGAATTTCCTGCCACTTCAGAGCTGCACATTGAGGGAAAAGAAATGGCAACAAAATGCATATTTGAAACAACAATCAGCTGTTATATTGCCAATGAAGGTAATTGTATGTTCATTCTTTTCAAGGATGAGAGGCTGGAATGGTCATATCAAAATTAATCAAATCATTTATAGCTTTCTTACAACACATACCAAAATTTATTTAAGAATCAGTCAAAAAAGTGCTTTAAATCTCAGTCAGCCAAGAATCTCTGGACCTACAGAATATTTCTCATAAGAATTAAATGTCTCAATTTATAATTTTTTTGTCTTAACATAAAGGAAAAGGAAAATAAATAAACACTATAAATTTATGATTAGTTATTATGAAAATTAAGAGAATTCTTCTCACCTGTCTTAAACTTATTTCATCTGGAAAATGATGAGACAAGTTCTAAGATACAAGGAAGTAATAGTACAGAAACTTTTCATAATCCACATGCTGCTTTGCATTTAGCTAATGGTAGTGGATGAATGCTGAGTAGTAGCTGAGGTCTGTGATTAATTAAGCTGTACTATGTGACTACTCTGCTTCTGTGACTCACTTGTAACTGTTTTGGACTGTAATTATACTCATATAAGAATTTTGGAGTTGTACCAATCAAAAGCACTATGAAGTACAGATGGAACAGAAGAGCTTCAGTTGTAAATCAAAGGGCAGATTCAAGGGATCTTGTCCATGGGCTCCAAAGACTAAGACTTCACCATCTCAATACTTAACCACAGGAAACTCCTCTGAGGGCCAATAAATGGCTGTTTCACTTGCTGCTCTTAGTCCAGTGCACATTTTTTGGTGGCATTTTGCTTTATTGCTGGGCTGGGTTTTATTTAGAAGGCTGTGGAGACTCCCCTTTTATGAAAAATCTGAACAATTAGCTTAATGTAGATGTTTAAACTAGGTGTGAAAACTCCCACCTCACTGCCTCAGGTCTTGTGTTTGTACACAGGGAGAGGCATCTACTTGATTCAGATTTTTGTGCTCTCATTGTGATGCAGAGAGTACAAAAAAGTGAGTGATGTCCTATTCATTATATGTGTCACTGCCCCATTACTTTACAGGATAATGTGGTTCAGTTTCAGTTCATAAAAATTCCTTTTCTATAAAGAACTCGATGTATTATAGCTCATATAAAGGAGGATTTGGAAGTGAACATCTGATTTATTCACCATAAAACACTAAATAACATGATGACCTCTAACTGATCTATGGCACACCAAACATTTCTGAGGAATTTCAATTTGTCTTCAATCCCTACAAAACAGGCTCAGGTGCACATTGGAAGGAGACTGATGCAAACTGCCCAGTTGTGCAAATAATGTATGCAAGATGCCACTGGCATATGTTACTCACTTTGAGCATTTCAGGAATTTGCTTAGCAAAATGCAGCATTGCTGAACAAAAGAAATTCAAGTTTTGCCTGACAGTCTAAAACAATAATTGCAAGAGAAAAAATTAATTAGATACAGTTTACAAGATAAAAATGGAGGAAAATATTAATATATGGATTAAAGTTAAAACTATTTTCTGTGTGAAAATACTTCCCCCTTCCCCCTTTTTTTATGCTCAAAGCAAGGCTTTTGTTCAATATGAATGCAACAAAGTCCTCGTATTTTCAGCCAATAAATAAGAATTTATGAAATCTGGTCCTTGTAATGGCACACAGAGCAGGATGATTGATATAATTTTAACTGAAATTACTAATTTCCAGTCATGATTAAACAGCTATCTTATATATCGAAAGCAGAAACTGCGAATGGGTGTACCAGGTCAAAACAAATGCCTACATATGCAGGGACAAACCAGTGATGTCCAGAAACCAGAGCATAACACGGGACACACAGTGATCTCCTTGAGTATCCTTCTAGATGCTGCTTTAATCTAAGCATTTAATAATGAGATTTAACTTTGCTTTGCATTTTGTACAATTTTTGTACCATTTTAAGGACAGACTGTCATTCAGCTGTTGCTTGCATTATGTGGCACAGATCTTTGTGGGCAGTTGGATGAGTTTTGGAGTATATACATATATCTATATATATATAGATATCAATATATCTATAGGTATGGACATTGCCATTTTTGATCCATCCTTCCGTCTGGCCTGCATGGCTTCTAATATTTCTGAACCATGACATACAAGTTTCAGTGAAACCTCCTCCACACATGGATTTGTATGGCTTTTACTTTCCTTTTTGATATGGAGCCAGATCCCTGAAGGTCAGCAAATAAGCTGCCTGATTACCACAATTGTCAAACAGTCATCAAACAGAGAAAACCTCCTCAGCATCCTCCTTCAGAGCTTGACAACAGAGGGTACCTCTGCAGCTGGCTGTACCTCACTTTTCTTTACTTGCTTATTAAAGGACATATTTTCATGGAAAATGCATGAAGGCTTTTAGAATCCTTCGGGCTCTGAAATGCAAAGAGGAACTGAATACCTCTTTCTCATGTCCAGACAGTGCAGGCAAACCCTGTCAGGTTCTTGCTGTATCAGTAATAGCTAATTCTCACTTTGCATTCAGGGTAGCTACCAGTGCCACTGCAAGAGCACCGAATCTAAATTAGATGGAAAAGATCATCAGATTGGAATAGCAGATGGTGAAGGGTCTGCAGGGGAGGATGTAAGAGGAGTGGCCAAGCCTGGAGGAGGCTGAGGCCAGACCTCACCATGGTCTTCAACATCCTCACAAGGGGCAGCACAGGGGCAGCTCCAATCTCTGCTCTCTGTGACAGTGACAGGACTGGAGCTGCAGCTGTCAGAGCAGGGTTTGGCTGGATATTGGGGCAATATCCACTCAAGACAATAACCACTTAGGAAAATGCCAGCTAGCTGGGTGTGTGTCTAACTATCAGAGGTGTCTGGGCACTGAACAGGCTCCCCAGGGCAGGGGTCACAGCCCCAGCCTGACAGAGCTCCAGGAGTGTTTGGACAATGCTCTGGGCACAGGGTGGGACTCTTGGGGATGGGGCTGGGCAGGGCCAAGAGTTGAACTTTGATGAACCTTGTGAGTGCCTTCGAACTCAGGATATTCTACAATTCTATGAGTAATGCCTGTCTTTTTCATATATCTCTTTTTCTTCCTCACATTGCACCCTGCTATAATTAAAGGCTGTGGAATTTTGCTATTGATTTCAGTGGGAGCAGGACCACAATTTAGGTAACTGCACAGGCCATATATTAAGGACTTCAATTTCTTGCAACCATTTCCTGGTTGTTAAGTGCTCTTTCTTTCCCCATCAAGTCTTTGTATTGCTACCCATGTTTAAATTGTTCAGAGAGATGCTCAGTTTAGGAGCTAGCAAAGAAACATTTTTCCATAAATATTTGGGATGCCTCTGTGTGCTGCAAAACCAAAATCAGGGATAATGTAAAACTGTCAAAGCTGTAAGGTTGGTACCAGTCAGGTATTTGTGGTGGCTTGGGACAGGAGACTTATTAAAAAGTGTGCTTCTAAGGAACTTCTAAAGGATGAGTCTTTCAGAAAAAGAGAAGACACATTTCAAAGGCTTTAGAAATTAAATTTATGCATTAATTTGGGACAGAATTGTACTAGTCTGAAAAGCTAGATGAGGTAAAAAGAGCTAGGTCTCCCCAAGAATATCAATTTGTCCACAGTAGGAGAATGTCGGGGGTGGTCAAGAGAGTTTTGGTAGAAAAACTGCTGACTGGGCAAGGAAAAAAGAGAACATTTTCTTCTTAATAGAACTGAACAGTGATCTTTGCATCCTTCAACCCATGCATACTAAGACATAGGAGAATTGCACTCTTGCCTTCTGCTTCTCTGCATGCTCATGTGGCCACTGCACAGTGTGCCCAAGGAGCACAGTGCCATTGCAGGTTGGAGAGCTGCATCTGCTTTATTGGCTGCCAGCCACCCCTGCAGAGAGACATTTCTGTGACCTGAACTACTGGCTTGAGGGCAAAACAAAATATAAACAAAGGCAACTTGGAGCGTTTTAACCACTCTGAAGGACTGTCCCCATAATGAGGAAAGCTCAGTTACAGCGCAAAAGGGAGAAAAAGGTGAAAGAAAGAAAGGAACACAGAGAAGAACTCAGAAGGAATTAATTAATTATTAAGGCTTGGGGATAAGGCTGCTCTGCCACAGGGCCCTTCCCCTGTGCAAGTCCTTTCAACAGAAAGCCAGAGCCAACAGTGGGGCCCTGTTGTCACACTGATTGTGCTTTATTGCTTTGAAGCACACAACTGATTGCTGGTCTTGCCTTCATCATGTAAGTGCTCTCTGTATTCGCATCCCTCACTATCAGCTGCAGCTGCAACTCATCTCTGCTGCTGGAGTTGGATTTTTCCACTGCCAATTCACAGATGTGTTATAACTGAGTGCACTTCAAGTATCTACCCTAAGAACCACTGATATTCAGAACTTGGGAAAAGTTTTTGTGTCTTTTGTGTCTTTTGTTGTTTTAGATTTCTTTAAAATTCCTGTCCCCTGATTTTTCATCGTGTGGATTCTTTGGATTTCCACTGACTCCTCCTGCCTAGTACTGGATAAGTGAATTTACTATGCTCTGCTAGGGGCAAGAGCAGAACAATGATATTTACTGAGACTCCATCTTCCAGCAGCACAGGTTCTAGATATCTTTGATATTTGCCTCCAAGGAAAACAGGCCATTGCCCATTTTGCATTTAATCCTTGGAACTGTGGCTCTTCATCTGGTTACAGCATTTTAATGCTGTTGGCTTGATCTCTCTGGATACAATGCATTGCTCACTGGCACCATCAGGGATTGCTGGGGGATCTGGGCATTTGAAGGGGAGAAAATCCCCAATATTCAGGGTTAAGCAGCTGTCTCCCAGTCACATTGACTGAAACTGAACAATGGTCCCAGAAGGGCTTGTAGGACAAATTTTATAAACCTGACCTGGCTACAGCTGAGCTCCAGAGCTGGCCATGGACAAGGCTAAAACATCCTACAGGAGTTCTGTGTGTGGTCAGGTAAAGAGAGGTGAGAGAGATGGGGAGACAGCTTAGAAAAATGAGAAAAAGAGAGATCCAGGGGTCCTAATGACAGAAACTGATGGCTATTTCAAGCAACAGACTTCCTAACATCTAATACTCCTGAAGGATGACAGAGATATATCACCAGGTTTCTTCAATATGCATTTGGAATTTGACTATCTATTGTGTTGCACCTTCTTGTTATTCTTGTAAGTACTACAAACTATAGCTGCTTAATTTGTTTTCATATTTGAAAAACACTGCCAAAGACATAAAGCAATGACAAATCTGACTTTTTGTAAACAGCACAGAAGAACACATTTTGTCTTTCCAACTTTACAATTTTTCACAAACTAACTTTCTCAGCTTCTAATACTGAGGTAGACATAAAATTCAGATTAGGCTGGTGTGCCAGGCTTGATATTCAGGGATATATTCTGATCACAGCTGCCTTATGAATAGCAAGTTTATCCCCCTTTAAACATGCAGTATCTTTTATTTTTGTCCACAAACAAGTCACTGGCATTTCAATTTCACTGTACATATTATTCTAAAGGGTCAAGAATATATGAGTATTTGTCTTGGAATATTTCTCCCTCAGGCTATAAAAATTTACTTGGTTTTCAGAATTGTTAAATGTTGATAGAGAGATAGAAGGTGAATTCACAAGAACTTGATCCTCAGGTACTGCAAAATGATCTATGAATAATGATTCAACAATGAATAAAACACATTGGTAATTGGTTTATGATTCTATTAACAGCTAGATTTCCTTTAGAAGTAAGGAAATAAAGTGTAAATAATTATGCTGAGAGTTGCAAGGAACTTTGCAGGAGATTTTCATTACTGAGGACTCTGGAAAAACTTTGAAGACAAACTTTATCTGGTGCCAAAAGACAATGGTCAGGACCTCCTGACTTCAGCCACAAGGAGCTCTTCTTCATGGAAATGATGCTTGTTTTCTGGAAAAGCAGTTTTGCAAACATATATCTCGCTTTTAAAATAAGCAGTTACAGCTTCTACACTTCCTTGCAGGAAATTTTACTTTCCCCCCAAGTCTTATGCAGAACAGGCTTCTCTGTACCTTTGAACAAATAAAGCATCATAGATGTAAAATTAGAAAAATATACAAACAAACTGCAATAGAATACTTCCCCTCACTTTGAGAAGGAGATGATGAAGTCTGTATTTTGGTGTTGAGTGTTTGGGGAAATCTGGGGAATTACAAGTTTTAGTGCCCTAACAGTCCACACAGGGGCAACATGGAAATTCACTTCTTGACTGTACAACTGAATTCTTTCCACAATGAATTAAGCTGCCTGGAAAAGTGGTGGATCATGAAGTTTCACCTCAGCACAGTATCAGAACAGACAGAGCATGGCCTCAGGGGGCCACAAGGGAAGGATGCAATGCACTGGTCTCTACTGGTAAATAAAGGAAGTGGCAAGATAAATTATTCAATACACCTCGCTAACGTTAGGATGACAAAATGGCAACTGAAAATGGACACAGCTCTCAGGCCAGTGTGTGCTTTGAGCTCATCTGCATTTCAGCTAGCAGTGTGTTTGCAGCTGAGTAAGCCATTGAGATTATTCAGGCTGATAGACCTAACCTTATTTCTAAGCAAGAGCAAGTTCCATTGAGACAGAATGTGGTTTTCCTTGTCTACACAAATGTTTTACTCTAAAACAAATATACCAATGGTTGAAGTCAAGGGTTTATTCTCATCTCCTGCACATTGACAGTTTAAGGCAAGACGCAAAAAAAGAGGGAGAACCATTTAAGAAATACATGCATCCCAATTTGTTTTTAGAATAGAGAATGACTCTTACACAAAACCCTAAATATGGCTCAGTGAAAGGGAAAGTTTCCCCAGATTTATGTAAAAAGCTGGTTTTTGTTTTGCACTAGAAAGCAAGCTAACGTGCTGCCAAAAGCAATCTGCTTATATAACACACATTGAAGTGAACAAGGGAATAGTGTCACATGCACTGGGATCCTTATCATGGTCTTCTGAAGAATCATAAGCCTGAAGACAGCAGAGTTATGCTACTGGAGTGTTACTGTGGTGGGAGCAATCTAAGTGTCCAGATTAGCTGCATCATGCAGGGTACAAAAACTAAAGAGTTGAGCGAGATGTCCTAAGGCTAGAAACAAGCAAAAATGATGAAAAGTAAATTGTTTGAGGTCTGTTTGTTGCATTTCTGTGTTCCAGGGAGTTTGCAGTAACAGTGTCAGCACCATAAATGTGAATCTTTGTTTTCCTGACCAGCCTGACCCGGGAGCCCTACCCCACCCTTTTCCCCTGGGCTCTGGAGATGTGTTTAATCTCCATCCTGGCCCTTGTCTGATCTGTACTGTAGGTTCAAGCAGTTCTTTTCTGTCTCCTGGATGGGTCCTGGCTCCAGTCACGTCTCTGGCACTGCCTCCTGGATGAACCAGTCACACCAAAGTTTCAGCCCTTTCTCAGTTCTGCCTCTGGCCCATCTCCTGCTGCTCCTGAGCTGGGGAGTTCTGAATGGACCTGTAACTGGCATCCTCCACCCGCCTTTCTGAGGCTTCCAGGAGACTTTACCAGAACCCTGCCCTGCTGCTCAGATGTGCCCAGGCTGGGGAAAGCCCTGCCTGGGCTGTGGTCACTCTTCACTTGCCCTGTCTCACACCCCTGCTAGTGCTGTGCCTGACACAGATTACACTATTTGAGTAGATGGATTGTCCCAGATCTATCTCATTTAAGCTTATTTGCATGTGAGGGGTGAAAAAAAGGATTCTTCTGTAGCCTCCTTCCTGCTATTATTGCTGAGCACCTCAGGCCTCAGTACATTTAATGGTGACTAAGTACTGCACTTCTGATCTTACCCATAAAGTGTTAAGCTCTTCTTTTTCCACACAAGCTCCTCTAAAAATGCCCTTGACTAGCACAAGTAACTTGTTCATCAATATCCAGGACTATCGATGACAGCTCAGAGTTTTGCTCAGACCCAGCCTGATTTCTCTGCCAGCCCCCAGCTCTGCTGACCAGAGCAGAGTGCAAATGCAAATGCACTGCAGAAGCCACATTTGCATTTTTGTTCTGTTTGATGCTCTTGACTGCAGGACACTGGGAGGAAGGAGGGGGACGTGATGTCTTGTAGGCAGAGAAATAGGGGGTCTGAATACATTTATACACACAGCAATCATAACTTACATTTTAAGCATTCACTGCCAGACCACCAGGGATTAACACCATGCAATGGAGGGCAGAGTGAAGTACTTGCTACATGGAAGAAGGAAGGCTGCTGCTAACAGCAAATGCAGTGAGGAAGAAAAATAAATGGGCAAAGACTTGCATGCAGACAGACACGTTACAGAAAAAAATTATATTATTAAGGAAGTAATGATGCTGCATACCATACACCTTTCAAAGAAGATCATTACTAAGAATATGTCCTGGCAGTCTGAAATGAGGGAGTGCTAATGGGAGACAGGAGCAGGAGCACGGGGTCATGGCTGTGATTAAATTTCATCAGGAACATGCTCAGGAGCAGAGCTCATGAAATATTTTTTCTCTTCACAGAGGACTGTCAGGTGTGTGAGTAGGTGTTCAAAGTGCACTGCAACACCAAAATGAGCAGCACCACAATGCTGTGCAGTGATGCTAATTTGTGAATTGTGTCATTGTAGATGGTTAATGTTTGCACATAACTAGATCGTTTCTGGTTATTTAAATGTGAGAGTAAGGAGTATCACTTGAGAAAAAAAGACGGGTTAAAGATGAAATTTTCCCTGGAAATGATGGAAATTTTGTGGAATAGTAGTCAGGGGTTGATGTTTCAATGTGCAGTACATACAAAGTCACACGAGAGCTGTTATACATAGCACACTTAGTACATCTTCACACAGTGCAGAAGAATTTTATCAGATGCAAATCATTTCCAAGTAGATTTGAACTAAGCAAGTACAAGCTTTCTGGCACACAAGTCTTAAATATTATTTTTCTCTTCTCATCCAAGGCATTCCAGTGAACCATTAGTCAAGAAAAAGGATTGATTCCTGGTAGAACTAGTTTTGCTGAAACTTCAGTTCTCTTCTTTGGTATTCCCAATTAAATGTCCAGATTGTATCTGCAAATTTCTGCCATCTAAAAGTTAATAAGGACTGAAGATGTTCTGCCTAGCACAGCAACTTGTCTCTTCTCAATGGCCAAAAATGGATTCCCAATAGGAATCACTGAAAGGAAATACACCAGTGTGTTGTCAGATGCCAACTGCTTCTAGCCCAGAGACTTTCCAAGTCAGAATTGGTTTCTACACATCTAATCCACCTGTCTAATCTAGTATTGCAACCCAGCTTTGTAACTATGGTAGAGAAAGCCAGACATTTCCCCAGAATGATTTATCCACTGAGCGTGTGTGTGTGTCCAGGGCAGATTAGATGAACTGCTCTTGGATTCCACTTTTCTTCCTTTCAAATTTCTGTTACTTAAGGCTGTGTTTTAGTGTCACATTGCATCTTAAAAAGCAGCAAATTCATTGAGGATAGCAGGAGACTCAAAGGCAGAAATTAATTTGGCAACATGAGGAGACACAAAATCCAGGATATAAATCCACCACAATTTGCCATTTTAATCAATACATATGATTTTAAAACTACAGACATTATTGGGTTAATTTGGCTCAAGATAGCCACATGAAACAAATACCTTTCACAGTCTTACAGGCAGGTCAGGTGAATTGCCAAAGTCACCAATTGAAGTTTACACTGAGCAATAAGATCTGAGTTTCCTATCTCAGACAGTGCTCAGAACATCAGCATTTCCCTCCTTCCATCCTCCAAACTGTACCTTTGGTTTTGAGAGCTTGTACATGCAAAGCAGGGAAGGGAAGGAAACAAGCTGGGAAACCCTAATAGTTAACATTCAGCTGTCAGGAAAGCAGCAGCAGAAGAAAATATACTTATGCATGTTTGTTTGATTAAACATATAATGTGCATATAATATATGCAAATTCTGTGCAGGCCTTAGGCTCTTGGCAAACTGCTAATGCAGCCCCCAGTATGGTGAGGTTTGGGCTTCCCCACTGCTGATTGTTTCCTTGAGAGATCTATAAATACAGTATATTAATCTGATGAATATGATAATCTGGAATTGTGAAAGTGTGTACAAATGCAGATTGATACTTCTATTCTTTTTTATGACATTGTGTGAGCAGAGGGTGGGAAAATTAAATGTCTTGTCTTTTTCTGGGTAACGAGAATTCAGCATTTGATTTCTGTCTCTCACAGGATTTTCTGCACAGAATATCCAAAATTCTGCTGGATAAACACAACATGGGATGGGTGAGCAACTGGCTCATGGTTTAGGCACAAACAGATAATTATAGGGAGTAGGATGACATCAGACTGGCCACCTGTCACCTGTGGGGCTCCATCCTTGGCCCCGTGTTCTTCAACAGCTACATAAATGACTAGGATGCAGGACTGGAAGGGACACTGAGCAAGTTCACAGATGATACAGAACTGTGAGGAGCTGCTGACTCCCTCGAAGGCAGGGAGGCCCTGCAGAGGGACCCCAACAAAAGGCAGGGCTGGGTAATCACCAGCCATGTGAAGTTCAGCAAGGGAAAGTGCCTCTTGTGACTCTTGGGGATGGTCTTATATTTTATGATTATGAGTATTTGCGTGAAAAGTGAATATCTCTTCTGGCTTTCAAGAGCTGCTAAACTCTCACTTAGAGTAAGACACTCAGTTGTGCTGACTGCTCTTCCATAATGATGGGGAATTCAGAGGGCCCCAACAAGAGTAACCGAAGAACCAGAAAACATGACTTAGGGAAGTTTTTACTGAGTCCCTGAAGAAAAGACTTTCAGGACACATAATACTGATTTTTAAATATAAGAAACATGCCAAGAACTGAAATGATGAAAGGAACAAAATCAGTCTTGTGGATAAAGCAAGATGTCATGCTTGTTTACTTTGAATCTCCTGGTCACTGGAGTGAAGCACAGGTCTGACAGAGTTAAAAGGGTGTGGAACCCCTGTCCTTCAATGCTTTTGAGATGCTTTCCCCATGTCCTTTTCTGCTTAAGCAAAAGCCAGCAGTGGTGGTGGCTGCATCAGTCTTAAGATGGATTTTGGGAATAATCTGTAGCTAAGGGCCATAAATGTCACTGAAAAGCTGAGGGCTGTTTGAGCATGCAGTGACTGAAGCACAGTTGGTATGCATATATGACTGCATAAGGGAATCACCTCACTCCATAAACTATGGAAAGCCCAGTGCTCATGGATCCCTCCTGGATCAGCAGCGGGATGCACACCAGGATCAGCAGTGGGATGCACACCAGGATCAGCAGTGGGATGCACACCAGGATCAGCAGAGGGATGCACACCAGGATCAGCAGAGGGATGCACACCAAGATCATCACTGGGATGCAAACCAGGATTAGCAGCAGGATGGACACCAGGATCAGCACTGGGATGCACACCAGGATCATCACTGGGATGCAAACCAGGATTAGCAGCAGGATGGACACCAGGATCAGCACTGGGATGCACACCAGGATCAGCACTGGGATGCACACCAGGATCAGCAGAGGGATGGACACCAGGATCAGCAGAGGGATGCACACCAGGATCAGCACTGGGATGCACACCAGGATCAGCAGTGGGATGCACACCAGGATCAGCAGAGGGATGGACACCAGGATCAGCACTGGGATGCACACCAGGATCAGCAGAGGGATGCACACCAGGATCAGCAGAGGGATGCACACCAGGATCAGCACTGGGATGCACACCAGGATCAGCAGTGGGATGCACACCAGGATCAGCAGAGGGATGCACACCAGGATCAGCAGAGGGATGCACACCAGGATCAGCACTGGGATGCACACCAGGATCAGCAGTGGGATGCACACCAGGATCAGCACTGGGATGCACACCAGGATCAGCAGAGGGATGCACACCAGGATCAGCAGAGGGATGCACACCAGGATCAGCAGTGGGATGCACACCAGGATCAGCAGTGGGATGCACACCAGGATCAGCACTGGGATGCACACCAGGATCAGCAGTGGGATGCACACCAGGATCAGCAGTGGGATGCAAATCAGGATCAGCCCTTGAGTCAAGACATCTCTCAAGGTTACTCCTTGAGACTGAGACGTTCCCTGCTGTAACAGACTCTTGTTCATGATTAACTTTGAAATCTTAGCTAATTAATATATAGGATTGATTGTAGACATATAATTCTTTAGACATAAAGAACTGGACAAGTCTGGGACTAAGTCTGGATCCAGGTAAACCTAAACTCCTCACTAAGAAGGTGTTTAGAAAGCAAGAACACCCTCTCTGAACCTCATAACTCACTGGCAGGGTCTTCCTGACTGTAATGTCCCACCCTGTCCTCTATACAGTGAATAATCCAGTGCACCTTGCTAGAACACTGTCTCATTTATTATCAAACTTTGTTAAATCATTGTTTTCTATCAATAAACATGTTGCTACTTCTCTTTTGGGAGTGAAGTGCACCACTCCATCCACGACAGCATCCAACAAGGTTTCTCAGTTCTCATTGTTAAATATTGCATTCTAATCACAGCTTGGTGCTAAGGCACAAACAAATTAATTCAGTTAAATATATAACAATTTTTTCCAAGCAACTAAACCGTCCTCAGCTTGAAAGACCTATTCTGCATTTTCAGCATGGTGCTAAAACATGCACATTAAAATTTTTTCTTACTCTAGGAGGGACTCTGTTCAAAGTCAAAGGATGTGATCAGCTGGTTTAGATACTCAACCCTCTCAACAAAAATCCCAGCGAAGTCCATAAAATGTGAAAATGTTTTAATGTGAGAATAAAGTAATAAACCAAAAGCCTTTTACAGTTCTTTTCCATCATGGCTTTTAAATAGCAAGAATTCTGTAGCTATATAAAAACACAGGAAGTGAGAGTCATGAGTCTTCCTTCTTTTATCCCAGTGGAAATCAAGAGTAACCCTGCTGACACCTGAGGAATTACAATGATGTAAAACTAGTGTATATGAGGGGGAAAAAAGCCATCCAGAGGAGTATACTTCATTGGTTTCAATAAATTCTCTTCCTTTTTAACACCAGCTGTAAAAAAACCTCCAATAAAATTTTATATGCTAGGTCTGGTGCTGAAATGACCAGACACTTTCCAATAACATAAAACTGCAGTAAGCAATTAGAATATTTCTGCTTAAATACGTTGTTCCAATTTGTTTAGTGCCTCATCCTGGAGTAATTCTCCCACATCATCCACTATTTCCAGCTTTATCAGCATGATTTTCCCCAGTATATGGAAGACTATTATATTGAAACTTGCATATATATCTACATCTTTCTATGTATTTTCCCAGATGTTATATTTCACCTGAAGTTTTGCTATCACCATGTTAGCAATCATATTCAAAGTGCTTATATTTTATACTACTTTATTCCTACCATGAGAGTATCAAACCATCTCCAGCACAAATAGTAAGAGGTCATGGACACGTACAGATTTAAATACTGGAGTGCACATTAATTAGTATTACAGTCTTTTATGAGTTCACTTAATTTTTATCTTACTGTTGTGTTTTGAATTTGGGTAGCAGTATATGAAATTTTTACTATTAAACTCTATACTTTCAAAGTAATTTGGCCAGGATTTAGATGACATTGAAAAGTTCTTTAAATATATGTTATTGCTATTAAATCCCCACATTTTCCCCTTCACTTAATGAATGCATACATTTAGTGAAATTGTGCAAATGTGAAATCTATGGTCACCCATTTAGAGGCTGTCCTATTTCTTCTGCTACAGTGAATAATCCATTAAAAAGGTCAGGACTGACTTTCTTCCTACAACTACCATGGCTATTACAGTGAGCAGAAACAAGTATTTGAAATGTTTCACTATTGATTAGCACAAGCTGCTTGTTCAGGTTCTCAAATGTGAGTCAAGATTTTAAATGCCTGTGAATGCAAAGCTGTAACAGGCAGCACCAGGTGAAGATCCAGCAGAGAGACAAAATATTTCAGGGATGAACTCTACAATCAGTCCTTGCACGGTGAAGATATCAGATTAGACAGTGTGGATGGGGAATAATTTTTCAGTCTGCTGATCAAATTTAGCTAAATTAAAAGCTGTTGAACAGAAATATCATTTAGGTTCTTAGCCTAACCAAAATTCCTATATGGTATAAAAAAAATGGGATTTTTTAGTGTCCTCCATCATATCCGCACTCTTAATCAAAGTTTGTTTTCCTCCACCTCTTGAAATATAAGTACATGTTAAAATGTAGCCCATTTATTCAAACTGGAATTGAGAAAAATGTCACATTTACATCGACAGAGCTTGTTTGCTTTAGCTTGAGCATCCCTGTTTAATTTTTGCTATGGGGACATTTTGGTGCAGGAGGTTGTAAACCTGCTTTTGTGGTTCTCTCTATCCTCTATGCAGTACTGTGTCCAGGGAAGAACTGGCTCACTGAAAAGACTGTTCAGCAGAATATATTCATGATTTAGAATGAGAATATTTTAAATGCAGGTACAACACTGCTTCTACACCAAAGGGGAGCCAATTATCCAAAGCTGGACAAGAAATGCCTGAGTAAACCCCAAACGTATAAGCTGTGAAGTTTTGGGGCCCTTCTCCAGTGTTAAATCTTCAAGGTGAAGACTGTTTGCCTCCCTGTCAAACAGGAACTTCTCTTGACCCAGCATGTTTTGCAGCACACAGTAACATGAAACACGTTGTACAAATGCACAGCAGCGTTCACTCAGTCACTGAATTCCATCATTTGTGCTGAAATCCATGATTTGCGTGTATGTATATGCACATAAATGCATCTACTCTGTTTATGTTTGTAAATATTACATGCATACATGCATGCAGAGTGCAACTAATAAACATTTTCTAGAGGAAAATTGAGGCACGGAGGAGTTAAATTTGCTAGGCAGATTGCAGGCATCTGTATGAAGAGCATGAGTTGAAGAACTCCTGCACGTTTGCTTGAACCAATTCATTCTGTGAATTCTGTGAATGCTGCCTCTGCCAAATAAAGAACTTGATTTCTAGCAAAATTCACTCAGCTTAACAGTTTAAATCCCACCTTCCACTCTTTTTTGTGCTTGTCATTGTTTCAATTCAAAAGTATCTAAAAGTGTCTCTCTAGAGCCTAAGTTTTTAAAAAGAAACAGGAATATACAAGTATCTGAAAACATCAATTAATGTCAGCCAAATTCTCTTTTCAACTGAAAGATGAAATACAAATAAAAATTATATTCAATGTGTGGGGTGGATTCAACATGCTAATTACAGGAGAGAGTGTGGTTAGACCATTAAAAATGCACGCATAGTTAATTGTTTATAAAACATACACCAGACAAGAAGATATTAATAGTTACAGTAAACTTTATTTTGTACACCTTCTAACTTCATATTGCAAATGTGTACATGGTGTCCCTCCAGACAGAGACTTATTTTCCCCAGAATTTTCTGTAGCTCTTACTGGTTTTATCAGGTGAATTTTTCTCATAATATAATTGCCTGCTATTTCTTGGACATTCTTTTTTTTTTTGTTTAGTTGGTCGGTTTGTCATCACTATTCTCATATTTTCCTCTTTCTTGGGTGAAACCTTACATGACAGCTTTTGCTCTTTTAATTTATCATTAAGATGGCTGGTTTTCATTTTCATAGTTCTGTGTGTTTTCACTTACCACATAATCAGTAACTAACTTTAATATTCCTGTACAATTTGTTTTTTGGTTTTTTTTAAATCTTAGCTATGCAGAAAGATGAAAAACAGGTCAAATTAATTGGTCTGAGGCTGGCTGAGCGATTTGCATTGCAGCCAGAGTAAATCCAGCGCTGCTCAGACTGAATATTTTACACTGACCTTCCTGAGAGCTGCCCCAGGAGGGAAATGGGAGACGAAAAAGTGAATTCTCAAGCAGTAGGAAAGATGTTCTAAGGGTTGTACAATCACACTGGTGCTTTGTCTGATCACAGCTACTGGAACAACACTGGAGCCAGCCTTTCAATATCAAACCACCACCAACCTGGGGCTGGGAGGGGCATTGTGCTACACACAGGCATAGATATATTGATGATTAGCTAAGTACCTCTAATTAAAACGGGAGGACAACATTCTGCACATAAATATTTCAGATAGATATAAGGCTATGATTTGTGTGCCATGCATCTTTGTGGTTGTGGCGTTAATGAGGACATCTTTTAAAAGAAAAAGAAAGCAGCAAGGCTTGTAGTAATTTTTTTGCAATAACATCAAATTCTATTCCTTCTGACTTGCAGTCAAATAGATTTTGTTAGAAATCATTTTCTCTGAGCAAACTCTTAACCCCATCCTGAAGAGGGTGATTACTAATTTCTATTTTTTTTCTTCTGTTCACGCAAAAGTAGAAGTGGTGGGGAGCTCTCTATAAATAACTCCATCAAGGAGGCACTTGGAGTTATGGCACTTATGGAAAAGGAATATTCCATTCAATTTAGGCATTTGTCTAAATGGCTTCTCTTGATGATATGTGGGAATTAATACTTGAGAGACAGATGTCCAGAGAAGGACATCTCATCATTCAACTGCTTCCCCAAATGAGGACCACAGTTCTAATTCTTGCTGCTTTCAAATGTGTATCTATATATTACAGCAAACATCAAAGGTCATGTTCACATGTGCACTGCCATCAAGAGCATTTCCACATTGCAGCTGGTTAATCTGGTGACATCAGCTAGTCATTCTTCATTTTAGTCCTGATTTCTCAAATACTATGTAAATTAAAATAAAGCAATCAAAGCAAACTGCTACTTGTGGGAACCACCAAAAATGACATTTTACACTAGAGAAATTTTTACAAAATCCGTTATCAAATATGTGGCAAAATTTAAAATATTCACAAATATCTATATTTTATACATACAAGCAGCAATCGCTGCAACATTCTGAAGCCAGAAACGATATAGCACACATCAGGTCTAAATTTTTTGATGTAGATGAGTGATAAGGATGCACTCATGTTTAGAAACATGAAAAGACTGTAAATGGTATGAAAAGAAGTTGGTCAGCCAAGCAGCCCCTCTGCAAATGTAATGGATCTTGGTTAAACAGAAGGCAGGAGCTGTGTGAAGAAGCTATTACTGATCAAAGAAATTACCCTGAATTTATGAGGAAGCAGCAAAAGCATGAATTGACACAAGGCACTTACACAAAATCATATTTGAGGGAAACTGAAAGATTTCATGGATGATTAATGCCTATGCAGCAGAAGAGGGGAAAACATAACTTCATTTAATGTAAACATGATTATGATCCTGATTCTGCATGAAATTCAAGTTCATTCTCATCTGTTTTGGGACAATTGGACTGTTTCAAATTCAACACATTCTTAAGTACGATGCTGAACTGTGGAAATGTGTCATTATGTGTGATGAATATTAACAAGTGTACATGATAAGATAAATATCAAAATACGTTTAAAATATATATCAGAATTAATTTTTAACATTCGGTTGCAAAAGGAAGCTCTGTGAAGAATGACAAAGAACATGGAGTTGAGTTAGGCAAAAAAAAAAACAAACAAAGAAACAGAGACCAGAATGTTTTATTCACCAATTTATAACCACATAATTCTGTATGAATGGTTTTGGAATGGGTACAGTAGTCAGTAGTTCTTTTGCCTCCAGGGATACACAGGCCATAGGAAATAATTCTAAAATTTACTTTGATTACTTATATGTTACCAATAATTGTGCTTCACCCTTGTGCTGCTTTTGAACTCAACGAGGGAGCACTGTGTGTGTTTAAAATGTATTCTTGAACACAATGAAACTTGGATATAATTACTATCAGGATATAGAGAACCTGCTGTTTACCTTGATAGCTTTTCCAAGAATGAAATATTTTCACTTTTATTTTGAATATAGTCCCCATTTAAATCCTCATTTTAACTAAAAGATACAATGAGAGAAATTAATGTTTTTAATAACAAATTTGATTAATATACCAAACTAATTAAAAGCAAAGCAAATTTACCAATATAGCAACATTTTTCACAGCAGGAAATATCATCAACAGGGTTTCTCTTGAAAAAATAATCCAAATTTCAAATACAGTCCAAGGTACCCCCACCTACTTCTGCTCTATTTCTGTTTACTTGGTACTTGAAGACTTCAGTGGATCTGCGGAAACATTAAGATTTCTGAAGATTAAGATTTCATTAAGAGTTCTACACTGGTACTGTGTGCATTTCCAATTGCATATAAAATGGGAGAAGAATTGGAATGGGGTAGAAGTGCCTTCTAAATACCAGCCAAGAAGTTTTGGGCAGGGAAGTGAAAAAGCACATTAATGCCTCTATCCAACAGACTCTAAGCAGGACAGCTTTGGACCTGTGCTATGAGTCAGAAGTACCACTTGGGTCACAAAATTCTTCTGGCAAAAAGCTTGCCCACTCCCAGCATACTGCCACATATCATGCAAGAAAGAAGTCTCCAAAAGAACCCTCACGCATGCAGAACCCACGCTGTTGTCAGGTGAAATGCAACGTATCAAAAGATACTTTTCTGACAGAGGAATACCCAAACTTCCCATACTTCAGACAATTCCACAAGTGAAACTGCCTGCAACAGGCAAGTTAAGCCTGACATCTGTGAGCCACATTAACGTGACACTGGATCTGGCACTAAATCTTTTTGCTTAATCTGGTAAAAATTGCAAATACAGAGATTTCAGAGCGGTTTGCCCTCCATGTTGTCCCTGCCACCACGTCTTGGGTTAGCACAGGATTAGGGGTTTGAATGTCTCTGCTCCCTTTGTACAACTTTAGCTTCCTCAATGGACCTGTGATAATCTTTTAGGAAGGAGCTGGTTTTAGGAACTTGGGAAACTGGCTCTAGGCCACAAAAAAAAAAAAAGCCCACTCTCAGCTAAATTCCACAGTCAGAGAGTAGAAAGAGAAGATATTCAGTTAAAGCTTCTTCTAAGATAAAGGTAAGGATGCAGACTTAACCAGACAGATCTTACACAGCCTTGGGCCAGCCTCAGTTAAATTACACCTGTTGTAACTACTGACAGGCAAAACCTAAGAGGAGACAGAGGAAGACACTTGTGTCTTTCCATGCCTATACTGCTTGATATTTCACCTCTGTGAACAGCCCACAGGAGGTCAAGCCAACAAAAATGGGGACTGTTTGTCTGTGATGCATCATCTGCCCTCGAGCAAAGTGATAGCTTGGAACATTTTGGCCAGGAATGTTCTCATATTCTGGGATCATAGCTGATGTGTTGCCACTGTGACCCAAAAGTCCCAACAAAAACACTGATGACTCAGAAACTCAGGGTGAAAAGGGCTCTGAGAATGCAAACTTTAAGGAATTAACAGGTTAACCTGGGAGGGTTACCAGGGGTTGTTGTCTTCTTCTTCTTCTTCTTCTTCTTCTTTCTTCTTCTTCTTCTTCTTCTTCTTTCTTCTTCTTCTTCTTCTTCTTCTTCTTCTTCTTCTTCTTTCTTCTTCTTCTTCTTCTTCTTCTTCTTCCTACCACTAGTAGTAGTAGTAGTACTTCTTTTCAGCTGAACATAGGAGGTATAATCAAAACTAATAGTTCTAATAAAAAACAAATGGGAAAAAACAAAACAAGCCCCAAAGAAACTAAACCTGAAGCCTTAAAAGAAACAGACAAAAAATCTCCATCAAAAGCAACCAAACAAAAAAAAAAAAAAAAAAAAAAAAGAGGTATTTTTGAAATTGTGTGAAATTGTAAGGTGGGTGGAGTTATTACACATCTGATCAGATATCCAAGCACTTACTCATGGCAGAGGACTGTGGAAGACCCATGGTGGGAGGGTTGGAGTAGACAGTTTCCACAAGTTCCCTGAGTATTATTAATCTCTCTATTAATATAATTGTATGGAGAACAGTTTTGGTTTTTTTTTACGCTGGAGGAGATGACTGGGGAGGTGATCTCTGATGTACAGCTGAAAAGAAAGGAGAAACAGGTTTACTCTGACACAAATTCAACTTGCCTCCTGCAGGAGCACCAAAAAGTGAGGGTGTGTCAGCTGGACCTACAACAGATCTGCTTTTTCCAGTTCCCACCTGAGAAGGAACAAGGTTAGTTCAAAATCCCGCAGCACTTCCACTTCAGCTAATCTTTGACAAGGAATGTTTGGAGATCTCTCTTTCTCGTGGGCTGTATTTGTAGCAGCTAAATCAACAATTTCCTGCACTGTGATCACAGTGTCTGATGGGGAGGACATCCAGAAATCCTAGAAAATATACAAAATCCATTAATTCTGCCTTGGACAAAATTCTGGGGAGAAAAAAAGAATGGATCTGAGGAAATTCTAAATAAGAGTGAAAGTGAGATGACAACCATGCATAAAATTTTAATAGGACCCCTGAGATGCAATAAATCACATAAAGACATAAAGACAGTGAGAAAATATTTCATATTATTTCCTTACTCCAGAGTGTCCCTTTTCATTCTAGACACTCACAGTACTGTTTCCCTCTGACCACCTGAAGTGTTTTCTTTAAGCTATACTCTCAGTCTCTTTCTACAATTCAGGGAAAAATACATATTATTCCTGAGAGGAATTCACCCAGTCTGATATCAGCATGAGATTCCTCTCAATGGCCTGTCACCCTCTCTGAGTTTGGAATGTTGCTAATGCTATTGATCAGCTCTGCTTATACATGATTAGAATACCAAAGCCAACATATAGAATTATTTGGATCAAGCTTCAGCCATGAAATTATGCAGCTAGCTACTTCATGTATTTTAGAATGGAATTAATCCACCCTGTCAATCCAAATAATCCCATCTCTGGAAACACTATGAAAAGGGCCCAGACTGTTTTTTTATGAGTTTGGTAACTGACTTGTACATGGAAAACTTGTGTTATGACATTTGTTGGACAGGACTGTGATGAACAAGGAAATGGAAGAATCCTTATCACTAGATGATACTTTGTAGTTTACTGTAATTTGCTGATACTACAGGGCATCAATACAATAGTTACAAATTCTGTACAAGGAAAACTCTTGTGAGTAAATTTGTAATGAATTGGGGATGATACTCAGATAAACAGAGAACAAAAAATCCCACATTCATTAATGAATATGGCTCTAGTTTCAAGTATAGTACACTGCACTACAAAGCAAAGTTTAAAATAATTAGATTACATGCAGTACATCCCAGTGAACAGGGACTCTGGTTCAAGCGAAATTAAATGAAGCTTCTTTTTTTATATTATGAACAAGTGATATGAGCCTTGTGCATATCATTTTCATCAGCCATTAATTAAGGATTCTGATAAATATTTCCTTCATACACTACAGCAAGGTCTCTTAAATTACTATACAAATAATAAGTGCCACTGAATCAATATAGGCCAGTAGTGTTGCTGATTTCAATGAAACCTCTTCTTTTGTTAGGGATATAAAAATTCTGAATATATTCTGCAGCAAAGAAAAGACAATTTAGAAAGCTATAGAAACAGCAGAGGCAGTAAGGAAGAAAACAAGTTGCCTGGCAGATGTAGAAACTTATAACACGGTCACATTAAGCCATAATTAATTTTTGCACTTCAGCATGGTCCCACGGGCTACACTGACTGCAGTCACACCTGTGGGGAATTCCAGTTAAATACAAACATGGTCAGGGGTGAAACTCTACAAAATGTCAATCCAAAATTCTCAACACCCAGAGCAGAATTCCTCCATCTATTGCACTTCCCTTTCTAAATTAGCAACTGATTTAACTCAGCAGCAATGTGTAACTCAGGCTTGCATGAACATCCAGATTTGCATTCCTTCATTCAGCCATGCTTCCAGATACTGCTATGACAACAATGTGGCATTCTGCCTTTAGAGGATTTGACACGGGCATGACTTTGGTGGCACAACTGAGAATACCTAGCTGTGAGGTAATAAGGGGTCCTGCAGGTAAATTATAATCTGCTCCCTTCCAACACAAATCATTCTTTGATTCTATGAATGCTTTTTTTCATAGACTTAAAGGGAATTTCATGGTGCTTTTTGCCCAAAGGGAAAGAAAAAAAAAATCTGAATTCATTCTCTATTAACTGAAGTGTTCTTGTGATTTGCTGATCTCAGGAAATAATCTTGAGACAATTTATTTGCCCTAGCAGTGTTTTCCAGCTGCAATAGTAAAATGGGCAAGGTTCAAATCTGTTTTACTCTGAAAGATATGCTCAGAGCTGTGCATAGACTGTGAGTAGGGAACTTTGCATTTCATTCTTGAGTTCTGGTCTCCTCATCCTGATGTACCTGCCTGGGTACATGCTAAATTCTTTGGGAAACCAGCTCGTTTCAACCTAGACACAGCAGAAAAAAAAAAAATTCTACAAATTCTGTCCCAAGAAGAGTATGGATAGCAGCTCTAAGAGGTTAGGTTGTCTCCAGGAATCTATTCAGCCACCTTTATGCCTGGAACAGCCCCTTGTGCTTAAGCTCCACAGCAGCTCTGATGTCACACACAAAAGAACTTTGCTGCTCAACTGTAACACATTCTGTACTACCTTGGACACTTTGAATTAAATTTTCTCATGGTACCTTTGGGTCCATGGGACACCCAGGGAGCCCACAGGAAACTGAGCCAATGCTTGGACAAATGGAAAGAGCAACTCACTTGTCTCTACAGAGGCTGACACTCCTCAGCACGAAATTAATATATGACATTTCTGCCTTTTCTTACATTCATTGATCAGTACAATTCTGTAGTAGTGTTACATCTGTAATTTTCCTGGGACATTCACAAAGCTGTATTCCCTGGTCACAGAAACATCTGATATTCTATAAAGACATTTGCTTTATTCTCTCCCTCTCCTGTTCTTCCTGCTCATTAATATCTTCACCCACTCAGCTGTTGGTCAATGTTTCGACCAGGTACACTTTGAATAACATTTTAGCAAAGGCTAAACATACAGGTCATAACTCCAGCCAGGTCTAAGGCAACAACAAGCAAAATAACTTCACCAAAGCAAACAAGCCTTGAAAAGTAACCTAAATTGAAACTTCCACACAACTCATTTTCCAGCATGTGACTTCACAGTCATCTGAGCTGTACAGGACTACAAATAGATTGATAAAACACGTGCATATAAACATGGCATGAAGGTCCTTGTCCATATTTCCAGTCACACAAGGAGATCAGGATAGCCAAGCCTGAGCTGTCCTTGGAAATGGTGTTTATGGTTTTTCTTCTCTTTCGTATTTCTTTCCTGACTGAGTAAAGTGAGTGCAACATTGATATTTTCTCCTCTGACTGCTGTTTTCTTCGTAGAGCAGAGAGAGCTTTCCCCCAGTCACAGTGGCCAACTCTTGCAGCATCCCACTGTCTTGTGCATGTTCAGGTTCCCTTGTTAGTCCTTAATCTCTTCTCTCACTGCTGCTGACTCTTTTCTGTTCCAAATCCTGTTGGTACACAGAGATATCTTGAAGTAGGCATCTCCAAGAAGAACTAAGAAAAAAACAAAAAAAGGATTTAGTTTCTGTGGTTTTTCCACATTGTGAATCACAGTATTTGTCTCTCCCACCCATATTTTCCATAAACTGCTACTCCCCAAGAGCCACCCCTGTGATTCTTCATCTCAGAAACCTGCTGGCTGGGAAACATGCTGGGAAAACTTCTTCTGGTTTTTTTTGTGTGTTTTTTTTTTTCTTCTCCCTGAAAGAGAGACAGCACATACTCATAAGTGAAAGCAGAAGAGGGACACTCCCTGGACAGTCTATATTCTTATTCTTGTCCTGCTCCAGCTGGTAGAGCTGCCTGGGGACATTTCCAAAGAATGAAATAAAATTTTCTGTTGCATGCCACCAGTGGACAGACTCAGGTAGATTTTGATATGTAAGGTGATGTTACAGCAGCTGCCCCACAGCAGCAGAAGAAAATATCTGTACTGTGCTGAAAGCTGAATTCTCTTTTGTGCACATGAAATCAACGGTTGCCTGCAGAAAGGAGCCATTGTTTTCCTAAGAAGTGGAATTTCTGGCACAGTGGAGAACAGGCTATCAGTATATTAACTGAATAATGTTACAAACACTGCTTGAATATGAGAAGGGGGAAGAAGAAGATGAAGAAATCTAGAGAATAAGACAATATTGAAGACAGACATTGATGAGAGAAGATCCAGCAGTGCACACAAAACCAAGGCAAGCAGAAAGCAGAGAAATGTGAGGCTGAAGACAAAACAGATCAAGGGCTCTAGCAATATCAGATTGTTCCACACAGGGGAAAACACTGACTCACCAAACCCATTTAGTGAAAGAAAACAGCAAGGTAATGAGAAAGCATCGACCATAAAGAAAAATGTAAGTCAGTTATCAATCCAAACTAGGTTTTGGACTCTGATTTGATGACTTTCATAGATGTCACTATGTCACACAGTCATTTAAAGAAACAGTAGATGTGAGCTGCATAGCAGAGAGAAAAGGAATATGTTTTCCTCTTGCTGCCTTAAACTGAGTATAGAGATAACAATGTCTGGATACAGAAGAAGTTATATGATTCTATTTTCTTCAACTTTCATGAATTTTCAATGATCTGGGCTGCTCTGGCTGTGTGACTGTTACCTCACAAACTCAGAGTTAGTTCCAAGACTTCTGGAAGTGTTGTAGGGGTTCTGAGTAAGGGGGTACCTGTGTTCCTCACATCAGCTGCTCTGCTGTTTCTTAACAAGCTGCATCTGTTTAATGCAAAAACAAGCTGTGTAACTCTCAGCAGTGAGTGCATCCCATCTGATGCAGAGGGAACTTTCTCTATCTGAATACTGAAAGCTGCTTTAAAGACTGCAACTCTCATAGAGAGTCCCTTACAGGAGCATGTACATTGCTAAAGAGCAATACATACTGCACGTAACTGCACATAATTGCTGACTCCTGAACATTGATTATAACACTGAGTATTAATATGCCATTTTCATAACTAATAAAAATGTTTCTCTGTAGATGCAAAGTTAAAATTATAAAAAGTTTGATTTTGTTCAGCAGAAGAAATACATTTCAGCTGATTTTATATGTGTGTTCTGTAGACCATAATGATTCCATTACCAGGTAGTATATTTTGCTCTTTTATTCAATTACTCATAGTTAAGCTGGCATCAGAGACCATCTTTCATTCAGAGACCAAGAACGAAGAGATGATTTTTATAAGTGCCATTTATGAACACAAATTCCTTCCTTCTAATCAACCTGGTAATTAAACTCTTAAGAAAAAGTGATACCAAAAACAGAAAAAGAAACCAAAGTATCCTGTTGAAGTCCTTTTCTTGTCAGAAAGCCTCTTTTCACTCTAGTTTCCTAAGTAAAGCTGCCTTCCTCTAACACCACTTATGTTTTTCAATGGCTGTTTCTAAAGTGTCCTTGTTTTGTCTTTTCCTGTCCTTAAAGCCTGATTGTACTCACATCAGTGAAAAATAAGGAGGATTCTGCAAAAGGTTATAATTAAGATCCCTCCCAGAAAGATGAGGTGGATTTATTCATTTGCACTCACATTACAGAAGTGTTTGAATCACTCTCTGTGATGAATAAGGCACAAACACATCCTGAAATATTGTCCTGCTCTAATGGTTTTGTAATACGGAAGGAAGAAGGATTTGACTGATGTGAGGATTATTATTTCCATTTGTAAGTGGACGCTGATGCACAGACAAGTGTCATCCTGAGAGTCACAAAGAAGTGTGCCAGAACTAGAAATGCACCAGGTCTCCTGAGTCACCACCCTGGGCTTCACCCATGAACCAATTTTCACCTTTCCGTGTGCTTTCACCCTTCACTGTCTTTCAAGGGGTTTACAGTTTGAAGTTCTCAATCATATTCTAAACTCCCAGAATGGAATACATTATGGCTAAAATAAAGTTAGAAAAGTAACCTTATCAAGCTGACAGGCCATCTATCAGAATTTACCATACAAATAAAACTAAATCCCATAAACAAACAAACTGGTTTAATCAAATCATCAGGATTCTGTATTCAACCAGACACCCAGTGTTTGTCTGGAACTCCTTGTTCCACAGTGCTGCTCTCCTGTCATCAATACTAATATTGGGTATTCCTTGCAAAGCCAAAAGGGCCCAAGATAAACCACAAAATATGTTATTGAGTTCTTGGGCAATGATCTGAGCTGATTTTTCTGTTCAAATACAGCACACTTGAGGCACGTCTTGAAAGACTGTAAGTGAAGTCCTTTACTTAAGAGAAATTCTTCTCTGTGAGGTTGCTGAGACCCTGGCACAGGTTGCCCAGAGAAGCTGTGGTTGCCCCATCCCTGGAAGTGTCCAAAGCCAGGCTCTGAGTAACCTGGTCCAGTGGAAGGTGTCCCTGGCTATGGCAGAGGATTGGAATGAGAGGATCTTTAAGGTCTCTTCCAGCCCAAACCACTCCATGACTTTATTATTCTGTGATTTTAATTTCTTGACTATTATTTGTTCGAATTAAATAGTCTTAGATCCACATGAACAGTGATAATAGCACTTCCTGGCTCTAATAAATTAACTCCCAGTTTTGTAAAGGTCACAGGTAAAAGGACACAGACATCTCTCAAAGACTCCTGACATGAAGTGTCACAGGAGAACCCATGTGTGCCATTCACTGCTTCTTCACCTAGAGTCTCTGCATTATGCCTTAAATTACACTTAATTTGAATCTGCTGATGGACAGGCAAAGTCTAGAAACTGGTTTTATGGGTCTTAGTATTGATTTTATGCATGGGACCTGCTGGACTGTTCCTGACATAGGGCAGGACATCTCTGATGGCATTTTTGCATTACCCTTGTGATGTGGTGCTTCCTGTATTTCAGATCTCACCATTTATCATTAGTCCATCATCTTTATCAGCAGGGAGACAATCTTTTAATCTAAACATTTGGGTTGTTCACAGCCAGTCAGGTGTCACAGGAAACAAAGAAACATGAAATTGTAGTCCAATTCATACGCTTTCAATCTCAGGTTGTGATCCAAATGTATCTCATAAATAAGAGTTTAGAGACTTTAGAGACTGTTTCAAATTTATTACGTTTCTGAAGAATATTTTTAAATGAAAAAATTTTAGAAGTAATACTAATCACACACTTGCTCAGTATTAAATTTCTTTTAATTTAAGTTTTCTTTACTTGTTTGGAAAAAACTCCCAATTCTTGTATCAAGTCAATTTTTCTTGGTCTGACAGTGCGATTTAAACAACATTATAAAAATGGAATATAACTATTTGAGCTAAATGTTCAAGACCTTAAAGTGGTATCATCAACTGGTTCACTACCAGAATTAATCAACTTTTCACACATCATGAAACAAGCAAGAGGAAGACCAACCTTTTCTACCACAAATTTTGAAGCTTAAAAATTATATCTAAACTGCTAAATTCACTATGGAAGTTTTCATACAAGGGATTTGATACCTTTCACTGAATTTAAAGCTGTAAGAGACTACATAACGGTCACAGTTTTCTGTGTAATACCGACGAAATATTTGTATCTGGCAACCTTTGCAAATATCCTAATAACTTGCATTTATCTACCTTTTTGTGAAACTTCATGACACAAATGCAGACACATGAACTTTAAAGCACCTCTTAGTACAGAGATTTCAGGAGACTTCATCACTGAGACCTTCATAATAATAATAATTACTGGTAAAAAATTAGGTTAAAGAATGAAACAAAACAGAAGTTCTGAATGAACAGAAGAAATGTTGGGAAATACAAAATCAGTAAACAAAACCAATATAAGAACTAGAAGATCATATCATAAGACATAAAACTGAGAGAGTAAGGAAGCTAAATTTATGGAGTCTGGAAGAGTAAAAAGTGGGGGGCAATGTCATTTTAGCCTATAAATATCATCAAGGTGAGGGTAGAAATAAAAGGAGGAAATTATTCAGTTTCAAACTATGCAGGCTGGCAGATAAGGCCTGTTCCTAAGAGTGAAGTTTAGATGAAAGTTTTTAGCTGTAGGAGGAGATGAAACAGAGAGCAGAAAACATGACAGTCCAGGATCTGACCTGCAATGGGGTGTTCAAAGCAACAGATATGTTTGACTTGTGAATTTTCATCTAACAAATCTCCTGGTACTTCAGGAGCCTGAGCTGCCATTGATTTCCCATGATCTCCTCTCAGACAGCTTTTAAGCTCCTGGCACGTTAGCACACTGAGCTGCTGGTTTGAAATTGGTCATAGGTTATACAGGGAGGGCAAGATATCTGATGGCCTTGAGGTAAGCTTCTCTCTTTGAGGTATCATGGGGAAGTTGTTAGAAGAAATATGTTTATAGCTCTTTCTGGAGGTGTTAGAGAGATACCAACTTCTGTGGTTGATACAAGTGCTCTTTTCCATAGCAACTTCAAAATATCACATCTATCCTTGTTCTTGATTCAAATGCTTCATAGAACAGACACTTCATTTTCCTTCCTCTGCTTCACATCTTTCTTTACTTGAATACTTACTTAAAAACACTCCTACTTTATTCAAATAACTTCAGACACCTTCTTCTCCTGCTATTCCTGGTCTCTGTGACCCTGCCTTCCATCTAATCCTTGATCGTGACCACAATCTCACAAGAACATCTGAAGTTACCTTCTCAAACTGAGAGCAGCCTAAAGAAGGAACTTCCAAAGCCTTCTCCCACCCTCCTTCCCCTCTTACAACACTATTTCAAGTATGAGATAAGGTTTATCTCACCTTAGAAATAGCTCTTTCCAAAGATGTGTCAGTCCTCTGCCAGCTCGTGTAGGACCATAAAGTGAAAATGTAGCAGGTATTGGTAATGACTAAAGTTGAATGACAAAAACATTAAGGGCTGGAAGGTGGGCCTGTTCAATGAACTTGGCAGGTATTTATGGCACTTCTCAGCCACTGTAAGCCCACCTGCATGTTGCTTTTAGTGAAGAATGTAGCCCTCACTTCTCAAAATTTGATGGCAACTTGATGTAAGCTTTCCCTACGCTGTCGGGGAATAAACAAATTTCAGACTTGCAACATAATCAAAGAAATAATTCGTTAAGGACCTGGATCTTGTTTTCTTTTCATGATTGTCCTGAGACAAAATAGAAGAGTACATCCCTCTTTTGAAGGAAGTAAAACTGAATTCAGTTCTCTGAATACTAGATTTTACCTACACACCGTGAAGACAAACCATATTTATAGAAAAGGGGACTTGATCTCTTTGACTAATGTAGCCAATTTAAGTATTTTATTATCATTCAAAAGGCCAACATAAGCAATAAATACAGGTGTGTGTGTATATATATTAAGTGTATTTTTATACATAAAATTTGATTAAATTTCATGGATAATAGAATTGCTGGATTGCTGTATATATTGGGAATATGGAGAGATTCCCAAGAAGACCAGAATCATGATTACAGAATTAAGAACTTGGTAAATATTTGTACAGGAAATCTGACTCTAGCACATGAAAGCTGATCATTGTGGGGGGAAGAGCAGGCACACGGTCTTCAGCTCCGTGAAATACCTGGAAGAAAAAAAGGAACTAATCTGTTTTCCTTCTTCATTGTGGATAAAACAAGCAGTAAGAGGCTTATATTTGTGAAATAGAGACTTCATCTAGGCCTCAGGAAAAAGCTTTCTGCAGATAAGTAAAGTACTGGCATAGATTTACTGGGGAGATTATGCATCACAAAATCATTTGCGTCTTTCAAGAACAGTTTAGACAAGCTCTAGTTAAGAATGCTTTAGATAGAGTCAATCCTGCCCTGAGGCAAGGAAAACTTCTGGGGTTTGCTTCTGCCAAGAAGCTGAAGGATGGACCAGAAAGCTTCTTGCAATCTTTTTTTAAGGCATTTCCTTAATGGCAAGGCTTAATGAATGAAAGTTGTAACTAATTTCCTGTAGGTGATGGACAAAAACTCTATTTTTAATAGGGAAGATTATAATGAAAAACTTTTTGAAAAGTGACATGGTTGATTCTCCATTCATTCAAACAATTATTAAAATAAGACTGAATGCAGAAACATAAAATAATTGGCAAATTCAGTTTTAGCTAAGTTACTAAGACAAAATACTTATTCTAAGAGAAGCCCTATGGCCTATTTTATGTGGCATGTCATAATAGCTTTAACTGGCTTAATAATTTATTAATTTTGTTTATTAATTTTAGTTTGTTTGTTTTTTTCCATTGGCCATGTTCATTTATCAAACTGCTTCCTGATTCTTGGTCCCTTGACAACATGTAAAAGGCTTAAAAGTTTTTTTAAGAGATAACAGTTTATCCCAAGTAACTTTTCTAGTTAATTCTTCCACACTTAGTGGTTTGCTCACTATGGGTAGGGGAAACAAACCCCTTCAGGACAAGAAAAAAACCCACTAATGTATTTGAGGCAAACATTTTTATAGTAATTAATGATGGTGTGATTACCGGAAATACAGATGAAACCATTCTCCACCTCAATGGAAACATCCTTAATTAAGACAAATTTAAGTACTAGCCATTAGATTGTAAATGGAGGCAGGAACAATGAAAGTAGTCAGAGCAGTTTCCCTCCTTTCATGCAGCTTTTAAGCCTTATTTAAAGAATTCTTTGATTTATTCTCTGGTTTGCAGTTCTGGGCCTACATGCCCTAAACAGGAAACCATACATTAGACAAAGGGCTGTATTCACCCCCATCTGACACTTCCTTCCCTATGGGACACACCAAGGGCCAATCTGCATTAATTAGTGCAAGTGCAGTTTAACGGCAGCTGGTCCACACAAAAGTAGGAGAAGAAAGATTAAGTCCAGTCCCAAAGGAATTTGACTCTTGTGTAAGTCAAGCATCAAAACTACTTAGACTGATGAAACTACTCCAGCATTCACTGAACCAAAAAGTGAATTCCCCCAAAATTTACATGGACATGTTGCCCTCCAAGAAAAAAAAAAAATCAATCAGATTAAGTGAATTTATATTTTCATTTCACATCTTTTCATGGGTGAATAAAAATTAGACCAAACATTCAGGTTCCTGAGACCTGTTCAGTGGACTTTATCTCAAAGTTTTACTTCATTCCTCTAAGTCTTCTCATGTGACTGTCTCCTTCTCTTGGAGAAAAAATTCCACTTTTTCCTCCTGCCTGAAATCTGTAAAGGACAGTAAAATAGTAATGGTGAAAATTAAAAGGGATACAGATTACCTGAGAAAGAATGGCTGTTCACCTGTCATGCACCAATGGCATCCATCTGTGCACTGAGGGCCAAAACAAGAGTAAGAATTCTTTATGCCCATCTCTTCTCTTCTTCCAGGTGTTTCAGTCAGTCCAGAACTGCTCTGCTGCTTTATTATTACCCTAAGTGAGGTAATTAATGCCAGCAGAAATCTATTTCCTCTGGACTTGAGCAGCACTTTCAGTCAGATCTCAGCATTACTTGTTGGGGCTGATTTAATCCAAGATGCAAACAAGGGCAAAGATTTTATTATTGAATATCAGACATTTCAGTCCCATCTGCTGTGGCAGTTACAGGGGTGTCTCACAGACAGTGGGAAGAAGGGGTGAAAGAGCTCACTGTCAGTTTGGATACTGACCATTCATATCACCAGTTCTAGCAACCCAAAGCAAGATGAACATTTGAACTTCTTGCAAACATAAATGGTGTTGAACGGGGCAAGGGCTTCTCAATTATTATTCAGGGAGCTTAGGAAGGCAGAATATATTCATTGTAATAGAATATTCACCTCAAGCTATACCAACATGGCCTTTGTTTTGATAAAACTTGTCCTCAAGGAGCCAAACAAACTGATATCCATATTTTAGTTAACACAGTAGGGGTCTGAATTGTCAGCTGACTTCTACTCTGAAGGTGATTCTACATCTTTACAGGAGAAGTGAAACCACAAAAACTGAGAAGTTTTCTACCTTCATTTTTCAGCTGCAAAAGAGATCCATAGAGGTGTACAAACGTCATGGACTAATACACAGTGCCCCTGTTTGCCCTTCCTGTAGAAGAAAATGACCTTAATTAAAAATAAATCTCATCACAGGAGATCCAAACAAATATAAGTACTGGCAAGCAATTGGGCAGTATCTATAAATGAGAAATAATGTAACAGCATTACAGATTTTACTCCATCTTCAAAGCTTAGGATTTACTTCAATTTGAGTCTTCAAAGAAAGTGAAAAGGCTGAAATACAAGCCATAAAAATTTCCAAGTCCAAACCAGTCAACTGAGAGCTGAATTTTGAAAGTGCCATGAATCCAGAGTAAAGAGGATCCATGTTCTTGGATCTAGACAGTAAAAATGTGACTCTTAATCTGAATCCAGACTTCCAGGAACAGAATCAGATGAGTCTCATTAGTTCATTCATATATATATATATATATATATATATATATATATATATATATTTATATTTATACACACATACACACATATATTTCTTCTTGTTTCTTTTCTCACATGATTAAATTCATAACATGGCATCACATTCAGCAGGCAGCTTTGATGGAATAAGATGATAGAAGGCAAAAATTTACTATTAATTTAACTGAATAACACAAATTCATTAACTAGGGTAAAAAACAGAAATACAAATTGCTTGTCACATCCCAGTGGTATCAGGAAATTCTAAAGCATAAATCAAGGACATGAGAATCAAAGCATCAGTGATTCTGCTGGAATATGCTTAAAGCTCTTTAATAGCTCTTGCAAAATGGGTTGAGGAAAAGAAACAGTCATTCTGAAGCAAAGAGAAGGGATGAACAAACAAAATCACCACCTAGAAAAGTCTTAAATAGCCTTTATCACTGCCACAGCAGCAATAGTGCTATTAAATAAGTACAGTCTTCTGTGGGTATTCATATTTTAAATAGTCAATACCCAGTACTTTTTAGCCTGCTCCATATCTCTTTATTGCCTTTCTAGTAGGAGAGACAAAAAGCATTAACAACTGACTCATATTCGGATGACCAGTTTCAGATAGTTATGAGCAAAGGAAATGAGAGGGCCGTGACCAGGGAGCAACTCAGCAGAAAAGGAAATAATAAAATTTTGCTCTCTATTGTCTCCTTATCAGTCCTCTTAAACAGATGATAAATTTAAGTTCTTTTTCGGGATTACAAAATAAAGCCCTTAAGTAAAATATCATAATACACAACTGGACGTTTAAAAGTTGTATGCAGAGAGGCAATGTTGAAATCAACAACAACAACAAAGGAAAAAAAAAAACCACCCAAACACAAACACATTCTGGAAAACTGTAAGTAGCGCAGAATAATCTGGATGGTGCAATATGTTTTTATGGTTTCAGGGAGGACAGTGTGAGAGTAGTGGCAAGAAAAGGTGGTTTTAGAACAGATGTTACAATTCAATCCAGCTCCATCTGAACTTCTCATGCTTCAGTGGACAGAAACAAATATGCTTTAGGATGAGACTGTGCAAACCCATTTATGTCATTAATGTTTTGCTAAGGTCACTGATAGGTTTTGGTTCTGGACTGAGTGAAATCACTATGATGCCTTCTGAGATCCTGAAGACAGCAGACCCAAAAGAGATGGACACTAATCCAAGTGAAATGGACTACAAAATACAGAATTAAATGACAGCTGTTCACCTTTCATTCGAGTGACTATACAGACAAAACTTTCCAACTGGTGTTTAATTTCACCTGACAAATTGCTCACATATCTTCTCCTCAGTATAGAAGAGAGAGCAAGTGAGCTAATAGCCAACAAAATTCCTCCAAACACTCTGACTGGAACATAAATTAGCTGATAAATTAGAAAAGTACTGTATGAAAACATTGCTTTTTCTAGAAACAGATCATGACCAAATGCTTTTTTTTTTTAAAAAAAAAAGGCAATTTTGTGATGAGAGATTATTCTCTGGGTTATGCATACTCACATTTTACTAGCACAGAGTATAGGGACAAGAGTGTTGGTATATAAAAAGATGAGTCCAAGTTAAGAAGTTACCTATTTGCATCTGTTTTGCTTGGAATCACAAATGCTTCATCAGGGCAGTAAAAAGAAAAGTTGCTCTTGTGGGCTCAATTTTTAGCTGCAATCCTCTTTGATTTTTATATTGTTTTAGATTGATTTTTTTGTCTTCAGTGAAATGATCTTTTAAGATGATGGTGCTGAAAGGCGATGTTTTCCTGTAACTAGCTGAAACTGTTAACAGCATTAACAGTCTCTTAAGAGAGATTCAAGTCCATACATGCATGAAGTGGTTTAGGAGTGACTTTAAGATCCCTTGGAGTAAGTTGGAATTTTTAAGGCAGTCATCCCTTTTTATATTTGGCTTTCAAACACTTGATAACACTACAAAAAAACCGCCTCTTTGTGATGGAGAGTCCTTGAAGGAAATACTCTATAAAGGATTTCTGTTGCTGTATCAGTCTAGAGAAGCAGCCACAGGCTGGAGGAGCAGCAGCACAGACTGCTCTCTGCTGCAGGATATGGTGACTGAAGCCAAACCTGCAGAATTCAAGCCCCCAAACCTGGAGGTTTTACAGAAGGACATACAGGTTAGATGGACTGAGTGACAGGAGGGAGGGGATGTTCTTTTTCTTTTCCCTCCTCCCTCTTCCCCCTTCCCTTCCCTTCCCTTCCCTTCCCTTCCCTTCCCTTCCCTTCCCTTCCCTTCCCTTCCCTTCCCTTCCCTTCCCTTCCCTTCCCTTCCCTTCCCTTCCCTTCCCTTCCCTTCCCTTCCCTTCCCTTCCCTTCCCTTCCCTTCCCTTCCCTTCCCTTCCCTTCCCTTCCCTTCCCTTCCCTTCCCTTCCCTTCCCTTCCCTTCCCTTCCCTTCCCTTCCCTTCCCTTCTTTTCTCCCTGGCAGAGAACTCAATGAGTTCTTGATTTCTCTTAGATTTCTCTTTGTTAATATTGTATTAATTAGAGTTCTTAATTTAGAAAAAAAATGCTAATGATATATCTACAAAAATGCTGGGAAGATTTTTTTTTTACTCCTTCTCTCTTGTTTTTCCCATTATTTGTAGTTCTGCTGTACAGAGCAGAAAACCAGCATTAAAGCCTGAGTTTAACTTTTAGTCTGTACTGACCAGATGGATTTAAATTAGAAAAAAAAAATCCCCAAGAAAACCACCCACCAAAAAAACCCTGCCTTTTCCCTATGAAATAACGTTTTATTTTCCTCATCTCAAACACTGAATCTCCAATCCAGGATGCAGTTTTTGAGAGTAGTAAGTAAGAATTATGAGATGGAAGAAAGTTATGTAATAAAGACAGAAAGAGATAACTAAATGTTCACTGGAAGAGTCTGAGTATAAAAACTTCAGGTTGAAGGAGTGTATGAGAAACAGCAAAAGATAATAAATAGGAAAACTTAATAAACTCACGCTGTGCTTGACAATAGAACTCCTTTCTACAAAACGTGTTCTTACACTGAGGCATCTTCTCAGAGGTAAATCCTAAAAGGAGGTAATACATTTCTTAACCCTGTTGAATTTAAAGCAAGGAGATAGGAAAGGTGAGAGTTGATGTTAACTAACTAGCTGAGGTAATACACAACAATACCTGGTCTCCTCTAGGAGCAGAGCATTTGGATGTAAAGAAAATCTTAACCTATTTTGCAGAGACTGGCTTAAAATTGAGGCCAATTTTACTGCCAGCTAAAAAAGTGCAGCAGCTTATGAAAGGCAGGATCTTTTCCAAATCCAAAGCACACATATATACTTCTCCACAGGAAAGGTTTAATAAGAAGTATCCTATTATCTACATTACATACAAAAGGAAGAACAGCTCACTCATTAATTGTAGAAGAATAAGTCACAATATATGCAATGCTTAATGTGTCTAACACTCCGTCTGGAAAGGACATTTTTAGCATCTTATCACAGATTTTCTGCAAGGAAGTACAGTGACACATTTCCTTGTACAGGCAATATCCTGGGCAACAAAGAAAACAAACAGCAGACAGGATAAATTAGAAATTAGTTCAGATCTGAAAAATGTGTTTACAATAATGAATGCTGTGCTTCAAACATATTATTCTGAAGGACTCTTTTACAGGGTACTAGAAAGAAAATACTGGAGAACTCTATGAAATCAGTAACATTTAATAAAAATATTTGTTTATTTTCTAATGTGTAGGTGTATTTAAGACCCTACATGTAGTAGTCACTAGGTAAGGATGAATATTATGTGAGACATCCAACTACACAACGGAGGTTGTGGAGTCTCTCTCCTTCGAGATGATCATTGAGGGAAGATTTCTCTGCAACAGATTTTGTAGCTTCCATAGTTTCCACGATCCCATACAAGCAGTGTTGAAAGAAGCAGTGAACAATTGTGCTGTACAATGTAATTTTTTCTTCTCAATCCCTTTTAGCTGTGTAATGCTTGCCCAATGAGTAGCAGTGCCTATGGGTGGTACTTGGCAGCATTGCCAATTCAGAATCATGGCTGTCTTCTGAGATTTGCTGTTTTAACACTGAGGACTGAGCACGTTTTCATTCCACCAATGACAAATCTGCCTTTTTTAGAAAAGTCTGAGTTATGAAGGAAGGTCACTGAGAAGATTTAAGCCACAAAACAAAGCCATCAAGGCAAGAAGACAAGCTACAGAATAAAAACTTTCAAAAAAAAGTCAAAAAAGGCCCCTCCCCCCCTCAAAAAAGACAAAAAAGGAAAAAGGAAAAAGAAAGAGATACAGCTCAAAGAAGAAAATGGGTTAAACATGGCTTAAAGCTGAAGAAAAGTAGTAAAAGTGTGAAGAGATTTTGGAACTGTAAGGATTTAGCAAAACCAAAAGATCCTGATTTGATGCTTTAAGGTAGAAAAGGCAAACCTTGGAGTGGTTCTTAACACAGAATTTGCTTCTGCCATGAAGCTGATCTTTGCCTGAGGCAGAGGCCAGAGTGTCAAAACCGGGGTTGGGGGGGGGGGGAAAGAATGAAAAGATGGAGGAATTAATGCCCCACATTTCAGAGCATTTCAAAGCATTTCATCTCTTTGCCACAAAGTGCTTCTATCAGCACCCTCTCCTTCTACCCTACCATAGCCCAAACAACCACGTAATACACACTTTTTCATATGCTCACACTTATTTTATAATTTCATGTAATTGATATAGTTTCAATCAGAGAATAGCCTGCTCTAAATATATAAGAACCCTTAACTGCAATGGAGCAGAATCCAGACTGCATGAGGGCTGCTGAGATGGTAGTAATTAATTCAGCACACTTCTATAATCTATTCATTATGTATTAACTGGTTAGAGACCCCTTATAAAATATCATCAAGCTTTAAGTGAAATACACACTTCCTTGGGACAGCAACGCAAACACAGCACTTTTTGTGCAGCAATTTCAGATCCTTAAAAAAAAAAAAAGTAAAAATGAATGTGTGGAATGGAAGCCACTACTGGGGCAGGGCAGGATGGGGTGAAGCAATGCAAAATCGGAAGGATTTGTTGCAATGCTGGGATCTACAAGCCTTATCATGCAAGGTTGTGTCCTAGTTCCTTCCCAAACTTCCATCTGTCTTTTCAGTACTCTTCTTCCTTCCACAAAGAAATGAGAAAATGCAGCTACTCTGCTGGAGATCTGGAGGATGCTTGCATTGCTTTTGATAATTTTAGTGTTCGAAGAATCACAGAATGATTTGGGTTGGGAGAGACCTCAAAATCTTGCTCCAATGCTCTGCCCTGAGCAGGGACACCTTCCACTGTCCCAGGTCTCTCCAAGCCCCAATGTCCAACCTGGCCTTGGACACTTGAGGGATCCAGGGACAGCCACAGCTTCTCTGGGCACCCTGTGCCAGGGCATCAGCACCCTCCCAGGGAAGGATTTCTATTCTATACCTGCCCTCTGTCAGTCACTATGAGTGACTCAAAGATGAAATTCCTTCTTGTCTGACAAGACTGTTTCCCTCAAAACAAAATAAAATAAAACAAAAACACAGAGCTTCACATACAAATATGCTTTCACACACACAGATAAAGATAAAACAACCAAACACTTATTGAAATATTTGTTCATTCTCTGGAAAATTCTGAAAACTAAGAAATTGTATGCTAGAAACACCTTTTCCAAGCAAGATTTATAGACATACTTAAAATGAGCTTGGGAATTTCCTAGTCAGAAAAATACTATGGAAACAGCCAGGTATTTGAAACTGTAATGAATGCTGCAAACCCTGCTAAAAAAAAAGCACATTCACTAACCCATGTGTAGGTTACCTTTCTTTTCTTTCTGAAATTACTATATTAATGTCATTTACAAGACTTTGGAAAAGCTGAAAATCTATGAAGATATGAATAATAAATCTTAGTGATAATTTTCTTTAATACAAAATAGGGCTGGTTTCAGAAGAAAACGTAAAGTCATAAAGTTCTGACAATGATCTGAGGGTAGTTTGAGATTAGTTTGCAGAGATGTGACATACAGCTGTGAATTACATATATGGCAATTTTAGTGCTTTAATTTACTTGAGCTCCACAGTACAGTGATTCCATAGTTATTGTTTCAAAGGAAGAAAAGGAACTATAGGTTTTGGTTTTTGTTTGGTTTTTTTTTTTTATGGTGGATGAAGTCACATCATAAATTTAATATCTGTTCAAGGAAATATCCTGCCAAATTATAAATCCTAATGAGAGACAGAGGAACCACTAAAGGAGCAGACACAAAATTCTCCCAAGATTCCTTCAGTTTTGTAGAGAAGTGATTTGACTTGCTTTGATAAATTCCTAGTGTAGTGTGGAAATGGGTTTACCAGACACAGAATGAGCATAACATCTGATTACCTGCTAAGGAACGTGAAGCTCACTGGGAATCCCATTCAACGTCAATTTTCAAGTCCCAGTGAAATTAAATGCTTGTTAGCTTAAAGGGTCAAATAAGTGAGCAGTGTCAACAAGATCCCGCTTATTTTCATTTGTGTATGAACTCACTCTGGAATTCCTTCTGTTCTGTATGTGTGCCTGGTCCTGGGCAGGTATTAGTTAATCCCTGCTGACTGTACTGCAAAAAATCCCACTAATGGAAGGGGAATGAATAAAAATGGGTAAATCCTCTTTCTGAAACACAAATCAAGCTTGTCAGAGAAGAATAAGGAGGTTTATTTTAAAGGCTTATATGTGCTCAACTTCGCAGAGTTTGAGGGTACTTAGAAAATTTAAAGGATGGAAAACACACATCTGCTGCACTTTGGTGAAACACGCCCACATTTCTAAATCTATTTGCACACTGCATGGCTCTGCTGCACAGATTTGCCTGTAAAAAATGTCAATTTGATATCAGGCATTGAAGACAGCTCCTGCTTTCCTGGATGAAATGTGTTCAGAGACCTCCCTAGCCTGGAAAAGAAAGAGATCAGGAAAGGAGAAATGACTAAATCTCACCTTCCTCATTTGCCACAGATTGCTTGTGCCTCTTGGGGTTAGATTAATTTTCCATCTGTCATAGGTATTAATATCTAAATTTCAGTAGTTTGGTTCCAGGTGAAAGAGGTAACTTAAAAAGCAGGTTGCAGGGCCATGACTCTCTAACAATTATATGAAAAAATCAAAATCAGTTCCCTCAGAAATAAGAATAAAGAAATATCCTAGCAGTTACAAAAGTCAGCTGGAAATAATCAACAGCAAATACTAAGCACATTGGGAGCCTTTTCTGGTTTTCTGTCTCAGAGATGGCTGCCAGGACAGGTTTCCTTTTTATAAAGAGTTTGCTGTGATGCTGTGTAGGTGTTAGGACTGAGGTGTTATCTCACCTAGAAAACTAGTGAGACTTAACAACAAATTCCTTAGGACAGGCAGTTTTGGTAACAAACAGAAAACCTATATCAGTTATTTGAATTTTCAGGATTAGGAAATAGAAAACATGTTTGAAGCTAAACAGACCCAGTCTGCATGTCTGGACTTTCTGTTACCGTGCTCCAGTGCTGGCTCCTGATTTCCCAAAACTCAGGCAGTTTTCTGTAGAAAAGGGGTGAAAATATTTCTCTATACTCCTGGGTTGTTTTACTGTGCAAAAGTCCAAATAAGAGGTACTGTATGGCATACAGGGACCTAATTTGCATGTGTTTAGTTGTGCCACAGACTTTTCAAATACAGCGTTGATTTCTTTAATTTAAAAATTGAGGGCATGACAAAGTGGTACAATTTCATGCACGTGTTGCACCATTACAGAGTATTACACTTCACAACCTTGGCTTGTAGGATGTATTCATTCACTCTTAGCTTTTGGGTTTTTTTAATGGGTACCCTTCCTTAAGGTTTATGGTTATTCATGTATTTTCTTTTCCTCCACACAGCAGTCTAAACTGAATTTAGAACACTTGGAAAAATCAGCTGCCTAATTATTAAAGCAACTCACTTGTTTTTATCAGTTCTAACCTCTCTTAATGCTGAAGGCAAATGTTCCCTGTGCTTCCATGGGAGCAGAGTTAAAATTCAGAAGAGCACACTGGAAAAATTCCACTCCATTTAGGTGTTGTTCTACAATATCTTTGTCACATACCAAATGGAATTATCTTGTGTACAACATGCATTTTACAAACTCCATGTACAACAGGGTCACCAGTGATAAAACTTGGGGGAAAGAAAAGGTTTAGGAAAGTCAGCAGAACAAAAAGGGAAAAGATTCAAACAGCACAAGTTGGCTGAAGTCACAAACATTTTGAGATGCCTTTGGCAGAATGGCAATTCATCTTCATTCCAGTGTGCTTGGAAAAAAGGAACGTAATTTTCTCTTCTTTTGACAGTGGTGTTGATGCAGCATGCAGCTGTTCATTTGCTCCCATGTCTGAGAACACTGCCCACAGGTGAGGCAACCAGCTCCAGCATCTCTTCATGCCCAGAGGATTGATTCCTATCAGCAAGGCCAGCATGGCAACAGGTACAAAGTGCTGATCTCTAAGATAGAAAGTTCAAAAGAGGTTAAAGGCTGAATGGCACATGAATAAGCTGTTTTTTCCCCTCACTTCCTTGACAGCTGCATGTCCTCTAACTGAGCTGTGAATCTCAGCATCTATGAATAACAATATTCAACAATACTGAATATTCAGTTCGAGAGCAAAGCTGGAGCAGGCTCTAATACTGCATGACCTGTACATTAGCCTGTGAATTATCCCACAGATCCCTTCCAGTAAAAAGTTATCTTTATTGCAACTAGCTGTATAAAAAATAAAAGTTTCTGTCAAGATCAATTTCTATTTATTTCCATCTGATCCTTTATATATTTTACATGATGATAAGAACCAGACGTGTTATTCACAGACTTGATGCTCAAATATGTAACATTAACTGAAATTCTTTAATGCTGTTGTACATGTGACACTTCTGAAGGAAATATATGCATGTACTGGGAGAAACTACAGGGATCAAAATATATTTGCATTTCTGTTTTGATTTATGGACCTTCACTAGAGCAGTTTCACAGGTACTTACTAATCCATGGCTAATGTGAGAAATCAAATAATATGTATGAGTGAAACGTGAATTTGCAGTGATTTTCAGCCATGTACAAATATGCACTTCATTAACCATGACCTGTGTTTATTTCAAGGGGGGAAAGAAAACCCAGTTTATGCAAAGCACCTCCCTTCTGCAACTTTCACCTTTAATTTCAGAAAGACTGTGGCTGATGGGGAAATCACAGATTTACAACCACGGATGTCATCTCTTCTATTTTCTCTGCATGGGGAAACGTGTAAGAAGTTAGGAATGCATCTATGTCAGATTTTCAGCTTTGCAGTCAGCTTCCTGACCAAATACACTGCACTGCTGCTACTCATCACCAGATGGGTAAGGGAAGGAAATTAACTTTCCACTGCAATAGAGAGGGGTGCACATGTGAGTGCATCTTCTCTGCCTCTGTTTGTCCTTCCAGAAGGAATTAGAAAGGTTCTGGTGCAGCACCACAGCCCCTTCATGACATCTCTGATGGCAACGGCAGCCAGTACCTGAAAAAACATGAGGTTTTCTTCTACCCTTCCTTTGGACAGCAGTGCTCATGAGGTCATCTGCAATGGCTGGAAGATCATCTCATGGAAGTAACAGGAGTAATGGCAAAGGATGATTTAGCTGTTTTCTTCAGATGTAGGGGATTGCCTCCCTGGATGATAAAAATACTGCCAATTTCTAAACCAGGTTTAATTTACCTCCCTGTTACCCTGAAATACAAGTCTCCAGGATAAGAGTCTAACTTGGAACTAAAATAGCCTCAAAGTTGGGCTGGAATTTATCATGGAGTGAAGCCTGTAAATGCATCCTGTGAGAGTGCCAAGAATGCTTCTAAGCAAAAAGTCAGTGCAATATTTTATAGAATTTTGAACGATTCAGATTCCTTCTTCCCCAGTGGTAATACACCTCTGGACTGCAACTGCTCTCTGCAGTTATCGTGGCTATTCTTCATTGCTGACATCAAAACAAGGGCCTCAAACTATTTATCCCCTTTGATCAACTAAGATTTTTAAATCTCTCCTCCTAACCATCACAATCACACAATTAAATGCTTCTGTATTAGAAAATCTGCAACATATTCCAGGTGACCAATGATGAAGATGACCAGAAAACCCCACATGTCACCTGTCTGACAGGAAGAGAAGATGAACAAATGCCTATTAAACTTCTCTTAAACCCTCTTGACCCCTGTTAGTCTGCCTCTGGATAAAGCACAGTATAGAATATAGAACACTATAAAAATATCTGCAAACACATAGTCCAGACCTAACTATGCAGGATTTAGCGTCATATATGCTTTGTAGCAAAATGAAATAGATTTGTGATTGGAATGTTTTGTGTGCACAGAGTCAAAAGTTTGAAATTGAGAGGAATTACCTTCAATTTTGAGCCGTTTAATCATCACTTTTTGCTACTGCTGGACTCTCTTTTGCTGCAGAACTTATTTATTTCTTCAGTAAAATTATTAATTGTCTCAACCATGTCCTTCCTATAATCACGGTAGTTTGCCAAACCCAGGATGTTGAATAAACATAGAAAAACTCTTAAAACAAAGATTCAAAATATATTTTAGGGTAACTATAAAATGATAAACTCCTAAGAAGAGTCTGCAGCCATTACCACATTTCTGCATTGTCCAAAACTGGGAAAAACTTCAACTACTTTGGCAGCATTTTAAAATAACAGGAAAACTAAAGCCACACTATCTGTTCCTGGGATTGTTCTTTGCAGTCCTATACCTCATAAAGTGTGTAAACGTCACAGCTCAATAACTAATCTTCTTATCCAAAAAAGTCTTTAATTTACCTTCTTTTCCATTTATTCTGTCAGCATATTATATAGATTATGGATTTTTTTTGTGCAATATCCAGACTTTTTTACACATTTTTTTTTTACAATTTTTAAATTTACAGATATCTGAGCAGTTACCTTACCAAAACCCACCTGAGACTGAAGGGGGTTTCCATAGGACCAAGGAAGGCTTCTTTTTGAAAAGGATTCATGTATGAAAGTCTACAAGTCTCCCAGCAACTCAAAGTCATATTGTTAATGAAAAGATCTTGAGGATGAAACAACAGCAACAACAACAACAACCCTCCTCTTTTTTTTTAGATTTTATTATTTAACACGAGTAATCATAAAACCTGAAAGGAGCTTTGGGAAATACAAGTTTAAGTACCTTGGAGCGAATGAGCTGAAAACATTATATGTGGTGGCTGCAAAAGTATCAAGTGAGGCATATAAATTGTCTAAAATACACATTAAAGAAGTGCTCTAAGTAGCCATATCCAGAGCAGGAATTACAAGTTGGCTGAATTCAGGCAGAATGTGTAAGGTTATGGATGAAGCACTTTGTTAGGTGCAAGAATCAATGAGTTAAGCAGTTAATGTACTGCTGGCCTCATGAATATGAAGTCTGGTCTGAAGGGGAGACCGGGAAGAGGGTGGATTAAATAAACTTGATGGAGAAAGAAATTTGCTAGGAATTAATATACTCTGATATATTGAACCACGGAAATCAATAAAGTACTACTTAGACAATGAAGACAACTGATACAGTACTAAGCAAAAAACCTGGTGTAATTGGGTGAGCATTAAAACAAACCTTACTGGGGAGAAGCTAATGACAAGAAGTAGTAAGCAGCACAAAAATAAAAGCTTAGGAATAGCGAGGAACTATGAAACATTATCTGGGCTGATTGTGAAACATAGCTGGGTGATAAAAGGGTCATCTGGCATGCTGAGGAGGCAAAAAGTGATCTGAGAACAGGAAGCTAATGAGCACCATAGATCACACAGGGTAAGAAGATAAATGGAGAAGTGATAGTGCAGGCAGCCAGGGAGAGCATTAGCATAAAGAGGTGATAAAAGTATGCAGTTGGGAGGGGAGACTGTAAAAATAGAAAGATAAATCTGACAATAAACAAGTACCAATGTACTCATCTGGAAAAAAAAAAAAAGGAAAAAAATCCTTCCATGTGCACAGATTTCAAAGAACTCAAGCATTTTATGAAGATCACAAAGGTTCCAATTCAATACTGTCAACAGGTAAGTAAGTCAGGCCTTGATTTAAGCAGAAACAGGTCCTGCTGTGAGAAGCAGATCTGTAAAAATCCATAATGCCACAAAGAAGCCACAGCTGGTTGATGTCTGGGAATATTTAGACTCCTTTGCAGATGGGACCAGGTGTGGTTTCAGCTGCTCTGCAACCACTCCAGAAACAACCCTGTTCATCTCAGTCTTAACTGTGGTGGCTGAATGTGAATTGGCATTTTGAATAACCAGGTGGTTAAAACTGTTATAATCCTTGCTACATTTTGAATGCTTGAAAGTCATTGCAGCAGATTTGCTGTGCACCATTTTTTTCATAGAATAGCAAAAGTTATATGCCTTACAGAAGAAATCCAAACTTGAAAATCACCTCAACAGAACCATCTCCACATTCCCACAAATAAATGTTGAATCCCACTTACAAGACAAATTAATAAATTACAAAAAAAAAAAAAAAAAAAGCCACCAAAAAACCAACTAACCAACCAACCAACCAAACGAAAAAACCCCAACCCAGACAAACCCACACCAAAATGTAGCCCATTGTAAATAATCACTTTAGTCTGAATCTAATGCTAAAGTCCAAGAAACTCCATTATAAGTATTATTATAAAGTCAGGCTCCATTTTCTCACATACTTGTGCTATGTGGGATTGAAATTCAATAAGAATAAATAATATACCACTCAACTACTAGTCTAGTTGCTCTCTCATGAAATCTGTACGCAATAAATCTTCTAAAAACTTATTCTTGCAAGCCAAAGAGTATCTCTGTGGGACACATCAGCATTATTGGGTTTTTGGGCAGATTAGGGGAACCAACACAGCCAGAGGTGAAATTATCTTTCCTGTTGTCATACTATTCATAGAGATGTCTGTGGAGTGATTTAAATTCAAACACTCCTCACACCACCAAGTCCATTCTGGATGATTAAACTCACAACTGATAGTGAGAGATAAACTATGTTGATTGAAATGGGTATCAGAGACTTTCTGAGTATGAGAAAACATACATTTCCTTACTGTAGCCATGATATGTGAGGCAGAAAGGACCAGATTAAAGGAAAAAATCACCTGTTCCAGAGGTCATAACCTGATCATGCCCAAGGGTACTCAGAAAGGTGAAGTGGAATTGGGTAGAGGATGCAACAATCACTCTGGACCATTAGCTCCATTTACTGGCCAGTATGAGCCATGAATTTCTTTTATTGATTAGAAACTCAGTTGTGAGGAAATGTGTACGTATTCACAACAAGAGTATTTCTGAGTAAGCAGCCCTGGTCTGATTCTTCCCCCTTTTGACAGAAAGGACCAGGGATTTGTTGTTGAAATCATGGCAATTCCAAGAACCTGGATGGAGGAAAGATAGGTCAAACTGTGCATGTTTGAAAGGACCCCTACAACCAATTTTAGTAAAACTTTGCATCATTTTGTGGATAATTTTTAAAGTATATAATCATACTTATATGATTATATACTTAGGCAGGTAAGGACATGTTGCCATTTACAGGAAGAGTCTGAATACCTGCAGAGAAGTATTTGAAAAACAAAGAGTCAGGCTAAACCAGGAGAGTCACATCAGCAATAATTCTGGGGTATTTTTTCTCAAATTTTGAGACATCTGAAGTACATTTTCAACATGCTCTGTCACCATTTGCTATTCACCAATTACTTAGCTTTTACTACAGTTGCACTTCACTCCAAAGGTTATGCTTTCTTTTATGCCTGATGAGATACTAGAGGTCAGAACTTTCCTTTGCAGAAAACACTGACCTTAGCAAGCATATAGAATTTTATTTCCTTTGAATATGTGCATATATACAAGCTAAGTCTTGAGATAAATTTAAGATGGCCTTGTTTATTTTTAAAAATGAATTTTGTATTACCATGTGGACAGTTCAGCTTCTCCTTGTGCTACTTCTTTGATTTTAAGACATAGAATAAGATGATAAAGGCTTTGTGAGAGTGAGTTCCCTCAGGCTGTTCCTTTAGGTACAAGAAAACTAGGTATATGGTTTATCTAATTACACTCAGCCAGTGCTGTGGTGAGGAGCATATGCACAGAACACTTCAGGTCTTGACTGATTAATCTGCTAGACTGACAAAGGGTATTTCTCACCTCAGACAGACCAATTCCATAAACATGGTGAACATGCTCCAGCAATTCTCTGCAGAAACGGAGTTGGTGAGTGAGGGCACTGGATTGTTTTATTTTTCTTTATTAAATCCATATATAATACAGGAAAAAAAATCAGTTGTTGGTGCATGCCAGCTAATACATGGAAACATTTCCATTTAAGTTCTGAATCAGGTATTACCCAACAAAACTATTAAAATCTCATTGATGTCACTATAATCAGTGCTCAGGATAAGTAATGAGAATAAGGAACAGGTGAACAATTAGACCATAAAGTAATACATAGCTCCCTGCATCTCACATTCTGATTTTGGGGTTATTCTGCTGAAGGACACAGAATCAGACTGATCTTCAAGAATAGCTTTATGGATCATTGACATGAAAGCTAAAGGCTGTGAAAGCAATGTGCTGATGGATATTTTCCCATTTTCTGACTTAACAAATATTGTATTGCTTTGTTTTTCTAATTGAAAATTGGATATATTTTTCTACCATTACAGTATACACCAGCATGTGTCTGACAATGCAGAATAGGTAAAATGGTAATGACCTTGAAGGCAGAATTTAAATTTAGAGGTAGCTCTTTTCCACTTTAATAATTTTTATAGAAAGTGCAGACAATTGGATTTAATAATTCAGCACTGTTACCCATATGAATGTGATGATGAGTTCTAAAGCAGTTCACCTCATAATAAAGCATCAAGAAAAGTATTTGTATGCAGTAGAAGATAGAAGCTGATGAAGCACTGGGAAAGTCAGAAGTCTTTTACCCTCCAGAGGTAAATTCATAAAAACTGCCTATCAGTAAACAGGGCAGTAAAGTGCTCTGACTCTGCCAACTTCTCACATTTGTGCTGGGAGTGACAGAAACTGATGAGATGTATTTGGTAATTAGGGATGCAATTTCAGTTTTAACATGTTTCTGAGTATTTGTTATTAAATGCCTGAAAGATTGGCAGTGCCACATCTTTCTGTGTTATTATGTCACAAGCTCAAAGGAATCTAAATCACCCCACTACTCCCAGAGGACTTGGTCATATTTTATGGGTTTTCTGCACTAGTAAGTTAGGTGGCAACATTTTCAGCATTAAGTTTTTCATATTTAGTGCCTCTAGATGTTGTAAGGAATGTTTTTAAGTGGACAGCTATTCCAGGAAAGAAGAGGTGAATGCCATTTAAATGTGCACATTGCATCTGTAAGTGATAGCAAAAGGATGTGGTGTCCCTGCCCTTTTAACCATCACTGCTTCTCAGCCTGTAGCTATGGAAGTGCATTGGTTTAAGCTGACATACCTAATGAACTTCACTGAAACACAAAAGTGATAATTAATTATTACACTGGTAGACAACCATTCATAAAATCATTAAGTGGCAGTCACTCTCTCAACTTTGTATGTTAGCCATGGATAGTCAAGTCTTATTTTTTAATTGTGGGTGGTAGGCAGAGAGGGAAGGCAAAAAAAGAGGTTTTGCATTCAAGATTGTAACTGAGATTTCTTACTGATGGAACAGAAAGAAAAACAACCACCTTACAAACAAAAGCTTAGACAAAGTCAGTATTATGATCAGATTTCCAGGCATCTCAGGCAGTGTCAATGAACACCATAACCAAACTCTGGCAGATGTCCATCTATCATGTTAAAGGAGAATTCCTGTAGCTGGGAAGCAAATGCACTGAGTCTATATCTAAGGGTATATTTCTATACGGACACATATCTATATATATTGAGGAGAAGCTGTGTGAGGAGAGGCTGAGGGCACTTGGTCTGTTCAGCCTGGAGGAGACTGAGGGGAGAGCTCCGTGCAGGTACAAATCCCTGCCGAGGGGAAGAGGAGGGACACACACTGATCTCTGCCCTGTGCCTGGGGACAGTGACAGGACTGAGGGAATGGCCCGAAGCTGTGGCAGGGGAGAGACACGAGATGACACCATTAAGGCTCATGGGAACTCTGATCTGACTCAGGACAACAAGTCCTCAAACACTGTTTTCTCATTTTCCTCCTCAAACCGTGGCTTTTTATGTGGGATTCAACTGACATTCATTAAAATGTTCTCAGCAGGTGAAATGACAAAATATTCCGTGGTGACTGCTGGCTCCGTGTCAGGTCAGCTCTTAAACTGTGAGGAGCTAATCAATGCTGCTCCAGCATTACAATTAAAAAGGTGGGAAAGGCACTATTGCTACAAATTGTCATTTATATGATACCAGTGCGGAGGAACAAATTTAACTTTCAACTCCCTCCCTTTTTTTTTTTTTTTTTCAATTCCTTTGAAATATGAAACTGTATTTTTCGAGCAGAGACTGCTCCCAGGAGTTGACCCCTATTTTTTTGTCCTTTCATGTAACTTTGGAACACTCCAACTATGATGTCACTATTTTTCTACTTCCTTTTCCACATGAACTTCATATTCTATTACATCACAGTTGAAAGACATTTGTAAAGTAATGCGATTATCTAATGACAACTGAAGGTTCCCCCTTTAAGAAGGATCCCTTCTGCAGCTGAACTGTCCTAGTGCTGGTTGCAACAGAGTGCAAACCTCCCAGAAAAAGCTGCCCCAGAACACACTTTTTATTTTAAATCATCCCATGTGCAAGAGAGTAGTTTTCAGACACCCAAGAGCAAGCTTTGGTTACCAAAGCTGTTCAGTTTTTCTTGTTGCCAAAGTAATGTCTTAGATGGGTCTGGACAACAAGACATCTGTTTGAAACTATTATTTTACATTTGTAAGACAGAAAGTGGTGCTAATAAATATAATTGAAGAGAAAGTTAAGAATTCCATTGAATTTTGTTCTTTAAAATTTATTTTGCCAAAAAATAGCAAGGAATAAAAGATAGCCTATGTATTCACACATTTGACTCTTCTAAGATGGGTAGAGGATATGATATTAGAAAATCTCAGCACATCCAGCCTTCCTGTTAGAAAAGGACTGCTAAAAGTCACATAAGATACAAATGTATAAAAAGAATCCAGGTTCCTTCAGAACAAAATTAAAAATGCAACTTTTTTCAGAGTTCATCCCGGTAACCAACAACCTTACTGGAAGTAACAAAGTCTGCCACTGCTGTTTGTGCTCTCAGCACACGGGCTGAACAGGACAGCTCACCAAGTAATTGGGGGAGCAGTTCTGCTAGATGTCATCTTGTCAAACAGAACATGACACAGCCCTGCAAAACCTTCATCACGATTTCACCTAACAGGATCTGACATTTGCTCCATCACTTTTCAGTCCGGTGTCATTCCACACGAGAGAGTGTCACTGCCCTCTGTAGGGATCTGGGCTGGGGTGTTGTGATCCCAGGGCTGCTTCCCTGCTACCACACTGACACTGAACACACAAGGTAACTTAACACTGAGCTGGACTTCACACTGGTGATCAGGGCCAGCTTAGTGATCCCAAACATTTTACACAACCGGGAAAGCAGAAGAAAAACATTTTATCTGCCTTAGGGTTTGGATTCGTGGGACTTTTGTGCTGCTTGTTGCCTTCACAACGATAGCTCTGACACAAGAGTCTCAGCAGTAGCACAGCTTAGGTTTGAGAGCAGCAGGACTAAGTGTCAATCCTTCCAAAAAGACCAGCACTGTTAACCTGAGACAAGTGCTTCATAACATCAAACCTCCTGATCCAGGCCAGCATTAATGTGAACAGACCAGTTTCCCTCTCAATGTCATCCAGAGCTTTTTTCCTTCTTTCATCTAAATGCATGACATTTATACATTGCCTGTCCTTTGGGTCTGAATCCTGCCAGCTCTTTCTACAGCAAAGGCAGGCAAACCCTGTAATCCCCCGCTTAAAGGATTTTTCATAGCCTTTGCCAGGGAAGGATAACATCCATAGGAAAATCCTGAACTCCACAAGTACAGAGGAAGCTCAACCTATGTTTGTTTGTCTGTCAAAAACAAAAGGAAGGGGGTAATTTTGGCTACTGATCCTCTGCAGAAGCTGTGCTGACAGTAGGCTTGAGTGTCTGCATGTTGAGATGAAACAAGGGCATTGCCAACAAAGCCCTGACAGCTCCACTGCAGGGAGCAGGCCCTCAGTGTGGAAGGAGCAATTCCATCAGAAGGAATTTGTATTCTCTGTTGCCAATGTTTGTGGCTCTCCTCCCACAGTGCATGGAGACTCAGTCATTTACAAACACTTCCACAGCAGAAAATCATACACATATATATGAATATAGACATTTAATACTGTATTTTCTAATGAGGGTGAAAGCATTACAGAAGAAATTCCCCTTCTTTCAGAGATGAAAATAATGGGTCACATCTACACTTCAGTTCCTATCCCATTTATATTTTCCTTTACAGCAATAAAGAAGCACACAGTAAAGCACTCTGTGATGTACACTAGCTCCCATGCATTAACTTCTGCTCTTATATTCAGATAATTATTAGCAGAAAGCATAAAAGGTCTTACTTTTTGTTGCTGTGGGAAGAGCTCACTTTCTTAGAGCCAAACTTTAAACCTTCTTCTCCCAGGAAATAAATTGCTCATCTACCTGATTGTTTTACTATGTTGGCTTTGTGCCTCACATTTCCTTGAATAATTAATTTCATAAAGTAACCTGCTGCATGCTCACTTCACTAATGTGCATTCTTCAGTTCCCACTGTAAAGAATCATTTCAGTGAATGATGGGTAAGAATTCTAGGGAGGAAATGCCACATCACAAGAGAATAAAGACAGATAAACAAAACTTTTAATAAAGAACACTGTCATTTATACTAGTGCAAATTCTGCCTCACATCCCAAACCTTTAGTGCAATTTCTCTAAATTCTGCACTGGAGATTTCCCCCAAGGACTTAAATTTTGGACAAGATGAAGGGAAATGCCATGAGGGTACTGGATAATTTTAACCTTTTAAAGGGTTTCGTTTATCCACTTTGCCACATGGTACTTCAGCCTGGCTCCCCCCTTTGGCATGAGTTTTCCCCTTAACTCCTCTCTCTTTGCCCCTCTGCCAAAACCCAAGAGAAAAATGTGGTATAACTGCAGGTGGATGCAGAGTAAGCCCTTATTCCCTTTGTTATAGACAATAGAAAAAAATTCCTTGAAATTCAGCAATCTACACTACAGTGCCAAAGCTGCCATTATCATCAGCCCTTGGGAGCAGCAGGGCTATCACAGTGGGCTACTCAATCAGCTGGGAGTCGATTTATCACCAGGGTTTGTCCTCTCTGAACTCTACTGGCATCACTGACTGGGATTCTGGTGGCTCTAATGCCCATCTGCAAAGCCAGTTCTGACCCTGTCTCAGTTACGATTCTTGTGCTGCTCATGTATCAGCACCACCCGTGTCCTTACCTTGTTGCAATGCAGTGAACAGCACCAACACTAGCTGTGATTGTGGTCATTGTATTTGCTTCTGAAAATGTACTAGAAACCAGAAATCTATGCACTTTCGGGGTTGCTTTTTTTCTTCCCTTTATGTAACAGCAAAGATTTTGCAAAAAGATGCTTGTGAAATAGAGGGTTAATAAAAGGAGAGGAAAAAAAAATAAAAACTGCAATAAATACATGTCATTCCTCTTTCATAGCTAAAAGATAATACATTTTTAAAAAATAAAATAACCAAAACACATATCAGTGTGCTCAGTTACAGTGATGCTACTGGTGCCTACAGGGGGACACTACAAATGCAGAGCCTGATGCTGGAAATAGCAGAACACCCATCTGAATAACAACATAAGAACAGGAGCTGTGCTCTCAGCTGGCAAGCACACAGCCAGCATCCAAACCAAAATGGGAATCAACACAGGAGGTACAAAAATCCTCACAAACCAACATGAAATTCATGATTATCTGTTCTCCACACTGGAGCAAAACTATTATAGCATGTCATGATTTTCTTCTGAGGTGTTTTTTTTTTTTTTTTTCAGCCATGCACACACAGAGAAAACATGATGTAGCCTAAAATTCCCAGTTCAATGATATCCTAACAGTAGAAATAATTTTGCTTGCCCTAGGATTCCAGATGAAATAAGGATTCCAGGCAGAAATTGGCCTAGTGTTCATGAATAGCTCATTCTGACAGAACTTGTTGATTTATGGGTTCAAGCACACCGTGCCAGCTCATCACAGCACACACTCAACCCTCCTTTAATAATTGACAATGCTAATGTTCAGAGTCTGGTTTCCCCAGCTGCTAATGCATTTCTCACAGTGGGGTAGAATGGATGCTCTCAGTTTGCTGAACTGTAAAATCAAACAGATTATGATGTGTCCATGTGAAAAATTAGGTATCGAAATTTGGATTTTTATGTACACACTGCAGCATCTTAAGAGGTTTTAGCAGCCAATATATTGCAAAAATAATATCTACAAACTTGGGTTGTGAAAGAATTCTTCTATTGAAGCAGAACTTTGAATTCTTTAACAAAACACTTTTCTTCAAACTCCCTGCTCCAAAAAAGCCAACCAAAAATCTCACCCAAAAAAAACCCACCACCAAAAAATCCCTCCCAAAACAAACAAAAAAGTCACAAAGAACCCAACCTCATTCATTTTAAAGTACTGGTTTTGGAAAAGATAGTTAAACCAGCTAGGGATACACTTAATTGAAATAATTATGGTAGGAGAAAAGGGGCAGGAAAGATCTCTTAATGCCTGTTTCTTTGTCTCACCATGAAAATCTTAATTCCTTTAAAATCTTTCAACAGCATATTCTCCCTCCGTAATTCTACTTCCAGAGGTAACCTTTATGTTTAAGAGTTGAAAAAATTGCTATTTCTGTAAGACTTCATCATCTAAGCGGAACTATAATTTTATTGTCAAAGGAGCTGTAGAGTACACGGTGCATCAGGAATAAAACATAAGGTTAAAGACTGTATTTCCTCAGGCTGTTAAAATACAGAAAATGAATTAGGTGCCCAGTTTTTCCTGAGCTAAGGGAGGATACACAAACCATTTGTCTAATCTTACCCTTATTTTATGCTTTTAGAAGATCACCATCTTCCTCAAATATTGTTTTTTAAGTTGTAGTCAAGATTTCCTCAACGCCACAGATCAGTTTATCTGAATCATTATCAGAAAGCTCAGTGTCCCCGTAAAACTGTTGTTGGGTTGCAGTTCTAATAAAAACCTGTCTGTTACTTATGATGCAGCTGAATATTCACAGAGAGCTCCCCTCACTGCTTTCTCCTCCTCTGTGTTTCACAATGCTTTTTCATGTGACTTTGAACAGTTCTAACGTGGTCTTCAAATGCATTAAAGAAGATATTGCCATTTAAATATAAATCTATGGCATTACTTTGCTACAGTTCATTTAATAATAACAAAATGTGTTTTCCTGACTTCTTTGGCTGCCAGAGTTTGTTTTATTCCTAGAAGCAAACAGCCCAGATAGCAGATGATATACGAAATAATTTTTGACCATGGAATAATACTGGACACTTGGAAGCAATAGAAAAAATTTCTATATGCCTTGACTCACGTCTAGCTTAAAATAGGGAAATTACTTATGTGCTTTAAATTTTAATCAAAGCTTAAAAGATAAAAGCTACTCAGTTTGACATAAGAAATTGGCACCAACTCATGTCTGACTCTTCTTAGAATGCCCTACCCTGCTGACAAAAACAATTAAAATAATATCACTGTTAGTTCAGTGCAAAAGCCTTAATCCTGTAAGAAACAAATGAAAGATTAAAGTAGCCCACAGGTGACTTTAACTTACGGTCACAGTTGGTCCTTGTGAATTTTTGGTACTTTCATCCCCTGTGTGCTCCCACTCCTCTACACCATTAAACAGCTGGAAAACAGCTATTTGGGAATGCCGAGCATCAGAGTTTGAGAAACAAAAATAAGCAAAGAAACTAAGGGAGAGATAGATCAGTAGCAGACCCAGGTCTCTGCAATACATGATTCACAGTGATGCTGTGCAGGAATGTACACGGGCAGCCTGTGGTTTACCTTGGAAAAAGCTCCCTTGAATAAGCACACAAGGTAGTCCTTTTATTTTCCACTGCTGATCCATGAGATCTGTTCCAGGAATGTCTGTATAACCTGGAGGTCAGATACCAATTATTCCTCAGGCAAAGGAATAATCTAAGAATCAAGGAATTTTCTCTCCCCGCAGTTTGTGGTCTTGACTTCCCCCAAGAACTGATGGGAGGTAACAGTCACAGAAGTTTATTCTGAACAGCACACAGAGAGTGGCTTTTTCTACTTCCTGGTGTACTAGCCTGAGTGATTTTTGGTGATCCTATTGCTTTCTGGTTGCTCCAGGCTCTTCCTTTGATAGCCAATATCTCTTGACATTCAACACAATTCCTTTCGTCTTGTTGCCTGACCAACATGCAAATAAAGATTTATAAAAGTCATCCAGCTTTTGATAAAAGTTTGCACAGTTTAAAGATGCTGTACTTCAGGAAGAGAGCAGCTGCTGAGGGGCACTCTGTACAAGGAGCTGACTGAACATCAGCTTAGACAAAAGCTTCAGTCTGCCAACTTTGCTGCCTTTAAAACACGCCTTCTAAGAATAATTTGAGAAAGTCCCCAGGAGCAGCCTGTAGGTTTATACAGATTTAGAAATTTAATCTTCCTGCCATGGAGTTGCAGGAAGTCCATTGTGGCACACGGAAAACCCAGGGAGTTAGTGAGCGCTGAGATTATGGAGCATGCACTTGTGAAATGCTGACTCCTGTCACATTCATTTGAGAAACTTCAACCCCCAGTGTGCTGCATGTTGATAATCACATCTGAAATGCCACAGTGTGGGCAACTGCCCTGTAATACATCACTTTTCTGTTTAGTCAGAAGGTGATAAAAAAGCGCACAGAAAAATAATAGATGATGCACTTCATTTTTAGCTCTTCTTTATAGAAGGAGAAGAACCTGTAAAGGCTTCCAAGCCATCTGTTATCTGAGCATGTCAGATTGTTACAGATGAGAGACAGTTTACTTTTTAATACAAGAAGAAATTTATAGGAATTCTGAGGGAAGTGCTGTTCAAAACATATGTTAGTATCCATAACACACCTGTTTTAATGCTCAGCATTCATTACATTGTGGATTTAATAATTTGTCCATTATTACTCTTTAAGCTGTAAGATAATCATCAGATGTGTTTCAGTGAAAACTGTGCAAGTCAAAATGATCCAACCTTGAATAAAAAGGAATTACACATTTTACGCTACTATTAAATAAAATATTATCTGAAATACTAAAATATTACAGTAGTACCACTTTCTTCAAGTACCACACTCTTTATCACATTTGTCAGTAGGTTGAGGGGCATCATCCCTCTCCCTCTTCTCAACACTGGTGAGGCCACGACCAAAGTTCTGTGCCCAGTTCTGGCTCCCCAGTAGGAGAGAGATGGGCACACTGGAGAGAGTCAAGAGGATGAAGGGACTGGAGCATCTGTGCACTCAGGCTCAGGCCAGAAGGCTCAGGAGTGATCTTATCCATGTCTCCAATCAGCTGAGGGGAGGCTGAAAAGGGGTAATATATAGTACACATGGATTTATAATCTCTTCCCAATACTACCTGAAGAGAAAAAGAAATATGAGATTTGCTTATAGAGTAGAATTCTTCCAATGATTTCCAGCTTCAAATCTGTCACTGAGTAATTAGTTTCTACAACTTAAATGCAATTAAACTGAAATCAGGTTGATTTTACAAAATATTTTAAATTAAATGTGACACTAGGCATGTATATCATTGGTAAGGAAAAAATAAAGTTTGTAATTGAAAATATTACTGCAATGCTAACAGGTCTTATTATCAGTGACTATCCCTACTTACCCTTGCTTTAACACAGGACAAGTTGTCCTCTAAAATGTTATCCATCTATTGATTAAAGAGGGAAACTAGAAAACTATCTTAAGTCTTTTCACCTTTAGATGGCTACTCTAACATGTGGTGAGATTTCTTCTGTCCTTAAAACAGAAAGTTGCTCTGTGCATTGTCAAGTAATATCCTCCTCTTCTTCAAGCATTTTCCTGCTCGTCACCCATAATTACTTTTTCAGCTGCCTTTCTGACAGAAACCACTGCTGAACTTGTTCCTCACCAGTAACCCCCCCTCTGCATCATCTCACAAAAGATACTGGAAGTGTCATTTCCTTCTGTAAACTCACTCAGCCCAGAAATCCATTTACACTTGTAAAGTCTCCAAGTACTGTAAGCATAGACACGCACTTAGAAATCATAAAAGCTTAAAGAAGTGTGGGCTGAAAGAGATCTCTGGAGGGCATCTGCTCTGACTCCTCCTTCAAATGAGGCAGTGAGGAGTTAGAGGGGGTTTAGGAGGTGAACAGTCACAAGAAACAGCTCCCACAGACCAACAGAGCTGTTACCCTTTGTAACACCATGAATTTAGGGTTCTGAGCCTCACCAGCCAGCAGTAATTATTCTGGCAAAGTGGTATTTTAGCATCTACAGCAATCACTGCCAGTGGCTGTAGTAAACCACTGATTGAGCAGTTGCACAGATGAATCTTTTCCAGATTCTATGGTATTGTAGGAAATGTTCCTTTTAAATGCCCTAGACAATGATCAGTTCTCTGACCTTCCATCTCCAAATATGGGGAACATGGCCTGCAACTAAGCAAGCAGGTACCCATTTTCATGAATATTTAAGGTCAAAATTCCAACTGGACATCACCAAGCAAAATTTCTGTCCTTGATTTATATTGTGGAAGGAAATACCAGATCCAATTTTCTTTTTGCATTGGATGGAAACTGAAAAATATGAACATTTTTTAATACAAACAAGGAAGAATTTGTTAGAGCTGCATGAAACAGGCAGACAGGCACACAGTTATGCACCACATTAATGTCTCCAAACCATTATTTTCCTACATATGAATGTTCATTAGCTGTGCTCAGGAAAAAAAAAAATAAATCAAATAATTTTGTCCTTCTGTTAACAAGCAAAAAGACATCCACCACCCCAAGCAACTTTGAAGGAGCAATAAGGAATAGTTAGCAGTCCATTTTCAGCATCATACCTGGAGGTTTCCATTAGTTATACTACTATTGCTCTCAAGAGATGCATAACTGATTGTCTAATTGCTTAGGCAATGTCTTGAAAAATTACTTATTAAGCAGAAAATATGCCAATAGTAATTCCATGCTCACAAAAACCAATGTGAAAAATATTTCAAATAAAGCAATTACATAACTGTCTCCAAATTGCCATCATTAGTCATTCCCACCAGAAAACTCATTCTTTCACAGAAATCCTTGGAAAAGAAAAAGTGTTTACACCTCAAATTGCTGCTTATTAATGTCTGGTGAAAAAAGGTGAGCTGGAGGGACCTGCTTTTGAATTTCTCCTGTATTAAAGGCTTTTGGCAAGTCACATGGTGAATGCCAACATGACCCTCTGCAGCAGTTTGCAAAACTATGAAGTGACTCAAATATGAGCTTAGTGCTCTACATGGGTGGGTCAAACCCTGTATCACAGTTGAGTAGTGACAGATTGGAGTTCTTTGTTAATGAATTGTTCTGCTTGTAACACCTCAACAGGCTCAGATATATCTCACTCATGTGGACATGCTCTGTGCCTGACATTCTAGTCTGTAAAAAGATTATTTTTTTTCCCCCTCAGGTGAAGGATATTGCAGGGACAAACAAAAAGAGAACTCCAAGGTATTCAGCAAACAATAGTGGGAACATAAACAAACATAGACTACATAGCTTTTATTCTTATGAGAGCCCATTTACAAAAACCATTGGTGATTGATTTTTAAGAGATTATCCTTCCTTATTTAGTCTATAAACTTCCAACACAACTCCCAGGAACTCCACAATACAAATGCATGGTCAGATGCAGTGAGCTCAATGGACATTAGGTAAAACACTGCTCATTTGTCATTAGTTTGATTTTATGTAAAACCACCTGGCCTCTCCTCAGCTTTTTCAAGGGTCAGGTAAAGGTTCAATCCAGCATTCACTACTCCAGGTTCATTTAGTTGAGGAAAACCACCTACACCTTCAAATGCAGTGTAGCTCACATTAGAGACCTAAACATGTTTGTCCTTCTCAGATGAGACAAGGGCTTACAAAAATTTGGAGTCCTGCAGAATTCAACTCTTTGAGGAAATGTAAGAACTGCAAGTATTTTTTTAAAGCCAGTCTCTGTTTTTGCAAAACTTTTTCCAAGTATTTTCAAATTTGTACAGACAACTCATTTTAGCAGAGGAATAGTCTGGCTCTTTGAAGGCATAAGAAATTAAGGAATTCATAAAATATTCTAACCAGAGACAGGCCAGCCATTTGCTTTCTCAAGTGTTACAACATTTTGTACTCCAATATTTTTCCTGTCATATAATTTTAAAGATTACACCTGTATTTTAACTTCAGCATCAGGGTACCTTCTCCTGAGTTTGCTGTGCCCTGATGTACTTCCTCAGAGACATTTCTTTTTTGCAGTGTTCACACTGAAGTGGACACTCCTAATTATTCTGGCCCTCGATAAGAACTGTATCTGGTGATCATTCCTGTGCAGCTGAGATGTGATTGACAGGTTGAATCCTAAATGAAACAGATTGTGGAGCACAGTGCAGTCTGATGGAACATAAAGCTGATCACACAGTGACCATGTGTGCAATTATCACCTGAGCTGTGACTGTGAGCTGCTGTCAAACAACCTGTGTGATAGATATGCCATTTCTGGTAATATGTGAGGGAAATGAATTGACCACAGTCATCAATTATCAAACTATTAATAATTATATATTACTAAATACAGAATTGGTTCCAGTGCAATGTTTTCCTCAGAAATTTCACTTTTTACTTAAGAATCCCCTGACACGTAGTGGTAGAAAGAGAAAGATGTGCTGGATTTGCTACGTGAGTGGATTTATTCTAGAACTTTATATCTATAGATGGATTGAGCATGAGAAATCTAAATATTTGCAAATACTACAGAATGATACACACAATAATAGGGTTTTACTGCTTTGTGTGTGTAGAGGTGTTTCACTTTGTGGAGTTTTGGGGTTCTGCTTGTTTGAGGAATTTTTTGGTTGGCTCTGGTTGTTTCGTTGGGATTTTTTTTTTTAATCACAGATCCAGGTGTCAATGTCTTGCACTAAACTGAACAACCCTGATACCCTTCCAGTCTATGCTGGTATTATCAGCAGTAGGCAAGATTTGCATTCACAAAACTTGAAATAAACCCAAATAAATGATAAAGCATGATCTAGGGCAGATGTAAAACCTGACATGAAGCTACATCAGTAGCAGTTCCACACAGCCAAACTCAGCAGAGCAAGTGACAATCCAAGAGCCAGACATTCTCCTGAACTGCATCTTTATGCCAAGCCCCCCAAAGGATCACAGTAGTCCCACATTAATTGACTCAGAAAATTACTAAACTGTATGCAATAAGCCAACTTTTAGCAGAGACAACAAAAGCTTTTGTCTCAGCTTTCATGTGAATTAAAGCAGGCCCTAGGTGAGTATTTCTGTGTTTATTTCCTCTGCAGGTTTTATAATAAAATCTCTGCCTTCCAAAAGGAAGAAATATTATTTAATCTTTCGAGGGTATTAAAATTCAAAGCAAACAGCAAATTCACATTTGCACAGTTAAGAATCTACAGAACTAATTTGAAGTATTCTCCTGCTGACACTCCTATGCCATGAGAGTCCATAATGAAATAAAGTGTATATTTTTGTACTCTTATTGCTAACATAGGTGTGAATCATTGACATCCATCTTCAACCCCAGTTATTATTTGCCTTTGACTTCTTTGAAAAGTAAGTATAGGCAGAAAACAAATACTCAGGAAAAGGGAAAGAAATGTAATTCGAGTATTTTTTACATATTTAACCTATGTGTGATGCATATTTTGGCAGAAAATGGGAGTTTATGAGCAGAGTACTATTACCCATATCATTTCATCATACAGGTAACACATAACTCCTAATTATTTTTGCAGTTCAAGAAGAATATGAAGATGCTGCACATCAGCTTCACATCTGAGTGCAGAACTGCTCAGCCCCAAACACTTCTCATCCTCAGACTAAGATTACTGAACGATCTTAGATGGTACAGGTTTGTAGTACTGTACAGCTTTGCCTCAAAGAGCTCCACACTTTGGAATAATGCAGATACCACTTTGGAGTTAAAAGGGGAACTGAGCCCTTTGCCAGCACTGCTGCCAACTGAGACTGGTCAGAGACAGGTTTGACAAGTCATCACTCAGCTCTCAGCTCACTGAAAATCCCCTAAATTTTGAGATTTTGTGATTACACTATCTCTGAGCTACTCTATCTGAGACTGAGGGACAAATTCATCACAGACTGAGAGGATTGAAGGCACTCATGAAATCTTGCCATTTATCCTCCTCCGAAGCAGCATCAGCTATACTTGGGATTCTTCATGACAGTTATTTTCTAACCTCTTCTCAAAAACCTTCAAAGTTGGCAGCAAGGATGCATATTTTCTAGCAGGTCATTATACAAAGCCTTTCATTTTAGTGGTTCTTCCCCCTGCAGTTGCCTAATAGGAGTTTTCCTAGCCACCAACTGAAGTCACTGCTTTGCAAGCAACACTTGATGAGAAGAGAAAATATTTTTCTTTTATATGTCGACATACAGAAGGTACTGTACCTACTGCACCCCATCCCACTAACTCTGTTTTTAGAGCAGAGAAACACCTAGAAGACCAGACTGTCATACCAGCCAACTACCACAATATTTTTCTTTCCAATAGTCAGTAACAAATGAGTTAGAAAAATCATGTAAAAACTGGGATGGGAAGAGAGACCTCCCTTGTAAAAGTCTTCAAAATTTCAGCAACTGCAGCCCAGAGATTCCTAACATTAATTTCAATTCTTTTTATTTTTCCAACCTGATAATATTTTTTGTTTCCAAAACATCCTTTGAAAGGTCTGCAGCTCAGTTACTCATTGCAAAAAAAGTTGAATAATCATCCCATAATCACCTTTTCTTTACTACTGAAGATTTCCTATTCTCTATCACATTTTAATCACAACAGCCTCAGGTCATTCTGTCACTCCTCATAATTGGTGGTTTCCAGACTATTATTCTTCCCCAGACTCAAGTGCTCTCTGTCCTTCTTGAAACACCACATCCCAAACCATAACGCTGGCACACAGGATTGAGTGGTGTAGGGTTGCTGGCTCATTTTTGACACATCATTTATGTGTCAGAGTGAAACCTTGCGTTTTTCTGTAGCTATTAACATCCTTTAAACATGTTCAGACAGTATTTTAAAATTGGTAAAATGAATTTGAGCTTTTGCTCACTCTCTCAGTGTACCTGCAGCCCTGAAATCCTAATGACCACAAGCTATGATCTATCATCTAAAAACTGACTACAGTATTGATTGGTCTCAAATCCATGAACTACAAGAAACTTCTCTTAGTAGAGTCTTCTGTTTTGATAATAAATCTCTGGGAACTACTCTCCATATGTTTTTTTCAAGACAGTTTTGTATCCACCTTGGCATATTTCAAATTATATTTAGACTATGGATCCCTGGGCGGCTTTATGAGAATGTCAGGTGAAAAGATTTAATAAAATTGTTATCATTACTTACTAAAAGGTGAAAACTCATGCAAACAGAACTGCAGTTTTGGCACTCTCCTTTGCCTACAGCACTTGTTAATGTGCTGTAGAAGGAAACTGGATCAATTGACCTAAATCCATAACAATTATTCACCTCCTTGTTTTCTGGTAAGGATAACTTATTTTTCTACCTTCTTCTTTTTTTTTTTTTTAATCAACCCATGACTCCCAAGGTTTCCTCTCCTCCCCTTCCCACCTCTTTTCAAAGATCAAAAGCAAATTCTCCCTTTGCTAATCCTCTGGTTATTCATTTACTCCCCAAATTCCTTTTAGAGATCATTGACACCACTTAAGTACCCAGAATGAAGCTTACTGGGTGCAGATGTTTAAAAACCTCTAAATTATAATTAGAAAATGTTAATGTATTCTGTGCTCAAGGCTTGTGTGTTTTTATCAGTAGCTGCCTCTGTATAACAGCCTAATTATGGCTTGTGGTTTTTTGCCCCTTAACTTAGGAAAAATGGTGAAAAAACTTTAGCCACACCAGCACATGAATCTGCTACTTGTGCCCCTGTTCTGAATATTAGCTGGATACTTTACCAACCTTTTTATTAGTACTAACCTGCTTGTAATTCTCAGTGTCCCTCGGTGACTGTGTCTCCTTTTGTGCTTTGGCTTTTCTCACTGGTTATTTTTATGCTTTCTCCTGCCACTGCTCAAAGTGACTGTGCATGTACACATGCAATACACTGGTGCATTTGTTAGATTTTTTTCATGCCTCCTTCCACTGAGTAAAATAGTTTGGATGGACAGAAGCTGCTTTGGCAATTTATAAACAAAATCCCCTAAACAACATAAAAAACCCCAAGTTTTGGAGCTTTCGGTTTCAAAATAGAAGTTAATTTTATTTTTCCTTTAACACCTCAGGCTGGAAGAAGTAATTTTCAGATCTTACTGTTTAAATCCATTTGGATTCTATTCCCAGCTTTCTGATACAGAATGAGATACAACTTAGCCATTTAGTGTAATAGAAGCTGAAGAAAAATATTTCGACAGCATCAGACCAATTTGGGGGGGGGGGGGGGAGGTTGTATCTTTTTTAAGCCATAATTTCTACTTTGGTAGTAAATGTACCCTTGGAGGCCAAAAATATCTCCTGCCCCTTTCTGCCCCACCGAGTTTCAAATAAGGACAAAGAATCACAGTGAGGATGTGTCAGAGTTGTGGTGGCATTATTACAGCATTTCATATTGGAACAAATTAACTGAGGCAGGGAATGGTAAAAAGGCATAAAAACATGAGTGTCAAGAAGAAAACTCTAATTTAAATATTTCTCATTATTAGGACAGTTATTTCTTTTTCACTGCAGTATTTCCTGTTTTCTAATAAAGTTTTTAGGCAATTTCATGTCAGTTCTTGCAGTGGAGTAAGGACCATGAGTATGGTCTCTGTTCCATGGTTGCCTGGTTACTTAAAGCCCATTAGGAACATCTTGTCTTGAACTCCTCGACTCTGATTGAAATCTAGAAGTGGGTTCTAGATTCTAGGTAGAATCTAGAAGCAATTACTGCAAAAAAAACCCCACATAAGTATGTCTTGTTCTTTCAGGAAAGCAATCCCACATTCCACATTAATTAGCTGCAGTACATAGCAAGTTTTATCTTCAATGCTGGGTAATTGGCCAAAAGTAAAATGGAAAGACTTTATGCTTCTTTCATAAAAGTACCCAGTCCTACATTCAGTGTACTAGAGAGAAATTTTTGCTAGGGAATTGTTTTTAAAATTTATTATTTAATACCTTTTGTCATTACTGAAGTAGATAGACTTTTGTGTCAATGAGTAAACAGTTTGTGCATAACTTCATCTTTCTACAAATTCCCTGGTTTTGTCCCAATAAAACTGAAACACCAGAACTAATAAATATGGTTTTATTCTCATGCCTCCAGCATTTTCAGAAGCTTTACATTTCAAGTTGGACCAATGCAATGAGAAACATTCCCTGCACTGCTAAAATCCATAACAAAGACAAGTTTTCTATCCACCAGCCCTCTTACTTTTACAGGAAGTTGTTTTTGATGGGAATAATTAAAACTTCTTATTTGTTTTTTTTGTTTTTTTTTGTTTTTTTTTTTTGTGTGTGTGTGTGTGTCTCCTCATATCCAAAAAAGAACTCTTGGCTCTTTTAACCATTCCCCCACCATAATCTACATGGCAAACCCTTCCATTAATTTCCTCCAGTGCAAAGCAATAGATAAAGAGGTGTTGACTTGATTTTCTGTGGGACTGGGGAAATTTCTTTGCCTTTTTTTAAATGGTAACTGTAGTGGAGCAGATTATTAGAGATAGGACTTCAAAATATACATCAGATGGCACAGCTTTGCATGCACAGAAAGAAAGCCACAGGCCAACCTAAAACAGCAGGGCTTTCTTCTACTCATTTATCACAAACTTAAATTCTTGTTTTTCCAATCTTAATAGACATTTTTTATTTACATAAACAGGTATAAACATAGTAAGGATAAACTGAACATTTTAGCTAAAAAGAGAAAATCCTTCTTTTCCTCCTTCCTTTCCAGGTCTTCTCCCCATTATTGCTCATTAAGAATTAGAATTTATGCCATATGTGCAACTATGCTGAAATGGCACACATGAAAATTATTGGGAAAATACATGATTAATAACTGCCCAGCACAATTCAAAGTGGAAGGTGAGTCTCAAATGAACAACTGGAAAATATTTTAAGACATGTATTGTAACAGCCCTTGAACTGAACCCCATGTGCTGAGGATGCAGCACTTCCACCTCGTGTCCCCACAGAAGAAAGCTTCACACAAGCTGTGACCATGGTAAAGCTTTTCTTCCTTTGTCTGTGAGTGAGTCCCTAGTGAATTATCCTTGTCCAAGACCTGACAGAAATTCTGTTTGCTGTTGATAATCACCATATCTCTACCCAAATCTTCCTCACTTGACTTCCCTCCCCAGTGGAGGTTCTGTACTGATTGTACTAACACACAGGGAAAAGGCTCAGGTACTGTAATAGAGATTTGAGTGAACCTCACTGTTTACTCACCTAGGAAAAATTTTTAAAATTCCAAGTATACTATATTTTTAAATTGTTTTTTGTTTGTTTGGTTGGTTCTTTGGTTGTTTTTTTAATTCCCATTCTCCCACCAATCAATTCAAGAATGATAAGGAGAAGGAACCTGGGCACACACGCAAAACATCACATCCACACAAATAGCTGACAAAACCACTACTAATAATCTGATGGAGAATACAAACCAACAGCTCTGGAGCACACCAGAACATTAAGTGATTATCTAAAAAAAAACTTTAAGGATTTAAAAGCACTGAACTAGAAAGTACCATATCTGCATTTGCTTAGCAGTATATCAATAGGGATTTCTTTCCCCCTCTCTTTTCCCTGACTAATCCAGGCAAAATTAATTGGACTTAGATCGATTTAAAAAGCAGCTTTGACTTACTTGTCTACTGATCTTCTGGCTTAAAATATTTTGATCTGGAAAACCTACAATAATATTTATTCCTTATCCTATCATTAAAAGCCTGATGTTGCTGGATTTCAACTGAATAACATGAGAAGTTTGAAAGCACTTTGAATTTAGGTCCCTGCTTGCTTTAGGTTATGTTTGTTCTATCCTGTGAAGACTGGTACGTTCAGATTCTAATCCATCCCATCAACAAGGCAGTTTCCATCCTAGTTTTTTTTGTTTGCTTGGTTTTTTTTTTGTTTGTTTGTTCCCCCCCTCCCCCCCCCCCCCCCCATGCTTTCCTCTTTTGTCAGTAAATAACTCACTCACTGAATTACTTTGACTGGAAAATGGCTAACTCTTACTTCCTTTCCAAAATTCCTGAAAACCCTTTTGATGGAGACGTTTACGAAGAGCATTCATAAATGAACCCTTTCAGCTACTACTCTACATTTTACATATTAAATTCTAGCATCTTCAAGTAAAGTTCTGCAATCCGAATTAGTTTCCTCTTTAGATCACCACCTGGATGCCTCTCACTGGAAAGAATTCCAGTAGCCCTGGAGAAGGAATAAGTATTTGACATCTTCTTAAATATATGTTTACTACACAACTGTTTCTCATTTCTAGTGTTTAAGACTTTAGTTCTTGAATTTCATATCTCAAGACCTATCAAGTGATTAAAAGTATCATGTTGAACATCTTTTACCCTCACTCCTGACAGAGAGGGTATTTGATTTTCCTGATTGTATATAAAACTGAGAAGACTACAGCATGTCAGTTGACTGTACATGATGGGCAACACTTGAGATTCTCAAGCTTTGAGTACTGACTACAGTTGATTCAAATTGTTTGATTAGAACATGCATGCCAGCATCTTAATAAATTATGCTTGATTCCCTGGCCATTCCCAAAACAAACAAAAAAAACTCAACAGAACTTAAATTGTTGGGTGTCAGCATTCAGTAGCTAATTTAAAAAAATAGAACAAACTGAAGACACTCTCTTTGCATCCCTCTTTGAAAATAACAGAAAGAGAAGATATTCTGAATGTTTGAGGCTTCTAAGTTTTGTTTTGAAATAATATAAGAAATTGCTTTTCAGAACTTTCTAGGAAATATTAACATGAATTTGTTTTTTTTTTTTTTCAATCTGCAGCCTCGCAAATGTGGATTTGTTTCTTCTCTGAGAAATATACTGAACATATAAGCATGGAATGGGAGCACTCTCTCTTACCATCTTTTAATTTAGAAAGATACTGAGCCAAGCATGATACTCCTTCAGAGCCGGTGCTTTCAAATTTCAGTTCAACAAACACCAATGTTATTCTTGCATAATTTTGGGGATTCAATCTCTGACTCATTTCCCGTGTGCAAAATGAAAATAAAATTGTTAGCAAAACTTACTTTTTCAACTTAGTTACTATTAATTTTGGCACAAGAAAGTTCTATTGTGCCTTTAACAATTCACTTTGGCTATTACACAATAGTTGAGTACATGCTTGAAGAAATAACTTCTTTAAATATTTATTTCAACCTACATCATCTTAATAGTCTGAAGATTCAATCAGTATCTTAAAATATTCCTCTAACTAAAAATATTTTCATATAGTGCTGTATTTACACAAATTTTGTGGGCTCCTAGTCCTTCTGATTCATTCAGTTTGGAATTTAGCTATACTTGCACTCAACTCTTGACAAATCTGCAGCTGAATCGCTGGTGAGTGCCACCACAACTGCAAAATGGGTTGTTCCAGATGAGGTCAATTAGGGAGGCTTCCATCAGAACTGTCACACCTCTTTGGAGAGTTCCAGCTCTCTGGTAGCACAGACTGTCTGACAGCATGAGTCGTTGGCAGAAAATGCTGCACAGCTTTAGAAGTTCCTTGAAAAGAAAAACAATTTTTTGTCCCCTGGTCTCTGCCTTGTTGCTTTAATTAAAAGAATGTCAGAATTCCATACAGAATTAAGAGATTCAGTTATCCTCAAAAAAAAAAAAAACTGGGTTATCAACCTTTTGACATTTTACAATGGGAATAAACTCAGCCATCCTACACAGACATGGAGAAAGATTTGGTTACTGAAGTAGATATTGACTTAGGAGAGCAGTCAGGATCCTTCCTGCTGTCCTGGCTCACTTTGCTCAGTAATCTGGGGACACCATATAGTTTCTCATCTGTAATATGCTTTTACCCAGAGATTTGAGCTAAGATAGATTTCATTTGTGGCTTTTTTCCCCTGACCTCCTCTTCTGCTAATAACACCATTTAAAACCAGCTAATGGAAGCTGGAGAAGGCCTGCCACTTGACATTTTCACTGCTGCAGAAAAAAATTAAACTCTGTAGTAGTGACTAAAAGAATTGACTTGCTGTTTCATTGTCTGCTTCTTGCCAGCCTGACAATCCTCTCTTGTTTCAATCCCACTTCAGGAAAACTTCTCTTAGAGAAGATATTAATTCAACAGTAAATGAATTGTCCTTTCTGGCACAGGAGCTTGCTCCTTTGAATCATTCTCTTCTAGGTTCAGTTAGGGTAAACAAGACAGCACCTGTGGCACTGACTGTGCAAAGCTGAATTAATTCTATTAACATGGTAAATTCCAACGGGACAGGGTTAACTGGACTAAGAGCAGTAAATTCCTAAACTGAAAGGTTGAGGCATTTGGATTAGCCTTGCTCACTCTCCTTGGAAACTCCAACCCACAACAACTTTTCAGATGAAGTTTTCCAGGTCAGAATGCAGAGGCAGATTGTTCAGCTATCTAGTAGGGTGATAAGTGATTTTCCTAGGCTGTGAACATTTTCATAGTCTGCAGAGAGAGAAATTTAAAGTCTTCTAAGGTTGAAATAAATGCCTATTTCAGAGCAGGCATTTAAAGCATTTACCACAAAGTGGGGGGCGTATTAATGCCCAATTTCAGCCTCATGGAATGTAAAGACTAACCAGACAGCCCTGACCCAGGTGAATGTTGTAACCACTGGAACACCAGCAAATCTTTCATGGCATGCACAGAAAACCCTTAGTAGCAGAGGTGGGGAGTATTTGAGGGTGAGATTTCTTGTCAAAACAAGAAGAAAGGCATCCAATTCAGCTGTTTATCTGAAGCTGTCTGAAGGAGCATTTACACTTGTTCCATTTATGGCCTATATTTCAGAGCACTCAACAGCTTAGTGATAAGGATGCTCATTGAATTTTCAGAATTGAATATATAGTCTCTGGTCCAAATCAGCTACAGAAGGCTCTTCAGTCTGAGAAAATATCTGCATTTCAAACCAGCTTTTTATTCCAATACTTAATATCTCTTTTCCTTCATCTGCAGGGTGCTCCAGCTCCCCAGCTTTTTGAAAGAAAATGCAATTCACTGGAAGATTTTCAACTTTTTTATGCAGATACATAAACACCTACAGATCAGTGTCCATAGCCAAGTGTGTGGCAGCCACTACAGAATCGCTGATGAGGAGAGAACACTTCCTCTCCATTCTGAAGAGACTGTAATGGTGGTTTCCAAATTTCTTTGATTTCCAAAGCTCTGATGTGGTTTTTGTGTCTTATTTGTGTGAACCAAATCAGCTGGACAGCATGTATAAAAACACAGGTATAATACTTGAATCATACAATTATTCCAAATTTTCTTGCTCAGAATTGTGCTCACAACCAGAGCATACATACCAGCTAACAGCATTTGAACTGATGGGAACTAAATAGCAGTAAGAGAGCCAAGAATCTTTAGGCTGGGATTTAGAAAATCCCCATAAATTAACCTTAGGCAAGAGAGACGGAAGAGTCAGCGCCTAATCACTCACCTGTGGAAGTACCATGTCAAAACAAAAACAAACATTTAACTTCTTTCAATTTGCCAAAAAGGAAAAAAAAAAAAAGTAATACCATTTTCTCATCGCTTCAGATGAAGTATTTACAGATTATCATGGGGAAAAAAGAGACTTTTGGCTTTAAGATTAACTAAGAACCCAATAACGACAAAACCAAGGTGGAACACCAAAAAACTGCTCTAAGTCTCCAGAAATCAAAAAGTTCCTTTGGAGCATTGACTGTTATTCCATGAACATCTAAGACTTAAAACAAATTTTTTCTTTTCCTTATGACCACCTCTTTTTAGTCCATCACTTTTCAAATAGCTTTTTTATTCTTTTTATTTCTTCCTTACATTTTTCAGTCCCTTTCTGCTCATTCTCACAGGCAGGCTCTTTCTATTATGTGCCATTATTCCGTTTCCTTATAATTTTACTTGAGAAAAATACTCCTCTACATGCAGAATTTATTTCAGAAACAGTAAACAGTGTTTCAACTACCGAGTCACAAAGTAACTGAACAGCATGACTGCCAAAGGAAAAGCAAAAATCAAGACTGTATTTTAAAAAGAATTCAGGCTAGAAGACAGTGGCTGTGACTGGACATATCTTGGAATCAAGAGCCAAGAACATTTCTTACAGCTGGGGATGACAGAAAGTGAACATATGGAGCAAGTGAGGAGAAAAACACTGGAGGAATGAAGAATGCTCAGAAAGTTAAATCATATTACAAGGAGTAATTTATCAAATTCTCCATCAGCCTGCCCTTCCTGCAAGGACTTAGGATGGGGATCTTGATAACTTCTTGTAAAACTTGAAGAAAAAGAAAAATAGGAAAAAGCCACTAGGGACTGAGAAGTAAATAAAACTGGTATTTGCTGTCCAGCCTAGGAGTGAGTGGTTGTCATCCTGACCATAAGTGAATTTTAAGACTTAAAAGGCAAAAGTCAGAAGCCATTGTTTACATGAAACCTCTACAACTCCTGCTGATACAGATTCTCTTTACTGGACAAAACCACGACCCTTTATTGGTGGATCAAGAGCATGCCCATTTAAACAACTCACACCACCATTCAAAGGGGAGAAATGATATGTGTTAAAAAAAAAATCAAGTAATCAAGTTATTCCTATAATTAGAACTTTACAGTAGAGTTAAATGAATGTTACGTCCTCATTTTCCACCAGACACAAAAATCCCACACCATCTTCAGGAACAAATAAATAATAAGGACAAAACCCCTAATTAATCAGGACTAAATTAAAAGAGTGCAAGTATGAAACGCATAGATTTACAGGCAAAGGACAGTTCAGTGTTTAATCACTTTTTCTAGTGTTCAGGTAGAATTTGTATCTGACAGAGCAGCTCCCTAAGCTTCTTGTACCAATCAAATGTACACCAAGGTCAGTACTCAAGTGTTTTGGCACCCCAAGGAAGACTGAATAGAAAGTCCTGAGTTACAAACAGCAGGTAAGAATATGCAAATTTCAGGTACCACAACCCAGCTGATGCAAGATAGTTTGTTGAGGAAGACAGCTATTCTCCAGAGGAACCCCAGGAGCAAGAGGACCTGCGCACTCATTTGGCTCACCTGGTTACATTTATTTTGAAGTGTGGGTGTCCCCAGGCCTTCCAGGACTTGACTGCATACTAAGATAATTTTGAAATGAGCTAAACACTCACTGACCTCACACATCTCCGTAAGATTTACTGACCACAGAGGGAAGCTAAATAACCAACAAGCAAACTGATAAATCATCTTCTCAGTGATCACTCCCCAAGATGTGTTCCACCACTCAAGCTCTGATTACATTCTGTAAAGTCATTTAGATGAAGAACTGTGGTGTGAACCAAGAGGAGCCCATAGCAGGACCTTGTTTTGAATAACCATCCTAAGAACCAGAAACCAAGAAGTCAAAATCAGTCTTGCTACTGCACTGAGCATCTTCCTAATCAAAACCAAGTATTTAACATGAACAGCAGATTTTCACAGCACCTTTTCTGGACAGAAATAAAAAAGTTCTATATATGTGTCTGCCCAAGGCAGTGATAAAGAACCTGTAATTTATCCCTTCTATCAGTCACTGCAGCTGATGAATCACTGTGACATTAACAAAACACTGACTGCAAAGAAAGAAACCTCTCAAGGCCCCAGCAGCATTTTTTCTGAGCCAGATGAAGTTTGTTGTTGCTGAACTATTTTAACTTGGAATTCCAGGTAAGTAAAAAATAACAAAACAAAAGCAAGCAAGCAAGCAAACAAAAATCCCCACCCCAAACCAACCAAAAATTAATGATTAATGATTTTAATCAGACTATAATTTCATTGCTATGTCAATAGAATAATTAATAGTTTTAATAAAAATTACAAGACATACCAGTTCAAGTTAAATGAAAGGCAGAATTACCCCATTCAAGCAGTGAGATAATTTGCAAGCCATTTTACTGATATGCAATTTTACTGATATTGGACAAGAGATCTAAAAACTTTCAGGCCAAATGGCCCAAAGAAAAGAAGATGATGGTATTCATACTGGAATTTTCATAATGAAGGGAATATATATCCATATGGCACATGAATGTCCGGAGTCCAATAACTCTTGGAAAGAAATTATAAATACTCTAAAGGGTGTAATTAAAAGCTACATTCCTTTAACCTTAGAGCTATGTATTTCTGTTTGCAGAACATATATAGACCTGCTGGGAAAACCCAGGATATAAATTCAAAGGCAGTATCAGTATCAGATGGATGGTCACTGGATTTGAAGGCAGTAAAGATTTGCTTTTTAGATCTTGCTGATTCCTTTCAGCTCTGCAGATGGGGAATATGCATTAGAAGTTAGCAATTCACAGCCACGCTTTGATGCTTAGAAATTTATCATTATCTCCCTTCTCCACCAAAAGCCTCACCTCAATATATTTAGAAGCCAATAAAAGGAAAAGAAAAGGACTGCAGGTATTCTTTGCAAACCCAAGTACATTAAGCACAACAAATTGTTAGCTACCAGCACAAAAACCAATTTCTGCTTGTTTCAAGATGAATATATGAAATCAAAATGAAAAGGTTTCATGTAACTCTAAAACATTTGTTCAACAGGTTAACATCAAAACAAAAATGTATTTTTACGGGGAGAAATAGGACTCCGTTACTTTGTTATACAGCAGCACAATCTGCTTGCTCATCACACAAATCTGCAGAGTGGAGAGTGATCAGAGTTACCACTATGGTAACACAAGCATCAAACTTCCTTAACTTTCTCCTCTCAGTCCTCCTCCTTCACTGAATGAAGTTGAGTGATTTTACAGCCAAAGGAAATCAACAAAAAGAGGACATGCCAAAGGGGAGCATGACCTGAGAATGCAGGTAAAAAAGGAAAGTACAAGTAGTTATCCTGGATTAATGGAAAGGAAAATCAGAGGCACTCCTCAGATGTGTTTTTGGTAACTGCTTGTTTTAATTCAACCATTAATACTGAGTATCAACCAGGGAATGTATCCTTCTGTGACCAAAATGATAAATTTAAACATATAAATAGAAGATGGCCATTTTCTTAACATGTTTACTGGCTAATGGTATTCAGAAAGCTAAGTATACGAAGAGAATAAACCAAACTTTATAAATTGATGTTATTGGCTAGGTTCTGATTGCTTCAGTCCTGGGCAGTTCCACTATACCTCTTGCATCTCTTTTCACGAGTAAAGTGGAAAGCATTAGCTTTAAATCACTGCAAGGCACCCATAATTACTTAATCCAGTGCTGAAGGATCATGTGTGACAGTGATACAGAAGTCCCTGAGAAATCCTGGAAAATCTCCTTAGTATTTCAAAGGAACAAAAAATGCTGCCTCATAATCCACATTTGTATAAGATTTATTAGAAATCTGAATTGAAGTCAAGCCTTTTAGTGGTCTCCATTTTCTGGTTGGTAAATCTAATGGCAGGAGAGACTTTCCAAATGCAATAATATTGATCTGGGCAATGCAGCATCAGTAAATTAAAGTCAGCTTTTAAAAAATCTCTTCATGCCAACTATATTGGAGGCACTACAATGAAAGGCTGCAGAGAAGGTACTTGAAGTTACACAGAGTCAGGGCTACACAGAAGAAAGTGCAATGAAAATGGAAAGATTCAAAAACCTGAAAATGTTATTTGTTTCAATAAAAATTATTTCTCAAACTGCAAGCCAAAATATTCCAGTCTCATATTTTTCAGTAGTCAACTGGAAGTTTTTAGGTGGTGTTGCAGAAGCAAGGTCAATGTTACTAATTAGATGTGGGTGATGGGTTTTTCCAGCAGAAGCAGCAAGCAAATGCTCAAGATTGATATTTACTTAGTTCGGAGTGCCTTGTGCTAAAAACCCCTGCAGTTCTGCATCAGTTTTGCACCCTCCCTTTTGGCATTCAAGGCAAGCAAACAAAGCAATTGATAGTTTGAGATACTCACCCTGTATCACAGGGACATTCTTCCACACACTCTGTGCAACAGCTGCTTCCCTTTTGGAATCCACACATCCCCCCTGTATCCTGAAGGGCAAAAGTGCTTCTTATATTCTCTCTCCGAAGGGTTATTGTTATCTGGTTGATAGCAAGACAAAGTTAACTTCAAATGCTATTTTCTACATCTACAAACTGTGGTAGGAAGAGTGGAGAGGTGATGAACAGGGACCAATACATCTAAGCCTAAGTATAACGTTTTGGAAACAGGGTTCAAGAACTGAATCCATTGCATATTTTCTTGTTGTAATACAAGAAGAAATAAGAAATACACAGTGTATAGATATATACATATATGCACAGGTTCTCTTCATTCAGCTCTTGACAGATACCTTAACCTGTTGGTTAAGGTAATCCTTTAAAAAACTGCAACTGGGAACAGGCCAGACATGAAATCTGCTGTAAACCTTAAAATAGCTCCTATTAACTCAACATTAAAATTCAAAGATACATTGAAAGTAGTCCAGAGGGTATTTAGATTTGACCCTGGGAATCAATGAACAAATTTCAATAGAAAACCTGAGTTTGGAAAACACCTGTATAACAGCAGGAGCCTTTACATTATATAGTGTTTAATAAACAGTTTGTTTATTACAGCAACCAGCAATAGAATATAATTGAGTAAGTAATTTCCAGAACTCAGGGATACTAATTTAAAATTGCTTCCACCTCTCCTCTCATAATGCAATTTACCCGCTTCTCAATTCACCCATCACAATCACATATTCTGCTTATTTTAGAATTAAGTAAACTTGCCTTGCAAGGTCCGAACAACTATCTCTGTACTACTTTGCCCTTTCCTAAACTGGATTTTTTTCATGGGAACAGGACTACTATTACTTCACTGTCTATTTACAGAAATAACTGTAAAGTGGGGAAAACAGGATTAAATAAACCACATTATTTTTCTTTTGGTTTTATATTCCTTGACTATGTTAAATGAAGAAAAATGCAAAGATCTCTCATCATATAATGGAGTATTTTGGCTGTTTAAAATGAAATAAAAAAGAATACATGATCCAGGAAAATGCATATAGGACAGCATTATACCATACTACAGTATGCTTGAATGCTTTTTGGGAAAAGGGGTTAATCAGTGACAGGATTAATATGGTAAGAATATAATTTGCCAAATAAAGGCAGAAGCAAAATAAATGGTAGCCCTTGGAAGGACGAAACTAATCAAATCAGCACAGAGGGATTAACAAAAGATTTGCAAAAAGACTGAACACTGAACAAAAGTGAGGTTGCAGGGAATTAGACACAGGACCTTTTCCTGGGAAATAGCTGTGTGTTTGTACAAAGGCACCAGGTGTGAAGGACTGGAAGTCCTGGTGCTTGGTTGTTGATGACACTTGTTCAAAATGCACACAGAGACATCCTCTGATAATTGGCAATTTCTGTTTAAGTGGTGGTAGTTTGTACAGCTTTACCTCTCTTCTACTTTGCATAACTTGAGAGGAATCACAGTGTTGTAACAGTTCTGATTGATGGATTTCTTTACTTGTCAGCTGCAATCACTCTTCCACTTATTCTGCAATGTTAAAGCACCTTACAGTTTTTTTACTAGTGCTCCCAGGTTGACTTAAATCAACCAAAATCTCCCATGTTATCCCAACATGGCCTGTAGGCATCCAATAATCACCAAGTTCTCACTTTTTGCTCCAGGTACAAGTGCCTATCATTAAACCCTCTTATTTAAATCTGTATCATGACACTCCATTTCCATCATGTTGTTCTACAAGGAAAGAGAAGACAACAGCTACACTAAGTCAATTATGTTGCTTGAACTGTAGGAGACTTAGGTACAAAAGGAATCAGCATAATATGCAAAGTTAGGCAAAAGAAAACCTAAGCTTAGAAGTCATGATTTACACCCACAACTGTCACTTATGCAGCAGAAAGTTTCTACCATCCTCTCATAATGAAGAATTTGACTTTATGCAACCATCCAGTAACTGCGTCATGACTTCATTTCCAATGGGGATGGCATTCTAGGATACCTAAGGAATTTACACTATTCTTACACTCATATGCATATTTTATACATCTACCTATACAGACACACACCCCCCCATCCCTCAGTGACATCTTTCTCTACACATTGGAACGTCTTGGTCAGGAACTCAAGCAAGCAAGCTCAATTAACTCCCTATTTAGAGAACATAATCTGTGGACATGAAAGGTTATCTGGAGAGTCAATCAAAATGTGGCCCCTGAGAAACATTGATACACAGAACTACAGGCAAAGGCTTGGTTTTACATTTAAAAATTATATATATATGCCTTCAAATACAAGCATGCCAAAATGCAGTACCAGCAGGAGAGGTAAGACACCCATGTGTATCCTCAGGAATGTCCCCACTGAAATACTGTCTGAAGACAGAACTAATTTTCACAGCAATGCAATTATTGCAGCTTCAAATTGTGTTCTTTAAATTCTATAAATCTTAGAAGCGTATTTGGCATTAATCTAAGTCTAACCTTGAATCAAGCATAACTGGTTTAAGGAAAAGGGCACCCACTGCCATCACTGCCTCAGTGGTGTTTGTTCACACTGTTCTTCCTGTGCAGAATTACGTTCAACACTACCTTCAACACAGTAAAAAGATGCACTGCCTCTACTGCTCTGCCTCCCTTCTGCAGCCCTACACGAGACTTAATGAAATAAAGTAGTTTTTCCCAAATTCTCTTGACTATTGAAAATTCAGCTTCTTTCACACACTTTGGCTGAATTTAGCACATTAACTGCAGTTACCTCTTCCTTCTGTAGCAGAGAGGTGACAGCATTGCAAGGTAACAACACCTTAGGAACAAGACAGGTATAAACAGACAAAATAAGATATATTCTTCTGTTTGACCTTTCCTCTTCATAGTGACAAGTGGGTGGATAATTTTTAACCTCTCTACTCTTGCCCATACATAAGTTCCCTTCTATAATTTCACCCATGCCTATCTTTTTTTTTGTCCTTGAAAGATTTTTCTTGGTGATGAATGAGCTGAGTCTGAAAACACGAGCTGAAATAAGCATTGAAAAAGACCAAATGTGGATGCAAAAAAGCGTAGCTGCAATGCTCCAGATCCTGATCCAGAACTCAACTTGTTCATTTTTTTTTGCACATCAGATTTTGCTCCAAGTTCATCTTTAAGCCAAAACCTTGGTAAATAAAAAAGGTCTCATATGGGTAATTTTGGAACTGATTAAAAGCAAATAGTTTGCAATAGAATCTTGGTTATGGAACTCCTTACTACAAGATATTGTTAGGTTTAACTAGATTAAAAAATGATTGAGTATTCCTGCATCCATTTATAAATATTAAAAAGAGATGGCAGGACTTTGAGAAGATTAAAATTACATGCTTGGGCCTTAAACTAGTTTTAATGGGGATTTAGCAGAAGCCCCTTCTGTGAACAGGTCATTTACAGCATCTTTCCAAAGGTTTTCTTGTGCCTCTTTGTGAAAACAGCTTATACTCAGCTCTCTTAGGGGCTGGACCCCAGGGACAGGGATTTCACAGAAGACTTGCTGATTTTATTATCAAATGGCAAGTTTTGGGTATCAAGAAGTGGAAAGGCTATAGCTCCATCAGATATCAGGGGTTGCTGGACAGGACACCCTAAGCAGGGGATGCCTGTATGGACAGAACGTGAAGATCAGGGTCATGTTCACCTCGCTAAAAAATACCTTTAGCAACCCAGGTGAGAGAAATACCTTGTGTGGTGAAAGTTCCACTTAGTAATAGGGACTGTAATATTTATTTTAAGCCTAGAGTGAAGTGCAATATTTTGCTAGTGAGCCAGGAGCCAAGGAAAGGATGAGGTCTAAGGCCCAAAAAAATATCATAAAACTAAGGTAACCAAGACAGGGTAAACAAACTTATTCCATTTGTTCAGGAATTCTGGCAATTGAAGTTTCTGGTTAACGCACAAATAGCTAAAACAGGATCGAACTACATGGACAGAGGATAGGGGAGATGTCAAAAGCTGGCTGTGTGTGGCAGCCACTGCCCAGAGTGTGGCCAGGCATGGGTCAGAGGGTGTGGGGCCGGTGCCCCATGCATCACAGAATGGTTTGGGTGGGAAGGGACCTTAAAGATCATCAAGTTCCAACCTTCTGCCACGGGCAGGGACACTTTTCACTGCACCAGTTTGCTCAGAGCCCCATCCAGCCTGGCCTCAAACACTTGAACACTTCCAGGGATGGGGCAGATCAACAGTGAAGAATTTCTTCCTGAGATTTAGCCTAAATTTACCTTTTCTTCCATTTAAAGCCGTTACCCCTTGCCCTATCACTAGTTTTGTGATCCTATCATTTGTTTTCTATGTTCTTTTATCATCATTATTTTCCCTTTCCTTTCTGTATTATTAAATTTTCTTTACCCCAACACACAGTTTTACCTTTCTCCCATTCTCATCCCACTGGGGGAGTGAGTGAGCAGCTGTGCTGTGCTGTGCTCCTGCTGGGTTAAACCACAATGGGGTCCTTGTATGTCAGCTACATTATCAGGTAGACACTTTACCAGGGAAATTTTCTGGCCATTTAAATGTTCCTGTTTCATTGCATAGTGGGGGGCATTCCATTTAAATATGAAGGATAAGGGCTGTGATTATTAAACAGAAATTCACCATCTGCATCCTCCATACATAAAGGCTCCCAATACAGTGAAAGCACATTTGAACTTTTATTTCAGTAGCAACCAAGAACTGGCTTTTTAAAGCTCCTTCAGGAGATGGTGACAGCCTAGATGCAAAACCAGACAGCTCAGCACATCCCCTGCTTATGGTTTGCTTTTAAGTGACCCCTGACATCCAATACAGCCATAGGGCTTCGTTCCTCTTTTTGATGCAGAAAAGCTGTGGGACAGTGTCAGACCACAGTGAACAACATTGCAGTGCCAACACTAACAGCACTTAGTCTACCCCCAGCAGTTAAACTGTTTCTAATAATTTTCCTATGAAACTAAACTTGCTACAGATGTTGGAAAGAGATTGGATTTAGATACAGATCTCGTTGTGCAAATGCAGGATAATAAGAATGCATCAAGTGTGCAGCAGCCACTAAAGCATCCTTTTAATCAACTAGTCAGGCACAACATTCACATCACATTAATGTTTCTGGGTTTTCCCTGTGAAATACAGTGACTCTGTATAACATAAGTCGAGAATCAGAACCCTGTATTTTTGTTTTCTGTGCACCAAAGCGTGGATTATTACAAGGCACGTCAATTAAAACCTCTTATATAACCTTGGTGCTGAGGGTAAGCACCAGGTATGCATCCTAATGACCACAGTCATGTGGTGAAGCAATAATAAAAATCTAGAAACAAAAGAGCCTTAGTCTCCCTTTAGCTGCATTTAATTAACTTACCTTCCAAAGCCCAGCTCTAGTCCTTCTAGGTTTTTATTTTGTTCACAAGCAAATTGTCACTGGTTTTGACAGCTTGTTTTACTCTCCATAGTCACTGCTGAGTTCCTCAGCTTCCTGATCTTTAGATGTGGCTGCTGTCTCAGCAAGTACCTATAAAAATATAAACAAATAAAATAATTTTTGTGCAGAAATTTTAATATCTCTACTATCTAAATTATTATTCATTAGTTAGTAACATATTGTTAATGCTCTTTCCCCCTGCTCCCCACCCAGAGGTCAATACAGATCTTTCCATCCCTTGTTGACTGGAGATCAACAGACATTGCCACAGAACTGGTCTGTAATGGTGACCAATCTGTCCAGATTATAAAGTGATTCATCAATATGATCAGTAGCATAATAGGATTTTAAGGCAAATAAGATACATATTTTACAATGGAAGTAAAGTTCAAGTAGCTGCAAAAATTCTTCTTCTGTTGTACTAATATTTACTGGAAGTTTGACAACCAAGAGAAAGGTTTTGTATCATTAAAAAGTTCAATTAATAAAGATGAAAACCTTGTAGTCAAGATGAGATTAAATTAAATACTTCAATTTATCCCAGATTTTCTTAAGGTCACATTTTCTAATGGAAAGTACTTTTCACTGCTGACATGGAAGTTGTGTTATTTCTTCATCAATTTGAATTTGCAGCTTTCTGCTTAGCATTTTATGGCTGAAAAGTTCAGCCCAGCTGTAGCAATTGGTTAATTTAATAATGAGAAATACCTGACTTATATCTTGACTAATTACCCAGTTGCCTTGTGCACTGTGACAAATAGACAATCTCTCTGACACATCCACAGTACATTTGGCTCCTCTCTGAATATACCATGGTGTACAACAGGAAAGAAGAGACATTTCTGAGTATGTCACAAGGAAAATTTTTAGTTTTTAATGCCAATGCAGAATAATGTTTCCCCGTGTATCCCTGGAAGACCTGCTTGAAAGTTCAAACGTGAGAAAAAAGCCACGCACACTTTGTACTGAGAGTGACAGGAACACGTTTGCCCAGAAACTTTGTGGAGCCTTTATCCTTTGAGATAAGCAAGTTCAGCTTCTCATGGCCCTGAGCAGGAAGTTGGAACCACATAACCTCAAGAGGCTTCTACCAACCTCAGCAGTTCTGCACTTCTCTTTGGTCCATACATTTCCACCAGAAGAAAATGTCACAGGTTTCCAATCTCATCTGTTCCTCCCTGAGGATTTAACAGTTTAACTGAGCATTTAACAGTTCTTAGAGATGGCACAGATGAGATGGAAACTCCTATGCCACAGAACAATTCTCCTGCTTTCTGGTGCACCCATGACACCATGATCCTCGCATTCTTGGCTGCACTGTGATCCAGTTTTAATAAAAACTGTCAAAGCTATTCCCAACCAATGTGTTCTCTAACACATTACTCTGCCACCTTCGTGGATCTATTTAACAAGCATTCAATAGATGGGAAAGACAATTAATATTTTCTAATTTGAAAGAGGAGTTATCAGTCAGCTACAACAACTTGATTATTTAAATTTGTACCTCATTGAAGCACCTGAGACTCCTTGGAGTGTTTTTGGTTTGTTTCACTTTTTTTAAAGACAGATGCACATTGTACAATTTGATGCTGGTTTGTGCTTTCAATAATTCACACACTGTCTGTGTCTCTCACTGAAGAAACTATATTGCTCTATATCCACTTCTACTCATTTGCTGTGGTGTTATGAAGCTCATTTTAGATATACAGGAATTTCCCACTCAACTGAATAAGGACTTATGCACATTGTAAATCTCACTTTAAAGGCAAGTAAATAGAAGTCAGGTATAGACATATTTTGTCTATAACACGAGGGCATCTTTAATACTTAAAACAATTATTGTCTGAGCAGCTTAAATTAATAAAAATGGTATTTACAAATGCAAATCCATTTCATAAAGCCTGAGCTGCAATTTTAAAAAGTCTACAGACTACACATGGTCACAGCTGTGTTTTTTCTTTAATAAAATGAAAGTCAGAAGCCACTTCAAGTTGGCTTAGGGAGTTGTTTTGGTTTGTTTTTAAGGGAAAATACAAAGCTATTGAGTCATGCAGACTGTATGGATTTTCTTTCTATTCTCATCCCCCTGTACTATACCTGTGGGAAAAAAAAAAAAAATCCCACAGCAAAACAAACAAACAAACAAACCTCACCAAAACTCAACTTACTCCTGCAGAGAGTATCTATGAGCAAGGGTCACACATCAGCAGCTGTAAATATTCTGGTAACAGATTCTGGTAACAGACTTATGGATCATTTCATAATGTGCTCACGTCTTTTACACTGTCTTGAATTCAGGCTCTTGGGGCTGTCCTGCCTTGTTCTGTTTCACTCACACATCTTCTACCACATTGCAGCTGAAATGCAGCCATCAGGTGTTCTCACAGTTTACATATATTCTGTCAGCTCTCTAAAAAGGATCTGTGCACCTGATCCAACATCAAGAAATTTTCAGGTAAAGCTGACTTGGAGGAAAACAAAAGACATGAGTGAATCATTTTCTGTCACAAAACTCCGCTAATAAGCATGGACTTTCCAAATCAGCGCTAATTTCAGTACAAGTTTCTTTTAAAATACAACCAGGTGACAACTAAACACATTAGAGTGAACCATTTCAAACTCCCAGAAGTGAAACATTTCAATTTCTGTTTTGAATTTCTTTCTGAGTGTTAGGATTACAGTATGAAAAGAGATACTTAAGAGTCACCTCCACCTGCCCCTACCATAATGTTTCAATCAATCTCAAATAATTTCCATTTTCCCCTCCGGAAAAAAACACTCTCATAAAGGCTTCATGCTGACAGATTACTTCTGATGGGAATGCATACAGGCTTTCAAACACTGAAGTCTGTCACAGCACTGTGGAACTTTCTGCATTCACAGAATGTGAGAAAAGTAAACTCTTTGCTGATATACCTACATCAGCAAAAACCTATTCCTTGAGTGCATTTGTCATTTCATGACTAAAACATGATTTAGGAACTCTTGGTGCTAAATATCCAGTAAGAAAACTATATTCTTCAGAACATCTCACTACTGCCATGTCCATGCATATACATTCAAGTATCCCTCATATATAGCCCCTATTTTTAAAATTTATTTTTAAACAGTTCTCAGAGGCAGTTATCATTCACTTTCTCCTCTCGCACAAAGGTCAGTAATTGTACTATTTTTGTTCTATTCTCACTCCAGTCACTTCTGCTCTGAGTGTTCATGTCTCATCTTGTCTTTTTAGATTTCACACTTCTGAGTGAATGGTCTATACCTCACTTTATATCAGTTTTTAAGAGATTAAGATGCTGGTCTTCTCTAGGCAGCAATAACTTAGTCTATACTTTTCTGAAACACAAATTCCATATGCAAGATGTTTCAGCCAGACAACATAAAGCCCAAACAAGGTGAATTAACTCAGGCTATCAGTTTAAGGCAATTATGAGAACTGCAAATAACAAAAGGAACAGGAACGTTCTATTAATAGCACCATCCGGAGAGAAAGACAAAGTACCTGGAAAAAGACTGCAGTTTTAACAGCCAAATAGAGTCTGACACAGCAGCAAAATATCAGCCAAATAAGCAACGAGCAACTCATTTGTTAGGCATGCTTAGCCCACCAAAAGGATGATTGATGACAAGGAGTAATGCCAACTGCTTACACTGAATGCCAGGAAGAGTAAACCCTAGCAGCTCAACATTCTTAGGTTTGTATTTTATATTTATGGTGGTTAAAGTGACACTTCAGACACAGACCTGAATGCAAGATCAAGCTTTTCTACACACTGTGCAGTGCATTGGATAAATTCTTCAAATATTTTGCTGCTCTATGGATATAATTTTTGCTTTTCTTTTACTTTTTTAAGAGCGGTGGCTGAACCTTAAGCACTCAAACAAGTTCCAGATTGGGTGGCCAAACATTGCTACAATACTGTGGTTTGTCTTTGCACCATCCATGCATGTTTTTTAACTGTTCCTCACTGGAGATAGGAAGCATGTTACAAGAAAACGGGATTATTAAGAACTATTTAGTAACAAAGTTCACTTTCAAAATGAAAACATATATTCAAACTCTGATACTTCTAATAACTTCAGTTCATTTTAGGGAATTCATGCTTTCCTTCCTATTCTCATAATTTCAGTATGTGGAATTAAACCAGAGTAGCATAATCCCTTTTAGGCCTCTGTTATTCACATTCTGTCCAAACAATCTTTAAGAATTCATAACATCTCAGGGACTGCAGTAACATATGTGCTCTGAATCTTGCACCAGCTATTAAGCCAGGTCAAATATCCCTTTTCCCATTGCACAATTCTGCTGACATTTGGCACTTTCGTCCATCCTTTAGCTCATCTTTGTCTAATTTGGTTATAAATGCCTTATTTGTAACACTGAGCTCAGTGCTCTCCCATCTCATTTCCAGCCAGCACATGGATCTGGATGTCATTGCTCTTCAGATAGAGCAAACAGCAATGTATCCACTTTCAAATTCTTTTGGCAGTACCACTTTATCTATCTAGAGAAAAGTCACATGTCCTGGAGGTACTGGGATTCCTTTTGGCAGATTTTATCTTTTCAGTGGAGGAACACAGATGACCAGGTGCATGTGATACTGCTCTGTGCTGAAACACCCTTACTGAACCTTGGCCAGAATCCTGCTCTGATTTTCAGAACTTTTGAAAGGAACAATTTTGTCTATTTGGAAGTTGGGCTTTTCTGAAATTACAGTATTGTTGCCTGGTGTAGGGCAGGTCATGCTGGTGGGAGTGGGAACTTCTGCTGCAAGTAGATCAAACAAAAATTTCTAAGCCAAAAGGAATAAAAGCCACCTGTGAGCTCACACCATTAAGAGCCAAATGAAAAGCCTGACCATGATTTCCTGCAAGTTCAGCAGTTCCCTCAAATCCTTTTATTCAGAGAGGGCAGAGCAATCCCCCCCAGCCTGGGATATTGGATACAGCAGGAAGTGAGGGGGAGAGACCACGGGCATTGCTGACATTGTGCATTAGGCACAGACACTCCAGTGACCAGGGTGTGAAGGTGGATGGATTGTCTGGGAGCCTGTCACTCCTGATCCATCACCCACAATGGCAGAGCCATTGTTAACAAAATAAACAATTACAGCACAGAGTGGTAAAGTGAAGCCGTGACTTTTCCATCCCTCCTTCCCAACTCAGCACTGGTCTCAGAATCACTGAACTGTTTGGGTTTGGAAATACCTTTAAAATCAAGTCCAACCATACCCCCAGGACTGCCAAGGCCATCACAAAACCTTGTCCCCAAGGGCCACATCCACACAGGAATCTGCAGTTTATGACTCCTGCAAAGCAAACTGGTATAATTAATGAAAATACTATGCACCAACAATTATATGAGAAAATAAGAAATAGCAAGTCAGTAATTAAGGTAGCATCATCAAACATTTAATAGAGCTCAACATAGTTGAAGGCTTCCAAGAGTGCCCATACATCTTTTGGAACAGCAAAGTAACTCAAAAACTTGCATGGTTGCCAAGTTTCCAACTATTTTTCACTGAAACCTCCTTACCATCAGACATTTCAGTGATGAGTGTGCCATATTTTCTTCTGAAAAATGAAAATTATTACTGAGACAACATACATACTTTAGTAGAGATAATATTTTAGAAAAGCACAGCAATAATAGTGTTAAAATTTCATTAGAAATTGCAGGGTGCATTAAATTTTTCTATAAACAAACGTCCAAGATATAAGGCACATGTTAATACAGATTAAGATTTTATATTACTACCAGCAAAATACAGATAGAAGCAAAAATAGATTATTCTGAACAAAGAATCCAAACTTTTATGGAAAATGCATTCCATCAAGTTTTCATCTGAAATTTTAGCCCAGTTCTGTTAGAAGTATCAGTTGCATACATGCAATGGTAAAAAGACATTTTCTGCTCTGATGATCTATTTACAAGGTGGAAGATAGAGGTTTTTTTCCCAAGGCAAGAAAAGGGAGGGGGAAAAAAAAAGAAGGTAAAAAAGCAATGGTCTAATTAAGTTAGACAAGAAGACAGCCCTTTGCCAGAGCCAGGATCAGATACCAGGTTTGAGGATTAGGAGATTATGAGTGCCACAATTTAACATTAATTAACAATACTTATTGTTAATTAATAATGTTCAATACTTGTATTTCAATAGGTAGAATTCACATAAACATTCTTTGCTTTGTCACTTCTAGAAAAAAAAGAAAGTAATATTGTCAGAAAAAAGGACATTTTGTTTTGATGATCAGTTCCAGTAACTGCTTGTCTCAAGTTGTTTCCCCATCTCCTACCCCCCAGTCTTCCCTCTACAAACAGGATAGAGTCTCTCATGGGAAAATACATAAATAAATAAATAAATAAATAAATAGGATGGAAGTGAAAGCTGTAACATTCAGGAAAAAAAAATATTGCTGAGCTACTCCTTACCAGAAAGGCAGAATCATTTCTAGTCTTCATGTCCTTAGTGTCGTAGCAAAGTTAGTTCAAAAGAAAAAAATCTGAAATCTGTACAGATATATGGTTTTCTACAGGAGAGGGGAGGGGAGTGAGGAAAGGGAAAGGGAAAAGAAATAAAAAAGTATATGACATGCAATAACCAATGTTTGTTTAAGAAACCAATGTTTGTTTAAGAAACCAATTGTGGTACACCTGAGCCACTCTTTCCACCAGACAGAATTGCAATTTACTCCAGCTAAACCTGGCCCAGAACACACTGGTGTGTAACACCAACAGCAACCCAGCTGAACTTCCAGAGTTAAGAGTACTCATAGGTAATTCCATACCCACTCAGGAACACAATAATCCTCCAGTAACTTCAACAGATATTGGATTAAAGCCCCAAGTCCTATTGCATCTAGGTTTTGTCACGGAAAACTTCAGCTGTAAAATTTTTCCCCTTGAGAGATTTTTATCAGTTAAATGCTTAGAGGACAAATTATGTGCCCCTCCACAGGCACATTCTGAGCACAGGCAATTCAACACTATCTGTATACCTTGCATAAAAGCCTAAAAGAGAAACTTTAGCTCATGGAGCATGTAGTTGAATCTGAACCTTAAATATCATAACTGCTTTTCTTCCACTGCATGCCAATGCTTTTCCCACCTAGCACTCCAGTATGCTCCATTCTTAATTGTTGTATTTATATCATTGCTGTGGCTTTCAGTCACTGCAGTAACTGAGCTAACAGCACAGCATGTCTGAGAGCTGAGAATGCCTCAATCCACACCACACCAGCTCTGGAAATGGGATTTGAATATCCAGATATGTGGTGGATTTTGACAGCTTTAGAAATGCAGTAGTTTTGAAGAAAGAGGGTCATGGCTGAGCTGGACGCTGTGCAGGTGACAGCACTACAGCAAGGCAGTGGGAGCTACTGCAGCTCAGAGCAAAAAACCCCTTCCCCTTTCCCCTTCCCCTTCCCCTTCCCCTTTCCCCTTCCCCTTCCCCTTCCCCTTCCCCTTCCCCTTCTCCTTCCCCTTCCCCTTCCCCTTTCCCCTTCCCCTTTCCCTTTCCCCTTCCCCTTCCCCTTCCCCTTTCCCCTTCCACTTTCCCCTTCCCCTTCCCCTTTCTCCTTTCCCCTTCCCCTTCCCCTTCCCCTTTCCCCTTCCCCTTTCCCCTTCCCCTTTCCCCTTCCCCTTCCACTTTCCCCTTTCCCCTTCCCCTTCCCCTTCCCCTTCCCCTTCCCCTTCCCCTTCCCCTTCCCCTTCCCCTTCCCCTTCCCCTTTCCCCTTCCCCTTTCCCCTTCCCCTTCCACTTTCCCCTTTCCCCTTCCCCTTTCCCCTTCCCCTTCCACTTTCCCCTTTCCCCTTCCCCTTTCCCCTTCCCCTTCCCCTTCCCCTTCCCCTTCCCCTTCCCCTTCCCCTTCCCCTTCCCCTTCCCCTTCCCCTTCCCCTTCAGGAATACCCACTGCATCCTTGTAGGCATGCACACATAAAAAAAAACACCCCAAAAAACCCAGTTAATTCTGCAGAATGAGCAGAAAGGCAGCATCTACTGTACCATTTAGGCAGAATGTTAATGTAAATTTCCAAAAATAGCCTGCACAGTGTCCTGCCCATATTTAATACTTGGAAAAACAACACTTCTCTAGTAAATCCCCACTAGTTTTGTATGGATGCAGAACAAAGGGGAAGGGGAAGGAAAACTGATCATGAAATATTTCAGAGGAGAGATTTATAACAGGATTTAACCTTTTGCAATAAGAATGTTTGTTGAATAAATATGCCTACTATACATCACTTTGGGTGATGAAGAAGACATTTGCACAGAGTATGTGCAAAAATTCCAGGCTGTTAAGATATATTGAAATATCACTTCTCATTAATTCAAACAAACAAAAAAACAAAAAAAAAACCACACAACAACAAAAAAAATAACCAAACCAAACCAAAAAACAAACAAAAAAAAAAAAGAAAATTGAGAAATTGAGGCAGTTGTTGTAGGAATTGGAGATCCACTTACAAACATGGTCCCATATACATAACAAGTAGTGGAATTTCAGTGTTAAGTAGATGAATGGAGAAGATTTATAATCATAGTACATACTTCATGCATCTGCTTAAATTAAAAAAATACCTAACTTCAAATATTTAAAATGTTTTATTTCAGAGAGACTATGGTAACACCACCCCCCCATCCATTTTTTTTTTTAAATAGGTTTCCATAAGTAAAAGACTTTTTGTCCAAATTGGCATTGTAATAAAACATTTGTCCCAACAAAGGCAATGGTCTCGATCCATCAGTTTTAACTACCATAGCAAAAGATTTGACAATCATGAATTCTCTTCCTGAGGCCTTGGAAGTCAACTCAAGAAATCTGTCCCATTGTTGCATTATTTAGCAAAATTCAGATTACTGATAACTCAGCAAACAAATCCTTTTGAAAGCACAAAGGTAAATTTTAGGTAATTATGAAATTTAAGATATACAACAGGTTTGCTTTAGTTTTCTACTACTGGCTGAATGCCTTGCCAAGACATGAACCTGCCAACGTTTTTTATACTGGTCCATTACTGCTCGCAATCTGGATCCATTCCAGAATCCAGAACTGAAAAATAATGAGTTTTCTAACAAACCAGTGGAGTTTTGGTTTGTTAGAAAACCAAACACTAGTGACATGCAGTATTTCTGTGAGACTGAGCAGCAACAAATCCCTTAGTTTTTCATGTAAAATCTTTGGCCTTTCTTATTTTTGTTTGAACAAATTGTAATAAAAAGGTTGTTGGATTAAGGTTGTTTCTTTTCGAATGCTTCTTTTTTTTATCTCCTGACAGTTCTCTGGCTTTCAGAAAATTAAGAATTACTACCAGTTAACACACATATATACATATATGAAATGGAAAGCAAAAAAGTAAAAATATGGAAGTTCTACTCATGCGTTTTAGTAAATACAGAATTCACAGAATACCACACAAAGTTTAATTTCTATTTTTTACATTCATAATTATGAGGCAAAAAAAGAAACAGAACCAAAATTTTCCCTTGCTACCCTTTGAGTCTGCACACCAAGAAACAGATTTCATTACCTTTTTGGTAGAAAATGGCATATCTAGAACGACAAAATATAATGTTGCACACAAATTTGCAAATGCACACATTGCTACATGACCCAGCCCAGACACAGCCCCTAATTACAGAGCCTCAAGGGCCAAATTCTTTCAGGCACTACACAGAACAGGAAAAGGATTGAGCACAAAATACAGAAGCGGCACTGCTGCAAACCTCTTTGAGCCTTTTCTATCCAGTGCACATTATAAATTAATTTTGCACTGATCAGAATAACAACCTGGAGCGTTATTATATCCCAGACAGTTTAGTTTACCAGCTGGAAGATAATTCACTCAATAAGGTATAAAGGGACTTGTAGGAAAAATAACAAAGTAATGCAGGCTAATCAATAAGAAAGTTTGAAGCATAAGGCTTCAGGATGTTAAATTTAACAGTCTAGCAATGATTTTTCCCAGTTTTAAAAACCCAGCACTAATTCAGTTTTAATCTCAAATTACCATGTCAGATTGGAAAATAAAATCACATAAAGCAGAACAGCATCACAAATGCCCAAGTCAGACCTCATAACCAAAATCACAGCACCATCTTTTCAGCCATTTTTTATAATAGCAAAGACCCTAAATCAGGCAGGAGCACACAGGTTAGCCTTTGTGACATCCAACAATTCAGAGGGTTCCACTAATAAATCCAAAACTGCAATTTAAGGCAGTGTTGAAGATGTACAGGGATAGCAACTCTCCACTTTTACAACACCGGCTGCTTCCTAATTGGTCGGTGGGAGCAATTGCGTCAACTGATTAAAAAAAAAAACAAACAAAAACAAACTAACCAAAAAAAAAAAAATCAAAAGAGCCCAAACCAAATCAAAACAAACAAACAAAAAAAACCCCAGAAACCAACCAACCAGCCCCAAAAAAACCCAACCCAACCAAATCAATCCAAACCAAAGAAACCAACCCCAAACAACAACAAAAACAAAACACCGCAAACATGGCTGTTCACACCTCAGACACTTCCACAGGATCCAGGGTGATGTTGTCACATCCCTACCATCCCCATGTAACCCTTGCAAGTGTTCAGGACCAGGCTGGATGGGGATTTGAGTGAGCTGACCTTGGGGAAAATGTCCCTGCCCATGGCAGGGTGTTGGAACTAGGTGCTCTTTAAGGTCCCTTCCAGACCAAACCATCCTATGATTCTATGATTTGAAAGACTCAATAAAGTTATTAAATACATACCATTTACTATCAGGCAGGGAACACAAGAGTGAAGTTACACTTGGGAGAGAAAAGGTAGTAGCTATTTTTTTTTTTAATCACTACCCAAATCTAGTTTAATTTGCAAAAAATTAGAATCACAGAATTATTTGTTTTGGAAAATACCTTTAAGATCATTATGTCCAATGTTAACCTAGCCGAGCCAAGCCCATCACTAAACCTGTTCATAAGTGCCACATTTACACATCTTTTAAATGCCTCCAGGGACAATGACTCGGCCACTTCCCTGGGCAGAGCATTCCAATGCTGACAGCTTTCTCAAAGTTGAGCCTGTTTCTGCAATGACTGTAAGTAAAGTGATGTACCTCTGTTTATCCCAACTGATGAGCTTTCTCACCCTATTTTCTCCCTTCCTGATTATTAGCTCGGTGTGAGAAGCTGGGTGGGAATTTGGTCCTTAATCATGGTTAACTCACCACAAGAGTATGTGTGATGTCTGCAACAAGGAGTCCACAAAAAGAGAGGAAGTTAAAAACAAAAAGAAATTAAATGAGGATTTTAAGAACACGAGGCACAGTTCTAGACTGATGATTTGTTGCCCACTAAACAGAAAGAGAAAATGTTCCTTGTCTGAGTGAAGCAGCCGGCACATCTATTTTGTGAGATACTAAATATAACATTACAGCTAATCTGTTCAATTTATAGCACCAAGATAGCTTTCCTTGCTTCTGTTGTCTGGGCTATTGAAACATATCACCATAATAAAATAATATCTATAGGGGTGTCGTGGTCTAACCTCAGCTGGCAAGTAAGCCCCACGCAGCCACTCAATCACTCTCCCACGGTGGGATGGGGGAGAGAATCAGAAAAGTGAGAAAACTCATGGGTTGGGATGAAGACAGTTTAATAGACAAAGCAAAAGTGGTGCACACAAGCAAAGCAAAGCAAGGATTTCATTCCCTAATTCCCATGGACAGATAGGTGTTCAGCTATCTCTCTTAATGTGCCTCTTTCCTTCTTATTCCCCTGGCTTTAAATGCTGACCATGAGGCCCTATGGTTTGGGGTGTCCTTTGGGTCAGTTGTGGTCACCTGTCCTGGCCGTGTCCCCTCCCAGTGTGTTGTGTTTAGCAGTCTGTGGTCACCTAAAAGCCTTTACTGAGAAGACTCTCGTCTCCTCATGCCCTGCAGAATGCCTAGCAAGGAGCCACAAGTACCTGCCTGAAAGACAGGTAATGCTGAAGAAACATTCTTCTTTTCTTCCCAGTTACTGACACCCTGTCAGCACTTGTCCTTAGCCAAGAAAGAATCCCACACAATTTTTTGTCCAGTTTTGGTGCTCCCTAGGAAGGAGGGTTGTCTGCCCAAGGGCTGAAGCAGCTGGCCTGGTGGAAGCAATAAAGGACACTGATCATGAGCACACTCCTTAGCTATTTGTCCCTGGACCCCTTGCTTTTCTAACAATTGTCTCTGAGACACAAGCTCTGGACTCTGTCAGACCTTGATCTCTGCTGGAGCTGGCTTTGGAGAATGTCCAAAGCTGGTTTGGAAAAGTCTTTTTCAGACATATTCCTGTGCTGAATACATAAATTCTGCCAAAATACTGCCTTGAATCTCCTTGTAGTCCTCTGATTTCAGGCAGGAGGGGTGGAACCCTGATTGTTCTGATATGGAGAGACAGTTCTCATTTTATAAAAGCTTGGAATATCTTGCTTCTGAGGTTTAACGAAGTCACTCTGTCCCTCTCCCTTATAGCTGCTGTCATGAATCTACAGGGTGATTTGTGAGAGGGTAGGTTAGAACTGGCCCATCTTGGGTTATTTGCCTCCCAACCCAGTTGGGTGAAGAAGGCAAAGAAAGAGCACAGCAAACCTCAGTTTCCCTCAAACCTATTGGTCTTTCATGTGACAGTTTTATATATTAGGACTTCCTGAAAGCTCTACACATGACTTCATGTGTTATTTCTGAAGTTGCCTAAGAGGAAATGAAACTTCAAGCACACCAATCTGTGCTTTGTTCCTTGTACTTAGCAGTGACAGAAGTAGGGTACCAAGCTGAGGCCAGGGCCACAAGGTGAGGGAAGCACTCTCACTGGAACTGAAGCTATTTTAGAGGTCCTACGACTCAGCCATTTGTTGGATCTAAATTCCTTTTCTCACAAAATAAATTCTGCTAGGAAGTCTGGCCTGTCCCATACGGATGTGCCCTTGTTATTAGCAAAAGACCCCCAGATTCCTCGAGTCATGGATGAAAATCATACACAACTCTGGCTGGGGCAGGAACAATTTTTCCTCCTTCTCCCAGCAGTCATAATCACCCCATAGACATGGAAGCTGATGATCCATATTTCAGGCAGCGCCAGCAGAAGAAGCTTTTGGGAAACCTGATGCAACTCTCCACATTCATCAACAAAAGCCAAGTCCAATACAATTTTTGTCACAAAAACTTTCTTTAGCCATTGTCATTATTCTCTATTTAATTGTTATTTTTGGCATTGAGTATTGAATTGCAGTAAGGTTACTAATTACAATGTTCTTATCCAAAACCCCTCTCTTTGAAGAGTCATTGGAATCTCTTCTTTCCATCTGACAACACAACACTTCTTCTTTGATCTTCTGATCACATGGAACAGATTCTTTAGAATCTCAGTTCTTTCAACCCCTTTCTTTTTGGCTGGTGGGTTTTGGGGTCTTTTTTCTTCTTTGAAATAATTTCCTTTCATAGGATAGAATAAATCAAATAAAGGGAAAGTGGAATACACATAGAAGTTGTGAGAACAAAGCATCCAAATAATCTTTCATTATCTTTTTTTTTTCTTTTCACTTAACTAAGATCAGAGGATGGCAGAAGGACCTGACATGCAAAGTATGTGATTTCATGGGCAAATTTCTATCACAGAGTTTGAAAAGACATTTAGAAACATTTTTTTTAAAGTTCTCCAAATGAGGATTAGATCCAGAAGCATTAGAGTATTTTAATATTCGTATTTCTAGGTAGACATAAGTGTCAAGATGTTAGGAAATCTGCAGATTTTGTTATTTTGCCTGCTTTCAGAAAAATATTCCAGCCAAATTTTCAATTTCAAGAATTTTTGTCAATACCAAAAGGTGTTTAATTCTGTACTTACATGAAACATTGCAAAATTTCAGTCTTTCTGCCCTTTATCTGTGGGAATATAGCACAGAGGTACTATTTTATTGTAAAGATGCTGTAAAACATGAAACAAAGCTGGTGACTATTTAGGCTCTAGTTAAAAAAAAATCCACAACATATTTAGAGAACAAGTTTCAGTGTTTCAGTATGGACTGATGCTGATCTTGTCTATCTTATTCAAGGCACCAAACCACATTGGATTTTTGGTAGAGGAATGTTTTCCTCCTGGTGCAGAACCAAAACAAGACTCTTCTGATAATTAGTTGTTGATATTCTGTGCCTTCTGATTCCAGTTTTTATTTCCTTTCCTGTGAGCGCTTCATGGATTTAGGCAAGAAGTTACTTGAAACAGAAATATCCATGTCTGGCATAAAATAATGAACCATGGCTGAAAACTTTCTATGCAATAGAAATAAAAGTGGAAATATGTCATGCTAAAAATAGATTGACCACAATAATCTCTTTTTCTCTTTCACTTTGGTCATCCCAGTGTCTTTCCAGAACATGAAATTCCAGTGCTAGCAGTATCTATAATTCTATTTTCTTTTTTTTCCCCCCTCTCATCACATATTACGTGGCAGTTTTGTTCATATTTTTGCCTTGGAGAGAGGCAAAATTGCACCAGCTGTAGCCCATGCATTTGTACTGCTCTGGGTAGTATGATAGTACAGTCAGAATTCTGTTAAACACTGACAGTTTTTGAAATAATGAAAGAAGTAAACTTTCTGACAAATACAGATCCAATAAACAGAACTCAAGTTCCATTAAAATTTCATTAGACTATTCAGCCATACTCTTCACACTCCATTCCCTGTCTTCGTGGGCTAAATCACATGTTAATGCACATATATTTTTGACAGGTTTTGATAACTTTGCTGCTTTTTAGAGATTAAATCTGACAAGGCAGCAGACCCATTCTATGGCTAGGGATAGAGAGGTGGCAATAACAGGAATTATTTCAGGCAGAAGAAGCAGCGTTAATATTGAAGAGCAGTTTTCAAATAAAGCAGAAATTAGTGAAGTGCATTAAGAAATCCTTTAAAGTCTCAAAGCATTGTCTCTTTTCCATTTCAATAAAATCACAGTAAATTTCTGCAAAGAGTTTAATGACAGAGCCATTTGCTGTTGTAGTGGCTGTAAAGAAAAATTACTTCATGAACATGAAGAAACAACAAAATGTTGCAACACTAGCTGTTAATATAAAAGCCTGTTTTTCCCAGGCCAGGGAATTTAAGTCTTGTTTACTAACATCACAATTTATAAACTCTTGCACAGCCTTATTACAAATAAATAATCACACCAAAGAACAATTCCATTAATTTCCTGAAATAAGATTGCAAAGCTCAGTGCACAAAAGCTAAGGAACATTAAAATTTATGTTGCCTTTTGTTCCTATATTTTTCCTATAGCCCTTTTCCACTAAGTAAACTGAAAATAAAATTTGCATTATGTGAAGAAACACTCAGGCTCTTGGAAGGGGTCAGTAGGGAGATTTGCCTTCACTGTGTAGATCCATGTGCTTTTTTTTTTTCTCTACCTGATATCCTGAGGATGAAATATGCTTTGATAGCATAGCTTTCAAATGATTAGTGGTGAGATGGGCTGTCTTGGCTGAAATCTTCCAAAATATTTTTAGCCTAGCATAGATGTTTAGCATGCAAAAACGACAGTTGCAGTGGTTAAGGCTTGTCAAACAAAGTTCTGTGTTGCCAAAATCAAGACCTTGGTTTTCATAGATAACCTTGATCATACCGTGGTTGTCAGGGTGGAGAACAAGTCAGATTCTAGAAGTTAGAACTGGAGACATCCCACTTCCCTAACCAGTGCTCAGCAGTCATTAAACTTTCAGCCTTTTGTCACATTCATCTTTTAAAAGTAAAATGAAGGATTAATTACTGCCTAAAAGCTCCGTTACACTCCCTTTTAAAAGGTCTAATTGAAATCATACGAAATTCAACAGAAAAGCTTGAAAGCTTTACTTTGTTGCAGATTTTTACCGAGAGAAAAGGGGCACATCTCTGCACAGCCTGGAGAGAGCCTTGAACTCCTTAGCATAGGTATTAGAAATTAGGGGAGGAATTGCTTTGTACTCCTGGTAAAATACCTTCTGACCAAACCTGCTCAGTCACATACTCCTCTTGCAAGCTAAGCTGGATGTCTCCTCTGCAATTTCCTAAAATCCCAGTTTGAGTCTTCTATAGGGGAGGATAAAACCCACAGCTACAGACCACTGCCTAAAGAGGCTGTTTTCCATTTCTTCATGCCTGTAAGACACTGGTGTATTCCAGAGAGAAATGCAAGTTCTGCTCTCTGTGCCTACCTACCCATCCTGTTTAAGGGAAGGCAGTAGTTCTTGAGATCTGTACTTCCATTCGTGCCAGCTTTGCTGCCCTTGCTCCATTGAGGGAAGTTTATTTCTCCATTTGGCTTTTCACAGCTGGCCCATATTTTAACCTAGATAAACTGATCCCTTACAAAGACAATATCTAGAGGTAGCAAAATTTTCTGCTGACTCTTGGCCCAGATGTTCAGCTTCCAGCTGCTTATGATTGCTGAATAGGTTTTGATTCACAAACAGGCAGTATTGACAGTAATCCCTCACAAAGCCATTCCTTCATATCAGGCATTTGCAGCACAGAAATCCTATTCTCCAAGGAAAATACGTTATGTTTTCTCCTTTTATATACTCAGAAACACTGCATACAGCACATAATATCATTCCCTCATAAAGAAATTGAATAAAGAAGAACACATAACCATAACCTGCTTTCATCAAGGTGTGCAAATGCATCACATTTGCACATCACTGGATATATTGTCAGAAGAGTAATAACAATAAAAATTGCAGTGACTTGTCCCTTTCTTGAATGGAAGGATGGATAGATTTCTTTTTTCTCCCTTTCAGATTACATGTGATCAGCATTGTCTCTCCAGGAAGTTTGCTGATTCTCAGCAGGACTTTAACAACAATTTATTAACCTGCTTCTGTAAATTCTGCTGGCTACTCAAAGGGAACCTTCAGTCTTCTTTGTATATCAAGTCATTGAGCTTCTAAATCACTGACACTCATCTAATATCTGAATCACAGATCTACAGAAAGAGAAAATGCATAAGGAGTCAAATATTCAAATAGGAAAAAAAGAGATATCACTGATTGAATTACCTGGTTAAATTTAAAGCTGGTCAATGAACCAAAGACAAATGGATGCTTTTTCCATTGCAGTAATGTGTTACTGCCAGACAGTTTTTATACATTTTAAAATAAAACAGATTGCACATATTGTTAATGTAAAAGTATCTTGACAGTGAAAAAAAAGTGCATAAACCAGCTGGTAAACACTTGCATTGATGTATATTTATAAAGGTACCTTATGACCATAATCAATGTGCTAAAAGAAAACACATTTTTTCCAGCTGAGAAGCACAGGTGATGAGTGTGAGTTTTGTCTGCATGGAGAATGAACAAAGAAAACAAGCAACAATTTAATTTGCATTTTTAAATAAAGAAAATATAATTTTCCGCCAGATTAAAAGTCAAGAAGTTCATTAATTTTCATGGTCCAAGTAATTTTTGCCCTCTCCTGTAAGATGGCAAGGGTTTATTCCTGTATAAAGATATAGGGATATATATACATTTTATGTACATAGGTTCATAAGCTTGCCTAAGTAAAAAGAGCAGATTTTAACTGGCTTCAGGTAACTTTGAAACAGTGCCACAGACAAATTATTTCAAACTGTTTGCAATATATAGAGGTGAAAGAAACCTAAATACATGGAAAAAACTCTACCTTAAGCTTGGTTTAGTACTTTACTAGTCACTGCTGATTTTGTAACAGAGCTCCTTCCTCTTTTTGGTCAGGATCCATCTTTAACACCAGCAACTCAGAGCGTGAAATAACCAGAAAGAGTTACAGGCAGTGCAAGGGTTTGCAGACAGCCCCTATACAAGGGACAGTTTGCAGAAGGAAGTACGTGTTCTGCTACCAAGACTGATGTTCCCAACTTATAAAACTCTTGTGAACCTCTTTCTTGTCCATCGCTCGAAGCCTTCTAGAAATTATGTATGACAAGCTATACATATACAAAATCATTTGCCACAACTCTTTCATTTGCTTTAAAGAAAAAAGAGACACACATTATTTATGACAGCCAGCTGTAGGGACAGTTAAGCAGCTCCTTTAGGTTGGCTCAGCAGGGAATCTGATGCTGTGTCATGCTCGTGGAGTGACATTTGCAATAATGATCAGCAGGATTTATAACACCAAAGCTCAGCAAGACACATCTTAAAACATCACCTGTCCTTATGAAGGAGATTGTGTTTCATTGCTGGGACTCCAAGTAAACCATACCTTCAACAGAGTTTTAAATGATGATCATGATACAACAGATTTTTCTTAAAAGCTCATGTGGTCAAGAAATCTGTTTTCACATTATATGTTGCCTGAAATCTTTTGGATCACAATCAAATAATTTCCTCTTGGTTTATTTTTATACTTCTGTTTTGGTTTTTCTGTGGTAGATATTTTGTCTTTCCATACCTGTTTTTTTTAATACTACCTGCCTATTCCAGTCTTCCAGGTAGAGCAGGGGGGACTCCTCTGCTCCTGTCAGTGTTAATCTTGTTCTCAATTTTGCCAGATCTTTATGTGTATCGGGCAGAATGGCTTGGCCACCTTGTATTTACCTTATTCTTTATTTGTCACCTTTTTTATCATGTGAGTGTTTTCAAGTTTTATACCTTTATTCATCACATTGCTCAGCTGCTGGAACAGTGATACAAAAAACTCACATGTTGTTGGTGTGCTGTTAGACTATTTTAGTGTGTTTATATCTGGGTTCAAGGCCAGCTAGCTTTTTTTTTTTTAACCTGACTAATGAATTTTTATTTGAAATTGTCACAGTCCTCTGCTTTGGCTACACCAGTCTTCTCTGTTTACAGCAAATAAAATGTATATTAGATAATATGGGAAATCTGAAGGCAAACCTCCTCCAGAGAGGTACATGTCCAAATTCTTTCAGTTTGGACTTCCTCTTCTTTGTGTGAGTAATGAAGGTAATGACTCAGCCAGATTTACTTAAAATAGCTTCTGTAACTCCACATAAAACCTGTGTCTCTATTTGTGCTGTGTTTGCCTGCACTCTGTCTAATACCTGCTGTCACATTTTCTTCCTCTCTTGAGAGTCTTTAGATTAACAAATGCCACACTTGTGTCTCTACTGGCTCCAGAGGTCAGACTGCAGAACAGCATCTCCACTAAGGAGAAATGAAACAACATAATCTAATCACTGCATCAGAATAACAACCAGGAGACATGGATTTTACTTCTAACTCTCAATATCAGTTTGTATGGCTTTGAACAAAAAAATTCCATGTTCTGCCCTCCCAGTTTTCTTATTTAAAAAAAAACAAAAAAAACAAAACAAAAAAAAACCAAAACAAAACAAAAAAATCACAATTCAGTTATGTCCATGAAATTAAAACATTGAAAATAATGTGTGAAAACTAAATATGGCCAACCATTCTGAGGCTTAGTTGATTTGTCTTCCCCTTGCAATCCAGTGTGAAAAAAGATCTGCAGAATGAAACAGAAAAATAATTGAGACTCAGGACTGTAGGATGGTTTTATTGCCAGTGTTGACTTTCTTGTTTCCTTTTAGTTTGGAAGAGAGGAAAATAAGATCTCTTTGTGTCCTGTAATTTTTCATTTAAACTTAATTGCTAAATTATTCCATGTTGGCTTTAAATTTTGAACTAAAAATATCCTTTAATGGTCATGTTAGCAAGAGATGAAAAAATACATATATTTAGTAGACAAATACACTTAAACTAAAAAGGTATTTATTTATTTATTTATTTATTTATTTATTTATTTAGTTAGTTAGTTAGTTAGTCGGTTGGTTGTTTATTTACTGAAATAAGGAGATTAAGACAACCAAGGCCTGTGTTATAATTTACCTAATTACATTTATCTTTCACTAGCTTCTAAATGGCGCCCTATATTTCGAATTTCATTGCTTGTGGTAGATTCAGGAATCCATAAATATAATTTTCTGGCTGACATCATGCAGAAGACTCAAAACAAATGAGAATTAAAAGCATTGCTCTGATGTAGTAAAGCGATCTTTGAGGAAAATAGGGGTGTTCCCATAGAGAAATAATTTTTTATGGCATCTCTTAGCAGAGCAGGGACCACTCCCATCCACCTGGCCTCGTGGGAGGTGTCTGCCCAGGGCAAGGGGGATGGAATGAGGTGGCCTTTAAGGCACCTTTCAACTTAATCCATTCTATCATTCATTGTTACAGCTACCAGAATTTGAAGCAGCCACAAAATGGAAGCAACATCAGCACTTTGGTGCCACAAAATTTTGAGCTCCTGCACTGGCCTGACTGGTGATCTGTCACTCTGTTCCAGTCTCTCAAGACTGTTCCCTGCTTTAGTTTCAATATTTTTTTATTCACATAGAAATACCATTCATTTTGACTGTTTGGGATCAATGTCTTACATTGTTAACAGCTTTTCTGAAAACATGTCAGTCTTGGTGATTACATACAGCAAATGACTATGTTCCATTTTCTAGCGCCAGAAATAGCACTAATAAATGGGTATTGTTATTGCATAAAAATGACCAAAATAAATGTGCAGTGACCCTCTGGAAAGCTCACTTCATAATCTGAAGTTTCAGTGTTAAAAAATCTAAACCAGTCTGCTCCACACTTCTTACCCCAGCTAAGCATGAGATGGACTTTAACTGCCAATACATTTAATTTTGTCTTTAAATTGTGTTTCTCCATGATGACAGGTTATAAGAATACCTTGAGAGAAAGAACAGGATTCTGAAAAAAAAAAAAAAAAAAAAGGATCTACTCATAGACTGTTGGTTTTTCTTTTAAGGAAAACCCATCTATTTTTACCAGTCCATGTAAAATTGAAGAGAAAAGCAAATGAGCAGTAAGAGCCACACAGGATGTGTGCTGCTGCTGTGTAGATTTTCTGAAAGGATTGGTCTGTGAAACATGACTGTCATTCTGTCATTTTCCATGGTCCATAAACCTTTTAAATCAAGTAATGACTTAATTGTATAAATTTATGCTCAGATTTCACACAGTAGTGCTGTACTTAGATGGGCTTGGGGTATCTTTGAGATTGCACCACAGAGGAAGTATACACTTCTCCAGACTTCTTTTATTCTTAATATCATTGTTTAAACTTAAAAAATATATATATTTTTTATTTCAAAATCAAGTGTAATCTATGAGAATATCTGCTTTAATCTCTCATTACTTTTATTTCTTTAAAATACATATGCTTTTTTATACCAGAGAATGTAACAAATTGGTAAGTAGTCAAAACCTGACATCTTTCACTTCTGAAAAGCCAGAATATGTTCAAAAAATGCTTTTTCTTTTTTCCAAGACAGAATCTGATATAATAAGTGAGAAATTTTCATGCTGTAATCTATTTACTTGCTGATGAATAGTAAAGCTCTCACAAACTTCCTTAAAAAGTTTCTTATGAATGATGCTGTCATCCTTACAGACCTTGATGCAAGAACTAATTCAAAGACCTCTGCTAGACAAGGCTTCCAATGAGAAATAGCTTTCCTGACTGTATTCTAAACTTTGGGAAGAGGGGACTAAATGCAAGAAAGAAAATATCTGTCATATTTCTGAACTTGCAGAAATGTTGTTTTTCTGCTCAAGGAAAGCATTCCTGACAATGCCAGACTGGCTGCAAAAGATTTTAAGGGTAGACCAGGGTGATCTTCGTTGATTTTATCACATATTGTCAATTCTGCTCTGAATAATTCAGTAGTAATTTTATTTTAATGCATGGTGGAAGTCTCACTAACTACAGTATGCTCAGAATCTCTCCCCCTCTGATAACAAGGGGATAAAAAGAATTCCTTGGGGAAGGGTTTCCCTTAGAAGTTCAGCGAGCTTTAAAAAAATAGTTTCCTGAGTAAAAATGTCCAACGCACATGTCAAACCTACATGCTTCCTCATCAAGCCTGTGAATGTGAGACATATCCACAGATAAGTTCCAGAAACCTCCTAGCTGTCCAGCTCCTCTAAAAATTTCCACTTGTCAAGTTGTTGGTTCTCCTCCACACTGCAACTGACTTGGCTAAAGGTAAAATCAGGAATTATTGCCCCCTTTGAGTTTTTCAGCATTTTCACTTCCAGCTGATCCATGCAAACAGCTGAAATGCTCTGAAGTGCAGGAGGAAAATATAAGTTATCTTGAGTTATATGATCTTCTCCCAAAGTTCACAAGGTGCTGACCATGCAGGAATCCCATTCTTCTGTGGTAATAAATTCTATTTCTCAAAAAGCCAGAGAAGAAAAATGAAGTAAGGAACATAAACTAGAACACAAATTGTGAAACAAATTTCTTTCTTTCACTGCTCCAGGTGTTCAGCCCTAGATATTGAACTGTAGCTCATGATGGTCAATTCCAAAGTATTAATATTATTGGATGTTTATTGAACAGATTAAATTTATCTTGGATTATAAATGACTAGAAATCAAATGCATGAGAGTAATCCAGATGGGAAATAGAACGTATCTTTCTCAATACCCTTTGCTGCAGTGGCAAACAAGACAATCTGAGAAGAGAAAAAAACTTTGTCTTTAATTTCATGTCCTGTAGTAATATTGGACGCAGCTAGCTGCAGCTTTTCTGTGTAGGGCCAGTGCTGTCTCTGTAGAGATTAAAAATGTTCTGGGGTTTGTTCCAGCCACTCATTAGACAACAGAGACTCCTGACGTTTTGTCACGGCTCTTCCTGGCTTCAACAAACATCTGCAATGAGGATGAAGCAGATTAGAACCTACATTATACAGCACAACTTATTTTACAGGGAAGGAGTTTAAAATCACAGATGTTAACCAATAATTTTTTGATGCTGGATTGGAAACTTGATTAAAAGCTGCAGAGTGCTTGCAGAGTAGAGAAGCATTAAAGCAGGCATGGAACATGGATTCCAGAAATGACACATTAATCTGCATAAACCCTCCACGTATGTGTGCTTGGCAGGATGAGACCAAGCTGTTCTGATTAGGCTTGACTGACTTTGATTTCCACAAATACTTAGAACCATCTCAGAGGCTGTGGAATGCCTTTCTGTGAGCTTGGCTAATGGAACTATGTCCCCCTCTTCAGATGAATTTGGATTAATACTTTTTACTGCAGATAATCACTTCCAAGGTGTATCCTACTTCCATTTTGAAGTAGGAGCAAATAGCAATGAATAATTCTAACTTTAGTGTGAAATATGCCTGTTCTGAACTATCTTGACAGCCACAGCAACTGAGGCAAAACTGCTTTTCTCTTTTTTTAGACTTGAGTATTCAAGAGGATTCTTGAGAACTGAAGGACAGGCAGCTGAGAGATACTCAAAAATCATTTATTGGTTAATGTATAAACCTACCTTATATCACTGAAAGAAGATGTGGAGTTTTTTCATTTGCTAAGGTGTAATTTATACATTAGTATTAACTCTGAATGAATGTACTTTGAAGAGAAGCTGTCCAATATATACAGATTATATTCTGGAAGTCAACTACTATTTAAATTATCTTCAATGTCTTATAATAAAAGCCAGTGCTATTCACCCACCCATCTCTTCCTGTCTTCTTTATAACCTTCTGTATGAATGCTGTGCCCTGCAGCCCAACAAGCTTGGCTGAAAGAGAGGACTAAAACAAAAAACCCACGTCCAAATGCTTGTTCAGAGGGTACTGCCCAAGGTTTTGGGTACAGAACATTGGAGCCAGTTTGTGAAGAAACTGAATTTATACCCAGTAAATCAGAAAGAATCTGAAGAGTTTATCTAAAGCCAATTAATCACTTAATTCATGACAACAATTCTTGGAATTGTAATTAGAAAATAATATTTGTTTTTTATCCTTTCCCACAAGGTTATTATGTGGTTATAGAGAATAACCTGATGACAAAAGATGAGGACAAATCTGAACAGGGATCAATAGGTGAAACACATTCGTAACAGGTAAAAGTAGAATGAATTAATTTTCCATGCAAGAGCTGTGCTACTGGTGATTTCTCACTGAGAAGGACAGAGGTGGACTGGTCTAGTGTTGCCTACACTATATTTTTTCATTGTTTTAAAGAGAAACTTTATTCACAAAGAAATAATTGCTTTGTGTGCCATTGTCAGGAACAATGTATTTCTTCAAGAAACCAGCGAGAAGATTGGTACAGATGCTATGAATTGCAGCTCCAAGCTCATCTGAGGCTGAATGCATTGACACTACTGACAACTCTACCCCTTCTTTGATAGAATGAGTCTCACAATTCCAGGACAAATTCATTCATTTCCTCCGTTATCTCTGCCTCTCCTGTCATCACTTCTTCCCTAGTCCAAGGGGAAAGGTTTTCACTGGCAGGTGAGAGCATCTTATTTAAACTCATCTCTGGCTGTCATAGCTGCTGCTCAAGGATCTTCCTGCAGCAGCCTTGGATCCTCACAGCTTTTTCTTAACACCCATTACTGCACTCAGAGTCACTCTTGAATTATTCTGCCACCTACATCACTTACGTGCATCTTCCCATTTTCTCACATAAAATTTATATTTCTGCCATAACTTCTAAGTCTTCCCTGGCACTGCAGACAAGAAGGTCCCTTTGTTCAGCTTGTCCTGAGTTTCATGGAGGCACTGCCAGCAGTTTGAGCTTTCTGCCTATGTGAGCTGGCAAGGCTGTTAAAGTCACTTCTGCACAGCTTTGTGTCAGATTTTCTGAGTTCATGTCAAACGTAAAATAAACTCTACTAATCACATGGTCCTGCAACCTGTGTCAGCTGCCTAGAAATTGGGAATTTTAGGTGATGGTTGTAATATTATGGACCATCATTTCGTTATCACTGAAAATAGTTATTTTCAGTCCATAATTGGTTTCTGTATCTTCAACTTCATTATCATGTTGCATGAGGTGGTGATAGAAATATAATGGATATTTTCTTTTCCTTTTATTGTTAGTGAAGTAGATTACCTAATTCTTACTCTCTGAATGTATCATTCACCTACATTTCCATCAGCTGACTGAGGGCTATAGGACACTAGAAGTTTTGGAACTTATAAATCTCAGCAAACACCTAGTAGAATTTCTTAAACTTTTTTCACATTTGATGTTAAAAGATCTCCATGGAATGTGGTGGGATTATAACCCACTTCCAGTGCTGAAAAAAAGAAAAGTACCACAGGTTTTATCACCCCCAAATTAATTGGTTGGTATTTAAAAACCTGTTCAAAGTTCCAGATGTCTGACAGGTTTTCTTGCCTATCTCAGAGAACACAACTGCTAATTCTTACTAGGAACTCTTCTCTTTCCCTTCTGTGTTAAGGGACCAGAGAATCCTTGTGGAAATGGGCACCTGGGAGAGAATAATCAATCTCATACTACATGTTTGAAGATACGCAAAAAAGCCCTCACTTACTCCTTTTAATCATTAGTAAACACAAAACCAAAAAACACTTCTTTAAGAGTTTTAAATCTGTTTCTTGGATATCTTTTCACTTGTACCCCAGAAAAGCCATGTCATGAAAGTTGTTTTCCTGCTACCTCAGCTGTTGCTGGAGGTATTTAAGGTGATCACTCGAGAACACTCAGATATCATCCTTAGCTCAGTTATGTGAAACAGCACTAACGCAATCACTGGCATGACATCAGAGGATCCAAGGAAAAGCAGGATGAAATTAAATGCGGTGAGTCTAAGAACACTTAGAGACAAAGGAAGTCACAGAAGCACCAATAATTAAAATATGGGTCCTAAATAAGTCTCCCAGCCAATCATTTTCATGTATCAAATATCACTGTGCAAGCTTGGGTGCAAAAGCCTGCATTGAGTTCTTGCTGAATAAATCATTCAAAGGATAAGAACTTCTGCATGGGAAAAAAACCTAATTTCTCAAGAAAATAGCTTTGTTGAAAGGCCTGCATTTTCATAAATAATTATTTTTCACTCCTGAGTGAGCACAGTATTCACATATGAGGAAGTCACAAGATAGGTAGATAGATTTGGATATTCTGATCCATATGGGGATTCAACCTCCCCCAATTTAGTAGGCATTTTATAAGCACCTTCATAACAGGCTGCTGACAACAGTTAACAATTAATTAAATCACAGAAACAGCCACAAAAGATGCTCAGTGTGATACTCACTCCAAGCAGGGATTTATGAATTTCTTGACTTGAGTTCTGGGGGTCCAGTGTCTTCATCTAACAAATACTAATTTTCTTGTTTTACACTCTTGATCATCCAAGTTTGCCCTGCTCTGTTCCAAGAAAAAAGTAACTGTAGCCAAGCTGTTTTTGAGATTTTATTACTCTGATGATGGACACTGCTCATTTCTCTGGGAACACATAACTTGTTATAAGTTTATATTCCTGCCCTGATTTCCAGTGTCTCAAATCTGTATCAGTACAAAATCCATAGCATTCACCTTAAAGTCTAGTAAGTAAGTGAACGAAAAGTTAAACTTTTCTAGGTTCCAAAAAGAGCTCTGAAAAACTCATTGGCCTCCCCATCCAAAGCAAGCTACTGAATGGAGTAAACCTGGAAGGAGAAATGCAATGCAGACTTTTCTTTGTTGAGCCTTTTATTAGATGCTTTTATCATACAGATGCTTTTATCATACAGATGCTTCTGTAGTTAATAATATGATTTACTTCTGTCTGAATTTAAAGAACCATGGTGCAAATTACTAGTCTTCTTTTGACATGTTAGAATTGTAGACGGGTTCATGTATATTTACCTTTAAATTCTGACAAATTAATATCACTAGAGATTACAGAACTATAGATGGTTTCAACACTGCACTTCTTCCCTCTTCACACACAAGATTCAAATATGTATTCAAGCATATGCATTTTAACTTTTATTTAAGAATCTGTATTTTACTGCAAGAAACCAGCTTGGAACTCGTAGACTTAAACTGATCTATGGAAGTAAGATCAGAGGATCTTGAACGTGTGCTTTCTTTAGGAATAAGTATAAAAAAAAAAACCAAACAATTATAACACTGCAAATTACAGTGGTAGAGCATGTGTTTGCCTCTCTGAGATTCCTCATATCATCTGTAAAAACTGAGCCAAATAGCGGCAGAAGTAGAGAGCAGTTTAATAAAATCACAGACTGCTTTGGGTTTGCATGGACCTGAAAGATAATCTAGTTCCAACACCCCTCCATGGTCAGGGAACCTTTCACTAGACCTGGTTGCTCAAGGCCTCCCCCACACCTCTTTTTCTTCTTCCTTCCAGCATCTCTTGCAAGAATTTAGTAACCTCAAACAACCTGACAGTACAGCTGATCACAGTTCTGCACCAGTCCTGGGGAAGAGATCATGGCACAGAGAATCTGGAACATCTAAACCACCAGCAGCTGAGAGATCCTTAAAATGTCTTCTATTTACTGTGCACTTCTATGCTATAGAAGCTGAATTAAATATCATTTAAGTACCTGAACAAGAGGAACAGACCCACTGAACAATCAGGGCTTGCAGCAAGCTGGTGATTCTGAAATTAGTCCCCAGCCATAAAGCAGATCCGAGATCAAATAAAAAAAAGACGTAAGCAGGGTGTGATTAGCACAGAATCGAGTATAACACACACAGGAGAGCTCAAACAAACACTGGAACCAAGTGCTGAGCTTAATTTCAGTGCCTGGACAAAGGGAGCTTGTGGGTGTGCAGAGGTCCCAGCCGAGGCTCTCAGAGCTTAGTGGTGCAGTCAGAGCTCTGGCAGCACTGCCTAAAGACACCTGTGTGACAGATTTCAGCCTCAAGGCAGGGCCAGCGAAACAGGAGAGACCCTTCAGGTTGTGTTACAGAGCATTATTCAGGTAGGAATATAGTGCCTCACCTTTCCTCCAGCTTTTCTAATAGCCCCTGTTTTTTTAAGAAACTCTATCCTTCAGTATGCTCAGCTTCTGAAATGCTAGCCCAGTTATCTGGGGAAAGACTGCAGCAGGATCCTAATTATGAAAAGATGGTTCTGAACTGTGAATAGTCTTGTGTGAAGCCATGAGGTTTATTAGCAAAGTTTTGCAACAGCTGCTCTACGAATGACTATGGCAAAAGATGTGTAGAAACAGATCCCTGGCTGGGTGCAACTGTTGAATTCTAAGTGTTTGTTGCTCTTCCTAAAAGATTTCAAATTATGCATCAGTGTGTGTAGCTCTTGCTTCTTCGCTTGCCTCTCTTTGCCTAAAATGGTGTTCCTTTACTTAAGAGAACTTGGTGAATATTCCTAAATTATAGGATTTTATTGCTTTGAAATTGGTTATCTTGCTTTGGTAGTTATTTGACACATCGCTTCATTTTTAAATCTGTGGTCTGTGTGTTTTGGTGTAACATCTCTGAAATTACTCAATCTTACATGAAAAATAACAAGAAATCTTACCAGAATGGGATTTGTTGTGAAAATTAATGTAGTTATGACCGACAGGAAGAATGAGGTGCTAGAACAGACATGCTTTAAATGCCTCAGTAGTTCCTGGGACAGTTGAGACTTAAATACAAACACCATCTAAAAACACCGTGGGGAAAGATGTTGTATTGATTTAGCTAGGATTGCCATCAGTTGCTCTTCTTTCTGATTCAGTTTCACAGAGGAAATGCTCAGGAACCTCATTCAAATGCCTCATCTGTCCTGAGTAAGCGTTTCTGTTTCTGGACACAAGGAAAATTGTGAGAAACAGAAAAGATGTGGGCAAAGATATTTGCAGACAGATGGTGTGAGTGGAAAGGTGGGTGACACCTGTCTTGTTTTCCTCCCCAGGGAGACACACACTGCTTTTATAACCTTTTACTTGCATTAGAAACGGCTCAGTGAAGATCCTTATCTCAAGACACTCATCTAAGAAACAAGCTGAACATGTTATGTGCCAGATCTGAAAATAACCAGAAAGTGGAACTGGAGGGTCATCCCCCTGTGAGAGGTGAATCCAGCTCCATGTGGATATGACTGTGCTGAATGTACACGTGTCCCCATCAGCAATATTTTCTTTGGGATATGTATTTAAATCTGATTAAGTGGTATACAGTTTCCATGTGAAGTTGTGCATTTCTCCTCTAAAAATATAGTATCCATATGCTCTGATGATTTCTGCTGGTATGTGCTTATCTGGTAAGAGCTTATCAGTACTGTTTGGGGTACAATCCTCAAAGCTTTTCAGGCCAGAACCTTAGGGGTTTAAAGAAAAATAGGATGATGCATTGCTTAAGTAAGAATAAGCAATTAACTTATTTTTATTGTTTAAAAAAAAAATTAGTCTAGGTGGTCCTTGCTGCTGCTTTCTGCCTTCTGTCACTCTCCCTGTCTGTCAAATAAACCTATTATTTTTATTAAATATAGAATTAAATACATTTTTTTCTTTTAAGCAGAGTCTCAGGACAAATTCTGATCCACCGTGACAGTGTAAATCCATGTTAGTAGCAGGGGATTTTTCAGGAATGTTTCAATCCTACGCAACTGGAATCCCATTAAAAGCAAGGAGCTTTGCAGTGGTGCTCTGAGGGATAAGGGATTTTCAGGAGTCCTCCACACAGGTATATCTGCTCACTAAGTGTGTCAAGGAGAGGAATAAAAGAATAAACCTGCTTCTTTCTGGAGCACCCATGAGCGGTTTTACAGCTTTTGGTCACAGTTAGTGGATGCACTTCTTGCTCTTTTAAATGGGTACGGCACAGTGCCAGGGTGGCAGTTTCACCATTTCCCTCTGCTTAGGGAGCTTCCCAGTGGGGAACCCCTCTGGAGGAAGGCTGGGACTGGCTTATCCCAGACAGCAACCAGGCTGGAGGAGGAGGAAATTTGTGGAGTGCAGAGGTGGGCACAGAGCAGCAGGAGATACATAACCTATAGCACAGTAGGGATCAGAAAATGCTGACAAAGGTGAAACTGATGCATAACCAGACCTTGTGCAGCAGAAAATATTTTTTTTCTGAGTGACCAGAGATGATTTTTGTTGCAGTTCTGGATTCCATTGAAAAGAGACTGGCCTGAGACCAAGCTTAAATGAAATAAATTTGCATGCACAGAGTGCTCAGCTGGAATTAATATTTTTTTATTTCTATTCTGATGCTTCTTTACTTTCTTTCACTTCAGAAAGTCTTATACTTTTTTTTACTCCCAAACCATTTTTTTCAAGTCTGCTCATGATGGTTTTTATGTACTGCTTATGATGAAATGTTCTAGTCAGTCTTGCATCAAAATCCTAACTTCCTAGGATCCAACAGAATAGAAAAAGGTAGTGAGTGCATGAGACAGAGTAATAGGAGTCTTGGGAGGGGTGAACCTGGTCAAAAAGGGGCATAGCAATGTCTGTTCAGAGACCCATAGAGCCTGGGAAATAAGGAACTAGATCTCCTGATGTGGCTGCAGAACTGATTGTTTAGGATGGAGCAGACGGCTGGCTTGCCTGGAGATCTGTGCTGATGGCCAGATACAGGCTCTGCAGGAAAGGCAGACAAGGAACACAAAGAGCACAGCCTCACCCTCTATGAGAAAGAGCTGCTCAGGTGTGTGGAGCTGTCCTGGGCAACAGAATGGAGCTGTTGGAGAGCTTTGGGTCAGGATTAGAGGAGAGGCCAGGCAGGGTAACTGTGCAGGGGATTTTACAGGCATGGTCAGGGGGAAGTACCGGGTGAAATCTATGGAACTGGAGATTCTGTCCTGCCAGTTACTGGAAAAGGAGTGTGGAGGGGTGCAAATAGTTCAGGAGGCTCCTGAAGGGAGTCAGAATTAGCCTTTTAACATGGATTGGAATCATAAAATTGCAAAAGATCTCCAAGATCAAGTTCTTCAGGACTCAGGTGTAGATGTCTGCGTGGTAAAGACAGCTAATCCCTGGTGCCCATGAATTCATAGACTAGGAGGCAGTAAGAGCATTATGATAACTCCATCTGGCCATAAAGGATTCATTTTTCTTTAGAAAGTTTCCTTCCCTTAACCTTTGCATTATATATATATATATATATATATATATATATAACTTCTGCTATATTTTGTAGATATTCATTTGCTGCTGCTTATATTTATTTAAACGGAGGTAAATAATATTGTAAAGGTTTGTAAATGTGTAAAAGACATTTAATTTTTTCTTTTGGAGTAAAGTTAGTGGATCAAGATGAAGAACTAATATACCTTGCCTACTTTTCCTAATTATTTTATCAAATATATATAACTTAAGGGAAAAAAATCAAGGCACCAGCTTTCACTGCACTTTTCTGTGGTTATCCAATCCATGTTGCTTGTCTTCCTGAAAGTTTAAAAGGTAACTCAGTATAAACATATGGCCCATGTACAAGGCCACTTGAGACAGCTCAGAAGGAAGTAACTCACTTTATTTATCTTTAAAAATTAACAAATTAAATCCAGACTAGTAAAAGAGTTATGCAGATGTTCTTGACATGACAATGTAGTCCAGCTGATTAGTGGTACAGCCAAGGACACCAAAAGTCATTTAAGAGCTCACCTTTCTATTGGTTGGGGATAAAATATCAACTTTTTTATGCTACAATTCTTTGGTGTTAGAAAGAAATAACACTCTCAGGAAATGCTCATGTGAGCTTTTTCTCATACTGCATTCATTCAAATACTGATACTTAAGTTATTAGCCTGAAATACCTTTAGGAAAATACCTTTGGGCTGAATGGAATAGCCCTCCCAGGGAATCTTACATCTACATCTGCTGTACTAAATTCATGTTGCTGACGATTATCAGCCAAAAAAGAAAAATATAGATTATTGTTTTAACCAAAAAATGGTGATTGTAGACTGCAGCGGAGTTCTTAACCAGGAGTGTTTACAGCTGTAGTTCACTTGTGTGCTCTGATCACACATTTTTCTTTAGTCTTGGAAAATGTAAGATAATATGCACATTCTCTCTCCCAATGTCTAGCAACTATAAGCATAATTCGGATAATTTAATAATGATACTTAAAATTTGTATTATTGGTATATTTTCCTGAAAGGAACAAAAATCATTCCCATTTCAACTTCTGCTCTTGGTGTTGGAATGTGAAACCTCACACGACCATTAGCACATCACTCCTTTCCAAAAATCAGCAAAACCTGTGGTAGTTCTTCTGAATGTTCATTGTTTGACTGTTCATCTCTGTAGTCTTTGAACATATCTAATTGTCAGTGTTGGAAACAAAATGTATCTTTACTGTTCTGTACTAAAACAGAAAGGAAAGGAACAAGATAGTTACTGTTGTGTACATTGTTGTTGTACAAACTATTCAGATCATCTCCCTGAAACCTTTTGGGCTAAAATCTGAGAAAAGATGGCAGCTCCTTCTTCTACAAAAGCAAAATGTCACTATTTATGCTTGAACATCTTTGAGAAGGCTGGAGATGCAGTAATCTGCCTGAAAGTAGGTGTCCATAGTCTCCCTAATATCAAAGGAAGAAAAAAGCTGGATGATCATTTAGCTTTAGCTACAAGACTGGGAATCAGGATATCTGAATAACTGGGAAGAAAGAGATGCTCCCTGAGGAGGGTGAAACATCCCACCTGAATCTGTGAGAGACCAGAGCACAAATCAAAAGTGATGCAGTGACTTGCAATCTTTTTATGCAGACATTCAAGAGAATTTTCAGTTTGTGAATGTATAGTGAACATCACTGGTGATGCAGATTCAATTCTAAGGATACTGCAGTTTACAGTCTTCTCTGACTTTTTTAGGGAAGTGAGTGGATCATAATTTCAAATGTCTGATAATTGTCTCCATCAGCATCCCAAGCACTAATATTCTACAATATTCTATGAGAACAGGATAAAGTTCTTATCCACTTCTTCTGGTCAAGATGTTTTGTATTGCAACTGTTGTGCTTGCAGAACCAGCAATATCATTCATCTACAATGTACTTTGTCTTCCTGACTACAAAAATACTGATATTTTATCCTGTGTTTTCATTTATTTCAAAATTTAGAGTGGCTGGAAGTAACCTGCAATCACACCGTAAGATATGTGTTAAAGTAAGATCCACAGATGTGCATTACTTTGTGATGTGTTTCACAAAGTAATTTGAACATGCCAAAACTTAAATACTGTCCAAATTAGAATAGCTATGTCACATCCTTAGAGGTATCAGCAGAATAGTATTGCTTAATCTAAATAAGAGTGCCAGAATTAATGTTATTCTTATGAAATGTGGTGCTATGTTGGTCATTATAGTGAACTGCTATTTTCCTTTCATTATTATGACAGAAAAATACTGAAAAATACTGATCTTATAGGATGAAAGAGTATAGTATGATCCTTTGCAAGTGGCAATTTGCAGAAGTAAGTGCTGAGTTCATGGATGTACAGGGAGTGGGATTTATTTAATCTGATTTTGGACATGCAGAATGAGATGCACACAAGTAAGCGAGTTCCTTCTCAAGACAATGGTGAGAAACAGGCACTTCATGAAAAGAGTTCTGTGGGTTATTTTCTGCAGGAAAATATTCCCTATGTTAGGGAATTCAGAGAATGTGCCTGCTGTGCAGACAGGCACTCAAAATCTGCCTCTGATGTGGGGCATGTTCTGATCTGGCAGGCTGATTGAACACAACCATAGAAAGATTTAAGTAAAAGGGATTTTTCAGTGAAGGTCTGACAAAGTTAAATCAATTTGCTCAGGGTCTTATCCAGTCAAAATTATGAAAATCTTCAAGGACAGAAGTTCCACAACCCCTTGGGTTAATTTAATCCTTAACCACCATCACACCAAAGGCTTTTTTCTATTATGTCCAATCAGAATTTCCCTTTTTGTAAGTCTTCCTATGCCTGACTAGGATCTGGTCTCTCCTCAGCACAGTCTTCATCATATTTGTCTTGTGCTGCTTCCAGCCCAGAACATCTGTCACTAACATAGACCTAATTTCAAGAGATATCCAGGCTACTTGTTTGGTGTCATCAATCAGGATTCATTTTCTGTATCCATTTCCCACTGGTCCTTTGGGAGCTGGGAGCTTTCCTCTTCCCACCACTGGGAACTGTGAAGTTCATCCCTCTTTTTGTATGTTTTTCCAAGTGGATATCCAGCTATGTGAGGACAAATTTAATATGCCAAATATGCCAGGGCATCTGGTTATTCTGCATTCCAACACAGTACAGCCCATTCCAGTAGTAGCATGAATCCACTTTTATGTTCCAGACATTTGTATTGGAGATGTTCCAACCTGTATCAGTTGATGAGCAGATGCAGATTATAAAAAGTGTGTGCTCACACACCTTGGATGTGAATTTTCCTTCCGTATATAGCATCCGTTTCCAAGGTTGTTACTCCATAGAACTGATTATTTCCTACTCTTGGTTTATTGTTTTAAAAAATGTTGATTTAATAGACAGACCTCAAATTCACTGAGAGTTGTGTTCAGACCTGTGGCAAAATCCTTGATTCCTCTTTGCATTAGTTGGCCTTTACCTTGATCACTCCAGATAAATTTTCAGCTCATTATCCAGGACTGTGGTGTTTCTCTGTGGCGTTAATGAAAATGTACTTGTACTTCCCAGAGTGGCTGAAGCAGCTGTTTAATTTTATATTTAAAGCCTTGTATCATTACTCCAGGAATTTTACTTTTCTGCTGATGATCTCATGGCCTGAAGCAAAAAACAGACAAACAAACAAACAAACGAACAAACAAACAATCACTTAGGAAGCCTGACATTGGCAATGAAGCAGTTCACAGCTTTGGAAATTTTATCATATCCTTGAGTTTTACAGAACCTGGGTAAATATTAATTGACAGTAAGACTGAAGATTATACAAATAGATGAATATTTGTCCTAGTGTGTGGAAGACTTGTGAAGATCAAATGTCTCTATTATATACACTCCATTTTCTCTAAGTATGTGGTTGCTGTTTGACTCTATTTCTCCCTGTGCTTTTGTTACCTTTATTATTCTCAATTAGTGATCTTAATAAAAGAAAATGAAATAACCATTACACACTTGATTATAATTCAGTTGTGGTGACTTGGCCCTTAAAATCAGATGGTACTAAGAGTTTAGAAATGACATTTCCTGTTCGAGACGAGCACCAGCTGTATAGCTTGGACATGGATTTTAAGACACAAAGATGTTCAATTCTGCGGGTTTAGTTTTCTTGTCTATCATCACTCTATATTTAGAGATGTATTTTAGAGATGCCTCTCTAAAGCATGTTTTCTCTTTTGTAAATTACATCCTATTTCTGTCCCCCTACACCCCCCTCATTGTGTACAATTAACTGTATTTTAATCTGTCTGTGTGATGCATTCTGTTACGAACAGGGACCATCATTTATTTTAGATATTTTCTGCAGTGTCTGTAAATTAGATAATTATTCTCACCAAGCTTTCCAAAAGGAGTCAAGTCAACTTCTGCTCATCAGTGTATGCATTCTGAGTAATTCAGCACTGTACAAATAATTATCTCTCTTTAGAGTTCTGAGGCAGTGGAACAATAGCTAAAAGAAACAGTGGACTTCCTTTCCCAGAAAAGCAATTCCTGAAGATGCAGTCTAAAATCTTATGTGGTTTTCCTGATGAGTCTCACAAGATAAGCAGGCTTTGGGTCCAACACTGAAAAGGGAGATTGGTAACCCAGGCTCCCAACCCCTTGAAAAACTCTGGAGTGATGTATGGAGTCGTGGCACTCCTAAGCTCTTGGTAATCAGAACAATAATTTCTGCTTTTTAAATGGAATTTTTGCTGTAAATCCCACACTCTGAATAAGGAAATATCATTCAGAACCAGCAGTTATTTCTAAATTTGCTGTCAAATTTTAGTGCAGGGTCAATAATCTGTTTCCTGTTTTCTGTTTTTCTATCAGCATCTCCACACATAATTCTACTTAATTGTCTTTCTAAATGAATCCCCCATAAAAATTCACCCATGCCATTCCTTTATTTCTTCCCTGTTAGGAAAGATTTTCTGTGTGCTTTCCATTTGTTTGTTCAATTTTTCTTTCTCTTTCTCATGGGCAGTATTACCATTACAGTAATTTTACAGTAATTTCAGTGTAGGGTAGAGACTCTGGCTCGCAATTTAACCAAGACTTCAGATTTCATTTTCATTGCTTGTGGTTACAAAAGGTTTACCACAACAAAGAATTCCATGCCTTTTTAACATCTTACTGAACTAAAAATAGAGTCTACTACAATACAGATATGGTTATGTAGAAATAGAACTGCATTCTTGAAGTACCCATTAATTTCTTAAGCATTCTTCCTTTCCTCCCAGGATGTCTTTGCCATATTTGTCTCAGTTAGGAACTGGATATCTTGGCAAGAAATCTGACCTTATCATTGCTCATTAGAGACATGTTCAACATGAGAATGGTTCAGAAATTCATGCCAAAATTTCTGGTTGACCAGTGTTTTCAAATTTTTGAAAAATCTAAGCAAAGTCCATATCTCGGTAAACAACTCTGGTGTTGTGAAAGGATAGGTATAATATGGAATACTTACATTTCTGAAAGAATCTGTGAAAAAATTTTATGGTGGAGGGGCTAAGCCAGTAAGGCTGCCATGCTCCAAACCAACAGTGATGTCTCTCTTGAAAGAAAATAAAATTGAACTCTTATCTTGCCTTGCTATTACACAATTCAGAGCTGGTAGCTGAAGTCAAACAAGTAAGCACCTCAGATGGTAAAGACATATTTCCAAGGTTATGCATAGTAATAGTAGCCTTATTTTTTTGAAAACATTGCAAAGAATATATCAGAATAAAGCATAAACACCACATTCACAAGATGCTTTCAGTCCCACCTGTAGTAAAAAGCTGTCTTAGGCACAACACGCAGGTGTAATATTTTTACTTTTTTTCTGAACTATGACTGGATTGGATGGCTCTGCTTTGAATATGAGAATAAGGTGTATTATGAAGATTTAAATTTGATCCAAGTTAACCAAGAGTGTTATAAATCAGAGGGCTTTTAAAGAAATGTACTTAGTTTACATAAACCCCTATGCTTTTTATCCTCCTGGAAGAGGAGGTAACATGATACCAACCATACCTGTTTGACTAATTTGGGGCAGCAGACCTTGGTTTGACTCTCAATTTACTAATGGTACTAGTATGAAACTATTATCCCTAAAGCATAACACTCTCATGCTCCTTGCCATGAGTACTTGTGTTAAAACTTAGGGGATGGTCTAAATAGGAGCTGGTTTATTGCTGAATGGTTGATAGGAATCCACTGAAAAGTTCAGATAAGCTTTTGAGTTGTCAAACACGTGTTAGTCTGCTTCTTGAGTAGGAACTTGCTTCACACCAGGGCTGAACAGTCTGTGGGACTCTTGATGGTCCAGTTACAAAGGCCTTTCCTGCCCTTGGTCTTTTGAGAAAGTCTGAGAAAGTAGAAACCTTGACAACCCTTAATCTTTCTGCCAAATTATTTTCCCTCTCCTACTAAATGCCATTTATTGTTTGCTATTTCACAGGTGATTTAAACTAACATGATTACATGGAAGGCTTTGCAAAGTCTTTTTTTAGCCTGTTAGGATGTGATGCTATTTATGAGTCAAAGTAGGCTACGTTTAATTGTCAGTGAGCCTGTGATTTATTTGGCAGGATTACTGGATTTTACTGATTTATCTGTTTATTTTGCTGCTGTCATACAGTGCCCTTTAGTTAGTGATGGACTAATACATTCAGTTTTGTTTGCTTGCTTTTTCCTCATTAGTAAACAGCTCCAGACACTCTTAATTTGCTTAAGCCATATGCTTTCCAGAGGCTTTGGCCATTCATCTAAGAGGGGAGTTGTGATGCACAGAGTTTTGTGCACAGTTTACCTTGAGCTGTCCCAGGTGCATCAAGTGTAATGGAGACAGTTTCTTTTTTCCTTCTTATTTCACAAATAGCAGCATTAATTTCTGTGTGTACATTCCTGCTGAAAGTCTACCAACAGCCGAAGCAGAACCTGCTTGCCAGCCATGTGGGAGTGAGGAAACTTGTGAGTTATTTTAACTCTTTATTGATCACTTAGAATTTTATGACAGCAGGGTTTTTTTGTTTGATTTTAAAGCAAAGAAACAAAACCCCCAGCTCTTCCAAAATTAAATGCACTGAAAATAGGAAGCTACAGAGCCTTTTGGAAAAGTCTGGTGGATTTAGTAAGAATATTACAATAAACTTTTACAGATCTGTACATAAATTATAGAAATGGAAACACAAAGTTCCATAGATATAATTGTAAAAACCCTATTGAATTTAAATTAAAATGAGAGCCTTTTTAAAATTGCTTTCTTAACCATCCTATAAATTGTTAAAAAGAGAGTACTGTTCTCTGTTAAACTCTTTAAGGAGGCTCTGAGAGCTTTTAATATTCTAATCAGATTCCAAGAGGTGACTCCAACCCTTCAGTCTTCCTCACATGATCAGATTCATTGACAGAAGTGGATTTGTTCCAAAAAATGCGAATCCTATGCTTTATATCATGGGACATTATAGGAATGTTTTCTAATATAAATTACTATCCTTAGAGTGCATATCATTCCTAGTGCAGATTCTTACGTTCCTAGGGCAGAATCTACAGACAGGTTTGGTGGGTGACTGCCACAGTCACCTGTCCATCTGAGCTCCTGTCAGGAATTACCAGCACAGTTTTAGAGCTGACCAAATTCCTTCACCAGTGGGACAAACAAGAGTCCCAGGAAGAATTATGCCACCCTGGGAACATCTCCATACATCCCTTTATTCTCTTAAACTGCTGGTTGTACTCACAGTGGTAGATGCCCTGTGCAGGTGTGAATGGTTGATGGACAGGGGCTCTGTGCTGAGAGGTGAGGGCAGGCACAGCCATAATTCTTGCTGCTCGTCACAATGGGGTAAAAAGACTGGAGGGTGCTGGCTATTCAAGATCTACAATAAAAGCAGGAACTGCACTAGAAGAAAAGGAGAAAGACTGTGCTTTTTTCAGTACTAAGTCCTAGCCTATGGCCCTTCCTACTACTGGCTGTGCAGTGGAATCAACCACTGCCATTTGACTTTAGTGTTCCTTATGAACAATTTAATTAAGACCTTTGATGTGATTTTAATTTTGATCTGTGTTTAATTTTGAATCTGAGTGACACACAGTGGTGATCTCATTTGCTCAATCAGTAACAATCATCTCAAATGCATTTTCCTGAGACCAAGGTCTCCACGCCTTCTTGTTCTTATGTTGTTCATGAGGATGTTTTTACTCCCCCTCAAATTCAGATCTAAGCCCCTTTGTGCTTCAGGACTGTGTTGCAGTTAGTTTCACTTCTTTTGGAGAGAAGCTTATCACAGAGACAGGACTTGTGTTTTCCTTCCAGTCAGATGACTGTGCTGTAATACAATACCCTGCACATGAGATTTTAAAGCTCTTCCATACCAAGTCTGTCTCTGCTTTCTTTTTAGTGCCTGTCAAAATAGTCCTCCTGCAAGCCTTCTGTTTTACAGAGGGTGAAAAAAACCCTAGAATAGCAGAAACCAGCAATCTCTGTATTGCAGCAAAAAGACAAGAAATGGCTTTGAGATTGCAATGTAATTTCAGGCTCTGAAATGAAATTGGCTTCATGGAGAAAGAAAGGGAGGGGAAAAAATTGAAAAGAAAAATAACTTCTACTGAAATGTTTTCTCTCTGTCTCTTTTGGCTTTAATTGCTTCTCCCTTTTCTGGCCTGATTGCTTTAAATGTGAAGTATATGTTTAACACAGAAATAGTGAAAACATAAGTTGTTTGCCTGAAATCATTGCAATTTAAAGAGAGGTGTCATCTCTGCTCCCCCTTATCTTCACATCTCCATGTATGTTTTTGAACTCCAGGATAAATCATAGGGAAGAAATTATAGACCACATAGAAAGAGATTTACCTCAATGGTGATTCTAATGGTAGGGACAGGTGTTTTTTAAACAAAAGTATTTTGAAAGATTACCAAACAATGGGCTTTGAAAAGCAATCAACTTGTTATACCATTATAGATCCTGTGCATGGTTTTAGGCTGCCCCAGTTGTGAAGGAAAAAATTAACTTAACTTAGGCAAACAGATCCTAATTTTTTATTTATTTATTTTCCATTTAGGGCTGTATTGATTATCAAGAGATACAGAAAGTGATGGAGGAATTTCACAGTTCCTAGGAAGGGTGAACTGAAATGACATTGTGCCCGGCCATGGGATCAAACATCCATCACTGTTACTGTGAAGAAAATTAACTCTGTTCTACCCCAAAGCAGTAGAATTTGAGAGCCATCAGACAATAAATGGCTGATCCTCTTCTCACCTACTGGGGATATTTTGGATCTGGTATTTAAAAAGGCTGAGCTCTACCCAAGCTGTCACATTCTCACGAAAGAAGACAACATAGATATTTGAAAGAAATCTTCCTTATTGCTCCATGTTTGTGTTTGGGACCAAATTAAATTCTTCTGTGAACAACTGTTCTATAGACCATCTAAACTGACTTTTCATTCTTTCAGATAACAAAAGGCAAAATATTTGAAGACTGTGTCCTGGTTTCAGCTGGGATTTCTTTTCTGAGTAGCTGGTACAGTGCTGTATTTTGGATTAAGGTTGAGCTTTTTGTTGGCAGGACAGCGTTGTTTCAATTGTTGCTGGCTAGTGTTTACTCTAAATCAGTGATGTGATCATCATGAAGATGATCAGAGGAATGGAGCACTTCTATGAGAAACGCTGGGAGAATTGGGATTGTTCAGCCTGAAGAAGACAACACTCCAGGTCAAATTTATTGCAGCTTTTCAATACTTTAAGGAGGTCTGCAGGTGAAGGAGAGATTTTTTTTAATAATAGTGGTGTAGGGATAGGACAAAGGGCAATGGCTTCAAATTGAAAGAGGGCAGGGTTAGATGTAGAAATTGTTCCCTGTGAGGGTGGTGAGCCCTGGCACAGGGTGCCCAGAGAAGCTCTGGCTGCCCCTGGATCCCTGGGAGTGTCCAAGGCCAGGTTGGACACTTGGAGCACCCTGGGACACTGGGAGGTGTCCCTGCCCATGGCAGGGGATGGAACCAGATGGTTTCTGGAGTTCCTCCCAACCAAACCATTCTGTGATTGTGTTTCCACATCTCTGCTCACTGCAAGGGGGTTGATATTCTTTAAAAGGTTCCTCCTGACCCAAACTATTCTATCATTCTTTAAAAAATATTTTTCTTTATTCAAATAATTAATTCTTCACATTATTAATTATTACATTAGTTCTTAATTTCAATCCAAATTTTTACATGTCTTTCATTCTGTTCCCCATCCTATTAGGCCAGGGGATTGAGGAAATGAGTGAGGAGCTGTGTGATACATCATTGCCAACTGGGATCAAACCACATCAGACTGTCAAACTAGCATTAATAAAATCAGTTTAACTAAAGAGAAAAAAATTAAAAGCCTCAGTTTTTTAAAAGCAGCAAAAGAATTTTAAGTTTTTGTTTGGTTTTTTTTTTCATGGAATTAACAGAAAAAATAAATTTAAAATATTTTGAATTCTGATTGTTAACAAGGAAGTCTCCCACTCTCAAGTGGGAAAGGAAGACGTTAACAAAATTGAAATGCACAGAAGGGTTACTGCAGACCAGGTACTGCCTCTTCTCCATGACCACAGATCAGCTAAAAAAACAAGGGGCTTAAAATTCTGTCTGGGGAGGTTTATGTCAAACTGGAGGGAAATGTTCCAAGTGGCTCATGGTGAGGATCATGAAATGCTTAACAGATTACCCAAAGGAACTACATAATTTCCATCACTCTAAATACTGAAGGCCAGAGAAGATAAATATTGATCAGAAGGCAAATCTTTAATTGACTGGGGTTTGAGTCAAAGGCAGAATGACTTAATGCTGTTTTCATCCTTTTTTTCTTTTTATATTTTTTTGTTTAATAATCTATAAGTGAACACAGATTAAATCAGTTAATTCATTTTTCTTGGGCCTAGTAAACCCCCTTATAAAAAAACGAGTGCCCTTTGAGAAAAAAAAAATTAAGCAAATAATTTTTAAATTAAAAAATGAACCTGAAACTTAAGGAGATTAGATAAAATGATCGCTCAAAGTTCTCCCTTCTTCCCCCTGACACTGGAAAGATCCCAAATGGCCAGCTTAGAGTTAGACATTGATGCTGTCAAAGTCTAAACTCAACAGAAATGCATCTCCTCCCCTGCCTAAATCCCCAAGGCCTGACTTCAATAAACAGGCTCAGTCTATCTAACACAAATCAGAAATGCAAAGCTCTTCCCAATATGAAATGCCAGACATTTTCTTTCCAAATAACATAACTTGATTAGTGTGGCCATCTGTAAAAATGAATAGAAGACTTGGTTGAATTCTCACCTTTTCCTGGAAAAGGTCCAAATACAGATCAATCTTCTTTCAGAAGAGAACTCACCAGAAAGCAGAGTAAATTACCTCCATAGGAAAAAGAAAAAATGAAATCAATATTTATGAAGTCTGTACTTTTTAGCAATGAAGTCTGAATCCATTTTTTTTTTTTTAATGGATGGAAGAGAAAATTTCAGGATGTCAGTCTTGAAAGGACAGAGGTAATTGCTGGCAGCCCTGATTTTCACACACAAATTCTGGAAGGGAATGTGTCCTTCTTGCTGACAACTTTAAGTTGTTCCCTAGTTAAGAGGCATTTTTCAAGCTATTCTTTGGCACATGTTGCAGAAAGCCCAGCTGCCTAGGGTCAGCATTCTCTGTTCCATCCATGGATAAGTTTCAGGCACATAAATATTTCATGAGAGTTTTTGAGATGTCTGAAAATCCTGCCTTATGTCTTTTAAGGTAGAAAACCCAACAAAATCCAAGTTAAACAAATCACACACACACACACACACACAAAATTAGAGTATTTTTAAACTTCCTGAAACAACACTAACAACCTGTTCTCTTGCTCTGCTGTTTGCTTTTAATGGTGCTACATTTGAGTCTAATTTTGGGGGTTAGATTTTCTCTAATTAGTTTATAACATGCATTCATAACAATTTGTGTGATTATAACTTGACTTTATTATCTTTATAGAGCCCTGAGTCACTTGGCAAAAAGAAGACTTATAAATAGAGCTCATTACATTGACATGCTTTTTTAATTTTCCATTCTCCTTTTAGAAATATAGCATTAAAATACAGCAAACAGAGAATTATAAGGAGAATGGGAAGTGCATCTATTTAATTAGCTTCCCAGAAGGACAGAAGTCTTCCTGACATTTGGTTGTTTTTGTTTTTTATTGTATCTAGAAAATTTTGTAGAGGTTTATTTATTGGTGTTTGTAGCCATATTTACATACAGTTTTCTTGAAATCCACATAAACACTACTCTTTAAGTCCTCAAAGATATGCAACAATAGTTAAATGACATCTGTTCTGATTTCATTGTTACTAATAAGGATTATTTGATTGAGAGAGTGCCACAAGATAAACCAACCTCCTGTATGTTCATGAATTTTTTGGGGGGGGTGATTTTGACATAACACCACAATTAGCTTAAGCTAGGCTGGTATCTGGACCCAAGCTAATTAATTTGAGGGTAGTCTTACCTTGAAGTCATCACTGTTAACCCTGTTCCAGGCAATGACATTTGATTTGTGCCTGCAGGTATAAGGAATTGTCATGTTTCTGGACAGCATTAATAATCTGTAATTTAATTCCTTCAATATATGCTAAAAAGTAAACAAGAATGCAGTTTGTGGACCCTAAGGTTTAATCAGTGGGAGCTGATCTAAGTGAGCATAGTTTTCACTTTCATCTCTGGACTCAACCTAATCCAAGGTGTTTTTCTGACTTAATCTTGGACCTTCCAAAAAGCCACAATCTGAAACTGGGGTGCTGCAGCCAACAGCCAGATTTGTCATTCAGTTGAGTTTTGCTTTGCATTCTGCTTTTAGTCAAAGTAGGTTTTTGTTTTGAAACAAAAAGAAATGTTGAATAAAGGTACTTTCAAACAATGAATGTCCTTACTTGCGAAGTCCTAGGACACGCTGCAGGAGTGAACAAGACATCCATATTAAAGCTTGGGTACACAATATTAGAATCAAACTCTAGGACTGACCTTTACCATACCTCACATTAGTAGAATAAACTTTTTTTATAGGCCAGCATAAAACACTGTGTGAAAACTGATGTTATCTGAGTCTGGATGTCACTAAAACATCAGATTTTTTCTCACTCCAGACTGAAATCCCACTAAACCAGCATCGTTTGCAATAGTGGCTAAGCCAGCTGCCTAGGAAAGAGGAATAGAACAGCACCAGTTTGTACCAAGGTGTCTATGCATATCCTTCCACATCCAGGTATTTGCATAGGTTCCACCACAGGCTTTGAATTTAGAGATTGTCAATGGATTTCCAGAGACTAGTCTAGACACACTTTCAGTTCATCAAAACCTTTGCAATCCAACACATCCTTAGTTCACTAAAAACACTAAAGGCATCCTGTGGGTACTGTGAGCTAATTTCTCCTGCAAAAGGAGTTTTAAGTGTGAGGAAATGTGAGGTTTCACATAGAATTATTAATTTTGGAAAAAAAGTTCTCTAAAAACATGAAAACCTGGAAAAATAGCTTGGATCTGTGTTTTGCATGTTTTATGTTATCACAACGCTCTACAAAAAGCAATGATAAGCCAGGTTCTTGTTAACAATTCCCTTGGAGCAAATGAGACTCAAACAAGACCAAATGAAGGGTGTTTGTAAACATACACATGTAGGGTTTATTGCAGAATAATTTAGCTGCATAGCAAAACAAGAATGCAGCCATTTTGGCTGTTATTAACTATAGCAACATAACAATACAAAACCATGAAAATATCACTGAAGAAAATGCATATAAAAGAGAAGGCAAGGACAAGAATCCAAGGATCTCACCATTCATGCACCTCACAATGAGATTTGGTTGCTGAACAGTCTTGGTCAAATTGTTGGTCTCAGACTGAATCCTTTGGATAGTAAGGAAAAGTTCCCAGGAAAATCCCCAATATCCAACATAATGTGCTTGTATTCACTCAGGTTTGGGTAGGAACACCCAGATACCTCCCTTGGGGTAAGGCATTTCAGCTAGGTGATGTTGTGTTGTGGATCAAGAACACCTGGATGATGGAATGTGGTGGGTCAGGAACACCTGGATGATGGAATCTTGTAGGTCAGGAGACAGTTTGGGAGAATTTGACCCCTCATTCGATGCAGCTGCCCACCACATCAGTGCAGCTGGGCCCATCATGGCCCATCAGCAGAGTGAACACCTTCAGGCCACTGTGACTGTCCCAGGACCTTCCTGGCAGGGGAGTTACCACAGCTGGGTTCACTGATAAGGACAAGGAGACAGTTCCTGCCTCACAGGGCCCCCTTCTTTCCTTGTCTCACCCATCACCAGCTGTAGCCTGAGCTGGGCTGTGCTCACCCTCGGGCACTCTGCACATCTGCACCTTCCCCCTGCTTATTTGAGCCATCAGCATCCCCGTCCCCCTTCCAGTATCACTTCTGGATACATTCTTCTCCCTAGAGCTGGGGCTGGACAATAACATCCCCTTTATCTTGTCCCAAGTTCCTGTCACAGCCCAAATTCCAGTTTGGAGGTGTATCTGGGGAGGGGTGGATTCAGCAGTCACAGAGGAGCAGCTCTTTCCTTGCAGTTTGCTGCAGTGGGCAAAAATCCTCTGATGATTTTAGCAATGTTGAAGCCATTAATGATTTCAGTCTCTCACATGTCTGCTACAGGTGGGACAATAGACGTTTAATAAATCCATTTTTCACATTAGACATCTGTTGAGGATTCAATAGAGACACTTCTATTCCAACAAAAATGTCCTTTGCTAGCAAAAACAGCCTCTGCCACTTTCTTCACTGCTGCAAGAGCTACATGTGATTCAGCAGATTTGGAGCCTGCTTACATCATTTAACATCTGTGTCTCTATCTCGCTGGCAAGGTCAATTTGTTTCTGCAAATAGATTTCCCTCAACTGCAAGGGGCAATCAGTTCATGAATTCCCAGAGGTTTGGTTCTTCTTGCTCTCCTTCTCCCTGACACAATTCCAATTGGGGCTTCTATTAAGCATTGTGAAGTTAATCTTCTGTTGTGTACAGATAGCAGCACTCCATTTTTATCCATCTTTTAGGTTTTTTTGTACTGAAGTCTTTATCGTAGTCATACTGTCTACATGGTATAAAGCCAACTTTTGAATGAGTTGCCCTTTTTTTTTAAATTTTTCCTACTTTTGAGCATTCATGGAAGGCCAGATGGGTCTTTTACACTGCTGATGGGCTGGACTATCATAGACCACAGATAAATCCAATATTTACAGCAGAAAATTCTTTCTTTTGTTTTATATTTGCACTGACATGTTAATTTTATATTTACACAGACAGTTTAATTTTTTATATTGACACTTTAATTTTATATTTACTTTTAAAACCTGTATTTTCTTTACTACTAGTATTGAAGGAGAACTGCCAAATGTCATTCTTCATTATATTTTTTTTCCTGTGGGTAACACAGATAATTACAAGAGGAATTAAAAAAATTATTGTAGTTTATTGGTTCAATGTTCATTAATTTTCCCCTCGTGAAGTTTATAGTGGATCAAAAACTTTTCAGTAAAAAGTACTAATTCAGTATTGCAGCTTAAAAAGACCAATCTAGAATTGACATCTTATTACAAAATTATAGATTATTTCCTTGAAAAATCGCTGTCTATACAAGTCAAAGCCATACCAAATTAAAAATAATATGGTTAAGATTTTGTTGAATGGGAACAATTTATTTAAACAGACATCTGGGATTTAAAATAAATAAAGCAGGAAACCCGTGAGACATTAATTGAATTCAACACCATTTGTTTGTACCTTTGTTAATGTTTTTCAAACTGAAACTGCATTAAATCATTGATTTAATATGTATTTGTAGGAATCCCTCTAACTTTTTGTTCCAAGGAAATGCTTGGAATTCATCTCCTTAGCAAAGTAAATGTGAAAATAGCATAGAAGATGTTAACAGGAGATCAAGAGCAATATGAAATAAGTACGTGGCATTCAATCTTTTCCCTTGTAACCTGGTTTCCTGACATAACTCCACCAACTTCAATGAAACTACATCAAAATACAACAGCTGGCTCCAGGCAAGTGAGTATAAAGCCCTTTCAGAGCAGGCCAACAGGAGTCCTCCCTTTTCAAAACATCAAACACCCAATAAAACAGAAGGGATAAATCTCCTGCTACCTGGGTCCCATAACTCACAGCGACGGCTCAGGTCAAGGAACAGCTCAGCTGCATTAATGCAACAGTGAGAAATCAGCAGCAGCCAGAGCTGAGGTGCTGGGGATGAAGACAAAACAACACGGAGCTGAGCCAAGCTGGCCCAGGTGTGTCAGGGTCAGCACAGGTGGGGTTAGCAATCCCCTTTCATTCCTGAGAGCAGGGAATAGAAGTATTCCAGTCAGGTCTGGAACCAGTAATGCCTTGTGCCAACCTGTGCTAATAAAGCTTGCCAGGCTCCAGCTCATTCCATGTGTTTGCAGTGTTTTGCCGGTGCCAGTGGGATAACCCACCAGAGCTGACTGCCCTCGGTTCTGTTCAGGAGATGCTTTCACCTTCCTCTCTTCTGGCAGTGTGCAAAAGAATCACAAAAACTAAGCACAATATGGATAGGAGGTAATGTCTTTAATTGAGAGTTTGCATGTGGCTGCAAAAACTAATTAAAACAAGTGAATTCTGCAATAAGCATCCTGCTACAACGTAAAGAGACAAGCCCATAGACAGGTTAAGACAGGATGGTTACAGAAGTGCTTCTGTGACTGTTCACTCTGAAAACTGGGCTTCAGTCTCCTGATTGCCTCTTGGGAAATCTACTGAACACCTGTCTGATCTCATGAATAAACATTTTTATTTGTTCACACCTCTGGACTGCAAACAGAATCTTTCTTTTTAATGTTTGTGGAGGGTAGAAAGGTGGGTAGTGCTGTGTCTGTACAGTCCTAGAAAATGGGGCAGGTAAGGAACACAAACAATAAAACCTTCCAATAATATTGACTCTGTTTGTGTGCTTGTTCAAATAAACATTCAAACAGTCTTGGAACAAACTTGCATACCGTGAAAAACCAACATGATAAATCATGCAGGAATTATTCTTTTGAAAAGCCATCATTTTCTGCACTTGATTAATTTACTGAAAATTCTGAGAAAGACAGTAATATGTGGTGGGCAGTTATTTTCAGTGGGGTTCATAGAAGATGGCTCTACAGCAATGTAAATCTGTGCAAATCAACTGTGTGAAGCCTCTTGATCATTATTATAAAGGGGATGTGTTTACTATTTCAGGGCTTAAAAATCTATTGCATTTTAAGAGGAAATTTTCAAAAGGATATATATTTATTTTAAATTATTTTTTTGCTTAACAGATTTACAAACAAATCCAGTCCAGATTTGAAGTGAGAGTTCCATGGCTCATGTGCAGTATGCAGAATGACAACAAATGTCAAACTGTGATAGTTTTCCTTTTGTTTTTTCCTTGATCCTTATTTTAGTTGTGTCCCCTGACAAAAGTAGGAGAATGGTGAGGGAAGCGCTGAGAAGAGTTGCTAAAACAGCTTTCCTGTGAAGGCTGAAACATCAGGCAGGATAAGAAAACCCTGGAGGGGTAAAGGGGGACGTGGTCCTGTTCAAAGCTCTGACAGCTTTTCCTGCTTTGGATGCATTCCTTCAACCTCCTTCATAACTCTTCTGTGCCCATCCTATCCGACTTCATTTAATTATTAAATTTAATAGCATGTCCAGCCTCCTACCTTGCAGAGGAGAAGAAAGTCTGTTATATCCCCCATCTTTTCCTAGTGTCATGATACAAGAAATCCAATAACTGGAGTCTTTCTACTCCCCATTGCTCCTGAGCCACCCACTTTGAGCGTGAAGGTTTTCTTTAAAAAAGCCCTAAGAAGCACTGTGGACCTTGACAAATGAAACCCATCTTACTCTGAGCCATGCCATGGACCATGCCGTTTTGGAAAATGCTCTCAGACACACGGTGAGGTTTCTGGGATTCTCCCATGCAGGGCTGGGAGTTGGATTCAAAGATCCTTGTGGGCCCCTTCCAACTCAGCATATTTTTGGTTTCTCTCCACTCTTAAGCTTGATCTGCTTTGAAAGTATTACAAAAGTGGAATTGTACCTGGCTTTCTATCCTGTGCCTTTTATTGTGGCGTGGATGTATCCCAGTGTGTGATTAACACGTGATATGGATACACTGGTTATAATGTGATTTTACAAAACACTACATAAATATTACAAAGCTGGAGGAGTGCTGGAACTCAGGGGGAAGAGTTAAGGTATTATCCTCCTGGCTTTATTCTTTGTCAAAGAATGTGATTTTTTAAGCAAAGCATATGTAAAATTGAAAGTACAGAAGGTTGTTACTTCTTGAGGACCTTCAACATGTCTGATTATAGGGAGTAGGAAGGTAGCCAAAATTTGCTGAGAAATATCCTGAGTAGACAAAATACTTTTGTCACTTATAATTTTATTCTGAACTTTATTTCATTTCCTAAAGTTAAGAGATTTGAGAACAAAGTTCATTGAGTCCTTCTGCATAATGGAAATTGTCAATGTTAATGGCAGGGTATATGCAGGATTTCATGGTGCCTTCTCCCTGAAAGAATTCTGCACTTGTCTGAGATCCAAGGGCAGTGCTTTCTGGATCCAGCTCCTAATACAGAGTCCTTGAATAACACAGAGTAGCTTTTTTTCTGCCCTTTTATGTCTCAGTCTCCTCCATTAGCCATGGAACTCTTCTGACAGAATGAGAACATGATAATCTGGGCTTCTGATGGACACACAGACACCTGAAACAGACCTCAGTCCTCACACTGTTAGGGTGTGTCAGAGCTTTATCTGACTCAGTTCTGTACCCACTGCTGTGTTTGTAGTGTCATCACAGCTGTTTTAGAAGTTTTTAAAAACACACTGAAAATAAATAAATGGACTGACTAGATGATTCCTATCCCTCATCATTATGAAGTCTTCTCGTTCATGTATCCAGAACTTTTTGCGTCATCTCCTCAAGGCCAAGTTGTTCTAACTGATTAACAGGACCAACAACCTCTTTAGGGGACTTCACATCAGTCCAACATTAGGAAAAAAACAAAACAAAACAAAAAACAAACAAACACAAACAAACAAAAAACAACAACAAAAAAAGAAAAAAAAAACCCACCACAATGAGCTAAAACAGAGATTAAACACAGGGATTAATCAAATAATAAATACATCTCTTATCCTAAGCCATTTAAGAGGTTCACTAGATCCTGTATGGAAAAGCAAAGATTTAACATAAAATTAATTTCTGTTCACAACAAAACATTGGCCAAAACCATTGCATTTTCCTAGTGTTGATGCTGCATTTCTGGTCATTATATTTTCACAGATCTGCAATCCTGCAATTACCTTTTCTCCATTCATCCTTCCTGCTTTGGAGTTGATTTGTATTTGCTTCCATTACTGACCCTGTTACTTTGCTTCCACTCCAGACTCCCCATTGTTCTGCTCAAACTATTTATATTCCAGTCCTTCGTTACACTTCAGTCCATGACTTATTTCTGAATTAGTTACAATCCCAGACACATTATTCTATCTACTCCTTTCTTTTCTCAGCATCTTATCTCTCTATCAGAATTCATCCTCCCACTTAGTTCTTCATCAAACGCACAGGTCAAGGATGGCTGATTTTTATTCACAGCACACAGCTCAAAAATATGAAATAACAGGTTTTCCCCTACTTCCATTTTTTTTTTTTCATAATTAACACACATTTTGTCCCCAACAAAATGACACTGTTATGTGTTCACAAGTTTCTCTGGATAGTCATGAACTGGGCAGGAAACATTCTTACCAGTCAAGTGTACTTTGGCAGTTCTGCTTGCAGCTGATCCAGAAATGCAGATGTATTTCATGGATACCTGCTGCATAGTTACTCCACTGAGTTTGCATCTCACCTCACACACTAGTTAGCTACATGATCCTTAAAAATTTTGGCTAGCACTTTATTTCATCCATTCTCTTTTCTCTGTGCTGAATGATGACAAGGTGGAATAAGCTGTATTCTGTTAGTCGTGCTGGATGTGTAGACAGAGACAAAATAATAAATTCTTTGTATTTTATAGGAAGTACATTCCCAGGACCAACCTTGAAAGGTTATTGCACATCCAGCACCTGATCTTTAGTAAACTGGGAAGAACAAAGCATGAAATACTGAGATTAATGAGCTTTGGCACAGTCCTTACAAAGACGACACTAAGAATTATTTTAATACTGCATTTTGTACCAACCTGAACATAATGAGATTTTATGTTGTGTGTTTTCCTTTAACTGACCTTTGTGTCTATTTTCCAGGACATTCTTTACTCTGGTTTCTGCTGTATGGCTTTATAAATGATCTGTTGAGTGGTAGTCTCAAATGTGGGTGATATTTTTTTTTTAGAAATGTAGACAAATTATGCCCAATGCTTTCACCTTCAATGGGTTCAACAAAATCAATTCAGTTACATTAGTAATGTACTTTCTAACACTTAGCAGCCATCTAGGTTTGAATTTTATTAAAACTAACATACTGTGTATTAGCTGCTGCATGAGTAGTAGTATTATGTTGCACTTATATACTAATGATTCTATTTACTGGGCAAGATGCAAATGAAACACCCAGAATGTAATAACAAAACAAAACAAAAAAATAGAAGTCAAGATACTTTTTCAAGCATCATTACACTTGAAAATTAAGTGAACTGCAATGCTTTGTTTTACTTTTCTCTCTTCCCAGGCAGAGGTCCTGTCTCCCCAGGTAGGGAGCTAAATAAGTTTAGTTACTTGGTGTTGATTGAGTTGTTGCACTGAATACATGATGATGTGTAACCAAGACAATCCCTAGACTCACTCTGTGCCATTTTCTGTACTACACAGCGTATGGGAGAAAGTAAATCTGGAATCATCAGCCAGCTAGCAATGAAACAGCAAAGTGCGGGGCCTTTTCCTACTGCTTGTGCTGACACAGAAGAGGTCATTCCAGTACAAGAGTCCCTCATTCAGATCCTTCAGGTACTGAATTTCAGAACTTGCTGTAAACCTTTTCCAAAAAATTCAACAGCACAAATGGCTGGATGACTGGAAAATATGAAGACCAACTTCTTTTGTGCTAAGGAAGCATCTCACTGCTGAAAAGAGTAATTTACCACTGAAGGTGGAACTATTGGCCAGACAATGAATGTGTGGGCTAAGCTGAACTAAATGTCTCTGGGAGGGTATTTCTATACTTCATTTACTAGTCTTAATTTAGTTATTGAAAGATGTGTGTTGGTGAGATTTTATTTCACATGTTTTCACTGAGATGCTGAACTGAGATACTTGGTTTAGTGGTGGCTTGGCAGTGCTGGGTTAATGGTTGGACTTAAAAGATCTTTGAGGTCTTTCCTAAACTAAGCAACTCTATGATCTTTAAAGTGATTAAAGAGAATTTCCCCACAGAACTGTAAAGACCCTGGACCCAAGGTGTTGTCAGATGGTACCATCTGCATCCTCCTGCTTTCTCTTGCCTTTGCTGTTGTGTTTATTATCCCAGATTAGTTATTCACAAAGACACTGGGCACCCTGCAGTCAGGACAAATACTCATTTTCTCTCTCTGAAAAAGTTTTATGAACCACAACCCCTCCTCACTTGAGACTTCTAATTAATGGTGTACTATGAAGAGGAAAGCCATCATAATTTTGCCTGGGTGTCAATGTTACATAATTAACATACCCTAGAGTGATGTCACACTGCTGTGAAATACCTTGAGATGATACATCATTCCTCAGTTAAAGCTGTATCCCAAAAAATACTATAAAACAAACAGAAGTCCTACAACATTCCTTCTCATCCTAACTTAGAACAGACAATTTCCACACTGCAGCATTCTTCCTGACATTAAAGTGTCAATTTTATGGGTTTTAATTAATTTCTCTTGCAAAACCCCACCAATGCAATGTATGTATTCTTTCCCCTCTGCTGGTGTTCCTAGAAACCCGATTCTGTTCCTGCTCTTCTTTCCCTGGCATGCATTGTGTACAGAACGTCTCTGCTGTGAATTGTCATAGTTTCAGTTGAATGAAGATGTAATAACGTGTTTCTTCTGAGAGTTTTGTCGAGGGCCTCTGCTAACACTGTGGGAAAGCATCAAAAACACAAATTGGAGATGAGTGCTCAATGACTCTTTGCAAAGCTGTCTCATCAAATGTGCTTTCCTCTTTATTAGTACTGTAAATGCTTTAAGTGTGGAAAACTCATTTTGTGCATTGCTACAGAAAAGCTTAGTTGAAAATGGACTATGAAATATGCCAGTAATTTTGCAGTTAAAATAGGAGAAAAATGCACTTTATAATTACATAATCACAGAGTAATTTAAGTTGGAAAACATCTCCAACATCATTAAGTCCAACCTTTGACCCATCCCCACCTTGTCATGCAGCCCAGAGCACTGAGTGCCACGTCCAGGCATTCCCTGAACAATCCCCAGGGATGGGGACTCCAAACCTCCCTGGGCAGTTTCAATGCTTGACCACCCTGTCAGTGAAGAAATTCCTCCTGATGTCCAACCTGACCCTCCCCTGGCACAGCCTGAAGCCATCTCACCCTGTTCTGTCACTGATTTCCTGTGTAAATTTATTTCTGTTCATTTAGTGAGCACTCAGTTCAGGTTCCTTGAGGCTTGAATTCAAGGAACCTGAACACTCACAAATTCATAGGCAGCTGTAACTCTAGGAAATATAAATTTAAGAATTGCAACCATTACACACCTAAAGACAAGGGATACTACTATCATATGACCATTAAATTCTTCAAATTTTATGCAAATTGGAACTAATGAATACTGGTTTTGTGTTGCTTTGTGTCTGAGCTGCCCAGTAAGATTCCAATTTCAGCTAAATCTCCCTTTTTCTGGTCATAGTGTTCCATGTGCAAGTACATACTCTGTTGTCTAATAAGGATTGAATGGAACTCTATCCTTAGCAGAGGAATCAATAGGGTGGTACCACTCTATTCAACTTCTTAATTTGAAAGGCAGGAAAACAAAGGCAGGATTTGCAGTGCATCAATTTATTTGCAGACTCTACACTGTCCATTAGATTTGGGTGGAATTGGTCAACAGCCTCAAAAAATACTGAACAAATAAGGCAGACACCCTTGAGAGGCATGTGTGCCATGTCCTCCATGGCTTACAAACCACTCTGCAAACCTGGAACTGCACCTCCAGCAAGGGCCAATCTATTTATCAATACTGCTTCTGGGAAATTCTGCTGATTTTTGTCCTTTGAGATCTGAGATCTTTGATAATTTCTATTAGAAATCCTTTTGTTGGATTTATTGTACCTTAATCAACATTCAGCTTTCCTTAAATTCTCTAGGGCAGTAATGGAAAACAGGAGACAAATGAAATCAGCTTCTGGAGCTCTGTTAGAGAAATCTAAGAAATAGTTTGGGCTGATTTATTGTCTATTGAGTAACACAACATGAATATTGAGAAAATATTCATCATCCTTCATTCTAAAGTCACAAGATGTTCACAAAGATCTAAAATCACGATAACAATTGAGGACTTAAATTTACTGCAAATGAATTGTAACATCTAAGGATCAAGAGATCAAAAGGGGAAAAACTACTATGTTTAAGAGACACTAGAAGGTAACACTTGTAATGTCAAATGAACTGGCTGTGACAAAGGATTTGATTCTTAGAGTCTATTTCAGAAATAGTACTAACGCTAATAATAATTATTTTATTTTATTTTATTTTATTTTATTTTATTTTATTTTATTGTCACAATGACCATCATTGATTGACAAATTGCAGTTTTAAATTTCACTTTCTGGATAATATTTTTAATAGAAACATGGGCTAATGAAACTTATAAAAGGTCACATTTAATACCATTAATCATAGAACCTTAGAACCACAGAGTGGTTTGGGCTGGAAGGGACTTTCAAGACCATGTTTTTCCAAACCCCTGCTGTGGGCAGGGACACCTTCCACTGTCCCAGGTTGCTCCAAGCCCCAGTGTCCAGCCTGGCCTTGGGCACTTCCAGGGATCCAGGGGCAGCCACAGCTTCTCTGGGCACCCTGTGCCAGGGCCTGCCCACCCTCACAGCCAAGAATTCCTAATAAAAAAACATAAACAGGTCATTCTTATTAGAGAGAGATAAGTTTGACAAAATTAACTAAATGGCTAGTGGTGACAGAGTGAGCTTAAAAGGACAATATGCCATCATTTAAAACCAGTTATTAAACTTCACTGGGGAGCATGACTGATATGTCTTTTAAGTTAAATGAAAGCAAAACAGAGCTTTAAAAATTATAGGCAAGGAAAGATCTGCAGTACTGTTAGAATTTTATTTGAGGAAATAGAGGGACTATAAAGAGGGCATTGACAATACAAATGGGAATAATGAAGCAGTACTGAGGAAGAATATTAAGATAAACATAAAAGGTTGTTTAAATACAACAGAAGAGAAGGATAGGAAACAAAATATTAAGAAACTGAAGGAGAAAACAAAGCATAGCAGTGTGAATAGCTAAAAAACGAATAGGCAAGTGAAACACATCTTTACTAGGAGAGTGTCCCCAACACAGTTGTGCAGCCATGGATTTTCAACTGCTTTCAGGAACAAAATGAAATAATTTGAGCAGTAGAATAAGAAAAGGACACACCTCATAAGCATCCTGTCCGTAAAATATTTAATTCATAGGTGGAGAGCAAGGTCATACTACATTGTTTGGGGAATATTTTTTCAGATTTGGTCAGATATGTCTCTAAAAGGCCATTCCCTCTGGAAGTCACCACTTCCTGAATAAATACATGTAGAAAGTGGTGTTGAAGGAAAGAAACAGAAATGCAATGACTAAGCCATAAAGTTTATAGCTTTGGGGGCTAGTTAGATATGATTTGATTTAAATATGAGGATTTCTTATCAATATCAAGAAAGATGCTTTGCCTGATTCATGTTTTGTATTTTCTGCATTTCCTTTTGAAGCAGTTCCCATGACCACTATTGGATATTCATCCTTCACTAGATTAATCATATTTCTTCTTTTCTTAAGTGCCATCAGAACTAAAATCAGAACTTAATTCCTGAGCTCTGGAAGTTCTTCTTCTATATACTGCAGTGCACCACAGACAGTAGTTGGGAACTTTTTGATCCCTGATTTTGTGAGGCTAATAGGCAAGATCTGGGGCATTGCTTCCTTCTTAATGTGCTGATCTTCCTGGATGATGGAAAAAGGAAGAGGAGGCATGACATTTGCAGTTTGTAATTACACATACTTGGGTCCTTTCCTTCTCATAATAGTGAGTGATAAAACCAAAGCACGTTCCTTCCCCTTGGTGCCTATTCTGTACATAATGCATCTGTGTTATATGATAATCAGCACATCTCCCACTTCATTTTAATATATATAGCCAGGAGTTGCAAGAGTTCACATACTCTGCTATATTCAATTTATTGCCTCGTGGAACCCTCAGAAGTGCTGCAAAGCTTGGCCACTGGCACTCTTAGGAGTGGATATTGCCATGAGAGGGAGATGTGCTGACTACTCGGGAAAGGAAAAGTGCATTTAAAAGAAGCAAATACCATCACAAAAGGCTGCAATGAAATAACTTTTAAGCATTTGATTAGGAGCCTCCAATGCCAAAGAAGTTTAGAAGAAACAGCAACAGCAGCTAATAACCTTAATTTAGTAGAATCCTGGCAAAGGTTGGCAATACACTTGATACTGAGGGAAATATGGTGGAAGGCTGCTGAGTGAGCAAGCATGCTAATGCAGATACATAAACTGCTTTAACTGATGGGAGTGGGGAGTGGAAGTCTGCCTGAGATTTTAGTATACAAACTCTATTAATTACAGCAAAAAAGAAGTAATATATTCAACAATTTTCTCTTCCTCACTGCTCCCCAAAGCTTTGGTGCGAGGAAAGGACAGCTGGTCCAGTGGTATGCAGGGACAGGAATCAAAAAAGAGACTTGAACATGGTTTCAAACTGTTTTCAGAGAAATCAATGCCTTTAAGTTTTGCAAAACTTACAGAAATTTAGGAAAAGCAAATATCTCAGAGGTCAGGGATCACTCAGAAAGGGTGGCATGGCCCAATGTGAAAACAACAAAGAAAATAAAATCCAGCTTTGATTTCTGTCTCTACCACTACACTTCCTTGTCACTATTCACATGTCACTTCATCTGACTGCTGTCCCCAACAACACTTCTCAAAATGGGCTGGGAGTACTGCAGGGATGGTTCTTATGATGTATTTGCATTTATATAAATAATTAAAGAAAAAATGTTCACCAACAGATTTGGTGGCCAAGAATGCTTAACTTTCAAATGAATCCATAACAACAATATTACATAAACCTGAGGCAAAAGTGGAGGCTCCTGTAGCAGAAAACAATGAAACTTGTGCAGCGGAGTTGCCGAGAATGCAGGTAGGTCACAGATGCTAGTAAGCCAAAACATTTTAAGAAAGCACATATAATGCTGTCCTGAGCATGTCACTCAGAGGAAGCAGGCAGGAGACAGCCCAGGAAAACTCTGCATCCTGACACAGCAGACTGTATAGTTTTCCTGATGAATGATTGCTGTGAACTAGAGAAGCTCTTTTCTACCCATGCCCCGTCTTTGATACTTTTATATTTGAATTCAGGCATTTGAGTCTAAAAAAAGGGGGATTTTTCTCTTCACTGAAATCTACAGAGTAAAGTCCCTGACTTGGGAAAGGGCAGAGCAACACCCTTGTGTCCCACCCCTAAGGTACAGGCACAAGTGCAGACCACAGGAGGAATCCTAGCTGTTGTTCCCTGGCCATGGTTCTGATACCTCTGGCACCAGATAAAATCTGAACAAGATGCAAATACACCATGAGAGCCATGACCAAAGTCTCTGCATGTTCATGAACTGCGTGGTTTCACTTCAGTGCAGGTTCCAGAACTGTGCCCTAAAGCCCCCTTGGACAAAGGCAGTTTGCAGCTCCTGTGACCTGTAGCTGGGGTTACACATCACACCCACACCATTTCACATCATTTTCTTCCTAACAGGCAATGATGTGCCTTCAAATGCTTCAGATCCTATCTAAAATTAAATGCTGGGCATTCTGTACCAGCCTTGTGGGAGATGGAATATTTTTTCTTAAAACCAATACTTATCAGTCACAGACATACTTTATCCTTTTCATGTGGTGTGATTGGATACAGCCCAAAAATTAGGGCATTGAGATGAGAAACAGAAATTTTATTTTATCTTCCATGCAATGATGCAAGAAAACCCTGATCAACTAGGGGATAAAGGTTAGAAAAATAGCAATTAATGGAGAAACCTCCAGCTTCATGAGGACAGAGAAGTATTGAACTACATTTTACAAAGCATGTAGCTAAAGAAAGAAAAAAAACCAAAACAAAACAAAACAAAAAAAAATGAAAAAGGTGATGGGGTAAGAGGACTCATTTTGGACACAGATACTGCAAACAGTGGGGAAGTTAATTGCCTTGCAATTAAAGGGTGAAGGCACAGAGAGGGCAATAGCTTCAATTAGGCAGGAAGACAGCTCAACCAGCAATGAATCATTCCTAAAAATCAAAGACTTTTGAAATACTCTGATTGTTTTCAGATGTCTGTAAGAGAATTGATGAGTGAATGTGGGAAAACTCATACAGGCTGTAACAATGTCGAGTTCCCCTAAACACTGGAGTGTCTACCATACTATTAGAGACAGGTAAGATATTAATATAAAAACTTCCAGTTGATTCCAAAGTAGAGTTGTTTTACCCTCGTAGTACTACAAATAAGACTTAGGAATGTATTAAATTCACCTTTTTTTCCCCCCCTTCACTTTGTTAGCAAAACAGAATTCTCTACAGAGAATACTAACAGCAAAAACTGCTAAATGAAATGTGATACATTTGAGGCCATTTCCCTGGTAGATAACTCAGGAAGATATCCAAATAGAATCAGTGATTAGGTAGAGATATATCACACTCACAAAAAATACCACTACTAGTAAATTATTTTTTGCTGTTGATAAGGTGAGGGAGGAAAACTGAAGCTAGGGGGATAAGAGAGTATCTGCTTAGTACAGGAATAAACAAAACCTTCTTTGCAATTCACAGAAAGCTGTTTCCCAGGTCATAGTGGGTATTGCCATGAGAAGAAATCCCAGTGAAAACATCATTTATAAAATCATGCATTATCCCAATATCCTCTTATAACAGATTAATAGATAATCTGTCTAAGCTCATGTTCCTTTTGATTGTCTTTGATTATCCAGCCATATTTCATGTCATGAAAGTGGGTCTGTGATAAGACCATGACATCTGACCTTTATTAACATATAGTGGATTCCTTGCCAGCATTCTTTAGTACATCAGCAAATTAAAAAAAAAAAAAAAAAAAAATTATCAATAGCTTAAGAAAAAGAGAGCTTGTGCTCCTCCTTATAATTTACTTTATAAAATGTAACATTGCTGAAAAGACCCACCCTGCCCTGAACAGCAAACTCCTGGAGCCTGATTGTCAGGGAGCAGAGGAGAACAAGGGTGAGTCTCTCACTCTGTCTCCCTAAAGGTTTTCTCCCCTCACCTTCTTTTCACTCTGTCCTTATTGTGTTTATGACATAATATGGGCTCCCTCTGGTGACTAATTGAACACCTGCAAATTCCCAAAGCTTTTCATCAAAGGCTGAAGTCTGATGGATCAAATTATCTTCCTGCATACAGGGGACTGTGACATCCCACAGCATTTCAGTGCGCACATAAATTCCATTACAAACTTACATAAGCAACAAATCTGAGAGAAAGACACCTATTTTGACCAAAACTTCAGGCATGCAGTTTTTATTCTAGTCTTTTTCTAGCCATTGCAGACCAACCACTGCAGATGAGCAATGCAAAACTGGAATTAGCAGGTTTCCCATGAAGACAATGATTTTTGCAAACCCATTTTCCTGATCTAGGGATGGAAGAGGGAATTGTCAGGGCCACGTGCTTGCTCTCAGGGTGGGATTCTTGGGGGGATCCTATGCAGGGCCAGGAGTTGGACTTGGATGATCCTTGTGGGTCCCTTCCAGCTTAGGATATGCTATGATTCTATGTAAAAACACACCTTAGTGTTCCAGAATATTTCAATATTATTTCTTTCAGAGGAGACACAAGGTCCGTTTTTTAAGATGCACAGCAAGCTCAAAAGGAAGCAAGACGACTAGACTGAAGTTTCAGGGATTTCTGGGGCAGAATGCAGCAGTTCATGGAAATCACCACTGCTGGTCCTCTCATTCCTCAGCCTATTAATGGTGCAGATTTGGCCTTTTTTTGATACTCATAATGTCTGCAAAAACGCCTCCTAATCATGTTTTTGGTTATAAGCACAGTGCTTCCTAACAGCTGTCACATAGTGAATGCAGGTAGCCTTGCACAAAGGTAAACAAAAAATATTACTTCAAATGAAGAGAGAGTAATTGGGTTTTATTTAATTTTATGTAATTTCACAGACAAAAAAATTCTCTATTTTAAGCCACCCTGAAGATGTCTCATTATTTTCCCCATGCTGCGGGAGCACAGAGATATGTGAGATGAAGACAGGGCATGTCCTTTGGAGTAAGCCTTTTAAGGATGAACATCCTGACGTATGAGATCACTGGCAGTTCTGTCTTTTGGCTGGATAATAAGGGAACGATAGGAAAAAAAAGGGTAATATCTCATTTTGAGCATCATTCCAGAGATGTATTGTTTTTCTTACTGTATCAGATTACAATCTTTAAGACATTGTTTAATGATGGTTATCCACTCTAATATATTTCATTACTTTTTTCTAGGAATTTCATAAAACTTTTTGAAGGCACAGCAAGAGTTAACTTTATGTTGGGTTTCAGCCTGAGGACTATCAATGTGTAGCTTCATTCTACAATACGGTTGTTTTGTTGTTTTTTTTTTTTTATAGCCTAAACCTTTTTTTTCTACTTCTGCATTTGAAAATACAATGGTACAGTAAATTCTGCAAGTATTAAATCTCAGTCTCTCACACTACCAGGCTGTATTCAAGGGTTTGGTCAAGCTGAGAGGGTTGGGGTTGTTCACCCTGGAGAAGAAAAGGAGACCTTTGAGCACCTCTCAGTACCTGAAGTGGTGACAAGAAAGCTGGAGAGGGACTTTTGTACAAGGCTTGGAGTGCCAGGAGAAGTGGGAATGGCTTCAGACTGACAGAGGCAGGGTTAGATGGGATATTGGGAAGAAATTCTTCACTGTCAGAGTGCTGAAGCCCTGACTGAGAGGTTGTAGACTTCCCATACCTGGATGTGTCCAAGGCCAGGAACAACCTGGTCCAGTGTAAAGTGTTCCTGCCCATGGTAGGGGCTTGGAATTGGATGATCTTTAAGGTCCCCTTCAACCCAAACCATTCTGTCATTCTGTGATTCTATATCAGACTGCTCACTGAATTAATAAGTTCCTGGAAAGACACTCTTAATTGTCTTGAAAGTGGTGACTCACATTATTATAATCTAATTTATAAACAGTCACATGCTTTACAAAATCTCTGAAGTTTCCTACTAGACAGTGTGTACATAAGTCCCTTCCCAGTCTCTTCCATTGTCCTGCTATGGGATGATCTCTTTTACCACCTCACTGTCTACACTATGAAAACTTCATTAATTGTATTTAAGCAAACACAAGGAATTCAACACTTCTTTTTATCATTTCAAGAAGTAATAATAATAATAATAATAATAATAATAATAATAATAATCTATGTTGCTTTTGCACCTTTAGGTTTTTCCACTTTTAAAAAAATTGAGGACAGAATTTTTTCAAAGAGTTTAGGATTTAGTAGGTTTTTCTAATTATTAGCTACATTTTTTTTTTAAATAAGTATTTTATTAGCTATGGATTTCCTATATGTTCAACACATTTTCAGCAGTTTCTCAAAATTTCCTTGTGTGACTTTATTGCTTTCTTGAAAGTAATTAAGCAGCAAGTGGATTAATCCCATTTTAAGTGTGCAGAAGCAAAAAATAACCAGAAATACTTCGTTATTTGTGTAACTGGAGATAACAGAAATGCATATTTCAAGAAAAAACTTGTGACGTTTTCACAGTTGCAAGAGAAATTAATGTGTAATGATCCATTATGTTTTCAGACCTTCTTACATCTGACACTCCATCTCAAGCAGCTGAAAAATGTACACAAAATACAGGAGGTTTTACAGAAATAATTGCCATCTTTGCCATTTCAAAAAGAAAAAAAAAAAAAAGAACAAACTGTCTCATTATGGAAGAAGCAACAGTTTATCTTTTTCAAGAGAACAGGCTGAAGTGCTAAACAACTCTTTCCACTGCAGCACTGTTACTGCATGAAAAGGTGTCAGCCATTTAAAAGCACAGGAAATATTAGATGTAGCTGTGGGCTATGGACTCTTTCTTCTCTCCCTTTTCCTTCTGATGGTAGAATAGATCCCAGGCAGTTTGGTCCACATACACAATCTTCAGCTAAATGTGTGTGTTACGAAATAAAATTTATTTTATGGATTAAAAATTACTATTTCATACTGAAAGAAAAAGTAATTCGGAGAATATAGTCATAGGTAGCATTTATTTGTTTTTTTAGGTGGGTCACAAGTTTTGCTTGTTTTCAGAGAAAGGAGATGGATGTTGTTTAGTCTATACAAACTTTGTAGGAAGTCTTCGTCAGTCAGAATCTTTCACCATCAAAGATACTGAAGAACTGCAGCCAGCTGTAATTTAAGTTTGTATGGCTTGATACTTGCACAATAATACAGTGGAGTGACTTGGAAGTGGTGGAGCCACCAGATATATATAATCCTGATGTCCTCTGTGAGCTCCTTTCCTTTAAGAAAGCACTGAGCCTAGAAGAAAATTCCCGTCAGTAATTGGTAAAGCCAGGGTGTGATAACTGTCAGAGCCTTCCAGAAGAAATGGCTTCATCTCCACATCCAAGTCTGCTTGACACCATACTCATCCAGGGCCAGCACTATTCAGATAACCAGTAACAAATCCTGCCAGACTGTTTTTAAAATTTTATATTCCGTTTTCTTTAAAAGAAGAAGCAGAAGGTTTTGAATAATAATTTTTAGAAGCAAAATCCAAAGTTAAGAGCATTACTCCTGGTATGCAGTTCCATGAGATTTTGAGAAAATAGAATCTGTTTTTTTACTTTTGTGATTAATTTACATTGCTGTGTGCTTTGAGCTGTGAAAACAAGGTCACTTGGTGGTGGCTTGGTTGACTGAATCAGTCTTGGTGTAATAAATGATGGAACTGAAGGACACAATAACACTTTAAAGGTCAAATCAAAGAAACCGTGGATGTTACTTTGAAAATTTGATAAAGTAAGCCTTGTTCATGAGGCAACAATGGGATTGGAAAACATGCAAGGATCGATTTGAAATTGCCTGAGACCGTTCCTTCAACGTAAGTTCTCCACCCTATGTTAAACAGCAGAATAATGAAATGGAAGCAGAACAATCACAATACTACTAAATCCTTGTCTTATTAAAAAAGAGAAAATGAGAACGGAAAAATTAAACATAAAATATGAAAATAGTTTTCATAAGTTGCCATAGAATTACGTCCTTCTCTCAAATACACACTGTCTTCATAACCAATTCCCTACTGGAATTAATTCTGATTTCTAATTAAAGCTAAAGGTGTCAGATTCAAAGTGAAAAAAATTCAGTTTTGTGCCATCACTAATAATTCACATTCCACACATTTTTGGAAATGGCCAGATGGGTCATGGCTAAGTATGTCTTGTTTTGTTTGGTTTAGTTATCATTTGGTTGGTTTGTTTTTATCAGAGATAACCTAAACAGTTAAAAATATTTTTTTTAAAAATTATGCATATGGAAAAAAGTATGTCTTCAAATACATATGAATCAAAGAAAGCAGATGAATTCACTTGCTACACAGGCATCTTACAAACAAAGTCTTTTGAGATACACAATATATTAAATAGCAAGAATGTAAATACTTCTTATTTAACCAAGTTTAATATATTTTTTCCTGTGGAAATATATATGCAAAATCACTTTGATGTTTAATGAGAGAAACTGTTCTTGTTTAAGACTATAAGTATTATTATTTTTTTCAGGTTCCCATTAAAATCAGACAAAATTGAAATAATTTTGGAAGATTTTCTAAGGGGGCAATCCTCATAACTGAAGTGTTAGTAATGGCAAAAAATGGGAAACTGGCAGTCTGTTCCTTGGCTATTTCATTTTGGTGCCACTTCAAGGTTCATTTGACATTATATCCTGGTCACTGCTTCTTTCCTTAAAAGACCTGAGGGAATGAACAGCCTAAGAAATTAGGAGAATCGTACTGAACTTTGGAGATGAAACTTTTCTTTATAGGCTGAGAAGAAAAATACATTTCCTACTATCATCTTTTACAGGCAGAAGTCTTTTACAGATGCTGTTGGTGGCCTCATTAGTTTAAGAAATTTGTTAATAGAGGCACCAGTCTTTATTGCAGGAAGCCTTGGAACATCTTTCTTCTCCTATGAGCATGTTTTGAGATTTTTTAAAGTATTAAAAAAAAAAAACCTTGCAGGAGATAAAGCTGTTTCTTTACATATATATGTATATAAATATATATGTACTAGTTTTAGGGGAAAGGCATTAAGCTGAAAAGGGGCAAATTTAAATCACATTTAGGAAGAAAGTATTTCCTCTGAGGGTGGTGAGGCACTGGCACAGACTGCCCAGAGAAGCTGTGGATGCCTCATTCCGTAAAGTATTCAAGACCAGGTTGGACAGGGCTTGGAGCAACCTGGGCTAGTGGAAGGTGTCCCTGCCTATGGCAGGGGGTTGGAACTAAATGAGCTTTAAGGTCCCCTTACACCCAAATATTCCATGATTCTGTAATACTTTTTAAATCAATTCTGATCAGCATAGATACTATCCTTTTAAAGTATTGACCTTTTTGCTTCCGAGTTTCTGAAGACCTCATTTGTTTCTTTGGGATTTCTTAGTAAGTTTTGTAATCAACTCCCTAGAAGTCAATCCTTTGATAAGTATATTCAAATGGATGAGTATTGTAACTGTATTACAGCCTTACTGTATTGTGCCTAACCAAGCTGTCATTTTTAAATAGCTGTGCTCTAAAGAATCTTTTTTTATCTTTAACATTTTTCTCCAAAGTCACACTTAAACTTCAAGCTTTGTATGAGAGGGATGTGCTGCTGAAAATGGTCCAAATGCCTTATCATTAGCTCCAAACTGAAGGAGATTTCCCCCCTTATTTGGAAATGAAGATAGAGAAGAAGTTCCTGTTTCAGGAGAGGCTGTGTGCCATTTCTATACAATATTTTTCACAGGGATTGTGGGAAGTATCATCTCCGTATTCCGTATCAGGGGAATGTCATGCTGTTTAGGAAGAATCTCCACATACTCCATTATCAGGGGAATGTCATGCTGTTTGGAAAGAAGAGAGAACCAGCTGGCTCTGTTCCTTGAAGCCAAAGCCCCACCTGTGAAGCTCACAGATGTGAAGTCCACAGTGATACTGCTTTGGCTGGGATCAAGTTAGTTTTCTTTACAGCAGCCTGCCTGGTGCTGTGGGTTGGATTTGTGGATACAAATCCAAAACAATGTGCGTAATTCAAGCATCTTTTCCCTATTTCTGGGCAGTGTTCACACAGTGCTAAGGCCTTTTCTGCTCCTCATCCCACCAGCGAGGAGTTGGGGGTGCACAAGGATCCAGGAGGGGACACAGCCAGGACAACTGACCCCAGCTTGCCCAAGGCATATCCCAGATTATATGGCCTTGTGCTCAGCATGTTTTATTTGCTTGTGTATTTATTTCTTCTTAAACTGGTGCTCAGCCCCTGTGTTCTCTCATTTCTACCCTTCCAATTCCCTCTTCCTTTCTGCTGGAGGCAGGGGTGTGACGGCCTTATCTGCCTGGGTTAACCCACAACAGGTTACATGAAATCAGTTCTTCTGAACACTCCACACAGCATCAAGACTCTCAAAGCTATGATCTAAATGAAGAGAAGGATGTGGAGGCTGTGTCTGCAGATTCAGGGTCACAGCAGAGGGTTGATGCTCTTTTGCATTCTTTCTCTCTTTGCCTGGAAGATCTACATCTTATCTTATACCTACATGGTAAACACAGGTCTTTGAGCAACCAAGAGTTTTCATTTTATAAACTTGTGCCCATCCTTTATCAAAGGAAAACAGAGACCTCCTGGGGGAAAATTTTATTAAACTGAACACTTCACTTTCTGAATCAAACTATTAAAAACACGTATGAATTTTACACCAAATGCCAAATATAGGAAAGTGCTAGAGATTTTTTTCCTTTGGACTTTAGTCAGAATGAGGCATGTCTGTATCAGTCTTGCAGTTTTCTTCTGTGTCAATACAGTCTTGCACCCAAGCTACAGGAATGCTTGTGCTGCTTCCAAAAGAGCATTTTCAATCCATTTTTTCTATACTGACATCGACTCCAATATATGTCGCAGCTGAAGTAATGTTGAGTTTAAAGGTCAAAACTCAGACATCTTTGTGCTGCTGTAAAAATAGAAAAAACATAGAAAAATTGTGAGAGACCTTCAGGGTGGCTTAAAACAGAAAAAAACTCATGTAGCCTCCAGGCTTGCTTTTTAACCATGGGAATTAATAGTGAGTCACTGTTGGGTGTAGAAACAGGTGTTCAAATGCATGCTGCATTTTTTGCCAGCTTTTAAACTGTATAATGGTAAGGATCCATGACCTGGGACATGAATATCTGCAAGAGAAGTAATATGTTTGAAAAAAAAAAAAAGCTTCATTTGTCTAATTCACTTCTGGATTATACATGGCTGAGTGTTTACTATGTGAAGTTTTAGAAACTGTAGCCATGTCAAACAACTAGACCTGGTATTGTACTATCTTCTATGAACTCATTCATGTATTTTAGGTCTTTGTAAAGTAAGTGAGGTCTTGGATATCTACAGGACAACACAACAAATGTCAGAAAAATAAATAATTCTAATAGGAATTTCTCTCTGATCACTAGTTGAGCATATCATGTTTACTTTTTAAAATTTCTGCTTTTATCTAACTTGTATGTTTACTTGCTTTATTTTACTGAATAGTAGCCTGTATCTCCACTTTCCTTCTGTTCATGGAACTACCTCTTGATGTTATGTGCTCCTTCTTCATCTATTTTGGTATGGCACTAATGCCACACATTCACAGTAAGACTGGGACATTTCGTAAGGGGAGTTCTGAATTGAGGTGGCAGCTTTTACTGCAATTACACCCTTTCACCTGGCAGAAGAAGATCAACAACATTGAAAAGAACAGGAAAAGCATTTTCCCTTTGGGAATACTTAGATTCTATAGAAGAAGTAAAATGTCTGATGTACTCACTCAGTTGTTTTTTGATACCTTACCTGCTTTTAACCAAGTTTTTCTCCTTCCTTCCAATTCCACCCTGACATTTTAGAATTGAACTTTGTTCTTATTTCAGCAACACCAAAGATGTAGGAAGGGGAGAGGGACCACATTTGCCTTGTTCTGCATTTTTCTCCCAGTAAAAATGAGATGGGGTACTGATCCAGTGTATTTTCAGTCATCAAAAAGCTAAACCTAAATTAGAAATTAGGAATGTTGTCAGGAAATAATTTACTTAATTTGGGTGTGCCTGGTTCTTCTCTACATGCCCCAGTGCTGATGCAGAAATTCCAAGTTTTTATTTAAGATAGCCTAGGTAAGGTAAATCACATGAGCTTCCGTTGCCATGGCTTGACAGTCCATACTCATGTTTTTGTCTTAGCAGTCCTTAGATAGTTTTGTGAAAAAAAAAAAAAAAATATATATATATATATATATATAATTTGTGATTTCTTTTCTGCTTTTTCAGCTAGAAGGTAGAATTCAGTGTTCTTGTCTTTTAACACAGCAGTTCACTCTCCTCTGGTTCAGACTCTGCCAGAAAAAGAGTTTGGGAAAATCCTTCTCTGCAGGAGAAGCCTCTGGGACAAGGGCACCTCGAGATGCAGGCCATCCAGTTGTCTTCAGGTTTAAAAATCATGTAAACCTCTTTTGTCTTGCTTTAATGGGAATGTCAACAAGTGAATCACCTTAAGCCTTTATAGGTATTTAGAAGAAATGGGCATTTCTGACCAATCTTCAATGTCTGCGTTAGGCTGCTGTTTTGTCAAATATGTGGTTCCTCTCCATAGACACAGAGATTTTCCTCTGAGGTTTCAGGCATATCCTGCCACTTTTTCCAGGCCTCACTTAATATGAGTATGTTTCTTGTTCCTCGTTTTCTTCTCTTGCATAAGTAGACAGTGCCGTTTTCTGCTGTAGGGGCTGCTTTTCAATGTATTTTGCCTGTGTTTAAAACAAAGTTTCTCTGTAATGTAAGCAAAAGAGATGAAGAACCTTCCTTCCTGCTGCAAGGTTAAAATATTTCCAAACTTCATAAATCTCTGCTGTTGACTATGCAGTCCTTTCATGTCTGGGTTTTTTCAGGTATCTTTCTGATATTATGAGGATGTCTCACAATATAATCTCAAACTGAAAGATGTTAAAGGAAAAAAAGAGATGAGAGAACTATCTCCCCTCTTTAAAAAGAGCTGCATGTATACCCAGATGTATAGAAATGTCAAACAACATGTTCCAGTGAGGAATATGTTTAAATATGTCATTATAATTATCTTTCTGAAGTGATGCCATTAGTTAAAAAATCAATGCTCTGAAGTAAAGCTTTTAGAGAGAGTGCAGTGTTCAGTTTGAAGTTTGTTCTCCTAGATGAAACCTTTACTCAACATCCATCATTCAAAGGACATTTTAGGAAGACACATGTCTCTCATCTTCTCTGCTTTTATTAGAAACAATGAAGAGATACTTTTGTAGGTTGTTCCAGAAAAGCAGCCTAATTAAAAACCGTGGCTATACACAGTATTTCAAATTACTCAATTGACTTTATTTTTTGCTTTCCTCAGGTACAACAACTACTCTTGAAAAAGGACTATTTCAGTCTCTGATCTTAAGGTTGAGGTACTGGACATGATCCTTTATTTTCCAGCAAAGCTGCACTGTTTTTTACAATGCAGTTTCCAGGACATGGGAGAGATACAGTAAAACAGTTTTTGTACCCTCATGCATGGGGTCTTTGAATGACTTTATTCCAAGGCTCTTCCTAAATACACAATATAAACATTGGTCTGTTGGAGCTAAAAAAACCCAAACAAATGTTAAGATTTTGTCACTTTTACCACAGCTGCCAGCCTGATACTCACAGTCTTTTCCTGACAGTTCCCTGAGGTAAGGAGCATGTCTCCAGGACTCTGGGTGAACTTTGTGTTCCCTCACAGCTGGCCAATGACACCACCCCCAAAGCCACCGTTCTGCTGGGAACTGTCAGAACACAACAGGCATTTGTGTTTGCATGCCCTTGGAGGGGATTCCAGGCTTTGCCTGAGAGAGGTGTCCTCCTTAAATCCTGGCTGGTGCCTAAGATGTGGAGGAAAGCATGCTTTACGAGGAGATCTTTTGTTTAACTCTTGTATTGACAGGTTTTATATGTCTCTCAATTCAGGGGATTCATATTTAGGCAATCCCTCAGGGATCTGGAGTCCATGCCAGATACCTAAAAGATGCAATGTCACACTTCAGGCATCCAAATCTTTCTGTGTTTGTGGCCCAAAACACAACTGTCCCCCATTGGGGTTGGTGCAGGGCTTCCTTGTCCTATTTTCTTGTGCTGTCTTCTGAAATTCTAATTGGTAAAAAAAAAAAAAAATTCTTCTTGAAAAAAGAACTAAGCAGTATTTTCAGGAATGTGTTAGAATATTAACTTGTGGTTCCAAAATCTAAGAGAATAGGAAAAACACTAGGAGCTACATAACTATGTAATAGTATTCTACATAGCTATGAGTATTTGACAAATACATAAAAAAGCAAAAAACTTGAGGAATCTATGGGAGTTCTTAACGTACCCTATCTACACCTGGCAGGGAGTTTGGGAAAAAGCGGTAGAAGGAAAAGGAAGGATGAAGATACTATGTTCAAGAGAGGGAGGGAGAGAAAGAGAGAAAGAGAGAAAGAAAGAACCAAGAGATCAGCAGTAATGATTCCAGTGTTGGTCCTGCTGATGGTCAGCTCATTCCTGGTTCATGACTTGAGTGGTCTTGATTCTGCCCTGCAGTCCACACTCTCTCTTCTTGGCTTTACTGCTGCCTTTCTGCTGTCCTGTGTACGCTTCATTCCAGGGACTAAAAAAAGATTGTTGTCCCAGAGAAGCGCTGTTCTCCCTCCACATGTCCCCCTTCTCTGGTTGCAACTTCTTTATCCTGTCCAGTTCATACCAAAGCATAGGAGGTCATTCCAGTAGATCGGAAAACACAAGAATTCCAGTCCAACCACCCTGCCATGTTTTAAACAGGTGTATTAAAAGGGAGCTCCAGCAGACAAAGGCTTTCAAATACCTTGCCTCAGCTCCGTTGTCTCACAGTGTCCCTGAATAATACGGACATTAGAAACAAAACCATCCTCTCCTTGGTTTGAGCATCAGCCTTTTGGAACATTTCCTCCAACGCAGCCTGCAGGACCCAAGTGAGCATCCAGTTCAATTGACAAGGAGAGAAAACATCTGCTATTCCCAGATCTTTTCAGCAGTCACTGGTGCTCTCCTCCAAAAGATCCTTGGATCTGCCCACAGAATGGGGAACAAAGACAGACTTACCTGAAATCTAAGCGGAAAGGCACTCGCTGGCTGATGCAGCTGCCACATCATTGCCCGCACGTCCCTTTATCCAATCAGCCCTCTGTTCATATGGTCCTTGCATCTGCTTCACCAGTCTGTCTCACTACCAACCATCACTCTCAACAGCTCCTCTGTGTTCTTACCAGGAGTGCCTGGTTGACTCCATGGCCATCCAGCTGTGGCTGTTTGGGACACACACCCTGGTCTGTCATCTCCTGGGACTCTCTACCTGTGCTGTTGCCATGGATGCTGAGCAGGCTGAGGGCCAGCCAGCCTGATGCTGGCAGCGGGGCATGAATCCTCAGGCCATGCCCCTTGCAGGGAATGGGTATATTCAACAACACAGATTTCGTAGAACTGGGGGTGGATCTGAGGACAGGGATCCAACCACAAACAGGGATTACAAGTATGCGAAACAATGCAACAAATGGCAACCAATCAGGGGAGAGAATCTGGGAACATTCTGGAAGAACAAACTTATATGGCTAAGTTTGTTAGCGTATCCATTCCCATTGGTCCTTGCTTCTCTAACTTTGATCACCCCAGCTGCAAGATTCCTCCCTTGGCCTTAAGTCAGTGGCTACCTCAGGTTAGCTGATTCCCACACCCAGGCTTGAGCAGTAGGACTGCAAGAATCTAGTGAGGTTCAACAAGTTCAATGTTCTGCATCAGGGATGAGGAAATTCAAAGATCGTGGAGCTTGTAAGAGACCTTCCAGATCTTCTAGTCCAGCTGTCAAGACAACACCACCACAATCCCCACTCCAGTGTATCTCCAAGTGCCACATCAACAGTCCTCTTGAACACCTCTATTTACTAGTGGAAGTAAACTTCTGTTAGGAATGTACTTCCACTAATCACATCTGACAAAAATCCAAATCCAATAAAAGGGCCTAGCAACACTAACAGCCTACAAGGTTGAATTTCTTTCTTATTAGTTTGCCAAAAAGTCACTAAGTTTTTTTAGCAAATTACATACCTGGTATGGAATAGGCAGAGTGGTGCCTGATATCAAAAGATAAAAACCTCTGCAACACTGAAAAAATAGCAAAATAAGAAGCAGACCTTTTTCTTTGGAAGCTTCCAGGTTTCCCAGTGGTCATGGGCACGTTTCTACCATTTCACAAGTTCTACAAGTTATGGTATTTAACAAATTTTCTCTAATCAGAAAGACAGTTGGTTTGGTAAACTATGTAATCTTTGTCAAGCAGTATTAGCAGAGAACAATTTAAGATCCTTGTTCAAAGACACACAACAAATTTCTGACAGAGTGAAGGAGAAGCCTCGCTTGTCCTACATTTGAGCCACCATCTATGACTTAAGGTTTCTACGGCTTGTGTACTGATCACACATTTATTTGTTGGCTGATTGCCAAGACAAAGCCAGCTGATAAGCTAAACATGCAGAAAGAAACCCAACACAAACAAAAGAAAGCAAGGTACGCTGTAGATTTGCTCTCACTTGAAAGGAGAGCAAGTAAGTGAACCATGGGGGTGGTACCACCTCCTCAAACATGTGAGTTCCCGAAGCTTTGAATATGCAATTCTACAATTCCTCCTGTTGTTTCTCTGATAGCTTTAAACCTCAGAATCTGTGTCTTTTGTTTCCACAAGCTTTTCTTTTTTTGCATGATTATTGCATTTTATTTGAAATCGATGCGGCTACATGGGGAAGAATAATCTCAGCATCTGGTCCTAAGAGCTGCTCCCTCAGGTTTCTAAATAAAAAGAGAAGAAAGAGATCAGTTTTTCAAGGGGGGCAGAAAAAAAATCAAAGTGCCTGTGTGAAAGAATAATAGGTGAGAATTTGGATGTGCATGTTCAAAGGAAAAATAATTAACAAAACTGAATGCTAGGAATGTACAACAAACTAATCTTTAAGAGAGTATGAAACAGCTTAATTTGCTTTCCTCTTGTTGCCTATAGCCCTTTGGTCAAATCACAGCTAATCTTTGCTCTTAAGCATACACCTACTCCCACTGAAATCCATGCCTTCAGCATCCATGTGTCATTTTGTAATGGTGATTTACCTAAACTTCAGTGAGGAGACTCCTCTTTTGCATAAATGGAAACAAGAAGAAATAATTGTCGCAGGTAAAACTGTGAACAATCAATCATTTTCATTGCAAGAAAAAAAAAATGAAAAGAAGACTTGTTGTGGTGTTTTGGAAAGAATTTTTACACGGACAGGTGACACAACCACCGCAGCCCGGGCTAGCTCAATGGGGGTACACCATCTCCACACCAAGTGCAGGGAACTGCCCCAGTGTAAGATTCCCTGGAGACAGAACCTTTGAGCTAATTGCTCCACAGTGCAGTCAGCATCCAGGGTTGGGCAAAGGAGAAGAGGGAAGCTCTCAGCTGCTGATACTTCCAAGACAATTTATCACAACTGAACGGTTCAGAGGAAAAGAACCCAAAGCGCCGCTGTGCCTCGGATTAAATACAGAGGCAGATCAGGGGGGTGGGTACAAACAATTAACCAATAAGGAACTCTGAAGGGACGAGTGAATGGCAGGGACTTACACAGTTTAAACAAATGAGGGAAGCAGGGGGACCAAAAATGGTCACATGCGCCAATGGGGCATGGAGTAACCAGGGATTTCCAAGGAGGTGGGAAAACCTGGGATTGGCCCAGGGTGGGACTGACAGAGAAGGGATTGGAACAAGGGGCAGGGTTGCAATGATGGACAGGGAATGTGCTGGAACAAGGGGCAGAGTTACAATGATGGACAGGGAATGTGCTGGAACAAGGGGCAGAGTTACAATGATGGACAGGGAATGTGCTGGAACAAGGGGCAGAGTTACAATGATGGACAGAGAAGGGATTGGAACAAGGGGCAGGGTTACAATGATGGACAGGGAAGGGACTGGAACAAGGGGCAGGGTTACAGTGATGGACAGGGAAGGGACTGGAACAAGGGGCAGGGTTACAGTGATGGACAGGGAAGGGACTGGAACAAGGGGCAGGGTTACAGTGATGGACAGGGAAGGGACTGGAACAAGGGGCAGGGTTACAGTGATGGACAGGGAAGGGACTGGAACAAGGGGCAGGGTTACAATGATGGACAGGGAAGGGAGTGGAACAAAAGGCAGGGTTACAATGATGGACAGGGAAGGGAGTGGAACAAAAGGCAGGGAATGCCGCACAGGGTAGTTTCAGGGTGGATACAATTTGGGCACAAAGGAACTGGGGAAAACACAGGCGTACATATGAACAAATCATTATAACAATGAACTGAATAAATAAACATGTGCCGCAACAGACAAATGGTGACAGGACAAGGAGAAATTATTTTAAACTAAAAGAGGAGAGATTTAAATTAGATGTTAGGAAGAAATTCTTTAGCATTTAGAGGGTGCTGAGGCACTGGAACAATTTGCCCAGAGCTCTGGATGCCCATCCGTGAGCAACCTGGTCTAGTGGAAGGCATCCTTGCCCATGGCCCTGCAGTTGAAACAAGATGATCTTTAATTTCCCTTCCAACCCAATGCATTCTGTGATTTTGTGAATTTCTATATTTTGTCTCCCATCACCTTGGGATTTTCCCTCTTCATTTCTAGAGCTTAGACACATTTTTTCCCCAAGTACTTATTTCATACTACATGTTCTCAGAATCATTTTGAATTTACTGTAATTAAGTCTTTATTGATTTGACACATACCAACAACGGCAATTTTTTCTGGAAGTCAGCTGAAAAATATATTTCATCTACTAAACACAGACAATATACTTCTGAGTCCAGATGGCATGCAATAAACTCTCTTATCATTTTTGTGACACTTCAAACACAGTATCAATCACATATTGATATTTGCAGAGATTCTAATTGATAGGTTGCATATAATGTCTTTGCAGTACAATGAACTAAACACCAGCTATGCTTAGATGCATTTTAAATAAGGTTTTGCATAAAGAGAATTCTTTGATGTAGAAATTATTTTTCATTTGAAACTCACCCTCTTAACCTCATCTGAACAGCATTATATTTTATTGAAATAGGAACATTACTGTAGTACAGAAATGTAGAGAGTCTGGGAACCTTCCCAAAACTACTGTGCTTCAGGTACAGGACTTCACATTTTCATGAAATACTTACCTGGGCACATGGATGGTGCACAATCATTATATCACTTAAAACCTATCTACTGTTTGGTTTTCTGCAAAGTTATAAAATACCTTTTATTTGGTCCACACTGAATTTTGGATGTCCTGTTTTAATTTTCAAATTTGCTAAGATATAACATATTAATGTTTTTTTCTGTTCATGTTGTTTGCAAATACTTTCCTTCTTTTCCAATTGTATTTATTCATTCCAACAGCAAACCCACCAACATTTCAAGGCAATCTAGACAGGATGCCTGCACAGTACAATAAAAGGAAAATGATAGTAGGGAAATTGCTTTAGATGCAGAGGGAAAGGCTTCTGGATTCCAAGTTATTAACCTAACATCACTTATTGCTGTGAAAACAGTGGAAGAATAATTTCTCCCTCCGTACTCTTCTTGTCCCACTCTCATTTGCAAATGATTCTTCCCATTCAGTCTCTGTACCTGAATGCTTCTCCTAATAGAATAATCAGTTTCATAGACATTGTTGATTAAGTTAAATTCCTATAAATATTTATAACACTGTGCATAATATCCAGGGATAAAAAAGGTAAAAATTAATGGTAAACGCCTTTCTATGAGTTTGTTGTTTGTTTGGGGTTTTTTTTGCCCATTATCCATCTGGTGATGGGGAGGTTTAGAAGTTGTTGTAGTAACAGGGCAACATAACTTTTAGAAATTGCAGCTACCGCATTATAATAATGGACTGATTTTCACAGTCTTGGGTTTTTCTATTCCAGGTTGTGCTTGAGCTAAATCTTGTGCTGGCAAGATGCAAGGTACATCGTGGGTTTGTTTATTTGTTTTGTTTTGGTTGGTTGGTTGGTTGGTTGGTTGGTTGGTTGGTTGGGGTTTTTGTCCCCAAGGTTTTTAAGAAGTTCACAGACAGAATGAGAACATTTAACTCATATCCCTGAAACAGGCATTACTGCTCCACAAACAGCTCCTACCTTGAGTACTGTGTATGTCACCAAGGTACCCAGGCTCCCTCCCCATTCCATGCTCAATAGCTTTCTTCCTGAGTAGGAAACCACCTACTCAGCCAAGGAAAAGGATGTGTTTGAGCTCCCACTCCTCCTGGGGCTGTAGATCCATACGTGCAAAGCTGGATTCATCCCTGAGAATCACAGGTATTTAGAAAAAGGAGCAAAGTTAAAAGCTAAGCCAGTTCAGGCTTCTTGGAGAGTCAAGAAAGTACTTACAGAAAATAAATTCTGGCTGTGTCTGTGCTGAGTCACCTGCAGATCTGCTGTTGCTCATCAGTGCTTGTACTGCTGGGAAGCAGAACTCTGGAGGGAGCCTGACTGAGATACTTCATGAAGCTCTGGAGTTAGGGGGAAGAACTCCAGAGTGCATTGACTTCCTCTCAGAGAGCAGCTGCCTAAATCAGGAAAGAAAAGTATTCTACTTTTTTTGGGGTTTTTTTGCTTTTTTCCTTTTTTTTTTTTTTTTAGTTTTCATTTGATTTATTTTGTTTTAATTTGCTTGCTTAATCAGAGGACTGTTGGGGATGGCATATCTTCTAAAAATAGCCATCAGAAATGGGGGAAGAAGTCAGGCTGCATGGATGACTGCTTTGGGAATTCACCTAGGAGGAGAAATCCTAACTCCTTCCTGCTTGGAATCTGGCTCTTGGGTGTGAAAAAAAGCATAGTCCCAGCTGCAGTTCTGCTCCCTCTTAGCTGTGCCCAAGCTGCTGCTGACCCTGGCTTTGCTTTTGGCTGCTGGTCTTCCAGCTTTATCTGTAGTGTCACCCATTTGCCACCTGCTAACCTGAACATTCTGCTCAAGTTCCATCCTTCCTAGTATGGAAAAAAGAGCAGAGTTTTGTTCAAACAACATTTAATATTTATCCATTGAAATGAGTAAAATACTGGGAGTCAGAGCTTGGAACTGCGTAGATCTTTGTATTTAAGGGTCTGTGAGCTGGATAAAGGAAGAGAAGAAAGCTGAAATCACTTAGTGATTCTCTCCTTGTCTTTAATATTCTCAGCCTGTCCATGAGTTGAATCCTGTTATCCCTATATTCTTGTGTTCTTCTAGGCCTCTCTAAGTGATGAGTTCCCAAACTCCATGCAGCCCTCGTGACACACAGTTTCCTCACAGGGCTGAATACAAACTCTTAAGCAAGAATTCTGTATACAAACTGTTAAATAAAAGGAATAAACCCCAGTCATTCTGGGCTAAAGAGATGATAGAAAACTAGTGTATCGCAAATATAACTATAGACCATGTCTAAGTTTTAGTGTTGTTCTCCATATAAAATAAAACTGCTCAGCATTAATAGGATCCCTGTGGATTCAACTTCTCAGAGACTTTTAAAGAACTTGATTCTAAAGAATTTAGATCAGGAGTGAATGCTAGTCACTAGGGAGGGCAAAAAATAAAATGACAGAATCTTTTTTTAAAAATTGTTTGTCCACAGTGCATATATCCAGATGCCTTTTTTTCATTTTTTTAATAGCTTTTCCCTCTCCTCTTTGCTGCCTGGTTTGTATTCACTGTGCAAAGCAACAGAAATGAAAACCATTCTTCATTTATGCACTGAGTGAAGTAAGAAGTATGAAGGTACAGAAGTCAACACGTCCAACACGTATCACAAATACTAAACAGAGGCTAGCACAAACCTGGCAACTCCTGAGGCATGCTTTCGAGTGCCTCAGATATATACTGCATGTAGCACTACTTCCATAGGGAATACTGGACCTCTCCTGAATGAGCCACAGCATCCAAAGGCATCAAGAAGCTTCAAATGCAACAGGAACTTGGATCTGGGCACTGCAAAGCTGAACTCCTGAGCTATTTAGTTCAGTTTGCTGCCTTGATCAGGGCACATCTGTGCATTCTTTAAATTATAAACACAGATTAGCTTTCCAGAAAGGACATAGGTAAGGCCATAATTAGCTCATTAAGCAAATTGTTCTGCTATCTGATCAGGCTTTTAGTTCAGTATTTCCATTAGCTTTTTTAATATCTAAATGGAAAGGATAAAATTATCGGCTGTTATCAATGAGGGAAGCACTGCCTACAGTCAACAAAACTATGGAGAATTACAAATAAATTTGGGTGTGGTCTATTGGACGCATCCTATTTTTCTTTTCACATTTTTGCCCTTCCTGTTCATGTATTTGATTGGAAATTTTAAAGATTCAATCTGTCATGCAGGAAAAAAAGTTGAAGAGGAATATATTTATGTGGTTAAGGAAAGCACACTTTACTACGGTGGGGGAGAAACCTAATTAGATGATGACAAGAAGACGAGGACCAAATTAAGGATGAGAAGAACTGAATTTATATGTTGGTTGATGTTATGTGCTGAGATCACAGAATCAAAGAATCACAGAATGGTTTGGGTCAGAAGGAACCTGAAAGACCATCTCATCCCAAGCCCCTGGAATGGGCAGGAACACCTTCCACTAGACCAGGTTGCTCCACATCCCATCTAACCTGGCTTTGGCCAGGCTTTGATTTCTACCTTTGCTTTATGGTACCCAAGGATCATCATGGCTTGATTCTACTGTGTGATACAGAACCATTTTTGTTTTATTTTTTTTTTTTTGGTTTTTTTTTCTTTTTTGTATTAATCAGATAATAAGTTAGAGCTTGATTTAGAGATAAATTGCAGACTCCCTCTGATTTTGATGAATGTCAATGCCCCCAGAGGATTTATGCTGCAGTTGGTGTGCACTATTTTTCCAGCCACTTAGGTAGTGAGCCAGGAAATGTGGGATGGCATCTACTAGGGCATTTAGATAGTGAGAAGATTTAAATATTTGTATGGACCAGGATTTTATTGCTTATACTGTAGATTTAATCCCAAATAGCGTAATACACAAAACCTAGGAAAATGACATTTCTACCCACTTTATAGCTATGAAGTGGAAGACAGAGGGAATTATTGGAATGGTCCTAGTGAATGAAACCAAAGGTTCATTCATTCCCCTACCTTGTTTCTCACAATTGCCAATAAGATTTATTCAAGGCTGAGACACTTAGAATTAAATATCGAAACCCAAGGAGATTCAATTCATAGGTCCTAGGTGACCTGCATGGACATGTCACAGGATCCCTTGGGCCACTGTGCCCTCCTGAAGGACCAATAGAAGGCAGCCCGTACCCATAGGACATCTGAGACAGCACTAACCTGGTTTTAGATGTTTGAATTACACCCTTCAGTTTGGGGAGATATTTATCTCATCCAGTGAAGTGCCTGTGATGTGGGAGCTGAATTCCCCTCCACATTTCAGTGATGACTGTGCTGGTGCTGCACATGGTGGAAGTGCACACACAAATGTCAGCATTTACATCTTGGTGTCTTCCTTTGCAAGCCCAGTCCCACTCTGGAGAATATTTTAAAAGAAAGAAAGCTTATGTCCAGGGATATTCTAAACAAAATACTTCCTCAGTGAGGACTCACAGATTTTGGCAATCTGGAGGCTTGGGTTTTCTGAAGCAGATGTTGAATCCAAATATTCATGCCTAATAGGTCCTGAAGGACCTTCTTTCCTGGTATTTTGCTATTCTTTTTCAAACATTAATCTATAGTTTTGGCCTCTGTACCATTCTGTCGCAATTATTTCTACATTTTTTAGTGTTAATTTATTTAAAACCTGCTGTTTGTTCATGCCTTTGGGCACTCATCTGTGTAAATGAATTAGTATTTCCCTATTCATTTTCTTTCATGTTGTTCGTAGCTTTATAAACTTCTGCTTAAGTCTCTCTTTTATTGTTTTTTTTTTAAACTCAAACATCCTAATTTATTTAATTTCTTATCTTGAAAAGCACCATATACCTCCAGCCATTTTATTGCCTTTTCTGTACCTTGTTTAGACCACCCTGGTAGACAAATAATTTGACCATGGTGAATATGGATGACATTTAAAACGTGCATAAGTCATTACCTGAATTGCTGAGAGGTCTGTGTTTCACACTGGGGATCTTTGCCAGCTCAGTAAAGAGTTTAGGAGCCAGATGCCTCCAAGTCTATCACTGCAGTTGAGTTCCCTTTTATTCCTGGCCACAGACAACTAACTTAGACCATGGAGAAGATGGAGCAGACATCTTTAAATTCTCACTGCTTCCCTGACAGCATGGCCAGAGCTACATTCTTTTCTTACTTATAATATTTGAAAACAAGAAGAAACAAAACCTAAGCCAAGCCACACACACACACACACACAAAAAAAAAAACAAAAAACAAAAAAAAAAAAAAAACCAAAAAAAAAGTGTATAAAAGGTGTGTGGGCTTCTGGAGAGGCTCTTCAAATAGATTTTAAAAGAGTTAAGAAAAATATCCCACTGGCTCTGTTGGCCAGGAGAAGTGCTTAGTGAGCCAGAGAATCTCGGAGCACTTGTAGCCATGGCACAAAAAGTAAGAAGCAAATAATCAATTGTGTGCTTTATCAGCATGGTATTCAATTAAACTTCAATTAAGAAGGGAAATAATGCAGCAGTCATTATCTAAGCTGTGGCCAGGTCCTTACACCAAATGTCAAGATACCCTTGTCAATTTGCAAACAGTTCAGATAAGGATTAAAATTCTCCAGGCTGCACAGGAGGCCACTGTGAGCATTCCTAATGGTCTCTCTGTCCTGGCCTTGGAAACGCTTCCAGTTTCTTGTTTACCAAAGTTAATGTCTCTCTTTTGAAAGATAATTCAATAAAACCTTTTTGAATAGAAATTCTAAAAAAAAAAAAGCAAGAACGAGATCTTATCAGGAATACATGATTGCTAAACCAGAATAATTATGTCTTTAGCATGCTAAGAATCACATTATTTCCCAATGGAAATTGTTTTGAGAGGTAAGAAGATGCCAGCTTGATGGCAAGCACCTCCAATCCAACATCCACAGTTTATTTACCACTTCAACAACCAAGCTCTAAAGAAGCAATTTATCTCTATTTCTTGGTTTGCCTGCCTTTGCCTGCATAAGGCATAAGAAAAAGACAAACAGCTGAGTAAGTGATGTTATTTTGTTTGATTCAGGATTAGAACTAAGAGATTCCTGAATTTCAGGCTCAGATAACTGACCTGTACCTCTCAAGGTAGATTGTTGTTTATAAAAGGACCATTTTGACTAATTGTTACTTCCTTAGTGACTGTAGTTGTCCCACCAGAGCAATAGAAGATGAACATTGATTTCCATTTATGACAAACAGAACGTAGAATCGTGGAGGTATTATGTGCTACATTGTGTCAGAAAAAGAAACAGATAAGAAATATTCCAGTCTCTAGACAAATAAATAACAGAAATATAACAGATTTTTATCCCAGTCCCCATAGGTGGAGTCTGGTTGTCTTTCCATCAGGTAGCACAGATCTTTGGCAGATTATGGTCTCTCACTTCCCTCTGAAGCACCACAGCTTGTGCAGCCCTTGGAGTGCACAAATGTGAGCTTTCATTGCCTGTGCTTCTGCCTCAATTGTAATGTATTTTAAAATCTGCCTCATCTTACTTTTTCAGACTTCTCATGTAACAAAAATGTAGGAAGCAAACGTGAGTCGAGTGTGCTTTTTCCATGAGTAGCAGTATGCTGTTACTCCTGTATTGAGAGCTGTGCCAACATACACTAAAAAATTTCCTCTGTTACATGTGTTTTTCTTGACTATGATGCTTTTTGAATAATTCCCCTGTTGACAGCTGGAAGAATTCCACAGTAACTTGAATTTTTGTGGGTTTTTTTTTTTTTCCCCTTGCATGTCCTTTGTACTCAGACTAGATACACATTTCTCTTTTTCTTACTTTTCATGGCTGTCACTACCTTTTCACTTGCTAAGGGACATCTCTCTCCCCAGCTGGATTTTCTCTTCTTTCATCACTTTCCTTGTGTGATTACAATCCAGTGATGCCTTTGGCATATTGTCCTGTGTCAGCAGACCAGGATATATTAGAGGATGTTGAATAGACAGAATTTGTGCTGGGGATTAAAGTGTGTTTTGATATGAGCCATTTCTCTGTTCCAAGTGGATAATGATTTCTTGATTTATTGTTTTTATTCACTACAAAATCAGGCCTTTTTTTTTATACCTGAAGGTAAAAACTATAGGCTACTCAGCTATACTAGCTACTCAGCTCTGGACACCTCGTTGCCAAATTTGGACCTCTCCCCATTTTATTCAGGAATAGAAGGGGTGTTGTGTGTCACTGAAGATGCAGAAGTAAATCTAGAGAGATTCACATCCTTCAGGGAGAGTTACTTCCATAGTTTTGGGGAGCACCATTGCTTTAATCCAAGCACAGAGGCCATGCCAGTTATTACATCACCTGTTGGAGTAGGAATCCCACTTGAAGGAGTGAGGTTTTCCCTACAGAACACAGACATTGCTAGTGGCAGTGCAGGCTGGCTCCTTGGAGAGCTGCCTTTCCGCTGCTCTAGAGCTGGAGATACATTTGTTTTTAATTATTGTTTTGCTCTAGCCTGTGTCATGGTGCAGAAAGAAAATTGGTGTTGACTAACACCACCTGGGAGGCAAATAAAGCTAAAAGAATAGAATATACATACAATCAAACCTATAGTTCAAATCTATATATCGTATTAATTTTTTTTGAAGAATAAAAAAAGTAAGTTCTACCTTTTTCTAATTTGCTATGATATTTTATTTCAGAATTTATTCCGTGGAACCACTCAAGCTATTTGAAGAATAGCTGGAAAAACAACTATTTTTTCTTCCAAAGAACAACCACAGAGATTTTCACAGATATGTAAAAGTTTCATTTTGGGCCTGGGAAATGTAGAATGGAGAGCTGTGCAAGGGACATCACAGCTAGAGAAAGAACAGGTCTTCTTTCTTCCCTGGAAAGCATCTGCCTTGTTCAAAGCAGTGGGATTTTCCCCTAAAAATAACCATATGAGATCCAATCACCTCTCCAATAGCTCAGGACCTTGTCTGTGACCATGGCCCATAGTAGATGCTTGAAAAAGACTAAAAAACAGAACAAATGTAGTACAGAACACATTCCCAAGATTCAAACACCTGCACCTCAGCGACTGTGTGACCCAGATCAACCAGAGACAGATTTTTCTTGCATTGATGATTCCATTAACTTCTTAAATGTCTGTGACTTTTTCGCATCACCAAAATTATGTGACAAGAAATTGTACAGCATGACAAAAATGACCTGTTACCTTTTGAGCCAGTCAGTTTCTCATCTCACAAACCTGCCTTAGTTATAGGGGGAAAAAACCAGACATTTTTTCCTACTGAATTGTTTTAATTCTTTCATTGGCACAACAAACTGAACCTCAGAAACAGTGTACAAAACCAGCCATGTGGAACAACAGCATTTTCCTCATCATTGCTTACACCCCATTGGATAAATTTATAATTTTTGAGTCTTAGGAGCCATGGGTGAAATACAATTAGATGACTCTGAACATGAGGTTGTCTATAGAACTTAAGTGGGAGAAGAGAAGGTGAACTGGTGATCTAGAAGGGAAGAAAGAGAAGACTGAGAGGATGTGGTGGTTTCACCCCAGCCAGCAGTCAAGCCCCTCACAACCCCTCACTCACTCCTCCACCAGCAGGACTGGGGAGGGAAACAGAAGGGCAGAAAGCAGAAATTTGTGGGTTGAGATAAAGAGAGCTCAATGGAGAAAGTAAAAGCCATGCATGCAGGCAAAAAAAAAAAAAAAACCAAAAAAAACCCCCAAGGAATTAATTCACTGCTTCCTATGGACAGGCAGGTGTTTATTCATCTCCAGGAGAGCAGGGCCCCATCCTATGTAAAAGTGACTTGAGAAGACGAACACCATGTCTCCAAACGTTCCCCCTTTCCTCCTTCTTCCCCCCACTTTACATGGTCACAGGTCTGGAATATCCCTTTGGTCAGCTGGGGTCACCTGTCCTGGCTGTGCCTGCTCTCACCCTCCCCAGGCACTCCCAGCCCCTCCCAGCCTGAAGGAAAAGCAGGAAAGGCTTTGGCTCTGTGGGATCCTGCTCAGCAATAACAAAAAGTCTCTGAATCATCAACCCTGTGTTCAGCACAAACCCAAAACACAGCCCCACACCAGATTAACCCTACCCCAGCCAAAACCAGCACAGAGGGGGAATAAAAAATAATGAAACCTAGAAAACGCATTTTGCAATTGTGCTGTTTGACAGAGGAGAGCTGGGCCAGAACTCCAGCCCTGAACTCCTTGAACTTTGCCTTCATGTATTTGGCAAGCACATGTGGCTTCAAACTCCTGATGGTTCAGGCTCCTGTCTTGTAACTATTCCCACTAACATTTGGCAGAAAAATTGTCACCATCTTCCAAGGATCCTGGTGGAATTTTCTAATGCCAGTTGTTCTGGATGCTGCCCCAGCGGGGCAGGTGTGACAGTACTTAATTTGTAATCAGGCAGTTAATTGTGACTTGCTTGGCTTTGCTCAGCAGGACAACAGGGGAGCTCAGAACAGCTCCTGTAAACCTTGTTCCCTGTCTAAACATTTGGCCCCTCATTGCTGCTGCAGGGAAGAAGCAACAGCACAAGGCAAGTTGGGAGAGGAGGTGCAAACACCCTCCTCATCTCTCCCTTAGACAGCAATAACAGAATTTTAGGATATTTCAACACCTCTGACAACCACAGCCACCCATGAGGGGCCATACTCATCCCCTTGGGTCTGGCCCCATACTTTGGAAACTTTTTCTTTGTGTGCCATATAAACAAGCCCTTTTCCATCCTTCTCAAGGTTTTTTTGGTTGTTGTTGTGTTGTTTTTTTGCTTTTTGTGCAGTTTCAGAAAGCTAAACCCGTGCACAAGTGGGAGAGGGTATGTGAACTGCGGGGTTCCTTGTGGCAATAATTAGCCAACAACCAGAATTTCTTGGGTGGTCCCTGCCCCTATGGTCACTAGTGTGAGTACATAATGAAATATGACTGTCACAGGCCTGAGGCAAACATCTGAAACTAAAAAACAGACTGCAGAGACCAGCTGGAATCATAACCTACAAACTTCTATTTAATCTCTTTCCATTTTTTATCATGTGGGAATGTGAGGCTCTTTTTCATGATCTTCCCCTTTTTTTAAGCAGGACAGAATATATTGTTTTTAATTGACTTGATATCTCCCACAGACATAGAGTGACCTCAGTCTCTAACCCTGAAAGAATTTGACAAGAATAACTTTCAGGAACATATGTTAGAAATTGAGACATACTCTGAAAGAAGAAAGCGAGACAAAAAGAGTTCTGAAAATAGAAGCAGTTCATAGTAGTACTATACTGACTTAATTTTTAATTTACTCATGTGTGTGTGTGATTTAAAAAAACTTTGATGCTGAGAGATTCCACAGCAAACCAAAAGAAGTGAATGTTATTAACAGCTGCTGAGTCCTGAGTATTTTTGAAGGTCAGGTGGTCATTTAGTTATTTAAATATCAGCTTAGAGATACAGTTCAGCATGATAAAAACACACTGCAGGATGTTTGTGACTCTTGTAAGACAGCTCCCTACTTAAAATTATCATGTGGTATTCATATTTATACATGCACATGAATTATTCACCCTCTGGATTTGTCCTTTCTGCCCTTTCAGCCTCCTTTCAGTCTCCTTTCAGTCATGGAGATGACTGACCTAGAACTTAATCTCACTGTCACCAGTGTGTTCCTGTTGTAGAGTACTAGAGAGCCAAAAATACAGTTTCACACTTCATGTGAAAGGGAGGAAAGGAGGCTAGGAATAATTGAAATTGTGTGTATAATTAGCCACGTGTACTCTTTTGTTGAAACTATGGAAGAAGTTAAACCCAAAATTATTCTTCATTTCCTGCTTCTTGGAGTGGTTGTCTACATGAGTGGGATCATCTTGATTTTCCTGAACCATTTTTAAAGTGATGTGTGGGATCTTTTCTCTGTCTTTCTTCTAAAGGGTGAGGAGAGATTTTTGGCTGTAAATCCAAACCAGTCCTTTATTCTGTCTTTTTGTACATGCACTGATTTATATGGACTTGATGACTGGAGGGAAAGCTTTCTTAAGACACAGAAATATAGGATAAAAAGAGTATAGAAATAGGTTATATATAGGATAAATAGAGGATATAGGATAGGAGGAACAAAGGGATATGCAGCCGGGTCTAGCTTCCTACCATCCTGCCTGATACTGGTATGTGAACCACCTGAAAGTGGAGAGCTCAGCTTGAGGCCCTGAGAGTGTTTCTTAAAATCCAGAGATTCAGCAGGAATATTCCATATGACATTTCTCTTTTTTTCTCCATCTGTCCCTCCTCTGACACACAGGCCATTATCTGAATCCTCAGGCAATATAACAAGCCAAGTGCCATGAGGACAAAAGCCCTCAAACCTTAAAGCCTGCAGTTTGCCTGAGGAAGAAGGAATGAGCAGAAAAGGTCAGACACACGAGTAATGTCTTGGTCCTGATGTCCCTTTGGCTTTAGTGAGCTCCCGGGCAATTGTAATATATTGCCAAGCACAAAGGTGCCTTAGGATCCAGCCCTTGGAGACTGAATGCTTTGGGCACAGCCTTCCCTTTTGCAGTGCTTTGAAAGGCTGGCAGCAAAGCTCAGGTCAGGTAGAAGAAATCATGCTGCAGAAATGTTTCTCACCTGGAACAATCAGTCGTTTCTCCCTGTGTGACTTCTTTTGCAATGAAACAGTCTCACAGCACTTTGCCCATCTGTGCTCTGGAAATCTCTTTTGACCTTGCTGAGTGGCCTGGCCATCCATCATGTCAGGGCTGAGCTACCTGCGAGGAGGGGCTGTCACCTCACCCACCTGCCTCAGTGACTGCAAGACCAGAGCAGAGCCCAGCCTCAGCTCTCCCCATGACAGATACATTCCCTCCTCTGCTAGTCTTTAGGCTTTCCCCATCACTTTTTCCCAATTTGTTTCTCACGGTTCAGTGGAAAAGTGAAAGTAAGCATACACACAAGGTCTTATTTACCTTTAGGTGAATATCTGTAGCATCAATCTTGGTAGCAAAGAAAATCTCAATTCTGCCACCTCTGTCTTTTCCCTGTTCTATTAGAGCACATATTCACATTTCAGAGCTAAAGAGAGGCAGATTTGCTCTTTCCTACAAACTTCGCCTCACCAGAATATTTCACATCAACTTTAACTGTCAGGCAACAAAAAGGAATGGGTAACAAGATGATGACTTAATCCAGCATCTGTTGAAGTCTATTGTCACCTTTCCTTTAGATCAAGACCTAAATCCTTATTCCTAAAATCAGCTTTGACACTTAATCCTTGGAGGGAAAAAAAGAAAGGGAGTGAGTCAAGTACAATAAAACTCTGACATTTTTGTATCTGAAGGCCATCAACATGAATGCAAAAGCTCTGCTTGACCTATGCAGTGGCTTTCCAAGGAAACTGTGAGGAGAAGGTAAGTAGGATCAATCCATCCTTTTGGAAAGTTAAACCTGAGGCTGAAAAGAAGGGAGAAACATAGTTAAAGTTTTAGACAAGATAGAGCAAAGTCAGAGGGGTGACCTAATAGTCCCCTTTCTCCTAATGTGGTCATAATAGTTGTAATTTTTTGTTGTTGTGGTTTCTTTTTTGGTTTTGGGGTTTTTTTGGTGTGTGTTTTATTTTGTTTTGTTTTGAATTGTTGTTTTTTAGTTTGTTTGTTTGTTTTTTTTTTTTGTTATTGTTGTTGCAATCAGTGAAGACCTCATCTTCAGATCCTGTAGAATGGCTCTTCAGCCTACCTGTTTCAGGTAGTGCCCTCATTATGCCCATGGTCTATGCAAAATCCGCAGCTTGTACTGCAGATGCCTTCACAGCAGTGCTTGCTGCAGGATGTTCTCAGTGCAAAAGCCATTAAAAAAAACCCCGACAAAATCCAAGTTTTTCAATTAGAACAAGTGAAAGCTGTCTTTTATAAATCATTGCTAGTGCAGGCTGGCAGTGTGCCTTGCCCACGTAACCTTTCGTTCTATTCAGTGTGCAAGGTCAGATCCCTTTGTGCCTGCTGAGAACCTCTGAGTTTGGCAGAAATTTTGCATGAATGCAGATGTCTACGAAAAAGGAGTTTGTTGGCAGGATCAGGACCTTTTGAATAATTCTGAAATGACAATGCAGCTGGAATGAGGAGCTTGACACGTGTTCTGTGTCTATGGCTGGTCATTGATTGCTTTTGGATTTACACAGAAAACAAAAACATCTGAGGTCATTCTCCCCATTCCTCTCACTACACAATGCTATGTTACCCTTGCTCAAAACCAGTAGATATCTTAGTATTTTACCTTAAAACCCTGGACTCTAGAGTCATGGTAACACACAAGCTTTTCTGCCTTTTCTGCCTACAACTATTTCTATAAATAGATAGCCAGATGACTTCTAGATTTCAAACCTTCTAGGAAAAATAAAACCCTTAGATACTAAAGCTTTGAAAACACAGAAAATATAAGGAGCTCTTCCTCCTTTCTAAAAGCTACATCAATAAATGTTGTCCTCCCAAGGTTTTGCTGCCTCTTTTTAGCATTGCAATGTTTAAGCTAAGCTGATAACCTGTGGCCAGCTCAGATCAGCAGGAAGAGAACTGACCTTGCCTGATGGGAGGGTGCACCAACCTCTCAAAGCTGGCATTTAGAGTAGAATTAATCTAGTTTAATAAAATTTACATTTGCAAAGTGTCCCTGTCCATGGCAGGGGGTTTGGAATTAGATGATCTTAAAGGCCCATTCCAAACCAAACCATTCTCTGACTCTATGATTTGATTCTGTGATATATAAAAGTAGGGTGTCTGCTCAAAGGCAATTATTTAAATCCTCATCTCAACTGTTTTAGACTTTCATATCAGTTAGGTTGAGCTGCCTTCTGCAAAGTGTGCTGCTGTCCTTTGAATACAGCCAGTGTTTAAACAAGCTGCTCATGCAGTTAAATGCATGAGAGTTAAATGCACTCTCATTGGTGTGGATAAATGGCTTCCATCCACAGGCTATGACCACACCATAGAGTGACATAAAAATAATAAGCTACCTTCAAACAAATGGGTTTTATCAGTATGATTTTAACTAATTGCACTTCCTGGGAGGGAAAAAAAAGATTCTGGATTCTTCATGAGAGATAAAGTTTTTGAATGATTTATATTGGTGTCTTTATTGCTCTTTAATATATATTTTCCTTCAGGACAGGAAAAAAGAAGAGACAACTGACCTCTTGTGTGACATAACCAAAGTAAAATGTATCTAACTCAGAGAAGTAATTAATGGGGCTGTGAACTCTTAGATGGAGTGATCAACTTCTTGTTTTACATTTGTGAAATATTTGATTCTTAATCTATGACTGATTCCAAGTACTACTATAGTAACAATGTATAGTCAAAATGTTTCTCTCCCCATCAAAATAATTTAGCATAGTTCGTGGAAATGAGACATTGCCTGAGTAGAAAAACGTGTCAGGTTTGTTACCATCTCCAGTGCTGGATATATGAAATCAGGGAAGTAATTTATCTCTACCTTAGTTTTGATTTTATGCTGGGTTTTTTTCTTTTTTTTTCTGCTGGAGATTGACTTTAGCTCTCTGCTAGAAAAAAATAGGATGCAAATCTGATCCAGAGAATCTTAAAATTAGGAAGAAACAACCTAACAAGAAGAATTTATTTTATGTGGCCTCCTACGGTATTGCTGAAGATTTTTCTAAAAACCACAATTAAAGCAAAGTCCCAGCCAAGTGCCAGAAGCCTCTTTTTTGTTTGTCCACTCTCAGAAGTGACTCATCTCCCAGCCCAGCCAGGAGTGTGTGTTGAAACACAGGTCTTCCATTATTCAGATTATATCAGCTGAACGTTCAGCTTTGCTAACAAAGGACATGGCAAATGTCTCTCCCTTTCCCATTAAAATCTTCTCCTGCAATTGCCTCAGTGTGTGTGAGTAGATATAATAAGCAGATTGCAGAAATTAATTAATTATGAGAGTTAACTTTTCTCTTTCACCCTTCACTGAACCTGTTTTGTTCCCTATCCCTGGCTTTTGTAAAACTGAATTTATTTCCCTGGGTGTGTGGCTTTTAACATGAATGTGTCCTGTGTTCAGCTGCTACAGCACACCAACCATGTGGAACATTTTAACAAGGAGTTTTTAATGAATCTCTGGGAGTAAAACACCCCTAAAAAACAATACTTCAGTATGTGAGTACTTATATTCACTGCAGCAACAAAACTATAAAAAAAATAAAGTAAAATATTTCCTATTACATTTTAAACAATCTCTAACCACAGCCATTCACTCACAGGCAAATTTGGATAACGGGTGTTTTCTGCTAGGCTGTGAGTGAATTATTTCAGACTTCTGGATGATTTGCTAGAAAGACGTGTTAAAATGATGGTAATTTGAACACCAGCAAGCAGTTTGCCTACTCCTAGCAACTTTTTTAAATAAATGCCATCACCTATTCTGTATTGCCCTCGGCTTCTCACACTTGAGTCAGAAGGAAATGAGAGATTTTTAACACAGAGTTCAGTGCAAAGTGAAGAGGGGCAGAATTTCCCTCAGGTCATAATCCCTGTAAAGGTTCAGGGCACTGCGTGGTTGCAATCAGTCACTTGTCTTTCTGAATTACTTTATTCAAAACCATGGGTAGCTCTGTAATGTTTTCTACCATCAGATGAACATTATGTGGCAAGAAAGCAAAATTAGAAAAGGGGCAATAAGGAAAATAAGGACAGAGGATTTATACCCAGAGTTTCTGCTTATAAGCCTTGCTGATTTTATCCAGTATATATTTAAATTACCAGCATCACTTCCCTATGGCCTTGTCTCAGCTGTTTTAGAGCTAGATGAGCTGATGTTTGCAAAGAAATTTCCTTCTGGAAGACACTGCCATTTTCACAGGGTATTGAAGGCTGCAAAGGAATTCCTGTCCTGAAACTGCTGTTTCCCTTCTCCCACCCCCCCAGTTTTAATCAGTCCTACTGATTGCACCACCACCCCTACACTGGCTGAGGCACCCTCTCCTTCTCATGGTTCCTTGATGATAGAGAGGAACTGGGGAACAGACTTGAGGCTTTCCAGACAAAAGAATGAAGACTGGTGATTTCCGACACAGTAGTCAAAGCCCCTTTTCTGCTGCTAGTGATCTGTCTGGGAGACAGTAAATTATGTCTGTATTTCAGCCAGAGCCATTCCATGACTTTTAAGGTGAAAAGGAAATCCCTAAACTATGGCTAGTTGCAATCACCAAAGTCTGAAAAAATTTTGTATATTTTCAGAAGGTTCTTTCAAGGCTTTGTCAAAGTAAAAATTAGGACAGGAACAAAAGTGCTAAGATCTTTTCTGAATTAAGAATATCTGAATATCTGAATTAAGAATAATTTTTATATCCCTGAATCCACAGAGAATTTGAAAAAATACATTAATGGACAGGTCAGCTTCCAAAAAACTATAAAAAGCTAAACTGTCTTGTACAGCCATAGGAATCTTCAGCTCTAGGCTGCAGAGTGAGAAGTCTAAGATCCAGTAAGTACAAGATAATACTAAAATTTTATGCCATCAGGTCAATCTGTGTGAATTTCTGTGCATTCACACACACACATGCACACACACACTTCTGTGTATTTACTAAATCTGGACCTCCAGACAGTTGGTGGCTCAACATCTGAAGATGGTTGAAAGCAATCATTCCAGATCAGGTTAAAGCTCCAACTGTCCTTGTATTCTCTGTCAATAAGTGACAGAAAATGTCTGTACAACAGCAAGGTCAGAAAGGCATAAAATGGTACCACTTTTCTGGTTAGAGAAGTCCAGAATACCAAATATTTCCCTATATTCTGTTTTCCTTCTTGGTCACCAAGAAAAGGGTGATTATGAGCAGGCTGCAGAGGCTGGTCCCAGTTAGTATATATGTATTTATACAGGATGGATATTATGGGAGCTTACTAGGATGAGCTAGAATAAACTGTGATCTGCTTTTGGAAGGTGTGCATAAAAAACTGAAAAAGGATTTAAACGCAGTTTTCCTGCAGTCTGGTTTCTGTCCTCTGACTGTGTAGGAAACATTTGCTTTCCCAGCTTGCTGAACTTAATTTTTTTTTTTCCCCCCAAACCATTTAGGAAATTCAGTTTAAAAATTGAAGATAACTGTGAGTTAGTCAGAACTACAATTTTAGAAAGAAAATTGCTTAAATAATCTTGGCCACCTTTCCAGCAGACTTTGCAGTTCAGGTGTTTTTGTAGATTAATTTACTACTTCAAACTTTGGAATTTTCCCCAAAGATCTTCAACACTGACAGAGTTTTTATCACCACATTCACTGCAGATTTAGGATATAGTCCAGCCTCTATTAATTCAGTGGAAAAACTGCCTTTCATTCAGAAAACACTGACTCAGAAACCTATTTGCACTTATTTTGAACTACAAACTATTGTAGTTTGTATGGTTCTGAAACTGTAACTGTAAAATATTAATGTCCATCTAGTTAAAGTATGCCAGTGGAATTAGAGAAGTAAGAACACCATCCGAAAAGGACATTTGTGGCATGTTTTTTTCACCTGTGTTGCCAAAGGTCTGCAGTGACGTGCATTAAGGTGACTTAAAGCTCCTTGCCAGGCTGCAGACACAGGATACCTGCACCTCTCCATCAGTCTGCTGACTGCAGCCAGATACAGATGAAACGAGGAAGACTGGGTGTTTAACAAATTACACTGCTTTTTTAATTTATATAGCCTTTACCTTAACTGCTTCCATAAAGCAGCTTCTGATCCTACCACAGGCAGGGACTTGCTCCTTTCAGCAGGTTCCCTGCAGCTCCAGCACGTTCAGCAGTGCTGCCACCCCAGCCTTCATTCCAAGGAGATCTTCAGGTGGAATCAAAGACATCACTTTGGATGACATTGGTTCACAGCTGGGAGTGGCAGACAGACTGACCTGGACAGAAGGCTGAGATTATATCTTTGTTACCTGCCAGTTTTTTCATCATGGTAAAGAGAGCATGAAACTCTGATTCTGAAGAGAGAAACCTTCCCACCTCCTTTGAACTCCTGAGAGGTGACTGCTACCACTGAATCTGCCTTAACTGCTGCTGCAGTGGCATTCAGCTTGCAGCTAACCAGAAAATATAGTTTTGTAAATAATTATAATGCCTACAGTGTAAATGCTTTTCTTAAAATAAAATCAAATGTGTTTTGTTGGTTGTTTTTCTTAAAAATAATTTGAGTTTGGAGAGCTGTTTAGCACTTAAGTGCTGCCAAAGAGGAAACAATTTTTGTTCTGACATGATCATGAGCAGGAATTTTCTCTCTTCAAGATGCTAATTAAACAAAACAATGGATTTTGATAAATAAGTACATCTACAAGTTCCTGGCCTCCGGGAAGTGTCACCACAGTATTTATTGTTTGCAAGAATGAGTATCTCACATAAACACTTTCCCCTATTAAAAGACACAAAGCTTGTATTTCAAATTAAAACAGCTGTGAGGGGCACTTTGTGTGTGTTTGAGCATGAGGGTATTTTTCAGATGAGGTCTGAAAATAGGTAGAGAGTCAATTAAATGAAAAGACAATGAGATGGATACTGTGAGAGGAGGATGTGCAGTGCAACTTGGTTGGACTTGGGAAGCCCAAAAAAGTCTGGAGAGGTTTCCTTCCCAGCTGTGCCTCCATGAGTGTCTTTTACATTTAAATTGTTCAGGGCAGTTGCAGCCATAAGTTGGATCAGATATTTACTGGGAATGGTTTAGAAATTGCCTGTATCTGTCTTGTAATTTCCAGTATCTTTAATTTCTCTGAAGGTCAGACCCATGTTTGCTAACGTGGAGGTTTTTGTTTGAAACCTGGCATACTGGGCATATCTACAGCCACAGAGAAACAGGATAAAAACCTCCCTGCATGGAACCAGGAAGACTTAAACCTCACATAACAAAGTTAGTTTAACCTGGTTGGATTAACTAAGATGTTTAAATTTAATAAAGAAAATTAAATGCTTGCATATTTTAGTAAAGAGACTTGATTTTCCTAGATTTTATTGTGGTGGAGGTAGGATACCCCAAGGAACTGCACAACCAGTGACATTAAATTAGTTCCTTCAGGTTGATGTGACACCAAGCAGCAGCACACAGAACATTGAGAGCCATAAAACAAACCACAGAATCATTTAGGTTGGAAAAGGACCTCCTGAGTGAGTCACCCCATCTATCACAGGCATCCAGTACCAGAAATTCCATAAAAAGATAAGATGTTAACACTTTAAAATGAGCTAGTGCTTCTACATTTTTCTATTCCCTCATAAGAAGTAGGTTAATATTTATTCAGAACTTTTCTATATACCTTTCATTAATATTCACTGGCATTGCATTACTTTATTCTTTGTACTAACAGGAGGGAATATAAATATTTTGTATATATACATATACATTTAAATAGAAAAAGAGAAAGCCTTTAAGAAATGTGGAGGACAAACACTGTTTTTGTTATTTTCATTGAAATATTTTATCATTCTCTTGATCTATTGTTTTCACCTTTTGGTAAGACTGTACACTGTACTTTATCAAATTACAGCCATAAAGGCCTACATGTAGCAATTTTTATATTATTTGTGAGAAGGGGAGGAAATGTCATGGGAATCTTATGGTTTCTAAGGCACAAACTTCTTTTGGACTTCCCTGATGGCTCAGAGACTCAAGAGGGAAAATGAGCATATCGGTGTTCCTTGGTGTGACAAAGGACAGATTCCTTTTGGAATTCCTCAGTAGAGGAATCTGTAGGGAAATGCTGTCACCTCTCTGGTAATAAATTGCCATGATTTAAACTTATCAGAGCAGGACTGTGCAAGCCTTAATGGAGAGTGTATAGGGTTGATGTAGGACCCATAAGCAGAGCTGTCACAGCCTGGCCTCTCTTGCCACAGCAGCAGTGGGCTTTGATTGCACCCTTCACACTCCAGACGTATTTTTCTCCCTGTCCTGCTCCCTGCCAGATTTGGGCTCCAGAACTGCTGAATGTCACCACACATTTTAGCTCCTGACAGCGGGCTAAGGACAGCAATGTGAAAAGGGGATGTAAAACCTGCTTTAAAATATTTCCATAGGTGGAGAAAAAGTAGTGGCTTGTTTAGAGGAGAAGGAGTGTTTGTCTCACCGGGGCTGGGTGAGGTCCAGCTCTTGTGACTGCAGATCATGAAGGGCAGGTGGGTGCCCAGTGACCCATCCCAGGTGGTGCTGGTCTCCATCCAGCCTCATGGACAGCTCTCTGTGTACAGCTGCTGCTGACTGGCATCTCTGGGCTGTCTGGACAGAGGAACTGAGGTCTGAACCACCTGCGGAGACTGAGCTGTCCCCTCACCTTGCTGCAACAAGGCTGAAATAAATTGGCAAGAAAATCTTCCCTTATGCTACCTAAATATGAATTTTGTACCTTGTTTTTCCAGTATCTTCCCTGATTAATTGACCCTTCAGAAAATATGATTAATTTTATATTTTCGCAAAAGCTTCACAGATTTTCAGCAATGTATATATGTATATTTATTAAAGAAGCAGCTCTGAGAGATCCAGAGTTACAACTGGTTGGGCTTTTACAATTAAGTCTGAATTCCACTTTGTATATTACAAAAAGAAAACGGAGCATATTTTCATTGTATTGGCATGGGAAAATAAAAACACACAAAACCCTCTGACTGATCAACTAACTCCTAAAACCACCCCCATAAGTAGTGTTTATTTAAAATATTTATAAATATTTTCATATACTTTACCTTAATTCTACTGTTATGAAGGAAACTGTTAATAGAAACATTTTGCATTAAAAGTCAGACTATTTTTGACACAGACAAAATCAATACTGAAGCAGCACAGATTATTATTTGAGTGGTGAGTAGAAGATGAGTAGCAGCCAGAATAGATTTGTCATGAACAAATCATATCAAACCAATCTAAAATCCCTCTGTGACAAGCCAACAGACTTTGTGGATGGAGAGGAGCAGTGGATATCATGGATCTTGGCTTTAGAAATGCTTTTCATGTGGTCTCATGTGGAACTCTCATAAGCACACAAGGTCTAGATAAAACTAACAGGTACCAATGAAAAAAAAAGAGTAACAGCAGCCGTGGTACAGATACTGGTGAGAAGAGACACTGAAGGAGGTTCTGCAATGATCTCTTCCAGGTCAGTCTGTGTCAGTGTCTTTTGTTAAATCTAATGAGCCAGACAAAGGAAATATCTTTTGGAAGACAAGCTTAGAATTCAAATTCTTAGAGATGCAGACAGATAAAAATGAAATTCAGTTAATTTAATGGGGACAAATGTAATATTTGGCATGCAGGTGGGAGTAATTAGCTTCACAGACAGAAATCAGAGAACAATTAACAATTCTTCTAAAGTCAGCCTTGGGATTCTGGCTGATCACAAATGGAAAGCAAGGCAATGATGATGTGCTTTGCAGGTACCTTTCCTTTTTACTCAGCAGCAGCTCACAGGGGTTTATCTGAGCTCATCTTTGTACAGGACACTCCTGGAGAAAGGAGGAGCAATTAGAGTCTAGGAGATCAGCAGAAAATCTGAGCTGGGGAAAACAGCTGCTGGAAAAGGACTAAACATGTTTTTGTAGTGTGAAGAGATGATGGAGAGAGAAGCTTTTAATTAGAAAAGAAGCTGCTGTTTAATGAATTTTTCATGGGTATAAACTGTAGCAAAACAGATTCATTTAAATCAGAGGAATATATTTCTAGTAGTGTGGAGAGGCAGCAAATTTTAGTTGATTTTCTTCAGGGTGGTATCATGGTTGTCTTTCTGCACACTGACTTCTGTTGGCCTTCAGCTCGTGAGTGGCTCAGCAGCAGGTTGGGACAACCAGCTGGAGAGCCCAGCAAGGGATTTCACACCTTGGTTTTTGTATAAAGCCTATGGATGAACCACATGTACATGTAGACAGCATTTCTGCAGCAAAGTTCATACTTCTGTAACTCAGAGCAACACTCAAGTCAGCATGGCTATGCTCATATATTTTAGGCTCATTCCAGGTGTTTTAGGTATTTCAGGAATCAGTTCCTTCTTTTTGCTGCAGAACTGATGCATATTAATGCTGTTCATGATGTCTGGTCTTGAAGCAGGCACTACTCCTGCACATTTTGCTTCAAGAGCAGAATCAGCTTGAACAGGGAGCTACACATAGGGACAAAGGAAAAAAAAAAGATGGTTAAATAAGTGAAAATGGAGTGAGGAATCACTGAAATTGTTGAGTAAGTTTGAGACAGTAACACAGAAGGGTTTGAATAGAGCTGTGACTTTAAGAGGGTACGTGAAAATATACATAACTAATGCAAATCTAGGCAGCAATGATCTGCCAGGCTAATCTTGTTCCCACCTCTTTAATTGCACTCACATGTCACATCCTACCTTAAACCAGGTTAATGTTACCTGGTGAATTCCCAGACAAGTCTCACGAAGGTCAGCCAGGTTTGGGAAGTTTTGGGGTCCTGCAGTGAATGTCACATATCAACACACACTTGAATTGAAACCTCTTCAGGTGTGGGATAGCTAATCTCACACTTCTGCACAGTATTTAATATATTCTGTTCACAGAAGAGAAGGGATGTAATTTTAATGAAGCACAAATATCAGAAATCCAACACTGAAATACTATCTTTGATGTTGCTGAAAGTGTAAGAAATACTGGTGACATGACCATGTCAAATGGTATCAACTTTTTCTGACATTATTTATTCCAAATAATAATAAAAAAACCATGAAAGATACGAAGCTACTGCTGATTTTTCTCTCTGACAGAAAAAACACCAACCCCAAACCCACATTACAACTAAGCACTGCAGTCAGAATGGGTGAGCAGTGGCAGAGAGGTGTAGGAATCGAACTGGCTGACATCCCAAACCAGACCAGTGTTTCTAATGAGTTGCCCCTTGGCCCCAGACCTTGGAGGGCATTTGTTTAAGTTTATAACAGTTCCTAAGAAAGTTGTCAAAGGTTTTAAAACTGTTCATGGTAAAGCTTTCTAACCCTCATTTCCCATTGGTTGCCTCTATTCCCAGTTATGTCATCCCTTCTCTCCTCCCAGTTCTGGAAAGTTCTTGTATCCTTGTACCCCCCATTGGTTTATGTTCACTGCACTGTTCCACCCATCCCACCTTACTGGCCCCTGCCCTATGTTACTCCTCCCTGGCACCACTTTTCCCTTTACCCATTGGATTCTGACCCTGGACCCACCTCTCCTCATCCCTTATAAATACCCTGGATTTTCCCTCAGCCTTGTCTTCTACCCTTAACTCTTACAGTGTATGCATGTGTTTTGGGCCTCGTCCCCCATTTTCTTTTATTGTTATTAAAGGATTTAGTTCCAGAGTCGTCGTGTGGACCTGTTCCTCATTTTGCCACCTTAGCCCTGATATCAGGGAACCCTTAGAGGTTGGTCAGGGAGACTGCCCTCGAGTCCTGCACCGTAAGTATTAAAAAATAAACCCCGATAGAGAGGTGGAGAAGAGGAGGTCAGATGTTACTTCATTGCCTGACTAAAGGAGCTTTCAGGCCCCTTTTCAGGCTTTGGGCACCTAAATGCAATGTCTGCATTAAAATACAATCACTAAAATTTACAAATGTAGCTGTTGTATCTTCAAGCTGTGGTCAGTGAGAAGCTACTGGCACATCTTTGTCTGGAGCCTTTTGGAGATCGTGTTGTAACCTCTGGGTGCACAGAGAGAAAGCAGTGATGCTTTAACTGAGCTGTGAGTTATCCAGTGTGGATTCCCAGATAAGTTAATCTCTCTCCCTGTCTACCTGGGTCCCTTCCTTCCTAAGATGTGTGATGCTTGTTTGCCTACTGGGCTTAAACCACATCCCGTCTAAGTCCAAGAAATTTTCTTGCCACAATGTCAATGTAAAATCAAGCCCATTACTTTATTTTATATAACTCAGGCAATTATTTCAGTTTATAAATGTATTTTTATGTGTTCGTGGTCACTTTCCTTTAAACACCTACAAATTGTGACCTTTTTATCAGCTGTGATCAGACCTGTGTTCTCTCAATGAATAAAGTAAAGGCTATGCCTGCATTTTTGTGGCACAGTGACCATCTCTAACCATCTCACATTGCAATCTGACTCCTAATACACAATTTCTTGTGGCACCCATCATGAGACCCCTCCCTTCAACAGAATAACTAGCATTGTCACTGCTAATTTTAGCCTTATTTCTATTTACCTCACTTTTACTTTACAAATGCCTTGAATACTTTTGCTCTCAAAGGCTGAAAGCATTAACTGGAATCTTTCAATTGCCTTTTTCTTTAATTGAAATGAAGAGGACAAAAGCATCATAGTGACTAAATATAAATATATTCACTGAAATTATAATTAAAAATATATCACTGCAGGGTTTCTTTCTGTCTTAGCTATCCATCCTTCTTGTAAATACATTTATTTTCATTTTAAAACCTAGTTTTTGCATATATTTATTTACATATGTATGATATTTTGTAAAATAGAAATACAAAAAATGTGCCTTTTACTGTTGTGTTCTCAATGGTGTGTTCATACGCCTTTTAGCACAGCAGGTAAAGCTTTATTTTTTTTTTCCTATTAATTCTGCACCCTGAATCCTGCAAATACCAGTAAACCTAAAACCACTGCTGAGGGCTCCACAGTCGTGTGCAATTTGCTACATGTTACTAGAGCACTCAGAACTTTATAGCCCAAAATATCTCCAAAGGTACAAGTATTGCTTATATATGGTCTACAGATATGACCCAAACAAAGGCCTAAAATATTTTTTAGACTTCTTATTCTGGCATTTATTTTAAAACTGTGTCTCTCTTTATCCTTGCTTGTTTGAAATAGAGTGTTTATTCTTTAAATGGTCACTGTAACCACGATGATGATCAGGTGTGTGGAGGCAGCAGTGCTTTGACAATCCCATTTTTGGTGCTTTTTTTCCCCAGTTTGAGGAGGAAAGGGCAGAAAATCAATGCAAGACAGATACAGCGTGAAACCCACTGTGCATTTTCATTATGAACCTGTAACCTCTGAGACTTTGGAAGTGATACTGAAAGAACAGCCGGAGAGGAAATTGGTGAAAAAGTTCCTATTTTTCACCTGGTTCCAGTCTTTTAGTCTACTTGTAGATAAATAGCTCTGCACTGGAAGAAAAGTACCTTTTATTAAAAATTAAAAAGGGGAAAAAAAAAAAAAAAGACTTCTACTTTCATTCTAAAAGTCTAATGGAGAGAAACAGCACATTAGAATGTTTTATCATTAAGTGCTGTCCTGGCAGGGTACTCCTAAATAGTCATGGGTGTCTCTTACCATTATTATTGGGCCTTGAGAAGAAAAGCTCGGTTATTTTTGTTTTTCAGTATTCTTACATTAGCAAAGAGCTCACATAAACAAAAAAGTCCTCATTTATAGTAAATGACACACAAGGTAAGTATTAAACCATGTATCCAAAGCTCTGTTAGAATTTCTAAGGGGAAAAAGCAGTTTGTTAGAGACAGGTGCAGATTCAGTGTTCTAGTCAGATATTAGCTGTTATTTAATGAATTGCTTTATTAATTAAATATGCATTATTGATTACTTGACCATTTCTACTTGTTTTTTTGCCCTTTAATGGACTTTACAGCTATGATCACAGAAATTTCAAAGGGTTATCTATAAAACTTGCAAGAGGTTGAATCTGTCACAATCCCATCCATAGCCAAACTTCGCAGGTATCTAAAATCCAGGATTTCCCCTCCTACTTCACCTTCCATCCCGACAAAACCAAGTGAGCCTGGTTCCAAAACAGGCTTTTGAGGATGTTTGGATGTGAGTCTGCACTGACCTCCTTAGGAGCCTTGATAGGCAAGGGCAGCAGGAGCCAGGTTCCCACCTCAGCAGGAGAAATCTCAGTACAGACTTTTCCAGCTCCTGTCCAGGATGATGGCACAAAATTTGTTCTTGATATGAAAATGTAAATTGAAGCCTGTTAAACAAGGAACACACCAGGTCTATACATATTAAACAGTCTGTACACTACTAGGTATGTCAGGCAAAGGATTTCCTTGCTAGGAGCATTAGGATCTGACTGGCAGCAAAATGTAGCTACGTATTTTAATAATTTTGAAAAAAAAAAAAAAAGATGGATAGAGAGATGTAAAAAATTGTTTCGAGGAATCTGTGTAACAGTCAGTGAATATTTATTTGCATTCTGGTGGTTCGGTGGATGAGACTCTATAAATCTCATTTTAGCTTTGGCATTTAAACACTCACACTGCCTGTAAACCTTATCTGTGATATTTCTGTAAGGTAAAGAAGTCGAAACAGCCGATTAGAAACCCAGGGAAGGATCCTAAATTGGCAGGAACAGTTGGGTTATGAAATTCCTGGGTTCTTCACATCATTCCCTGTATAGTCAGAGTTGAGGACAGCATCTCCTTTGGTATACAGAGATAAAAATATATTTTCATTTCTTAACTTAAACGTGAACCAGTTAAAACGTCACAGCTTTCAGTGAGCAAGTTTGTAATGGAGTTGATAATGAAGGTTTGCTTGCTTTGCATCTTCTGCCCAATCAGCACCAAAGTTATATTGGTGTGAGCCTGCTCAGGTACATTAGGAATGTAACTGAATAAAATAATTTGGTGGTCTTTAGGTTACTGCTGGCAAAAAAAAAAACAAAGTGAAAATTTCCTTCCGAGAGAGAGACAGCAATGTCAAGGCAAAAGAATTCAGACTAAGATCAGGTGAAAAGGGTCATCAGAAAAGTTTTTGATATCTTCAAATGTTCCGCATTGTAGGATGGAATTTTAAGGAAGAACTGTGGAAAATGAACCCCCATTTGTGCTAGAAAAACACCTAGGAAATAATCAGATATGCAGTCTGCACCTTGAGCTGCATGTAGCCCCACAGATATTTCTATTGCTATGTCTCAGGTAACACAAAGAAGGGAAGACTGTTATAATTTGTCCTTTTTACTATATAAAATCAAATATTTCCAGCTGGAGAAGTCCTGACATCAGTCCTCTCCTTGCTCTCTCCCAGCCCTGCTTCCTGTAGTGCTGAGGTTGCCTGACCCCTCTCCTGCCCACAAGGTCCCAAGTTTAATAAGGCAGAGTAGTCAATGAAACGTTTGCACAATATCTTCAATTTTTTTCAGCCCTGCAGTTCTGCCTTAGCACAGTTTTACATAGAACTAGAGCTGCATCCCCTTTGAAGAGTGTAAAATAAAATGGACAAAGTCAAGAGAAGTCTTGCATTTTGGGGAAATGGCTGCTCTTTTGTTCTGTGGTGAAATAAAAGAAGGAAATTTTTTTTTGTTGATTTTTTTTGTTTTTGTTTTTGTGTTGTTTGGGGTTTTTTGTTTTGTTTATTTTTTGGGGGTTTCTTTTTTTTGGGGGGAGGCGGGTTTTTGGTCATCGTTACACAGAGTACAAACCTGATCTGCAGAAGTACAGCCTCACTGTACATACTGTGACATCATTTACACAAAGAGAATGTTTCTAAGTTATTTTGAATATATGGTGAACAATTGTCTCCACTGCATATCACAAGAGAGTAGAAAAAGAAAAATTACTTAACTGAAAATATTTAATAACTGATATCCCAGAGGCTGAATTTTTTAAATAAATAATTATTTAGAAAAAAAACTTGCATCACCTAAACATCATATGACATATCTGATTTCTAATTGAAGTTTCCACTTAGAGTTCTAATTAAACTTTCCATGGAAAGCAAATGAGGTTTGGACATTCCTTAGGCAGTTTAAAAGGCTCCTTTTCAATTTATTAAACTCAGCTAATAAGTTTTTTAAACAAAAGCTCCTATGCTGTCTTGTCACTTTAGATTATTAACAGCACACATCGTGTCCAAGGGCAGTGCAGCTTGCAGACCTGCATTAAGTGCCTGGGTGGCTGCTGGGAAGGGTTGAGTGAAGCTTGTGGACAGAAAGATCATGAGAAATTGCTCTGACAGCAGAGCAGAGTTGGGAGGAGTGTTTGTCACTCGGTTCTTCATCACCACATTTGCCAGTTTATTTTTGTCATGCCCCAAAGGACTTCCTTTTGCAACCAGTCTGGGGTTTAAGCAGAGCAGGAAAAAAACATATAAATGGCTCAGGAATATCCTTAGGAGTAACCTGTGAGGCTGCTGTGGCTCTGTCACACAGTTCACTCTCTCATTCTCTCTGTGCTGAACCATCAGTCTGTGTCAATGATATCCTGGTGAAACATAATCCAGTGTGTGGAGTCTTGTCCCCTGACTGCTAAAACCACATTGTTGTGACTTTCTTTCCAATGGTTTGAAGAATGGGTACAATCAGTAAATTGTCTTCCCTGGGGGATTATGAGGAGGGAACACTTCTGGAAAATCAGCTGTTGGTATAAATTAGACTGCATGGTCACCCTGAGCAGAAAGGAATGGCAGGAAACCAAGACATGAAAACTGAAATCCGGTCGAAATCTTTCTCCTCATGTTAGCAGGATGCTGGAAGAGGAATCTGTAAACAGGAATCTGGGAATAGGAAAGGTGGCTGAATTAAAAGCACAATGTTAACCTGGGTTACCTGATGGGTTTGCATCCCCAGGAATGAAATCCTGCTTCCCTCGGTGATAACTGTGGTGGGAGGCCAAAATCTCCTTCCTCCATCCAGAGAATGAAAGGCCAGTAAAACCTGCACTCTGAGACACACAGCTGAAGGGACTTGAGATCCACACTATGCCTGTGTTACTCTATTTTATAATGGAAAAGTAACGAGCAGCAAAATATATGGAATATTACTTGCTGGCTGTATGAATCAAAGTGACACAGAGTTCCCAGGCAGTGCAAAGGAGAGCCTTTATTGCAAAAGCCAGGCCTTTTTCAGCAGTGAGCCCATTTTCAATAGCTCAGTTTTAAGGCACAGCAAGCCCAAGCCAACCACCCACCGTGCACCACGACGTGGGCATGCAGAAGTCAGTCTCTCACCTCTCTCACATCTCTCTGCCCCTATTCCAAGGCCTGAGCCATCATTTAACAAGGGTCACAAGGCCATTATTTTATCAAGCTTTGCCTACATGCAACAGCTGATTGGAGAAGATTAAATTAAGCCATCATCAGCAACTGTTAATGGCTGAAGAAGAACAATAAAAGGATAAGCAAGGAAATTATTTTGCTTGCATGCAGTGCCTGCCCCTTTAAAGTAGTATGTGAAATGGAATTCTGTTCACAAGACATAGGCCTCAGATACCTGGAATTTTTAAAATCACCTTTGGAGATATTAAAGCAGAAGGATGTCCCCTTCCTTGCAATAGAAAGATGGTGTTCCCCTGGGTGCTGGTGATTCCTGAACATACACAGTAACCATGAGAATGAAACTGGCTTCTCAGAGTTCCTCGACTGCATTTTTCCTCTAACAATTGAGCAGCTGTTTTGTGGGTGAAATGCTCTGGTAAAACCTCATAAGTATGAAATTTAGTGAGAAACAGGAAAAATCTGGAGTTTGGAGAACAAACTTTCTTGAGTGAATAATTGCTGCTAAGTTTGTAGTCCTCAATTCCAACATGACTTCAAGAGAAAAGCGTGACCGCACTATTTTGACTCTCAGTCTGTCCTTCAAAATAAATAAAAGAGTGAACAAAAAAAAAATAAAAAATAAAACAACACCTAAAAAGCCAACAAAAAATAACCCCCAAGACCCCAAAAAGCTGAGGAAAATACAGGACTGAAAGGTAATAGATATACCATCAAATGATACAATCCCTTTCATGAAACTAGTCAGGCTTTTTACTACTCCAGGTGCAAATTCAAATTCCTTTCTCCTCTTACTACAAAATGTTTCTGGTTTCCATTATTTCATGTTCATAAGTGGATTATACATTCATTTAACCCCCACTAGTCCATCTTCTAACATTGTCCTTTCATTTAAGCATTTTTCACACTCCTTGTTTTATCTCTCTCTTCCATGCATGCATTTCTTATTTCTTAATGTCTTTTCTGTCAAACCAGCCAGATTTTTAATAGCTTTTGGAAGCTAATTCCACATCTCCCTCCTTATCCTAATCTCTCCTCTTGTTCCAGTTTGATCTTTCTTGGATAAGTGCAGCCATAACAGGAATGGCTTTAAACTGAAATAGGGTAAATTTATATTGGATTTTAGGAAGAGATTCTTCCTTGTGAGGGTGGCAAGGCCCTGGCACAAACTTTCCAGATCATAGATAAGTTCCCTTGCCCATCAGTGGAGTATTGCAAGTACCCCAAAACTGTAAATTCTACACAATTTCACAACAGGTCTGAGAGAGGTGAAAGAAATAAACCTCTATTTTAGAGAGAGCATCAGTGATGAGTTCAGACACAACCCCTCATTCTTTGATGTCTGGAGATGCAGAGATTAACCCACCTCTCATTTCAGCAAGGAAGAATAAGGAATATAAATGGACTCATTTGGGTTTGAAAGCATTCATTGCTAGAATCATAAAATAGTTTAGCTTAGGAGGGAACTCAAGAGTCACCAACCTGCCCCCTACTCAGAGTTTATCAGAGCACGTCATTCTTGTGTATTTTCTTTTCCTGCAGAGATGTATGAGCTCAGTTATTTCTGATGAGAATTCCGCTCATCAAAACTTTCAAGCGTCAATATTCACTGAATTCTCTAAAATGGATTTCAGATAGCATAATGGAAAATCTGCAATTCCTGCTGTGTTGCTTTGCTATATAAATTGAGCTGCTAAGTAACAGAGACAATGCTCCATGCTTACAAACCTCATCAAAAAAACAAAACAAAACAACAACAACAACAAAAAAAAAAACCAACAAAAAATTTACAAATATCTGCTATGAACTATTTGTAAGGGATCTGCGAACCAAGAATTAATCACTAAAGTAATTTGTGAATGATTTCACATAATGAGTAAATATTCACAGAACACCAACAAGAAAGACAGAAAAATTAATGAAATAAAATTATTTGCTGCAAATCAGTCATAAAACTGCTGCCTTTATCTAAAATTTCCAAAGCATTCACTGTGCTGTATCTCATTCACGCAGCTTTATATTACTGATTATTCCATTCCAATCCAGATTCCCTTAAATTTCAAGTATCTCTTAGAAAATGTTATGGAAAAATGAAGGTATTTTAAATGAAATCTTTGTTCTCAATGTGTTCTTTTTCCATTATTAATCAGATTGCTCACAATGCAACTTAAAGTTTTCTGGGTTTCTTTGTAAATGCTAGAAAGATGTGAAAAGCTGAATGCTGAGGTTGAAGAGAATATCAGGAAACTCCATGAGGAAAACAAACAACAGGAACAGGAATATTCAGACTCATTGCACCTAAACTTACTCAAAAGTATTTTTCCCTTACCCTTCTCTCATCAGGGAAGAGAAAAGAGACACTGCTGAAGTTGAATTGGGCACTAAAGGTCTGAGTTGACTTCTGTGCACTGGTCTTTATGTTCTTTCACTAAACGAAGAACCTCAGAAAATTTTAAAAATATCAAATAATTAAACAATTAAATAAAACTGGGTGCCTGCTCATAAGCCACATGAGAAAGAGCCACATGGAAAATTTGGAGCAGGCAAGCTCTGCAGAGAGGCTTCCCTAATCAACAAAGCTGCTTTGCCATGTCAGCCCTGCTGCCCTGCGAGTGCCTCGGATTCCAGGAAAATGGCACAGGACATAATTATGGGCATCATTAGGAAACAACTCTGGAAAACCCTGTCCTGTTCAGAAGGATGTAAATGGATGGAAATTTGATAAGAATTTACTGCAGTAATATTAGCGTTCCTGAAAGTAAGCCAATGCACATCTGGTAAAATATTCCAAAATATTTCCCCTTTATTTCTACTTTTAGAACTCTGTTAAAGTGACCTGATGAGGCCAAATGAGGCAACCCAGAGATATGGAAAGCTTTTCTTGGAAACAGTCTGAATCCAACCTTTGATTCAGTGAAAGGAAGCTGAGAATGTGTGTCAAGAAAGGTATTTATACATCACCATATTTGTCAAATTCTTTGTGCTATATTTTCACTCCTCATTAGTGCATTTTCACTGGGAGGTCTGCATGCAAAATGACTGCTCATGGTGTATTAAAAAAAAAAAAATACAAAGAAAATTAAAAAAGATAACAAGGACATGGAGAACACACAGGGGAAAACAGGAAAGTAAGAAAATTAAAAAGGAAAAAATAGTGAAAAAGGAAAATAAAACTGTATGGCAGAGGTGGTGTTGGAAAGGAACAAGAGATCAAAGAAGAAATGTTTGAAAGTTTCACAAGCCACAGGAGACAGAATCCCAGCAGCATGTAGTTTGTTCATTAGTGGGATGTGCTGCCTGTCCAACTACAACAAAATAGGTCAGTCCTCTGTGCTTGCAGCCACAGGGATGTTTGGTTAGACTGGGAACTTGGCTCTTAAGTACATGGAAAAGCTTTTATCTCTATCTGGATCTGTCTACATCTGCAACAACAAGGACCCACACATGGAAATACACACGCATGTCTCCAAAGATTTTACTTTCCTAAAGAAATTGTATCTATTTTGATGACTTTGTTGCAGTTGTTAGAAAAGTCAATGGATCCATGGAGTGTGTGTTCCACCTGATTGAACAGTGTTATCAATTAACTCATCCAAGTTTTTCTTCTCAGGTCCTGTATAAGAAGAATTATGTTTTTGAAATTCCCACTGAAAGTTGGGTCCACTTTCTGGTTAAGGGTTAAATATGTTAAATGGGAAAAGTGAAAAATTTAAAAAGTGCAGTATAAGCAAAATCTGAAATGCAATCAGTTCATGTTGAGGGAAAAAACTGATCAGACAAATAAAAATAGATTTTTCACAAAATACTATTTTAAATACTCTGATTTTAAAAAGTGTTAGCAATCTTACTCTCTTAATATGCTTCAATCCGTATTTTCCATATGAAACTTCCAGTCAGAATCTGAATTAGGTGCAGAGAATTTTAACAGTCCACTATTCTACAAACTGTAATCCCTGAGAAGGCTCGGACTTGGGTTAACAATAACATTTATTTCTTCATTAGACAATGACTGGACTGTAAGATTTAGAGCCTGACTAAGCAGACTCCTAGTAGCAATACAGATAAGGACTGATTTTTAACTAAATAGGACCTTTTACACCAATACTATGCAACTTTAATTACCTCATGGCTTGATCACCCAAAGAATATTTATAGCTAAAAGTTCATTGGTACCAGTGAGCAATCAGTACTTTCAGCACTGATAGTTGTATCTTTAAATCCAGTTCTTGGAAAAAAAATTTAAAAGATATTCACTGCCCTTTTCTGAAAAACTAATCGGTGGAATAAATAATAAAGCTTGCAATAGAATAAAGCTATGACATCTGCAAATGAAATTCAATATATGGAGCATCATGCAATTGCAAGTCCATATCAGCAGTGATGTAATTTTTTTACCCTCTCTAAAATGCTGAAGCATGTTGTGGGGAAAAAAAAAAATCCTAACTAAATAAAATTGTTAAAAATGGTACTTTAAAAAAGAGAAGAGTGGGCTAGAGAAAGGAAGAAAAAAAGTGGAAAGAGACGTGTCCTCAAATTCTGTGAAAGAAAAGGGGTGAGATGAGTTCACAAAGAGGAGCGTCTGCTCTCTGCTTTGCCCCCAGGCTGGGAAATGACAATGCAGGGTGAGTTACACTAAGGAACAGTGATTTAGTGGGTATTTCTGGCCCAGAGCATCCTTCACCCCAGCCTGAATCCAGCCCAGCCCACCCTTCACTGCTGCTGGTCACAGCTCAGCTGGGTCACCTCCTGGAACCCAAATTGGCACTTTCCTCACAAGAGAGTGGCTGTGAGTTGATGCATTTTTACCAATAAAGTGCTCTTGGTTGAGGACTATCTCACAGCTAGATGGGACATTTAATACTAAAATCATGTTTCATAGTGAAATGCTCCATCAGCCTTAGCTGCCCTGCAGTCTCTGCTCTAATAGAGTTTCCAAATCACTGTGTGATTGGTTTCCTTTCACCCCCCATAAACAATGTGTAATTCCTGTAACACTATTTTTTTTCTATTACTTTGATTCCCTTAAGGTCCCAAAACTCCTTCCATATTCACTGTGTTGGTATCTTCAGCTTGTTTTTCCCTTCACAGCCTTGGCAGCATATTTCAAAATCTCATTCCTGAGTTGCCTTGGTTTGTCAGCAGTGAAGGTCTGCACGGAGAGAGTCCATAAAGCAAGCTGTTACTGCTGTTATTATTATTTCTATTACTGCTTTAGTGGCTTCCTAAACTGGCATGCTCTTTTCAGAGCAGCTAAGGCAGCAGACCTCTGGGGAAAGGCTCAGAAGCAGGGCTGGAATAATTTTCCATCTTTGCTCGTTCTTGTTTTCATTTCCTCACACCATCTCATTGTCATTGCTTCTCCACTTGGTAGCAGCATTAGGAAACATCACAGCTGTCCCACCAGGAGTTTACATCTTAAAGCATCTGTGGTGCAGGTGAGGTGATGCTGGCTGCTAGAGATTACAGCTGCCTTTTCAAATTCAGCTCTTTTGTCTATCCCCTCAGTGGGTGCTATGAAAAGGCTCTGGGATCCCAGCTGCAGTATTCCTCATCTGTGGCTGTAGCACATGTGTTTTCATAATCAGATTTGATATAATTTATTGAGTCAGTCCTCAATTGCATGCAATTCACCTAAATCACTGTCTCTTCTCTCCCTTTGTTTCCTCAAACCTGTGTGTATCCTCCTCTTTAGTTATAATTTCAGGATGCCATGGACTGAGTGACAAACACTTTTATAATGGAGTACTGTTTGAAAAGTTTCATTATTTTGGCATTTTTATTATTATAAATTCTTTGCCTCCCTTTTTTCAACTCTTTATTTTCTTGGGAGACCAGTGATTTTAACAGCTTTATTGTTTTTCCTTTATAGAGTGCAGATTAATGCCTCCTTTTTTTCCTAAAGCGGTAACCACATAACTCACTTTAACTTTGCTGATGCTGTCACTGATGGTGTTGTGCTGTAAGCAAATATTTCCCTGTCTTCTACCTTTGGTCTGCAGCCTGCTTACACCTCGGTGTCAGTTTTGAATTATCTGGGTAATTCTCTTGCTTGCAGACTGTTACACAGCCTTAAGCACTACTGTTTTTATTATTCCACATTGCTGCCTCAAAAGGAGGTTGTGTTATTCCTGCTAAACTTCTTAAGCCTTAAAGTCATTCAAGAGCAACTTGCAGGGCTTCTCTGCTACTTGTTTTGCATTTGATTTGATTTGGACTTCAGCGAGTGTCTTCTGCCATTGCAGTATCCAAAATTCCTGGCTCCATCAGCTGCGACCCAAAATATGCCACAAGGTACATGATACCTCTTGGAGAGGTAAAGGGAAGGGCATCACACAAACCAGTTCAGAGGTGGGAGGCAAGGAAACCTTTTCAGAAGTCCCCACCAGGATGAGCTGAATATGCCTTGAAATCTAAGTGTCATTCATCTCTGTGAGTCTCAGTAGTTCCCGTGGTTTTGCTTCATCTGGTATCTGCATTGTTTGGTAGTGTCTCTCCTTGTGCCAGTTGCATCCTGCAGAGATCAATTCATAGTTGGAACGTGGAAGATGTACTTGAACTGCCCTCAAGCTGCATGTGGTCCACAGGCAGCATTTGCCCATCCTTCCTCTCTCATGTTATCCCACCCCTGAGAACACAGGGCTGTGTAACAGCAGTTATCTTCTCAGCAGTAGGCTCTGATTTCTCTGGCTGAATGCACTCCATGTCTTTGATTCTTCTACTTATGGCAGCTCCCTGGGCTGCCTGGGACCTGCACAGCTCAGGTGCATTAACTCTTTCCACCTGCCCCTGTTCTCCACAGTGCTTACATTGGCAAATTCCAGCAGTGGCATATTCCTGAGCTGTTTCTCATGAAGGCCATATATTGCTTTTACTTCAGCTACTGCCTCTTTTCTTAACTGAGACAGCTCACAGAATAAGAGACCCACATAGTCTAGACCTGTCATATTTCCATCAGGGTTTTACTAGACATGTGCTTTGGGATTGATGTATACATGTTCAGAGACTCTGAGGTCAGCAGCTCAGCTGGTCCTGCTTGCCCATATGAGCTGCCAGATGCCTGGAAATCCCAGAAAACTAGCCAAAACACTTCCAAATCTAGAGAGAAAAACATGGCGTGTACAGATCTTCTGGACATATGGCAGCCCCACATGGGGTTGGATAGACAGGTTTGCTATTAGCAAGGCATTATCTACATAAGTGCTGGTCAACCAAAATATGCTCAGCCAGAACCAGTTCCTAAATTCACTCTCTGTTCTTTTATAAGATTATATATTTGTTGTAGGAATACCATGGATTTCTTACATCTTTCACACTGTAACCTTTATACATATGATCTTTCCTTTCTAATGAGCCATATCGTGTTTTGCCACTGGATTTCTCAACAAGAAAGTCCCAGAATATTCATATTGCCTTTATTTTTCCCATACCCTATTCTGAATCAACCAGCACGGCTCAGTGAACAGGGAAACTTAGAGCTTTACTTAAAGCAAAGACTGTGTTGATGTCCATGTGTGATAATTTAAACTTGTGACTGTCAAATTACAGCTGCTTGTATCACATGTCCTCAGGGAGAACTGAAAGGGGGAATGAGAGTTGTAGCTCTAGTGGTATTCAGGAGGATGAGGTAACATCTCTCCAAATTTGGTTCCCTGGGTTCAGGTCTCCTTGCTTGAAGATCCTCAGGCCAAGAGGAGATTCAGAGCATTTACCTTTCAGATTTCCATGTTGTAGCATGCAGCCTCCACGGTACATCTGTGTTAGTGTCACCATGGTTACCTTGAGTACAGTTTCTTTTCTGATGCTAACACATCATTCTGTACCAAGGACACGGGGAAATGCATTCTAAGGTATTTGAGTTATACAGGTGTGGCACTGAGGAATATCACCTCCATGACTATGCCTGTGATGATCCTACTCCTTAAATAAGCATTAGCCAGATTTAGAGAGCTGGATAAAGTAAAAACCTTTTCTTATTTTATGAGCATCATAAGCATCACAAACCTGTAAGGTTCTCCTGCTCTTTAACACAGGATGCAAATTGTGTCTTTTTCTTATAGAGGGGGCAGAAAGAAAACACTGACAGTGTAGGGCAGGTTTGAGGAGAAGAAAAGAGAAGTGGCTTTGTCCTGCAAGGAGCAACACAGTCTGGATCACAGCATTCTGCTAAATTAGTTATCAGTGTTCTGCCCAATTTTGAGGACTGTTTTTTTATTTCCACAGGAAAGTGATGTAAAAAATAAGAATGGATGCCGTAAAGTAAAGCTTTTAGTAGTTTGAAAATGGCAATGCTGTTTTTCTTGCACATCCTTAATTATAGCTCTCCTACATGGTTTTAGGAGCCTTTTTATTCTTTATATTGTCACCTTCTGTTTCTCGAGTTATACAGCATATAATATCAGTTTGGCTACTTTTATATCACCTCAAGGACATGTGTGAACTTTATACATATCACAAAGAATTAATCGGGGTCCTAAAGGCTAAAGAAAGGGATCCTGAAGGCTAAAGAAAAATTATTTCATATCTGTAAGAATCAAGTGTTCTTTTTAGATTTTACATCTAACAGAATGTGTGCCAATTTTTCTGGTTAGAAAAGTGGAGCAGAGCTCAGCACAGTGCTGAGCACAATTGACTTTGTGTTACTCCCAGACCCACCAAAGGAGCAACAGCCAGGAAAGGGGAAGGGCTTGACAGAATTTTCTTACTGGCTACAGGGAAAAGAATTGGTCCTCATGAACCAGGGAGCCAGGAAAGTCAGGAGAGAAAAATATAAAAAAAAATCAAAGGGCTGCTATCTATCAATATATGGCTTTTCTTTGTTGCCAAGTAGAAATATACATCCCTGTGGAGCCTAAACATCTGGTGGCTTTCTTGTCACCCTTTTCCCCGTAAATAAATTTTTGTGGGGCACTTTTTCTACTGTTTTCTCCTTTCATAGGACTTACTCTGCTGTTCTACCCAAAGCCCTTTGACCTGTGGAATACCAAAGAGTTTCAACAGAAGGTCAAGACAGATTTCATTTAATGAAATGTCCCTGGCAAATACCATTACAGTGCCACTAATTTTATTTGAATGATGGAGTCAATTCTTGGTGAAACAATATAATGTCCTAAATTACCTATTTCTGTTAATTAACTAAATGATTGACCTAGGATGACTGCCTCAGCAGGTTATGTCTGTGATGTAAATGTCAGCACTCAAAATTCTCAAAAATATCTGTGCTTGACCCATGACTCCTCCATCTGCCACGTGTCACAAATTAAATCTCCCCTTCTAATTATGGGACCAATATGTACAGTATTTTTGTGAATTAATAATTTGTCAGGAAAAAAATAATAAGAAGAAATTAGAAAAAACACAGTCCATTTATTATAAGGAGAACCATGTAATTCTTGAATATGCCAGATATTAACATTTTTAAATATTTGTTAGCTAAATAAACTCCTTTTATCATCAAGAAACAAAGCTCATTTTTCCAAAGTGAAATATTAACCTCCTACTTATGTATTTTGCAATTATTTCTTATGAATATTTAAAGCAACTGCTAAAATATTATTTTCAGTCAGCAAAATGTATTTTATTTTGAATACATTGAAAAAAAAAGGCTTTAATACCTCTCTTTCTCTTGTTTCTCTCTCATCTGTGAGGATGGATGAGAATTTACAAAATATTCCCATCAAATTACAAAAAGGACCAAAACTAAACAAGGTTGAAAGAGTGGGGATTTCCTAAAGATGACTTGGAAATACCCAAGTCTCTCCACTCCCTGCTCCATGCCAAGAAGAAGACTCCTGAAGAAGTGCTCATTTCCTTTTCTAATTTAGGCCACCGTTTTATTCTGCAGTTTTGTTCCACCACAAAGCCTATGAGAATCCAAGAGGGGTGTTCAGGGGCCTAAGATACACCTTCCCTTTGACTCAATTAAAGGTTGCACATGTGTCACTGATGATGACTTTCCACCTACATCACCATTTTAATGGAAAGTCGATGTTTTCAGGAGCTCAGTCAAACTTTAACTGCAAGGTCACTGTCTAAGAGGTTGCCCATCCCATGGAAAACTTTAGCAGAGACCTCTTTGGAAACATTAATAAAGCAGAGGTATGCACTGCAAAGTTGGGTGGATGAACTCAGATATTACTTAGACATGGTGTTAAAATGTGTGTAGATGTGGCACTTGGGGACATGGGCTTGGTAGTGATGGTTAATGGTTGGATCCAATGATCTTGGAGGTGTCTTCCAGCATTCATGAGTCTATGACTCTTCAGCACCAAAAAGAAAAAAAAAAAAAGAGCTTTTAAACATGTAAGCTTCAGATTTAGTGGCTAAAATACATCTTTCTGATAGCATGTTCTCCCTTTCTCTTAATTAACAAGACAGCATTTGGTCTACTGTATTTTAAATACATCATTCTGGTAAGGCCTGATTTGGTTTATTTATATGCTTAAAAGCATTGCATTGCTGGTAGTAATTACAAGTAGTTTTCTGACCTCCTAAAAATAACTAGCTGTCTCCCTTCCAAAATAAATCCAGAAACGATAGTAAACATGAAGATACTCTAAAGAAAACAATGCCAATTTTTTTTCTTGCAAACTAACTTTTCTTGATTTCATACATTTAAGAATTGATTTTGATTAATCAAATTCAGTTCAATCACATTAATTTTTTTTTTAAATTCCCCTGTGGAGTAAGAGAAATACTTGTTCTTTCAGTGGACTCTTTCACTGGGATGTAAATAGTGAGTTCTTTGAAATATCAGTCAATTCAGAGCTTTAGTGAGAATGCAACAGAAAATTTGAAATGGAAAAAAAGGCAGAAGATTTCCATGTACTCCTTTCCACTTTTTAATCATCTTTAAAAATCATTGATATTCTGCAAAGCACTGAGTTTTATTTTAAAGTTGTTTAGTGATAGCTGAGGCATTGCATAAAGGAAAAGTTTCTTAAATACCAAAAATTTATTAGAAAGAAAAAAAAATGTTTTGAAAAATCCACCTTCACTTCTTCAAATGTATTTGTTAAAAGCAGGGGAAAACTGTTGACTGAAAAAAAACCCCCTATGAAGTCACATAAAAATAAAATTATAGGGAATGGAAAATGAACACGATCAGTAATGTGAATTTCAGTGGTTGAGTTTTGGATCAAAAGAGAAAAGGTGGCCTGTAAGTCAGTGAAAATGAAATGTGAGTGTAAAAACTCCTTGGAAATCGATTGGAGGAGGAGACCACTTTTAGCAATCAAAGTCAAGACCATGCCTTAGATCTACACACTGCTGGGAGGGAAAGAACTTTTGAGAGTAACTCAGTGTGGGAGCTGGGTGAGAGGAGATTGTTGGTTACCAGTTTGAGCAACAGAACTGAATTAACAGTGATCAGAAAATCTGGGACTCCCTGAAATTGTTCAAGGCTGGTCTGCACAGGGTTCTGAAATACCTGGTCTAGTGGAAGTTGTCCCTGCCCATGGTGGGGCTTGGAACTGGAAGATCTTTAAAGTCCCTTCCAACCCAAACAATTCTGATTCAATGACACTGTGGCTGGGAGAAAAATATCATCAGTTTCATTGCTTGGTTTTATTAAAATGAGCAGTAATTTCAAGCACAGTGTAAAAGAAAAGATGTCAATGGGAATATCCCCAAGGCCGTGGCTCTGTGGCACTCTGTGTGTGTGTATCACACAGTGGGATTTTTAACGGGAACATAAGAAACCTATTATTTCATACAGTCACACTCTATTTTTCTTTCTCTTGCTTCACTCCACACAAATGATAAATACCTGTAAGATCCTGTCAGTGTTTAGACTCACTGCTCAGCTGGTGGAAAGCCTTGTTTGTGATAGACCGATTAGTAACTACTCAGTTAATTGAATGTTTAGACCTGAAGAGAGAGTCTGAAACTCGTGTTTATCCCTACTCAGGAGATCTTTATATAGTTGCTAAAATAAGGAGTTAATAAACAGTTCAAACCTTTTTGATGTTTCTAAGCCTGTTTCTTGCATTATAAAGCAACACAGGAATCTTGCCTAAGCTGATCTTTCTAAAGTGGAGCAATGAAGTGAAATTCCAGCCATCCCAGACCACTGAAATAAAAACTTCTGTTTCTCTGGTGAGAACTTTCAGAAGCTTACTCAGAGAAGAATGAAGCACTGTAAATTAGCTCCTTTATAAACACTGGACATAAATCTAACCCACTTAATTGGCTTTATATCATTAATTTCAAAGAGCCAAATAGTCTCCACGTGGCTACCCTCAAAGTTTCTTCCTAATACCAATAGAGAATTTTACGGTGAAATGTGTAGCAAGAGCCTGGAACCTGTTTGTAGTGCAGTGTGATTTTAAGGTGCTAAGAAACATTTGGGCAATTGAGTTCAGTTTTAGGGGACAGAATGCAAATTTTGGGCATATCATAAATATTTTATATGCTACAGAACAACTTTTAGGTGCCTTGGTTCAGTGTGATGTCCCTCTATCAACTGTTTTTTTGGAAGATTGTCTCTGATCTAGATACCAAATTAAGAGTCAGAAAACAATCACACTGTGATTTATAATCTTTCTCTTGTACCAGAAAAAAAAAAAACCACATCTAAATAAGTAATTATCTAAGATTTCTTCCAGAGTTATCACAGGAGTTGAATCTACCAAAAGCACTGCATATAGCACCTGAGGAGAATCCCGTTTGCAATCCATGTGCCCTTTCTGGTGAATAACATGAAGATAGTATGTTAGTATCATGATTTAAAAAACATGAGAGCTATGATTAAGTAAATTTGTTTGTCAGAATTTGTTGTCATTGGGCACGATATGGATGAGTTACGTGTGATACCTACTCATCTGTCAGCTTTTGTGATTCAAACTAACCCTGCCTTTCGCTTCTCACTCTTACCCAGCACTCCAGGTAGGGTCTCACAAGAGCAGAATGGAGGGGGGCGGGAAGATTCAAGTTTTGTTTATAGTTTCAAAAATATACTATAAAAAGAAGATTATGAAAATTAGACCTTAAAGAATGGGATGGGTGAGAAGGGGAGAAACCTCTTCTTAAGGCTGAATTTCCCATCTTCAGGCTCAGGATCTGAGGCTTTAGGAGACAGATCAGATGTCTTAAGATCAGTGGTAAAATTGTTAATTAACACAGTGAAGTGACAAAGAAAAAACAAACCATGTTCTAAATTTATTTCCTAATTTATTTGCATCAGAGGAAAATCAAAGTCTTCTTGTAAAGCATCAGACATGATCAAAATGTACCTATAATATATGCATGAATTCTTCTGAACTTTAAGTTTTAGGATTAGCTTGCTTATAAGTGTCGAAATCCTGTGTCAGCTTCTATTTGGCCTCAGTCATACCACTGCATGAAAAAAAAAAGAGATTAACAGGTATTCTTTCTCTTTTTTTCTCATTTCACAGTATTTCTACACCATTAGAGCTGTACTTCTTGGGGGCTATGAGTCCATCAGATCTCAAGCAAAAGCCTGGCTGGCGTAGCTTTGCAGTTCCACAGAAGAAGGAAACCCGTGAGCAAGCTCTGTTCTCAGTTAATTATTCAGCAGAGTACCCTGTGCAGGACTGCTGACCCTGCTGGTACCAAGTGTTGCTGCATGCGTGACAGGCAAAATTGTGTTTCTAATCACTTCTGGTAACCTAAGGACGTGTAGCATGTTTTGCAGAAGGGAGAGGATTAGCGCCGTTGTCCTGGCTGGCTTCCAGTTGGAAAAGTTTCATCCACTGAATACAAACCTACAGGGTAATTTCAAGTATAGCTCCTTCTCCCCTCAAATGTCATGCAAGTTACTCTGAGCTTTGAACAGCTGCCATGTTCCTCTGTGGAGAAGGCTGCTGAGGAATATATAGAATCATTTTAAAACTCTGAGGAATAATAAAAAATCAGTATTAAACTGCCTATGCACTTAGATGGATGAGAAGAAGGGTAGAGAGGGACAGAAAGATTTCTGATTATGGTAGGAATGAGAATGGAAAATTCATCAAGTAGTAAATAAGGCTAGCTAATGAAATATCCTATAGTATATTGGAAATTGCAATGATTGGGGACAGCTGATTCCTCAAAATGTTGGCTTCTTTTCTTTTCTTTTCTTTTCTTTTCTTTTCTTTTCTTTTCTTTTCTTTTCTTTTCTTTTCTTTTCTTTTCTTTTCTTTTCTTTTCTTTTCTTTTCTTTTCTTTTCTTTTTTCTCTCTTCTCTTCTCTTCTCTTCTCTTCTCTTCTCTTCTCTTCTCTTCTCTTCTCTTCTCTTCTCTTCTCTTCTCTTCTCTTCTCTTCTCTTCTCTTCTCTTCTCTTTTCCTATTAGATTAATTTTTAAGTATTCAAAAGTCATCCATAAATGCTCACACTGACTTACAGTTTATTAATATTTTCAACCCCAATCTTGAGAGAGAAAATGTCATATTTCTTTTAGATTGATGACTTTGGGCTTAAGGGTCAAAATCTGGATTGCACCAAGCATGTCTTCAAAAGCATGAATAAAACTCGGGAAAGACCCAAAATCCCAGAATAAAAAAAAAGTGAAGAAAAAAAAAAGTTGAAGTCTGTATATAATGGATAGTTGCATATGAAAGGCACTGCCTGAGAAAAGATTTTTGCCCAAGATGAGTGGATAGAATTAGCTACTTTGATTCTGCAAACTCAGGGCCTCTATCAGTGTGTGATGTTGGTTGCAACCATTCTCCAAATGGGACATTTCACATCTCTGGGCCACAGAAGCCATCCTCCCAACCTCAGGTTTTTCTGGGTGGATGCAAGACATCGTCCCAGAGGAAAAAAAAATGCTGTAAAAATGATTTTGAGTAAATTATGGACACAGAAAGTCATGCTGCTAACAGATCTGAGGGATGTGAGGTGCTGAGACATTATTCTGAGTTAATGATTGGCTGCTAAGGTCAGTAAACTCCTTACATGGATCAAAGAATTATGGAAAGTCTTGGGTTGGAAGGGACCTTAAAGATCACCTAATTCCAACCTTCTGCTATGGGCAGGGTTGCCACCCACTAGACCAGGTCCTGTCCAACCTGGCCTCGAGCACTTCCAGGGATGGGGCATCCCAGACTTCACTGCAGCCTCCATGTAGCCCTATTTTCACAGTCTCACAGGAGCCTAGAAAGCAAGGCACTTGCATACAAGCTGCTAAGAAATGAGTCTGTGCACTCACAAATTGTTTTAATTTTGCAGATGTTATTGAAAATCAAGGAAAACATTATCTGACTTAAATATATGGAGTCTCCTTCTTTGGAGATATTCAAAACCTGCCTGCACCTGGTCCTTTGCAAGCTCAACTAGGTGAACCTGCTTCAGAAGAGAATTCAGTCTTAGATGATTTGTAGAGGTCCCTTTCAATCCCAACCAATCTGTGATTCAGTGAGACTTAAGACACTATTTTTACTGTTTTGATTTCAAAATTTTATGTCTTTCTGCTGGCAGTTATTTCCCCTGAGTAAACATCATTTATTTTGGCTTTGCAAAAAACACTGGGGAAGAAAAAAATAACTTCAACTATGTGTGTAGACCTACTGTAAGTATCCTACACAGGTAAAAGACCATAATAGGTATGTGCTCAGTAACAGGCTTTGAAAATTCAGAATTTTATATTTAAGATCACCATTTGAGCCAGGTAAGAATTTTTAGAGCAGGACTTAAAACACAGGATACCCTGAAGTTTGATCACATTTTTCTGTTCAAAGAAACCCCAACAAAAACATAATCTTCAGTTAATGCCGGATATTGAAGATGAGGAAAACAAAGCAAACAGAAATGTTTGCTGTTTGCAAAGGACAGATTTCCCAATAAAATTCAGAATTTCCATTTGTTTCCTGGCATCCTGCTCTGATAAAGAGTGCTGAACACAGTTCTCCTGCAAATACAGTGGTCTGTGGTCAATGGTTTTGTGTTTTTTTATTTATTTTTTTTTCCCATGAATCAGGCCATGATTATCCCCACACAAAAGCTGGAATTCGCACGGGTTTCCATGTGAATCCTTCAATAGTCACTGTAACAAAATAAAGAATACTGAATGAAGTCAAGAGTTTCCAAAATTCTCAACCAAGTCTCTTGGTGCAGATGCCTGACCACTGGCAATGATGTGAGTTTGTTCAGTCAATAGACATCCATTACATAAAAGATGTGCCACACTGGGAGTTATTTTGCAGGAAGGTTAAATAGGGTTTAAAATATTTAAAGGTTTCTTTGAAACAACAGTATTGTTCCGAAAATGGTTTGTTTATTTTCCTTTTTTTTTTTTTTTACCCCTCACAAAACATCTACTGTATTAATTCCACAATGTCAGCGCCTGGAGATTGCTTCTGTGGATTCCCAGTTTTCAATCACAGTCTCCTTGGAGACAATGGTTTTATTTATGTATTTATATTTCATCCAGAAAGACTTGGATTCTGAGACAAATTTCAGAGGTACAAAATCATGACATCTTTGAGTGAGATGGCTTGGGAGGGAGAACTGAGGAATAAATAAATTGTTTCATGTCTATCATCTTGGCTAAATGTCAGTGCAATAAACAGAGTTTTACTGCAGGTATATGCAAAGGTAAGCTTGTCCTTTAGCATCATACCTTTATGTGAATATATATATGTGTACATATGTATAGATATAAACACCCACTTACATTAGGTGAGTATTTAAAGACCATGGAGGATTGCAGGGTTGGCAATGCCATATTTCTAAGTAGGCAGCTCAAAGAATGGAAATCAGGTATCGAGTTGTGGGTCTTTTTTGATTGTTTGTTTTATGCCAAAATCCAAGGGCTGCACAGAGTGATAGGGTGTGGAAAAGCAGTTCAGTACCTCCACAGGTGCTACTACTTTTAAGAATTTCTACTTTGTTGTCAGGGGATGTATCCAAAAATTGCATCACAAACCTATCTCCCAAGAGCCTAATATGAAATAAGGGGAATGCCTTGACTTTCTAGAACAAAACACAGCTTTGTGGAAATGCAGCTGATAAATGTGGTTTATTAATGTCCACTCCAGACAGATAGAGCAGCTGAAGGCTTAGTGGAAGAACAGAGTGACTTAATGTAGGGATTAAATCAATAATTTGAAGAAAACCAGAAGAAATAGGATAAACTGATAAAAAAGCATTGCTATAAATATAATTTCAAGGATATTCCACCATATGTCTAGTCCAGGACTCATTAGTTGTCCTCTCTCCTCTGCCAGATTCTCTATTTAATACATGTATGAAAATCACTTTCGCTAACAGTTTATTGAAAATAAGTAAAATTGTTAGAAATTCATCTTTATAGCAACTTTAATGTATTTTCTAGCACATGGATCCCATTTGAGTGACAGATGATAAGCTGCATGCCTGATTTCTACCAACAATTAGCTTGGGCAAATAAAGCAATTGCATATGCTGGTTCTGACAGAACAATTTATTTTTTCCCTTCTGTGCAATCATGATGCAGTCGTGGGGCCAGTTGTGATTTAAGTCAGGGACTGCTTGGTATTCTAGCCTTGTACTCTCCCTAAAACTAGAGAGATGCATTTTGGCTGGTCCCTTGCCACTTTCATGATTAACTTGATTAGATGGAATAATTTCATAGCATTTCACTTAAAAAAGGGAGTCTATTGGTGCTTATGCAATCATAATGTGCAATGCTGGACATTTCCACCCCTTAAAACCCCCTGTGCTGTAGTGAAATCCACTGGATTTGTATTATTAAAAGAAATGTATGTTATTTAAAATGATACAGAAGACATCTTTTAAAAATTGAGTGCATATGGAGAGGAGAGTGATTGGTTAGACACCCTTCCAAATGTTGGCTGTCCAGAGTTTCTTTTGAAATGGAAAACTAATTCTAGCAAGAGTTTTGTGGCTGGCAGTAAAAGTCTCCAATGTGTGGTGTGTTTTGCTTCACAGAATGTATCTCGCAGGAGCAACACTGCAATCAGTACCTTGCCACAGTTATACTTCCTAAATCCTACTTGCAAATATGAAAAAGGTCCTCCCTTCTTTAATGCCTGTCTTTGACCTCTCTTCTGCAAAGGCAGCTTCCTAGAACTAGTTTTCAGCTCAGCCAAAAATTCCCAAAAAGATGAAATGTTTCTCTTGTGAAACAGAGCAGCTGGGGGCGGAACATGTCACTCTGACCCAGGCTGACCAGAGACATCAAAACTGAATTTCTTACGTGGCATGGAGTGCTCATCCACTTGTTCTCCACCTCTTGCACTCCTATTCCGCCCTGATTAAAAATGCTTGCATTTTCCACTGGAAAATAACAGTCTCCTGTGAGTGAAAACATGGGGAGTTCTTGGTGTTTTGCTTGAGGTTGTCTCAAAAGTGAACAGAATCTTGAAAGCTTTTGTGAGAATGAATCCCTTGCTAAATGAACAGTTCTTGTGGACTGCTGTCACTTGGGATGGTGTTTATAATGTGGTCTTTCGGCGCACATTTTGCCCCCACAACTTGTAGACATCTAGAAGGGGGCTGTCAGCTGATATAATTTATCCAAGTTTCTTCTGCCATTAATAATAGAAATAGGTAACTCCATACAGGGATTTGCCCTGGACTGAGATAGTTGTCTAAAATGGAGGGGATAAATTGATCTCTGGATCCCTTTTCCTTGACTGAAAATGATCCCTAGACAATTATCTGTAACATCTGAATATCTGTAATATCTGGGTCATACCCTTATCCATTAAAATGTTGTGTTTTTACAAACAAGGGTCTGAATAAGCAAATAGAAGACTCGGGTTTTATATCTTCATGATCTGCCTCACAGCCTTGGATAAACTCATTCCAATGTATGATCCACTATTTGATCCTTCCCTTTCTTGTTTGCTTTCTTTGTTAACAAATGGGCTGGGGGAAATGGAAAAAAAAATCTTAATAAATATAATTAGGACTTGATCTTCAAAGGCACGTATTTTAGAGTGGAAAGGACCAACAAGTTATCTGGGATTTATATAATTTTGTTAATTTGAAAGTTTAGCAGCCAGTTATGGTAATCACCCATGACCCTGCTCTTATCCAGAGAGAGAGAGAGAGCGAGATGGAAGTTTGTAAAAACAATTCATGTCATCTATAGCACATGCATTTAAAGCCAAGTGAAATCAATCCAACTTTAAAAGAGAGAAACCTATAAAATTGCCTGATTTTTGTTTCTAACACTCGTTTTCATTGCCACAGCTCATTTGAGCTACTGTGTCTTTAGTTATTATTTACTCCTTCTTCAATAAATGGAAGTTGCCTTCAGGAATCCAAGAGGTTAAAAATAATTTTATGAAATCACAAGAAATTGAAGTTATTTCATTTAGGACATAAGAGAGAACAAAATTAAAGCACCTTTTGCCTACTGATCAGGAGCTTGTCTTCATTAAGTGAACAGAAGCTCTGAAGATGAATTCGAGATAGAGCGTGTCCCCGGGGCCTGACAGAAGCAGAGGAAGAACAATTAGGATTAATGTGAATAGTATGAATATGTCAGCAAGAGCAGGCAACCTGCTGCTGTCTGGGGTACAAGTGTGCAAAGTTCCCCCATCAATAAAACACAGCCTCTGCTACAGCACCAGGAGGAATTTGTGTCCTTTGTCATGGCAGAGACTCCCAAGTCACCACAGCAGAAAAGTTCCTCTGAGCACACTTTTTGCTGTGGGTACTTGCTGGCTCACAGAGAGGAAAATGAACATATCCAGGGCACAGACAAGTCCCACTGGGCCAACAAGAAGAAAAACATTATTTCCCACTGGAACTGAAAATGAACACAAGCTTCATCACTGTCTGGTTCAAAAGCAAAAATAATTTTTTACTCCTTGCATAATGGGAATATAGTAAATACTGGACTGATAAACCACTAGAAAATTATGCAGAAAGAAAAAGAGCCTTTACAGAGCTGAAAATAATAAGGAAAAGGCAGAAGACTATGCTAGTGAAGGGAGTAAGCCAGTCTGACAAGACTTAAGGCAAAGGAGTTTGTCAGCAGGAAATAAAAATACTTTAACTCTGGAAAAAATGGACTTCCTGGACAAAGATATGAGTGCATCTGTCCCTTATATTGCATGGGAGACATCCACAGGATTTTTTTCTTTGATTGTTGTTGAAGAATTATTGAGGTAAATGCTGTCTGCCTAAATCAACATGGAGACTCTTTAGTGCTGGGAATAACCCAGACTCCTCTGCTATTACCTTCATGTTTGCTGAGCAGCATTTTTTGAGGGGCTGCATTTATTTAGAAGTGGAGGGGATTTTTCTGTCCCCTGGTCATCAAGGGCTATAAATTATCAGAAGAGACCGATTTTTTTGGCAAGCATTTGGGAATTCAGGAATTTTTGAGGTCTCCCAGAAAAGTTTTTATGTAAAGATGTTTGCATGGCGGCTGTTGTCCCTCTCTCTTCAACATTACCAGATGGCACCAGAAACACTTCTCCTCACGTAGCCTGACACTCATTTTGGGGTAAGTGACTCTCATAGCCCTTTAGATATGATCTTGGCCACTGAAGGAAAAGAATGTACGGAATGACAATCAAATGAGAGCTGGTTTGGCACAGCTGGTTATCAGAACTATCCCTCTCAGGGAAAAACTGCATGGTCTGCCTCTATCCCAGTGAAGTGGAGCGTGCTTGGGAAGATTCCCCTGGCACTGGAACATCATCATTTACTCCAGTAATGTTTCCTGGCATGATTTTGGCCTGTTCCAACAAGCTCTTTCCCTGAACAATTCCTGGACACGGCTTGGCAGCTGGAGCCCAGGGCCACTCCAGCAGGCAGTTTGCACACAGACCCTGCTCCAGAGTCTGGAACAGTTTGTTAGGGAAGATAAGAGATGTCCTGCACCAGTTGCCCTCCTTGCTTGAAGATATCTCTGGATGCACTTAATTTGCTGGTGTAGATATAGCCCTAGAGAAAGTTGTTCCTCCACGTGGAAAAAAGAATAAAGAGACAGAAACAGGGTAAATATCTTGTCTGAAAAATATTTCCTTGGAGGAAAAAATGCTCAAAATAATGTTCCGTTTGAGATGACTTTATTGCACTGCTTATTTTAAAACCTCGAAGTCTGATCAAGTATTACATAAAAAAGAAGCATTTTGAATTCAGGTCAGGCAGTTTTGTCATTGTTTCTCTAAAATGGAAACTGATTTCTGGAAGATGGCATTATTTGGAAGATATCACAGTGCACAGTGATTTTGCCTCCTCAGAGTTGAAGGTATCCTTCTGCACAGCTTATCACACCAATAAAACAAAAGTGAAATAAAAATTATGCATGCTTACTGAAATCATGCGTGCCTGCATTTGATATAAAAATTTGATTTATATAGAGATACAGATTTTTCTCTATTTGATATAGAGAATTTAATGGGATTCACTGAGGAAAGTAACGTGAATATAACAGCCCAGGAAAGCAGACAGACAAAGCAGACAAAAAAAACAGACTGTATCCATCAGTCCTGAGAAAACTTTCCCAAAATAAATAGCCAGTGCTGTATATCATGATCTCATGGGAGTAATTACTGCAGCTGACTTGTAGTCTATTAAAAACTTTTGCATCAAAATCATATCTGTCACTTTGGAGATTGCACCAGGCGCACGAAGGACGTGCTTGAGCCCTGGAACAAACTCTGGGCGGTTTGGTGGAGGCTCCAAAGGAGGCAAAAAGATGAACTCCTGAGCTGTGATGAGGTCAGGAACTTCTCTAGTCCCAGTCTGTTCTCTGAACACCCACAGAGGAGTGCAGGGATCCTGTGAGCATCCATGCAGATCAGCTCGGAGCAGGGACCGTGCCATTAACACAAAGATAGCAGGTGGCTTTTCCAAGACTTATTTATCAAGGAATAAAGAAAGGAGCTCCAACAGGAGCTGTAATTTGTAACTTTCTGTTTATATCATATAAAGTTGACTTTACCCCCTGCTATCCTTAAATATTGACCACAGGATTGTTTCTATGAAGTGAATCAAAATAATAGGAAAATATAGATTATTATTATCTTATTATTCAAGAGAAACAAAACTGTCAATGGGCATATCTTTAAAAATGTTTGCACCACTGATAAGACAACATAGTTTAAGTTTTGGAGACGTTTATTAAAGAATAATGATTTTCTGAAGAAAACAGGTATGAGATATTACTCTGTTTGTGGTCACTGTGGTATTAAAAAGATACTATATCAATTACAAATGTTTGGTGGAAACAATAAAACTAATCTGCTGTAAGGACTTTATTACATTTATTTCCATTGGAGTAATTTAAGAGGAATTAAAGAGGAAGAGGAGTAGAATATGAGAGTCAATTGCTTTCTGGAGCACACAGCTGCCATGAAATGGGTATCAGTCATCATGCCACAGAACCACCCAGGTAACTTTGGACATGGAGAAAGGGAAATGAAATGGAATGGAATGTCAATGGAAGTCAGTGGTCTGAGACACAGCATGAAATTGTTCATACCAGTGTGTATTTTGACCATATCTGTGTATGTATTTGTAATTTGTATTAACCTTTTTAATAAATATCCCCAACAAAACACTCAAGGAAACACCTCATTTTTCAGAATGTTCTTTTTTTATAATTTATTAATTGCTTACTTTTGGGTGAAGACCAGGAAATGCCATAACAGGTTTTGTAATGTACATTCTGTAGACACTCACAGGAGTTTGAACCAGAGCTTGTGGGAGACTTAAGTGTTAGGTAAAGATTAATTCAATGCTCTGACTTGAGTTAGTCCACACTGATTTATAGGCAAGAAACTTCCAGATGTTTCTAAGATTCATGAGAAGCCGTGGGTGAAGCTCCAGGTTCTTTTGGTCTCAGTAAACACCTGACAAAAAAGAGGATTAGGTGGACTGGCTCCTGTCCACTGCCCATGTGAATTCACAGTGAGTTTATTATAGGCAGGGTGACCTTTGAAAAGCTTCTTTAGGAAAAAAACTAAAACAAAAAAACCAAAAACAAGCTGAGGCAGAGCAACAGCTGTGCCAGATCTACCTGTACAGCTGGCAATGCCAGAAGTGTGTTCAGAATTATTGCTTAGCTGTCATTTATGTCTTGTGAACTCTCCATGTTGCCTCATAACTAATGGAAGGGGAAAATGAATGTTTTAATAACAATATAGCATAAATTGCCATTATTCTTTGCCCAGATAAAGAAAAAGAAAAAATAGGACAAATCCTGTCATTATGTTCTTAATTACATTTTGATCTATAGAGTTTTCAACATTACTCTTGGGATAATATGGTTAAAGACAACAAAATGCTCTCAATTATTATTTAAAAATTATTTACAAAAGAATACAATTTAAAAAAAATAAGAAGGGAATGCAAACAACCTAAAGGCTTTTAGGTTTTCCTCATGAAGAGCTTTCAGTTGGGAATAGTCCTTTGAGACACTGTGATATGCTTCTTTTTCTTTTGAAAAGCAAATATAAAGCATAATATTTTATTTATTTATTTAATTTTATCTTTTCAAAGCAGTAGGGTGCATTGAAAATATCATGATATCCTTGACAACTGTGCATGTTACACAAAGAGACAAAGAAATCACTCATGTCAGGAAATCTGTGTACTTCTTAGTATATCATCAATATACAAAATTGCTTTTGGAAGGGCAAGCTGTGTTCTTCGAGTCAATGAATATGTGAGCACAGCTGAGTGGGTCGGCCCCAGAAATTCTAGAATTTTTCATCAAAGGGCTATTGTTCCCCTTCCAGCTTCCAGAACAATGCATCCAAATGAATGACTCAACCTCACATTCATGAAGCACTGGGGTGGTTTGCATGGAAGGCACTGATGGAAGTTCTGCCCAGATTTTATTTCCAGCAGGTACTGGAAAAGCTCAGATAAAATGAAATCACCATCATCTTATACAGGAGTGAAGGTCAGCTTTCTCAACCTTAATTTTTATATAAAAGAGGACTACCACATATTTTTGGTTATTTTCACATCATCATAAGGGTTTGGGATTTTTTTTATTATTATTATTATTATTATTATTTTGGAGGTGGCCAAGGCAGAGGAAAACCAAAGGTCAAGGTGAGCAAAGGACAAGGCTGCTGGGAGCAGGGGCTCAGCAGCTACTGCAGAGTTCTGTGTGTGTGTTTAGGTGTGTGTGTTTGTTGGGAATGCTCAGTCTCCCTTCTGGCTGGACAAGGGGCAGGGAATTGCAGCCTGGCTGTTTTGGGCAGGGATGTGAAGCTGCTCCTGGTGCAGAAAGTCTGCTGCTTTTTGTCTCTGGTGAAGTGGGAAAGAAAAATTCCCCAGGGCTTGAAGCCTTCTAGAGGTGGAGTCCCTTACAACACAGAAGCATAAAGAATTGATTAGAGAGAAGTTCAGATGCTGGCCTATAGTCCAGTCTAAAAAAGACACACCTCCATCTAGTTCCTTAAAATCACAACATTTTCTCAGTATTTTCATCCATTATAATATATACCTTTTCTTTGAGTTGAATTGATAGTCGCTCCTTAAATATAAGCCTCTTTCATCAAAAATTCAAAACAAATTGATCACATCTTTCACACTTTCCAATCCCAGTTGCTATATTTTTCTGTTCAACAATATGATTTATGCATATTCATTGGCACAAGTTGAAGTCTCAGTTAAATGTCAAAGCGGCAGCACTTTAAAATGCTTTAACCATTTTGCATTGTGTTCTGCCATCTCAGAAAAAAAAAAAGAAGACTCAAAACAGGAGCTCTGGAACTGCATTAAAATGGATGTATAATTCATGTATCAAATTACTATATAAAGAATATAGCTTAATAGGTCATGATCTTGTTAAAAAATGCGGTTTGTAATAATCTTTGACATCCTGTACCTCCTTGACATCAGAACAAAGCTCCATAGAATATATTGCCTTCTTTTATGCAACAATATGATAACCAGTGAAGTTTAACACTCTGGCTTCATGCCCTGCATATGCTTCCTGATTATTTTTGCACCTCCAAAACTTTTAGTGGCCAAGTGATCCCTGGTAATTTTGTTTTTTGATAACTTTGTGCCTTAGCAACCACGAGGAGTAAATCTAAAATCTTTCATCTTTGCATTCTAAACTTAAATTTAGATGTCTAAATGAGCAGTCTTCAGATAAAGATCTATTTAGCCAGTAGTGAGTTGTCATATTGTCCTTTGACAACTGCTGATTTGAGGATGAAATCTTTTCCTTACTTGAAAAATACATCAGCATGTATTTTAAAATCTTTATTTTTTCTTATCATACAATCTTTATTTCATGTATTTTCTGTTAAGCATGAGTAGCATTGCTCCTTTCAGTCTACAGGTTATGTCAGAGTACTCGATGCTCTGAAATAAGTCTGTGTACTTAAAGAACAGGAGCATTATCAGTGTCTCAAAGGTAATACCAGAAACTTTGAATTCTTTTCTGTAAATTAATTTTCTATGACACTGATAGGAGAAAACATCCTAAAATATTTTGGTTTGCAGAGGTATCAGGTGGCCTGTATGACAGAACCTTGCCCTGAGAATGTTCTTTGCTTTTCCCATTCTTATTTATTTCCTTTTCATTAGAAATCCTTCAGACTGCAAGTTATAGCACTGTATCATGAATATGTAGCATTGATGATGTACTTAACTCTGACATATTTTATTATTAATATACCTAAAATATTTGGGTATAAACCATCCCTTATATTGCAGGTGTTCATTGTCTTCATCAGGACAGGTGTCATTGTTCGTCTACTTTATTGTCTAGTTTGGATCAGAGTTGGGTTTTGGGCCTTTTTTTTTTTCATAACTCATTATCCCTTTTTACAAACTTTAAAACACATATTTTAGAAGAGACTTATGCACCATTTTTACGTTATGACTTAAACTCAGAATATCTCTGACCTGACATAAAATGCATTCTACAAGGCTTTCCAGATTAGGCAGAACCAAAACTGAGATTTTTTCCAAGGCAAATTCTCCACTGCATCATTTCCTGGTATCTGCTTCTCTGATACAATCTTGAAAATAATTTGATTTGAGGACACACTGAAAATCCATCCCAGTGATTAAATTTCTTTCATAATACGATACTAATTTACTGTCTAACTTCATTTACTACCATTCCAAATAAAGAAAATATAAAACAAAAGAACGAACTCCAAATTTCAAGAGAAACCACAAAACTTCTGCAAAGAAGTATGCTGAATTATCATCCAAAAATTTAATAGAATAAGACAAGATAGCAACTAGTGCAGAAAAACCTGACAATCAAATTTGCACTTATATCAAAGACCCCGGTGCCTAAAACTTGATGTACAACATATGCAGATCAATCAGGCTTCCTCGTAAAGTTCAGTGTTAAAATAGATTTGTAGTTGATCATCTTTTTTTCGTGCAAGAACTCATAAATCTGTTTTCTGTACTGTGTTAAAATACAAATAAACGTGTCCACCATTCTGCACTTAAACATAACTAAAAGTGCCTAAGAACAAAATTCAGATTTCTAACAGATTTTTCTTTCTAATTTTTTTTTTCCTAATCTGCCCATGGGAGACACCACAGCGGAACAGATACCCACCAGCAGACCATGGAGAAGCCCTTGTTGGAGCAGATGGGGATTCCTGAAGGAAACTGTGAAGAGCTCATGCTGGAATAGATTTTTATGAAGGACTGCAGCCTTTGGAGAGTCCCAGTAAAACTGTGAGAGTTTAGATGCATCAGTACCAGCTGTAACCTCCTCTCCTCAAGGCCCCCAGTGCCAGAGAGGAGCCAAGTGAGCAAGGGAAGCTGAGCTTGGGAAAGGACAAAGGAAAGTGTTGTTTTAACATTTCTATTTTAGCTTCTTGCCAGCTTAATTAATAATTTAAAATGCCATAATTAAACAATTACTTTTATTGTCAATAAATTAAGTTAATTTTCCCACTATGGTAATTGGAAAACAACCTCCCAGTATTTATCTCACACCACAGGGTTTCTCATCCTATTTTTCCCCCCTGCCCCACTGAGGGGAACCAGTAGAGGATTCTGGCTGGAAGCCAGGGCTAACTCAGCATGTGTCAGGTAAGATTGGTTTTCCCCATTATATCACTTTATATTTATCTGTGTTAAACTTCATTTGACATTTTATTGCCGTGATACTCTGGCCTCTAAGGTCCTCCTCAAATTCTTCACAGCCTTTCGTGTTCCTAACTGCCTCATATAATGTTGGATCATCATAATTCACATCATATTATCACCACACAGGTCATCCCTCTTCTGTAGGTCATTTTTTGACAGACTGAGCAGAATGATGAGTTCCAGGACGGGCTCTTGCACAGCTGCTGTGATAACCATCCTGCATTGCAAGACACGACCTTTTGCAGTTATCCTTGAGTTCCTGCCTTTTAACCAAAGATTAATGCATGTGAGGGTCTTCCCTCTTATCCTGTCATACTCAGTGTTTTGTCAGACTATGCAAAAGCCTTTGTTAAAATTTTGTAGGAAATTAAAAGACTGTATAGCTCCTGTCACTTTATCCCTTATGTTCTTTTACCTCTTTAAAGAGCACCTTCAACAGAAGCCATGATTACTCTTCTCAAATAAAAAATAATAAAATTATTCAAGGGTCTATTCTATAATATTTTTAGTGCTACTATTAATTTTCCTAGTGGAGATCTTAGGTTTAAAGGACTGTTAGTCCCTGAGCACATGTATAAGTTTTCTAATAACTGCTATTTCATCTCCTGTGTTTTTGCCTTCAGCTGCCATGAGGTTTTAAGTGAGAGGCTACCTGTATAGTACATTTATTTAATCTGTGTGTCCCTATAGAACACAAGAGGCAATATCATCTGGTCCTGATAATTTGTTACTGTTCATTATTTATATTTGTATTATAATCTCTTTCGCTGTTGCTTTGCCAGGTAATGCAGCTAGTGCTACAGTGATCAGAGCACTTCTATGTAGCCTGGTAATCCCATGTTCTGTCCAGAAACATTTTCCCTGCCTGTCCGCACAATGCAGGAGATGTTTCTCAAAACATCATAGTGGATTGGCAGAAATAGCATTGCATTCTCTCTTTAATTCAATGTATTAATGGTTGTGGAATACCTGATTTTTCATTCCATCCTTTGCTGGTCAGGGTTAAACTTCAAATTCCAGTTTTTCAATCTCTCTGTTTTAGGTATTCGAGAGAGTCTTCTGAGCCTCCTGCTGAAACTGCTAGACTTTAGAGAACAACTAAATATTCATTGGGCAAAAGACTCTGTGATCCCAGTGATTAGGGTATTCATATGGCAGGGGAGATGTAAGTTCCTGACATTCTAATGAATATTTACATAATTTTGTGTGAAGTATTCACTGGAGCAGAAACAGCAAGTTGCCTGATCACTTACCTATAGAATCATAATTTTCTCACCTTTCAGCTCAATTAATTTTTAACTGTGCCTCAAAAAGAGAGATAGCCTCAGGAGGAGGAACTTTCTTCACCAAATGTCCCAACGCTCTGAAAATTCACCTTATGTTAGTTTTCAAACTCTCTCAAAAACTGAAGATTTAAACCTGTTGCTTAGACTTTCTCAGGGTGCTGGGCATCAGGAGGTCATCGCCTCTTCTTTGGTCTTTGGAAAAATTATGTACTTTGTTGACAATTTCTTGGAGGAGGTTCGGCATTTTGAATAACAAATGGAAGAAGCTTTTACAATCCCTGAGACAACTACAGGTTATTCCTAATCTTTTTTATGCCATTGTCCCAGACTGGATGAGGTGGTTTCCCATCTTGGTTTCTAGCATCCCTGGTACAAATTCTCAGTGTTTCTGCAAACCTCTGCTCAATTTGTTCAGAAGGTGTGCTTTTAGGAATCTAGGGAAATAAGAGCATCAAAAGATTTTTAAATGACAGCATGGGTTTACATAGAACTTGGTAAGTAAATGTCTATCTGTGCTTTGTGGTGTTTCATTTCTTTTACTTGCTATTATGAGGCTGCTTCTAAGAACTGGCTGCAAATGCAACAGAAAGACTCACAGGAAAAAAAAAAGAACATTATGAGCAAACAAAAATGGCCTTGGAGTAGGGATATTATCAAATTTGTTTCCCTCAGAGTACTTCAACATGGTATTGTTAACCTGAAAAATTAAACTTCTCAACCAAATTCCCAGAGTAGGTCAAGTTTCCAGCTTCTCAGACTCATGTAAGCCAAGACAAAATTTAGAAAAGCTATTGTCACTGTAAGGGCTCACCTGTGCTCGAGATTATGAGTTTTGTATTTTGCGTATTCTGTGTACACCAGTGCTGGCATTGAAAACTTGAGAAGCTCCCCTTTCCCTAGATTCCTAAAAATACACCTGGATAAACTGAGCAGAGTTTTTCAGAAACCCAGAGATTATGTACCACAGATATTCATGGGGCAGGGAAGCTGTGAGCCCCCGAATTTCCCCAAGATTACATGTACAAAGTACTCCTGACAAAGGAGTGACAAATGGTAGCTACTGTGTGTCCTTTGAGGTCTGCAACTCTATAATAAGTCCTAGAATGCCAAATTTAAATTCAAATATCTTACTTAGGCCCATTACTTACCTGTTTTGTTCCTGTTTTTTTGTTAGTTAGGGTTAGGTTTTTTATGGTTTGTTATTTTTGCTGTTACTTTCTTTTAATAAGAGAAGGAGTAACTCCCTTTCATGGTGAAAGAGATGATGAGGAAATCACCATTTACTAGTGGTTCATCAATGATTCCAAATCCAGAGTCCTGGTGTGCTGTAAACATAAATAAAGAGATTTTGCTGTGACTTGAGATACTGGAATGAACTGAGCTAATGAAGCAGAGGGAATTCAGAAACTCTTCTGACTCCAGAGAGAGCGTGTTCTTGAGACTGTCAAATATTTATATCCATGTGTTAAGTGCCTCAGATGAGCTGCTCACCTGGATGAGCTGTTATCCAAATACCTGTACCAGCTCCTTGCAGTGATGTCTTGGCAGTGCCCTTATAGGTCTTAAAATTATGAACTTGTGCTTGAATGATGTTCCATTCAGCCTTATGTTGAGTCACAGGTAAATTCATGTAGTACACCTTGATATGACTGGTGCTTGATTCCAACTGCAGCCTCTTATTGTTGAAGTCAGGTGTCATCTGGCAAAAAAATGAAGTAGTGGCACAAATCCGACAGTACAGAGAAAGAAGGGAAACATAATCTGCTTATCACTTCAGACTGCATATACAGAGATTTTACCTCTCAGGGTAAAAACTATAAGTACAAGTGGTTATTTCTGAAGAGGAGCAGTGAGAAGAGCAGGTTTATTTTAGACAATATTTGGAAGGTCTTTTTTACTGTAACAAAAGAGAAACACGGTCTGTCTTCTACTGTACTGCCTTTAATAAGTGGCTAATTATCTTCAATGATGTTAAGCCCAAGACAAAATAGAAGAAGAGAAAACCACAACAAGGCACCAGACATGGCATCTGATATTGGTTCCGTTAACTCTGAGATAAATTTTTCCCTGTGACACACTGAGCCTGACATCTGACACAAGACTCAAGAGATCTCAACCCAATAAATGAGATTTGGACTGGTCTTTGATCCATAATTTCGAATTTTCAGTCTTGAACATTTCTGCTGTATCTCAGCCTATGTCCCAGCACATTTTGCATGGCCCAAGCCCATGAAGACCTTCCAAAGGAGTATTTCTTCTTGCTGAGTAGCCCAAGGAACCCCATGTCACAACTCTTGTAAGTGCAAGGAGACAAAATGTGTTTACTGGTTCCTGTGTGCCGCAGAAAATGCAACGGAGGCTGCTTTTCCAGGGCAAGCTCACTGGCACAACAGGATTGTGGCAGCAGATCAGCAGCCAGCAGAAGTTTGGAAGATCCGGGCTCAGTTGTCTCTGCTTAACACAACCTAACTCCCCACTCCTTGTGGTTTTGGCATGCAGGTCAGCCAACAGATTCAAGGCTGCTTGGAGGGAGGACGGGATGCCTCAGCAGTGCCAGATGAAAAACATTGCAGTGCACAGAGAAAGAATTCAGAATGCACTGGACTGGAAAGAGAACATGAAAACAATGGCAGCCCCAACAGAAAAGCTGGGGATGTCCTCTAGGAGAACAGGGAGGCTTCAGCTCCACTTCCAAAGGCTCTTCATGTGATTGTTCCCAGTTGCATTTTCATGTAAAATGCATCTCCTTTTAGCAGGGATTGGGACCTCAGTCCGTTTCTGCCCATGGTCACCAATAAGTGCTGTAAGCTTTAGAGTGCCCTGTGAAGTGGGAATTAAAATGACCCCAAGGACTCCAGATCAATCCTCCCTCATAAAAGTTGTATTATACTCACTAATGTCTCCAGGTATTGAAAGAAAGACCATCAGTACAAGTTATCTCCTCTACAGCTTTTGTCCCTCACAACAGATGCTCCCTTTAACCAGCTCTTGGCAACAATATCATCCCTATTTATCATCTTCAGACTTCCTTTTTCCAAGTCACTCCAGCAGAATCTACAGAAGGTTCACAGAGAAGACACAGCTGGTGTCTCAGCTTCCTGACTCCAAATGGCCTGAGTCAAAGGCAGGGCAGTCTGCCAAATCTCTGGTGCCCGAGCTGCCTTCCTGCTCACTATCAGATTTATGCAAATATCCTGGCATTGGTCTAAAAATACCTGGATTTAGTCAGGGGAGGTGGAGAAGTGTAGAAGGCTCATACCCTGCTCTCCCATCATCATCTGCCTGCACTATGTGTTGTAACTGGAGCCACACAATTAAACCAGGGCTATGGTTGTTACCTGGGCACAGATTTGTTTCCTGACAAACAAACAAACAAACAAACAAACAAAAAAAAACAAACAAACCTTCCCAAGCCACTCACCAGAAACACAGGTTCTCTGTTAGAGAGGAAGAATTTCCCTCTTTGCTTGTTACTCACAAGTGCACTCTGAGCTTTTGACTGCAGCCATCCAAGAGGGATCAGTGCACTGATACAGGGCAGGAAAGCTGCTGTGCTTTGTGTTTCCTGAGGGATAATCCACAGTGCCAGGTAGAAACTGAGACGTGCAGAAACTGAGCTGCATCTCCTTGGAGATGAATGGCTCACTGTAGCTCTAGTCAGCCATAAGTAATTTTAGTAAATAAACTGGTAATTAGATTTAAATTATGGTGAGTTGTAGGGAAGAGACTGAAATATTCTTGTCTTTCTTTGGTGTCTTTTGTTACTGTTTGTGGAAAACATGAGAGCTGTTCCATAGGATGATACAATTGTTGATCTTTATATAAGCTATAGGTTACATGCTTATTTAGACTATATGCTTTGCATTTAGCAATTAATCTGAAAGTTTATGGTCTTTTGCTGAATTTTAAGGATGGAAATCCAAAGACCTGTATCAGATAATAAAGCTTGTAATATTAAATCAAATTATGATAATTTTTCCCCCAAAAAATAAGTTTTGCTTATCTGTGTTTATATCCATAACTCAATAAACAGGCTGTAGACCTAGATATTAGGAGAAAACAAAATTATGCCCCAGACATCAGCCTCTAGAGGACATGACTGAGAATAAGGAACAATGCATGTCTCTCCCTTGCTGACAGGCTTATAAGTGGAAGAAGTAATGGACAACACTACAGCGAGTTGGCAAAATCATTTTGCACTCTGCCAATATAGTTTAGAAATCTTTTTTCTACAGTTCAGTGAAAAATCTCTAAGTGTTACAATCTGTAGACATCAACAATTTTAGGGGTGAAATTATTTATTTTGTACAGAGGTACATCTGAAATTTACTATCCAGAGTTCAACGTATAAAATGTTACTAAAGGAACCAATCTTTTAAGTCATTAAAAACACATAAAATCAATGAATCAATCAATCACTAAGAATACAGTAATTTTTGGAAGTTGTGAGGAACATGTCTTTTACATGTCATTAGATCTGAAACTTAAACTGAAGTGTGCCTCATCCAAGCAGAAGGTCCTTATTGCTTGCATATAAATGCACTATTCTGTGAACAGCCTGGACATCATTTATTACCCTATGGCAGGCAAGGGAGGAGCTGTGACCAGAACAATATTTCCGAACTTCAGCATTTCAGTGAAATTTTGGGGTTGTCACAGATTTCCCTTCCCACTGACACTGAAGGCATTTTCCAGCAGGTGTTATTTGGTTTCCTATCAAGAGCAAAGGACTCTCCCTACTTCCCATGGATTCCATCTCTCCACTTCTTGCTGCAACCATGACAGCCCACAAACTCCTATTTACATGGCAAATGACAGCTTTGCCTTTTCTGAGCTTAACAACTCTCCATAGTGCAGAGAATAAACAAAATAGTTTAATAACTATGTGTTAATCTAATAAACTCTAATCAATAAATGCTAATAAATTGTAATTAATAAGCCATTTGTTTTGTTTATTCTTCGAATAAACAAAAAAGTTCAACTCTTTCACCTGGGTTCACCCAAAAATACTGAATGCATTTTTCTGTAATGCCACCATAGTAACAAAATTTTTGCACTGCAGGTAGAAGTCATTCCTCTGAAATTCACCTTTTGAGGTAGTTTACATTATCATATGTGTTTCTTTTCCTAGAAACAACACAGAAACCAGCATGAATTTCTGTAAGATATATTGAGAGGTATCCTGCTGTTCTGTGAAGTACTTCCATGAAGGCCTGTTATTTCCAGAGCACCATAAGTGAATAAAAAAACCTTGCAAACACACACACAAACACCTGTACCTGCTGGGAGAAGCTGATAGTGCAGTTCAGCCCAGTGATAAGTCAGGTATAAGAACTCACATTTCATAAACACCAGGCAAACACAACACATTTTTTCCTTTTCTTTTTTTTTTTTTAATGGCACATTAGAGTTCTGTCCATAATTTTGTTTGCCTTCTTCTTCTTTTTATATTTTTTTCCTTTAAGAAGATGATGAAATCTGATGAGAAAGAAGCCATTAATTTGTATCATGAAATAAAATCCACCTCCCCTTTTATCACATATTTCAGATTTCTTGATTTCTCTAGACAAAATGCTTTTACCTGGTTTCCATGCAGCAGAATTTCTGAACCATTCATTCTGAAAGCCCTGCACATCCCACATCATCTGTTCCCTCCTTGTTGCATACATAAACTCATCAGATATGAGAGGAGATGAATACAGTTTAAGTGAGAGGGTTGCAGCGCAATCTCCTAAATGCTGAGAGAGAAATGCAAAGCTTCACTTCTGATTAGAAAGGTTTGCTGGTTGGTATCTCTAAATGATAGGCTTTGCTCTCAATGTCTGTTTTAGCTTTAAGAAGAATGGAGTGATCCAGCTAAGCAATACTGTGGGTGTTTACCTTCGCAGAAAAATGCAAGTTCGCTTTCTTTTTTTTTTTATCCTTCAGCAAATAAATTATCCTACAGTAAAGTAAATAGTTTGCTTAAAGTGGAGCTAACTAAACAGCGTAGGACATAAATTATGGCGATATTTGGTTTATAGGGTGGAATCAATCTGCCCTTTTCCAGTATGGATCCTAAGCTATACTTAGTAGTCATTGTTTAAGGGAAGCTCTGGGAAGGCTTGTTGGGATGCCCTCAGTCCCTTTGTTCTTTGAGCCACGTGGGTGTGCATAGCACAAGCTTCTGCTTTAAAGGAGAGGAGGCCATGAATTCTACACAACTGTGTTTCACAGGTGTAATTGCTGTTATTTCAATGAACTGGTTCCTGCCTGGTTTCTGAGTAGGTAATAGAGAGAAGCAGCTTTGGCAAATGGCAGGAACACTGAAAATTTTCAAGTGGTTTTTATTATTGCCTGATCAAAGTGACTGATGAGTACCCTCATACAAGTTTTATTTCAATTTTACAGAAAGGGATATCACACCTTCTTATAATGTTCTTTGAGACATTTTGATGCAAAAAGCTCTGTAAGAGCCAAACAGAATTGCTGATATTACAAGTGGACCACATGCAGAAACAAATCCTATTCTCTTGAATTTAAAAGATTGTATTCAATCACTTTGTTTTCCTGTCTCATTGTACTGTGTATATTGCATGGTTTGCTTATTACAACAGTAAAGCCATGCTGAGATTGCTTTCTGCAGAAATACTTCCCTGTTCAGAATACATTTGAGCTACTTGAGAATATTCAGGTAATTATCTACCTGCTTGCTTTCTCTATAGGAAAACCATATCACTGTGACCCCTGGAGTGTGGCCTTTCTCACTATTGCTACTTAAATTTGACTTCCTGCTTTCAATGCAGAGGTGAAGACCAAAATTTCCTGAAACAGGCTGTTCTTGTGCTTGTCACAGAGCAAACAGAAAATGCACTTACACAAGAAAAAAAAAACTGTTTGGAGGTTAACAGATTAACTGTGCCCTCTGAGATGTGCAGAAAAATTAAATTATTTTTATTTGGAGCTAATCTGTATAAGGCAGAACTTCTTATCATAATAGCTAGATACACTTATGCAATCTGAAAGGCTTTAAAAACTATATTAACAGGTGGCTGCACAGTGACAAATGTACACTCACAAGATCAGCCTGTATATTGATAGAGCAACTGCAGCTGTAATATCCTCCAAAACCTCCCCTTAATTGAACTAAATGGTGTAACATCCTCTACAGAGAGGGGAAAGCATTAATGAAATATCTTTCATTTTAGAAACAAACGACCATTAATTTATTTTTTCACCATTTTTTTCCTTTCTTAGTTGATATATCATAACATTGGAAGTGGAATGATTTTATTCAGGGGCTAGGCCAATAGCCATGAGTGCAAAGAAGAGAAGCAAAGGTTGCTCCCTAAATAAACAGAAAGATTTAAAACCATCTGCACATTCAAATACCAGGGAAGTACAACAGTTGCTGGTGAAGGTTAATCTAATAAGAACAATATTGATTCTTGGATATATTTCTATTATTGTTAGGTTAAAATTAGTGAAGAACTCCCCTATTAACATTTCCCTGAAGTACTAAAAACAATGATTACATTACATTTAAAAATCAACTAGAGCTGTTCCAGTGAGAGTATAAAAATCCATTTACTTCACACCTTCTCAAATCCTCTTAGTGCCATAACAGATTAGTGTGTGAGGAGCAGGCAAGAGTTTTTATTTTAATTGAACTGGAGGCTGGTTTTCTCAGGGGGGTTTGATGAAAAGGTGAGTTCTCAGGAGGGAGGGTCCTCGATGAGAAATATTCTGGTGAAGGCCTGCTTTTAATGGTTTCACAAGTGCAGGGAAGGACAGGTTAATCTTATGAGCGTTGCATTTTGTGACTCTCTGAAATGAAGGGAGCTGCATTAACATTGGCTTTGTCATAGTGATTTCTGGGAGGTGAATATTTCCCTAATTAAAGTCTAAACATTTATGTCAAAGACTTGGGATCAACAGAATTAAAGCAGTAGCTTTTTTACACTGCTTCTTTTTAGAAAACTAATTAAGACCTGACTCCTATCAAACCAAGCCAAATAAAAATTACCAATATTTAGAAAGTTTATTTCTGCAGCAATTTCATTCCCAATTTCAGGTGCAGTAACCGGTAGCCTTTAGTTAGAGCTGCCCGCAGTGCTTCTTATTGCCTGAATATAATTTCTCAACAATGTTTTCTGTTGTTTCCTTATAAAATTACAGAAACATTTAGGTTGGAAAAGCCTTCTAAGGTGAAGGCTTCCAAGTCCAACCATTCCCCCAACACTGCAAAGGTCACCACTAAGCCATGTCCCCAAGTGCCACATCCACACTGCTTTTAAATATCTCCGGGGTTCTGTGGCTTCAAACCTATTTTCTTCCTAGGGTTATTATACATGGCCTTCATACCCACCTTCAATAATGCAAAAGCATAGTGTTTGAAAATAATTTTTCATAACTTTGTTTTCTACACTGGGTACACCGGTCGGTGTCGTACAATGAAATGTCATTTAGACAGAAATCATGATTTTCATGCGGGAATTGCCCCCTTCCTCACCCCTTAATAAAGTCATTTCATTTGTTCATATTCCCATCCGGAAGAAATGCAAAACACCGATTGCTTCTCTTTTCTGAACATTCTGAAGTCCATGAAAACAAGCAGAATTATATCCTCCACATGTATGTGACCTCTGGAATCACCTTGTCAAGAAACATACAAGTACCTCAACTTAGCAAGATGGATCAGAAAGAATTTTTTAATTCAATACTGCTGTTTAGGACTTCTGGGAATGGAAAATAAAGTGCATCTGTACATAGATAAAGACAGTAAAATATGTAGCCTTTCTGTTCCTTTTGAAATGGAAAACCCAGATAGAATACAGAGGAAGGGTGCATCTGGATTAAAAACAAAACAAAACAAAACACAAACAAACAAACAAAAAAATTCAACAAACCACCAAATAAAAAGAAACTAAAACCCCAAAATTAAAAAAAAAAAAGTAGCAAAACTAGGAAAGTAAACCCTACTAACAGTTCAGGAAAGCCTCAAAAAAATGTCATCTCCATAACAAATGCCATCCCCATAAACTAATTAATTGAAATTTGGGTGACCTTTAGATTCCCTGCAACCTTCAGAGGGTCTACCTTGCTGCCATGGGAATGAGTCACTCCAGTCCTGTCAGTTTAATCACTGTTACCACCAGGCAAACCATCCCAAACCTTTTACTGATCTCTTGCCTAATATAATAATCCTCCAGGCCCCCTCCAGCAGCAGAGTTTGAGATGTGCATCTTCCCTCTCCAGCTCCCATCTAAGCTGCCTCTGTCGTTTGACACGTGAGTGCATCCTTCTCCCCATCCCCGAGTGATCTGGTAGTGATAGGACATGGAAACCCCGGTGAATAAATGGCTTTTAGCCGCATGAAATTCAGTTTTGTCATGGCTCAGAAGAATGAAGAGTCAGCAGTTCTATAGGCTATGATTCCTTTTGCTCTAAGGCATTTGCTGTTCCAGTTGGGTTTTCATTTGGCAAGACTGAAGGTCTGGCAGATTCCTTCTCACAGGATCTGTGTGAATGTCCAGCATTGTCCAACCTTCCCTGCCTACAGGCTGAACTTCAGGGTTCACTGGTGATCAGCCTGTGTTGGTTTTGGGAATGGTTGCAATTTCTGGAAATGGAAAATAATCTGTCTGTACCAGTAAATTTTGGAAAACAAGCAGTACAGTAATGGTCTGGCCACTCCAGTGATTATTCAGTGACCCAAACTGCCCCTGTATGTTCACCTAAATCATCGGCTCACTTGGTATCTTTGGATACGATTAATGAGTGAGCAGCAATGTTTAAAACTTATAATTAAGCTCTAACACTCAAGTATTTATGGTAGGCATGAAATTTTTCGTTGCCTCTCAAATGCTTCTTGTATAAACAATAAAAGCAGGGGACATGTGAGGTTTCTTATCCTTCCTGCTTAACTCTCACGGGAAAAACTCTGCCCAAAACCAGGAATCTCCAGGCTGCCTTCTTTAGTGGATGTTTTTGACTAGGCACTGGTTTTAGAGGGAATGAGTGGTTACTTAAATATACCCCAATTAATACAGTAAATTTGCATGTTAGTTCCAAATTCAATATTATATTTGCTTTATGATGAATTTTTGCCACTCGTATCCACTGCTGAGGGGAGCACAGTGATGGTGACTACTCTGTGCTGCAAGATGTAATAAAAAAAAAAAAAAAGAATCTGCGCACTCTGCAAGGCAAAGGGGCTCAGTTTGTAACCCAGAGCCTCAGAGATTTCACTGCTCTCGAATTCAGCATGTCTTGGCCTCTGGAGACTGCCCACTTAGCTGGCTTCTCATCTGAGGCATGCATCCTAATAATTGCAATAAACCTCCCCCCTCCCTTTAGGGTTTTAGGCATAAGAGGTAGAAAAATCTTCTTTATTAGAGACTTGGAGATAAATCTTAGTCCCAAACAATGTATCGCTAGCCTTGATTCTGGTAAACAAATCACAAAAGCAGCAAAACCTGACCTTTTAGATTAATGAAACTGGTTTCATCTTCTGTTTCAAACAGAAATAAATAAAATCAGGATAAGCAAAGCTTGGGTTTTTGTGTGTGTTTAAAGCCTCTTGAATACAAAAACAACAAGCTCAAAGCTCTCAGGGCTGAAGAATGTGAGATTTATTCTACTTCAACCACAAAGGAATCCTTTTCTGCCTTCTGGCTTGAAAACCTCCTGGTCATGAGTACAGGTGCATCTCCTTCTTTGGTCCTGACATTTTTCTGGTTTTGCCTGAAGAACTAGAGCAGGGTGAAGTTGTTTAGGGTTTGTACTTGTTTCATTAGTTTTCTTTTAAGCTGACAGGGACTTTGGGCACTTGAAAGAAGACAGCGCTGTTGCCTAGTAGTCACTTGTGATATTTCAGTTCTACCTGTTTATTACTTATTTCTTTTCCTCCAGCAATGCCATCTACTTTATGTTGTACCTCAAATTCACACTTGTTCACATATTTGAAGAAAGACTCCACAGTTGCTTGTTTAGTTTTTTGTTTGTTTTTTTGTTTGTTTTTTTGTTTGTTTTTTTGTTTTGTGTTGTTTTGTGTGTGGGTTTGGTTTTTTTGTTTTTTTGGTTTGTTAGTTTGTGGGGTTTTTTGGGGGGGGGGGTTGTGTTTTTTTATTTTTTTGTTGTTGTTGGTTTTCTTGGGTTTTGTTATTACTTTGTATTTTTTTATTTATTAGTTTGTTTGGTTTTTTTGAGAGTTTTGTGTTGTTCTGTTTGTGGTTTTGGTTTTTTCATTTGTTTGCATTTGTTTTGGTGGGGATATGGATCACATCCTCCTAATGGGGTTATCCCATTTATGTATATACACACACATTCATGTGTAACCACCTGCATACTTACCCACACTTAATATAAAATAAGAACTGGAAGCAATTTTATGAAGATAATATAAGACCACCTAATTATCCATTGTAAGCATTGTCTGGAAATTGCACAAATAATAAAGCGTAGATCTAAAATGAAATACCTTTATACAGTAATTTTTGCGTTTTACTCAGAAGAAACTAAAGAAATAATCCTTTATACAGGGGAAAAAGATAATAAAATTGTCGAAGACCTTGATTTTCTTCATTCAGTTTTTTCACTGAAAATAGTTGGGACTAATTTCTTCTCATTCTGACATGGCCCAAGTGGATAAACAATATAAGAACAAGATCCCAAATGAGCATCTATTTTTCTGTTTAATGTGCAGATGTGATCCCAAGAGATTTTCTCACTGGTTTGAAATTTATAGAGATCCATCAATAGTCTGTTGGAAAAGAGCTAAGTCTGTGTTTTATCTTCTGTATTGTTGATATTTGTGTGAGATGCAGAATTTACCTAGTGCCTGTTAATTATGTGTTGTTAAGCAATCAATAAATAACTTTGATCCTGATTTGTTTGAATTTGTACATGGAAGTGTTTTTTATTTGTTTGGTTTATTTTGTTTTTTTTTCCTGTGACTCTGATCCATAGAAGAAAGAATCATTGCACCTAAGTTTTAATATTTAGCTGAGATGTCAGCTGAGAAAATTGGTCACCCTGGGCTCCCTTCCAGTAGGCAGTGGGACATCCTGGTTCTGAGTGGAGATTTGTGTCCTGCATTGGCTGCATCACCCCTGTGGCTATGGAGAGAATCTTCAGGCACCAAGCCTTTAGGAAAATGCCCAGATCAAGTGGCTGGGCCAGAGCTGGAGTTTATGCCTTAGGCTGGCCTTTTTCTGGGCTGGAAGAAGCTGCTACCCTCTAACTGGGATCCACAACTTTTAATTTAGAAAAAATCAACTATTTGAAGACAACTACAGGCAGCCTTCATTTGCTGAATAGCTCAGTAGTCAGGGGCTTTGATCAGAAGCTGAAAAAGCTTAGCTCCCAAACCTACTCACAAGCACTTGGACATATTATTTTATGCAAATCACTTTATTATCAAAACGCTGGAATTCTGTATGGCTGGTAGACACTTTATTAGCACTTATGAAAATGAATTAAGGAATGCTTGGGAATGTTCCTGATGTTGGAACATGACTGTAGATATGTTTTAATAGCTCATTTCTGGCACTATTTTGGTCCATAGTTTGTGTGGAAATTGGCAGTTCGGGAGGAGGAAGAGGCTTTATTTACATGCCTTACTGTGAGACAACCATCCCAGGTGCATTTAACATCCCCACATGCCCACAACTTGTCTGCCCAATCTGAACTAGCATGTGATTTGCAAGAAATTCTAGTTGTTTGTTGGAGTGTGCTAAGGGAAAGCTGGGTGTTGTTCTGCACCATGGAATGCCAGCCAGCTACAAAAGCTGTGGATTCACCAGTGTTAAAAAGCAAGTACTGAGTGTCCCAGCCTCTCCAAGTGCATGTAGCATTAAAGCAGATCACCTTGATGAGCCACGACTCGCTACAAACGATAGGGATTAGAAAATCATATCTGTATAGAGGTAAGGAAGGGAATCAGGTGTGTTCACTGCTTCCAAACCACCTGACAGACACACCTTTGGTGAGATTGTGAACAAACCTCCCCTGTTGTGAGAGCAACACAAATACAAACTGTGACAGCACGAACAGGGGTTAAGCAAAGCCTCGTTCTTATAGTTCATTCTACTAAGGCAAAACCAATTTGTAACAAGTGATGAAGATTTGGGGTTTTTTTGGTTTTTTTTTGCTTAAAAGAAATCCTACAGTAAATTCAGCACTTTTTATGCGTATTGCTGGAATTATCACCGCTTTCACAAGAGACAGGAACAGCAAGGAACCAGGAGAAGACAGCAGGTCAGCCAGAAAACAAAAATCAGTGAGACAGCAAAGAGCATGGCAACAGTGGGAGTTTTGACTTGAGAATTAAACCTCACAACAACAGGTCCACAACATCCCCCCAAAAAGTCAGCAGCATGTTTAGCACTAACTGGGAGCCCTGCTGACATTTTACTGACCTGCCTCGTTGGAGCCCCAGCTGATGGGGACTGAAGGTTCATGGTGACTAAATGATCTTTTTACTTCTGGCAAATCAGTAGGGAAACAAAAAGTAAATTTGCTGATCGCTTGCTATTCTCTGTGGCAAAATGCATGGCTTCTCATGCCTCCCACCGTGAACATAAATTCATCTGAAAGAAAAAACAACATAGAAGAGGGAAAAATAGGTTCTTAATGCAAATTGCCTTGTACTAAGCAAATAAAGAGGCTAATAATAAGTGATAGCAGTGCAGGCTCGTGCCTTTGTTTAAGAAAAAGAGTCTTTTTGGGTATCATTCACAGTTAAAAATTAAGACATTACAGGAATTTTTTTCTGGTTTGTGCAATTGTGGATTATTAATCTTCATTTTATGTCAATTTTCATGTCATCAAATTATCTTATCTTTGAATAACATGTAATAAAGTCACCAATTTTTTGGGAACTTTTTGAAGTGTCATGTTTTCATCTCTCCCTCTTCCCTCTGAGTTCCTTCTCAATCCCCACATCTTAGATCAAGACTTAATGATTTCTGCAAAAACTTAGTTCAGTTTACTTTATTTCAGGAAACAACTTCCCCCTGAGGTTTTTATAGAAGGTTCTTCCTTGTAAAAAGGAACCTGTAACAAAAACCCCATTGTGTACCTGAGGGGTCCCATGTCAGTGAACTACCATCCTATTAATCACAAGACTCAAAACGCTTATTTCACAAACATAAAAAATGAGATAGAAAGTAGACTTAGAGTTACAGCTGTTTAATGGGTTACCATTCATCAGCAGGGCTGTGGTAAATGATTTTGTGTACGTATATTCTCAGGCCATGACATAGAGGAGATAATATACATTATTTCTTGGTACAGGACACCAGAGCACTGTCACAGCAGGTTACCATAGCTCAGCTGAGGAATGATAACTTACTGAATAGTAATTAAGGGTTAATATTGGTCTAGTCTAGACAGCTGAGGGACTGCAAAGATACACTTTGAAGAGCATGGTATTCAAAAAAAATAATGGGCAGCCACTCATGGGATGTGTAGAAGAGATTCTACATTAGGCAGTGAGAACAGCACATTAGCATATTGAATATTTCCTATATTAAAGTCTATCTGTATTTTAATTCCATTATTTTCTATTGCTATGAGTAACAAATAATGCTGAAAAATGCAGATAGAAAAATCATAAATCACTTCATACTTTTCTGTGCAATTCCATGTAAATTAATCCATGGGACTTCATTTTTGTCCAGTCAGATGATACATTGCTGAGAGGTGGAGTAAAATTTACATTTTAAATCTCTGTTTTGTAACATTATCCATTTCTATACTAAATAACTATTTTAGATATTTAAAGGCTAAATAATGTTTTTTTCTTGTTTGTCTATGAATGAGTAAATTAAAGTCTAAGTGCCCAGGTAACAAGCTGGTCATACCTCAAATGCATAAGGGAAAATCTCTCTGTCTGATGAAGTAATCCTGGCTATGGTTTGTCTACAGCAGTGTTTTACTCAAAAAAGCCCAAGCACTATTTCAGACAAAGCATTTTCTCTTCCAAAGGTACCTAAATTGAAATGCTTAATCTAAGAATAAACAAGCTAGAAATAGAGTGATTTCTTTCTGTCCAAAATCTGATAAAAATTAAAAGCATAGAAGAAAATAGATGAATCCCATCAGTAAGGCCAGCGGTAGCAGACATGGCTGAGGTTCTTTGGTCAGACAAGTTGCTTTTGAAATGTGTAATGGTTTATGTACTTTATCCAGGTTTTGGTCAGTCATACATTTCATAGAAATCTCATATTCAAATGTACTTAGGAAGTACAAGCAGGAACACTAAAGAAATATAAGTTTTATTTTTCTTTCTAGCCTAGTGGAAAAAGTATGTATTTCAACATGCATATTTGGGGATAACAAATGAGTAACCCCTTTTGAAGAAGAATCCTAAGATGTTTTATTGATGGCCAGTGCAGGTACCCCTATGACTATTCACATGTCCTGTTCCTTTCACTGTGTCTCACTGAAACTTTCCATACGACCAGAGCCTTACACTCAGTGTCTCAAGAAGTTGTTCTGTATGTAAATCCTGGCTTCTAACAGATGTCGGGCCGTTTGGTCTGCAGCACTGACAAAGCTGGACGCTACAGAGATATCTCAATGAATGTAATTTGCCAATTATGGGCAGTATAACTCATTGTTATATTCCAAATTATTATTATTTACTGTGCCAGTGTGTAAAAATGCTGTCACAAGTGATCATCATCTAAGTAATAAAAGCAGGTTTCAAGATAGGACTATCTCAGAAAAACTGAGGAGAGAAAATCTTGGTTATACCAGTAAGATAAATGGGGCCTGGATAAGGGTTTGTCCACATCCAGGGGCAAGATTTTGGCCCATGACAACAAATGTTTTTGGAAATGATTGGTATAGAACACAATTCCTGTATGCAACATGAACACACTGCCTTAAAGATATTTCTTTTTCTTGCTTTCAGAGAGGGAAAGAGATTTTAGCCAAATAGAAATCAGCTCAGCCACGCCTCCCTCCATAAGAGCCAGGCAACACAGACAGTTCCTTGCCAAACAGCAAAGAGACATCTACAGACTCTAGGAAAAACTGCACAGAATTCTGAGACTGATGAAAGGTCTTAGCTTTAGCTGTGCTTAAACTTTCATCACTGCTCTGGAGTCTTTGAGGTGTTTTTTTCTTTGCAAGTGTCCATGGTTGTGTATCAGGAAAAGGTTCTTCCCCCAGAGGTGTCTGGGCACTGAACAGGCTCCCCAGGGCAGGGGTCACAGCCCCAGCCTGACAGAGCTCCAGGAGTGTTTGGACAATGCTCTGGGCACAGGGTGGGACTCTTGGGGATGGGGCTGGGCAGGGCCAGGAGCTGGACTGGATGATCCTTGTGGGTCCCTTCCAAATCAGCTTATTCTGTGATTCTGTGATTCTGTTTTCCTTCTATTCTGTATGATCTGGAAGGAGATGTCCCATGAGATCCTCTCTGTTGCCATGATGGAGAGGAAGAAAGAAAAACAAGAACTGTTCTAGGTCTTTTTCTAGGTCCTGAATACCCAGATTATTGCAACTAATATTCAGTTTGAAACCAGATTAAATGGAATTAAAGAAATACAGGACCAGAAAAATTTTGGTAATACAGTTTTTGGTAATACAATTTTAGAAATAGAAGAGCCATGACCCTGAAGGGAAACAATCTATATCAGTCATGCCTAAGGCAATGGGAAATGATGGATCCCTCAGGAAGGAAGGGATGCACCTGGCACATCACCCTCAGCACAGGGAACACTCACTGCCTCCACTGACAGTGGCTGGCTGCACAAAAATAAACACTTCTAGCATAGAAATACAGAAAGTTAGTCAGAGGTAGACTGAGCACAGAGCTGCCTTGCAGTGGAGCTATTTCTGAAATATTGTTCTGCCTGGACTTTCTCAAGGTCCTGTTGACTTTATGTTTCTTTTCATAGTTTCTGATCCCTACATTTACAAATAGGATATAGCTGAGTACTTACACCTTTCACAGACAGGGGTTCAAAAGTATGTTAGCATTCCAATTTATCAGAATTTTTTTTTCTACTGTGCAATCCATGATTTATAGTTTAAATCCCAATGCTGTGTAGACTCATCTCTTAAGAAAATGAAAAGTGTCTTGGCCATAATGGCCTACTACTTGCAAGATTCACTTCTGTAATTCAAAGCTCTTTCCTTTATCGAAAATGCTGATAGTTTATTTGAAGATGTCTCCAGATTAAATTTAAATAGTAAAGAAATTGCAAACAGTCCAATTTCCTTAATAACAAGAGGAAGAAAGCAGTGCTGACTTTCCAGCTTAACTGATTAAATGAAATCTTGCAAATTTTATGAGTTTTACTCTAAAACAAAACTGGCAGATTTTAATGAAGCATCTCCTTCACTAATGGTTATGTATTCAAAATGTATTAAAGAATGAAGTCTTTCTGTAGCAAAATTAGATTTATTTCCATTGATAAAGTAAATGGAAATGAAACAAAGTGAAGGATACCTTTGTCTTTTAGTCTATGAAACTTCAGTAGACTGATGTTTCTGACATATTGCAGGCATCATGTTGGCATGAAACAGTGGGATTATGAATGCGTGATGACGATCTGCAACTTTATTTTTTAATATATAAATATTTAACTTTGGTCATACTAATGTCACTGACAGGTCTCAAACACGCTCTTCCTGGCTGGTGTCTGTTAAGCTGTTCAATAACAGCTTCCTTTAATGCAGATTTTTGCAGTTTACCATACAACATTTCCTTCTGCTTCAGTAACTGTTTCAATAGAAATTTTATCTAAATTTCCATATCTCCTTCTTTTGATATTTGACCATTATTGCTTGCCCTAGACACACTACTGTATGGACAACGCTTTATTTCTTCTTCTTTTTTTCATTATCTCCCCCTGCAGTTGCCTTTACAAATTCTCACAGTTAACTTGTTGCCCTTGGGTTTTGTATTCCCTCTTTTCCCAAGCTCTTAACATTCCATTTTCTTCAGCATCTTGCAAGTGCTATTTTCTAGATCTGTAGGATAATTTTGTTTCTCTTCTCTGGCCTCCTTCCAGCTGCTCACAACTATTTTAAAGTATGTTGTGTAACAATAAGGAGAGCATTTCAGCCAAAGCCACTGAGTAGATCAGAAGGATTACTAAGATTACCACATATGTCTTGCAAGATATAATTTTTGCTTTCATATGACCTAAATTGTTTTGGCTCTCATCCCTTTTTTCATTTTACAGATACAAAAATTAGATACATATAGATTATGTGAATCACCCCATTAAACACAGGAAATTCTAAGATCTTGGAAATGAGTATACAGATGCCAAGTCTGGATGAAATTTTATATTCCACAAGCCATATCTGGGGTTTCATTCAGTGTTGTTTCCCTCTGGTTTTCAATAGTTTCTCTGGTCTTTCTAACCTTTTCACCACTGCCAAACACTTCCTCTATGTCTTGATTGTCTCTTTTATCTGCACTAATATTCTCAGAAGATTTAATTTCTCTCACTGGTTACGAGAACCTCACCCAAAATGGATTCAAGCATTATCTGCTTGATCACCTTTTCCAGTTTCCCCCTATTTTAGTGTTATTCTTAAAACAGAATCATAGAATGTTTCGGTTTGGAAGGCACCTTAAAGATCATATTATTCCAAATCCCCTGTTTTCATTTTTGAATCCCTTTTTAAATTCTAAAGCATGATAGAGTAACAAATTCTGATAAACTGAATTGCTGACATACTTCTGCACCTCTGCTTGTGAAATTTGTACACGTAGAAATCCCCTGCTATGGGCAGGAAATGAGGAAATTAGATTCTCCTTTTTGGATATTTGGGAAGTACCTGCCATGTACTGTACATTCCTGTAAAGAGCAGAAGATGTGGGGTTTTTTCATATTTGATTGTTACTATCTGACATTTTACAGGCATTGACATCAGTGGAGTTATTTTTGCTTTATATGAGTGCAGAAAAATAAGGGGAACTTTATTGTTCACAATAAAAAATAATAAAAAAGAAATTGTCTGCTAAGAAAATTACAAGAGTAAGTGGGCATGGAAGACAGAGTAAGTGATTGTTGCTGATCTAGCTATTTTACCTGCAAAAGCAAAACCAGACTAAATTTGGGGTATATTTTTTTTCATCTTGAGAAATGTTTTCAGCTCATTAGCAAGTGATGGAATTTCACAGCAAAGTGATATCTTAGTAAACTGTGAGGGAAGGATACTGTGTAAAACATGAAAAATTTGATATGTGTAGGTCATAAAGTCTTTATATTGGTAACATTGGACCTGCTCAGAATGAGAGCTATGAGAAATTTGGTGCAGGACAAGTGTCCCTTATGTGCTACTGCTGTGACATAGAACATGAGAGCATGGCACTGTTTACATGAACAGAGAGATCTCAGCCTGGTAACAACAGCTCAGGGATCAGGAATAGTTGAATTTAGAGAAAAAAAGTCCTTCACCCTGCCCTAAAGCCTGATCTTCCAACATGCAGGCAGCTCTGTTCCTAATTCAGTGTGTTTTTTAAGTTATGGAAAAGCTTTGAACATTTTATGTTATTCTTATTTGACTTCTTCCAGATTATTCTTATTCTAAACATGTAGTGTTGGCTTTTCCCAGATGTTTGGTTCTTTGCAAAAGAGTGGTTTCACTGACCACTTGATTCTGATGTAAATAGGATTTTAGGACAAGACACTGGAGAGACAGCAATATGAGATATCTCAGGTACTTATGGTTAGCAGTTTGTTTTATTTCTTTTGGTTTGGGTTTCTTTTTTTTTGTAAATATACACACAATGAAATATGAGCACTTTAAAGAAAATTAGATGTATTTTTCTTTCGTAGTCTAATCATAGTAATTGAATGTTAGCCTTCTTTCCCTCCATATTTTCCTAGGCTGCAATCCATTTTAGGATTATGTTATGGCACATGAAATGGATCATCTGCACTAGAATGGAGGCTGTGGTGATGAAGTGCCTTCCATTTCCCCCCATAATGTTCTCAGAGAAGACTGATGAATAAGATCCTCAGAAACAATTACAAAGAGGGAGATCCATCAACAGTCAAGACTGACCTTTTTTTTTTCCCCACAAAGTTTTTTCTAGGTCAGTTTGACTTAATTTCTAGAGATTTGAGTATCTTTTCTTATGGACATTTATTTACAGGGTCTCCAGTAAAATCAAATTACTCAAGACAGCCAATTTTGAAGGCAGTGTTTGACATGGATTAAGAAAGCCAAATTCAAATTGATGATTCCTTACATCTATTTTGTCTTCATTGCTAAAAAAGGGTTAATCATTCTTACTTTACTAGAATGGAGTTGCCCTCATTTCCATGAGACAAAAAGCAAAAATTAAATAAAAATTTAAGAGAATTTTCATTTTTGTGGAAGGAGAGTTTTAGGTCATTTATATCTCTGCAAATCTTCAAACCCTGTTTTTCTGAGAACAACTTGTTTTTCTAGAGGTACCTCACGTTTTGGCAAATTTCTTTCCACAGTTTCCCATACAGTTCTACTAGCCAGCCAGGAGTATGTGTTCCACAAATTCCCTTACAAACTGTTGGTGTAATTATTTACTTAATTGCATCTATTTTATATCTCTTTTGCTCACAGTACCTAAATAAAGCCAGGATTTTCTTTGCAAAGGAATATGGAACAAGGAAGTGCCATGTTGTGGAATTCCTCTGTTTGTGCCTTGAAGGAAGACAAATCCCAGTGAAAGGAGCTCCATATATTCTAGTGATAGCTGACACCAATCACATCTCTTTATTGCCTTGATTTTTTAGGAAAAAACCCAGTTGTTATGTTAAACCGCATAACAAACTCCCCATGTGGAAGATGTTTTGGCACACTGGTAGAAAGAAGGTGAACATCACTAAAAGAAATGCAGTGGCACGATGTAAAGTAACGAGTTCAGAAGGGATTATTTTTACTTTTCTTCTGTTTTGCAATTAATCTTTTGCTACAATGCAAGCTAAATTTGAATTTAAATTTAAATTCTTTTTTTCTTAGTTCATGTGTTTGGAAAATCAAAAGTTCACTAATCCCTTAGATCATGTGTTTGCTACAGGTAAATTAATTTCCAGGTTTAGGGATTCAGGTGATAGAACATATAGAGAACATTAATACAGTCCAAGTGATCCTGAATGTCACTGAAAATGGAAGAAAAAAGTTCTTTAGCATTTTCATTTTACCTGGATTCTAGGATGAGAACAGATTGTGTCTATACTACTGATTTGTTTTTGGCCAAAACAATGATATTCTCTCCAAAAAATCTTGCCACTAGGAGTCAAGATCAGCATTTTCTCTTGCTTTTTTAATGAACATTTTCTTACTGTGTGGCATATTGTGATGAATCCCCATAGAGCACTGCTAAGAGCACTTGTGACTTCAGGAGAACGAATCATTATTGTCATAGTAAATTCAAAAATTCACGTATATGTACCAAGGCATAAACACACCACCTGTTCTGGACCTGGTTCTCAGTACAGCAAGAAAAGGTAGAGCGATCCATGGTAAATACTGGAAACTGGTTAGCTATTGAACAAACTCTAAAATTTTCTACGAGGTGAAAAGAATGCTCTACCTGGCAATAGATAGAGTGTACACAGCTGAGTTTCAACAGTGGTGAGAATCAAGTCAATTATGATAACACAGGACTTGACTGACTCAATTAATCTTCATGGCTTTCCTGGCTGCAAGGTGAGAGCACGACAGAAGCAGAGCTTGTGCTGCCAGCAGCAGAGCTGAGAGCAGTGCTGCAGACTTGCACCATGTGCTCAGTGGTGTCAGACTGGGAGAGGTTGTTTCCTTTCCCAGGGGATATTAGCTCTTGTCTTTCTGACATGTCAAGACTATTGCTCATGTTCGAAAAGTCCTCAAAGGAAGCAAAAGTAGGGGATGGCTGTAGGTAATATTTCCTCTGGATGACTTAAACCTTATTCAAAACTCCTCACTGGATACCTTTCTTTCTGTTTCAGATATCCAGAATGACACCTCAGGTGCTTCTCAGGTTGTCATTGCAGCCAATGGAGAAAGTGGGATTTTGATAAGCTGCTTTATTTGTCCATTTTAGCAAGTATTCAAAGCCATTCTTTATTCCATTTAGAAATGCAACCTAAACCAGTATTTCAGAGATAAAGACACATGTGCCATATGCCCAGAGTTAACTGCAGTGGATACCACCCAGTGTTCTGGGTAATACTTTATCTCCTGTGTTGCTTTTGTCTAGGATAGAGTTAATTTTCTTCATAGCTGACACATTTCTGGAACTATTGTTTCTGTGGCGACGTCTCTCAACCATACCCTCCAAAGGTTATGTCCACAGATTAGTTTAAGTTCATATGTGTGTTTTTATCCTCTCTACCTTTTTTAAAGTGGCTAATGATTTGAGTTTTAAGTCTTTAAATGATGATGAAATTAAAACTCAAACCACAGTTTAGGTCACACTGCAAAATGAGCAAACTAATTACTAATCACTCATTACTCCCTCTGACAGGTCATTTAATAGAACTAGCAAGGGAAAAAAACCTACAAGTAAGAAAAAATTAACAAAGGAATACATCCCAGGATTCCCTGGGAAAACATAGAGTAAGACATTTAGAAATTTTCTCCAGGGATTTTAAGATCATAATTAACTAAAGTTGTTTCAATCTGTCACACTAACTGTATCATCAGCTTTAGCCCCTATCTCATAATTGTGATTGGACTCACAGAAGCAGATTTTTTTAGAGTCAGTCATATTCCCAGGAGGATACAGTTGGATCAAAATGAAGCTGACTCATGCCCTCAATGGGCCTAATTAGCAAGTATAAATGCTATTCAGCCTGGATTAAATACCTGCCTACCCTTGCCCATATATTTCAGTTCAGTACTTTGTAGAAATTCCTCTGATGCTTTTGTATCAGCAGTCCTCAACTTTCAGGTGGGTCTTTCTAAAAATCTAATGTTTCTTAGCATAGTGTTATCCTAAATCTTGTGGATATTGACTGGGCATGGATAGAGTATGAGGTCTCACAGGAAAGTGGGGATTCAGTGTCTGAATGCAGAGAAGCCAGCAGAAAAAGCTTCAGGAGCAGAATGGACACTGGTGGCATCTTTGGCTCATATTGGCAGGACCAAAATCACTCTCTTGAGAACTGTGAAGATTAAAGTTTTCACACAGGTATTAATTGGTGTCCTGAAGGACTTCATCTCTGCAGTTTCATTATATGTAAAATGTGTTTGTGTTCAGATAGTTCTGTGAAAAAATGGGTCAATGCATTTCACATGTTTTCATCAGGTTCAGAGAGGGAGGTGTTAAATAAAAAGCACCACAGGTCTCAGGAGAACTCTGCAATAATTCTAGAGCTTCACAACTCCAGTAATGAGTCTGCAGGGAGCCTCCTTTTGCTTAAGAGGGTCTCCATAACTTTTGAGTACTCCAGTAATTTTAAGTCTCTCAAAATTCAACACCTATGAAGAAAATGCCCTCAGTGCCTTGTTTTTGCAGCAAAGTAGTTTAGCAGAAAGCACCCCCACGTATGTGATGGGAAGTCTTAACCTGCAGTTTATAATCTGTATTTGGAAACGTATACACAGAGCAAGAAGGGAATAAACACAGAAACTGGACTCGAATACACTCATTTCATCAGCTAATTATTTCTGAAAAGGGGGTGCTAGGTAAAAAAAAGTAGGGGGGACTGACTTGGAAAACTACAGTGCAGCCCTTGTGCCTCATAAACAGAGAACTTGTCTGGGGGGCTATGAGGAGAATGAAGGGATGAGCTCAGCTCATGTGAAATAACTGATGAATTGAGCACAGTTATTTGTGGCTCCTCTACAGAGCTTGATCTGTGATAGTGATCTTTCATCCAAGCACGGATGTTGTTCAGACGTGGCTGGTTAGTTCTGTAATTGGCAAAATCCTCTGCTAAAAATAATCTCTTATCTGTTCTTGCTGTCCTTTATTTGTTTTGATAGATATATAGACTGATTTTCTTTTGGCTGTGAACACTTTTATTTGTATAAGTGTGGTCCTCTTAAGTTTGTACTGATTCTGTTTAGCCATTGCCTTATTTTCATATAATTTCAATTTCAAGCTTTCCGACATTTTATATTGGACTTTTTTATTATTACTATTATTTTTTGTAAATTCCTTATACATGCACTTAACATTTCTTATATTCCTAGCTCTTAGTTTTCACACAGCCCTCAAAGTAACAGAATGAAACTACATTATATTTTAATTTATTTATTTAGTTTTAACTGAAATGAGTTACCATATTTTAAACTGCTTTTAATTCTAATGAAATTGATCTTGCCTTAAAGATTTCTACTAAAGCCATCTAAGTGTGAAGTGGGAAGCCATTCCCCCTTGTCCTGTCGCTACAGACCTTCATCTAAGTCCCTCTCCATCTCTCTTGGAGTCCCTTTAGGCACTGGAAGGTGCTGGAAGGTCTCCCTGGAGGCTCCTCCTCTCCAGGATGAACAACCACAACTCTCAGCTTGTCTTCACAGGAGAGATACTCCAACCCTTGGAGAATCTTCATTTCACTCATGCTTTTGTTAAATTGAAACCAGTGGTAAGATGTTTGTGTGAAAATGGGTACCACATGTTTAAACTCTCATCTATTAACACATAATTCATCCTAGTTTTGGAGCAAGGCAGTGAATCTGCCTATAAGTGGCTGAAGGGGATTGTGGTAAAAATATTGTCCACTCTTTGCAAAGCAACTCAGTCAAGGGGGATCCTGTCTAAGAATTTGTAGAACAAGACTCTGAGTTAAAAAACAAATCACAGTAACAGGAGTGGCCAAAATAATGCCTAATTCCTAGAAACTGGCTGAGCCCTGGAAGAACACCCTGGTTCAAAAAAGCAGAGGCTGAGAAAATATAATTCCACTTGCAGTCTTCTTCAGAAATATATTTTTCTAAGGAAGCCTAGGATTTGGAACATTTCCCAACACTGTTTCTGCATTGGTCTTGCAATTTCTTAGCATGTGACCCTGTGAATCTTGTAGAATTTATATTTAATTCTTCTTCTACTACTACCTCCTACCACTAATGAGAAGGTCCTGAAATATGGTTTTAGTAATTTTCTTTCAGAAGTACTGCAACACACAGAGATTGGATGCATATTTTTTGGTTGAATGTTATTATGTGGGTCCAGCTACATGGAAAAGATTTTCAAGATATTTGCATGTCAAAAAGGAGAAGTAGGACAGGGAAAAATAAAACAGCAAAACAAAACCAACCAAAAAAAAAAAGGCAACAAAAAAACCCCTCCCAGATGTTAGGAACTACATAAACTACATACTTTCAAACCAGTATGCATTTAAGTGGCAGTGTTTGCTAGAAGAACACCATTCTTCCTGTGCCAATCAACTTCTGCCATCAATTATTTCTTCAGTGTATTTGTGAAGTGAAAACAGTACAGACTTCATGAAGAGAACAATTGTTCTTTGTTGATGAAGGTTAAACTACTAGTGTAGAATTGCTTCCTACACAATGGGAGAAGTGAAAGATTATGAAATATGCCTCCTGTCAAGTAGACAGCCTTAAAGCTTGGCTCTAAATGAATCCTTGAATTGATAGTTCAGGAGCATGGCTTGTGCTTCACAGGACCCAGCTCAGTTATAAAACAAGCAGATACCTCCTATTTATGCAGAAAATCTGGAGAATGTAATTTTTCAAAGCATTTCTGAATAAATGATGCCACACTTGTGATATGCTGAAGCTCAGTGTTCATGTGGTAGTAAACACTCATCCCACAAGAGCATCCATGTTTTGGTTTGTTTACATTTTAGAGCAGGTGGAAGGAGAAAAATCAGGAGGAAAAAAATCATCAGAACTTCAAACTGTAATTTTTCAAGCCTAAATAGAAAAGTCAAAGGACTTGCTATCATGGACAATTATCAGGCTGGGTTCTTTTACTTGCCAGCATTTTTATTGATGCTACTGGACTGTCTTCTAATTTCCACTGATTGTACATTGCTGGTAGTTAGAAAGTAGAACTGAAACAAACAAAACTGTAGGGCATTAGGAAGCTTTCCATTAAGTGTTACTCATAATTTGAAATGGACTCATTTTCAAGAAGCAAAATTATTTTAAAATGGTACTTAATTGAGGCTAGTTACCTGGAGATGGTGGAGGCACTGACCCTGGAGGTGTTTAAGGAACGATTGGGCATAGCAGTAGTTAAAATGGGGGTGTTTGGTTATAAGTTATACTCAATGGTCTCAGAGGTCCTTTCCAATCTAATTGATTCTATGATACTGTAATTTCTGAACATTTAAAAAGAACCTATTTACTTACTGGCAGCCTGCTTTAATCTGGGGAAAACTGTATCTTCATATCCAGCACTAGAAGATCAAATCCCTCAATTTTTACCTCTTCTGTGTCAGAGGTCATTGAAAGCTAAATATAGAGCCTGGATTTACCCCCCGATCTGAAAAGCACAGAAAACAACTGGAAATGCTGCTGATTTTGATTTTATGGTAAGTGGATTCTCACATTGTAAATTTATGACACTTTTTGCTTTGTTGCAAATTTAATAAATAATAGTAATAGTAATAATAATAATAATAATAATAATAATATATTCCCGGTGCTGATGAATAGGTGCAGTTTTAGCTGGATTCTAAAGACTGTGTCTGTCCCACAGATTTTACTGCAAGAGCAGAAGTAATTAGAGGAGCATGTGATGCACATGCTATGGAGCTCATTTTCACAAGGCTGTGGGATCCAATTCATTGATGCATGTCATATTTTCCTTAAGGCAAGCCAAGGGGAAAAGTTGTAATATTTGAGGAATGGACAAAATAAATGTTTACTGAACTAATCCCCCATCAGTTCATAGAAATCAGTGTCACTGCTTCACTCTCTCTGAGGGTGGCCATATCTCAATAAATCTGTCTTTGGGTCTAACGTGTATTTCCAAGAAGTGTGACTCAAAGAGCAGAAGCTTGCTTTGTTCTCCCCTTGTGTGTTGTGCTAACCATAATGAGGCTAAAGCTTCTAAGTAACATTTATAACCCAGAATTAACAGAGTAATCAGCAGTGCATACAGCCCAGGCTGTTGGAAGTGGGGGGTTCACCTCACTAGCCCCAGCTTTAGAGAGAAAACAAAGTCCTTCCCTCTGCAGCAATTTCTATTCAATAAATCCCAGGATGTCCAATGTAATGGAAATTTCTCAGAGCCTGAGCCCCAACTGAGTGCAGAAGGCATCCTTTAAATAAAGCCGGTTCATAAAACAGAATAATCAGACAGCTGAGAAAACATCCTGCAATATGAGTTCATAGTGTTCCAGGACTTGGTGCTATAAAAACGTCTGTATCAGTGCATCCCTTCTTCCAGCTAATTGGGGGGTTATGATACTGCAATACACTCCAAAATAGAGTTCATATATAGTACTGTAGCCTACATTTCTTTGAAATACCAATTCTTGCTTCCTTCCCCCCTCCCTAGAGTTTGATTTTTCCTTTTTGAGCTTATCAGTATGTATTTCTTTTTATTTATATTTGTGTTTCAAAGTTTTGCCATTGCCCAGTATTTATTGCACACGTTTCTCTTAAAAAAACAAACAAAAAAACCCAAACAAATAAAACACCAAGGGGAAAAAATACCCACACCTTATTAATCTTCAAAAGTGCTCACTGATACACAAACTGGTGCTGGTATTTAGAAGTGCTCAATAATACATGCATGGAAGAGATTTAATTATTGTCTTAAATAACTAAACTAGGTAAACTCGATTCACATGCTTCAGTCAAGCTCCTTCTCATCTAAATGAAGGAAACATGCAATAGTCAATATATAGCCTTTATTCATAATAGAATATGAAATAAAATCAGAACAAGTTCTGACAGAGAGAGGATGATGAAAGCAGTGCTGTGTACAGATATTTGCTGCCTTTAGCTATCACAGTGATTCCTTTCTTCTAGCCTGGATTGAAAACACAAAACTGGCAGGCTTGTTCTGAATATTTTGTTCCTTGGGTCACAGCTGTGATTTCACTTTGGGTAATGAAATATAAAATTTACAGATAGGGACATTAAATAAGGGGCATTTGTAATAGATGAAACAAGGAAAGGGAGTTTGCAAGCATGTCCCATATGTTGCTGCTGCCTTTGGTCTCCAGGAGACAGCAAATGAGTTTCTTTGCTTCTGCATCTGCACCACGATGTGAGCAAAGCCACCAGCTCAGGCTCTGGTTCAAACTTCCCAAACACGTGAAGTTGTGAAACTCAGAGGACTCCAGCCTTACAGCCAAGCAGCAAAGTGCTGTGTGATTTGGGGTTTGTTTTGTTGGGTTTTGTTCTTTGCCTGTGGATCTCCATCTCCTTCCCAGAAAGGCTGGCGTGCTGCCTGTTGAAAGGCTGGATAGGACCTGAAAGATGCTGGGCTTGGGATCCTGACAGGACAGTGTGGACCTCTCTGTATCCTGTGGAGAAAACACATGAGCACATGCAGCTGCTTTAGGGAATATGCTGATCTTTCTGGCTTATCTCCATGAAGGAGGCACAGAGGTGGTACCTGTTTTTTCATCTGTGCTTTCTGTGATGTGCCTTGTACATCTGGTTTACACAGAGCCTGGCAGAGGGAAGATTTTTATTGTACTCTGGGCTTTGTGTTTCTGAATGATAACTACTTAAGTATTATGGACACAGCAGTTGCTTGAATCCCTTGCATATCTTTTTAGGTAGAGAGTAAAAGATAAATAGTTTTGGAAACACCCAGCTGGAAATTATTGCTTGTTATTTACGGAGGAATGGAGTTTTATGAAGGAAATATAGGTCTTACTCTCTTATCTTTAGTTTCTGTTTACTTCACCCTTCCAAGGAACTTTAGAATTATTTTGGGTATCCCTGGTATCCCAAAGAAGGTGTCCAAAGCCCAGCTGATTGATGAACTGCTCATCACTTGTAATTTTCTTTGTCTCTTCAATAGCAACAGAAAAGACAAACAAAAAAACAAGCAGGTGTGAAAGAAGTGCTAAGAAAATAAATGAATTTTACTAATTCCAGCTTCAAAGTGAACTGCAAAGATAACTCGTGTGAACTCATGACAATGTGGTGATCAGAAGAGAGAAAACTCTTCTTTGCCTGAATACATGAAACTCAACCATAATAACAGTTAAGCTTCAGCTGCAGTAAGAGCAGTGAGTGCTGTGGTATCTGGTGGTGACATCACCATGGATCCATGGTGATTGTGGTCTCCTGAGCCCTCTAGATTCACATGTGACTCTTTGCAACCATCTACATTCAGTGTTATTTAGGTATTGGTGGAACTTGACTCTACTGGAAATTCACAGTTAATGTGTAATTTAATAGTGCATTCTCACAACTCCTGTCTGCAGATCCCATAAAAAAATTCAGCATTTTAAGAAATAGTTTTCCGTGTGATAGTTGAATACATGATAGCAGCGACAACCCCAACAAAACAAGGATCTTTAGGTTTTTATCCTAGCCCTAAGGCAACATCTCTGTGTTAAGCCGATGGGCTTCTAAGACTGAAGGTAGAGGATTTGCTTCCTGAAGTTTTACCAAAAGTGCCAAGTGGAAGAAGGATATCTGGTAATAACTGGTACCTCAGCTTTTAAACACAGTCCTGGGATTTCCCAATCAGTTTCTTCATCCTTCCTTCCAACAGAGAGCAGCCACCCACAGGGCACTTTGCAGCCAGGTATTAATTACTCTGACAATCAGCCTCTGTCTCCTGGTGAGCAGCAGTGCTGGGGACTGGTAGCATCCATTTCTAGAGATGCCAAACTACTGGTATCCTGTGGTTTGGACATACCTGTATTGTCAGAAAATCATGCAATAATTTGTATATCAAATGACTGCCTAATCTTCCCTGCACTCCAGTAAAGCAGGCAAGAGTGGGAGGGTGACAAACACAGGAAAAGGGATTTGCACAGCATCTCTGAGCCACTCGGTGGCTACAGCTCAGTCTGATTGCTGAGGTTGTTTCAAGGCACAAAATCAGATTGTAAGGAAATTGACTGAACTAACTGCCCAAACTCACAAAAGCTTCTCATTCCACACCACTGCTGCAAGTTTGACAACAGCTCAGCATTGTTACACTTAGATAACTATGTGTTTTGTCACTGAATTTTTAGTAATTTCAAAGGAGAAATGTTTCTCTATACTTTGTACTCAGTAGAAAAAGGGACACTGAGGATAACTGGGTTGCTAAGGTTAATTATATTTTATATGTTTTTACTGAAGGCAATTTAATTTGGCATCACCTAGAGGAAAGAAGAAAGGACAACAATCAGTCATGGAGCTTAGCTAAGAATATTCTGCTTTTTATTCTGCATATTGAAAACTCAGTTGGTCTGTGAGAAATCACATTTCTCTGTGACCCAAAGGACATAATAAATAAAATAAAATCAGGTTATCTTCTATTTTTGACTAACCCTCACAAAGATAAAAGGAGGAGAGAATTCAGGATAGGATTTTTTTGCTGTATTACAATTTCTGACATCAATTTTGCCCTAATATATTCAATAAGTATAAATATTGAAATATGATCTATAAGAAGAGGCATATTTTATTTTAAATAGCTGAGGAAATGTAATTTTCTTTAAATTTAAATAATTGGATGAGGTCTTTTGCCATGAGTGAAGGCAGAGGGAGCATGCACACTCCACTGTACTAAAGAGTTAATGCTGTCAAAGTTAATTTTGTGCTTTTCAGATTGCAGGGAGGTAAAGCCAGAGCTGGGAAGGACAGATAATTTTTATGCCAAATTAAGGATGACTCTAAAACCTAGTGACCTTTAAATGGGATGTGGAAATCAAGAATAATTGAGTGGCATGTCTGCTAATTATTTAAAGGAATTAATAATTCAGAAAGAGAGAACTGGCTCTGACCTGGTCTACAACTGGAGGGGCAAATATCCAGTTCTGAGAATCCCTCATCTGCCTTGTGACCTCTACTTGAGGTATTCTAAAATCAGTCTAACTTATATGGGATAAATTAGATGACTGGAAATTATAGAAGAGGCCAACCTGTAATTGTTGTTCTAATAAGGCAGAGGAGCTCAGAGCTGCCACTGAAGCAGTGGATATCAGGTGTGGGCTGGAGGTACCCTGACCACAAAACTCTGGGGCAGCTGGACATCTCTGGGATACATCCTAGGAGTGCCCATCATTTCCTTGCTAACACTGATCAGATTTCTGCCTACAGGTAGGTGCAAAATATGAGGAGGATTTAGAGCTCTGTTGATGGACAGAGATTTGCCTGAACAGATGTTTATCTTGGCTGCACATCTACCTGCATCTGAGTTTGACATCCAAAGCTCCTTGTACAACCAATACTGTGGAGGAGGCATTCTGTACATAATTAACACAGTCTTGAGGTAGATGTGGAAATAATTCCAATTAATTAGTCAAAATAAGTGCTAATTTATCTCTATAGATGCAAGAATAAAAATTAAAACAAACCTTGATCTGATCAGTGTTTTGAAGATATGGAACTGTGGATGAGATTAGTTTTACAGAAATCACGGATATCATATAAGGACCTTGATAATATGAGCAGAGCTCTGTCTGGGACATGCAGAAAAAACTCTGCAGACTATTGAAAAAAATAAGTTTTTTCTTGACTTGCTTGACATTTTCATTTCAAACAGAGAATTTTGTTTGTCTTTTATGCATTAGTGGGGGGTTAGAATAAAATGGTTTTGGAATGCCAAAGCAAGTCAAGTCTGTATTTTAACTAACCTTGAATAATATCTTATGCTTGCTTTTCTTTCACACTTCATCATGGTCTAAGTATCCTTGGGAAAAGTCAGCTGAGATGTTGGACATGCATAAAAACAGTCCTGAACATCACAACTTTTTAGGACAGTGATATTTAACATGTACTAAAAGCTAGGAGATAATTTTTCTATTGGGATACTCCTTGAAAAAAAAAATATATAAATCTTTCAGCTGCAGCTTTGAAGATGTCTACCTAGCACACTGAATTATCTGGTCTGAATAGTGGAATTACTATGAGATATTTAAGATAAATAATGTTGGTACTGCAAAGCTCTGCCCCATGTAGTGTGTCCATGCCCTTTGATACTAATCTGGTGGGATTCAGCTATAGATTAAAGTTTCTAAGTGTTGGTGCTGCCTTGTAGGTTCCTGTGTGTGAACTGTGTATCCAAACACAGGAGAGGGCATCCAGCCCAGTGGAGTGGAAATTAGGGAAGTGTTTTCAGTAATGTGGGTGATTCCATCTGACCATTTGAACCCTTCACAGACACAACTGGCAGTATTGAGTACTGGAAATGGGCTGGAATAAGACCTTAGACACTGAGATCATAAATATTTTGACACGTAATTTTGAGTGTCTTAACCTGGAAGTAGAGCTGCACCCATCACATATATATTTACCCTTCTGGAAACTCAGTCAGCATAATTTCTTATCCTTACTAACACACATAAAGGGGGTGAGAAAGAATGCTTATATTCTCTCAGGGAGAGGAGGGGACCTATGTAACTAATATTCACAAACACACAGAATACGTTGCAGCAAATTTTATGAGTGTAAATCTGTCCACAGGTCAGACACGCACAACAAAATCTGAAGAATAAAGAGCCAGTGTGTCTCACCAGAATTTTCATGCCTGCTAACTTTGAGGATCTCCCTGGGGAACCATCTGAACCAACCTGTGTCCTCCAGGAAGGTGATGGGGTACGGAAAAGTGAAGTGGCCTGGAGCAGAGTACGAAACCCAGTCCTGCAGTTGGATCCCTCACCCAAAATAAATATGCACACTGTACAGAAGAGTTACAAGTTTCTTTCATCCTGCACTAGCAAGCCTTTCTCTGTCTAAAAGCGAAACACAGCACCAAAGAGCTCTAATGAATGACTGCAGTGTGTGGATCTGTCTTTTGTTATCAGCTGCTGTCACAGAGGACTGTATCTTTTTTCTCTGTTATCCAGGCCAAGGATTCATATTTTTGTTTCATTTTTTTTTAATCTTAAAGCTTCCAAGTAGATATATTTGATTCATAAATTCATTTTTAAAAGATTTTTGTTGTCTCATGCTTCAGTAGCAGTACATGTTATTTGTTCAGCAGGAGCAAATAGCTCTCATAGACTGAAATTGAGAACTCACCTGAAAAACTTTACAGAAAAATATTGAAAGAAAGACTGTGTGACCTGAAGTGGGATTGGACTGCCTCTGCTCATAGATAATATTTTTTGCATTTAAATGTTTGTCCCAAAGATGTGTCCAAAACCCCTGTCCCGAGAATTTTGCTAAATCCCTGGGATATGCGGTGTGATTTCAGCCATTACCTCAAAAATGCCATTCAAAAATTCCTTTTTTTGAATGACTGAAGCACATACTCTTGGGTTAGGTTGGGGCAGACAAATTTTATTGCCCATTGTTGGGAAATGCTGCCTGTGAGAGCTGTGCTAACTTCATTACTGAAGACACAGGATTCTGCTGTGGGAACAGATCTCTAAACTGGAATTTTGCATTTTGCAATTTTTTTTTTTTTAAATCCATAGCAGAGGAAAAGAACCATTGACCTCTGTCCCCAATTAAAGACAGCTATCAAAACCAGCAGCCGAATTGTACAATTCAGCTTCCCCTGCTCATTTGCTCTCAAATTTCCTTTACCTCTCTCACCATGTCCTTCCGATTTTGTTTCTTTTCTTTTTTTTTTTTTTTTCTATTTTGCTTGGACATTATGTGCACTGATCTTAAAACCATTTTTGTAGGATGCCCTGAAAGTGGATTCTACTGTTTATTACAGATCTTTGTTTTCTCCTCCAAAGAAATGCTGAGCATGCTATAAGCTTAGCATTGTTTATTTAGGGAGTTTTATCTCCTGGCCTCTCCTGGATATTTTCAAAGCATGGAACATGACCAAGACTCAAAAGTTGTGTTGTGAAATTTGGTGGTTTTACACCAAAGGGAAAACCCTCCAGACAATGACATCGCTATATATTAACAGGCAAAACATGTTTTTAAAGGCCATAGGTACATGTCTTCCTTTTGAATTTCCTCTGTCTGGTCCTTCCTGTGCACCCAGAGAGAATTACACCACACAGTGCAACAACAAATGAAATTCTTATTGGAAAATGTTGTTTTACAGCAGTGAATTTCACTGAATGCAAAGCACAATCTTTCTGACTTTAGGGCATATATAAAGGGCTTGAGAAGGAATCTACTGATTAGCTCATTGCAACAGAGTCACTGAAAGATTAGTATTTATGTACTAATTTGAATTTTAGGTGTCAGTGAACAGAAATAATTTTTTTAAAAATTTATTCTGAATGTAGTTGTATTTGCCCAACTTCAGAAAGAGAAATGGCTGAGGAAGACAATCCTTAAAGGACTTCATTCTGCAGGTAGGAAAATGAGTTCTAATATTAAAATTGTCATAATGATAATTAACATGATAAAATGTTTTAATGAAGGGGAAAGAAACTAATAGCTATGCTCCAAAATGCTACTACAACAAATGGGTATTGCTGATGTTGTCAAGGATTTGTTTTATAATGGTGATCTGTGTCTCTTCTTTCATTAGAATAAAATAAATAGCAGTTTAAAATGACAAATGCTCTCCTGTAGATTTCTTTCATATAACACAGGATTGAGATAAAAAGAATAAATCTAATTTTGGTCTAAATTCTTGAAACAGATTTAAAAAGAGGTGATTGGTGTACTTAAACATTAGGAAAAAGCTCTAAGAGGTCTGTTTGAGTGTGCCTCTTGCAGAGTCTTTCTATGTAACCCTGGTATTGGAATTTCTCCTCTTTCTGTATTTATCTATTATGTGAAAAGAATATTTTTTCTGCAGTGCTTCTCCATATGGTCTACGAATTTATGGAAGCGGGACCTTCTGTCATCATATAAGTTCAATATTTAAGATAACAGGATTAATAAGTGCAATTATGTGCACACACACAACTTTGTAGCAGGAATGTTTTTACAAATGTGATCTTCCCTGAATGGTGGGAATCACCTTCAAATTATCTGAATATTCAAATTATTCATGGGAAAAAGTCCTGCAAAAAAAATTAACAACAGTGGTGGCTGCTTGGGCCAGAAGAGCTATGAGATCTTGAAATAAAAATGCAAATTAGATCAAATAAAACCCGAATTAGACGGGGATCTAAATCAATATAGCTGTGCTTCACTTAAATTAAAGGAATGGAAACAGGGTGCAAATCCTCCTTCCCCAAATTGGATGTTTATAATAGCACTCCAAAAATGCAAAAATCTCTCTTTTCAAGGGGAAAACATTTGAGGAACAAGTTCAAATGTAAAATTGTGTGTTTTATCTCTTTTGGTCAGGTGCTGCTGTTGCAAATGGCAACTGCAGGCCTGGTGTCTGCAAAGGCAAAGAGCTTTTTAATTCTGGGGTCATCCCCATCCTTCCCGAGTCATTGGGATAATAGAAAAAAATTCAAGGATCCTTTCATGGCTTTGAATCAAGTCTTCTTTGGACTCAGCTTGTTTCGAGGCAGCTCTGGTCCTTGCATTATTAAGACATCATGGAAGAGCTTTTAAATATAAAGCCTGTGAAAAATGGCAGATAAGGATTGGTCAGATAAGCCACCTGCTGAAAGATAAAGATACAGTCTTTGCTAGAAGAACACAAAATGTAAACCTCATACTTCAAATTATTTGTAAAAACTATCTGGGATAAATGTAGAGGGAAATAGATTTTTGTAATAATAATTATAAAAAATGTATCTTCTGGAGCTGAGACTTTACCATGTGTACTGAAAAGAGATTTGTCACTCCTTTGTAAGAATTAAAAGCATCCCTGAAGTTCAGTAAAAATAATTGAAAGTTTAAATTAAATCACAAAGGTAGAAACAGACATAAATGACTGCACTTTAATAGTAAATTTAAATGAAGTTGGGACAAGGCATAAATGTGTTTGGATAAAAAAGAGATTGAAAATTTGCTGCTAAAAAAGACAATATATTAATCAAAACAAAAAGTAAAAAGACCTACAGTAGTAGACTAGAGAACGTGACCTGGAGGGAGTAATGAGAAGGATACCATCTAGGTCATAATATTAATCTAGATAATGGAGAATTAAAAATGTTAAAAGAGGAACCTTGAATGTGAACTACACTTAATTCAAAACCATTGAAGCAAGTGAAGTGCATGGGTAATGTAGCAGTAATGATGTCTGGAATGTGCAAAGACATTAATTGCAGTATTCTTTGCTAATTAAAGAAACTATAATTATAGCAAAAGGATTTAGAAAACTGTCTTGTTACAACACTAAGACAATGTCATGTAAGTGACTTCCTCTTTGTACACAAAGGTGGAATTCCACTTCCCCATGCACCAGTCATGGATGCCCTTTACTGATTAGATAAACAGAAGCTGAGCTGATGATCAAATGGCTTTATAAAGAAGAAGACAGGGATAGATTTTTTCACTTCTCCTTTTCTTTGTGATCGCTGCATCACTTGAGCTGAAAGAACAACTCAGCTCACAGACAAAACAAGTCTGTAGTTTTTTTTTTTTTCTCCCTTCTATGTGTAATTCCCATTTGTATCTGGATTGATATAAAAAAACCTTTAGGAACTTAGAACAGACCTCCTATATTTTCTTAATGTTTCTTCCTCAAGCCCCTTTTCTTCAGAGAGGAATCCATGTCTCCATTTTCAACTGCTTCCTTCTATGTTGCTGCAATTAGATGAGATAATGTACTTTTTCTATTAATGTCAGCAATATCATCCAGTAAAGAGAAGTTGGGGAAAAAGGTTTTCATTCTTACTTCTACTTGAGTCCCTGTGCTTTGCTCAGTCTATTGAATCGATGTGATTGACGTGGGATATGCCCATAACCCTTTTAATTAGTTGATAAAGGCCAGATGACGTAAAGGTCACTTGTGGGACATAGCATTAATGTCACTCTCTTCCTTGGAGTGAGTGACAAACAATTATCTCCATGCTAGGATTTAATTGGATTGATATTCAGCGTTCCAGCACTGGCAGCTGCCCCCAGGATGAATATTTTTTCATATATGCAATTACATGCCATCCTGAGATTGTTGGCGATTAATGTCAGCCCTTCAGAACTGTCACCCAGAAAAGGAAAGAAAGGCAGACGTTACTGCTCAGGCCTGAAAAGATAATGATGGCCCTGGAGCCTGCAGTGTGGCTTTCTGATAAAAGCACAGTTTCTTGAGCTACCTCAAGGCAACGGTGTTGTGGATTTAAAGCAGCCTGTTCTATTAGGAGTCCATTTGTTGTGTTAGTAATCTCAGCAGGAAACACCTCACTCTTTTGGAAGAAGGTGTCGGAGGAGCTAAAGAGAAATGAATGAGAACTTAATTGAACACATGAGAGTCGCTTATAAGCTTAGCAATGAAAGAAATCCAGCAAGAGAAATGCTTCTTGTCTCCAGAGTTTGAGCCAGACAGATGAGAGCAGTGGTGGCTATCATTAACTAATGATGTGTAACCACGGTGCAGTGAGCAGTTGATTACCTTGGCTGGGAATGTAATCCCTGTCACAGATAATCAGTGTCAGTCTTTTAGAGGAATCAGTCTGGAAGCTTAATTTCAGAAAAATTTCCATGATCTCCCTGGACAGGTAATTCTGGGGAGCATTTGCCCACACGATGCTCACAGGTCAGGCTTAGTTGGTTAAAACTTCTCTTGGCTTGAGAATGACACAGTTTGTCCTTTGCTTCAGTATCTGGCACTCATGGAGTGCACATTGTCACTTTGTTGTGGCTGGAAAGACAGAATGCATCCCAATAAATTGATATGTGCACAACTTCCAGATGTCCTGTCCTCCCACGCCATCCTCTTTTTCCTCTCTTCTGAGACACAGGTACAACAGCAGATCCCAACCAAGCTTTGTGCAGATTCAGGAAAACTCATTTAGTTTTATGGCTTAAATTTACTGCTGGCATCACTATTTTTGCCTTCTCCAGAGAAAAGTGGAATTGCTCCATGAATCAGATTTGGTTTTCCAGTCTCCAAATAAACACAGAGCGCTAAAGTCTTTTATTATCCTGTTCCACATTTCCACTTCAGTTCTTTGAGGCTGTGTTCATGCAACTGTTCATTCTTTCTTTTCATAATTTAAGTATATGGAGCTACCTGTGTTTTTCACTGCAACTGGTCTGGTTGGTTTCTCCAACCCTACCATTTATTCTCAAGGCTTTTCTCTGTGTTATCTCAGCTCTTCAGTATTTTTTTTTTTCAGCTGTTGTATGAAAATTGCAAACCAGAATTCTAGAAAACTTCTTGTCAATAGAAGCAGAGGTCATATCTCTCTTTCTTCTCAATTGACAATTCTTTGTAAAACCAAACCCATTTGATTACTGGGAGTTAATTTTTAATCTGGTGATTTGAAATTATGCTTAATTATTTTAGAAATAATTTTTACCAAGGTACTTGGTAGTTGTCTTGTAGCAGTAGCTACCAGACCTGTAAGAGGTTAATACAACACACAAGCAAGAACTTCTATGTTTGGAAACAAATGGAATATAAATTCCTTATGGACAAATATCAACCCCCTTTCAAACTTGCCTTATGAAATGTGAGGGTATTCAATTTTCTGGATTAAAAAACAAACAAACAAAAAGCAAAAAGAAAACGAACAAAAAATATATATAATATAACAAAGTAAAATGTTTAATTGCAATGTATTGCACCACTGCCACTTCCTTCATAAACCAAAATATTTTGTCTTGTTATCCAAGATACTAAGTTAGCTTGTTGACCTTTTCTTCAATGTTTATTGATAGTATTTTATTTACCTTTGTTTACCTTTAATATTAATTGAATTCCTTGTCTGCTGATCCATTATTTTGCCCAAGATCAGTGTCAGACTACAAAGAAAATAATTATCTGTATCATTTATCCTTTTTAAAATGTTGGTAAGTTCAGCGCTTCCTTGTGTACATCTCCATCTCCATTTTAAGAAAAAGGTTTCCATTCTAGTAATACTATCTTTTTAAATTATTTGGTACATAATGTCAGAAACACAGTTAAGATTGTGCAGCTACTTGAAGAGGTGGACAAAATTACACTGAAAAGAGAGATTTTTTTTTTTTTTTAATTAGAATAAGCCCTGTACCTTGTACAAAAGTGAAACAAAGCAAACTGTGTATATTCCACACTATCAGTTTCTGTTACATCAAGTAAAACCACAAAAAAACTAGCAATTTTTTGTAAACACTCAAGAAATGTCAAGATTTCTGTCATGCTAAGATGTCTAATGAATCATTGTACAAGACAAACAACGAGCAAGTGAAGATTCAGGTGATGAAAAGCCCTAACAACCAACCAATTAGACTGGATTGTTGTGCAATTAAAGTTTTGAATCCTTAGAAATTGTAAATGTGTTTTAATTGAAACATATGCAATTTGTTCATCCTATTCAGATTAAAAAAAAAAAAACCACAAAACCCTGACAAACAAAGCTTTTCAAAGAAAATTATAATAAACACAACACAAATCAGACTCACCAGGAGTAAACTCACTCATTCTGTAAGAACTCTGAGCTGGAGAAGTATAGATTTTTATTTTGATAAAAATGTGCCTCATTGATTTTTCCTAATCTAATTAATCATAATTTTGTGGCACAAACCTATTTGCATGGACTGATATGACAGCTGGTGCTGTCTGTCTTCTGGAGCTCCTGGAAGGTACCAGTCTCCAGGACAAGGTTTGTCACGTTTTAGGATGGGAAATGAGGAGCTCTTGGTATGGTCTAAGTCCCTGAAGTACCTGAGGCTGATGGAGGTATTGAAGGTATAACCTGATATGCTGCAGAGAGACAATTACTTTCACTGCCATATAACTCACCTTTATTTCTTTATGTGTAAGAAGTCAAAGACAGTCACATTTTCAAAGTGATTAAAAGCTTTACACTGTAACTCCTAGGAATTAGCATACCTAAATCATGTAACAGATGTCCTGGAAATATTTCAGATGCCATTTAATCTTCAAGTCATCTATTCTGCATTCTGTGTCCACAGTATCAGCACAAGACATCTAATATGCTATGATAAAAACAAACAAAACTTACAAAGCAAGCAATTTTGCTGTTTTCCTAAACTACAGTGCTACTCAGATTCTTATTTCTAAAGAAAAAACAGCAGTTTAAATTTGAAACTAGTTAACAGTTTTTGAGTTTTTTTTAATTTGCTTTCTAGAATAAGATCAACACAGCAAATGCAGGAAAGATAATCCACAATTAAAAATCTCATTATTTATTAATCACCATTGCAAAGATGTTCAGTACAGTAGATACAGAGTTTCCAAGCAATTTGGCTGCACAATTATTTATTTATGGAGTCAGCGTAGCTGGTTTCCACTTTCTACTTTGGTTTCCACTCTTAATACCATGTTAATGGGGAAACACATCACTTTGTAAACAACAGTGTGTAATTAGTTTGACAGAAACCCACCAGTTTCCTACCTCAAGGTACATGTATCCACTGCCAAGCATATCAGTGGGAACTGTACATTTACATTTGGAGATGAGACAAAAGCCCTGTGTTTTACTGGTAGCTGAAGCAATCTCAAGGTTTCAGAGATTATTTTTGCATATTTGTTCAGCTTAGCCCCCGAAAGTTATTTGCAATGAGGTTTGGTTTGTATGAGTAAGACAAGAAGTGAGAGAATCCCATTTCTTCCCAGAAAACACAGATATTCAAACAGATCTCCCTAGCTTGTACCATCAAAGAACCTACTAGCAATGACATCTGTGTGTATCAGGTACCTGACTTCCCTTGAATTTTCGTAGTGAGACGAGATGTTCCTGTCCATTTTTAGATATTTAAAAAGAAAAACCAAAAACCAAAACAAAATATCCATCCTTCAAGGGGAAAAGAAAGAATTATGAGCTGGGGTTGTAAAATTACACTTTGACACCAAGTAAGGCACACTGATCCACACTGGCTCGAGACCCATCCACTAATATTTATGTTAACTTGTCTAATGCAGAGCCTGAAGATATTTTTGTTACATTTGTCATTATTTCAAGGTGTTGGCATAAATTTTAATGCTTATTAAAATCAGGTATCAATATTAACAGAGCAAGATGTAGCAGAACAGCCAAGAGAAGTTTCTTGTCCCGGTAGGAAAAATAGAACACAGTGATTTTGTCACTCAAATTAGCTGTTCTTAGCCAATGTTTTGCGTATTCCTTACAAAACAATGAGATTTGTCTTGACAATGCACATCTAAGTATTCTGTCAACTTTCTGTTGCAAATCTTCCACTCACTGCTCACTTATTTCTCATAATTTGCTTTCAAAGTGCTGGAGAGAAGTATGATGTCTTCAAAGCCCTAAAACACATAAAAACACATATATCTTTAGCAACCAGCATAAAATACAAGGCAAAACCCATCTTCTATATACCTGCAGACTAACTTTAAACCTAAGAAAGTTTTTCATTTATTTCATGTATTTTTATATAGCTATTCCTTTCTTTCTGCTTCTGTTGTTCTCAGGTTGGTTCCACATTTTCCTGTACTGAGCCCTTGCAAAGGAACAGCAGGAACTTTTCCTCCCCAAAACAACACCTGATGAAAAACTAATGCAAGATGGTTTGTTTCTACAAAATAGACAGTAGTTCATACTAGAATATGGGGGGTTTTCTCCTGGGAAAAAGAAGAAGTTTTAAAATCTCTTAGGTATCTGTGACACAGACACGAACCATGAATTACGACACAAAGGTCATGAAATTGAGGAACTGTTTTCCTAATTAACAATGTCTGAAGTAGGAGGGTGAGGCTGGGTGGATGCATGGCAGCTGACCAAAGTTTGCCATCTATGTAGAGGATGAAAAAGTGTTAAATTCTTCTGGGAATATCAGTTAGCTAAATTTTGTAGCTAAACTTTGCTAAATGTGAACAGTGGTCCAAGTAGGACTGTAAATTAAAATGTCTGTGTAAAACAGGCTTGACTTATAAGAAACTAAATTAATGGGCTATACCCAAAAAAGCTTGTTAGTGTTTCTAATTTTGTGATATCTATTAATCAGAGGTGACTGTTTTCTGAACTACCACAAGCACAATTCCATGCAAATTAGTTCAATCAAAAATTAATTAATCTGTTTGTTCATTAGTTTTCCTTTTGCTCCCCCCACTTTTTTTTTTTTCCTTTTTCCTTTTTTTTTTCTTTCATCCAAGTTAGACATAAACCTCCTTACTTGGGGGTCAAAATACATCAGTGGTGCTACCAGGAATTCTCTGATATAAAAATGAGAGTAGGAATCTGGCTATCTTTGATCTCTGTGATACTTTGAATTGCAAACAGAAACAATAACAGCAGAGAATGACAAAGCAGACTAGCTGAAATTTGTGTTGATGATAAAAAACGAGTAGATAAAGTTTAATCCTAAATTAGCATATTTACTGAGCATATATTAGGACAATAATATAGCTATCCTCAAGTGTTATGTCCAGAAGAGATTCTTAATCCCCACAGATGGTTGGGTGAGGCTATTTAAATACATGTGCTACAGATACAGTCACTACATATCCCTATACTGGTAAAGAAATTGTGGCTCAAGGAACAACAGATAATTGTCCAGACTGTGCAGTTCTCAGTTTACATCCTATTTATGGCCAGTAGCAACAAGCAGAGAACATTTGAAAAGGGTGTGAGTGGCAGAAATACTAAAAACTTGTCATAACAGGCAATTTGGATATGGCCATTTGATTGTGGGAGGGAGGAGGGCAGACTGAAGCATGAGTTGTTTCATGTTTTTTGGCTCCTGGGTTAAAAACAAGTCCTGATTGGTTTTATTTGTACCACAGTTGCAGACAGCTCTGGAATTTTTGTTTATTTGCCTGCTCTTGTTTCTTTTTGTGTTTTCTGTCAAACTTTTGCACTGCCTGTTTCAATAGCCCAAGGTTACTTTTATAGAATTTTTCTGAAAGCACAACTGCTGGTGTGACTTTGTCAGGCTCTGAGATGGCAAAGCTTTGTTAGCAGAACTTTTTGAATACAGGCGTGGCAATTGGAGTTCTGATTAAGTTCTGGCAGTTTTTAAAAAGCAGAGTACAGTGAGCACTTCTAAAGAGTTTGTAGAGCAGATAAAGGGTGATTATGTTATTGTTCCATAAAGCAATTATACTGCAAAATACTGACACAGTCCTTCTCTAGACAGACAAGGGTAAATTGTCATGGTTTATTGTGTACTCATTCAAAATGAACAACTGCAGCGCCATAATTAAATTTGGCAACCTGGGAATTTTTGAGGATAAAAGATGTCTGGAAAAAGGAGGATGGCTAACACTCCATGGAATTTTATTGCAGGACCATGTCTCGTGCTGTAAAATGAGAAGTTCGTGATGGTGTAGCTGTTCTCTGACTTCTACCAGTACAGAAAATATACAGAACAAAATGTGAGAATTTCAGAGGTAATGGTGTCTCTGTCAGAGACAAACGCCTTCAGAAAAAAAACAAAAAACAAAACAAAACAAACAAACAAAAAATAAAACAAAACAACAACAACAAAAAACACATAACAAAAAAAAAACAAAGAAAACAAACCAAAACAAGTAAAACTCCACGATTCTGTAGCTAAACATATAAAATATATAAGTGATGGAATAATCAGCTCTGTGAAAAATATTAGTCTTTATGAAATTCAGTAAAAGGTAGCATGAAAAATACTGGATGTGACTTCAATCAAAGAAGGGAATGGAAACTAAATTCAGTTAGGATAGACCTGGTCTAACATGACTTCTAAACTTGCAGACAGAGAATTAATCTTGTACTCTCTTATTCCTGGTCATGGCCATTTATCTAATATACTGAAGTATTTAATCCCACTTATACAGTGTTCTGTACCATTGAATTGTTTGAACTACTTATTTTATGTTTTATAAAATATTAAAGCCATATTCCTAATTTCTGACTTTCTAAAACACTAAGTACAGAAGAAAGATCTGCACTTTGCTCCAAGAGGCTTACAAGATGGGAAGTGATACATTTTCCATGCTCACAACAGGTTCTTTCTGCATGGCAGTGGAGATTTCCAAAGAAATTACACAACTGAAGTACAACTTCCCTTTGTAGGACACAAATTCCCGCTGTATTTCCAGACTTCTTTGCAAGTACTTTGTTCAGTGTAGAGGAGGAAATTAATTCCAGTATTTTCTATATCAAATATGACAAGTGCTAATAAGCTTGTTTGTTCATAACATTTGAGATTGCTTAGAAGTAGATTTTATTTAGAGAACGTACCAAACTGACACTTTGCTGGGAAAATGATTTGTACTAACAGATGGTGGGAAGGTTTTTGTTGCTTTCTCCCCTCCTTTCAGGCTCTGTATTGAGCATGACAGACATTTCAAGGCCAAAAAGCCCAAAGGTTTCACAAGCTTATATGAAATATTAGCATGAAATAGAATTAAGTAGGACCCAAATCTGCTGTCACTGTCCTAACTCCTCTTGCCTAGGCAAAGCCCTGCTCTGGAAGGCGGCCAGTGAAACAGCAGCAGTAGAAATAAATTCCTGTATCAAGTAAGGTTGTTTTTCTGTGTGCATCTTGTGGAGTTTTCATAGCAGATTTGGGCAGGTGCTGCTTCCCCATTAACTTCTGGGCTAAATTCCACAGCAAAATAACTGCAGGAGTGATTTCCTCCCTGCCCACACTGCCACTGCCTTTGGCTCCATACCTTCCATGGGAGATGCACACGCCTTGTCCACATTTCAACCTGGCTTTGGCCTCACAGTGAGTTTTGTAGCATCTCCATCTGCATGGATGACTTTTATCCTCAGTGGGGCTGCACCAGGGCTCCTCCATCCACAAGACTTTTGGAAATGAGTTCCTGAGCCCTAGGGAACGCCACTGAGGATAAAAGGTTATATCAGGAGTGGATTTGCTTTCCTCCTCTCCCCACAGCCTCCCCAAAGAACAATGGTGTCAGAAACAAAGGCTGGGTTTTGCCTGCCTATTACCTATCTGCGTTTTCTGTAGGTCTTCAGGAAGTCATAAGTCTTTCTGTGAGTCTTTCTTTTCCATATCTACAGATGTAATCTATTCCATTATCTTCTGTAGAGCATGTAACAATAAATAAAACTTTGTGGTTTTGCCTAATCTGAATTGGATCTGGAGAGCCAGTTTACTGCATTTTTGAAGAGCTTATTTTCATCTTTGGAGATGTACAAAGTAATAGAAAAATGTGTGTGAATGGTAAATGGCAAAATGCCTGGTCTGATTAAAACAGACCCACTGCACAGAAATTGCCCTGGCAAAAAAAATCAAAAGGTTCAAAATTCAGTGAAGCTGGGGAATGTGAAGGCTCTTAGTGCTCTATAATGTAGTGGAAAGCAATCAGTCTTTGTCAATACAGGAATGAATTGAAGTAACTGGAATATTCAAAGGAAGAAGCATCTTTGTCCCTGTTTTGTTTTTTGGTTTTTTTATTAAAAGAAGAAACAACTAAATGGGAATTCATATTAATAATTTTCTTCTTGCCAGATAGTGTGCCCTAAATGGAAATATATCAAAATACATAGAAGATGATGGAATATAAAAGAGCAGTGAGGAGACCTATACAAGTGCATATCAGGTAGGGAAAAAAAATAATTAAATTTTAAAATTTTTGCCTCCAAATCTTTTTAATTTCTTTTCTGTCCAGTGTTAACTTCTATTTTCCATCTTTGCTTTGAATTCTGAAAGGTCAGATTACTACAGACTAAAATTTTGTATTTTATAACTAATTGTATTTTATCTTATTCTGGCTGGTGAACTTCTTCCTGTCATTTCCCATCCCATTGGGTTTGATATCTTTGCTAGCTCTGTTTTCATTTTTTGGTTTTCAGCATTAAAATTTCATAGTGGTTGGTGACTGCTCTTATCTCAGTAATCTACAGATTCCCCATGCTGTGGCCAGGAAGGCTTGTGAAAGAATGGGTGGATAACATTATTTTACAAGAAATATTTCAAAAGAGAGTTATGTTGCCTCCCTGAGAGCCTGATCCATCCCACTGCTTTTTTGTCAGCAAGAATTTCTCTACAGGTCTCAATTAGCTTTAAATCACAGCCCATGTCCGTGCAATGATTTTCAAAATCATGAGGATAAATAGTTGTAAACTATTTATGACAGTTTAACCAGTCAGTTCATCAACGCAGAATAAAAGTAAGGAACAAATAAGAAGCAAACCAAACCAAACCAAACCAAACCAAACCAAACCAAACCAAACCTTGCTATCTAATAGTAAAAGCAGTCAGTTCTTTTGGTCTTTATTGGTTTATATTGGCTTAGGCTTTTAAAAATGCCCAGATGAAATAACAAAATTGTGGTGATGTTCTTTAGAGGTGTAAATGCCTGAGAGGAGAAATAAGTCCTGGTGAGTCAGTGTCAGAGCAAAGATAGAGTTTGAAATCCCTAATCATGCTTTTCCTTGTTACTTTCAACCCCATTGCTTCAGCAAGTTATTTTCAGCATTCAATTCGAATTACAAAGGAAGCACTTCAGGCACAAATCAGTAATTTAACAGAGTAAAATAAAGTGTTTTCTGCATTCAAGAGAGACTGCACACAACACAAAACAGACAATGAGGAAGTCATGTTAATTTACCAATTAATGCTAATGATTTCACTATCTGTAAAAAGAGAAATACCAAGACCTAATGGGAGAAAAAAAACTCAATAAATTAGTGTGCAGAGACATTTGTGAAGAAGCTGACTTAGCTCTATCCATCAATCCTGCAGTGCAATTTGTAAATTGATCCTCTGTGAAGATTGCTGTCTTTCAAGGCCTGAATATGCCCACTGCCTGTGCAAACCTTCCCAAAATACTGTCTGCAGTAATCTGTGGTGGTATCTCATCAATGAAAACCGACCACTTAATCGGAGTCTCTGGATTTTCTGATTTATCGGATTTATGACTTCTTATTTATATTTGACACATTGTTTTCTAGGTTGCTTTAGAAAGACAAATACTTGCTAATCAAGGGGGAAAAAACCTGTCAAGCACCAAGTGGAAGAATTGCTCAAAAGTTTAAGGGAAACTGTTCTTATTAGATCTGTCAAAAATTAAAGCCATACAGCAAAAGATGTAAAGTTCTTTCAGTCTTTTGATGTCTTTGGGAGCTCTCAAAAGAAGGACCAAATTGCACTTTGGGGTCGATTTCCAAACTAAGTTTGCAGATCTCAATACATGAAGACAGTTCAAACAGTGTTTCCTGCATTTCTGCTATTTGACTGACATGGCAATAAACTTATGAAAGTAGAGTCAGGCAGGAGACTGAAAATAGCACTGATACAATGAAATGGGATGTTGTCAAAGAGCCTCAGCATTAGCTGTGGGCCTGAACATGGAAAGATAAATATGAATGTGTATATAGGGCCATTTATTTATGTAGTCCCAGCAAATGACTTGGATCTAACAAGTGCTCTTCCACAGGAAACAAATGGAAAACCATCTAGACTTAGGCACGATATGCTGTTTTTATTAAATCTGTGAAACATCCTTGACCAGACAAATGATTTTATGGTCAAATAAAAAACTAATCTGTTGAAAACTAACCCCATCTTTGACATAGGAATTTTCAGGACCTCCAGCTTTTCCTCAAGCTGTAGAGTTTTTCCTACTGACAGAAAAAAAATAGGGTGGAGTGGTGTGAAAGCAGGAATATAGGGAGAAGCAGAGGAGGGACAGTAACTCCTCCTGGTACTTAGACAAAGAAAAAACAGGAATGTCACTGTGGAATCACAGCTTTAGCATCCCCACATACCATTTAAACAGTTTTTGGTGTGTTTCTGGGAGCAGTGTCAAGCAGTGTTGCCATAATTATTGGTATCTGTTCAGCAGCATAGGCAGTAGGCATGACTTCTACCTACAAAAGCTTGCACTGCTTGCAAGTTTGGGGAAAACCTTCAGCAAGGAGAAGAGGAACTCAAATATTACTAAGTAAATGCTAAAAGTTGATTTTTTCATTCTGTTTTAAAATGAAAATTGCTTTGAAAATGAAAAGAACTAAAAAAGTTCTTTCAGAAAATACTAGGTTATCCTTTTACCAAACAGATAGCTTTCAGCAGATGAAAAATGCCTAATGATTTCATGTACTGAGCTGGACTGCATTAACAGGCTTAATAAAGTTACCTTTTAAAGTAGAAGAAAAGCTAAATATCTGAGGAAAGTGAAAAGTTTCTGCGAAAGATTTTGTTACATAAAAAGGTAAGTTATTGCTTATAAAATCCAACCAACCAATCAATAACTGTAAGCAGCAAAATACCATGTGATAACAAATTTAGCTGGACTTAGAGACCACTAATAAAAATGTATTTTATCAAGAAGGTAGAAGAAACTCTTCAATTCTGTTTCTGAAGAACCGAGAAGCAGAAGTGATATTGAATTCTGCCTGCCAGCTTTTCCCTTGATGACCCCTTACAGGTTATGTTTTCAGAGCTCCTGCAGCTGAGCTTCTGACAAAACTGTCACTGTATTTGGAGTTTCCACCGCAGCAGTTCATGTTAAACAGCCCAGAAAAATACTGAGGTAGGAGCAATATTAAACCCTCATTTTGAAGGTACTGAGCTTTGGGACAGCAGGAAAAAAAAAAATAGGGTAGCTGAAGAAGGTAACTATTGAAACTGGTGTCCCTCTAATCCAAGTTCCTGTTTCCATTGGTGGTGAGCCCCATAATCTTCTGAGGGATGTGTAAAAAAGATGGAAAAAAACACTCACTGGGAAAGCTTGATGTTAACTACTCACAGTAGTTCCTTCTTGCCTTGAAGCCTAATGTGTAATTACATTCAGAGAGTTTGTTTTAAACTTAGTGCAGCAACATCTGCTGTGACTTTGCTGAATCTCATAAAATTTCAGAAGTGCTCAGGTCTCCCAAGGTGGAATTTGGTTGCTGAAAATGAGATTATTTCCTAAAAAACATAATGAAGTGCTGGCATAAATAATAAAACAACTGCAGAACTGTCAGCTTTGTGTCTCTCCTGGTCAGCTTGGATAACTATTTTAACAATTTCTCTGCAGGTCTTTAACTACAGTAATGTAATCTAAAAAAGTAATGTTAGGGGTTACTTTTTTTTCATCTCCAAAAAGAAGCCTGGGGAAATATTATGGCAAGATTTATGTTAAATTATTTTATATCAATTAGAATTTAAGTATATCATCTGTCTTAATGATATTATACAGCATTTCAAGGGTTATGAATTGTGGAGCTTTTAACTTTTAAATATCTGTGTAGTAGGTTGATATTGAGAAGGGTGCTACAACTTTTGGGAACAGGAGAAATTATAAACAAATCGCCAGAGGAATTGGCGATGGCAGAGGAAGAGGAGTAAAGGATTGGAAAAGCATCTCGGGACAGAATTATGCAATGAGTCACTGAATTTCTGTTTCTTAGAGGCCTCTGCTGTTCACCAAATACCTCGGAGAAATATTGGTTTGAGCTGTTGCTCATCTGCCTGCCTTTTACTGTTCCTGCTGGTGTCTCCCTTAAGGAGCACTGGATGTTCATGTACTCTACCTTCACAGAACAGTGCATGAACATAAAATTACATTTCCAGGATCAGACCCACATCACCTCACCCAGTCATGTGCTGCCCATACGAAGTACCCTTGACTCACTGCCTGGCTGAAATATGGATTTTCTATCCAAATAAATTACAGCAATAGTGATTCATTAAAATGAAGCACATTTTCATTATTGATCTGTTTCTTGCAGGGATGGCAAAACTGGTGCACTGCATGTTATTTGTTTCTGGTGTTTGATACATGAGGCAAAATGTTATTTCTTTCCTTTGTTTTAACTTGCAGGGCTTTAAATCATGTAAACTTTAATATTTCATTTTAATGTAACATATGCGGGTCTGCAAAACCAAAGAACTCTCACATTCTTTTTTCTCTAACAAGACAAGTAAGTTTTATCAATTTTTATGTAATAATCATAATTTTGAAGAGAAAGGATAGGCTGCAAAGGCACTCCTACAAAATATTCAGCATTTTCCCATAATTTTGATGCCGCGTTCTCAAACAGCGCAGTCAGGCCACGGTGAAATGTGGTTCCTGGAAGATATCTTTGAGTAAAAGTTTCTTGTTGTAGGAAACTCCAAATACATACTAGAAGGGTCTATGTCTTTTTCAGAAAGGCTTTGACATCTTAAAATTCTGTCAATTCAGAACCCTTAATCTCAAAGGTGCTTTAAGATTTAAATCAGCTTCAGGTTGTTAATGAGTGCCTATAGATACAATTATTTCTTTTGCTAAACAGATGACTTTTTAGGCTTTAAGGCAGGCCAACCAAATAAGACTACAGAAAACATATGCTCTTTTTTTTGTTTGTTTGGTGGTTTTTTTTTGTTTTGTTTTTTTTTGTTTAATGTAGCAGCATGGGGATATTGAATATTTTGGATAAGGTAGGCCAGGGATTCCTTTTCTGCTTGTGCACAAGCACTGAAAGTTTCTTTTTCCAAGTGATTATTCTCACTACTTATCTAGAATATTTATCATGCTTTCTGTACCTCTCTTTTGCAGAGAAATCTGCTTACAGAATCAAGAGTTCTGTGAAGCGCATCCTGCTCTTATTGCCAATTGTCATTATCTCAAACTGTAGCACTGGCTACTCAGATAAACCTTTTCTGTGCTTAGGAGGTCTGACTGCTGATCCAGTTTTGCTGTTATAATTTACTCACACTCTAAAAGAGGTGAAAATGGGATTCAGTTTAATTGGAGATATTAATTCAATGTGGACTGAAATTAATGAGAGTTAGCACTGATTGCATTGGAGTTTGAACTGATGAGTTTGGAACAACATTTACTTGTCTTTACATGGACATATTATTGGTTGGACAGGTCTCCAGGGAAGGGAGCCCTGTGGGCAAGTGGCCCAGTGTCATATGAAACCTGGATCACAGAAAACCCCTCTGCCCTCCCCTGGGTATGGAATTTGCGGTTCCACCACGTGTGTTTATTTGTGTCCATGTAGCAAATCATCTGTTGATAAAATAACTACAAAAGCTGGAGAAATGAGAATAAAACAAGCTCCTCACACGAGATATACATCAGATGTTTAGAAAGCACTGTGGGCTAAGAATGAAGTCTCTGATGAAAGATATGCATTTTTCATATCAAAAAAACCCCAGATGGAACATGAGAATGCTTGCAAATTTCCTTCTGGAATTCACATAGTTGTTGAAATGTATCTCATTGTGTCACATCCGTCCAAAATGAATAGTTTCTCTACAGAAGACATGGAAATTAGAGTCAACAGCAGGACACTAAGACCTGCAGATGAGAAAAGAAAGTACTCATGGCAATCAAACCCAAAGCAGAAACCTGGAGGTATCTTCTCCAAACTCAGTTTCTCAATACTAAATGAAGTTTGATGGCACTAAAAGCATAAGTTATGTAGGTAGAAAAGGGAGCTTCATTCAGGCAAGATCCCTGGGCACCACTAGAGGCAGTTCACTGTTCAATGGATATTGGATTGGTCCCATGAGAATACAGAATGTTAAATGCATGGCCAGCCAGCCAGAAAACAATATAGTTGTAATTCATTATACAGATCAAGAGTCTTAGCCTCCTCTGACCTACTGTTCCCATTTCAAAAAAGCCCAGAGAGGGTAATGTAGCCACAGAGAGAGCACCTATCCCAGAGCAATGGAAATGTTTATAACAATCTTCTGCTATGAAAAGGAAATGTAGCATTGCCATTAGTTACCTTTGCAAGCAGTTTGGCAGCTGGGAACTCAATCAAAATATTTGTGATTGGGAAATGGTGATTGAACTCCCAAGTTTCACAATACAAAGGGTCATCCAGTGAATTGTAAAGGTGACAGGTTTGGGGTTGATGAAAAGAAGGAACATTTGACACAAGGCCTTAATAAAGGGTAAAACTAATTGTCCTATACTACAGTAAAACAAAATAGAGAAATTCAGGAGACGGTTTCATTTGTATATTGTCAGTAAAGACGTTTAGCATCAAATAGCTCATCCCCCACAAAAAAAAAAAAAAAAAATCATCCCTGAAGGAAAATATTTGTTTGCTGCCATAAGTCAGTTTTTTACTGATGGTACAGAGCAGGCTGAGACCAGCAGAGGCAGAGAGAGATTCCTCCACACCTGCCTTCTCCAAGGACTGCCGGGAACATCTGCCACTGCACAAGTGTTGTCACCCATGGGCAATGTGCTAATAGGTTCAGATCCAGATAGATGGTGCTGAGCCTCCAAAACACATGAAATAACAATGACATCCTGAAACCAAATGCTTCAGAGTGCTCAAATAAAAACTGATTTAAGGCCATGGGATCTTTTTATTTATTACCTCACCAGCCCAATGGTAAGGATTTGAATTATGTCAATGACAACAGCTTGTCACTTGATCTGATCCTTTGCTGTCCCAGTGCCAAAGTTCCTTTCTCTGGATCTATTCCATCTTCACTCTTCTTTTGAAACACCCAATGGTTTCATTGCCACAATCACCTGTAAATCAAGCATTGCTGGAGAATGTCTTCTTTTTGAGGAGGTATTACCACAAATATTTCCAATTAACAAGGGGGAAGGTTAGCAAAATAACCATTTTTGGAGTGTGTTTCAAAACAATATATAGAACAGGAATTCAATGTATTAATAGACTCATTAAGGCTAGAAAAGACCTCTCAGAGTGTCAACCATTAACAATGCCAGGGCCACCACTAAACCATGCCCCCAAGTGCCACATCTGCACATTTTTTGAACACCTCCAGGGAAAACAACTCCAACACTGCCCTGAGCAGCCTGTCCCAATGCTTGACCACGTTTTCAGGGAAGAAATTTTCCTTAATATCAAATCTAAACCTCTCCTAGCACAACTTGAGATTTATTCCTCTTGTCCTGTCACTCGGTACCTGGGAGAAGAGCCTGACCCCACCTGGCTAAAGCCTCAGTTCAGGTGTTTTTAGAGAGCAGTAAGTTCCCCCCCCTAAGCCTCCTCTTCTCCAGGGTAAACAGCTCCCTGTTGCTTTTTCTCTTGCTGTTGATAGGATATTTGTGCAATTGATGAATTTTGCTGTTTAAAAACCTGAACAATAAAATGTATGTCCCCCACGATGCTTTGTTATACACTTCCATCCTCCAAAATTTGCACACAGGTCCCAAATCTTCTTTTATACACTTTTTCTGGCAAGCTTGATCTTCTGCTACTTATTGGTGTGTTATTTTAATAACCTCCTGGGAACAGCAAAGGCATTATATATAAAAAAGAGAAAAGCAAGCAGCAAAATAAATGACACAGTGAGCTCGTCTTATCCCCAAAATCATTAAACTGTGTCATCATGTAGACTCACAGCTGTTCAATACTTGCAGAATCTTCTAGATCTTCTTTTATTTTTTTTTATATTGGTTTTTTACTCACTTTTCCACCCATTTATTCACATTTTGCCAGATTTATATGACTATGTGCTGTATACTGTGAAGATTTCCTCTCAGGAGGAATCTACCAACATTATTATTTCCTACTGACACTTTTTTTCTTGTTGTGATGAACTACTGCTTTCTGAGAGAAGAGAGGAAAAACTAGTATTTGTATTTTGTTTTTCAAAACTCACTTTTATTCTTTGTAGGTAGTCGATATTTTTTATTAAATTGCTATTGAAATAATTGAAATAATATTATTTATTGAATTTTCAGATGGAGAAAATAATTTTTTTTGATAAAGATGGAAAAGTCTTAATCATGGCAACTAACAGTCAATAAAAATAATACCATAATCTTTAAAAATTGTCAATATTTTCCAAATAAATATATTAAACACCTGTGACATTGGATTCTTCAGCAGAAACTGTACATCTCGTAGAAAAATAATGTTTTAAATGGAAATAATTTTCCCCAGAAAGCACTGGCCATTTTTTTTAAATTCATTTAAGAAAATATTATGGTATTTTGCAATACATACGGTATTGGTATTTTGCAATACATATCTAGACAGGGAAAAGAGATTTAACACATGAAGACTCTATCAACCTGTCTATAGCAACCTGTTTATATTTAAGAAGGAATTAATGTGCTTAATACAGTCAATAAATATGCCTACATTAGAGGTGCTTAAGTTTGGGTTTGCTCTGCTCCTTCTCTTTTGGGAGAGAAGTTAAGCCTGTGTGGAAGTTCTCCAGATTTGTTACGACTCCCCCGTAACAAAAATACCCTACAGGAAATAATGTGATCCCAGACTGACACCTGGCACTGCAAGAGCAAGTTAATATAAGTTTGACTAGAGCTGATTTGTACCAGTTTAAGAGAAGGGAATTGCAAACCTTCAAGAGCCAGCTCCCTAAACTTACTTTGTGAAACAAAGGTGAGAAAATGACCATTAGGAAAATCCAGTTTATAATAGCCTTTTGAGGGCTGAATCCTCAAAGTTTTGCACATTACTGGAGGCACCTTAACTGTCCGTGCATGTTTTAGGTCATAGCTAACCTGAGATAATTGGACTAAAGCTAAATTGAATTAGCCCATGATGCTCTGACTAAGAGGACACACGTGGGCAGCCACCATGGCCCATCTAGCCCCTCAATGGCTAAGCTGAGAGAATTTGCTCATCTTTGTGAGCCCTGGGAAGAAAATGTCAGCCTTGGTGATCTTCCAAACTAGATGAGGCTTAAATGAATTATACGAACAATCCTGAACTTTCAGAGCAATGGACTGGATGATTCATTTTGGCTTTTTCTTTCCTTGACTCATGACTTTCTGAGAATGACTTCTCTCTGGCCACCTTCTGAAATCAGTGTGAGACTCCAGCCCAAGACAGTATCTCAGAGAGGTTTTACAACTTGCCCATGACCCTGTGTCTTTTGTCAAAGTAGCCAATATTGTCGCCTCCAGTGACCTTTTTTATGCCTGGACAGATCTGATAAACAGGCAGAGGGTGTTCAAAAGAAAAGGAACAGATTGTAGGCTTTTGGTTTTTATTGAGCAAATTTTACTGAGCAAAAGTTAATACTTGCCTATACCAGCCTTCCCAGTTGTCAATTTTTGGATCTTAAATTATTTAAATTAATACCACCAGCTCTCAGTTTCCCCAGGAAAGTTAATGTATAGGCAGGCAAGCTTAGATTCTAAAAGATTATTTCTATTTTTCACAAAGTGCCTTCTTACATAATAGAGTATCACACTGGGAGCATATGTGGAAATGATCATCCTGTGCTTTTTGCCTGAGAGCACTGCAAGGGAATTTATGCCGCTGCTCAATGTTCTGCTGCAAAAACCTCACATTACAGACAACTTATCAAGAGGAAACCCCTGAGTAAGACTTTTACAGCACTCTGCTGGAGATTTGCCACCGACCTGCTCCAGCAATATGATCCCACACCAGAAATAACCCCCATTCTGATTCTTTATTCTTTTCTGATTTTATCTATAGCAAAGAAAAGGAAAAACAAAAACAAAACAAACAACCCTGGAATGGACCACAGTGGGGAAAAAGCAGCTTCAATTTAATTATTCATAATGCAATTTTGCAGCAACTATATCATGTGTTAGGTCAATTTTTAACCACTTTTAAAATGGAGACAAGGATATTACAAGTGCATCTGCTGGGGGTGTCCCTGTGGATGGGAGCTGATTGAGAGGTCTTAGCTGAATCCTTATTCCTAGAAATAATTGCTTCATTACTTGAATGAGTTACCTCGAGCTGAGCTGATGTGATTTTCCATCTGTTCCTGTACATTTCCTGAACTGGTGCCACTGGACAGTAAGGAAGGGCTCTATGCAGTCTGTGAAAAACTCAAGAAAGTCAGAGCTTGAAGGTGCTGATGAGGTTGAAGCTTCTCAGTCAAAGGCAAATTTGAAGGACAAAGTACAAGGTTTATATCTCAATACGTGAGCTCAGCTTTGAGCACCACCTCAGACTGACAGCTTCAGGCACCGTGTAGCAGCTTCTGGCCTTCAAACTACAGGTGTAAAATGGGAATTGTAAAGATGATGGTTGGTTCTCATCTCAGTATTTTTATCTGATTTCACTTTTGGATTGTTTCCTCTCTGTTGGTATTTGTAGCCTTGCATACATATATATACTCCACATTGCCTGTCAGTACTTGCAGATTTATTTAATAAAGTGAGATTATTATTAAGCATTTAATATCCAATCCTGTGGGGTTTTTTTTTTCAATATTTCAGGATCTGTGAAATATATCTCTGAGAAATATATGGATGGACCTCTCCTACTTAAATCTTCTGACTTCAACTCTGCTCAGACTATCTGTCTATGATAATGTACACTTAATATAATGCATTCATTGGAATAATGGCAGTAACACTGCAAAATGTTCTTGGATCTGGGGAATATGTGTGCAAATTCTATGCCTCTTTAAATTGTCCTTTCAACAAATTTTATTTTGCAGTTACAATTAATGTGTACACCTTGGACTTGGTGTTTTCAGAAATCTTTAGATCAAGAGATCCTTCTCATCTTTTCAAAAATCACATTTGTCACTTTGTCTCAAGGATATAAAATAGAAGTTTCCCCATCAACAGCATCCAAACAAGCATGTGAGCAGATTGCTAAGCTGCAGCTCCCAACAGGGATGGCAAAGCTGTGTCACAGAGCTGTTGTGATTGCCAGAGGATCAAAACAGCCAAGTAGAGAACAGAACTTGTATAAATGACCCAGGTCATTTCAGATGAGGAAATAAACTGTGTGGTCAGCATCTGTACTTTTTGGACTCCTCTTTGATGATAAGGCCACTATCAAGGCCCTGTCTGGACCAACAGGAGCTGCAGATTCTTGCTGTATTTAGGTTTGTGTTCTGGAACTGGTTTGTAGCAGAGATGCTCCTGTCATGGTCCTGTCTACTCACACCCTTAGAGAAGATCTTACTCAGTTGAGTGTTTCACTAAAAATATTGAATGTCACATCTTATTGTCCTTCCAGGGAAAATTCCTTCCTTTAAGGTTCCAGTCACCATCCTTAGAAGTGTGCTAACACAGGTCTCAGTGTGAGGAAACTTAGATATTAAAAACATTGTGGTTTTTTTTCAAAGGATTCACTGCATAGAAAAAGACCAACAGTGAATGTACAGAACTAATAAGCACAAGTCTAATAGTGAATTCTTAGCTGGATTAAACATTGGCATGGTTAAGGGGCCAAAAATTGAATAAGATATATTGAGGCAAGGCAAAGGCAGGACAACAGATGGAAGTGCAGTGCCAAGCCTAATCTAGTCCATATTTTGTATTGACATGATGACCAAGAAGTGGGAACACTAAAAGAAGTACAAATAAAAAAAAATTACACTAGGCTGTGAGCACTGATCAATAATAACATGGCAAGAAACTGGATCAAAGTTGACCTTGAAAAATTGCACCAGTCTTTTTTCCCAAATTACTTCTGAAGTCTTTTATGGGAATGGAAAAGGACATGTAAACCCTGGAGAGGCAGGGAGCCTAATTAACTTTGGGACTTTTAAAGTGCAAACTGAAAGCTTCCAAATACCAGCCATAGAGGTAATATCAATGAAACACTTATTTATCTGTGTGATGATCCATCACTGCTTAGAAAGCATTGTGCTGGATGGATGACAGCAAAGAGGGAGAAAAGTGAGAGAATGAAATATATAGATAAACACCACAAACAGAGGATGTCAGTGGATTTTAAATGGGTACACAGAATCTGTGAGCATTGGTGCTGATTTCCTGATAGATTTCCAGGTAGGGAAAAAAAAAAAATCTCTTAATATATCTGGTGACAGGTAGAAATTAAAAATGCCTCAGTAATATAAAATTAAATTAAAGGAACAGGAAATCAAGCTGAGACCACCAACTGGCATGGAAATTCTCAGTGCACATGATTCCAGGTTGTGCCTATAATTGCAGTCAGTGTTAGTTTTGGTGATTTTTCTGTCATTTGCTCCTGCTTTCAAAGAAGCAGGTAAGAACCACCTGTGTACATAATATTCAGCTAAAGCTGTCCAGAGGATAATTTGATTTTGCAACAGCTTTCCAGACATAAATGTTTATATTCAATCTGCACTGGAATAAAACCTAATGCGCTGGTCCATTTTTGCAAAATGAATTTGGTCTGGAATGTGGGATTTTAAAATCAGAATGGCTCAGTTAAAATCTCTGAGTAAATGCAAACCATGCCATATGAGAAATTTTATTATGGGACAACGTTGAAACAGAAGTCTTGAAAGAGACTTTTAGGTTATCCCAAAAAACTTTCATGTTATCACAGTCAATAGGTTGCACAGCATTATCCAAAACCAAAAAAAAAAAGTGCTCTGCTTTCAAAGCAAGTTATTCCAGACTGAGGATTCTATAACCTTTATTCTAATATTTTGAAAGAGTCTTCTGATCTCCAGCCTACCTTATTTACCAGCCAATTCATCATATTTAATCTTTTATCTATACTCACCCTTAGATTTCCTGCCTCTTTGTTTTCTCAAGGGTAGCACCTCTTTTCTCTGCCAACCTGCATAAGCCAGGAACTATTTATATCTTGAAAACAGGCCAGCTGAATTTATATGAAGTCACAAAAATTAGTTAGAAATTGTGTATTTGGACTCAGTGAGTGAATTTGGAACTCCCAGAGCCCATGGAGTTAAAGGTTTAGCTCTTTTGCCTTTGTCCATAACCAAGAAACTTCTAGAGACACCTAAAAACACCTGCAGTAAATGAAAACCCCCTTGGTCTGCAAAGGCTTTAGTCTGGCCTTGTGTTGAAAGGTAATAATCAGGCACTCATGCATTTCCTTGCACAATTGGTTGTGCAAAGGCAGAGCAGAGCAAATATATGTCTTGAATTGCTGTGGCTGGATCAAAAATGCCCTGTTCTATGACACAAAATGGATCCAACAGGAACACGAGCTCCCAGAGCAGCTCAAAACCCATGTGTGATATATTAACGGGCCTGAGTTTCTGTCAGTGTCAGTGTCTCTGCACTGCCCTGCAGTTTTAAGTCCCATATCTACCAGATATTCCCCTTTTGAAAAAATATCTATCACTCCTTTTCTATCTCACTATCTGAGCGCTTGGCTGCTGGATCTGGGGGGTTTACATGCAAGTGTCTGCACTTCTGTAATGTTTGGCAAACTCCAGTTTTGCCTTGGGATGGAGACAAAATGCTGTATTTATTTGCCAAAGGTGACAAGTAAATGTCTGCCCAACAATGTTGTGGCATCTTTTCAGATATATTTATTTGGAGAAATAGTAGGTTGCTTTCCCACCCGAAGAAGCCAGGCTTATCTTGAAATATCCGTAATTATCCTCTTCCTCATTATCACCATCATCATTCTCATCATCATCACATGAAAGCAATGCACCATCCACTTTATGGACCTCAAGTAATATGTTGTTCAATTTTTATCTTGAAATCTGATTATATAGTGGCACTGTTCTCCCAGTGACTTTATCTTGTATTTCTGCTGCTGGGGAGTTTTTCTTAGATCAGTTGAAAATACATTCCCTGATTTTCTGTGGTCTGTTTCTTGTCCTTATTCTTTATTTTTTGTTCACAATAGAATATATGAAGTTTCATCTTAATTTGTGCTTTAGATACTGCCTCAATCTAGCTGCTGGGGTGGAACTATGTTTCAAAATCAGTATAAAAACCAACAATTCCAGTCCCTTTCAAAGAATAAGGATATTTATAGTGAGATATAATCATTTGTTAAAGCACCTGGTATAACTTAAAGAAAAAGATGAGATTAAAGACATGTAGGTCCTTCCTTAGTTCTGCTGTCTCTTTCTGCACTGCTAAAAAATTCTCAGGAAAAATTAAAGCATGGTACAGTAATTAATGAATAAGCAATAAGTTAGTCTACAAATCAAGTTGCTGGGCAGTTTTGTAGGCTCATCTCATGATATCAAACTTTGGTCTGAATTTTAAAAAGCATCTTTTGATGAACATGTTTGAGGGTCGAAAGGGGGACAACCATGCTATTGCTAACAGGAATTGGAAATGGAACTGAAAACTATAATTTGTTAATGTAACCTAAAATGAAAATAACATAATTTCAGGATCAGAAAACAACTCAATGGCAAATAACTGTAAAGAATGAGAACTTCAGCAAGTAGTGAGTGCTGTTATTTACCTGTTCTATTACCTGTTATTTACCTGTGCTAGATTTACCTGTGCTCTGTTGTTAAGAGAAATTTTACAACTACACATACTATACACCTTTTAGTTTTTTATAGTACGTGGTAAAATGTTTATTGATAGTAGTAACTTTTGAAAAAAAAAACGAAGCTAGAATGCTGACCACTTAATATGACAAAAATTTCAGAAATATAATGTAGATGATATTGGTATGATGCTGTGAAAAGGTTAGAGTAAGAACTGGACCTGATTAATTTCTGTGTTAACTAAAATAGTGATGAAATCTAAGGACTAGAGCTTCCAAAGCACTGGGTAATACCATGTCTAAGGAACCTGTCTCTTCCCTAAACCAGCACACTGTGTTATAGAGCTTTGTAAATTTTCCTAGGTCATTAACAAAATCTAAATTGAAGGCAAAGTGAGCACTCTACTGCATTTTTTCCCTGCTGCTGATTTAGTGGCCAAAATCTCTTAGTGGGCACCAGGGCAGTGAGATACCTGTCACTGAACAATGGCGTGGGGAATATCCTGACTCTGAAACCTGTGGAACTATTCCATATGATCCACCTTGTGAGCTCAGCATCCTTGTCCTCTTCTCTTTGTTGAGTTATTAAAAGATAAAGAAGAGCAGAGGCTGCTGTAGATGTAGAAGTTGACAAATTTACAATAGGTGATGCCACCTGCGCCTACCTAATTTAACGCCAGCCCAAATAATCTGCCATCCATTTACAGCAGGGACAATGTTCCAGAGCATGTCCAAGTGACTCAGGAGCAGGAGGGTGAGGAAACAGCGTGGGAGCAGTTTGCTCAAACACCCTCGTGGCCGCAAAAGGACCTTACAGAATATGGCTGGTGGATATGAAAAACCCTTTCCCTGCTTTTCTGCGGAGTGAGGAAAAGACGTGGTAAACAACTACCAAACACCACATCCAAGGCTTTGGTGCCAGATGGATTCATCTGCACGGTGTTACGTGAGCTACTGCTGATCCTGCTGTAGTGAGTGCTCCTGGGTGGTTGTTTGGCTTCTGCAGTGTTTGGGAGGCCATGCCAGGGCGGTGACAGCTCCTCTGTTGTACAGGTGGAAGAAGTGTGTTCTCTGCTGGTCCCTCCTGGACTCGCCCACAACAGCCCGCTCTCTCTTCTCTTACAGGATTGTGCCACTGTAATTATGTTTGTTCATCACTCTGGTTCTGCATGACGGCTGCCTGTCCAAATTCCAAATATCCACGAGCTCTTAGGTTTATACTTTTGCCAGATCTCTTATAAAATATTCAGTTCCACTTTAATAAAAAAAGCCTCACAGTCCAGAAAAGATGACTAAATACATTTGAGACTCTTAGAGTACTCACGGTAGGAAGGCAGCAGACTGTGACTCTGACCTGTGACTAAAAATGTTTGTAGAAAAATATTTCAGTCGAATTTAGGTAAAATTTTCCTTTTTTTACAAAGGATCTTCATATTTAAGCAGCAGGTGGAAAAATTTGTTGGGTTTGGGGTTATATTTTGGTTGTTTTGCTTTATTTTCTTTCTTTTCTGCAGTGAACAATATCTCACCACAGAGAAAAATACAGGGAATATTGGTTTTTTTCTCCCAATAGACACAGTTACTGCACACTGACGTAAGAATTTTTTTTTTTTAATAATGGTCAAAAAACTCTAACTGTCCTACTTTAATTTGTGGTGAACTTCTCTAAAATTGATCCCACAGAATTATTTGGAGTTTTCTAATTCCTTAACTGTAAAGAGAATTAAGCAACTTTTACTAGACATAGAATAAGTTGATTAATAACTAATAATAATTTTAAGAGGTACAGTTTAATAAGCTTTGATTTAAATAAATAAAGAATATAATTTTTTTCTCAAATAGGTTTTATGAAAAGTTTGATGCTTGGGTTTTTATTTATATTTTCTGAGCTACTTTTTTCAAGGTTGCTTATTATAATTTAAACTTACAGTGCTTAATTGGATGGATCAAGACTTAAATCAGAGTTTTAGCTTTTACCTGTATTTTATCTATCAATTGTCAGGTTACAGAGTGATAAGGAAACACAAAAATGTTTTTTGTAATCCTGTAGGATCACTATTACCTATAGCTCTTCAGAGTTTGTGAAATCCTGTGAAACCAGTCAGACTTTTTTTTTTTTTCCTGTTTTAAATGAAACTCCATCTGACCCAACCAGGAGAATTTATCAATGTAGTTTTGACTGATATTTTGAAACTACTCACACTTGATTATTCTCAGTAAGCTAAGAAGTATGTATACTTCTTAGTATACATATATATATATATACGAATGTGTATGCATAACTTTAATTACTGATCTATAAATAATATTACATTTTTCTGCTCTATTTCCATATTGCCCTTTTGTAGTCTGTCGTAAAGCATCATATAATGAATAAAATTATTGTAATGTATGAGTTATATTACAAAAGCATCCTTCCTCTTTGAAACCTTTCCTTTCATAGCCCTGCTGGCCCAGAAGTATATTCCTAAGGAATGAATAAACTAATTGAAGCAACTGCTTAATTCATTTCAGACCATCTTTCTTCAGGGGATCTGACTGTAAATGAATAGATCTAAGAGTAAGAAAAAGAAAGAATCAGTAAAGTTACCCTTCAAAGGCCATTTACATCGCCTTGCATATTTTTATGCCAATGTCTTTTTTGTTTCCCTTTTTCTGTTTCCACTGAAAGCTAAAACCCATAAACTAAATCTTTAAAAAAATCTTAACAGCGAAATATGTCAAAACTTCAAAAACCTTTGAAAAGGTTTGTGAAATCTGAAAGAATCTGAAGCAGAAATTAAAGTTTAAAATGACACAGTACTATTCAGCGATAATAGGAGGTCTGTGTCTGGAAAGGCTGAATCATGGGTGTTACATTATATATATATATATATATATATATATATATATATATATATATATATATATATATATATATATATATGGGTGTGATATATTCTACAATAAGATTATTAAACTGGACAGATTCAATCAAACCAAAATAGGAAAATTCACAGAACCAAATGAGGAGAAAGGGAGGACTTTTATTTAAGATCAGGTATTAAAGGAGTTGTCTCAGTTTTTAATTTGCACACATTTGTGATAACCTAGAGCTTAGTAAAGCTTTTTGTACACTTTAGTCTGGAAATATGAATTTGAGTGAAAGGTAAATCCAAAAGAATCTGCAAGACAATATTTGATTAATTATTTTGAACAATTTAATAAATGGAGAGACTAAAAGTAAAGGGAGAGTATTTTACAACAAATTTTTGAAATTAACTGATTTACCTTTTTTTCCATGTGACTATTTTGCAGCCTATATTTGTTCAAATCTATTATAGCTTGAGAAATTTTAAAGCATCTAAAAATGAAAAAAAATGTAAAAATACCCCCTTTGAAATGAAAATTTTTAGACTTTTCCAGTGTTCTTTTGTCAATTACAAAACATTAAAAATCATTTTCTGTAATCCTGCTTTGGTTTAAGCTGAACTATCTTTTTAGTTTTTACTATCAAATTAAATTAAATACCAGATCAGCACAGTAGTTTGGTTTTTGTTCTCTTTGATCAAAGTCTTGGATGTCAGGTCATTAACTTCATGAACTGAGCTTTTACCAAGCAATGCTATTTTCTGAATTGCCATGGAGTAAAAGATGGGAAGTAGGTTTTGGGTTATAACCCCTGAGAAGCAATTTTTCTTAACCTCCTCACCCACTCACTCAGAGCAGCTGTCTCCAGGAAAAGTTTTTTCATGTTGTGGGTCAGACTGGTCCTTCTTCAAGTGCACATCAACCTAAAATGGGATTTAAAATGGGATGTATCTGGGATTCAGGCGTGTCATATGCAGAAGAGAAGGATCTGCGCGGTCCCAGTTGCTCAATCCTCAGACACTCACTCTTTATTCGGCTCTGTCCCCACTCTCCCAGTCAGTCACGGAGAGCATTTTCACAGTGGGAACAAAGGAAAATCTTCAATTCTTTCAGAGAATGTTTAGCATCAACATGTCTTGGAAGGATCAGCACATATGATAGCATATGCTAGAAGGAGAGAGATCAGCTTTTCTTTTGTATTCAGTTGAAGATATGCTGAAATGTGGATTATTTTTATTTTAAACCTTTAAGCAATGTGCAAGCTGTGCAGTTATCCTGATTAAGTGCAGCAGCAAACTGGGGCTGCAAACCCCTCTTTGCACAGTCCAGCTCCTGGCATGCTGCACAGGCTAACGAGAAAAATAACACAAGCTTCACAATTATTTTTCTTCCTCTCTGGCACTGGCTGGAAGCAAAGTTAATTGTTATTCTTCCTCCAGGGTACCTGTCAGCCTTTAACTCGTGACTGAAGTTGCTACTCCCTGAGATAATGGAAACAAACAGGGACCAGAGTTGACAGAAATTTGTATTTGTCAAGTGCTCATAGGCACTTGCCCTGGCGTCTGCTGGGGACAGAGAGGTGGGGAAGAGGCTGCCTTGTTAACCTCGTTTTCTCTGCTGGCTGGACTGCGGGTGTGTGTTTTAAACCTCCTTGTCAAGCCTTGGGTGCTCATGTGTCTGTAACACAGCTGCCACCAGGCCTTTCTGCTGCTGTGCCTTCTGCTGCTACTGTCAGTTCATCCCATCCACCTGGCCAGGGCTCTCTGCAGGATGTCAGGTCGGAGTCCCCCACAGTCCATCACCACCTTCGAGTTCAGGAATCTCTCCAAATACCCTCCTACGTTCGTTTGCCCATTTATAGGGGGAAACAGGAAAAGTTTTCAGAGACCTGCTCCGAATTAATTCCGCTTAACTTCAAGGTCGTGACTGATCATCTCATTGCTCGTGGTTTTCTTTGTAGGCAGTGAAAGGAGCTGAATATTCCATAGGGAAACAAACATTCTTGTGTTAACTGTCGTGGGTCTTCTCCTGTCTCTCTTGATATCATTGTGTGACCCTGAATTAGAAAATCAATCACCTGTGCAGAGTGGCTGGGACAGGGAATTTTCTGGGATGAATTATTTATTTATTTTTCATTTCTATTCTTAGTCTCTAAAGAACCCTGTCTCCTATTTCCATGGTCTGCTAAAATACTGTAATTGTCACTACCTCGTGTTTTAGTGTGTATGAAAATGCACAAAATATGCTTGCATGCATAACCCTGCAATTTTCTAATCAGCTCTAGTCAGACAGGGCTTCAAATTGTGACCCAAAAAATAATTTTGCTATTTAAGAACAGAATCATTTTTCTTAATTCAAGTCAGATTGTAATTTCTCCAGTAGCTGCAGCTTCTTCTAGCTGTATCTCTTTGAGAATCTACTGAACACAATTTATGGGTTAGCAAACAGTTTCCAAGACCAGATTTGTAATTTGACTAGGTAATAACTATTAAAATAATAATGATTATGTACAAAAAAAGACTTTTTGTTTGTTTCTCTTGATTCTGCTCTCCCTGTAATATATATTCCCACTTTATTTCTCTCTTGTGGCTGTTTTGCAATGATTAATTCCTCAGATCTATCAGTACCAAACTTAAGTATCCAATGTCTTTCCTTGTGATCTATTAAATTGTTTTTCACAGACTTTACTTTTTCAGTATATTCTTTATTGTTCATCTTTTTAGTCCCTTGTTTAACATCAGAAAACATTCTAATGGAAATACTTTAGTAAATAAATTACAGGTAGAACACAAAATGCTGTCTTTTTGTGGCTTGCAGGGAGATGTACCAAAAGGTGACAAATTGTCTTTCTCATAATGACATTTTCAGCAGAGCTGAAGACAAGAACAGTTCAGATTTGACAGGTGGGTAAACATGTTTTCCATAACAGATCAAACAATTCTTCACCATTTTAAGTGGAAACAGTCACTTATATGGTGACTTTAAATCCTCAAAATTTATGAAAAATAAAATGTAATTAGCTCTGAGCAGTGAATGCTTGATTACAAAAAAAAAAAAATAATCCCCAGAACAGAGTAACGTTGGCATTTAGTATAATAGGTTTTTGTAAAACAGCTCACTCTGATTTTTTAATCTCATATTCTCTTATCTATATGACATGATTTGCCACTAATGAAGTATAATTTATTCAATTTTTTTTGTTTACAGCAAACTTTGCCAGCAAAGGTTAGACACCAGTGCATTGTGTATGGTGCTTAGCTTAGATGATTTATTTGTAACAAGTCAGAAGATAATATTTCAGGTGTATAAACACAAGAGTGGCCTCAGGTGCAAGATTTTGAGTCCCTGTACCCTGATTGAAGGAAGGGTCCTGGTTAAAGGTGGGGGGAGTGGAAGTCATGGAGCTGGAATGTTCATGTGAGGTGAAAAAGAGACCCAGCTTAGGGACACCTGGTCAGCACCAGAGACTGACTGAGACACTTGGACTGAGGAGAAAGAAGGAGGAGAGTTGTAATTATCAGTACAAAATATTTCAGAATGAGTTAACAGTAATGTGTTGTATAGAATAGAATAGAATAGAATAGAATAGAATAGAATAGAATAGAATAGAATAGAATAGAATAGAATCAGAGAATCATAAAATGGCTTGGGTTGGAAGGGATCTTAAGGAACATCTAGTTCCAACCCCAGGTTGCTCCAAGCCCCATCCAACCTGGCCTTGGATGCTCCCAGGGATGGGGCCTCCACAGCTTCTCTGGGCACCCTGTGTCAGGGCCTCCCCACCCTCACAGTAAAGAATTTTATTTCTTAGTATATAATCTAACCCTACCCTCTTTCAGTTTAAATCCATTACCCCTTCTTCTGTCACTTCATGCTCTTACAAAAAGTCCCTCTCCAGCTTCTGTGCATGTTCCCTTCAGGCACTGAGAGGCCACAATAAGGTCACCTTGGAGCTCTTCTCCAGGCTGAACAATCCCAACTTTCCTCATCACAGCAGAGCTTCTCCATCCTTCTGATCCCCCTGGTGCCTCCTCTGGACTCTCCCCAGCAGCTCCAGGTCCTTCCTGGCTGGAGGCTGCTCTGCAGGTGGGCTCTGAGGGCAGAATCCCCTCCCTCCCTGCCCACACAGGAGCCTTGGATGCAGCCCAGGACACAGGGCTGGGTCATGTCCAGCCCCCCAAGTCCTTCTTCCTGGGGCTGCTCCATCTGCTCACCTCCAGCTGTGCTGGCTCTGGACCTCTCCCCAGCCCAGGTGCAGCACCTTGTCCTGGCTGTGTTGAACCTCACGAGATTCCCAAGGAATTCATTTCCAGTAAGCAGCAGCCTGGTTTATGAAGCAAAGGCTGGTAACATCCCTGAATTGCTTAGATTCTAAGCCATGCAAAAGTCAACTGACATGAAGAAAAATAGGTTTTAGTCAGGTCCTGAGAATCGTCTCAGGTGGATTTTCACTTTTTCTGGGTAGTATGTGTGCAATATTCCCCACCAGCCACTGTACAGTATTTATAAACCTGTGTTGTCATTAATGATATTTTAGATATGTCTCCAGATGTGCTGTTTTCCTACTCAAAAAGCATCCTTACTTAGATGGAACACTATTTATGAAAGAAATCAAATGCCACTAGGGGAGTTCTTTATGTGAGCCATGACTCCTAAGGCTCCAGGTCTTCAACAGATAAATTTTAATTGGCTTATGTTGCTTTGTGTTGCCAAGAACTTTCTGCTGATATAAAGACCATTTTTTTTTTAAACTCTGGACTTATCCCCAAATGTAAAAGCTTTATTTGAGTTTAGTGTTTAGAGTCCACAACACAAACAAATGAAATGCTACCACAAAACTTTAAAAGAGCCAGATCGGTACAAATTGTTTTATTGTGTGGAAGTATTTTAAGTATTTTTTATTCTGGTTTGTTTGTTTGTTTGTTTTTTCTTTTAACTACATGATGCCTGAAATATAGCAGCAAATATGGGAGGTCGAAAAGATTTAGGTTAATGATAAAAAATAATGATAAATGATATTATAAAGTAAATGATAAATTGTAAAAAATATAGCAGTCAATTACAAAAGATAACCAACTTTCTTTTATAATTACAGTGGAAAGAAAAATTAGTGGATTTTCATAAAAAATATACACAAATTAACATTTCCAAAGGGAAAGTCTTTAAAAGGATTAGATGTGCATATTCACAGGTGGATTAACTGCTGTGAATACAAAATGTCAACTGTGTTCCAAGACTGTAATACCAAGAATATTGAACAAAACCTCTTGTCCCTTAACACGGAAAGAAGTCTAAAGAACAAACACAGCTCAGAGAGTAATTAATTATAGAAATGGGATCATCCAACAATTCCCTCTATACATCTTACAGGGAAAGATGAGAGAAGAGTTTCCATAGACCATACCGAGTTCAAAAACCAACCTGTCTGGGTAGCAGGGGAGTCTATTGCATTTTAATAGTCTAGACAGACAAAAGTAAGCCAAAATAATATTCCAGTAAATTCCCAGAGAAGGAAATTTTGAGGAAAACACTCAATTTCTCTTGGGCTTTAGTGCTGAAGTTCTTAATCGTGTGAGCCCATCTGAAGAAGGAAGCCCAAAGGGACACTCTGGGACAGACTGAGGGATAAAGCAGCAAGAAAAATCAGAATTCACAGCAGAAGGAAGCAAGATGCAGAGCCTACCACACCCTGCCATGGCTCCCTTTTGGAGCTAACCTGGAGATCATTGCATCAATGTCTTTGCTGCATCCCCTGCTAGGCACAAGTTCAAGATAAGATGCCAAGGGCTCTGCAAAAAGGGTGGTTTGCCTGAGATTTGCCTGCAAATCCAGCAATTCTGAGGAGGAATCATCTGATCCACTCTTTATAGTGTTATTAAGACAATATTATGAAGAATTTTTTTTTTCCTCGTGGAATTTATTAACAGATAATTCAGACTCAGAGGTCCCATTCTCCTGAAGGAAGGTTTAGATCAAAAGTAGCAGCCATGGAATATCCCATTTAGACTTTAACCCTTAACTCTACAAAGCATATTATTTTATTAACCATGTGTATGCTCTGCTTATTCTCCTGGTAACCAATTCTTGAGTCTGGCTTCTCCATAATCTGTGGCATTTCTACTCTGATTTATGGACTGTATTGTTTTGTCATAATCATTGGAGCTTTTGGAGGATGGAGGCATAGAACTGAAATATTGCTATTTCAGTCAGGAGCCAGACCCTAAAAAAAAAAAATGCACAAAGCTTAAAGAAGAAACGGAGGTTTGTTTTTGTGGCTTTTTTTTTTCCCCCTGTCTGGTTTCTTGAGCCCTAAAGCATAACAATTTAAAGGTTTACTTTGAACTGCTGAATGGCATGATTCCAGCAGCTATGGCTGTTAATTGCCAGATTCACAATAAAAAATCACAAAATACAGCAACTCTAAATAATAGATTCACTTTCCCTCCACAAATTTGTGTGATTTAGTGGATGTAGGAAGGGAAAAAAGAGTTTTCATTTCACTTAAGTAACAATTGTGAAAGTAACTTGTGAAAAAGAGCTGAAGCTGTTGGAGAAAACATAAAATGAACATTTCCAGAATACATAGAGAATTTTTGTATTATAACAATTGCTGTATATCACAGGAAATTAGATATTTTGTCCCAGCAGAGAGCAATCTGATTGTGTAAGATACTCAAGGTGACAAGAGTGATAATAAAACCTCTCATGACAAATGAGCAACTGCAATATTATATCAGCTCATCTGCAGCACCAAGGCTGCAGAAGCTGAAGTACAAATACACATATGTACATTATATGTACCATTAGCATTGCTTTCCCTGACCTCCCTCTCTCAATCACAGGAGTCCTCCTGACACCTCTGTATTCAGCTCAGTGGAATACAGAAACAGATAAATGGTCAGCAGAATGCACTCCTGAAATCCCATTTAACTCCTTAATCACACAAACTCAGTGAGAGGAAACTGAGGTGGGAAAAGAAAGCCACCAGGTTATTCAGACATGATTTGCCCTTTATGAAACCACTTTGGTTGTCTCTAATCACCCCTCTGTCATCCCCATACCTTGCCATGTCTCCCAGGTGCATCCATTCCATGAGCTTACCAGGCACCGAGGTGAGGCTGACTGGTGAATACTTCCCAGGGTCCCTTTTTCAACCGGTTTTAAAAGGGGTTGTGATGTATGGTCAGTCAGTGGAATAGGCTGCCCAGAGAAGTGGTGGAATCATCATGCCTGGAAATGTTCAAAAGACACTTGTATGTGGCATTTGGGAATATGGTTTGGTGGGGAATGTGGTGGAGGATGTTATTGGGAGGTGGAGGATGTTATTGGGAGGTGGAGGTACAACCCTTTGTCTTCCTTTTCTGTCTAATGTATTAGTAAGACACATGGCTCCCCTTTGGGGTACAGCCCATTTTATCCAAATGTACATTGAAGAATAATTTTTCCTTCTGTTTTTCTCTCAGATCCTAATTCCTTGGCCTTTCACTCACTGTGTGTTGCCTTGTCTGGTTTTGAGCTGATCAGCTAATTTCCCCTGCTGTTATGTATATGTGCTCTTGATGATATCTGCAATTCTAAAATCTGAATTATTGTGAGGGACCTCAAGTGGTCATTAATTAACCTGCTGCTCAGGAAGGCCTCATACACTGTCAGGTCCCTGCCTGTGAGTCTGCACTGGATGGTGTCTGCCCCAGGATTTTCTCTTTTTAAAATGAACCTCATGATGTTTCTGTCTGTCTGTTCTTCAAGCTTAATGATGTTCATCTGATTGTGTTTTCCTTAGATTTTGCTCAGATTCTTTGGCACTACAGATTTTCATGAAAGCTACTTGAAAAAGAGAGGGAAGTTTCCAAACATGTTCTCTCTTTCATATTTTGTGAAATACTACGGAAAATACAGATTTTGGCAAAGGAAAAGGAGATAATTGTCTGTAGGGCTGGGGGCAAGGTACTGGGGAATTCGGGGGCTCTTTAGTCCATTAGGGTGCATCCCACTGCCCCCTAAGAGAGAGCAGGACACGACTCAGAGAAGAGAACCCATTTCTGCATGAACTCTGCCATCTCACAAGTGACAATTTTGCCTTAGAGACAATGGAACCAAAGGAGTAATTATTATTGCTGGTTTGTCACAGAAAGCAACCCACACTAAGTGATATCATAGACACAGCGATATAATATGACACACAATACATGATCACATGCAGATGGCCAATGGTAAAGAGAAGGTTTTAAATACAGCCAGGAAATGCCCAACCTCACTTACATGAAAATGCGATTTAAGCCCCTGATTTCTGAGTGCTCACGGAGCACTGGAAAGAGGAACAAAACACTGTCAATATTGTTATCATTTATCATTTATCATTAGCAGCAGGGAACTAACAGTCAGAGCCCCGCCACAGCATTTATCCTAAAGTGATTGTGATTCTGATGGTGGGACATTTTAACTGCAGAAAAAATGCTGCTCTTAGAGACAGCTAATCAAAAATATCCCACTAATAAGCATAGTGGTTCTAATGATAATTTATGATCAGCTCACAGCTCTAACGAACATATTGCTGTTAATGGATGGTGCTAAGTGGAAAATAGAAAGTAAGGGCTCAAAGGGAGGTTTTTACATTTCAGAAAGCAAGCTCTGCTCATGCTGCTCTAAAGCAATAGCAGAAATATTCAGTGCTGTGGAGTCATAGAGATGATTGAGATAGAGATAGAGATAGCTATTTAGAAAGCCAATCCAGGAGGCTTCAAACATCCTCTAATTCCACCTAAACATTATTTTAGTTACTGCCAGTTATTGCAAATATAAACTAATGTTCTTTTTACTTGTATCAGCTAAAGAAATATCATGATAGATTACACGAGTTATAGAAAAAAAACAGACTTATTCTGGCTTTGCTGTTACAGCAGTTCAAATCACAAGCCAACATCAGTATTTTTCCTCATGGAGTCTGAAGGCACATAAATATTAAAATGTAATTTGAAATTTCTGGCCAGGCCCCAGAACAGTATTGTTTATGCAGTGTTTGACAGAGCTATTCAAATAAATCAAGTAACAAATGTGTCATGATTACTGTTAAAGTGGAAACTGCAGCACTAACAACTATTAAGATAAATGATGCCGTGCGTGGAAAGTATTTTATGGGTGCTCTGTCTCTGTGCATGGGTGTGCAGGCATGCACAATCAGCTGTCTCCCAGGAAAATTAAAACTGCATCCAGGGATGAATATTTGAAACAACCAGCTCTGCAAACAACCAGCAATGACAGCATATTCACTTGTAGTGCATGGCATAAAATAGACTTCTGCTTTGATATTTCACTAAATCTTGGCTGCTTTTGGGTAAGCTTAGGGTTTGGGGTTTTTTGTCTCATTATTATTATTATTATTATTTCCCTAACAGACAGACAGAAAGATTTTTGGCAGTAATCAGAAAAATACAAGGAGTTACTATAGTCAGCTGTCTCTTTCTTTTTGTAGGAGCATGTTGTTGGGAGATATTAAATTGTAATCAAAAGTAGAATTTAATCTCCAGCAAAAAGACGGCTGGAATGAGAGGTTTAGAGAGGGACTGATCACGTTCTAGGCCCCATCTCCACAATGTGGATGTCTACAGCTGAGCCATTAAATTCTGTACATTGTCATGTGAGAGACACAGGCATTTTTAGAGAAATCATCTGGCCTATTGAGGTGTTTATATTTAGCCAATGTCACTGTGACATAGACGGAGCCTCTCTGAGTGCCTGTGAGCAATGTCTGCAGTGCTGTGACATTATCTCCATGCAAGGCCTGGACCATGGTGTGTTCTGTTGTCTCTGGCTACCTAAAACCAATGGAACGTGGGAACATAATTATTTTGTTGGCTACACAATGATCTTAGAAACGTCTGGTTAACTGTCCTCACATTCTAGAGGTAGCAGGAACATATCTGAACCCAGGCAGTTTGAATTAATGCAGATTTCAACAGGTGGGCATACCTAACATGCTGGAGCCTGACGTGAATAAAAACAAAAATTTGATGAGGATCACAGGCCAATAAACATAGGCACCCCTTTTACTGTTGTTGTTAAATGATGTCAAGCTCTGAAGTCTTTAACCTGACTGCAGGGTCTCAGAACTTGTCTGAGATCACCTTGGCTTGCTCTGATTTGTGGTTGTTTCTATGTAGTAACAAATATTAAAGAATCCCTTGGATGAGGAATTTTGTTCTACTTTAGCTTTAGTTTGCAATGATAACAAAATACAAGTAAAATTAGGAAATTGAGTACAACGCCAGAGTAAAGGGTTGTCCAGATCAAGAAGGAACTTATACAAAAATTTTAATGGTATTATTAATTAAGCTTTACTGTGATTTTATATGTAATTACACAGCCCAAATTAACTAGACTGTTAAAACTTTAATTGTACTAACACTAGCTCCATATATATGGTATGCTCTCTTTTGGCCATAACAAAACTTTTGGTGTAACAAGATACAAATGAGCTTGGGTAATTAGGTATCAACAGCAGGTTTAAAGTCAGAGCAGTATCAGCTTAGCTTGTTCCATCCTTACTTTTAGCTTTGCAAATAATAATGAAACTAACGTTTTCATCAGAAAATTGATTAGAGTGTACAAAGTCCACTGGCAAAATCTTTGATTAGGACATTGATGATGCAGTACATTCATTAAAGAGCTCTTGATGGGATTCACACTTATCTATAGTTCAGCAAAATTTCTTCTGCCAAAAAAGGTGAGAGTTATGTTTTAAAACTGATTTTGTAACCTAAGAGGCAGCAGCAGACCTCAGATGCCAGTCTGGATATGCTGTAGGACTAACACAACCTTTGTACCTATGGAAGAAATTTCAGTTAAGGACTCATTTTAATAAAAGAGAGAACAAATGAGTGCACAGCTCCTCCTCAGTGTCTCTGCCTGTTACCATGTGTCCTGGTATCCACATGGCAAAAATCCATGACCACTCATAATGGAATTGCCACATGCTTCCTCAGCTGAGCTCAGACAAACCAGGAACAAATTTGTTGAGCTTGCAGCAAAAGTGTAGAAGGGAGGAAAGACTCATGCAATCTTTCTGAAGAGTTTGAATATCATGCTTGTAAATAAAACTCTTGTACCCCTTTGCAGCTAAATGCACCTATTAAGATTTTAATTAAAGCTGATGGAGCATGTACAGAGAAAGTGAAAGAAAAGTAGGACTTCAAGAAATATTAAAAAATATAAGTAGCCATTTGAGACCAGATGGGAGACTGGGGAAGACCAGTGCCAGTAGACCTGACAGTTCAACAGAAACAGGTGAAAGCTGATATTTGTCCTGATTAGAAAGCTCATTTACCATAGCAGGACTTCTCTAAGGGTGGGAAATCAAATCCAGCTGTAGCAAAATGCCCCAAGCCTCAGCATGAATCTCCCCTGCACTGTGCACTACGTCTGGACGTGTTGCTTGTGATTTTTTAAGCTATAAATCATGTGATGCTTCACCCTGTCTTAGGCAGAAAATTCATGGAAATGAACGGGGAATAGATCAAATAAACACTTTGTACAACAAATCCAGTTAGTTTGGTATTCACAAAGTATCCCTTAGTAGTTAATAACACCAAACAGGACGAAAAGACTGATTTCAAACATGATCATGTCATTTTTGATCTCTGGAATCAGTTGCTCAGGGCTCTTTAAAGCAGTCACTTGTGTTTCAGGATAATGATTAATCAGAATATATTAAAGGCTGATGGGTAATTCAGTATTTATAGGAAGCTTAGTTTCTTGGTCCCCATTTTACAGCTCCCTGTCACAGGATTGATTATTGCTCTCTGTAGCTGACCGGTGGAAATTAGTGTTGCTGTAAATTTTCAGCCAGCTAATCAGCAAAAAATATCCAGGAAGAAAGTAAATTCATACACTACTAATTAATTATGGAATGAAAAATAATTATTTTTGTCTTGGCTGATTGTGTATCTTATATGTATACATATGCAAAATAGTGAATCAGATATAACATTGTGTCATCTCTGCTCTCCAACTTATTGTGAACTGTTTGCATTTTTTTTTAATCCTATAGCATAACCAAAATCAGTATAATATTTTCTTTTATGTCTAGTCAACTGTAATTTTCTATTCCTTTAAATATCTTTGTTTTCCTCAGACTTATGAAAGAACATATGAGAACTATTTTTAATACTTCCCCACAATTGTCTTTCCCTACTTTTTCACCTCAGAATTTCACATGAGTGTGATAATCCCCTACCTCCCTCTTTTGTTGTTTCTGAAATAACACAGGATGTAAACATGGAATTCCTTTTCTTACCAACAGACATCATCAGACAAGAGAGCAAATTTGGGCATGCTGAGGGCTTTTATGTGATGAGATGCCCAAAATTTTTGAACTCTTTTAGTCTGTTTCTTTTAAATACATATAGACTGTTCTATATCCACTTTCTATGAAAAGAAAATAACACTGCCATTTGCTAATAATGGATATCTGGAAAATACAGTAGCCCATATGATCCCCAAGGAGAACAGAAGTTATTTTCAGTTCACTTAGAGCCTGAAGAGAAACAGAATTTTCTCATTTGTGGGGGAAAAAACCCAAAATTACAGTGGTTTATGCACTTTCTAGGGTCTGCTCTTCAGAGTCAGAAATGCACACGCCAGAAGAACTGCCAGTTTGTGTACAGATATAAAAGGTGTTTTCCTGAATAATTAATTCACATACCTGTGAATTGTTGTGTTTTCAAAGTGCAAACAGTCATTACAAGAAACGACAGGAAAAAGCTGAAGACAATAAGGCAGCTTGCCAATATTGCAAAGTTAGACTAGAATTTGAAAACCTTGTGCTGGAGGTTAATGTCACACCTTAATGAAATTTTTTTGAAGTTTATGACTAAAGAGTCCAGATGGTAAACCAACAGCTCAGGTGAAGGAATGAACCGACCTCATATCTTATAATAAGCCAAATGTATGATTTAAAATGGCACCCAGATGAGTTTTCACTTCCAGCTCCCTCACAGTTCTACATAATGAAAGATTTGATAATGTATAAAAGTAATTAAATGCAATGCTGATATCCTCAGAGTCATCTTTCTCCTATGATATTGAAAATATCTGTGGTATATTATGTATGGTTTTGTAAATGATATACATTTTTCATAGCTGCTTTCACTGGCAATTTTCTTCTTCTAATGGCTGTATAATTAAACAGTAATGGGATATTTAGGCTTATGTGTATTCATGGGGAAGTAGTTATAACAAAACCCCTATAATTATCTATTACCTCCCCCCCACCAAATACACTTTTGTTTATGCTCCAATTTTTATTTTTCATAGACATTATTTTTTTCCTGCAGATAATAATATTGACAAGCAATATAGAATATGAACTTTTAAATCCACATGAGGTCTTTGTGGCTAAAGGTTTGTTTTTAGCACAGTTTGTATTAACTCTGGTTACAGCAATGCTTAGGGCTTGGACTTGTGTGTTTTCAATGATCTTGCTACACATAAGGGGATACATTTTTGTCTACTCCAAATATACAGGGAGGGAAAACTCAGGGAGATTTGTTTGATGGTTCCTTTAATGAGCCTGTGCTGCAAAATTAGCTTCTTCAGTATCTTTTCCAGAATAATGAATTTAAGATTTTATCCACTCAAAATTTGCACCATCCTCCATGACAGTATTTTGTGGTCTACCAGCTCTTGAAATGTCCAGATCACTAGAAAACAGGATATTTCATGTTTCTACTGCTTCCCAGTGCTCTGCAGAGAGGCATGAGCTCCACATGGGGGTTCATGACCTCTTGGATTTTTCTGAATTTAAAATATTAAGCTCATTAAATTCAGGAGAATTTTGTCATTGACTTCAGGACATCCATTGAATTCTATGGTGCCAGCATTTAATCTTTTCTCTTTTTTTTTTCTTTTTTTTGAATACTGTACCTGAATTTGTAGATGCAACCCCCAATTTCAAGTTAATTTTCACATCATAATTATGGATTTCCAAGATTAGCAGGACAAACTCAGTAATTAATTTAATTTGTTCTTTTACATTTGTCTTGTGGTGGGCTTTTTATTTTTTTTTTCCCTTTGAAGTTATGATTTCACAATACTTATTTTTAGGGTTTTTCCCCTAGTACATTAAATTTTCAGGGATCCTGTTGGCTCGTGCAGCCTTAACATGACTGTGAAACTACAGCACTGGTCTCCATAGGGACAACCCTTCTTAACTATTCCAACTTGACTCCCATAAAGGAAAATTTTCTCAACCAGCACAAGCAGAGATAGAGCAAAGTTTGCCAAACCTTGGCCTGAATTGCTACTTTCTTGGAATTTTGTGTGACATCACACTCCTCATGGAACACCTCTGAAAAGAAATTTGTACACACAACAGACAATTGTCATCAAAGATTAACATGAGGCTGTAAACGTGAGAGGGTGAAGACATTTCAGTTCTGTTAATATGTCTTTATTGAGGTTAACAGAATGCTATTTCTTGAGTATATTTTCTAGAAATAAAGGTCTGTAGTATTTGAAAGATACTACCGTTCTGTGATACTTCTTGTCTGACTTGAAATTCACCCAAACAGATTGGAACTTATCAGTTGAGGAAAAGACATGAGATTTGGCAAAGATATGAAATGCGGATGAAGGAGGCAAAAAAGAATGACATTACACATGAGCGAGGCTCGGAGAAAGGGAATAAAAAACAATTGAACATTGTTTTTTTTTCTGAAACAACAACAAAGGCATGAAATAAAACCTGGAGGTGGGAAGTGCAGGTGTGAGAAGTTAATGTCTTCATTCTACTTGTATTTAAAATTGTGGAACTTCCTGCCTTTTCTTATGAATAATTACAGGTGCTCAAAAATGCACTTGGTTTTTTTTTTTCTTTTTTTAAGAAACAGCCCTTTCATTTTTTTTTAAAGAAAATATATTTCAACTCAGCACTGCATACGTGGAGGTGATTATGGATGTTCTTCTCATGTTTTTAGAGGCTTGTAAAACTTACAATCATGCTGAGAAACATGAGTGAGGGCATAAGGTGTTGTTTTGACTTGTTACTGTTTTCTGACATATTTCTAGGCTGTGATTTTCAGATATAATAGATGAATGAAGATTCTGCTGACTTTGAGGAGTCTTATTCTTCTTGAATAAAAATGATACCCCAGATTGCACAGTGATATATTGAGGTTGAATTATTTTTTGTGGGTTATATTGCATTTTTTTCTCTTGATGCTAGGCAGTTTGGCTAAGAATTTCTGCTCAAAAACATTTTCTTAACATTGGATGAAAAAACAACTTTTGGTCGTATTTGTACATCTAGTATTTCAAAAATGTGTGACTAGAAATTTATTTCCTTAATCACAGTAAACACTGGATTATTTTGGTCCTCATATTTCTCTCTGGTGTACCACAAGACTTGTACTGAGCCTGAGATGTGAACTTTTGCTTCTCCAGCCTAGAGCCCTCAGGCTGACTTCTGTTATCCTGCATTATACACATCTGGCTGCCATGAGAAATCATCTCTGTGGACTTAGAGGTGAGACTGTCGTGTATTTCGGGATAATCCAGTAAGAAACTTGTCTAGAAGAGGGATTTTGTGAAGTGCCTACCTTGCAACTCCTTCAGCTTATCTTGGTGGCTTTTGAACAGAAATAGCTGGATATCATCTGAGATTTGTCCAAAGATTTGTATTATTTTAACTGGATGTTTTTAAATGGAAAACTGGTAAAAGGAAAGCCAATTCCAGTAAGATGAAGTAATCCTGAGATCACAGATAGTTCTGCTTCTGGTTTTATAAAACTCTCCTCTTAAACACAGGGATTTCTCTCACACACTATTATTCCCCAAAACACTAATGAAAGTCACAATAGCATCATGTTCTACTGCATTTAATTCAATGGAGTACAGCTGAGAGACAGAAATTATGACTGGCTCCTTTAGCCAGCTTTCTGCTACCGTGAGGTGATTCTTTTCTTCCCTCTCTCTTGCTCCTAATATCAGGACCTTAAGAACATGAGGTTTATTAAGGTGAAAGCAATATCAGTAGTCCAGAAAATCAAAGCAATATGTGAAACCAAATGTGATAAATTGTAATGAAAACCCTATGGTAGTACTCTCTAACTCAGGAGTATTGAATTCTTAGGAAATAGGGTACAAATTAAATTCTATCTATTGTACAGATCTGAAAAACAAAAATATGGGATCAGAGCTGAAAAATGTATCTTTACAAAAAAGCAATGCAGGTGAGCTAATTTGGAATGAACAGTAAATTGGACCTGTAAAATGCACTATGATATATATAAGTAATTAAATTAAATATGGAAATGGGTATGTATGCATTTTTGTATGTAATAATCAGTTTGGCTGCATGTTTCACAATAAAAGTTTTCAACAGTAATTTTTACTTAAGCCCAGAATTACCATCACCATTTAATGTTGTTGGTTATTCTTTACTTTGAAAGAATTCTTTAAAGCAGATTTTTTAGACTAATGCTTATTTATTCAAGTAGTAATAACTTATAGGAATGCTGGTTAATCAAGAGTAGAAAAGGCCACAGTTTTTACAGAGACAATATTCATAATCTTTTTCTCTAGGTGTAATTTAAACTGACTGCTCTGTGTAGATAAAATGACATGCTTATTTATGGAGAAATTACTCTTGACTTTAACAGCATGGTGGTAAAAATTGTCTTATAAATCTGGGGAATATTTTCATGGCATTTTTTTTATCAAAGGGCTAACGATAGAACAACATATATATTGAAGTGAAATAGTTCATATTCCTGTCATAGAGATGTACCCACAACTGGATATGTGTGAAAAAGTCTTTCCAATCATGTTTTGGGTTTACATTTCGTTACAAACTTAACGGTATTTCAGTATCCATGGACATCTTTTCTACAGATCTCCAAAAGATTTTCTAAAATATGACAACGGGGGCTGTAAAGATTCGTTCAGGAATAAAGAAGTTTTCCAATCAGAAAAAAAATACTTTGAGAATACTTAATTCTCAAAAAGTGCTTCAAAGGATTTGCAGATGTGGGGAAATGGTACAATTCAATGAATAATGATTTGCTGGTTCTTCATTTTATTCTTCTGGAAGCTTAAAGTGTGGATATTTTGGATTTGTTCTTTCTGAGGGTTGAGTGGCTGAGGTCTTCTGTGTCCCCTCCACATTTTAACAGACACTACAGATGCAGAGGAAACAACTGCTCTTACCTCTCTCCCACAAATTCAGCCTCTTCTGTTGGGAAACATGATGGCAGTTCAAAAAAACAATTCATCAGTGCCAGAAGTTACCATCAAATGGAAAGACTGTTTTAGTGGGATTTTGTGCAGACAATGTTACACCAACCACCTCTGGTTTCAACATTTTGATCAAGTATTTTTTCAGCATAGCTAAGCTATTTTTATTCCAATATTAAAAACAGCTAAAGAGCTAAGGGAGAAAAAATTTTCCACAGAATTTACAATCAGAATAGCAATATGTACAGATGTTTCCCTTTCAAAATAATTTGCCGTTTGTGAGCTATTGAAGATGTCTGCTATTGATATAAATTGTAGGTGGATGTGTTAGTGCCAAAATTGTTATTATAGAAGCCAGAAGCAGAAATTATTGCAGCCCAGAAAAAGACACAAAAATGGTGTTCTGAAGAAAAACATTTCATCCTTAAAAGAATAACAAAGAATCCGGTGTCATTGGTTTTGTTCTCTCAACTTTGTTGCAAAGTTGTTTTTTTTCTGTGTGTATCTGTGTAAAGCTGCAGATTTGTACACTTGAGAATATAAATAAATAGATCTTGAGAATATAAATAAATAGATCTTCACACTTGTATGCATTTACACACTAACACATGCATACTGTGGGTTCAACTCCCTTCTTTGTAAGTCTTCTTTCTTTTCAGACATTTTATTTTTGCCACTTGAGATGTTCCAGTTATGGACTCAGAATTTTTTTCTGAAAATTCTCCATGAAAAAAATCAAAAGCCATTATAAACCCTATACTCTGTGAGAAAATCAGGATTTGACAGTGGTTGGGATCACTGCTGAGGACAAATTCAATGTTGTGTGCAATTGCTGGTGTGGAGATAGATGAACTCAATAATTCTCTGCTCAAAAAACTGCTCTTTCTTTTCTGTCAACCCCTTTTCCAATTCTTCACATCGGCTTCTGAAAGGTCAATAACTTACAAGGTATTAATTATGCAGTGATTTTTTCGTTTGTTTGGAGTTTTTTTGGTTGGTTGGATGGGTTTTTTGTTGTTTATTTTTGTTGTTGTTGTTGTTTTGTTTTGTTTTGTTTTTTGGTTGTTTTTTTTTTTTTGTATGGTTCTGAAAATTTATCATAATTCAACAATTTACTTCAAAATTTAAGAAGTCTTTTAAGAAGCAGAATAACCTTTAACCCAGGAGTGCTAGAGGAGAACACAACTCACACAGTGACATTATGATACAAACCAGATTTTTCAAGAAGGGCACGAGGCTCACACAGTGGCAAAGCTAAGCTCTCACCCCTGAGGAATTTTCAGTGAACTAGTGAAAATATAGATCAATTGTTCACTATTACTTCCATGTTGTGAAGATTCACACCAAGTCGTGCATAGAGCTGTAAAACCAGCACAGTGCATCAAATGTGAGTTACCCATGTCATGAAGATAAGAGCATCATAAATCTGGATCTGAGAGGTAACAAAATGCCACGAGTGATAGATCACTTCAGCTATTTCAGCACTGCTAAGAACACCAAAAAACGAGTGGTGGAAGAACTGAAGGTTGGGTAATACACTCAAATGAACAGCAGTGGGAAATTTCTTCTTGTGCTGAAGAAATCCAAGTCACTGGCACCAGATGAGATCTTAGCAATTCCCTGCTCTGTCCCAGACACTGCCCTGGGGTGGGACTGGGGACAGGTCCCTTCTCCAGTGTCATCTCTGTGTCAGTGTCACTGAGGTTTCCTTCTGAAACTGCCCACAAAAAGGTCAGTAATGCCCAATTCCAGGGAAATCCACACATACCAGATATTGCTGAATTCTCTGAAAATATATTCATGTGAGGAAGAGAAAGGAAGAGTGCTCTGAGAAAGTTTCAAAACCCCATCATGCTATGGTTTTACATTTTGATGAAATGGCTGAATTTGTTTAAGTGGCGTCAATATGTTTTCCCTGTTTTTCTGTTTTTAACTCCTTTAGAATCAGGACAAGGCCTTTGTGTTTTCTCTCTTTGTGGCTACTCTCACATTACTATTGTTAAAAACATTTTTATTTGGAAATTCATCCACCACCAGCAGCTGAAAGTAGACATAATTTCTTTATTTTTAGGTTTTATTTATAATAATGGAATAAAAAGGCATAAATTTTGTGGAATTATATTACTTTATAGGTTTCCAGGGTTTTTTTAGATGTCTTTTTTTTAAATATTATTATTTATTCCTTTTTTTCTAACTTTTCAGTTAATTGTCCATTCAGATTATGAATTCTATACTTCTTATGTCATTTTAATTGCCTGTGCTGTGGATGGAGTCCTTCAACTTACTGACATCTGGAGCAGTAGGCAGGACTGAAAAATGCACTTTCAGGATTGGTAGTCATTTTTACCTACATTATTTTTCATAAATGAAAATTTCTTCAGCAGACATTGTACAAAATTATTCTTCTAAAGATAATTTCACACAGGATTTTCTTTATAGATAAGATGAACCAGGGAAGAGATAAGATAAAAAACACAGAGTGAAGGCTAAATATAATGAAATCCAATTATCTAAAGCAGTGATACCTAAAGTCTAATTCCTAATCACCTTTAAAAATTAGTGGATTATTCTGAAGGACACTGCAAGAAGCAGGAAACAAAAAGAAGTCCATAGTGTCACACCTAAATTCCATTACATGATGAGTCACAACATTAAAAACAAAATTAGGGAAGTTCAAATTTGGAAATGTCAAACACCACTGATTTAAAAGAAATAAATTGGTATTAAAGTTTTAAAACAATCTTAACTCTGTCTCATAATGATGGAATCCAGATGTGCAGGTATTGTTGTGAATTTATAGAAAATGCCTCTCATTTGACAACATGAATATATTAATATATCTTTTCAGAATAAGCATTTGTGCCACTGCATGGTGACTTTGCACTTCTTTTTATTTTCTTCCAGCAACAGGAGGAAGAAAAAAATAAGTTAAAAGGTGTGCTTTCATTTTCTTTTTTCTTTTTTTTTTTTTCTTTAAACTTGTATGAAATTATTAAGCAGACAATACCTAATGAGAGAACTGTAGAACTGTCTCTAAGGAACTGGGATAAACACAACATGGGCCACAGACCAGAACTGATTTATCTGGCAAGCTGCATTCCCAGAGACTTAGTAGCCTGGAAGAATTTTGTGGCACCAGAGTTATTTTAAAACAATCAAGGTCCTGCTTTTATTTTTTAACACTGATATTTAGTATTTCATCTCAGAAATACACAAACTGTGCGCTGCTGGAAATAGAGATGATTGTAATGAAAATTCATTCAGAACATTCCGAATTATGTATTTTTTATTATGTATTATGTATTATTGGTCTTTGCAATACTGCAGTTTCTAGATTACAGAGAAAGGCTAGAGGAAAAAAAAATAGTAAAAAAGCAACTTTTAAAACTTACTTGAAGATATTTTTTTTTTTTTTGTTAAATGCCACATGATAGTGTTTTCTTTCCTGGTGGCAGACTTCCAGCTCCCTTTGACATGAGAGAATGCTGCAGAGGGGCTCAGAGCTCTGGAGGTGTGATAGAACCAAGAGATGTTTCAGGGAAAGCTGTGCTGAGAGCTTCACATTCCGTTAATTAATCATCAGCTGGAGAAGAGTCAGGTGTCCGGGGCTGGAAGGTAAATGGGGTTTAAAATTCACGAGATTTCCATCTAATCTCTGGTCAGTATAACATCGTGCCCGTATGCTTTGGGTGTGAAATGTTTTGTTTGAGCAAGAGAAAGACTGTCAGTGTAAAATAATGAAAGTAAAGAACTCCTAAAGACTGCTAGACTATTCCTCTGCTCCTGTATCTTGCTCCTGGCACTCTAAATTCTCTGGATTTATCCTTTCATTAGAGATGAGAGGATTGTTTTTTTCAGGCAGACCATTCGAGAATTGAAGCTAATCCAATTTAAATAGCCATGAAAATTTAAAGTAACCTTTAAACAAGCCGAGGTTCTGCTCCATGATATTTTGGTACCTTTGTGCTCTCTCTCATTTCCCACTCCTGCATTCTGAGTTCCACAGGTCAGAATAACTCTCATGTTAACAGCTCACTCTCCCTGTCCATAACACACATTTTGTCCAAGACTGATATCTTCAGAAAGCTGATTTTCTCCAGTGGGAATCCTAAATTTGGTATCCAAACAAATTGGTTTGGGATCTGGAGTTGTCCCTCTTTTAATATTAACTGCAGATTAAATCTCACCTTTAATTAGGAGCTTTGTTTTAGCCATCTAAGTTTTGGTGAGCTGGTCACCTGTTTTAATTGATAAGGTGAATATTTATTTGTTTTTAAGAGCATATCTACATATATAGATTAAAGAAAAATCCCTACAGTCCCAGTGTCTACGAATTGTGGTCCTAATTTTGTAAATAGGTACAAAATTTGCAAGAAGTCTTGAGAAATGAGATAAAAGGTTGCAGTCATGTCTGCTGTACTGAAGGAATGAGAGGTACAGAAAAAAATTACGATAATTAGCTCAAAGTCGTTGTGGCAGGAGACATCTTGCCTTGTTTTAGAACCTGCATTGCAGAGGTCCCTCTATGAGTCCTCTGCCCACATCCCTGCTATAATTAATGCATCTGAACAAACCCAATTAGGGATGACTCTGTGAGATGAATCCTTTCCTTAACTTGGCTAGCTTAAATATTCCCCTGGAGCTGTATTTTTCATATGGAAAATAAGGGAGCTTCTGCCCTGCATAGGTGCTTGGGAGAAGAGCTAAAAGTCCTTCTCCACTGTATGTGCCACCAGGAGCCACATCGTGGGACCATGGGGAATCTCTTTCATCCTTCAAAACTTTTCAGAAAAGAAAATAAATCTAATTTTCCCTTCCAGCATCCTAAGAATTGCTAGAATAAAGGTTTTTCCTAATCCAATCTCCTGACAGCACATTGCAGAATAGAGTTGAAATATAAGCATGAAATATAAGCAATCAGGATATAGAGAGTGACTGATTCAAACTGACGTGCTTCTGCCTTCCTCACAAACAAACAGATTCACTCTATTTGTTTCAGTTTGGGGCAGAAAGTTCAATTTTGCTTCTGATGTAATCCTGTCCTGTATGCTATTAGAGCCTCCTGAAGGGAATCCTTTTAATTGACTCCTTTTTGACATGTCGTATAGTTTTAAATTAACATAATGCTCTCATGTTGCTCATTAAATAGGAGATATGATGGTAAAGTAGATGCAGCTAATTAGTAATGAATAAATTATTTATGGCTTCTTAAAAAGATGAGTGACCTGTAAGTTAACATTGTTGGAGAATTATTTTTTAATTGGATGTGATCTTACTGCTCTTCACACTTCACCTCAAAGTTTTAAGCAGCCATATTTTAATTGAAAGATTTGAAAGTTCACCTGCCAGAAGTGGTGGAACAGGGCAAAATAAGGGTTCGCTCTTGTAAACTGTCTGTGCTGGGGTCACTGGAACCCCTTAGAGTCCTGCAATAAATAATATGCAGAATGAAATCCAAACCCATCAAATCTGCAAATAAATTGATTGTATGTTCAACCTTAAGTCTGGGACACATTTACAAACATAATTAAGTGCTGAGGTATTTAATTTTTTTCGCTCCCAATAAAAGAATTGCTTGTTATTGGGAGAAAAAGCAGCAGGCTACAGCTTTTCCCTACTCCAGCCTCCCGCCTGCCAACAGGATAGTTGGATTAAAAAAGAAATAGTCATTATGCAGGCAGATTTTTCTCTGGGGATGTTGTCTTTGCAGTCAGCAGTTTATGGACTTTCTGGATGCCAGTTTATGCCTCTGATTGTGTTTAACACTCAAAAGGATGGACCAATTTTACATGAAATTGCAGAATCATTTTCTAATCCATTTAAATTTTTATTGGAACTTCCTGGCCATTTCCTACTTGTTTCTGTGTAATTTGTTCCTTCAATTTGAACTAAAAATCTCCTGAATATTTGTTTAACAATACATGCTATCCTCTGTAAAAAGGTGGGGATATACTTTGATTTCCTGTGCAGTGATTAAAGATGTCTAAAGACCAACAGTGAATTTTTTACTCCCTGCTGCAGCACTATAGCATTTTTACTTCTTCAATTTCATAAGTTATGTTGAAAATTTATAATATATTTATAACAAATAATGTATAACAAATTCTACATAATTTTAAACACTATTATATCAGAAATAACACTGAGCATGTTCAACATCCACCTCAAAATTTTCTCACAAAATCACAGAATGTTTGGGAAAGGATCTTAAAGACCCTTGACTTCCAACCCCTGCCATGGGCAGGGACAATTTTCATTAGAACAGGTTCCTCAAAGGCCCTTCCAGCTTGGCCTTGAGCACTTAAACATTTTCAGGGATAGACATGTATTTTTTACTTATAAACACACACATCTATTTTTTTTTTTTTGTGCTAGTGTTGCTTAACAAACTCAATAGTTTTATTACTTCATTTGTTTATTCCAACAAGATTATGACACCATACATAAGGACATAAATTCATTCAAACATACTTGAGCTTTTGTACTGATTCAACACTTTCTGTGGCACATGAAAATACTGTCATTATTTTAAATTTAGTTTCAAATCGGTGTATAGAAGTCCTGTATAGCAAATACAATGTAAGGATCATGTTTTTTTCAATAACTGCAGTGTCTCAATCAAATCAGTTCAGAACCAGGAAGAAGAACATTCTGTAAGTATGTTTATTTTTCATTCAAATTAAGTTATTGTCACTATTAATATTTTAGACATGTCATAAATATTCCAGGAAGTTTTCTTTATGCTTATAGACTCTGCAGCTGATGCATACATAATTGAAGGAGAAAAAATGTGTAGATGCTCAGGTATTTATTAGAACCACATAGTCAGAAAATGTGCAAGCGCAATTTCATGAAGACTATTCTATATGAAATTTATCTTTTCACCTTTACTAATTTACCTTACGTGATTTAATAATTAAAGCTGATGGAAAAAATCTTTTGCAAACCTGAGCTTTGAAATATTTATTAGAATGGAAACAAAGCATCATGAGAGATAAATAAGTGAAATTGAGAGATGAGATTACTTGCTGGAGTCATGTTTGCAGAGCTCCTAAAAGAATGAATATTTCCTCCTCCAATACATGGTGTTTTCACTAGAACCTGTTCCTTTCCTTATGGAATGTCTCATATTTTAGACTTTTTTTCCTTCTTACCACAACAAAATTGAAATGGATCCAAGGTTAATCACAGGGTTCCTGGTCTTTCAAGTTGACTTCTCCATCCATTATGACTGTGTGTGCTTTTCTCCCACTTCCTTTTGTTCTTGTTTTCTCAATCTAAATTAGATTTTTGCAACATCTGGCTTCTGGTACAGCTGTGATCTTTTCAGATGCGCTGTATTCCTAGGGATTTACTGTTTTCTAGGGATTAACTGTTTTCTCAGCCTGATTATCCTTTTAAGAGGCATGAAAGGAGGCCCATCAAACCAACTGCTCTTGGAGTTATCTTTTTTCCTAAGTGCATCTAAACATTTAGGTGATAAATATAATGATGGGCTTGGAAACAGATGTCAGCTTTCTGCCTGACATCCCTTTGTTAAATTCCACCACTCAAACCATCTCCACCTGTCCCTCCCACCTTTCCCTGTGTTCTTTCCATCCACTGCAGGGAAAAAGGGTTTTAAGTGTTTTCACCCTGACCTTGACCATATTGTCTCTGATCTTTTTAAGTGGGACATGAAAATTTTTTCCTAGTGACCTGACTTAGCTTCATGAAAGATTATTTTCTCATTTAGTATCTTTTCTATAGCAAATGGCAGGTGATCTCCATCTAAACTCTAGTTCACTGCACGGGTGCTGTACCTGGAAATACAGCAGGCTCCAAATGAGTGGTTGAGCGCATCTGAGAGCCTAAAAAATACTAAAGAGACTTTGCTTAATGATATTCTTCAAGAAAGGGAAACCTTCCAATTTCCAGTTTTTCAACTGGCAATTTGTTGCAGACTGACCACTGAGGAACACACGAGGAGTGAACACAGTTGTCAGCTTCCAGGAGCATGAAAAATGTTTCTTAGATTTATTTGAATGCTGCATTGCACACCAACTTTCGTTTGAATGGAGAAACAGACATTTTAGAATGATGTTTTTGGCAGAATAATTTTGGGTTGAAAGTAGGTAAAGAAGAAAGGCTTTGGACATAAATCAGCTCACCCAAGCTACTTTTTTCATTGATATTTACAGTGATTTTCTTTCTCTATTTCCTTTACACTGCAGTAATATTTTACCATCACATGCCTGGCTAAAATAGGAGCATAGGATCTCATTACACTTTCTATTTCTCATTGTCTTTTAAAGAAGTATCCCCCTCTGGCCACACAAAGTGAACCTAGTCATCTTCTGAACTGATTGCTCACTGCCTTATACCTGCAGGGGCGTTTGCAGGAAAGTAACACGAGACTAAATTTACTGGAGCTGCAGGGCAGTCTTACGTCTTTTTGGATTTTTCAGCTCGCTGCCTGAAATTTAGAGTGCTGGGGACAAAAAAGAAGAAAAGAAAAATATTTCTTATTTTCCCATCACGCATGTTTTTATCTCAGCTGTGTATTCACTGCAAGTCCTAATATTGATTGTAACATCTTTCTTCATTCCCTTACAATGGGAAGTTTAATCATCTGCTGAATGAGACATTTCTGTTTTTTACAAGTTCTGTTTTTTCTCAAAAGCACAAAAGTTATTCTATTCAAAGTTATTCTTCTATATTTCCAATTAGGACCTAAATTCATATGTCTTTTTACTTCTGTCATTTCCTTCAGACATACAGAACATGCCAAAAAATACCCCTGTCAACTTCCTATGGAAAATTTATCTTTAACATCATAAAGTTTGGGATTAACTTCTGGAAAGAGTTTTCAGGAAGGTGAAAGCAGAATCTTTGCTCAGGGAGGGCTGCTGAATTTCATTGAGACTTTTCCCTGCAGCCAGGCAGGATCTGTCATTCCGTGGACTGTGTTTGTAAAGAAGTCTCTGGGAAGGAAAAGCAGGAGACCACATTCCTCAGCCCGATGGATATTTGGATGTGAGGCAGGGAGTGCAGCCAGCCTTTGACTGTGCATTGTCACTGCACACCCAGGGTTCAACATTACCTGGCATGAGCATCTTCAGAGGATATCATTAAAATATCTCTGCTCCTTTACCAAAAGTATCAGTTGCTGTAAAAGAAGAAAAAGTTGTTATAAAGTCAGCACACATCTGGCGTGTGCCCCATCACAGAGAGAGCTGGGATTTCCATTTGCAAGGACATTTTAAATTGAAACAACTTTTGAACATATCCTGATAGGGGAAAATTGCTTTAGAACTACCACTGGCAACATCAAACTGCCTCTGGATGCAACTTGAAGCACTTTTGCTTCAGACTCAGTAAAACCTCATGAGGTGTGGAGATGAGAGCAGTAAGTCACCACAGCTGATGATATCACGGAGGGTGAAACCTGGCATTTTGAACATTAAACGCAGACAAAAAAAAAAAAGTTCTCTGCCTGACAAATGCTAAAATGCATTGCATTTATTTAGAAAGCTAATTGGAAACAAACATTTCGTGCTGCCTCATGGAACGTTCTCTGTACATTGAACCTGATCTGAAGGCATCTCTCAACCTGCAGTTTTTCAAAGTTAGGTACTTTTTACAAACACTATTTAAAATCAGCTTTATTTAGGATTTTTATTCTGACTTTTTGAACTCATGGGAGATTCACAGATGGAAACACCCTTGGGGAAGGAAGTCTTTTTCAGGACCTAATAAAGCTGGTGTTTTTTTTGTTGCTCTTGCATTCTTATATTTTGAGAAGG